>NW_027362767.1:466166781-467474281 GCF_046119375.1 Phyllobates terribilis | reverse complement strand
ACACAACTATAAGCAGAGAAGCCAAAAGAGTATAGTAAGGACGGCAGGCCTACAACTCCACCTGGCCAGGAAGACTCAATGCTTGCTCCCAGACTGACCAGGCTCTTATCACTAGCCAGTACTCCAGTCCAGGACTGTCCAATTGCTACCAGTAAAGACCCTGGGACTGCACTATACGGACTCTGTGGTTATTTCTACACTGCGATACCCTGCACAACCACCATCATCCACACACACTGCCCTGAAGCTAACTCTACCTGTGGGGAGTTATTCCACCTTTGCTGCTATACCACCGGCTTCAGAGGACTGTTCCGCAGCGGCGGTCTCTATTAACCGCACTCCACAGGAGGCGTAGTTGGACATTATATAACCTATATACATCTACTACCCTTGGATTGACCACCTGGGTCACGGACCGGGTCACCGCCATGGTGACTACAACCCCCAGCATCTACAGGCCCGGCTCCGGGTACCCCACGGCCCAGGGGGCTCGTCAACTTTGGCGTAGTCGGCATAGGGTTTGTGAAGGCGTAGGGTACTGTGCACCTTCACAAACTGTGTCGCATACCGTGGTGAAGTTTTCCCGCCAATTACCGCTGTTTCCCGCCATTGTCCGCCATTTTAGGGTCGCCGCGTGGGAAGAAGGGGGGCGTGACCGCTGGAAGCGCGCGAAGCCCAAGCCTCGCCTCACGCACTGATGCAGCGCCAGGTCCTGGAAGGAGCCGCAGCAAGCGCTGACGTCAGACGTGTGCGACGCCAGGTCCTACCAGGAGACCATCACCTGCGGAACTGCGGCTTACGGAAGAAAAGTGAAAGAAGGTAGGCCACGGTTCACTAGGGGGGGAGGAAGACGCCTGATATGGAGGGAAGTTCAGCCGCAGGCGCGGCCGCTGCCGCGGTAATGCCATTCTCCATGCCCTATATACCGGGGGCAGCGTGGTTGCCCCAGTACTCAGGAGAGTCGCACACCCTGAGTGACTTTAAAGAAAGACTGAGCAGCTTAGTTAAAGTGTATCCCCTGTCCGAGGAGCAGAAAGTCAGCATCCTCATAGGCCAGTCAATTGGAGCAGCCCAGAGAAAAGTGAATTCCTGGTCAGCCAGAGACAAAGGGACTGTGAAAGAGATACTGGCCCGCCTAAAGGACACCTTTGACACCCGTACTACAGCTGAGATAAAAATGAAGTTTTATGGGTGCAAACAACGGGCGCAGGACAGTGTACGGGACTATGCTTTAAACCTGCAGGAGGCGCTGAGGGCCATCAAACAGGTAGACCCCGACAGTGTGCGTGATGAGAACAGACTGTTAACCGAGCAGTTTATTGAGGGGCTCCTGTCCAGCGCTCACCGGACACAGCTGCGCATTATGGCTCTGCAAAACCCTGACCTGGACTTTGCACAATTCAAAGACAGAGCCATCCGGGTGCTGCGATAGTTAACACCAGGTGGCGCCACATCCCACCGGCACCCAGCTATCACCTACCACCAGGAGGTGGCCCCCTTTTCCCCAGAGCCTGTAGGAGCTGATGCACAGACTCTGGACAATGCTCCGTCTACAGACCTGAACCTTCAGGTCCAAGAGCTGACTAAAAGTGTGGCTGCTCTAACCAAAACTGTGCAGTCCATGCAAGTGTCCCCCAAGGAAAAGATCCAGCCGGCTTCCAGTCCAGAGGACATCCCGTGGCGATGACAGAGGAGGATTCCACCAACCAGAGGGAGGAACAGCGACCGCTACGACCAGGACGGACAACCCATCTGCCTCCGCTGTCACAAGCCAGGACATTATGCAAGGTACTGTAATTTAAATGAGCAAAACCTGGGGCAGAGGGCCAACTCCCAGGCGTAAGACCACCAGGCCCACACAGCTGGCGGGATAAATACGTGGGAGGACGGCCGGTCCTACCTGTCGTGCTTGATGGCATCCCAATGAGTGCGTTGCTGGACACTGGATCCCAGGTGACCACCATCCCCTACATTCTTTACAAACGGTACTGGACTGATTCGGACATTACCCGCCGTCCGGATGAACATTTAAGCATCTATGCCAGCAATGGTCAGCCCGTACCTCAGGTGGGGTTTAAAGAAGTGACCATAAAGGTTGGCAAAATAGATTTGCCATCGCAAGGACTGATAATTGTTGACATTGATCGCCGAGAAAGTCATCCCATCCACAGTCCTCATCCTGAATATTGGGGAAAAAGAGATCTATTTGCCCCGGTATGCTACCCTTGCCAAACTATTCACCGTCAGTAACAATTCCATAAAGACAGTGGAACCCTTACCTCCATCCAAACTGGCGGAGGATAATGGCTCCAAGGGACAGACGGAGGACTGGTGTCAGAAGCTACATGTGGGCACTGACTCCACCCCTCAACATCAAAAACATGGAGTATACCGAGTGGTCCAGGAGTATGAAAGGGTCTTCAGCAAACATCCACTCAATTTCGGGCAGGTGAAAGGGGTACAACACCATATCCCCACGGGAGACCATCCACCCATTAAAGAAAGGTACCGGCCTGTACCACCAGCACACTACCAAAATGCCAAAGGGATGTTACGAGAGATGAAGGAGGCTGGGGTGATAAGAGACAGTTGTAGCCCCTGGGCAGCTCCATTAGTTCTCGTAAGGAAAAAAGATGGCACAATGAGAATGTGTGTAGACTACAGGCAAATTAACTGCATTACACATAAAGATGCATACCCATTACCCAGGATTGAGGAGTCACTAGCTGCATTAAGATCTGCTAATTATTTCTCTACTTTGGATCTTACTAGTGGGTATTGGCAGGTTCCTGTAGCAGAGGCGGATAATGAAAAGACCGCGTTCACAACCCCGATGGGCCTCAGCGAGTTCAACTGCATGCCATTCGGGCTCTGCAACGCCCCTGGAACCTTCCAGCGGTTGATGGAGTGCTGTTTAGGACATAAGAACTTCGAGACAGTCCTGCTGTACCTGGATGATGACATAGTATACTCCAAGTCCTATGAAGACCACCTGAAGCACCTGGCAGAGGTGTTTGAAGCCTTAGCTGGTTTTGGCCTAAAGGTGAAGCCGTCAAAATGACACCTGTTGAAGCCCAAGGTACAGTACCTAGGCCATGTGGTAAGCGTTGAAGGTGTAGCACCAGACCCTGACAAGGTCACAGTAATCAAGGACTGGCCAAGACACTCCACTATCAAGGAAGTGCGGCAGTTCCTCGGGTTGGTGGGCTACTACCGAAGATTTATCCAAGGCTTCACCAAGATGGCGGCACCCATGTAGGACCTCCTAATAGGCCAGTCCAGGAAGGCCAAAAACCCGAAGCCTCCATTCAAAGGCTGAAGATGGCTCTCACGGGAGACGAGATCCTGGCCTACCCTGACTATGGCCAACCCTTCATACTCCATACAGACGCGAGCAACGTGGGGCTGGGAGTGGTGCTGTCCCAGATACAGCAGGGCAGAGACAGAGTGATTGCCTATGCCAGCAGGAAGCTCCGGCACACAGAAAGGAACCCTAATAATCACAGCTCCTTCAAATTGGAGTTCCTCACCGTAGTCTGGGCCGTGACAGAGCGCTTCAAGCATTATCTCGCCTCCGCCAAATTCACCGTCTTCACAGATAACAACCCGCTGACGCACCTGAACACCTCGAAACTTGGTGCCCTGGAACAAAGATGGATGGCCCGACTGTCTAATTATGAGTTCACCATCAAGTACCGGGCTGGGCGCAAGAATGCAAAGCTGATGCGCTGTCCAGGATGCCTAACTTGCCAGATGGGGGAGAAGACCTGGAGGAACTGGAGGAGATAGAGATCCCCGCTTTCCACCATCATGGGGTAACCCAGTGCTCCCACTGTGTGAAGAACAAGTGCTCTGCCAACAGAAAGGCCACGTTCAATCCATTACCCCACCATGGATGGGCAGAAACGCAAGATAGTGACCCGGCTGTCCGCCTAGTCAAGGAGTTGCTGACACAAGCTGACTCGCACCCTGATCTAGATGCTCCAGAGGAGACCAAACAGTTGTGGAAGGAGAAGGGCAAGCTATTCATCTATGAAGGGAAGCTGTGTCGAAGAGCCATCAACTCCCGGACACATGAGCTGGTCTGGCAGGTGGTAGTCCCGAGGCGAGATGCGTCTATGGTCTTAGAAGCATACCACGATGGAGCAGGACACTTTGGCTGGAAGAAGTTGGAAGTCCTGCTACGTGAACGGTTCTATTGGGCTGGCATGAGGAAGGCAATCGAGAGATGGTGTCGAGAATGCGGACCATGCAACCTGAGACGAAAAGACCGCGACAGCCATAGGGCTCCCCTGCAGCCCATCATCACCAAACAGCCACTCGAACTGGTAGCCTTGGACCACGTGAAGCTAGCCCCGAGCAGGTCAGGCTATGTCTACGCTCTCACCATCATAGACCACTACTCCCGGTTCCTGGTAGTAGTGCCAGTAAAGGACCAGACGGCTCAGACAGTCGCCAGAGCTTTCCAACAGCACTTCTGTCGCCCGCACAGTTACCCTGACCGTGTGCTGACTGACCAAGGTCCAGCCTTCGAAGCAGAATTGTTCCAGGAATTCTGCAACCTGTATGGCTGCAAGAAAATCAGGACAACGCCGTACCACCCCCAAACCAACGGGTTGTGTGAGAAGATGAACCAGGTGGTGATAGACCTGTTGAAGACGTTGCCCCTGGAAGAACGCAGTCTGTGGCCAGAGAAGTTGCCAGATCTGGTGAACTCTACCAACTGCACACCTGCTTACCTGATGAGAGCAAGACCTGGTAAACTGCCCATCGACCTGGACATGGGAGTCCTAACACCAGAGACCGCCTCACCAGATGCAGATTGGGACACTGAGCGACAGCAACAATACCGCAAAGTGCAAGAGAGTGTTGAAAGGAGTTTTTCCCAAGTGAGACAAAAACAAGAGAAGACTTACAATCAACATGCACCTGCTGTTCCCCTGTCACCTGGAAAGCAAGTCCTTAAGAGGAAGAGGCGACTCCACAAATTGGATGACCAGTGGGAGGTAGAGCCGTACACCATCCTACCCTCGAGTCATGATAACACCAAGGTGTGCCTCATTAGTAAAGATGGAGGAGAAACATCAATAACAGTTTCAAGAGACCACTTGAAGAAATGTCCCGAGCAACTGCAACACCCTAAAGAAGACCAAAAAGCCCTCAACCCACAGAGGAAGTGGAAGAAATGGTCAGAACGGTACTCGGAGAATTTCCCCAGTCGTGGATGCAAGTGAACAATGCAATTGTTGAGCCAGACCTTACCTTTCTCCAACCAGCCCCTCAGGAAGCTGCAGAAGTCCCAGAAGAGTTGGAAGAACAGTTGGCCCCGGAGGCAGAAGTTTCATCAACAGCAGACCCGGAGAATCTACCCTCTTCTAACAGTGAACCTGTCGTACCCACGCCAGTAGACCCTCTACAGCAAGACATTATATAACCTATATAATCTACTACCCTTGGATTGACCACCTGGGTCACGGACCGGGTCACCGCCATGGTGACTACAACCCCCAGCATCTACAGGCCCGGCTCCGGGTACCCCACGGCCCAGGGGGCGCGTCACATCCCCAAGGACAATCTCGTCCAAACCAGGACCAAACCCGAGAACACTTGAACACTCTCTACCCCAGACCCCAATATGCTGGAGGTGCCCAAAAAGAGGGCATGTGTCCAGGAACTGCCCCCAACTCAGACAATGGATGGTAGAGTTCGAGCCAGGACATTTAAATGAGGATCACCTCCAGAGGTTGAGCGCACTGGTGGGAATGACCCATGTAGGCCAGGCCTGAAATGCCCTAAGAACCTGGAGTCCCAAAGTCCAGTGATCGACATACTGATTGAAGACAAGAAGGCAGTCTAGTGCATATAGGAGCCAAAGTCTCCACAATGCCACTGGAGTACTTTGAAACCCATTTTGGTCACTTTCATCAAAGCCGAGCAAGGAAAACTGATTAAGCTGACGGCCGTTAACCAGACCAAGATTCCAGTCCATGGGATAGCATGGATGCACGTGAAAATTGGAGACGTGAGGTGTGGGTCAAAGGGGGTTCGTGCTGGTGGATGGGGATTCACGGTCAGGAACCTCGATTATATTAGGAATGAATATCCTGCGTGATCTGGACCAGTTGTTGTTCCACAAAGATGGCCTGGGATACTCGCAGAGAGTCACCAAACATTGGCCTACACAGAAGGCATTCCAGAGACTGTGCCAGGTATGTGGAATTCGCTACAGTGTTCCCGAAGATGAAGTGATGGGGATTGCGATTGTCCCACCAGGGCATCAAAATATTATCTCGCCTCGTCAGGAGCAAATCGTTCAGATGGATGTGGGTAGCCACTGAAGATCCAATGGAATAGAGGTGATTGTTGAGCCCCAGAAGCCAGCAGGAACAAGACAAGGCCTGATGATTGCAAGTACTATTGTGAGAGGGAGATGTGTGGACATTGCTGCTTTATCAGCCTCCAGCCACAAGAGGTCTCTGTTGCCTCTAAAAAGGGACTCTTTGGTGAACTTGCTGGTGTGTGAGTCAGAAAAAAACAAGCAGGAGTGAGGAGAGGAAAGAGATTGTGGAGCTGCATCCTAAGAGCGCGGTGTGTGCAGCGTGCTGGGAGTTCAACAGAACTTTGACAAAAAGTGAAGCCTTGCCTGTGACTCTGGCCAGGGAGAAGGTGTCACCTTGGGGGGATGACTACGGTTGGATGCAGAGTTGGTTTCCCCCCAGGGCATCTGAGTGATGTGAAGGGCCTTTTGTTAGTCTGACAGAATGAAAACTGCGTTCCTGTGACAAGATCAGGACCCTGTCCTCAGTCTCCCAGCTAAGTGTCCAATCAGACAGCTTCTTCAGAGAACAGTTAACGGCCGGTAAGTCCTGAGCTCAAGCACCACAACAGGGATCCCGGTGGATGCATACATGCGAATAGCAGGAAGAGTTTGGCACCAAACACAGGTTCTCAAAGACACTGGTTGTAGGCAGGTTTTGGTGAACCTTAGCTAGAGACTCCACCCAGTGATGAAATTGTGTAGTTAGAATAACAGTATTGTAAACATAGAGAGTTGTTAAGTTTGTTAACTGTTACGCCACTGCACAGGCTGCCTTGTGCACTCATCTGATTACATCATTCCTCTGGGTAACACGTGGTTACTGCAATAGGCGGAACCACAGGGTAGACAAATTATAGTTCTTCTGTTAGTACATCCTGGTCCTGTCCGTTGTGCAGCGCAAGGGTCCTGGCTGTCTTGAGCTAGGTGTGTGTGAGGTTTATTGGTGTTCCTTTCTTGCATTGCCGGGGCAGCCCAGTTCCTGTTCTTAGTAAAAGGTGTTACCCCAGCAAATTGTCTGCTAGTATCCCTTGTCCTCTGCCTGCTGTATTCTGAGAGAGACCTCCTCGGAACATAGTCTACAACTTGGCGTAGTCAGCAGGATACAGCAATTGCCTTGGACAGGGACATGGAGGGAGACAATTCCTTAGCAGCGGTGGACCCGGCTCAGGTACCGAATCCACCTCCCGCTGCTTCAGTTTCGGCGGGATACCTTCCAGCTGGGGCGCTATTACAGCATTTGCTGAAATATTATGGTAAAAATATGTTGTTGCAAGACTGGACAGAAAGGTGTGTGCTTAAAATGTACAATTTGATCCCGGAGTTGCGAGCGGAGATAGCATTGAATGCACTAGAGGGTGATGCCAGGCGGACAGTAATGGTCCGGCCTGAGCCTGAATGAGACATCTTAGATAAGATACTTGCACTGCTGGAGGGAACATACGGGTAAAGAGGAGTCAAAGTGACGCAATTGCGAAGTTCCTTCTTTAATCGGCCGCAGTGAGAGGGCGAGACTCTAATGCAATTCTCCAATGCTTTGCAAGAAACGTTGAATGAAGTAAAGCAGCGGGACCCTGGAGACATGGGAGCTTTCCGGGAAGTGGACAGGCTGTTGCAGGACCAGTTCATTTCTGGGTTAGCCAATAAATTCCTATGGGACAAGTTGCAGGAGATGACCTGGATGATGACTTACATGACCTTCTACCAGATCTACCTAGCCGCAATAGAAAGAGAAGAAGAGTCCGTGACCAAGAAAGTCGTGAATAGCGCGCAGGTAACGGAAGGCCGGACAGGATCCAAAGACTCGGATACCTTGAAGGATGGGTTGCAGGCTCTGCACGGAGAACTGAAGGATCTTCGACTGGAAGTGTCCCAGATGCGGACAAGATCCGTGCGACATCAAGAGACAACACCGCCCTCCTGAACTCCTTTGTTGATACCGTCTTGGCCGAGGAGGCGGAACCAAGGAAGCACCCCAGGTGCTCGAAGACCCAGGGGGCCCCTCTGTTGGAGTTGTCAAAAATATGATCATCTTGCCAGGGACTGAGATGCCGGGACCGACTCAGAGGTGGTGGCGCCAGCGTTAAACTACTGATCGCTGCAGTAGCTGGGCGTCCTGCAGCGGCCCCCAATCAGCCAAACCCTTCACGTGTAGAATGTGACTTGTATTCCTGCAGTCCAGTGTTAGAGGCTGATTTTGAAGGACAGAAAGTTAGGTGTTTAGTGGACACCGGGTCCTAATGCACCATCATGCCCCTCAAGGTCTTCGAGAGTCATTTTGGTCATATGATGGAGCCTGAAGATGGCAGCGTTATTCAACTTACAACAGCCAACAATGGAGTGGTCCTGGTCGATCATCCCCCCAGGAGAGGAATGGACGTAACCTTGGGGGAAGAACATATTACGACATCTGGATCACTGTCTGTTCGCTAAGGAAGGACCGCGATACTGGCAACGCACTACAACCCACCGGCCAACCCAGAGGGTCCTTCAGCGGATGTGAGAAGTTGTGGCTTTCAGAAAAGTGTCACGTATGGCTGACCGGTAGGTCTCATCAAGGTTCCCTCCCGTGCACCAGTGGTGATCACACCGAACAGAGAACAACTTCTGATGTTGCCTGTAGGAACCTTGCAGAGGCTGAATGGTCTGGAAGTACTGATTGAGCCAGTGTTCGACAAATCGTCCCAGACGAAGCCTTTGGTGGCCTGTGCACTAGCGGCGGTGAGAGATGGCTGCGTGCCCGACCGTTTCATTAACGTGCTGGATAGCAAAGTTACTATACCTGGGGGTACATTGCTGGCAAAAGTCTATGTGCCTGACTAAGAGATACTCCGAAGAACAGGGTTTCAACTCCGACCCGATAGGAGGTCAGACTGGACTTATTGTTACGGATCCGGGTAGTGGAACCTCTGTGCTGCGGTGCAAGGAGGGACCCAGAGGGGCGTAACTAAGTATCAACTCGGACCGACTTAGTTCGTACGGCGGCTAACGACTCAGTGACCAGGGAGGGACCGAGCAGAGGGACCAGGTGCTATTCTGGGGACGACCTTGTAAGAGAGCAGGTGACTCCCACGGGTCAGATGGCTGGGACTGACTGGTATAGCAGATGGGCACAGCAGGCAGGCTGATGAGTGGTCCTGGTGGATGGACTGGTAGACACGGCAGGCAGGAGCCTCTAGGTAGGCTGTCAGGTGGTCACGGCAGGTGACAGGCAGGAGCCTCTAGGTAGGCTGTCAGGTGATCACGGCAAGTGACAGGCAGGAGCCTCCAGGTAGGCTGACAGGTGGTCACAGCAAGTGACAACAGGAGCCGCCAGGTAGGCACGGCAGGTAGCAAGCAGGAGCCTCCAGGTAGGCACGGCAGGTAACAAGCAGGAGCCTCCAGGTAGGCACGGTAGGTAGCGGGCCGGTGCTTCCAGGTAAGCAGGCGGGCAAAGCCCATAGACAGACTGGCGGACTGAACGGAAGACAGACTGTCGGGCTGGAGAGTAGTCCGGCTGGCGGACTGGACTGATAGTCAGGCTGGCGGGCAGAACTAGTAGTCAGGCTAGCAGCGGGACCTGAGAGCTGAAGCAGAGGTAAGTACACTGTGCATCAACTATTGCTCGGGCACCTCCATATTGGAGGAGGTGCTTTATATATGGTAGGACCTCCGGCAATTGGCCGGGGACTCCTTAGGGCGGCGCACGCAGCCCCTTTAAGAGGGAGGGAGCGCGCACGTGCGCCCTAAGCACAGTGCCCGGGAAGCTGCGCGCGCCGGCAGAAGCAGGAAGAGGAGCGCTGGAGGACGCCGGGTGGGGAGCGCGGCGGTGAGAGGGACGGCGTCTCTGCCTGGCAGGGGGCAGAGACGTCGATGCTGCACTTATGCTGTTGAATTGACCAGGAAGGAAGACCCGACTGCTGAGTGGAACGGCCGAATCATGATGGATCGAATGAGAGTGGATAGGAGGACCCTGCCTCTTGCTCAACAGATACCCGATGGGAATTCCAGGAGGCCTTCTCCCGTCAATGCAAAGTTTTTGGGTGTTTCTCTACCAACAAGCATGAGATTCCAACCAGGGACATGCCCCCAATTCGGGAAAGTTATCGGCAGATCCCTCAAAAGATGTATCAAGAAGTAAAGAACATGGTAGCCAACATGCTGGACAACCAGGTCACACAAGAGAGCCAGAGTCCATGGGCTGCGCCCATGTTCTTAGTACGTAAAGAGGATGGGTCCCTTCGATTCTGTGCTGACTATAGAAAATTGAATGCTCACACTGTATGGGATGCCTACCCTCTTTCCGGGATTGAAGAATCGCTATCAGCGCTGGGTTGGGCTAAGTACTTCTCTACCTTCGACTTGGCCAGCGGATACTGGCAAGTCCCGGTGGATGAGAAAGACAAGGTGAAGACGGTTTTCATCCTACCCATGGGACTCTATGAATTTAACAGGATGCCGTTTGGTCTTTCCAATGCATCGGGAACCTTTTAGTGACTAATGGAACATTTCTTGGGCGACCTCAACTTTGAGTCAGTGTTGATCTACCTGGACGATGTGGTGGTGTTTGGGACATCATTTGAGGATCATCTTCAGACGCTTCAGTAGGTCCTGCAGTGACTTCGTGACCATGGTTTGAAGATCAAGCCTCAAAAATGCCAATTGTTTCAAGACTATAGAATACCTGGGTCATGTGGTGACTCCCGAAGGAGTATAATCAGCTGCCAGTAAGGTTGAGGCTGTCAAGAAGTGGCCTCAGCCGAGAACGTTGTGAGAGGTTAGAGCCTTTTTGCGACTAGTGGGATACTACCGACAGTTTGTCCCCAAGTTCATCTGGTTGGTCCCTTGAATGAACTACTGAGAGGCACAACTCAAGAACCCAAGAATCATCCCATTCAGTGGAGCTCTCAGCAACAGAAGGCCTTAAAGGAGATGAAAGTAGCCCTAACCAGCTCACCGATCTTGGATTACGCCCGATTTGATGCTCCGTTCCTGCTCTACACCGATGGGAGGCTGCATGGTTTGGGAGCAGTGTTGTCGCAGGTACAAGATGGCCGGGAGAGAGTGATCGCATATGGAAGCTGTTCCCTAAGAGAGTCAGAATGTAACCCTGCAAATTATAGTTCTTTCAGGCTAGAACTGCTGGCTTTGGTTTGGGCGATGATCGAACGATTTGCGGAGTACTTAACGGGGGCTGAAGTGGTTGTCATGATCGATAACAATCCACTGGCCCACCTGGAGAATGCCAAACTGGGGGCACTGGAGCAGAGGTGGATGGCACGGCTGACTAATTTCAACTACCATATCAAGTTCCGATCATGAAGGGAGAATGGAAATGCAGATGCACTATCTCGAGTTCCGATGGAGCCACCAGCGGGAAATATCGATGATGAACTGGAGGACACAGAGACGCCTGACCTGGGCCGATTGCCTACCTTCCGGAGGTACATTTAAGTGGGGTGACCTCTGGAATGCCCACAGTGCTCAGGAAAACTACTGCAGATTGGGAGAGGGCCAAGGATGAGAACAGAGATGTAAGATGCGTGAAACACTGGGTCAAGGCTAATATATGGCCCTGGCCAGAGAAGCGAGAGAGATTATCCCCAGAAGGTGAAAAACTGCTGCGTCAATGGGATAAGCTGAATGTGGTGTAGGTCTCTTATGTCGTCAGATATACCTACCCTCAGAGTTGCAGCACTGCCAACAGGAGGTGATTCCCATGACATTGGGTCCAGTTGCTGCTCGAGAGGCCCATGAGATAGGGGCTCATTTCGGGAGTGAGAAGACTTAGAAGTGGCTACAGAAACTAAATGGTAGTTGAGGCGTGTTGAAAAGGCCGAGCGTGTGGGCTGAGCAAGAGTCTGGAAGAGTGAGCTCCCGTTCAGACCATATGTACGTCCGCTCCGTTGGAGTTACTCATGAAAGACTATGTACAAATAGGGTACTCCAGTTCGGGACACTCGTATTGTTTGGTGATGACGGATCATTTCACTAAATACGCAGTGGCGGTACCTATCAGAGACCGCAGAATCAGCTGCAGAGGCAATATGTCGCCACCTCATCCAAGTGTTCGGGTGTCCCCGGCGGATTCATTCTGATCAGGGAGCATGCTTCCATGGCGCCTTAATGAAAGAACTTTATCGCCTTTATAGTATTGAATAGTCTAGGATGACGCCCTATCATCCGCAAGGCAACGGAGCATGTGAACATTTCAACCGAACCCTCCTACAAATGCTGCGGACCCCGGAGAATGATCAAAAAGCGCACTGGCCTGAGTACCTATCGAAACTGATGTGGATCTATAACAATCAGGTCCACAACACGACAGGGTATTCGCCCCACATGCTTATGTTCGGGAGGGCAGGCAGGGAGATTGAAGATCTACACATGCCTAATCCCATGGCGGACCCTCCTCGGTCCACTACTGCCTGGGCCCAGGAGCATCGGCGGCGCCTGAGAACGGTACACAGGGTGGTGGGTGAGCGGCTTAGACAGGTGACCCATTATGATCCGAGACTGGTGCAACAGGAAGTGTTTGCCCCAGGGGAAAGGGTGCTGGTCCGAATAAAACAAAGAGTCTGGAAAGTTAGATGATCGGTGGGAGGCGGTGCCGTATGTGATAAAAAGGAGAGTTGGCATCAATATCCCTGTGTATGAGGTGGAACCGGTGGGAACTGGGGGCCTATCTCCATCGCAGCATGTTGCAACGGTGTCAGTTTGGAGAACCGACTACTGCGACTGCGATTCCTGAACCTGAGCCGAGGGAAGTGGGCCCGCCCATAGATGCTGATGGGTGGGCCGCATCGGCTCCCGTGCAAATGGGGCCCCTTCTGTTGTAATAATGCCCTCCAGAGAGACTGTTTCACAACCTGTGGTTCCCCCCAGAGACAACAAGCAGGAAGGAATGATGGCCCCTGCTAGTGATGAGCGAGCACTAAAATGCTCGGGTACTCGTTGCTCGGGTCGAGCAACGAGGAATACTCGGGTGCTCGGACCGAGTAACGAGCCCAATGTAAGTCTATAGGAAACTAGAGCATTTTTTAGGCGGCTCCCCCCGGCGGTCTGCAGAGGGCCTAAAAATTACCCAAATCGATGGGAACAGTGCTCAAATGACATGGGAACAGCATAGGGAAGACCCCTGGAAGCATTTCTGACTCCCAGGTTACTGCTGTCAACAACGTTTTCAGAGTATTACGCCACTTTTACAGACTCACAATAAAACATACAAAACCGAAACCAAAATGGATTTTCCTGGGAAATATGTTAAGGAACATCCTTTCCAGGGTAATGACTTGTATATAAGACAAAATAAATAACCAAAAACAAAAATACTCCGCCACACCTTGGGCTATGTTCACACGTAGCGTTTTTGATGCGTTTTTGCACTTTTGCATTGCTTTCAACCAAGACAAATGCATTCACCAGGAAATGTCATTTTAACATTTTACAACCTTATCTGGCCATGTGGTGTGTGACACATCATCAGACACATGCATACAGTACTGAAAAGACATGGGAACAGCATGGTGAAGACCTCTGGAAGCATCTCTGACTCCCAGGTTACTGCCTAAAAGTGTGCCCATCATAAGTGATCCTTGGCGCATGCGAAGATGCCTCCCGCCAAGCACCTGTCATTGCAGACTTGCAACAATCACCGTCCACGTCCTTGTCCCAGTGAAGCGTTCAGTTGTCCCTACCCCATTCCTTGGAATGCAAGCGCAAGTATGCAGCCAGCCACCCACCCACAGGCTGCAATACTATACTGCCAAATTTTTGACAGTTGCTTGCACTTGAAATGTGGCCTTTTAGGCTCATGGAGGCGGGAGCTTTTCACAACCTCATGCCGGCAGCGGCAAGGTGTCCATACTCGGTCCCCAGCCGCCACTATATTTCCCTGTATCGCCTCCGCCTTCCACAAGCACGGGTTCCAAAACATTACCTGTGCCCTCCCCAGTGCACTTACTGGGAAGGACCGCCTAACCACAAACACGTGGACAGGTGAATGTGGCCAGGGACGGTACGGAGCCAGTCCACAGCTTTTTTTTTGCTAAGAGTTGTGAAAGGACTGGCATAGAGGGAAACCGTATCTACCCTGCGTGTCATTTTTCCCAGGAAGTCCTGTAATTGAGCTTGTTGCAGAAGCAATGGCAGCCCATCCAACATCAACTCGCACTTGTCGGTGGTGCTTTGACACACACACACATCTTTCCTTGCGCATTTAATTTCATGAATACAGAGTTGGACAATGGCCTGATCTGTAATGCGTTTTGAGAAATAACATGCATAAGCATGGCCGATCCACATTAAAAAAGCAGCCATAGAGTGTCCGGGAACCTTCCCCCGCACTTTTCTTAGCCAGGGCTGCTTTTCAGCAGGGTTGGACGGGCCCACCCGAGAACCGGAGACTCCTCCGGCGGGCCCTGGCTTCTCCTTCAGGAGAGTTCATAGTGCCAAGGTGAGGCCATGATGATGATAGAGGCCAGCATATGCTTAGTTTTCTGTTACTTGGAATGCAAGTGCAAGTATGCAGCCAGCCACCCACCCACAGGCCGCAAAACTAAACTGACAGATTTCTGCGCAACTCTTTGCACTTGAAATATGGCCCTTTAAGCTCGTGGAGGCAAAAGCTTTTCACGACCTCATGCCAGCGGCGGCGGCCGGGTGTCCATACCCGGTCCCCAGCCACCACTATATTTCCCGGTATTGCCTCCGCCTTCCACAAGCACGGGTCCCACAACATTACCCGTGCCCTTCCCAGTGCACTTAGTAGGAAGGGCCGCCTAACAACAACCACGTGGACAGGTGAATGTGGCCAGGGAGGGTACGGAGCCAGTCCACAACTTTTTTTTGCTGAGAGTTGTATTTATCTTGGTGAAAGGACTGGCATAGAGGGAAACCCTATCTACCCTGCATGTCATTTCTCCCAGGAAGTCCTCTAAAGTTGCTTGCACTTGAAATGTGGCCTGAACATTACTGCTGGTACTTTTCTGTGGGAATTTGCTTGCTTCCTACCAGCCTGGAATATTTCCAGTAAACTATGGTACGACGCCATGGTATTAGCCCTGCCCCCAGTACCAGTAGCAAAGGCTTCCCCAATTTCCTTCTCAGGAATTTTATTTGGTGGACTGAGTGGCTGCCCAAATACATTTTCTCACAATGGAGCTGAAGATAGAGTGGCAGTAGGTGCAAGTTTCTCCAGCCTGTTAGATATCAGAGGGTGAACGGCAGCACATTGGATCAATGGTTATCACTGAAGCCTTGCAGCGCTGGGATCCTGGGTTCAAATCCCAGAAAGGACAACATCTGGAAGGACTTTGTATGTTCTCCCTGTGTTTGTGTGTGTTTCCTCCTCAGTAAAAAAGCAGCCATAGAGTGTCCAGGAACCTTCCCACACACTATTCTTAGCCAGGACTGCTTCTCGGCAGGGTTGGACGGTCCCACCAGAGAATCCTCTGGTGTGCCTTGGCTTCTACTTCTACCTCAGGAGAGTTCATGATAGCGCTAACTTTGCAGCTGCTATGGGGCTCTTGAGCGGGGGAGAAAGGTGAGCCCTCAGAATCAAATCCTCTGGTGGGCACAATGTTTTTCTATCTGAAACAGCTTCTCAGTGGGAGTTGTATTTCACCACAGCCATATTCTTTAGCTCGGTGAAAGGACTGGCATAGAGGGAAACCGTATCTACTCTGGCTGTCATTTCTCCGTCACCAGGTTCCGCCCATTGTCACACACGACCATGCCTGGCTGTATGTTCAGCGGTGAGAGCCACAGATCAAGCTGCTGTGTTACAGCTTTCAACAACTTTGCAGCGCTGGGCAGTTTGTCAATTAAGCATTAAGCATGTTATCTTCAGCACAGCCTGTTGCCGCTTGGACAAGGCAGTGCTGCAGTGCTGTCAGCTTGTGACTGATGTGGTCATTTCAGAGATTTAGGAGGAGGTGCAGGAGCTGAACAATGTGATTACATTGAGGTTAAATTGGTGACGCTGTTTTTTATACTAAAGAAAGATCCTATTGTTTTGTTTTTTTTACGTTATTTTTTAAGACAAATGCATTCACCAGGAAATGTCATTTTAACATTTTACAACCTTATCTGGCAATATGGTGTGTGACTCATCATCAGACACTTCCTGTTTTATTTATGATGGAGGGACTCTGAAAGTCATAAAGCCTATTTTTATAGGGCCATCAGATGGCCCTTACTATTCTTAAAAGGCCAGCAGTCGGCCCTTGCTATTGTTAGAGAGCCATCAGCCGGCTATGCTTTGTTGTTCCCATTATTAACAAGTGGGTCTCCTATACTGTTATTGCGTATCCAGTGACTGCAAGGGCTGCCAAAAGTTTGGACGTAACCCAATACCCCTTTGAAGAGACTTAGAGGAGGGTCTCAGTAAAAAAAATGTTCCCATTATAAAGGAGCGGGTCTCCTATAAGTGGTAATGCCCATGCTGTGACTGCAAGGGCTACCAAAATTTGGGAACAACCCCACTAAGAATTTAAAGACACATAGAGCAGGGCCACAGTAACAAGGTACGACATGTTCCCATTAGAAAGGAGATAGTCTGCTATACAGTTATAGGGTATGCTGTGAGTCCAACGGCTGACCAATTTTAGTAAAAACCCCACTAAGAATTTATACCTATAATGCCCATGCACTAAGTATATGGGCTGACAAACATTTACCCCTGTGGGACGTTGGCTGCGTATTTACGCTTGCGTTCCAAGAACTGGAGTAGGGACAACTGAACGCTGCGCTGGGACAAGGGCGTGGACATGCTTGCTGATGGTGCTAGCTGAGAGTGTTCAACGACAGGTGCAGGGCAGGAGGCATCTTCTCATGAGACATGGACAGAGGATTGGCTTGCATGCACAACAGCGGAAGAAGCAGTGGTGCCACCCGCAGACACTGTTCCTGTACCCTGGGGTTCGGCCCACTTAGTCGGGTGCTTTACTGCCATGTGCATGATCATGCTGGTGGTGGTCAGGCTGCTAGTTTTGCTATCCCTGCTGATGCTGGCCTGGCAGGTGGTACAAATTGCCTTTTTTGGGTTATCGGCAGAGTCTTTAAAATACAACCAGACTCGGGAAGACCTAACAGTTGTACTGGCAACTTCCGTCGTGTTGATGCTATGGGGAATGTTTGACCGCCTCCTGTCTGCGGCCACGACACTGCTTCTTCCTGCCTGTTGTGGCACCTCCCTCCCCCTCCCCCCCCCCCCTGTGTGCTGCTGTCCCCGCTCTGTATGTCCCCCTGCCAGGTTGGGTCAGTTACTATATCATCCATCACCTCATCTTCCACTTTTGCACCCTGGTCCTCCTCCTGACGTTCTGGCAATTGTGTCTCATCATCGTCCACCTCTTCTGACACTTTCCCACAGTCACCTTCGTGTGACTGTGGTTGCTCAAATATTTGGGCATCGCTACATGCAATCTCCTCTTGCCCCGCTTCAAGTGGACCGGGTGAGAGGCCCGAATCTATAAATGGAAAAGTGAACAGCTCTTCAGAGTGTCTAAGTGTGGGATCAGTTGTCTCTGGGCACTCGGCATGGTGAGAGGAAGGAGTGTAGAAGACAGGGTGGTGGTGGTGGTTGCTAAGTAACTGGAAGCATTATCTGCTATCCAACCAATAACCTTTTCACACTGCTCTGTGTTCAATAGTGGTGTGCTGCAGTCACCTATTAATTGGGACAGGAAGGTCAAGCGAGAAGATGTGGGTGTTTGTTGTGGCACAATTTCAGCTAGCCCACGGCCTCGGCCTCGTCCTCTGCATGCACCATCATCACCATCACGTCCACTTCTCCAACCCTTGCCAAGTGCCTTGCCCATTTTAAACGGAGGAAAATATTTTCCACTTTCACTCCGAATAGCTGGATTTGAACCGCAGTGATATGTCATACGTGTGACGAAGAAACACAGTTTTAAATAGCTGGTCTGTATGTAAATATTTTTAACAGCGACCTCGTGTCAACAACTTCACTGACACACTGCAACAAAATTTCAACGGAGGTCAGAAATGGCAGAATTTTCAGCTCACTTATATGTGATCCAAGTGATGGACAAACCACAGTTTTGATGGATTTTTAAGGCTGTAATATGGAAAGGACCTGGCTGTATACTTCAGTGCCAACAAGCAAATGGAGCAGAAAAACGGTGTTCTCTGGATTGATTTTTAAGCAAATAATCAAGATTAAGATCCCAAAAAAAATTATTCCTGGCCCCTGAGACCTAGGGCTTTTTCTAGAAATATCTGTAAAAGCACCAGCAGCAGACAGAACTGGAATGGACCCTCTTGGAATGTGCACTGCAGTCTGCCACATACACTGCCTGCCAGCCTAGCACTAATATCTTTGCAGCTGGATTAGTCCTCAGAAGGACTGTTAGTTGAGATGGATATGTGAATAATATATGCTGGTATACCTATACTTACTAACAAACAAGCAAATCTCTCCCTAGCTCAGCAGCACCTCTCCCTACACTGCCTGATTCTGGAGTAGACTGTGATGAGCATGGCAGCGCCAGGTCTTATATACACCTGATGACGCTGTGCGGCACCCAATCACTATAATGTCACAACCAACATGGCTGCGGCATTACAGTGTGTGTCAGACAATCCCTGCATGTTCATTGGCGCTCTGAAGAGCGCCAAACATGCAAGGAGGAGACCCCGGAAATACTCGGCGAGAGCCGAGCATCTCGAGCAGTGAGATGCTCGGCGAGCAACGAGCAGTAGAGAGCATGCTCACTCATCACTGCTACCCAGTAACCACGTGTCACACAGAGGAATGATGTAATCAGATGGGTGCACAAGGTGGCCCGTGCAAACTTAACAACTTTCTATGTTTACAATACTGTTATTCTAACTATACACAATCTCACCACTGGGGGGAGTCTCTAGTTAAGGTTCACCCAAATCTGCCTACAACCAATGTCTTTGAGAACTTGTGTTTGGCACCAAACTCTTCCTGCTATTTGCATGCATGCATCCACCATGATCCCTGTTGTGGTGCCTGAGCTCAGGACTTACCGGCCGTTAACTGTTCTCTGAAGAAGCTGTCTGATCGTCTGATGGGGCCCTTAGCTGGGAGACTGAGAACAGGTTCCTGACCTTGACACAGGAGCGCAGTTTTCAGTCTGTCAGACTAGCAGAGGGCCCTTCATGTCACTCAGATGCCCTGGGGGGAATCCAACTCTGCATCCAACTGTAGTCGTCCCCCCAAAGTGACTCCTTCTCCCTGGCCAGAGTCACAGGCAAGGCGTCACCTTCAGTCAAACTTCTGCTACACTCCCAGCACGCTGCACACACCGAGCTCTTAGGATGCAGCTCCACAATTTCTTTCCTCTACTCACTCCTGCTTATTTTTTGCTGAAGAACACACCAGCAAGTTCACCAAAGAGTCCCTTTTTAGAGGAAACAGAGACCTCTTGTGGCCGGAGGCTGATTAATCAGCAATGTCCACACATCTCCCTCTCACATGCCACCCCACAAGAGGTTGGCGTCCTCGACACACCTTCCCAGATGAAGTCGTACTGCGCATAGCGTTGTGGGGGTATGCCCGCGGTAGTCCGAGTGGTCCTTCGCATGAATGGGACTGCCGACTCCCCTGGTGCATTAATGCTGGGGCAGTCACAAGTTGAGCCGGGGCTAGTGATGAGCGAGCATGCTTGCTACTGCTCGGTGCTCGCCCGAGTATCTCACTGCTCGAGATGCTCGACGCTAGCCGAGTATTTTCGGGTTGCTCGGCGGGAACTCGAGTCCACTCCCTGCATGTTTGGCGCTCTTTAGAGAGCCAATGAACATGCATGGATTGCCTGCCATGCACTCTAATGCCGAAGCCATGTTGGTTGTGGACATTACAGTGATTGGCTGGCCGCACAGCGTCATCAGGTCTATATCAGACCTGGCGCTGCCATGCTCATCACAGTCACTCCGAATCAGACAGTGTAGGGAGAGCTGCTGCTGTGTCAGGGAGAGATTTGATTGTGTATTAGGTAGTGTAGGGAGAAAAACCATACACACATATCCATATTAACAAACAGTCCTTCTGAGGACTAATTCATCTGCAGAGATATCAGGCAGGCAGTGTATATAGGCAGGCAGGCAGGGTATATAGCAGACTGCAGTGCATATAGCACAAGAGGGTCCATTCCAATTCCGCCTTCTGCTGCTGTTAGATATTTCTAGACAAAGGCCCAGGTCTCAGGGGCCAGGAATAATTTTCTCTGGATCTTAATCCTCATTATTTGCATAAAAAGCAATCCAGAGAACACCGTTTTTTCTGCGCCATTTGCTTGTTGGCACTGCAGAATACAGCCAGGTCCTTTCCATATTACAGCGCTAAAAATCCAGCTATTTAAAACTGTTTTCTCCACCACACGGATCACATATACGTTGTCAGAAAATACTGCCATTTCTGGCCTCCATTAAAAATTCCTTCAGTGTGTCAGTGAAGCAATTCACACCAGTTTGCTCTTCAAACTACTTACCTACAAACCAGGTATTTAAAACTCTGTTTTCGCCGTCACACGGATCACATATAAGTTCGCTCCAAACTCAGTCATTTGTAGTGAGCGTGGAAGATACTGTCCTCCATTTAAAATGGGCGAGGCACGTGGCAAGGGACGGGGAACTGGACGTGATGCTAATGGTGCATGCAGAGGCCGAGGAAAAGGCCGTGGGCAAGCCGAAATTGTGCAACAACAAACACCTACATCTTCTCGTCTGACCTTCCTGTCCCAATTTCTAGAGGACTGCAGCACACCACTATTGAACCCAGAGCAGTGTCAAAACGTTGTTGGTTGGATAGCGGATAATGCTTCCAGTCACTTAGCCACCACCATCACCACCACCCTGTCTTCCACACGGTCAAGTCTCAGTAGCTGTGAGTCTGGACCGCATATTCCTCACCCTGATCCTCCTTCCTCCCATGATGCCGAGTACCCAGAGATAACTGATCCCACACTTGGACACTCTGAAGAGCTGTTCACTTTTCCATTTATAGATTCGGGTCTCTCGCCTGGTCCACTTGAAGCAGGGCAAGAGGAGATCGCGTATAGCGATGTCCAAATATTTGAGCAGCATTCCACAACTTGATGGCAGCGGCCGTCCATCGGTACTCGGTCCCCAGCCGCCACTATTTCTCCCAGTGTGCCGTCCCCGCATTACACAAGCACATGTCCCAAAACATTAGCCGTGCTCTCAACAACGCAGTTACCGGTAAAGTCCACCTAACCACGGACATGTGAACAAGTGCTTGTGGGCAGGGACGGTACATCTCTCTGACGGCACACTGGGTTAGCATAGTGGAAGCCGGGACCCAGTTGGACCTTGGGATGGAACACATCCTCCCAACGCCAAGGATTGCGGGCCCTAGGTCAATCAGGGTTGCCCCCACGGTCTACTGCTCCTGCACCTCATCATCCTCAGCCTCCTCCTCCTCTTCAGCCTCCATCTCCGAAATGACCACATCAGTCACAAGCTGGAATCACTGCAGCACTGCCTCAGCCAAGCGGCAACAGGCTGTGCTGAAGCTAATATGCTTAGGTGAAAAACCGCACAATGCTTTAGAGTTGTGGACAGCTCTGAAAGAGCATTCGCAAAATGTGTGAATTTAGTAGTGTGGCCTGTGGGGCGTTGGCTGCGTATTTGCACTTGCGTTCCAAGGACTGGTGTAGAGACAACTGAACACTGCGCTGGGACAAGGACGTGGACGTGCTTGCTGAGGGTGATCATTGAGAGCGTGCAACGACAGGTGCAGAGCGGGAGGCATCTTGGCATGCGCCATGGACAGTGGATTGGTGTGCACGCACAACAGCAGAAGAAGTGGTGTCACCCGCAGACACTGTTCCTGTACCTTGAGGTTCGGCCCACTTAGTCGGGTGCTTTACTGCCATGTGCCTGATCATGCTGGTGGTGGTTAAGCTGCTAGTTTTGCTACACCTGCTGATGCTGGCCTGGCAAGTAGTGCAAATGGCCTTTTTGGGGTTATCTGCAGAGTCTTTAAAAAACAACCAGACTGCGGAAGACCTAACAGTTGTACTGGCAACTTCCGTCATGTTGGCGTTACGAGAAGCACTTTCCCGCCTTGTGTCTGTGGTCACAACACTGCTTCTTCCAGCCTGTTGTGGTGCTACACCTCCCTCCCCCTGTGTGCTGCTGTCCTCGCTCTGTATGTCCCCCTGCCAGGTTGGGTCAGTTACTGTATCATCCACCACCTCATCTTCCACTTCCGTACTCTTGTCCTCTTCCTGACTTTCTGACAATTGTGTCTCATCATCATCATCCACCTCTTGTGACAGTAATTGCACTTTCCCACCGTTGCCTTCATGTGACCGTGGCTGCTCCAATATTTGGGCATCACTACACGTGTTCTCCTCTTGACTCACTTGAAGCTGGCTGGGCGAGAGGGCCGAATCTACAAATGGAAAAGTGAACAGCTCTTCTGAGAGTCCAAGTGTGGAATCAGTTGTCTCCGGTGACTCGGCATGGTGGAAGGAAGGAGGATCAGGGTGAGAAATATGCAGTCCAGACTCACGGCTACTGAGACTTGACCACGTGGAAGACAGGGTGGTGGTGGCAAAGTGATTGGAAGCATTTTCTGCTATCCAACCAACAACCTTTTGACACTGCTCTGCCTTCCACTACTAATCGAGACAGGAAGGTCGAGCGACAAGATGTTGGTGTTTGTTGTGGCACAATTTCATCTTACCCATGGTCTCGTCCTCGGCCTCTGCATGCACCATCACCATCACGTCCACTTCCCCGTCCCTTGCCACGCACCTTGCCCATTTTAAATGGAGAACAATATTTTCCACGTCCACGAAATATGGCTGATTGTGGAATGCAGTTATATTTGATACGTCTGACAGAGAACCACAGTTTTAAATAGCAGGCCTGTAATTTACTAATATTATTCTACACGGAGACCTAGTATGAATAGCTTGACTGACACACTGCAACGGAATGAAAATGGAAGAAATGGCTGATTTTGGAACACTCTTATTGGTGATATGTCTGACAGAGAACCACGGTTTTAAATAGCAGGCCTGTAATTTGCTAATACTATTCTTTACAGACACCTAGTGTGAATAGCTTCACCGACACACTGCAACAGAATGGAAAAGGAGGCCAATATTTTCCATGTTCAGTTCAAATTTCTGAATTTTTATCGCTGAAATATGGAACAGATCTGGCTTTATACTGCAGTGCTAACAAGCAAATGGAGCAGAATAATGGTGTACTCTGGATTGCTTTTTAAGCAAATAATGAGGATTAAGATAAAAAAAATTGCCATTCTGTCATTTTCATCTTTTTCTTCACCTGCACGGTACTTGTTTCTTCCTTTTTCCTTTGTTTCCCCGCTTTCTCTGTTTTCTTCATTTTCTTTTGCTTCTTTATTTTCCAGGGCCTTGTACCCTGCTCGTGACACCACTTGTAGAGGGGAGCACACGGGGCCGCTACCATCATGCTGTTTTTGCCGGAACTATCTTTTCTTCGCTCAATGCCCCCTCTAATATTAACCCCTTACTGGCCTAGAGTGTATTAGTACGCCCCAGGCCATCATCTCCGGTTCAGTGAGGGCTCCGGCGGTGAGCCCGCACTGAACCGGGCACATGTCAGCTGATTGTTAAAGCTGACATGTGCCCGCAACAGCCGCGGGTGGAAACTAGTAATGGCGCTTAAAAGTACAACTCGTCCCTCAAAAAATAAGCCATCACATGGCCATATTGCCCAAAAAATAAAAACGCTATGGCTCTGGGAACAAGGGGAGCAAAAAAGGAAAATGCAAAAAAGGAAAATCCCAAGGTCGCGAAGGGGTTAAGATCTGAGACTGGAGTGTGTTCTGCTATGGAGGATTTGCGGAACTCACAGTTACACCATTCATGGAACCGACACCGACTTCAAGCAAGACAGGAGATCCGGGTTAACAGACTCACTTTTACTGTGCAATTCTTCCATACACGGCTGCAGTATACAAATCAAGACAAGTTCTTTGGTTAGTGAAGTACCCTTGGCAATGTGCCTTTCCAATGTTTGCTCTTATTCCTTCCTGAGACCCAACATCATCCACTTCTTCTGTGACACAGCTAAAAATCTCCCCTCTAGGGATATAGAGGCCTCGCCTTGAGCACCTCTGACAGGCCATGAGCCTAGGACTGTGCCGGCGTCCAGATTCGGTCTCAAATGTTTCCTCTTTCTGTTATGATAACTTGCACTAGTAAAACACTTCTTCACTGCTGATACTGCTGATGGAGTCTGCTTTCCTGTCTTCTCAGTCTTCCTCCACACTTTGTCTCTCTTTGTACATTGAACAGAACCTACACCGGTCCTGTGCAATTGGGTCTTGAACCCAGGAATGGCGTGGCCTGGCACAGGCCTCCCCTGACGGCAGGCATACACTGCCTAATGCTCCTCACTATTCACTCTCCCTCAACTGTCTGCAACCCGGAAATACTTTTCTATAAAACTGCTCTAATGCTATAACTCCCCCCAACTGGGAATTTCCCTTGTGCTGTGGGTGTAATGCTTAAAAAATTCTATACTGAACTTAACTAATTTCCTGAACTACAGTGCCCTTTCCCATTACTAACCTAAACTATGAACCCTATGCTATACCTATGCCCTACACTAAACCCTATGTCTTTTACATAAAGAACATTATACATTCACATATGATAACAGTCACAAATCAGCATGAACACTATTTAGAGAGGTAGAGGCATGTGACAGCCCCTGTCACACCCTTACATTCCTCCCTCCTAGAATATGGTCAACCCGACCATAACGGTACCTGTAAGACACCAAAGTGTTCAGACATGCATAAATCCACATTTAAAGAAACAGTTACTTAATATTTTTTTCACTTAAAACAACTAGTGTCCTTTACTTGTTGACCATCACTGACCCTGCTCCTGGTCAGTACAGGTCCCGGTCCCACTCAGTTGGGACCCTGGAACATACAGTCCAAGTTCCTTTAAAACATAACAGGCCGGTTGGCCAACTAATCCTACTCCGGGTATCCAAACACAGAAAGTCCATATTAAACATAATGACCCAATTGTCACCTCACCACAGCTCCGACAGTCCAGGAGCGTTCAAAGTCCTGACTAGGCTCGTTCATTCAGTTTTCCCCCTCCCTCCTTTTTGCAGAGTATGGCCCCTTTAAAACAAGCGTGCTGCTCATCACTACCTGGGGAAAATTTCATGGAAAAATATTAAGGACAGTTCATGGGGACAATGGGAGAGATTCCATGGGGAATTTGCACATGGTACACAGGGCCATTAGAATTCCTGGCCCTTTAACCCCTTTACCCCTGAGGGTGGTTTGCACGTTAATGACCAGGCCAATTTTTACAATTCTGACCACTTTTACTTTGAGGTAATTACTCTGGAATGCTTCAACGGATCATATTGTACTTCATGATAGTGGTAAAATTTATTTGATATCACTTGCGTTTATTTGTGAAAAAATTGGAAATTTGGCGAAAATTTCGCAATTTTCAAAATTTTAATTTTTATGCCCTTAAATCAGAGAGATATGTCACACAAAATAGTTAATAAATAACATTTCCCACATGTCTACTATACATCAGCACAATTTTGGATACAAATTTTTTTTTTATTTGGGGGCTATAAGGGTTAAAAGATGACCAGCGATTTCTCATTTTTACAACAAAATTTACAAAACTATTTTTTTAGGGACCACATCACATTTGAAGTGACTTTGAGGGGTCTTTATGACAGAAAATACCCAAAAGTGACACTATTCTAAAAACTGCACCCCGCAAGGTGCTCAAAACCACATTCAAGAAGTTTATTAACCCTTCAGGTGCTTCACAGGAATTTTTGGAATGGGGAAGAAAAAAATGAATATTTAACTTTTTTCACAAAATGTTACTTTAGATCCAATTTTTTTTTATTTTTGCAGGGGTAACAGGAAAAGACGGACCCCAAAATTTGTTGTGCAATTTCCCCTGACCACGCAGATACCCCATACGTGGGGAAAAAACAGTATTTGGGCGCATGGCAGGGCTCGGAAGGGAAGGAGCGCCATTTGACTTTTTAAATGTAAAATTTGCTTGAATAGCTAGCGGGTGCCATGTTGAGTTTGGGGAGCCCCTGATGTGCCTAAACAGTGGAAACCCCCCACAAGTGACCCCATTTGGAAACTAGACCCCTGAGGGAACTTATCTAGATGTGTGGTGAGCACCCTTAACCCCCAGGTGATTCACAGAAGTTTATAACATGAAGCCGAGAAAATAAAAAAATCAAATTTTTTCCACAAAAATGATCTTTTAGCCCCAATTTTTTTATTTTCACAAGGGTAAGAGGAGAAAATGGAACCTAAAAACTGTTGTGAAATTTCTCCTGAGTACGCCGATACCCCATATGTAGGGCGTATGTCAGGGTTCAGAAGGGAAGGAGCACTGTGTGACTCTTTGAATGCAAAATTGGCTGGAATCAAGAGCGGACGCCATGTTGCATTTTGAGAGCCCCTGATGTGCCTAAATAGTGGAAACCCCCCACAAGTGACTCCACTTTGGAAACTAGACCCCTCAAGGATTTTATCAAGGGGTATAGTGAACTTTTGAACCCAGAGGTTGGACAGAATTTGATAACATTAGGTCATCATATTGAATATGTTGTCATTAGTCTTGAGCACAAGTGCTTGCTACTTGCATTTGCATCGGGTACTCTAGTATCAACCAAGTATCATGGGTGCTCGAGTTCCCGCCCCGCATGTTTCACGGTTGTTAGACACCCAAAAAAAACATGCGGGGGATCGCTCGTGCATGGAAGGCGATCCCAGCAACGTTTTTTTGGCTGCGAAGCATATGGGGCGGAGACTCGAGCATGTCACTCGAGCACCCATGATACTCAGTGCATACCCGAAAACCCAATGCAAACTCAAGTAGCGAGCACTTGCGCTCAACACTGGTCGCCATATCGTCATCATTTTTTTTTCTTAACTTTTGAAAAAATCCCAACCCTAACCCCAACCCTAATACAAACCCAACCCTAATACAAACCCAACCCTAGATCATCCCTATCCCCAACCCTAACCCTAACCCTAGCACAACCCTAACCCTAGCGTTTATTTTTTACAGCATAGGGAGAAAGGATTACCAGCTTCATGAATAGTTAAAAAAATAAGTTTCTTTATTGTGAAAAAAGCTCTTTAAAAACAGATTCCATAGTCACATAGTATAGCCAGGGCAACGCGTTTCGAATGCTAAAGATGCGTTCTTTGTCAAGACTGGCTTGCAAATGGCATACCCATGGTATATAAACCATTGTTCACCAACCGCATACAAAATAGAAGTCACATGATACATAGATTTGCATACAAAAATATAAAACCAATTTGCAGAGTATATGCATAGTAAAAACAATCACATGACAAAGAAGAAATCACATATGTGTGACGCCCAGCTGCGCTTGGTATCACAGATCCTGGAAGAGTGCATTGATGGAATCCACCACAAGAGGCCCCCATAAACATTCACACATCTCCACCTTCCACCTCAGACCAGCAGAGGGAGCCCGTTAGGGATATAATTAGGGAAGGTGGAGCCAGGCAGTTCAGTTCCTGCAGGAGATGAGCCAAAGAGAGGTCAGTCTGCAGTGGGATTCAGCAGTTCCTCTGGAGAGTTCAGTTAGTATACATCTGAATACAGAGTCGAGCTCAGTGGAGTCGTAGCTCAGAATAGTGAGCATTAGGTGTGCCGGTGCCATAAGATCGGTGAAGTGCGGCAAGCTGCCGTTAGTGTGTATAGCCTAGTGAGGGCCCAAGTAGGCCGAAGGCGAGTGGAGAGTTAGTACATAGGGGACAGAGGAGCTTACCCAGCTCACCCCAAATCATTTACCAGACACTGGGTCCAAAGCTTACCGGGATCTCTATGATCCAGTAAGGCATAACCGGAATCCCTGGAGAACTACAGGTCCCAGGATCGCTAAAGTGCTGATACGTAACAGCCGGGAGACACATAGGCCCCGCCAGCTGAGGAGCGTGTACTCCAAGAAAAGGCCCTACCACAAGGTCAGCCAGCGCAGGACAGAGACAAAGTTAGGCCTAGCTCCAGGCAGGTCAGAAACTTACTACGCAGAGGCAAGAAAGAGGAGGCCCTACACCCGCTCATTGGGGAGGATCCTGATATGCACCCTTCACCCTACAGTGCTCTGGGATGTGCCTGAATTTCCATCAGTAAAAGGTACTGAAGTGACTACCGTGTCCGTCCCTGTTCTTGCACTGACCTGGCTGGGTCCCCTCTGTCCTGCATTCCCCCTGCATACGCTGCCCTGAGGCCTAGCTCCACCTGTGGGGAGCTATACCATCGAGCTGCCCTATCACCGGCCTCAGTGGACTGCTGCAGCGCTGGTGCTTCTCACCAGAAACAACAGGTGGCGTCACGAACTTTCGTAAAATTAACAATAATCCCCTTTTTAAAGAGTGACCCCAGGGTACGGGCCCGGGAGCCGACCACCGCGACACTTCCAAGGCCAGGCAAAGGCCCGGGTACCGAGTTATCCCCATCCCCTGGGCTAGTCATCTCTTCCTGGCGTCACGAACATGATTGCGTGCCCGCTGCAGCGCCGCAGTGTTGTGCCCGTTGCCACCGGGTACTGTGCGCCTTTATTGAAGTGAACTGTATGTTTGACTGTGGTGAAGACGGCTGCCATTGCTGGGCCGCCGAGCGAGAAGAAGGGCGTAACCGCGGGAAATTAAGGGGCGTACCTGCAAAAGAGCACGAAGCCCCGGACACGCCCCACGCCTCGACGTCAAACCAGGAAGCGCCAGGTCCTGTAAGGAGTGTCGCTGAACGCTCTGACGTAGGACGCAAGCGACGCAAGGTCCTGAAGACGACCATCACCTGTGGAGCTGCAGCCTACCAGAAGAAAAGAATAGAAGGTAGGCCACAGTTAGCTAGGGGGGCGCCAGAATGTCCGACGAGCAGCACAACGCCGACATACCGGTTAACGGCCCTGATGTCCAACCCGCGCCCGACGCCGGGCAGGCCGAGGCGGCCGCGCCACCAGCAGCACCTGTAACCCCTGTCATTCCCATGACACTACCGTACATTCCGGGACCAAAGTGGCTCCCCCAGTACAACGGTAAACCAGATACCCTGTCTGGATTCAAACGGAAGATATGAGGTATCTTGGATATGTACTCTATGACAGGCAAGCAAAGAGCCGCTGTCGTATTAGGACAACTGACCGGTGCTGCGGAACGGGAAGTGGAAACATGGTCAGCCGCAGACCAGGAGTCAGTGTCCGCAATCTTTAAAAAACTACAGACTGTCTTTGAGGATCTTACTGATCCCAACAGCCGGAGGACAATGTTCGGGACTACGCCTGGCGTCTACATGGGGCCCTGGGGGCTCTGAAACAGGTTAGTCCGACCAGCATCGAAAATGAGAACAAAATGCTGAAGGAACAGTTTGTTCGGGGACTGAGGTCTCCAGAGGAGAGCAGGACTGTGCGTTGGTGGTCCCTGGATCATCCAGATGCCACCTTTGACAATCTTAAGGACATGGCTATAAAAGTACTGCAGCCCCTGGAAACAAATGCCATCCAATGTTACCAGGGTGGGGCTACCCCAGTGCCTGCTACACCCACCTTTTCCCCAGTGGCGGCTGAAGCCAAGGTTCCAGCAACGTCCCCTAGAGAGCTGGACAGTCTGCGCTCTGAAGTGCGTCAGTTGAGCAAAACCCTGACCACTGTGCTGAGTGCCCTGCAGCTGAGGACGGAGCCCGAGGAAGGAGGGAAGATCCTGCTAGCCGATAGCCCTGAGGATGTCCCCTGGATGCGAAGGAGGAGGAGGCCAACACCACCCTCTAAGAGGACCAGTGACCAGCGACATCCACAAAAGGACCCTACCTGCTACCACTGCCGCAAGACCGGACACACCGCCCAGAGTTGTCCTTTAAACGAGAAAACCCTGGGGCCGAGAGCCGACACCCAGGAGTAAATTCCCCAGGCCCATCAGACTGGTACAACAGGTTCGTCGGAGGAAGACCTTTCCTCTCCATTGTACTGGACGGGATCCCGACGCACACTCTGCTGGACACAGGATCTCAGGTAACACTAATACCTGACGTCCTCTACAAGAGGTTCTGGTCCATGGACGACCTATGTCCGCCAGCTCCAAATCTTTCTGTTTATGCCTCAAATGGACTCCCCTTAACCTGATCGGGGTTAAGAATGTGACTGTAAAGGTGGGGAGAGTGGAGCTGAAGGACCAGGGGCTAATTGTAGTAGAGACTAATCCTGATGACACCAATCCGTATATGGTACTTGGCACTAACATTGTTGGTAACTGTTTGGGAGAAGTTGTGTTCTTGCTCCAACAGATAGCTGACACTGCCAGACCAGGACAGAGAAGGGCATTGCAGAAGGAGATCCGAGTCCTGATGTATCAACAGCAAGTAAGGTTAACAGATGGTGAAATCAGTAATGTGCGGGTGATGGACCCCATACCCATTGTCATCCCACCAATGAGTGAAATGCTCATCTGGTGTAGAGCTGCTATAGGTCTTAGAGGACAGAGCTACCAGGCGGTAGTAGAACCCCTTTGCTCCGAGCACAGACCCACGCTCTTATCCGCCAGGGGAGTGGTAGATGTACGCAATGGGAGGGTGCCCGTCCGTCTTCTCAATTATGGGGAAGACGAGGTTAGATTGCCACATTATGCCACTGTTGCCAAATTACATGCTGTAAATAACAACTGTATTCACAAGGCGGAGTCCTTAACTTCTCCAGACGAAGTGGAGGAGAATGACCCTGCAACCCAGGTGGAGGATTGGTGTCAACAGCTCCATGTTGGGTCAGACACCACTCCTGCGCATAAAAAACAGGGTGTACACTGGGTGGTTCAAGATTACGCGCAGGTGTTCAGTAAACATCCACTTGACTTCGGGAGGATTAAGGGGGTTCAACACCATATCCCCACAGGCGATCATCCCCCAATCAAAGAACGTTACAGGCCTATACTGTTAGAACTCTTCTGTTAGGTTTTTTCTATTATGCTGGTCACATGACCGTTTTTGCCTATTTAATCCTGCTCCATTGTCCTGACCCTGTGAGAGACATGGGTCAGGACAATGGCGGCGCCTGTGACTGGAGTAGCGTAGCACCGGACCTGCTCCATTCCTAGGTGGGAGCACAGAACTACGATTCCTAACACCTGTAAAGGGTTGGGTGCCCAATTATTTCAGTTATCATGTTAAACAGAAGTAACAAGAATGTGAACTAAGGTGCGAATACTATACAGAAGGCAGGAAGTATCCTGAGCCCTGAGCTTAGGACTTTAAAGTGTCACCTGGACAATCAGGAGGTACCGACTCGGCAGTCAGGAGATGCCACCTAAGCAGTTAGGAGTTGTCGCCTGGGAAGTCAGGAGGAGTAGCCTGGTCTGTCATCATGCATCATCTGGGCAGTCAGGAGGAGTAGCCTGGGCTGTCAGCATGCGTTATCTGGACATTCAGATGGTGTAGCCTGGGCTGTCGGAATGCGTCGTCTGGGCAGTCGGGAGGAGTAGCCTGGGCTGTCAGCATGCGTCATCTGGGCAGTCAGGAGGTTTATCCTGGGCTGTCAGCACGCGTCGTCTGGGTAGTCAAGAGGTTTAGCCTGTGCTGCCAGCATGCATTATTTGGGCAGTCAGGAGGTGTAGCCTGAGATGTCAGCACACGTCGTCTGGGCAGTCAGGAGGTATAGCCTGAGCTGTCAGCATGCATCATCTGGGCAGTCAGGAGGTTTATCCTTGGCTGTCAGCATGTGCCGTCTGGGCAGTCAAGAGGTGTAGCCTGGGCTGTCATTACGCATCATTTGGGCAGTCAGAAGGTGTTGCCTGGGCTGTCAGCATGCGTCGTCTGGGCAGTCAGAAGGTGTTGCCTGGGCTGACAGCATGCATCGTCTGGGCAGTCAGGAGGTTTAGCCTGGGATGTCAGCACATGTCATTTGGGCAGTCAGGAGGTGTAGCCTGGGCTGTTAGCACACATCGTCTGGACAGTCAGGAGGTTTAGCCTGGGCTGTCAGCACACGTCGTCTGGGCAGTCAGGAGGTGTAGCCTGGGCTGTCAGCACACGTCGTCTGGGCAGTCAGGAGGTGTAGCCTGGGCTGTCAGCACGCGTCGTCTGGGTAGTCAGGAGGTGTAGCCTGGGCTGTCAGCACACGTCGTCTGGGCAGTCAGGAGGTATAGCCTGGGCTGTCAGCATGCATCATCTGGGCAGTCAGGAGGTTTATCCTTGGCTGTCAGCATGTACCATCTGGGCAGTCAAGAGGTTTAGCCTGGGCTGTCATTATGCATCATTTGGGCAGTCAGAAGGTGTTGCCTGGGCTGTCAGCACGCGTCTTCTGGGCAGTCAGGAGGTGTAGCCTGGGCTGTCAGCACACGTCGTCTGGGCAGTCAGGAGGTATAGCCTGGGCTGTCAGCATGCTCTGTCAGCAAGTGTCGTCTGGGCAGTCAGGAGATGTAGCATACAGGATTAAGAGAAGCAGTCTGGCCTGTTATGTGCTGTATATTTTTTACATTGTGTTTTATCACCTCCCAAATAAATCACAGTTTCAACTTGTTTTTACCAAGCCTGAAAGTTAACTGTAAGTAGAACTGCGTGGAGCGGCCAGTGATTTACTCTTGCGACTTTAATCCTTTAAACCAGCAGAACAGTGGCGGTGCATCTTGTGAAGGAGAAATCCTTACAAAGTACAGTGCAGCGTGGAATCGATGGATTCTGACAGTTATTCCCCAAGTGCTGCTCCGCTGATGAGACCTATTGGGTTTCTTCTGAAAAGCTGCTTAAGACAGCTATATTTCATGCCTGACACGTTATGGACATTTTTTACGTTTTAGGCTGAGGTATTGATCCAAAATTACTTATTTTAACTTTTCTTTATGTAAACAATTTTTTAACTAAGGAATAAAACTTTCACTGTTCGGAGAGTATTGTGGAAGATCAAAGCATCCATCAGCACCGGGACTGTCAGTCATACAGACGCTCTATGGCGATCATGTACGGATACTAGTTTAAGGAGTTAATGAGAAAAAAGCCACATTAGAGGGATAAGAGAACTGGCCCCGGAGGGCCCTGCAGAGGTTTGTCTCTGGCTATTTGCTTCAAACTAACCATTAACCCTCAGAGGTATTCACTTGTGAGGCAAAGAAATTCAATATAACTTTACTACAGATCAAGCCCAAAGCAAATGATGACAGCAGAGGCGCTGAGCTTGTCCAGTAGGTCATTGTATATGTGCTTATGTTACACTATACGGTACAGATACTTGGTGCTTATGTTTAATGTCACTGAGACTTGACTGTTCTACTATTTGGCACTGATAATTATTGCTTACACTACAAGGTACAGATATTCGGTTACATTATACGGTACAGATACTTGGTGGTTACTAGTGTTGAGCAAGCACAAAAATGCTCGAGTCAAGCACATTGGAATACTCGAGTGATCGACCCGAGTAACGAGCCCAATGTAAGTCTATGGGAAACGCCAGCATTTTTCCGGCGGCTCCCCCCGGCGGTCTGCAGAGGGCCTAAAAATTGCCCAAATCGATGAGAACAGTGCACAAATGACATGGGAACAGCATGGGGAAGACCCCTGGAAGCATTTCTGACTCCCATGTCACTGCTGTCAACAACGTTGTCAGAGTATTACACCACTTTTACAGACTCACAATAAATAGTAGATAACTTCGAGAAAAACGCAGCAAAGTCATGTGGGCAATAACCATATCAATTTATATGTTTATGCTCCTGTGTGGACTAATATATAGACCATTCACTCTAAACACTATCAAAGAGGAAGGTGGCCCGAAGGTCAGAAATGAGCCACACTACGTCATCACTAAATATAGTAACTAGTGATGAGCGAGCATGCTCGCCACTGCTCGGTACTCGCCCGAGCATCTCAGTACTCGAGATGCTCGGAGCTCGCCGAGTACTTGTGCGATGCTCAGGCGGGAGCTCGGGTCCCCGTCCTGCATGTTTGGCGCTATTTAGAGCACCAATTATGCAGGGTTTGTCTGACACTCACTGTAATGCCACACCCATTGTGGTTGTGGCATTACAGTGGTTACCCAAATCGATGGGAACAGTGCTCACAGTGAAACATGAAAAGCCGGCAATTCATCAGCGGCATAGACCTGTACCCGACAATTTAGAACATAAAGAATAGAGCATCACACATAGATTAGATAGATAGAAACATGTCAGTCACATATATAATAAGTACAGTGACAGTGTTGGTTACTGTACTTGTTATTTAGTGTTAAAATAAAGGATTTATTAAAAAAAAAATTGGCATGGGGTTACCCGTAATTTTAGTCTCTAGCGGAGGTTAAGCAGACGGCTGGGGCAGATGTTTGAAGCCTGGGAAGGGGGTAATACCCACAGAGCTTCCCAGGCTACTAATATCAGCCCCCAGCTGAATACCTAGCCTTTACTAGCTATTAAAATGGGGGACCCCCCAAAAAATGACATGGGGTCCCCCCTATTTTAATAGATAGCAAAGGCTAGGCAGACAGCTGGGGGCTGACATTAATAGCCCAGGAAGGGTGCCATGAATATTGGCCCCCTCCCAGGCTAGAAACACCAGCCGTCAGCCGTCCCAGAAATGGCGCATCCTATGGATGCGCCAATTCTGGCACTTAGCCTCGCTCCCCCACTGCCCTGTAGCGGTGGCAGTGGGGTAATAGGGCTGGGTTTGATGTCAGCTTATAATGCCAGCTGACATCAAGCCCAGGTTAGTAATGGAGAGGTGTCTATAAGACACCCCCATTACTAACCCCATAGTCAAAGTTAAAAAAACACAAACACCCAGAAGAATGTCCTTTAATTGAAATAAAGACACAATTCTTTATTGTTCTAAATTAAACTATACTTACCACCACGCCCATTCCAGCTGAAGCCAACGATCTCCTGCAATAAAAGAAAAATAATAAAGCAACATCACCCTTACCTTTCCATGGTTCCCAGGACGGCTCCAGGTCTGCTACATTGACATGACAGGCTGGACCGCAGCAGAACGCTGCCATCCAGCTTGCCATGCCGCAAACACTGAGAAGCGCAGGTAACGTGCCCCCAGGGCAATGGGGTACTCGGCAGCTGGGCCTATGAATGCTGGTGGGGGATATCACGGTGGCTGACCCGGTCCGTGGCCCAGGGCGGTCAACCAAAAAGGGGGATTGGAACTTGAATAGAGATAAAAATAAAATAAATAGTTTGTGACGCCACCTGTGGTACCAGGTAAGGATTACCAGTGCTGCTGCAGACCTCCGGGGGGGTGATGGGATGGCAGCTGAGGTGTTTCTGCTCCCCACAGGTGGAGCGGGCCCCCGGGGCGGTGTGGAGTTTAGTGGGTGGTGATGCTGGGGCTTGTAGTGCAGGCGGATGGCGCAGCAGGAGTAACTGACAGAGACAGGGGATTCGCTTCAATACCTTTACTGGTGCGGATGTCAGATATGGTCCAGGGTACTCAGTAGGATGGGTGCACTTCAGGACTTCTCCCCAGGGAGCGAGTATAAGGCCTCCTGGTCCGTGTCTGCCTCTCTGTATGCTCCTCGCCAGCCTGCAACTGGGCCTAGCTTATGTGTTGTGCTGTTCCTTCACCTGTCGCTCATTAGTAGGACCTTCTGCTGGTAACCACTCTCCCTGGACGCTGGGGCCTTGTGGTTCCTGGTCCTGTAATGGGTCTAGCTTCAGGTCAGCCAGGAACTTGTAGTCCTCCTGGGATGCCGGTGATCCCTACTGGGTATAAAGGAACCCTGTAGGGGTGGACCCGGTGTCCGGTTTGTATACTCGGGGGTGAGCCTATAATGCTCCTCTGCCCCCTAAACTCCTCTCTCCTTTCTCCTCTTGCCTTCGGCCACACTCGGGGCCCTCAGAGCTCAACTCGTGCTGTAGGCCTTGGCTCGCCTAAGCACAGCAGCCAGCGTGCTGCGTCTGGTCTAAGTGCCAGCACACTACCTTCTGACTGAGCTGCCTGGCTCCACCCTCCATATATATATATCCCTAACGGGCTCCCTCTGGTGGTGTGAGGTGGAAGGATGGAGGGGTTTGTATGTAATGAGGGCCTCTTGTGGAGAAGTCCGTCCATGCACCCTTGGTCCTGTGGTACCTGTGCATAGCAGGGTGCCAAACAGGCATGCTTGCGCTCCTCAGTGTCTCACTGTGACGGCATCCAGATGAGCCGAGTTCATCTGCCTGCGCTCTGCAGTGTCTCTGAAGGATGACAAGCTGGATGGCATTGAGATGACAAGCTGGATCACAGCTGAGCGAGGCCATCCAGCATGCCATCCTTCATAGACACTGCAGAGCACAGGCATACTTGCGCTCTGCAGTGTCTCTGAAGGATGACAAGCTGGATGGCAGCGCTCAGCTGCGATCCAGCCTGTCATCTCAATGCCATCCCAGCGTGGGAGAATTCTCCTGCTCAAGCGCTGAGCGCAGGAGAATTCTCTCACGCTGTCAGTAACGTGCCTGAGGTGAACTCGGCTCATCTGGATGCCGTCACAGCGAGACACTGAGGAGCTTCACTGAGGAGCTTCTCAGTGTCTGCGGCATGGCAAGCTGGATGGCAGCGTTCTGCTGCGATCCAGCCTGTCATGTCAAGGTAGCAGAGCTGAAGCCGTCCTGGGAACCATGGAAAGGTAAGGATGAGGTTGGTTTATTATTTTACTTTATTTGCAGGAGATCGTTGGCTTCAGCTGGAATGGGCGATAAGGTAAGCAGAGTTTAATTTAGAACATTAAAGTATTGTGTCTTTATTTCAATTAAAGGACTTTATTCAGGGTGTTGTGTTTTTTTTAACTTTCACTATGGGGTTAGTAATGGGGGTGTCTTATAGACGCCTCTCCATTACTAACCTGGGCTTGATGTCAGCTGGCATTATAAGCTGACATCAACCCCAGCCCTATAACCCCACTGCCACCACTACAGGGCAGTGGGAAGAGCGAGGCTAAGTGCCAGAATTGGCGCATCCTATGGATGCGCCATTTCTGGGGCGGCTGACGGCTGGTGTTTCTAGCCTGGGAGGGGGGCAATATTCATGGCACCCTTCCTGGGCTATTAATATCAGCCCCCAGCTGTCTGCCTAGCCTTTGCTATCTATTAAAATAGGGGAGACCCCACAACATTTTTTTTTGGGTCCCCCATTTTAATAGCTAGTAAAGGCTAGGTATTCAGCTGGGGGCTGATATTAGTAGTCTGGGAAGCTCTGTGGGTATTACCCCCTTCCCAGGCTTCAAACATCTGCCCCAGCCGTCTGCTTAACCTCCACTAGAGACTAAAATTACGGGGAACCCCACGCCAATTTTCTTTTTAATAAATCCTTTATTTTAACACTAAATGACAAGTACAGTAACCAACACTGTCACTGTACTTCTTATATATGTGACTGACATGTTTCTATCTATCTAATCTATGTGTGATGCTCTATTCTTTCTGTTATAAATTGTCAGGTACCTGTATATGCCGCTGATGAATTGCCGGCCGGCTTTTTTAAAGAGACAGGTGCATGAAAATCGGAGGGCACTAGTGTGTTCCAAGTGCTCTGCTATGTTTTTCATGCACCCTCCTATATACCCTGCCTGCCTGTCTGCCTAAATATTCTGCCTGCCTGACGTTTAACTAAGCACTGTTCCCATCGATTTGGGCAGTTTTTGATCTTCTGCAGACTGCCGGGGGGGAACGCCAGAAAAATGCTGGAGTTTCCCATAGACTTACATTGGGCTTGCTGCTCAGGTCGAACACCCGAGTATTCCAATTTGCTCGACCCCAACCATTTAGTGCTCGCTCATCACTAATAGTAACTTTATTAATTGCATAGATACAGGTAGGTAGAAAAAAGTGCATCAGACAAATACATAATAAAAACAACTGAAGTGCAGATAGTGACAGGTGCCAAACTTGTATATAATTATACATGAATACAATGGATGTAATCGGTATATAATGTACATATGCTGGATCATGTACTAGCCTGCAGGTCATATGGCTAAATATTCTTTGTTACCCTCATCTAAACAGATTACATTGCTCCATATGAACATTTATCAAAATATTTCAATATCACCATTGTATTATATTACCTTGATAGCTTAGAGTCCGGACCGGCCATGTAGCACATGTCCCCGATGCGCGTTTCGGCGTGAGCCTTTCTCAAGGGGTACCTATCCTTTGTATGAGTCCTCTATAAATAAGGCCCAAAAATAATATTGCACATATGCAGAGCTGGGCACATCTTGTACTCTGATGTTATGTAGGGCTCTAATCACCAACAGTTTATACAATACACATGTCTAAAATGGCGCTAGCCACATCACCGGAAGTGCTGCGGCAGATTGTGCAAGGCGCATGTCCGTGATGACGCTAAGAGAGTCACTGATAGCTACGCGGTGCGCATCTCATACATCTCAGACCACGCACTGCGCATGTCCATGTGTGATGCATGTGTGTCACCGTTACCAAGGCACCCGGGGGTGTCGGCATGACACTCACAATGTATGGAGATGCCGAAAGCCCGCTGGTGCAGAGGGACCGTGACACCTCCGCGTTCAGACACCACGGTGCGTGTGAACCGAAATGTACAAAATGGCCAAAGATCTTTTATGTGAATACACTAAAGAGATAAAAATATAAATCAGAAAAATGGCAACAAATCAAAAAACGATAGATACAAACTAGGTCCATAGTGGACTCCCGCAAGTTCAATTGAGTATATAGATGGGATCTGCACATACAGTGCATATGGATAGGTCATATCTCTATATATGTATAGTGGCCACATATATAGAGGTTATAAGATAATCATTGTGTATATGTGTGGCATTCATACAAGAGAACCCCACATCCATATATGCCAATGCAGTGCCAGTGCGTTCCACATAATGGTATATGTTATATACAATGTATAATCCGTGCCTATCAGAAAAGAGAATGATGTTATCGAGGCACCATACATGTCTAGTGACAGGCAATATACCGACTACTTATCTGGACTCACACAGTCAGCTACACATGGCGTCCATCTCACAGAACAACCACTTAAGATAAGCCAGGTGGAGAACTAAAGGGGATTATATGAATTCTTTCCCATCGTTCTTATTCATGCTTGGTTCATTATTATCGTTCATCTAATTCATTCCCACCTCCATTTTTCCGTTCCATCCATTCTCTTTACGCCCTTTGATAGCCATCGTAGATGGTAGATATAGAAATACAGCAGAAAAGGACAGGTGCAAAATGATGTATATCGCCTGGTGTAAATATAATGGAGCAGGCCGGGAACGACAAGAAAGGGACGAAACTAATATTTTCATTTAATCCAGATGGATGCAACGTTTTAAGTGTCCAGATCCATTTGTGCTAAACGCTGGGCAGCAGGGCCTCCACGTATGTTCCCCGCGATATTGTCAATACCTCGCACGCTTAGTAACCTTGTATCACAGGCATGATGGAGTTTAAAATGCAGCGGAATCGTTTTTAGGGTGGATGTGTCCACGTGGTGAACCGCCGCCGCAATGCCCAACGCATGCTCACGAACACGTACTTTGAATTGTCGTGTAGTGAGACCAATATATATAAGATTGCACGGGCACATAGCATAGTAGATGACATTACGTGTCTGACATGATATAGATTTCTTAATAGAATATGTACATGAGCCTTCTGAATTTCAGAAGCTATTACAGCGATGTATGTTGGGACATGCGACACAGTGGCCACATGGACTACATCCACGTCAGTCTGGGATCACATCAAAGAAAGATGATGTTGGTACACCCTCATAATGGCCACGTACAAGATGATCCCTCAGGTTTTTCGCCCGCTTAAATGTTATTGCTGGTTTATCGGGGATATATTTTACAAGAATAGGATCTGCTCTGGGGACAGCCCATGCTTTAGAAAGTGCTCACCTTACTGCGGGTACTTGGGTATGAAATTTGGTGATAAATCTTACTATCTCATTACTTTTTTTATTATGTGTATTATATAATAGATTTTGGCGAGTCAAATGTTTTCCTCTCTGGAAGGCTTTTTTCACCATCCTCCGACTATATCCTCGTTTGTAAAACCGTTCCTTAAGATCGTTGGCCTGAGTCAAAAATTCTTCATCAGTTGAGCACAGACGTCGTAGTCGCAAAAATTGCCCTATTGGTACAGATTGTAGAATATGTCTAGGATGAGAGGAGGATGCATGCAATAGTGCATTCGTAGATGTTGGTTTACGAAAAATCTTAGTCTGGATAGTATTCTTACTATTACGGAGTAGACTTACGTCAAGAAACTCAGCTTTGTCAGTATTGCACTGTTAAGTAATATGTATATTAACCGAATTATTGTTTAAAGCCATCAAATCAGCACACACGTGGCGTATTTTGACAAGCAGATGCGACAGATCAGGGTAGGTTTTGAGAAACCGCTGAACCACGAGGTTAAGCACATGGACCAGGCATGGTACGTGCGTGAGCTCGCCTCGCCTCAGAGCTGCCACCAGGTTCCGGCCATTGTCACACATGACCATGCCTGGCTGTAGGTTCAGCAGTGACAGCCACAGATCTGCCTGCTCTTTCAGAGCTGTCCTCAACTCTTCAGTGGTGTGCGGTTTGTCACCTAAGCAGATAAATTTCAGCAGAGCCTGATGCCGCTTAGCTGAGGCAGTGCTGCAGTACTTCCGACTGATGTGGTCATTTCGGAGATGGAGGCTGAAGAGGAGGAGGATAAGGTGCAGGAGCTGTAGAATGTGGGGTCAACCCTGATTGACCCAGGGCCCGCAATCCTTGGCTTCGGGAGGACGTGTTCTGACCCAGGAACCGACTGGGTCCCGGATTCCACTATATTAACCCAGTGGGCCGTCAGTAAAATGTACTGTTCCTGGCCACAAGCACTTTTCCACGTGTCTGTGGTTAGGTGGACCTTCCCAGTAACTGAATTGGTGAGGGCATGGGTAATGTTCTGGGACACGTGTGTCACGGGTGTGTGAGAGGAGACAGACAGCCACCATGCAGTTGGTTGCAGGAGATCTCTACGTTTGGCATTACAGACATCTTCTTAGAGGCTGGCTGTCTCTAGGACCCAGCGGCTACCTCCCTCTGGCTAATTAGATCACTGGCCTGAGTGTATAAATGTCTGAGAGGGAGGTGCTGAAGATATTCATTACTACTTGTGAGGCTTTAGCAAGAGCAGTACTTTGTCCTCTCTGGGACTTGAGGCCATTTGTGCATTTGGCTGGAGTCGTCTAAAGCTAAGCAATCTCCCCTGTTTGTCTACCCTTGTTGTCTATAGAGTTTAGTGGAGATCAACTAGTGCTCATCTCCTCCCTTCCCTAGCCTTAGCCATATGCCAGGGAAAGTTAGGGCAAGGCACACGTGCGGCGATTGGTGAAGAGCCAATATAGGGACGGTAGTTGAGACAGGGTGACACTAGACCAGACTAAAAGGTCTCCATTCCCCCCTTTCCCTAGTGTCTGGGCTCCCTTTCCCTCTTCCCTCTATGTTACAATAAGTCTTTCCCTCACCCTACATGACAAAAATAAACACAGTGGGCATGGGATTTCTTATAAATTAAATAAAATTAAGAATTAAATTAAAAAAATGGCGTCATTTTTGTAACCAACAGACGGAAAGCGGACCACTGGGAGCTGATATTAGTAGCCAGGGAGGGGGCCATTAGCCAAAGATGTTCCCTGTCTATTAATAACAGCTCACAGCTGTTTGCTTAGCCTTTACTGGCTAAATTACAGAGGGACCCCAGAAACAAATTGACATAGGGTCCCTCTATAAAAATCTAATCAGCAAAGGCTAAACAGAAAGCTGTGAACTGATATTAATAGCCAGGGAAGGGGCTATGGATCCTGGCCCCCTCTGATGCTAATAACATCAGCCCTCAGCGGACCATCCATAACATGCGCCAATTCTGGCGCTTAGCCTCGGCTCTTCCCACTGCTGTGAGGCGGTAGTGAGTGGGGTAATGGAGTTGGGGTTCACGCCAGCCTTGTATTGGCGGCTGACAAGAAACCCAGGTTAGTAATGGAGAGGCGTCTATAAGACGCCCCCATTACTAAATTCGTGTTAAAGGTTTACAATGATTTTTCAATAAATACACGGCCAGAATAAAGTCTTTTATTTAAATAAAATTCCACACGGTTTTAATAATTTATTTATTGTTCTGATAGTCCACGAATCCTTTGTCTCCTGTAAAAAAAAAAGAAAATAAAAAACAACCATATCCCTCACCTGTCCGCCATCATGACATAATCCGAGTGTCCCACAGCGATCCGGTTAACTTCTACAGCAGCCACATCAATCACTGGTGTGACTGCTGTAGAAGACAGCACTGTACACTGACAGGAGTGTAATCACTCCTGTCAGTGTACAGTGCTATGCTGCAGGGGTGAGGTCACTTGAGTTCAAACAGCTGATGATCAGCTGAAAGCTCCGGTGATCTCATATACTGCATCAGTGTTGTGTGGGAAAATTCATGAGAAAATTCCCACATAGCACTAATGCCGTAAGTGAGATCACCGAAACGCTCAGCTGATCATCCGCTGTTTGAACTCCAGTGACCTCAGCTGGCAGCTTCTCGCAATACACTGGTGAAGCCATGGCTCCTGTGAATGTATCTCCGGCTGCCAGATAGGATGGTCACATCTCTGGATGTGGCTGTGCTATCACTGAGATCGTTGTGGGACACTCGGTATATGAACTACGGCGGACAGGTGAACAGGAGGTTGGTTTATTATTTTACCTTTATTACAGGTGACCATTGGCTTCAGGGATTAGCTGTAAGGTGAGTATATGGTGTTTTTATTTTTTACAGGGGACGAGAACATCGGGGTCAAGGTGTAGGTAAGTGATAGGTGAGGTGATTATGTGTTTAAAATTTTTATTTAAATATTTATTTATTTTTACATTTTTTTACTTTCACTTTTACTGCGCAAGCGCGCTGATGAGAGATTACTTCAGCGGCGCTTGTTGACAAGAGGCGCCAGATGATGGGGCTAGTAGTCCCATCAGCGGGCGCCTATGACCTGCGGTAAGCATTTTACCGCCGGTCACTGTCACAGCTGTGGAGATCATGCTGACACCTGACAACTAGTGATGAGCGAGCACTAAAATGCTCGCGTACTCGTTGCTTGGGTCGAGCAAATTGGAATGCTCGAGTGCTCGGACCGAGTAATGAGCCCAATGTAAATCTATGGGAAACTCGAGCATTTTTCTGGCGGTCTGCAGAGGGCCTAAAAATTGCCCAAATTGATCGGAACAGTACTCAAATGACATGGGAACAGCATGGGGAAGACCCCTGGAAGCATCTCTGACTCCCAGAAAATAGATTTTCCTGTGAAATATGTTAAGGAACATCCTTTCCAGGGTAATGACTTGTATATAAGGCAAAATAAATATACAAAAACAAAAATGCTCCTCCACACCTTGGGCTATGTTCACACGTAGGGTTTTTGATGCGTTTTTGCATTGCTTTCAATGGTGAAAAATACATTCACCGGTAAATGTCATTTTAACATTTTACAACCTTATCTGGCAATGTGGTTTGTGAGAAATCATCAGACCCATCCTGTTTCATTTATGAAGAAGGGACTCTGAAAGTCACAAACACTATTTTTAAAGGGCCATCAGGCGGCCCTTACTATTCTTAAAGGGCCAGCAGTCGGCTATGCTTTGTTGTTCCCATTATTAAAGAGTGGGTCTCCTATACTGTTATTGCGTATACAGTAACTGCAAGGGCTGCCATAAATTTGGACGCACCCCAATACCCCGTTGAAGAGACATAGAGGAGGGTCTCAGTAAAAAAAAGTTCCCATTATAAAGGAGCGGGTCTCCTATAGTGGTAATGCCCACGCAGTGACTGCAAAATCTGCCAAAATTTGGAATAAACCCCAATACCAATTTAAAGACACATAGAGCTGGGCCAAAGTAATGACATGTTCTCATTAGAAAGGAGAGGGTCTTCTATACAGTTATAGGGTATCTAGTGAGTCCAAAGGTTGCCAAAATATAGGAAAAACCCTACTAACAATTTAAAGACACATAGAGCTGGGCCACAGTAACGACCTGTTCCCATTAAAAACGAGTGGGTCTCCTATACTATTCTTGCATATGCAGTGACTGAAACGGCTGCCAAAAATTTGGAGGAACTCCAATGCCCCTTGCAAGAGACGTAAAGGTTGGAGGGCCTCCTGAAAAAAATGCTCCTATTATTAGGGAGTGGGTCTCCCATACTGTTTGCCTATGCAGAGAATGCAATGGCTGCCAAAATTTTGGAGAAACTCCAATGTCTCTTGCAAGAGACGAAATAGACAAAATGCATGCAAATAGAGTTAGACCTCTTAAAAAAAAGACACTGGATTTGAGTTTATGTTACGCTGCTATCATTCGGTGGTGTTGAGAAGTCTGGTCCAATCCAGCACTTGTTCATTTTTATAAGCGTCAACCTGTCAGCATTTTCAGTTGACAGGCGGATGCGCCTATCAGTTATAATTCCACCAGCAGCACTGAAAACCCGCTCTGACAAAATGCTAGCGGCATGGCAGGTCAAGACCTCCAAGGTGTAGAGAGCCAGTTCATGACACGTGTCCAGCTTGGATACCCAATAATTATAAGTCACAGAGGAACCACGGAGGACATTGGTATGGTCGGCAAGGTACTCCTTCAGCATCTTCCAAAACTTGTCTCTCTTTGTGAGAGTACCCCGCGCATCAGGGCTTGTGCAATGGGATAGTCTGAGAAAACTGTCCCAGAACTTTGACAGTGTTTCCCTGCCTCTGCTGGATTGGAGTTGTGTCTCTCGCCTGTACTCCTTGGTTGTCCAACGAACTGTGACCTCTGCCACCAGCGTTTTCTGATGGGAATTTGACGCGCCCCCTGGGCCATGCGTGTGGGGGAACACCTGGAGCCGGGTCTCTGGGTAATGCTAGGGGTTGTAGTTTCCGTGGCGGCGACCCGGTCCCGTGGCTCAGGGTGATTAAACCAGTGGCGGATCTTTAATGTTGTAATGTCCGACTACGCCACCCGTGGATTGCGGTCACTGAGAACCGCCGCTGCGGGGCAGACCGCTGAGGCTGATGTTGTGTGCGCAGCAGAGGGTAATATAACTCCCCATGGGAGGAGTATAGCCTCAGGGCAGTGAGTGCAGATGGTGGGGGTGATGGTGCGCGGGAGCAGCAGTAATGACTCGGAGTCCAATGATATGCAGTCCAGGGTCTTTACTCACAGTTTTACACTCCAAGCCACTTCTGTTGGTAATGGCTGCCCAAGTCGTGCTGTGCTCACAAGGTGAGGGTCTCGGCCAACTCCCAGGTACCTTTGGGGTGATTTTCAGGACCCCCTTCGTGTGTCCTTTCTCTGGCCTGTCGTACCCCACAATTGACCACGTTTCTGTCCAGCTGCCTCGGGCCTTGGGGGGCAAACGTATGTTCCATTTCCCTGGGTCCTATATGGTGCCTTTCTAATGGGTGTAGTGAGGGCCGTGCACGTGCAATGCCACGGCCTCCGGTTACTAGCTGAGGGTAGTTGCTCTCCTCCACTAGATGAGGAATCCGGTTCCCTTTCTCGGCCTGACCCCCCTACTCTGGTAGTGGCGGGTGTGCAGTGACGACTGGCCGGTCCGCACCCCTGGGGTCCCTTCAGTCTTCTCTTAGAGCTTCCTCCATTCCTCTCCTTTCCTCTCCTCCAGGACCAGGCCTTAAAACTTGGACTGCCTGCGGAGTAGAGCCCATACAGAGCCTCTGCTCCCTGCCTCCTTCTCTCTGCTCTCTTCTCCACCTTCTACTACCTTTACTCTAAGATGGTGCCCCCCTTATATACACTCCTATACAGTGCACCCGGGATCTACTCCCCCCACCCACACACTACCGGGTTCCCCCTTTCTAGGTATTCCCTCCCCCCACTCCAGCCAGGGACAGAGACAGTTGTGCTCACCCTTGGGAGCATTGTCGCCCTGCCCCCCGGAAATGTGGTGTAGTGCATGTGGGTGTTAGGGTCCTGAGCCACACTCCATCCTTACCTGGAAGTGAGATATCACACCTCTGGGTGAGATGCAATTCCTCTGTAGCGACCGAACCCTCGGGGAGCTGCAAATTTTTTTAATAATTCCGCAACAAGGGCCTTCTCGTACTGCCCCATTTTATTTGGCCTGCTCGGGAATAAGAGACAGAAAGTTCTATGTCTAAAAGTGTCACCAACCAGTAATGGCTGTCACCCAAAATTTGGAGAACGCAAGGGTCACGGGAAAGGCAGCGTAACATAAACTCAGCCATGTGTGCCAGAATGCTAACAGGCAAGACTTCCGTGTCATCACCAAGAGGACGACTGACCATGCTCTCCTTTTCCTACTCCTCCTCCTCCTCCCTGTCCTCAGGCCATCCACGCTGAACAGATGGTATGACAGTTGTGCAGGTAGTACCATCTATAGCGCAGGAAACTAACTACTGTTCTTCCTCCTCATTGTCACCCAATCCACATTGGGTGAGATGAGGCTGGGCTGTGTGGAATCACCCTGTATGGTTCCTTGCTCCATCTCATCATGCTCCGCCTGCTATGCATCCTCTTTAATTGTGAGCAGAGAGCATTTCAGAAGACAGAGAAGCGGGATGGTGGCACTAATTATGGCACCATCGCCGCTCACCATCTTGGTGGAGTCCTCAAAGTTTTGGAGTATGGTACAGATGTCTGACATCCATATCCACTCCTGAGGTCTTATGTGTGGAGTCTGAACTGAATACCGATGGCCTTGTTGATGCTGGTAGTAAACAACTGCCCTCTGCTGCTCACAAATCCTTCCCAACATCTGCAATGTAGAGTTCCTATGCATGGGGACATCGCACACCAGTCGGTGAGCTGGAAGCTGCAAATGCTGCTGAACCACAGCAAGGGCGGTGGAAGCTGTAGCTGACTTTCTAAAATCGACACACAGGTGGTGTACTTTGACATGCTGATGTGGCAGATCTGGGTAGGTTATGAGAAACCACTGAACCACGAGTTTAAGCACATGGGCCAGGCATGGTATGTGTGTGAGCTCGCCTTGCTTCAAAGCCGCCACCAGGTTGCAGCCATTGTCACACATGACCATACCTGGCTATAGGGTCAGCGGTGTCAGCCACAGATCTGCCTGCTCTTTCAGAGCTGTCCACAACTCTTCAGCGTTGTGCTGTTTGTCACCTAAGCATATTATCTTCAGCACAGCCTGTTGGCGTTTGGCCAAGGCAGTGCTGCAGTATTTCCAGCTTTGTGACTGATGTGGTCATTTCGGAGATGGAGGCTGAAGAGGAGGAGGTGCAGGAGCTGTAGAATGTTTGAACCAGGGCCCGCAATCCTCGGTGTCGGGAGGACGTGCTCCATCCCAAGGTCCGACTGGATCCCGGCTTCCACTATATTAATCCACTGTGCCATCAGCGAAATGTACCGTCCTTGCCACAAGCACTTGTCCACATGTCTGTGGTTAGGTGGACTTTCCCAGTAACTGTACTGTGGAGGGCAAGGCTAATGTTGTGCGACACGTGCTCGTGTAATGCGGGGACGGTACACCGGGAGAAATAGTGGCGGCTGGGGACCGAGTACCGAGGGATGGCCGCCGCCATCTGGTTGGGTAAGCTTCCCTCTCCACGAGCCTAAAAGGCAACATTTCGAGTGCAAGCATTTGCGAAATGTTTGAATTTAGTAGTGTGGCCTGTGGGGCGTTGACTGCGCATTTGCGCTTGCATTCGAAGGACTGGGGTAGGGACGTGAACGTGCTTGCTGATGGTGCTAGTTGAAAGTGTGCAACGATGCGTGCAGGGTGGGAGACATCTTCGCATGCGCCATGGTCAGGGGATTGGCTTGCACGCACAACAGCGGAAGAAGCAGTGGTGTCACCCGCAGACACTGTTTCTGGACCCTGGGGTTCAGCCCACTTAGTCGGGTGCTTTGCTGCCATGTGCCTGATCATGCTGATGGTTGGCTTTACGGGGAACGCTTTCCCGCCTTGTGTCTGCGGCCACCACACTGCTTCTTCCTGCCTGTTGTGGTGCTACGCCTCCCTCCCCATGTGCTACTGTCCTCCCTCTGCATGTCCCCCTGCCAGGTTCGGTCAGTCACTAGGGGAGGAGTCCTGAGGAGACAATTTGCATATTCTCACTGCATTTTGGGATAAGTGAAGAGTCTCCGCGAGCTCAAAGAACACTGGATTTTGGCAGTTGGAGCTGAAAGGAGGACATCTGTGAACCAGGGGAGGAGTTCTGAGGACACAATTTGCATATTCTCACTGCATTTTGGGATAAGTGAAGAGTCTCCGCGAGCGGTGAACCGCGCGCCTACCAGCGCGCAAATTTTGGAGCGTTTTTCACTGTTTTCATAACATATCAACAATAAGAACATGGAAGAGTCCAGGAGCCATTTGGTGAGCTGCATATCCTGCTACATGTTCACAGACTTACCGGTGGAAAAGCCAAACTTCACATGCCAGAAATGCAGCTTGTGTCCCTGTTGGAGGAAAAGTTGCGAAATCTAGAAGAGAGGTTAACTACCTTGAAAATCATTAAGGAAGGTGAAGAGTTCTTAGACAGAGCAGAATTATCTCTTCATGATACAGAAAGAGAAGAAATTCTCACTGCACCTGACGAAACAGAGGAATGGAAGCATGTGACCCACAGAAGCAGGAGGATCGAGAGGCAGTCAGCACCCATACTGCTCAGGAACCAGTACCAGGCTCTCACACAGGAGAACCATGAAGAAATACAGCAAGATAAGACTTTGCCCACAATGAAGAACCTTGTAAGCCCTCAGGATCCTCCTGGATGGAGAAAGAAAAATGTTGTGAAGAAAAAACGGAGAGTGGTGGTCATGGGGGATTCCCTGTTGAAAGGAACAGAGGCCGTTATCTGCAGACCAGACATAACCTCAAGAGAAATGTGCTGTCTTCCAGCTGCAAAAATTAAAGATGTGTCTGACAGGATATCAAGACTCTTCAGACCTACAGATCACTACCCATTCCTGCTAATACATGTGGGGACAAATGACACTGCAAGAAAGGACCTGGAAACCATCTGCAGTGACTTTGAAGACTTAGGCAAGAAAGTGAAAGAATTGGGAGCGCAGGTGGTCTTCTCATCCATCCTCCCAGTGGATGGCCATGGAACAATGAGGTGGAATAAGATTCTACAGGGGAACAACTGGCTACGTCGATGGTGCCGTCAACAAGGATTTGGATTTCAGGATCACGGAATGAATTACCTATATGATGGACTACTTGCTAGAGATGGGGTGCACCTTACGAAGACTGGAAGACGTGTATTTGGAAGTCGCCTTGCTACACTCATCAGGAGAGCTTTATACCAGAACAATGTGGGAAGGGAAGTAAAAGGCCAGAAAAAGCCATACAGCTGACAAATACTATTGAGATCTCTGCTACTGGAAGTGGAAAGGAAGAACAAAGACAAAAAAATCTAAATAATAAAAATATGGGAGGAAGAGAAACCAATCACAAACTAAAATGTTTTTATACAAATGCACAAAGCATGGGCAACAAACAAGGAGAATTGGAAGTACTAACGCAGGAAAAGGAATATGATGTCATTGGAATCATTGAAACTTGGTGGGACGATACACATGATTGGAATACAAGGCTAGAAGGATACAACTTATTTGCAAGAAACAGACGTGATAGCTTCAGAGACTGGGAGTTCTGTGGAAACTGTTTGGGTAAGAATACAAGGAGAGAACAACGGAAAGGACACCATTGTAGGCATTTACCACAGGCCACCTAGGCAAGCTGAAGATATGGATGAACTCTTTATGTATCAAATGACCAAGTTCTCCAAAAAAGATTTCAACTATCCAGACATTTGTTGGGAATCTCTCTCAAGTAAAGCTAACAGGTCAAGCAATTTCTTATCCTCTCCTGCTGACAACTTTATCTTCCAAAAGGTAGGGGAGACAACAAGGGGATCTGCTACTTTGGATCTAATCCTTATAAACAGGGAGGAAATGGTTGAGGAGGTAAAAGTGGCTGGGACCCTAGGAGGCAGCAATCATGCTATTATAGAATTTTGGATAACTAGAGGAGGAAGACATGTGAAGACTCAAACTTCAAGGATAGATTTCAGAAAGGCAGATTTTAAGCGACTCAGAAAGAGAATAGGAGGGATCCAATGGCTGGGTGTCCTTAAGGACAATAATGTCCAGGAAGGATGGGAAATTTTTAAAAATGAGATTCTCAAAGCACAATCGTTAACAATCCCGATAAGTAGGAAGAATGGGAAGCATTTAAGGAAACAAGGATGGATGAACACAGAACTTAAACACATGCTAAAAAGAAAGAAAGAAATGTTTATCAAATGGAAAGAGGGAGGCATATCTAAAGAAGATTAAAATGCAGTCTGCAGAACCTGTAGGGCACGAATCAGGTTAGCTAAAGCTGACAATGAATTAAGGCTTGCAAGAGATGTCAAAAGCAATAAAAAAGGATTTTGGGGTATGTCAAAAGGAAAAGAAAAGTCAAAGATGCTATAGGATTTTTACAGGATGAAAATGGTGAAATGGTAAGAAAGGATGTTGAGAAGGCAGAACTTTTTAATTCCTATTTTGCATCTGTTTTCTCTCATAAAGAAAATGGAACATCAACTGATCTTCACTGTCCTATTAAAGGAATAGAAGAATCCAAGTTATCTGTAAACAGAGAGATTGTGAGGGACTATTTCGCTAACCTAAATGAGTTCAAGTCTCCAGGTCCAGATGAATTACACCCCAGAGTACTGAAGGAGATCGTAGAAGAAATTTTAGAACCACTCTCCATAATCTTTGAAAATTCTTGGAGAACAGAAGTCCCAGAAGACTGGAGAAGAGCAAATGTTGTTCCTATCTTCAAAAAGAGGAAGAAGGTGGACCCAGGGAACTATAGGGCAGTGAGTTTGACTTTTATACCAGGAAAGATCTTTGACCAAATTATTAAACAACATGTATGTAAGTACCTGGATAAGAATGAAGTGATTAACCAGAGTCAGCATGGGTTTGTAACTAACAAGTCATGTCAGACTAACTTAATTTCCTTCTATGACAGAATCACTGACTGGGTGGATCAGGGAAATGCTGTAGATATAGTATATCTTGACTTCAGCAAAGCATTTGACAAAGTATCTCACACCATCCTTATTGAAAAAATTACCAAGTATGGAATGGACAAGGCAACTGTTAGGTGGATTCATAACTGGCTTAGTGATCGGACTCAAAGGGTGGTTGTAAATGGCTTCACATCCAGCTGGATGAATGTCTCAAGTGGGGTACCACAGGGCTCCGTCCTGGGACCTGTATTGTTCAACATCTTTATCAATGATTTAGATGAAGGAATTGAGGGTAAACTGATTAAATTTGCTGATGACACAAAGCTAGGAGGAATAGCTAATACTAGAGAAGAGAGAGAGAGGATTCAAAAAGACCTAAATAAACTGGAGCAGTGGGCAGCAACTAACAGAATGGTTTTTAACAGGGAAAAATGCAAAGTACTACATCTGGGCAATAAAAATGAAAAAAGCATATACAGAATGGGAGGAATACAGCTAAGCAACAGTACATGTGAAAAAGACTTAGGTATACTAATAGATCATAGACTGAACATGAGTCAACAGTGTGATGCAGCAGCAAAAAAGGCAAATACAATTCTGGGATGTATTAACAGAAGCATACAGTCTAGATCACGTGAAGTCATTATCGGACTTTACTCCTCTTTGGTCAGACCTCATCTGGAATACTGCGTCCAGTTTTGGGCACCACATTTTAAAAAAGACATCGACAAACTGGAGCAAGTTCAGAGAAGAGAGACCAGAATGGTGACCGGTCTGCAAACCATGTCCTATGAGGAACGGTTACAGGATTTGGGAATGTTTAGCTTGCAAAAAAGAAGACTGAGAGGAGACTTAATAGCTGTCTACAAATATCTCAAGGGCTGTCACATTGTAGAAGGATCAACTTTATTCTCGTTTGCGCAAGGAAAAACTAGAAGCAATGGGATGAAACTGAATGGGAGAAGACACAGATTAGATATTAGAAAAAACTTTTTGACAGTTAGGGTGATCAATGAGTGGAACAGGCGGCCACGAGAGGTGGTGAGTTCCCCTTCAATGGACGTCTTCAAACAGAGGCTGGACAGACATCTGTCTGAGATGATTTAGTGAATCCTGCTTTGAGCAGGGGCTTGGACCAGATGACCCAGGAGATCCCCTCCAACTCTACCATTCTATGATTCTATCATTCTGTGACTATATCAACCACCACCTCGTCTTCCACTTCCGCTTCCTGGTCCTCCTCATGACTTTCTGGCAATTGTGTCTCATCATCATCATCATCATCCACCTGTTGCGACAGTAATTGCACTTTCCCACCATTGCCTTTGTGTGACTGTGGCTGCTCCAATATTAGGGCATCGCTACACGCGTTCTCCTCTTGACTCACTTGAAGCTGGCCGGAATGAGCGTTGTTCGACTCGAACTGTTCGCCAATCTCAAATTCGAGCTGTTTTGGGCGGTGCTCGAGCCGTTCGGCGAACACGAACGATTTGAAAAAAATCTGGCTGTTCGAGGTTATGTTCGATAACTGTTCATGCACCAAAATCGACACTGGATTTTTTCACAGTAATGCTGATAATCAATGTTATTACACAGTTTGAGTGTAGAGCGGGGCGGGGGAAGGGGACGGGGATGGATCTCTGCAGGAATAATGAAGATCTCCATTTTTTTTCTCTTTCCCGCATTTACAGTGGGGAGGTGCAATCTGTCAGACTATCAGCAGCGCACACACAGAGCGAACTGCTTTTTTTCACACAAGCAAGGGCATGTGTCATTGGCAGTGTATGTCACATGTCCTTGCCCTATAAGACCCAGCCATTTTCCCTGTCGCCACCATTTTCTCACTGCTGCAGCTGCGTGTTAGACGGCACCACTGTTGCTGTGTGCGCTATACTTTCAGTGTTAATTTCAAGCCAATTTTCTCTGAAATATACAGATAGCTTGGGAGTAGGGAATAGCTGTGATTGCAGTCCTTTTGAGGACTAGGTTACAGCATTTTCTACGACTTTTAGCAGGCAGGTCTGTGCTCTGAAATAGATAGGTTGGGAGTAGGGACTAATTGTAATTGCAGTCCTTTTGAGGACTATTTTACAGCATTTCCTAGGACTTTTTGCCAGGCAGGTCTGTGCCAGTGCTGTGCAAGTGTTTTTCACAGCATTTGGCTAAATCTAGCTAAGCAAATCCTTTTTGGCCTCTTGCAGTGTGTGTTAGTCAGTGGAGTAGCCTATCTGTGTTGCAAGCTACACCACCTGTGTATAGAATACATTTTTTTTACTGCACCTAGCCAAGTAAAATCTTTTGGGCATAGCATCATTCTATTAGGCCATCTATACTAAGCTCCTCCAGCTTGCAAATTACAAATAATTTTTATCTGCATCTTGCCTGTAAATTAATTTTGGGCATATTAGCAGTGTGTGGTACTCATTGTATTAGGCCATCTACACCAAGCTCCACCAGCTTTGAAATTACTAATAATTTTTAGCTGCATCTTGCCTGTAAAATAATTTTGGCCATATTAGCAGTGTGTGGTACTCATTCTATTAGGCCATCTATACTAAGCTCCACCAGCTTTCAAATTACTATTAATTTTTAGGTGCATCTTGCCTGGAAAATAATTTTGGGCATAGTAGCAATGTGTGGTGCTCATTGTATTAGGCCATCTATACCAAGCTCCACCAGGTTTGAAATTACTAATAATTTTTAGCTGCATCTTGCCTGGAAAATAATTTTGGGCATATTAGCAGTGTGTGGTACTCATTCTATTAGGCCATCTATACTAAGCTCCACCAGCTTTCAAATTACTAATAATTTTTAGCTGCATCTTGCCTGGAAAATAATTTTGGGCATAGTAGCAGTGTGTGGTACTCATTGTATTAGGTCATCTATACCAAGCTTCACCAGCTTTGAAATTACTAATAATTTTTAGCGGAATCTTGCCTGGAAAATGATTTTGGGCATATTAGCAGTGTGTGGTACTCATTATATTAGGCCATCTATACTAAGCTTCACCAGCTTGCAAATTACAAATAATTTTTATCTGCATCTAGCTCGGAAAATAATTTTGGGCTTGTAGCAGTGTGTGGGACTTATTCTTAGTCCATCTATACTAAGCTCCTCCAGCTTGCAAATTACAAATAATTTTTATCTGCATCTAGCTCAGAAAATAATTTTGGGCTTGTAGCAGTGTGTGGGACTCATTCTATTAGTCCATATACACTAAGCTCCACCACCTGTGTATGTAATAAAATTGTTTTACTGCATCTAACCCAGCCAATCCTTTTGGACTAATACCACAGTTTGGCCACTCAGCTCTGCTCGGTTCCCATCCATCGTTTTTTGTGCAAACAACTCAAGAGTTGTCAATTAGTTAACCACCAAAATGAGTGGAAAAAGGCCTGCTGCTGGTGGAAAGGGGAATAGGCATGTTGGGAAGGGAAAAAAAGGTTGTGTCCGTGGGGTAGGTGTTAAAGCAACAGTAACATCTGCAGAAGAAAGACCATCTCTTCATTATCGGTCTTTACTCCTCTTTGGTCAGACCTCATCTGGAATACTGTGTACAGTTTTGGGCACCACATTTTAAAAAAGACATCGACAAACTGGAGCAAGTTCAGAGAAGAGCGACCAGAATGGTGACTGGTCTGCAAACCATGTCCTATGAGGAACGGTTGCAGGATTTGGGAATGTTTAGCTTGCAAAAAAGAAGACTGAGAGGAGACTTAATAGCTGTCTACAAATATGTCAAGGGCTGTCACATTGTAGAAGGATCATCTTTATTCTCATTTGCACAAGGAAAGACTAGAAGCAATGGGATGAAACTAAATGGGAGGAGACACAGATTAGATATTAGAAAAAACTTTTTGACAGTTAGGGTGATTAATGAGTGGAACAGGCTGCCACGAGAGGTGGTGAGTTCCCCTTCAATGGACGTCTTCAAACAGAGGCTGGACAGACATCTGTCTGAGATGATCTAGTGAATCCTGCTTTGAGCAGGGGGTTGGACCAGATGACCCAGGAGGTCCCTTCCAACTCTACCATTCTATGATTCTATGATTCTATGATCTTCCAGCCAAACTAAGATGTCTACTTCTTTTAGCGGACAATGTGATACGATCCCTTTCTTACGGCCACGCCAATCGCTACAAATTCCAGATGAGGCACAAAAACAGCAGGTGCTTCAACGGATATCAAGTGCTCCTTCAAGTGGGCTCTCCTCCACATCAACTTCAACATCACAAATACTCCAGTCCTCAGAGGTGTCACCCCAATCGCACTTGATTCCTCACAGCCCCCAAGTCTCCAGCTGCTCATCTGAGTATGGGGTAACACAGATGGTTGAGTCTGCAGAGCTGTTTACTCATACTATAGCCTGGGAATCAGAGGTCTGCTCCAGCGCTTCTGTGAATCCAGACGAGGAAATGATCTGCACTGATGCCCAGAATCTTTATGAGTCGGATCCAGGACCAGACGCAGAAGGTTCTGACCATAATGTAGACCCTCGTTCCCAAACTGTAACTCCTGTTGGTGGAGACAATGAGGAAGACGATGATGAGACTCAAATACCTGATTGGAGCGACAACTTGAGTTTTTTGTCAGGGCAGGAAGAGGTTAGCTCTGAGGACGACGGGTGTGAGAACACAAAGGGTGATGATGACGAGGTTGCAGATACCACTTACTGTCAACCCACAGTCAGCCAGTCGATGAGGTCAGCAGAGGAGGTGGAGGAGGATGCTAGTGACGACAAGGACAGGTTGTGCCTTCCTGGACAGAGACGGAGTACTGGAAGCACGTCAACAACTGCATCCTCAAACACAACTCTGCCTCTGACCACAAGTCGTGGTGGCTTTTCAGGTCGCATGGGTGCTAAGCCTTGCATAGCCTGGGCATTTTTTCAGATCGATAAGGATGACCCAACTCATGTTTTTTGTAACATTTGTCACCAAAAGCTAAGTAGAGGCCAAAAACTCCATAGTTTGAGTACTTCATGCATGAACCGTCACATGGATATGAAGCATAAGTTGCAGTGGGAAGCTCACTGTGCTACAATGCGGCCTAGCGGGCCGGGCCAACCACCGTCTGCCCCATCTTGTGCATCCGTGTCCTCTTCATCCTCTGTGACTGGGGGGACAGCGGTCACACCTGTTTTGGGACGCAGACCTGCCACCTCTTTACCCGCAACAGCCAGTGTGATTGGCAAGTAATCATTTTCTTTGGAGGTGGAAACACCAGCTGGTGTTGAGCACTCTCCGACATCGAGAGCACCACCTTTGGATCAAGGCAACCTAACATGTCCACCTGCATCTTCCTCACAGACCGGCAGTTTGCTGGGGACACCCTTCTCAACCCCATCTAAGCACAACAGCCAGCCCTCGGTCCCTCAGATGTGGACAAGTAAAAGACCATTTCCTCCTAGCCATGACAAAGCTAAGAGGTTGAATTTCACCATCTGCAAGCTCTTGGCTACAGAAATGCTGCCTTTCCGCCTGGTGGACACAGAGGATTTTCGAGACCTTATGTCCGTCGTAGTGCCCCAGTACCAGATGCCCAGTCGGCACTACTTCTCAAAGAAAGGTGTGCCTGCGCTCCACCAGCATGTCGCACACAACATCACCGCTTCTTTGAGAAACTCTGTGTGTGACAGGGTGCATTTCACCACAGACACTTGGACGAGTAGGCATGGACAGGGGTGTTACATGTCGCTGACTGGGCACTGGGTAACTATGGTGACAGCAGGACAAGGGGCTGCTGTCCAAGTCTTGCCGTCCCCACGAGTTGTGCATCAATCCTCTTTATCTCGAAGTTCCTCCACTGCTTCTGCCTCCTCAACCTCCTCTCGGTCCTCCACCTGCACCCAAAGCCTGTCTGGTCATGCCACAAGCTTTCTAACTGCGCAGAAGGGATCCTGCACACCTCCTTACTATGCTGGCAGCAGGGCTCAACGTCATCAGGCGGTTTTTACTTTGAAATGTCTGGGAAATGTGAGTCACACAGCTGAGGAGTTGTGGTCAGCTCTGGAGATCCAGTTTTATGAATGGTTGTCTCCACTGGACCTGAAACCAGGGAAGGCCGTGTGCGACAATGCTGCAAACCTCGGTGCGGCCCTTCGCCGGGGCAATGTCACACACGTGCCTTGTATGGCTCACGTGTTGAACCTGGTTGTCCAGCAATTTTTAGCCCACTATCCCAGACTAGATGGCCTTCTGCAGAGGGCACGGTCGCTGTGTGCTCACTTCCGCCGTTCACATCCCGCAGCTCAGCGACTTACATCTCTACAGAAGCCGTTGGGCCTGCCACTTCACCGGCTAAAATGCGATGTGCCTACCCGGTGGAATTCAACTCTGCACATGTTGCAGCGACTGTGGCAGCACCGCCAAGCCCTGGTGCAATACGTTCTGACGTATAGCCTGGGCCAACGAGATCCAGAGGTGGGGCAAATCACGCTGCAGGAGTGGTCTCAGATCAGGGACCTATGCACCCTTCTGCACAGTTTTGAAATGGCGACGAAGATGTTTAGTGCTGACGATGCCATTATCAGCATGACTAGTCCGGTGATTTACATGCTGGAGCACATGTTAAACAGAATTCGGAGTCTCGTGGTGCGACAAGAGGAGGTGGAGGAAGTAGAGGAGGAGGAGTTGTATGCGGAAGGGCTAACATCTGCAAGTTCAGACGGTCGGCAGCACCAAGGCGGCAGGCATGTGAGGGTGGGGGAGATGGTTTTACCTGGGCGCATGGTAGCAGCCAAACTAGTGAGGAAGGTGCAGGAGCCCAGGAAGAATTGGAGGACGAACTGATGGAAGACTCATCAGATGAGGGAGACCTTGATCACATTTCTGTTGTGCGAGGTTGGGGGGAGAGGGCAGAGGAAGGAAGCATGATTGTTACCTCGCCACCAACACAACAGGGACTTGGTGCTCCTGGATGCGCAAGACACATGAGTGCCTTCTTGCTGCACTACATGCAACATGACCCTCGAATTGTCAGAATTCGAAGCAATCCCGACTACTGGTTTGCCACACTGTTAGATCCCCGGTACAAAAGTAAATTTGCCGAAATAATTCCTGCCATAGAAAGAGATTCACGCATGCAGGAGTATCAGCAGAGACTGTTGCAGAATCTTACATGTGCTTTTCCACAAAACACCAGTGGTGCACGTAGTGAATCTCACAGTTCTAACTTGCCAACCATGGGACTGTCAAGTGTTCAGCACTCAAACCATAACAGAACCACAGTATCTGCTGGTAACAGCAATTTTGTGTAATCGTTTCACCACTTTTTTAGCCCATCCTTTGCAAGGCCACAGGAGACAAGACGTCTGACACATAGTCAATGCCTAGAGACGATGGTACAGGAGTATCTCCAAGTAAACATCGAAGCCATGACTGTGTCACTGGACCCTTGCTCTTTTTGGGCTTCCAATCTGAATAAATGGCTGGAGCTCGCCACTTACGCCTTGGAGATCTTGTCATGCCCTGCAGCCTGTGTTCAGCGCTGCTGGTGGTGTACTGACAGATAAGCGCACGCGGCTGTCCACTGAGAATGTAGACAGACTCACGTTCATAAAGATGAACAAATCATGGATCCGCAAGGACTTTTCTACCCCTGTGTCATCCTGGGGAGACTAAAAGCTTGAGGATTTCGGAAAATCACCTCACCAACCATTTTAAGCTTTCAAATTACTAATAATTTTTAGCTGCATCTTGCCTGGAAAATAATTTTGGGCATAGTAGCAGTGTGTGGTACTCATTCTAACCAACCGTTTTAAGCAACTCTGGGGCAATTGATGCCACTTAAGTGGTGTCTGTGCCACAAATTTTTGGAAAAAATGGAGACACTTTTTGGAGTCCTCTTGCTTTGTTTTACGTGACGTTGCCATCGTTAATTAGAGGTGGGTTGGGTCTTCCCCTCCCCTTTTTAACCGTAAGAAAATACATACACTATGGCTTGGGGTAACATAGATGGTTGAGTCTGAAGAGCTGTTTACTCAGAGGTCTGCTCCAAAGCTTCAGTGTCTGCTAGTCAGCGTAGTAACCCAGCTGCGAAGCAAGCTGCACCGCCTGTGTATCTAATAATGATTTTTAAATGCATCTAGCCTAGGCAGACTGTGGGGACCCCTAACCAAACCCAGATGCTCAGCCCCCTAACGCCCCCTTTCATTGACAATACAATCATGTAATTCTTACAACTGGATGGGTGAGGATCGGTCACAGCTTTATTAACTCTTTATACTCATTCCATTAGAAAGGCATTTTATTTCTAAAATAATTGAGCTTGTTGCAGCATGCCCTGTGTCTCCACAACGGCAAGTTGGCCAACAAGTGTAACTCTCCAACATGTCCTTTCTATTTCCAGGCCACGGAGGATCCTGGTTACTTGTATGCAGGGCTCCGACCCCCATCCATCACTCTTAACTCTTGTTCCACTCCGTCCTGGAGTCCTGACAGTAATATGTCCAGTACAATATCCATTAAGTGAACACCTTCGGGCCGTATGAGGCCTGCTTTATCTCCTTCCAGTTGTCGGTGTCGTATCACTACACAGCCTCTGTCTCTTATAAATTTTGCCATCCGAATATTTATTACCTGCCTTGTCCGTTCGATGGCCGTGATGTCTCACGCACCTTGCCATACCGCTATCGGCACAATCTCTGACCATACTATAGTTAGTTTTGTGAAAAATTCTCTGAAGCGCTCAGTGTCTAGTTTCATTATTGCCATTAGTTATGCGCTCTTGTGATGACCTACTTTACAGACCAAAAGTTTGGACACACCTTCTCATTTAAAGATTTTTCTGTATTTTCATGACTATGAAAATTGTACATTCACACTGAAGACATCAAAACTATGAATTACCACATGTGGAATTATATACTTAACAAAAAAGTGTGAAACAACTCAAAATATGTCTTATATTCTAGGTTCTTCAAAGTAGCCACCTTTTGCTTTGATGACTGCTTTGCACACTCTTGGCATTCTCTTGATGAGCTTCAAGAGGTATTCACCGGAAATGGTTTTCACTTCACAGGTGTGCCCTGTCAGGTTTAATAAGTGGGATTTCTTGCCTTATAAATGGGGTTGGGACCATCAGTTGTGTTGTGCAGAAGTCTGGTGGATACACAGCTGATAGTCCTACTGAATAGACTGTTAGAATTTGTATTATGGCAAGAAAAAAGCAGCTAAGTAAAGAAAAACGAGTGGCCATCATTACTTTAAGAAATGAAGTTCAAATTGGGCAAACTTTGAAAGTGTCCCCAAGTGCAGTTGCAAAAACCATCAAGCGCTACAAAGAAACTGGCTCACATGAGGACAGTCCCAGGAAAGGAAGACCAAGAGTCACCTCTGCTTCTGAGGATAAGTTTATCTGAGTCACAAGCCTCAGAAATCGCAGGTTAACAGCAGCTCAGATTAGAGACCAGGTCAATGCCACACAGAGTTCTAGCAGCAGACACATCTCTACAACAACTGTTAAGAGGAGACTTTGTGCAGCAGGCCTTCATGGTAAAATAGCTGCTAGGAAACCACTGCTAAGTACAGGCAACAAGCAGAAGAGACTTTTTTGGGCTAAAGAACACAAGGAATGGACATTAGACCAGTGGAAATCTGTGCTTTGGTCTGATGAGTCCAAAGTTGAGATCTTTGGTTCCAACCATCGTGTCTTTGTGCGACACAGAAAAGATGAACGGATGGACTCTACATGCCTGGTTCCCACCGTGAAGCATGGAGGAGGAGGTGTGATGGTGTGGGGGTGCTTTTCTGGTAACACTGTTAGGGATTTATTCAAAATTGAAGGCATACTGAACCAGCATGGCTACCACAGCATCTTGCAGCGGCATGCTATTCCATCCGGTTTGCGTTTAGTTGGACCATCATTTATTTTTCAACAGGACAATGACCCCAAACACATCTCCAGGCTGTATAAGGGCTATTTGACCAAGAAGGAGAGTGATAGGGTGCTACGTCAGATGACCTGGCCTCCACAGTCACCAGACCTGAACCCAATCGAGATGGTTTGGGGTGAGCTGGACCGCAGAGTGAAGGCAAAAGGGCCAACAAGTGCTAAGCATCTCTGGGAACTCCTTCAAGATTGTTGGAAGGCCATTTCCGGTGACTACCTCTTGAAGCTCATCAAGCGAATGCCAAGAGTGTGCAAAGCAGTCATCAAAGCAAAAGGTGGCTACTTTCAAGAACCTAGAATATAAGACATATTTTCAGTTGTTTCACACTTTTTTGTTAAGTATATAATTCCACATGTGTTAATTCATAGTTTTGATGCCTTCAATGTGAATGTACAATTTTCATAGTCATGAAAATACAGAAAAATCTTTAAATGAGAAGGTGTGTCCAAACTTTTGGTCTGTACTGTACGTCGTTTCCCCCGGCCTGTATAACTAAGATGACCGGACCTCTTGCCTCTCTCCTTACCTTGATTACCTCCATTAGTACCTGTGGCCATTGCAGGCCTCTAATACCTCTCCAGTTCAAATATGTGTTATGAAACTCTAATTTCCTCTCGCCTGGGTGGACTTTCACCCTTCTTTCTGCACAATATATATACAAGTTCTTAATCATTGCATAGCAAAAAAACAGCAAGGAAGTGGTATGTATATGTCATGTCCTGCTATGCACCTGTTCAAGGCTGAGTTAATCAGAAATTTAAACACACATACCATGTTAAAATCATATAGCATAGAAACAATGCATATAAATGTAAATAATCAAAAAGAAAAAGAAAAGAAGAAAAAATGAACATATATAATAATAATCTATAAATGATCACTCATAATGATACATCAAATCATGTCTGATGTTTAAACCCGCTGGTACACGTGTATTTACAGTATAAATCCACCAACTTTCTCTATTAAGGAGCTTTCTCCTATAATCATCCACCAAATCTCCAAGGCTCACGGAGGGGCCACCACAGTCAGTGAATCCTTCCTTATTTAGTATAGAGTCTACCAATACTTTGGGCGTATTAGCCCAGCTGCGAAGCAATCTGCACCGCCTGTGTATCTAATGAGAATTTTTAAATGCATCTAGCCTAGGCAGACTGTGGGGACCCCCAACCAAACCCAGACACTCTGCATCTAACCCAGCCAATCATTTGATAGTATTGCTAGTAGCAGAGTCGCATGGGCTCTAAACCTTGCTTAGCCTGTGAATTTTTTCAGATCGCTAAGAATGACCCAACTCGTGTTATCTGTAACATTTGTCACCAAAAGCTAAGTAGAGGCCAAAAAATCCATAGTTTGAGTACTTCATGCATGAACCGTCACATAGATATGAAGCATAAGTTGCAATGCGAAGCTCACTGTGCTACAATGCGGCCTAGCGGGCAAGGACAACCACCATCTGCCCCACCTGTGTCATCCTGGGGAGACTAAATGCTACTGCGTAGTCTTTTCCAAAAATTTGAGGGAATTACCACGGGAATGGTTTGGAAGAGGTATAAGAGTTTAGGTAGGACATTCATTTTTAGTATACTTATTCTGCTGAACCAGGAAAAATCCTTCACCGTCCAAGAAGTAAGGTCTTTATGGAATTGTTCAATAAAGGGCCCAAAATTAACCCTTTCGCAACCTTGGGTTTTGTCGTTTTTGCTTTTTCGTTTTTTGCTCCCCTTGTTCCCGGAGCCGTAGTGTTTTTATTGTTTGGTCAATATGGCCATGTGAGGGCTTATTTTTTGCGGGACGAGTTGTACTTTTCAATGCCATTACTAGTTTTACCATATCATGTACGGGAAAACGGGAAAAAATTTCCAAGTGCGGTAAAATTGCAAAAAAAGTGCAATACCACAGTTGTTTTTTATTTTTTTTTTACCACGTTCACTGAATTCTAAAACTGAGCTGCCATTCTTATTCTCCAGGTCATTATGAGTTCATAGACACCAAACATGTATAGGTTCTTTTATATTTAAGTGGTGAAAATTTTATCCAAAATTTGGTAAAAAAAAAAAATAGCGCCATTTTCCGAGACCTGTAGCGTCTCCATTTTTCGTGATCTGGGGCTGGGTGAGAGCTTATTTTTTGCAAGCCGGGCTGACGTTTTTATTGATAACATTTTGGTGTGGATCCGATGTTTTGATCGCCCGTTATTGCATTTTATTGAAATTTTTCAGCGACCAAAAAACGTAATTCTGGCGTTTAGAATTTTTTTCTCGTTACGCCGTTTACCGATCGGATTAATTATTTTTTTCATGTTGATAGATCGGGCGATTCTGAACGCGGCGATACCAAATATGTGTATGTGGGGTTTAATTTTTATTATTTTATTTTCAATGGGGCAAAAGGGGGGTGATTTAAACTTTTATATTTTTTTAATTTTTTTTTTTTAAATCTTTTTTTTTCACTTACTGCATGCTTCAATAGTCTCCATAGGAGACTAGAAGCAGCAGTTGTCTGATCGGCTCTGCTACATACAGGGGACCAGCAGATCCCCTGCTTATAGCATAATTGGTCCTGTGCTATGAGCGCCGACCACTAGGTGGCGCTCATAGCGACCACATCATGACAACCACAGGCGTCTGCTGCAGACCCTGGGTTGTCATGCACGCCCATCGGCGACCCGCGATCACGTGACGGGGTTGCCGGTGGGCGGGGCTTAAGACGCGCTTCCAGGAAGCGCACGTTAAATGCCGCTGTCGGAGATTGACAGCGGCATTTAACAGGTTAACAGCCGCGCGTGGATCGCGATTCCACCCGCGGCTGTTGCAGGCACATGTCAGCTGTAAGAATCAGCTGACATGTGCTCCTTTCAGTGAGGGCTCAGCGCAGCAGCCCTCACTGAACGGGCAGTACGCAAATGTGCGTACTAATACGGCATGGGCTCTAAAGGGGTTAAGATAAAATAGACGGGAGAGGTCTCTATGAATAGGAATTCCTAAGTATTTGATACCCTGTGAGGGCCAGGCAAAGGGAAAGTTGAACTGGATGGAATCCTATATGGATTTGGGGAGGGAGACATCGAGGGCCTCAGACTTCGCTGCATTGATTTTAAAATTTGACCATGTAACAAAGTGATCTATTTCAGCCATAACAGCATGGATGGATATATGTGATTGAGTGATATATACTAGGACATCATCAGCAAATAGAGAGCACTTGTACTCGGTGCCTCCCACCTCAATCCACCTAATATTGGGGTTATGGCGAATTGATGAGAGCAGGTGCTCCGTCACTAGGATGTATAAGAGAGGGTACAGAGGACATCCCTGCCTTGTCCCATTGGTGATTATGAAAGGTGATGAAAATGTTCCATTTATCTTCAGCCTAGCTGACGGATTGCGATACAGGGCCATGATTTTGGCTATAAAGGGTCCCCTAGACCCCTACCCCAAGCTTTTTAAGAGAATAATATATGGCGTGCCAGGAGACTCTATGGAATGCTTTCTCAGCATCCAACGAGAGTATCTAATTACAAATTTTTAACTGCATCTAGCCCAGGCAATACTTTGGGCCTAGTAGCAGTGTCTGCTAGTCAGCGGAGTAGCCACTGCCTGTAGATCTAATTACAAATTTTTAACTGCATCTAGCCCAGGAAATACTTTGTGCCTAGTAGCAGTGTCTGCTAGTCAGCGGATTATCCCAGCTGTTAAGCAAGCTACACCACCTATAGTTTGGACACTAATTTTTTTAAAGGCAATGCTTCGGGACCACGGGATACTCAGTGAAGAGCATCGGGAGGCACACCAAGGCATAGGGGCTGGGACTGGCAGTAGGATGCCTTGCGGTGGACAGCCGAGCTCGATCCTTATAAAAGCTTTTTAACTGCAGCAGCTTTAGTGGACGCTACTGGAGCTGGAATTACGCGGCTGCTGGCATGAGACTTGCCCTCCAATAGATCCTTGTAAAAGGATTTAAAGTGCACTCATTCAAATTACAGAGACAATTTAAATTAAAAAGATTAGACCTGCCTCCACCGCATGGGGGCTCGCTCGACCCACCAGCGGACAGGCACCAGTATTGGGAGAGGGGGGCTGGCCGTCAGGGTCCACCGCGGCTCTGGCACAAACCCGGCGACACGGAGGTGGCACGGGCAGGAACGGACTGGCCGTGTCGGCTTCTCACTTTTTGGATTTTAGAAGGGCATGACATGCCTATATCTGTGCCTCCCCCTCCTTTTACTCTTCCACCTCTTTTCTTTTCGCATGACTATATGTACTTGTCACTTTTCCATGTGTTAGTTATGTCTTCTGAGCAGTTTGTCAGCTTTTGGACACCTTTGAAGGTGTTTTCTATGTGTTTCTATGTGTTTTTGTTTGCCTGCCATTGGTTTTAACGGTGTTCGAAGGTGTTCGACGAACAGTTCGACGAACATACTGGTGTTCATCGAACCGAACCGAACTCGAACACTACGGGGGTGGCTCAACTCTAGTCATTACACACAGAGGGATCTATTATATAGAATCATTACACACAGAGTGATCTATTTCACGTGATTTATTTGTTAATGTTGATGATTATGGCTTACAGCCAATAAAAACACAAAAGTCATTATCTCAGTAAATTAAAATAATGAACAAAAAACACATGCAAAGGCTTCCTAAGCATTTAAAAAGGTCCCTTAGTCTGTTTCAGTAGGCTCCACAATCATGAGGAAGACTGTTGTTTTGACAGATGTTCAGAAGGCAGTCATTGACACACTCCACAAGGTCCCAGAATCTGGAGGAAGAGTGGAGAGGCCACAATCCAAGCTGCTGGAGGTCTGGTGTGAAGTCTCCACAATCAGTGATGGTTTGGGGAGCTATGTCATCTGCTGGTGTAGGTCCACTGTGCTTTATCAAGACCAAAGTCAGCGCCGCCGTCTACCAGGGCATTTTACAGCTCTTCATGCTTCCCTCTGCCAACAAGCTTTATGGAGATGGAAATGTCATTCTCCAGGAGGACTTGGCCCCTGTCCACACGGCCAAAAGTACCAACACCTGGTTTACACACAACAGTATCACTGCGCTTGATTGGCAGCAAACTCACCTGACCGTAAACCCCATAGAGGATCTATTATAGAGAATCTATGGGGTATTGTCAAGAGGAAGATGAGAGACCCCAGAGCCAACAATGCAGACGAGCTGAAGGCGGCTATCAAAGCCACCTGGGCTTCCATAACACCTCAGCAGGGCCACAGGCTGATCGCCTCCATGCCACATTGCCGCATTGATGCAGTAATTGATGCACAAGGAGCCCGACCAAGTATTGAGGGCATTTACTGAACAGACATTTCAGCAGGACATTTCGGATTTTAAAAACTTTTTTCCAGCTGTTGTTATAAAGTATTCTAATTTACTGAGATAATGACCCTTGTGTTTTCATTGGCTGTAAGCCGTAATCATCAACATTAACAGAAATAAACACGTGAAATAGATCACTCTGTGTGTAAATGACTCTATATAATAGATCCCTCTGTGTGTAAATGACTCTATATAATATAGGAGATTTGTATTGAACTGAAATAAATTAACTTTTTGATCATATTCTAATTTATTGAGATGCACCTGTATCTGTTCAGCCATTGGAGTTGTGGAATACCTACACTAACTATAAACAAGCAAATCTCCCCCTAGCTCAGCAGCAGCATCTCTCCCTACTCTGCCTGTTTCCGGGGTAGACTGTGACGAGCATGGCGGCTCCAGGTCTTATATACACCTGATGATGCTGTGCGGCCAGCCAATCACTGTAATGCCACATCCAACATGGCTACGGCATTACAATGAGTGGAAAGCAATCCCTGCATGCTCATTGGCTCTCTAAAGAGCGCCAAACATGCAGGGAGGGGACCCAAGTTCCCACCCGAGCAACCCAGAAATACTCGCCGAGCGCCGATCTTGTCGAGCACAGTGATGCTCAGGCAAGTACTGAGCAGTGGCGAGCACGTTCGCTCATCACTACTGACAACATGATCCCCGCAGCGCTGTGACCATATTTGTTATATGTTTATGTGATTTATGATAAAGTGTTTGCTGTGAAATCCCTATGGCCGATTATTGCCAGTTTTCCCACAGGCACTGTCTAAGGCCGTCCCTGGGATGCGGGAGATCTGCCCAGAAGGGGAACTATACAATAGATTCAGCTGCACTACACTGCTTAGACACTAGAGAGTTAAGACAGGTTACATCATTAGCTGGGAGGAGTTACAGCATTAGAGCAGTTTTATAGAAACTCAATTCCTGGTTACAGACAGTCTAGTTGGGGGAGAGTGAGTAGTGAGGAGCATTAGATAATGTATGCCTGCCATTAGGGGAGGCCTGTGTCAGGTCACCTCAGTCCTGGGTTCTGCTCCATATACAGAGAGAGAAGTAGCATGGAGGAAGACTGAGCAGACAAGGAAGCAGACTCCATTAGCAGTGAAGAAGTGTTTTACTAGTGCAAGTTATCAGAACAGAATGAGGACACATTTGAGACAGAATCTGGAAACTGGCACAGTACTAGGCTCATGGCCTGTTAGAGGTGCTTAAGGCAAGGCCTCTGTATCCCTAGAGGGGAGATTCTCAGCCGGGTCCCAGAAGAAGTGGAAGATGTTGAGTCTCAGAAAGGGACAAGGGCAAACACTAGAAAGGCACATTACCAAGGGGGCTTCACTAACCAAAGAACTTGTCTTGATCTGTATACTGCAGCCATGTATGGTAGAATTGCACAGTAAAAGAGAGTCTGTTAACCCGGATCTACAGTCTCCTGTCTTGCTTGACATCGGTGTCGGTTTCATGAATGTTGTAACAGTGAGTACAGCAAATCCTCCATTGCAGCACACACTCCCGTCTCTGTCCTTAATAGTAGAGGCGGCATTGGGCGAAGAAAAGATAGTTCAGGCACACAGCGTGATGGTTGCGGCCCCTTGTGCTCCCCTCTACAGTAGCAATATTATCGCGGGTCACTGTCACAGCTGGGGGGATCACGCTGACAGCAGACAGCATGATCCCGGCAGCGCTGTTACTGCCGGTAACAATCTTACCGTCGGTCACAGCCCATGATTCCCGCGCTGTCACGCAGGTGACAGTACGGAAACCAGGGATGTTCAGGGCCATGTTCGTGTTCGTGATCGGGCGCCCGAACACAAACGTTTTTTTGATGTTTGGCTTTATTTGATGAACCCGAACATCAAAACATTCGCTCATCTCTACTCCTCAGTGACCCATTCTCTTCACTGACCCACTCTCCTCAGTGACCCATCTCCATCAGTGACCCGTCCTTCTCAGTGACCGGTCTCCATCACTGACCCGTCCTCCTCAGTGACATGTATTATAATTAACTAATATGGTCTAACAAATAAAGATAAAATAACTCCGGTGGTATTGCTGTGTAGCATTTTTTTGGGACTCCTCTATGGGATCTCACTCTCCTAAAGCTAATATATCTCCTACCTAGGTTAACCCCTTTACCTTCAAAACCTGTTTTGACCTTCATGACCAGGCCAATTTTTACAATTCTGAACACTGTCACTTTATGAGAGTACCCCGCGCCTCAGGGCCTGTGCGATGGGAGGTGCTGAGAAAACTCTCCCAGAACTTTGACAGTGTTCCCCTGCCTCTGCTGGATTGGAGTTGTATCTCTCTCGGCTGTTCTCTTTTGCTGTCCAACGAACTGTGACCTCTGCCGCCAGTGTTTTCAGATGGGAATTTTTTTAACAGTTCCGCAATGAGGGCCTTTTCGGACTGCTCCATTTTTGTAATCCTGTCCGCCTCAGGAATAAGAAATATAAAGTTCTCCTTGTAGGGTGGGTCTAGAAGTGTCACCAACCAGTAATGACTGTCACCCAAAATTTGGAGAACGTGAAGGTCACTGGAAAGGCAGCGTAACAAACTCAGCCATGCGTACCAGACTGCTAACAGGCAAGACTTCCGTGTCCTCACCAAGAGGATGACCGACCTTGCTCTCCTCCTCCTCGCCCTCCCTGTCCTCAGGCCATCAACGCTGAACAGATGGTATGACAGTTGTGCAGGTAGTATCGTCTATAGCGCAGGGAACTAGCTACTGTTCTTCCTCCTGTTCCTCATTGTCACCCACTCCACGTTGGGATGAGATGAGGCTGGGCTGTGTGTAATCACCCTGTATGGTTCTTTGCTCCATCTCATCGTGCTCCACCTGCAATGCATCCTCTTTGAATGTGAGCAGAGAGCGTTTCAGAAGACAGAGAAGCGGGATGGTGACGCTAATTATGGCGTCATTGCCGCTCACCATCTTGGTGGAGTCCTCAAAGTTTTGGAGGATGGTACAGATGTCTGATATCCATGTCCACTCCTGAAGTCTTATGTGTAGAGTAGAGATGAGCGTTGTTCGACTCGAACTGTTCGCCAATCTCAAATTCGAGCTGTTTTGGGCGGTGTTCGAGCCGTTCGGCGAACACGAACGATTTGAGAAAAATTCGGCTGTTCGAGGTTATGTTCGATAACTGTTCGTGCACCAAAATCATAACTGGATTTTTTCTCAGTAATGATGAAAATTAATGTTAATACGCAGTTTGAGTGTACAGCGGGGTGGGGGGAGGGGCAGGGTTTGGATCTCTGCAGGAATAATGAAGATCTCCATTTTTTTTTCTCTTTCCCGCATTTACAGTGGGGAGGTGCAATCTGTCAGCCTATCAGCAGCGCACACACGGAGCGAAGTGCTTTTTTTCACACAAGCAAGGGCATGTGTCATTGGCAGTGTATGTCACATGTCCTTGCCCTATAAGACCAAGCCATTTTCCCCGTCGCCACCATTTTCTCACTGCTGCAGCTGCGTGTTAGACGGCACCGCTGTTGCTGTGTGCGCTATACCTTGTTAATTTCAAGCCAATTTTCGCACAAATCTACAGATAGCTTGGGAGTAGGGAATAGTTGTGATTGCAGTCCTTTTAAGGACTAGGTTACAGCATTTCCTACGACTTTTATCAGGCAGGTCTGTGCTCTTAAATAGATAGATTGTGGGAGTAAAGACTAATTGTAATTGCAGTCCTTTTCAGGACTAGGTTACATTAGTTCCTATCAGTTTTTGCCAGGCAGGTCTGTGCCAGTGCTGTGCAAGTTTTTTTCACAGCATTTGGCTGAATCTAGCAAAGCTAATCCTTTTTGGCCTATTGCAGAGTGTGTTAGTCAGTGGAGTAGCCTATCTGTGTTGCAAGATATAACACCTGTGTATAGAATACCAATTTTTTTACTGCACCTAGTGAAGTAAAATCTTTTGGGCATAGCATCATTCTATTAGTCCATCTATACTGACCTCCATCAGGTTGCAAATTAAAAATAATTTTTTGTCTGCATCTAGCTCTGAAAAAATATTTGGCCTTCTAGCAGTGTGTGGGACTTGTTCTATTAGTCCATCTATACTGACCTCCATCAGGTTGCAAACTGAATATAATTTTTTTCTGCATCTAACCCAGCCAATCCTTTTGGGCTAATACCACAGTTTGGCCACTCAGCTCTGCTCGGTTCCCATCCATTGTTTTTTTGTGCATCCAACTCCAGAGTTGTGAATTAGTTAACCACCAAAATGAGTGGAAAAAGGCCTGCTGCTGGTGGAAAGGGGAATAGGCGTGTTGGGAAGGGGAAAAAAGGTTGTGTCCGTGGGGTAGGTGTTAAAGCAACAGTAACATCTGCAGAAGAAAGACCATCTTCCAGCCAAACTAAAATGTCTACTTCTTTTAGCGGACAATGTGATAAGATCCCTTTCTTACGGCCACGCCAATCGCTACAAATTCCAGATGAGGCACAAAAACAGCAGGTGCTTCAACAGATATCAAGTGCTCCTTTAAGTGGGCTCTCCTCCACATCAACTTCAACATCACAAATACTCCAGTCCTCAAAGGTGTCACCCCAATCGCACTTGCTTCCTCACAGCTCCCAAATCTCCAGCTGCCCGTCTGAGTATGAGGTAGAACAGATGGTTGAGTCTGCAGAGCTGTTTACTCATACTATAGCCTGGGAATCAGAGGTCGACTCCAGCGCTTCTGTGAATCCAGACGAGGAAATGATCTGCACTGATGCCCAGAATCTTTATGAGTCGGATCCAGGACCAGACGCAGAAGGTTCTGACCATAATGTAGACCCTCATTCCCAAACTGTAACTCCTGTTGGTGGAGACAATGAGGAAGACGATGATGAGACTCAAATACCTGATTGGAGCGACAACTTTAGTTTTTTGTCAGGGCAGGAACAGGTTGGCTCTGAGGACGACGGGTGTGATAACGCACAGGGTGATGATGATGAGGTTGGAGATCCCACTTACTGTCAACCCACAGTCAGCCAAGAGATGAGGTCAGCAGAGGAGGTGGAGGAAGATGCTAGTGACGACGAGGTCAGGTTGCGCCTTCATGGACAGAGACGTAGTACTGGAAGCACGTCAACAACTGCATCCTCAAACACAACTCTGCCTCTCACCACAAGTCGTGGTGGCTCTTCAGGTCGCATGGGTGCTAAGCCTTGCATAGCCTGGGCATTTTTTCAGATCGATAAAGATGACCCAACTCGTGTTATCTGTAACATTTGTCAGCAAAAGCTAAGTAGAGGCCAAAAAATACATAGTTTGAGTACTTCATGCATGAACCGGCACATGGACATGAAGCATAAGTTGCAGTGGGAAGCTCAGTGTGCTACAATGCGGCCTAGCCGGCCGGGCCAACCACCGTCTGCCATATCTTGTGCATCCGCGGCCTCTTCATCCTCTGTGACTGGGGGGACAGCAGTCACACCTGTTTTGGGGCGCAGACCTGCCACCTCTTTACCCGCAACAGCCAGCGTGATTGGCAGGTCATCATTTTCTTTGGAGGTGGTAACACCAGCTGGTGTTGAGCGCTGTCCGACATCGATAGCACCACCTTTGGATCAAGGCAACCTAACATGTCCGCCTGCATCTTCCTCACAGACCGGCAGTTTGCCGGGGACACCCTTATCAACCCCGTCTAAGCATAATAGCCAGCCCTCGGTCCCTCAGATGTGGACAAGTAAAAGACCATTTCCTCCTAGCCATGAGAAAGCTAAGAGGTTGAATTTCACCATCTGCAAGCTCTTGGCTACAGAAATGCTGCCTTTCCGCCTGGTGGACACAGAGGATTTTCGAGACCTTATGTCCGTCGCAGTGCCCCAGTACCAGATGCCCAGTCGGCACTACTTCTCAAAGAAAGGTGTGCCTGCGCTCCACCAGCATGTCGCACACAACATCACCGCTTCTTTGAGAAACTCTGTGTGTGACAGGGTGCATTTCACCACAGACACTTGGACGAGTAGGCATGGACAGGGGCGTTACATGTCGCTGACTGGGCACTGGGTAGCTATGGTGACAGCAGGACAAGGGGCTGCTGTCCAAGTCTTGCCGTCCCCACGAGTTGTGCGTCAATCCTCTTTATGTCAAAGTTCCTCCACTGCTTCTGCCTCCTCAACCTCCTCTCAGTCTTCCACCTGCACCCAAAGCCTGTCTGGTCATGCCACAAGCTTTCTAACTGGCAGTAAGGCTCAACGTCATCATTCGGTTTTTACTTTGAAATGTCTGGGAAATGTGAGTCACACAGCTGAGGAGTTGTGGTCAGCTCTGGAGAACCAATTTCATGAATGGTTGTCTCCACTGGACCTGAAACCAGGGAAGGCCGTGTGCGACAATGCTGCAAACCTCGGTGCGGCCCTTCGCCGGGGCAATGTCACACACGTGCCTTGTATGGCTCACGTGTTGAACCTGGTTGTCCAGCAATTTTTAGCCCACTATCCCAGACTAGATGGCCTTCTGCAGAGGGCACGGTCGCTGTGTGCTCACTTCCGCCGTTCGTATCCCGCAGCTCAGCGACTTACATCTCTACAGAAGTCGTTGGGCCTGCCACTTCACCGGCTAAAATGCGATGTGCCTACCCGGTGGAATTCAACTCTGCACATGTTGCAGCGACTGTGGCAGCACCGACAAGCCCTGGTGCAATACGTTCTGACGTATAGCCTGGGCCAACAAGATCCAGAGGTGGGGCAAATCACGCTGGAGGAGTGGTCTCAGATCAGGGACCTATGCACCCTTCTGCACAGTTTTGAAATGGCGACGAAGATGTTTAGTGCTGACGATGCCATTATCAGCATGACTATTCCGGTGATTTACATGCTGGAGCACATGTTAAACAGAATTTGGAGTCAGGTGGTGGCACAAGAGGAGGTGGAGGAAGTAGAGGAGGAGGAGTCGTATGCGGAAGGGCTAACATCTGCAAGGTCCAGACGGTCGGCAGCACCAAGGCAGCAGGCATGTGAGGGTGGGGGAGATGGTTTTACCAGGGCGCATGGTAGCAGCCAAACTAGTGAGGAAGGTGCAGGAGCCCAGGAAGAAGTGGAGGACGAACTGATGGAAGACTCATCAGATGAGGGAGACCTTGATCACATTTCTGTTGTGCGAGGTTGGGGGGAGAGGACAGAGGAAGGAAGCATGATTGTTACCTCGCCACCAACACAACAGGGACTTGGTGCTCCTGGATGCGCAACACACATGAGTGCCTTCTTGCTGCACTACCTGCAACATGACCCTCGAATTGTGAGAATTAGAAATAATCCTGACTACTGGGTTGCCACACTGTTAGATCCCCGGTACAAAAGTAAATTTGCAGAAATTATTCCTGCCATAGAAAGGGATGCACGCATGCAGGAGTATCAGCAGAGACTGTTGCAGAATCTTACATGTGCTTTTCCACAAAACACCAGTGGTGCACGTAGTGAATCTCACAGTTCCAACTTGCCAACCGTGGGACCGTCAAGTGTTCAGCACTCAAACCGTAACAGAACCACAGTATCTGCTGGTAACATCAATTTTGCGGAATCATTTCACCACTTTTTTAGCCCATCCTTTGCAAGGCCACAGGAGACAAGAAGTCTGACACATAGTCAACGCCTAGAGACGATGGTACAGGAGTATCTCCAAGTAAACATTGAAGCCATGACTGTGTCACTGGACCCTTGCTCTTTTTGGGCTTCCAATCTGGATAAATGGCCGGAGCTAGCCACTTACGCCTTGGAGATCTTGTCATGTCCCGCAGCCAGCGTTCTGTCTGAACGTGTGTTCAGCGCTGCTGGTGGTGTGCAGACAGATAAGCGCACGCGGCTCTCCACTGATAATGTAGACAGACTCACGTTCATAAAGATGAACAAATCATGGATCCGAAACGACTTTTCTACCCCTGTGTCATCCTGGGGAGAGTAAAAGCTTGATGATTGGTTAAAATCACCCTACTAACCGTTTTAAGCTTTCAAATTACTAATCATGTTTATCTGTATCTTGGCTGGAAAATAATTTGGGCTTTGTAGCAGTTTGCAGCACTGATTCTATTAGGCCATCTATAATAAGCTCCACCAGATTTAAAATTACTAATCATGTTTATCTGTATCTTGACTGGAAAATAATTTGGGCTTTGTAGCAGTGTGCAGCACTGATCCTATTAGGCCATCTATACTAAGCTCCACCAGATTTAAAATTAATAATAATTTTTAGCTGCATCTAGCCGGGAAAATAATTTTGGGGCTCCGAGATGCGCAAGACACATAAGTGCCTTCTTGCTGCACTACCTGCAACATGACCCTCATATTGTCAGAATTCGAAGTAATCATGACTACTGGGTTGCCACACTCTTAGATCCCCCAAACTTTTCGATCAACCTTTTCATTTTAATAAAGACCAAAAAAATGGTCATTTTTGAAATTATAAGCATTAGCAGGTTATTAGAAATTGAAATCAAACAGTTTTCAACTCAAAACTTTATTCTAGGTGATGTTACATTTTCACATAGGACCCCTTGTTCGAAAGGAGCTTCTGAACTCTCTCGTCCATTGAATTTGTCAGGTTTTGGATGGTTTCTGCTTCAATTGTTTTGCATGAGGACAGAATACCCTCCCAGAGCTGTTGCTTAGATGTGAACTGCCTCCCGCCATCATAGACACTCCTTTTGATGATGCTCCAGAGATTCTGAATGGGGTAGAGGTCAGGGGAGCATGGGGGTCACACCATAAGTTTGTCCCCTTTTATGCCCATATCAGCCAGAGATGCAGATGTTTTATGTGCAGCATGAGATGGTGCATTATCATGCAAAAAAATGATCTTGCTGTGAAATACACGGTTCTTCTTCTTGAACCATGGCAGGAAGTGCTGTTTGAGAAAATCCACATACATTATGGAGTTCATCTTTAGCGCCTTCAGGGATCCTAAAGGGGCCGACAATCTCTCTCCCCATGATTCCAGCCCAAAACATTACTCCACCTCCTCCTTGTTGGCGCTGTAGCCGTGTTAGCGTGGGGTGTCCATCAACCAGCCATCCTCCACTCCATCCATCTGGACCATCGAGCGCTGCACGGCACTCATCCGTGGACAAAACAGTTTTGAAATCAGTCTTCATGTAATGTTTGGCCCACTGGAGCCGTTTCTGCTTGTGTGAAGTGGATAGAGGAGGTCGACAGGATGGCGTATGCACAGCTGCAAACCTCTGAAGGACCCTGCATCTTGTTGTTCGGGGGACGTTGGAGGCACCAGCAGCTTCAAAAACTTGTCTGCTGCTATGACAAGGCTTTTTTGCCGCTGCTCTTTTAACCTGACGTAATTGCCTGTAGGAAAGAGTCCTCAATTTGCCCTTATCAGCACGCACACGTGTGTACTGTGAATCAGCTACATACTTCTTGATTGCCAAGACACTTCATCCTGATCATCGCACAATGTTGATTGTAGTCATGCCTTGACCTAAACACTCCACAATTTGTTGCTTCTCAGCAGCCGACACATCCTTTTTCTTTCCCATTTTGGCAGAAAATGTAGGCTGCTTAATAATGTGAGACAGCCTTCTTAAGTAGTCTTGCCTTTCATTGGACACACCTGCCAAACTAATTAGCACAGGTGTCTGCAATTGCTTACAGTGATATAAAGAGCCCTGACAAACATCACCATCAATGAGTTTAACTGACAAACAAACAAATTCTTCCCTTATCACTCCTAAACACTTTTTGCATAATAATTTGGAACACAGTGTACATGTGCTTTTCCACAAAACACCAGTGGTTCACGTAGTGAATCTTACAGTTCTAACTTGCCAACCGTGGTCTGTATGGAATTGTTCAATAAAGGGCCCAAAATTAAGATAACATAGATGGGAGAGGTCTCTATGAATAGGAATTCCTAAGTATTTGATACCCTGTGAGGGCAGGCAAAGGGAAATTTGGACTGGATGGAATCCTATATGGATTTGGGGAAGGAGACATCGAGGGCCTCAGACTTCGCTGCATTGATTTTAAAATTTGACCATGTAACAAAGTGATCTATTTCAGCCATAACAGCATGGATGGATATATGTGATTGAGTGATATATACTAGGACATCATCAGCAAATAAAGAGCACTTGTACTCGGTGCCTCCCACCTCAATCCACCTAATATTGGGGTTATGGCGAATTGATGAGAGCAGGTGCTCCGTCACTAGGATGTATAAGAGAGGGGACAGAGGACATCCCTGCCTTGTCCCATTGGTGATTGTGAAAGGTGATGAAAATGTTCTGATGCACCCCCTGGGCCTTGGGACACCCGGAGCCGGACCCTTTTTGGTGGATGCTGGTGGTTGTAGTCTTCGTGGCGGCGACCCGGTTCCGTGGCTCAGGGTGGTCAAACCAGTGGCGGAACTATTTATGTGGTTTTGATGTTTAAATGTCCGACTACGCCACCCGTGGATTGCGGTCAGAGTGAACTGCCGCTGCAGGGCAGACCGCTGAGGCTGGTGTTGTGGGTGCAGCAGAGCGTAGCATAACTCCCCATGGGAGGAGTATAGCCTCAGGGCAGTGTATGCGGAGGATGGGGGTGATGGTGCAGGGCAGCAGCAGTAACGACACGGAGTCAGTGATGCAGTCCAGGGCCTTTACTCACAGTTCTTATTATCCAGACCACGTCTGCAGGTAACGGCTGCCCACGTCGTACTGTGCTCACCAGGTGAGGGGCTCAGACAACTCCCAGATAACTTTGGAGCGCTTCACAGGACCCCCTTTGTGTGTCCTTTGTCTGGCCTTTCTTATCAACCCTTCTGTCCAGCTGCCTCGGGCCTCCTCTTGGTAAACTTGGCGCCAGTTTCCCTGACCCTATGTGGTGCCTTCCTAGCGGGTGTAGCGAGGGGCTGAACCACATAAAATGTCACAGCCTCCGGTTTCTAGCTGAGGGTCGTTTCCTGCCTCCACTAGTTTCGGGGACCGGTCTCCCCCTTTGGCCTGACCCCTCCACGCCAGTGGATTCGGGCGTGCGGTGGCGACTCGCCCGTCCGCACCCCTGGGATCCCTTCATTCCTCGTTCCTGGAGCCTTCTCCGCTCCTCTTCCTTCCTTCTCCCTCTTCCAGGCCTGGGCCTCTGTTACTAGGCCCGCCTCCGGAGCAGAGCTCATGCAGAGCCCCTGCTCCCTGCCACTTCTGCTCAGACTTCTCTGCACTGAACTAAGATGGTGCCCACCTTTTATACTCCCTTCTCAATGCACCCAGGAACTGCTTCCTCCCTGCTCCTGCACTACAGGGTTCCCCTTCCTCAGTGTTCCCTCCCCTCACTCCAGCCAGGGACAGGGACTGTCGTGCCCATCTCAGAGGCATATTGGTCGCCCTGCCCCACGGCAATGTGGTGTAATGCATGCAGGTGTCGGGTCCTGATCCACACTCCATCCTTACCTGAGAGTGAGATATCACACCTCTGGGTGAGGTGCAATACCTCTGTTGCAACCGAGCCCTCAGGGTGCTACAGTTCCATTCATCTTCAGCCTAGGTGACGTATTGTGATACAGGGCCGTGATTTTGGCTATAAAAGGGTCCCCTAGACCCCTACCCCAAGCTTTATAAGAGAATCATATATGGCGTGCCAGGAGACTCTATGGAATGCTTTCTCAGCATCCAACGAGAGTATCTAATTACAAATTTTTAACTGCATCTAGCCCAGGAAATACTTTGTGCCTAGTAGCAGTGTCTGCTAGTCAGCGGATTATCCCGGCTGTTAAGCAAGCTACACCACCTGTAGTTTGGACACTTAATTTTTTCAAAGGAAATGCTTCGGGACCACGGGATACTCAGTGAAGAGCATCAGGAGGCACCCCAAGGCATAGGGGCTGGGACTGGCAGTAGGATGCCTTGCGGTGGACAGCCGAGCTCGATCCTTATAAAAGCTTTTTACCTGCAGCAGCTTTAGTGGACGCTACTGGAGCTGGAATTACGCGGCTGCTGGCATGAGACTTGCCCTCCAATAGATCCTTGTAAATGGATTTAAAGTGTATTCATTCAAATTAGAGAGACAATTTAAATTAAAAAGCTTAGAGCTGCCTCCACCACAGGGGGGCTCGCTCGACCCACCAGCGGACAGGCACCAGTATTGGGAGAGGGGGGCTGGCTGTCAGGGTTCACCGCGGCTCTGGCACAAACCCGGCGACACGGAGGTGGCACGGGCAGGAGCGGACTGAACGTGTCGGCTTCTCACTTTTTGGATTTTAGAAGGGCATGACATGCCTATATCTGTGTCTCCCCCTCCTTTTACTCCTCCACCTCTTTTCTTTTCGCATGACTATATGTACTTGTCACTTTTCCATCTGTTAGTTGTGCCTTCTGAGCAGTTTGTCAGCTTTTGGACACCTTTGAAGGTGTTTTCTATGTGTTTCTATGTGTTTTTGTTTGCCTGCCATTGGTTTTAACGGTGTTCGAAGGTGTTCGACGAACAGTTCGATGAACAGTTCGGCGAACACACGGGTGTTCGACGAACCGAACCGAACTCGAACACTACAGGGGTGGCTCAACACTAGTGTGGAGTCTGAACTGAACACCGACGGCCTTGTTGATGCTGGTACTCAACAACTGCCCTCTTCTGCTCAAAAATCCTTCCCAACATCTGCAGTGTAGAGGTTCAATGCGTGGGGACATCACACACCAGTCGGTGAGCCGGAAGCTGCAAACGCTGCTGAAGCATGGCAAGGGCGGCGTAAGCTGTAGCTGACTTTCTAAAATGGGCACACAGGCGGCATACTTTGACAAGCAGATCTGGCAGCTCCGGGTAGCTTTTGAGAAACTGCTGAACCATGAGGTTAAGCACATGAGCCCAGGCATGGTACATGTGTGAGCTTGCCTCACCACAGAGCCGCCACCAGGTTCCGGCCATTGTCACACACGACCATGCCTGGCTGTAGGTTCAGCAGTGTCAGCCACAGATCTGCCTGCTCTTTCAGAGCTGTCCACAACTCTTTAGCATTGTGCGGTTTATCACCTAAGCATATTAGCTTCAGCACAGCCTGTTGCCGCTTGGTCGAGGCAGTGCTGCAGTGCTTTCAGCTTACGACTGATGTGGTCATTTCAGAGATGGATGCTGAAGAGGAGGAGGAGGTGCAGGAACTGTAGAATGTGGGGGCAACCCTGATTGACCCAGGGCCCGCAATCCTCGGCATCGAGAGGACGTGTTCCTTCCAAAAGTCCGACTGGTTCCCGGCTTCCACTATGTTAACCCAGTGTGCCGTCAGCGAGATGTACCATCACTGCCCACAAGCACTTGTCCACGTGTCCGTGGTTAGGTGAACTTTCCCAGTAACTGCGTTGTTGAGGGCAAGGCTAATGTTGTGGAACATGTGCTTGTGTAATGCGGGGACGGCAAACTGGGAGAAATAGTGGCGGCTGGGGACCAAGTACTGAGGGACAGCCACCGTCATCAGGTTGTGGAAAGATTCCGTCTCCTCGAGCCTAAAAGGCAACATTTTGAGCGCAAGCAATCGTGAAATGTGTGAATTTAGCAGTGAGGCCTGTGGGGTGTTTGCACTTGCGTTCCAAGGACTGGGTTAGGGACAACTGAACGCTGCACTGGGACAAGCACGTGGATGTGCTTGCTGATGAAGCTTATTGAGAGTGTGCAATGACAGGTGAAGGGCAGGAGGTATCTTCGCATGCGCCATGGACAGAGGATTGGCTTGCACGCACAACAGCAGAAGAAGCAGTGGTGCCACCCGCAGACACTGTTCCGGGACCCTGGGTTTCAGCCCACTTAGTCGGGTGCTTTGCTGCCATGTGCCTGATCATTCTGGTGGTGGTCATGCTGGTAGTTTTGCCACCCCTGCTGATGATGGCCTGGCAGGTGGTGCAAATGACCTTTTTGGGGTTATCGGCAGAGTCTTTAAAAAACAACCAGACTTGGGAAGACCTAACAGTTGTACAGGCAACTTCCGTCGTGTTGATGTTACGGGGAACGGTTGCCCGCCTTCTGTCTGTGGCCACCACACTGCTTCTTCCTGCATGTTGTGGTCCTATACCTCCCTCCCCCTGTGTGCTGCTGTCCTCACTCTGCATGTCCTCCTGCCAGGTTTGGTCAGTTACTATGTCATACACCACCTCGTCTTCCACTTTCGCACCCTGGTCCTCCTCCTGACTTTCTGGCAATTGTGTCTCATCATCGTCCACCTCTTGTGCCCAGCTTCAAGTGGACCGGGCGAGAGGCCCGAATCTATAAATGGAAAAGTGAACAGCTCTTCAGAGTGTCCAAGTGTGGGATCATTTGTCTCTGGACACTCGGCATGGTGGGAGGAAGGAGGATCAGGGTGAGGAATACGTGGTCCAAACTCATGGCTACTGAGACTTGACCGTGTGGAAGACAGGGTGTGGTGGCTAAGTGACTGGAAGCATTATCTGCTATCCAACCAATAACCTTTTCACACTGCTCTGTGTTCAATAGTGGTGTTCTGTGGTCCCCTATTAATTTGGAAATGAAGGTCCAGAGAGAAGATGTGGGTGTTTGTTGTGGCACAATTTCAGCTTGCCAACGGCCTCGGCCTCTGCATGCACCATCACCATCACATCCAAAGCTTTTTCATGCCGCCCGGAGTAAAATGAGAGCGTCTTCTCTTTAAGGCGGTTGTGTCGCTTCGGGATCATACAGCTGCGTGTTCTTCGCCTGTTTATGAAAAGTAATAAAACCAACATATGTAAATGAGGCCGATGAAAATGAGCCGGTGTAATATCATGTGCCGGCCCTGGACTCAGCCCGCTCCCGCTCCTTTCATTCATAATTTATTCACATGATTAAATGTCACATAAAATCAACACAAAAGCCTCCGAGGGATTCTTTTTCTAGTTTTTGCCAAATATTTGAAGATTAATGTTCTGCCTTTAATTTTTCACTTTCCTTTCAAATTTGAAATTGCATCTTATTAAAAGGCGCCGACTCTTGGGAATTAAAATATTAGATTAGTGAACGTAAGTCGTTTAGTGCATTAAGTGTGGAATCTGCGGATGGCGGGTTACAAGGGGCAGGAATAGAAAAATTGAGATTAGGATTATATATCATCTATGAGCTAAACATATGTGTATTGTACATCATACAATAATACTGCATACAGAGACTACATATTGTTGCCATGTAGTGAGCATAATACTGACATATTATTTCTTTAATACATCCATTTAGTGTTCACATTATTCAACCATATATTTACCATATAACACTGTGATATAGTGAACAGATAAATCTGCTATATAATGTCCACATCACACTACTGTGTAGTTAGGACTGAATACTGCCATATAGTGTGCACATACCTCTATGATACAGAGACCACATCATACTTCCACAACTGAGTACATAATACTTACCATATATGCCAGTGACCAGAACATACAACTACCATGTAGTGACCCCATAGCGACCACTGCCATATAGTGAGCTCATAATACTGCCATGTAATGGCCACATCATACGACCGAATCGTGAGCCGTGTAATATGGCTTGTGTTGGGCGAACCCAAACAGTAAAGTTCGGCGTCCGTGTAAGGTGCCTCAGCGAGGTAGTCGTGGGCGGGCTGTAGCCCCCTCTCGCTCTGGCACCCTACAGACAATACGTGTCCTCTCTCTGATGTATGGCTGTGTATGTGGTGCTCTCCACTTACCTCAAACCATCCGATCGCCACTGTCTCCAGGCATTTCTCTTCTGGGACCAGGGCAGCAATAAATTCAGAGGACACGAGGTTCTTGACCATAACTGTGACTTTACTTGGGGAAGACGAGTATGTACAATATTTACAGGCAGATATAATGGATAAGGCCCGACAGGTTATTATCTCCCTCACAGGCGCTGGCAACATCTTCAGCCCTGGTTTCCTCTTTAAGTGAAGCATCTCTGTGACTCTAATCTCTAGCCCAAGAGACTCTTCTGCAATACCAACAGTGTTCCGGATCCGATATCTCCCCCACGTCTTAGCCTGGAGTCCTATTTATCTTCCTCTGCTTCCTGCAAACTAGAAGTGCCCCGGGTCCTCAATACCTCCGTTGAGTTTCTACGGCCGGCTAACAGGACTCTTGCGTATGGAGACTTTTACACTGGTGATCCCACTGTCTGAGGATATGGAGCTCCCGTCTACCCTAGCAGCCACCATATAGTCAGGCGTATGGTTCACTGTCCTATCTCTTACTACTCATCACTTCCTGCTTCTGGAAACTAAGCAGAGATTTTCCTAATGTGCCCACCCTCTGTGGACTGTCATCACACAGCATTAACCCCATCACTGTCTGTAACACTGCTGGCAGACTCAACCTGACATCTGCACCCGGGACAGTGGCATCTTGTGGCAGGTTACAAGTACTGCAGCCCACAAGGAATAATGCCAGGAACAAGCTCTATAAACACTCAAGGCTTGATCAGGGCACTAAGTTCCCCCTCTACTCTACTGAGTGGACCACTGAAGCTAACCCCTTAGCTTGACCTTCCGACAGTCCAGAGAGGTCTAACTACGGGAACTCTTTCTTTAACTACTTTAGTGCCAAAGGAAGGCTATGTCCTTCCCCACTATTACATCCGTACCGAAGATCTACTGTTCGGTCCCGTACCCCCTCTGAAAGTCCGTGTTACTGTTCGGGTTCGGGTGTTTCCCGCACTGTCACTTGCGTGACAGCGCAGGAAACAAAGGCTCTAAGCATGGTAATGCCACCAGGTGTCAGAATGATGCCACAGCTGTGACAGGTGACCCGGTGGTAAATAGCTTACCGGGGGTCATAGGCGCCGGCTGATAGTACTAATAGCACCATCAGCCGGCGCCTCCTGCCATTGGAAACAGAGAGCACAGGCACCACTGGATGGGAGCAGTAGTCTCCCATCCACCGCCACCTGTTCTCTGCTGAATGTTAAAAAAAAAAAAATTAAAATTAATAAAAAAAATAAAAATAAAAATAAAACACATTATAATCACCTACACCTTATCCCCGATGTTCTCCGCCCTGAAAAAAACAAAAAAACACCATATACTCACCTTACAGCTAATCCCCGAAGCCTATGATCACCTGCAATAAAAGTAAAATAATAAACCAACCTCATCCTCACCAGTCTGCCACAGTCCAAATAGCGAGGGTCCCACGAAGATCCCATTAACAGAGCGGCCACACTGTATGCGACTGCCCTGTTCATTTACCGGCAATACACTGTTAAAATAGGGGGACCCCATTTTAAAAGCCAGTAAAGGCTAAGTATACAGCTGGGGGTTGATATTAGTAGCCTGGGAAGATCCATGGGTATTACCCCCTTCCCAGGCTAAAAAACATCTGCCCCAGCTGTCCGCTTTCCCTCTGCTGGTTAATAAAATTACGGGGGACCCCACACTATTTTTTTTCCAGAAATTTACTAATTTATTAATAAATTACATGAACAGCAAGGTACAAATGCAAAGCACTGATTATATATCTCACATACTTATATCTATCTGTATATCTCTCTATTATCTTTATATCTATTATCTATCTATCTATCTACAGTGAAGGAAATAAGTATTTGATCCCTTGCTGTTTTCGTAAGTTTGCCCACTGACAAAGACATGAACAGTCTATAATTTTAAGAGTAGGGTTCATAGAATCATAGAATCATACAATAGAATGGTAGAGTTGGAAGGGACCTCCTGGGTCATCTGGTCCAACCCCCTGCTCAAAGCAGGATTCACTAGATCATCTCAGACAGATGTCTGTCCAGCCTCTGTTTGAAGACGTCCATTGAAGGGGAACTCACCACCTCTCGTGGCAGCCTGTTCCACTCATTAATCACCCTAACTGTCAAAAAGTTTTTTCTAATATCTAATCTGTGTCTCCTCCCATTCAGGTAAAATAGCTACTAGGAAACCACTGCTAAGGACAGGCAACAAGCAGAAGAGACTTTTTTGGGCTAAAGAACACAAGGAATGGACATTAGACCGGTGGAAATCTGTGCTTTGGTCTGATGAGTCCAAATTTGAGATCTTTGGTTCCAACCATCGTGTCTTTGTGCGACGCAGAAAAGATGAACGGATGGACTCTACATGCCTGGCTCCCACCGTGAAGCATGGAGGAGGAGGTGTGATGATGTGGGGGTGCTTTTCTGGTGACACTGTTAGGGATTTATTCAAAATTGAAGGCATAGTGAACCAGCATGGCTACCACAGCATCTTGCAGCGGCATGCTATTCCATCCGGTTTGCGTTTAGTTGGACCATCATTTATTTTTCAACAGGACAATGACCCCAAACACATCTCCAGGCTGTATAAGGGCTATTTGACCAAGAAGGAGAGTGATGGGGTGCTACGCCAGATAACCTGGCCTCCACAGTCACCAGACCTGAACCCAATCGAGATGGTTTGGGGTGAGCTGGACCGCAGAGTGAAGGCAAAAGGGCCAACAAGTGCTAAGCATCTCTGGGAACTCCTTCAAGATTGTTGGAAGACCATTTCCGGAGACTACCTCTTGAATCTCATCAAGAGAATGCCAAGATTGTGCAAAGCAGTCATCAAAGCAAAAGGTGGCTACTTTGAAGAACCTAGAATATAAGACATATTTTCAGTTGTTTCACACTTTTTTGTTAAGTATATAATTCCACATGTGTTAATTCATAGTTTTGATGCCTTCAATGTGAATGTACAATTTTCATAGTCATGAAAATACAGAAAAATCTTTAAATGAGAAGGTGTGTCCAAACTTTTGGTCTGTACTGTACGTCGTTTCCCCCGGCCTATATAACTAAGGTGACCGGACCTCTTGCCTCTCTCCTTACCTTGATTACCTCCATTAGTACCTGTGGCCATTGCAGGCCTCTAATACCTCTCCAGTTCAAATATGTGTTATGAAACCCTAATTTCATCCCACCTGGGTGGACTTTCACACTTCTTTCTGCACAATATATATACGAGTTCTTAATCATTGCATAGCAAAAAAACAGCAAGGAAGTGGTATGTATATGTCATGTCCTGCTATGCACCTGTTCAAGGCTGAGTTAATCAGAAATTTAAACACACATACCATGTTAAAATCATATAGCATAGAAACAATGCATATAAATGTAAATAATCAAAAAGAAAAAGAAAAGAAGAAAAAATGAACATATATAATAATAATCTATAAATGATCACTCATAATGATACATCAAATCGTGTCTGATGTTTAAACCCGCTGGTACACGTGTATTTACAGTATAAATCCACCAACTTTCTCTATTAAGGTGCTTTCTCCTATAATCATCCACCAAATCTCCAAGGCTCACGGAGGGGCCACCACAGTCAGTGAATCCTTCCTTATTTAGTATAGAGTCTACCAATACTTTGGGCGTATTAGCCCAGCTGCGAAGCAAGCTGCACCGCCTGTGTATCTAATAATAATTTTTAAATGCATCTAGCCTAGGCAGACTGTGGGGACCCCCAACCAAACCCAGACACTCTGCATCTAACCCAGCCAATCATTTGATAGTATTGCTAGTAGCAGAGTCGCATGGGCTCTAAACCTTGCTTAGCCTGTGAATTTTTTCAGATCGCTAAGAATGACCCAACTCGTGTTATCTGTAACATTTGTCACCAAAAGCTAAGTAGAGGCCAAAAAATCCATAGTTTGAGTACTTCATGCATGAACCGGCACATAGATATGAAGCATAAGTTGCAGTGCGAAGCTCACTGTCCTACAATGCGGCCTAGCAGGCAAGGACAACCACCAGCTGCCCCACCTGTGTCATCCTGGGGAGACTAAATGCTACTGCGTAGTCTTTTCCAAAAATTTGAGGGAATTACCACGGGAATGGTTTGGAAGAGGTATAAGAGTTTAGGTAGGACATTCATTTTTAGTATACTTATTCTGCTGAACCAGGAAAAATCCTTCACCGTCCAAGAAGTAAGGTCTTTATGGAATTGTTCAATAAAGGGCCCAAAATTAACCCTTTCGCAACCTTGGGTGTTGTCGTTTTTGCTTTTTTGTTTTTTGCTCCCCTTGTTCCCGGAGCCGTAGTGTTTCTATTGTTTAGTCAATATGGCCATGTGAGGGCTTATTTTTTGCGGAACGAGTTGTACTTTTCAACGCCATTACTAGTTTTACCATATCATGTACGGAAAAATGGGAAAAAATTTCCAAGTGCGGTAAAATTGCAAAAAAAGAGCAATACCACAGTTGTTTTTTTTTTTTTTTCACCACGTTCACTGAATGCTAAAACTGACATGCCATTCTTATTCTCCAGGTCATTATGAGTTCATAGACACCAAACATGTATAGGTTCTTTTATATTTAAGTGGTGAAATTTTTTTCCAAAATTTGGTAAAAAAAAAAAAATAAATAAAAAATAGCGCCATTTTCCGAGACCTGTAGCGTCTCCATTTTTCGTGATCTGGGGCCAGGTGAGGGCTTATTTTTTGCAAGCCGGGCTGATGTTTTTATTGATAACATTTTGGTGTAGATCTGATGTTTTGATCGCCCGTTATTGCATTTTATTGAAATTTTGCAGCGACCAAAAAACGTAATTCTGGCGTTTAGAATTTTTTTCTCGTTACGCCGTTTACCGATCGGATTAATTCTTTTTTTTATATTGATAGATAGGGCAATTCTGAACGCGGCGATACCAAATATGTGTATGTGGGGTTTAATTTTTATTATTTTATTTTGAATGGGGCAAAAGGGGGGTGATTTAAACTTTTATATTTTTTTAATTTTTTTTATTTTTTTTAAATCTTTTTTTTTCACTTACTGCATGCTTCAATAGTCTCCATAGGAGACTAAAAGCAGCAGTTGTGTGATCGGCTCTGCTACATACAGGGGACCAGCAGATCCCCTGCTTATAGCATAATTGGTCCTGTGCTATGAGCGCCGACCACTAGGTGGTGCTCATAGCGATCAGATCATGACAACCACAGGCGTCTGCTGCAGAAGTTTGACAGCGGAATTTAACAGGTTAACAGCCGCGCGTGGATCGCGATTCCACCCGCGGCTGTTGCAGGCACATGTCAGCTGTAAGAATCAGCTGACATGTGCTCCTTTCAGTGAGGGCTCAGCGCAGCAGCCCTCACTGAACGGGCAGTACGCAAATGTGCGTACTAATACGGCATGGGCTCTAAAGGGGTTAAGATAAAATAGACGGGAGAGGTCTCTATGAATAGGAATTCCTAAGTATTTGATACCCTGTGAGGGCCAGGCAAAGGGAAAGTTGGACTGGATGGAATCCTATATGGATTTGGGGAGGGAGACATCGAGGGCCTCAGACTTCGCTGTATTGATTTTAAAATTTGACCATGTAACAAAGTGATCTATTTCAGCCATAACAGCATGGATGGATATATGTGATTGAGTGATATATACTAGGACATCATCAGCAAATGCAGAGCACTTGTACTCGGTGCCTCCCACCTCAATCCACCTAATATTGGGGTTATGGCGAATTGATGAGAGCAGGTGCTCCGTCACTAGGATGTATAAGAGAGGGGACAGAGGACATCCCTGCCTTGTCCCACTGGTGATTATGAAAGGTGATGAAAATGTTCCATTTATCTTCAGCCTAGCTGACGGATTGCGATACAGGGCCATGATTTTGGCTATAAAGGGTCCCCTAGACCCCTACCCCAAGCTTTTTAAGAGAATAATATATGGCGTGCCAGGAGACTCTATGGAATGCTTTCTCAGCATCCAACGAGAGTATCTAATTACAAATTTTTAACTGCATCTAGCCCAGGCAATACTTTGGGCCTAGTAGCAGTGTCTGCTAGTCAGCGGAGTAGCCACCGCCTGTAGATCTAATTACAAATTTTTAACTGCATCTAGTCCAGGAAATACTTTGTGCCTAGTAGCAGTGTCTGCTAGTCAGCGGATTATCCCAGCTGTTAAGCAAGCTACACCACCTATAGTTTGGACACTAATTTTTTTTAAAGGAAATGCTTCGGGCCCCCGGGACACTCAGTGAAGAGCATCGGGGAGGCACCCCAAGGCACAGGGGCTGGGACTGGCGGTAGGACGCCTTGTGGTGGATAGCCAAGCTCGATCCTTATAAAAGCTTTTTAACTGCAGCAGCTTTAGTGGACGCTACTGGAGCTTTAATTCTCGCGGCTGCTGGCATCAGACTTGCCCTCCAATAGATCCTTGCAAAAGGATTTAAAGTGTACTCATTCAAATTACAGAGACAATTTAAATTAAAAAGTTTAGACCTGCCTCCACCACAGGGGGGCTCGCTCAACCCACCAGCGGACAGGCACCAGTATTGGGAGAGGGGGGCTGGCCGTCAGGGTCCACCGCGGCTCTGGCACAAACCCGGCGACACGGAGGTGGCACGGGCAGGAACGGACTGGCCGTGTCGGCTTCTCACTTTTTGGATTTTAGAAGGGCATGACATGCCTATATCTGTGTCTCCCCCTCCTTTTACTCCTCCACCTCTTTTCTTTTCGCATGACTATATGTACTTGTCACTTTTCCATGTGTTAGTTATGTCTTCTGAGCAGTTTGTCAGCTTTTGGACACCTTTGAAGGTGTTTTCTATGTGTTTCTATGTGTTTTTGTTTGCCTGCCATTGGTTTTAACGGTGTTCGAAGGTGTTCGACGAACAGTTCGACGAACATACGGGTGTTCATCGAACCGAACCGAACTCGAACACTACGGGGGTGGTACAAATCTAGTCATTACACACAGAGGGATCTATTATATAGAGTCATTACACACAGAGGGATCTATTATATAGAGTCATTACACACAGAGTGATCTATTTCACGTGATTTATTTGTTAATGTTGATGATTATGGCTTACAGCCAATAAAAACACAAAAGTCATTATATCAGTAAATTAAAATAATGAACAAAAAACACATGCAAAGGCTTCCTAAGCATTTAAAAAGGTCCCTTAGTCTGTTTCAGTAGGCTCCACAATCATGAGGAAGACTGTTGTTTTGACAGATGTCCAGAAGGCAGTCATTGACACACTCCACAAGGTCCCAGAATCTGGAGGAAGAGTGGAGAGGCCACAATCCAAGCTGCTGGAGGTCTAGTGTGAAGTCTCCACAATCAGTGATGGTTTGGGGAACTATGTCATCTGCTTGTGTAAGTCCACTGTGCTTTATCAAGACCAAAGTCAGCGCCGCCGTCTACCAGGACATTTTACAGCTCTTCATGCTTCCCTCTGCCGACAAGCTTTATGGAGATGGAAATGTCATTCTCCAGCAGGACTTGGCCCCTGTCCACACGGCCAAAAGTACCAACACCTGGTTTACACACAACAGTATCACTGCGCTTGATTGGCAGCAAACTCACCTGACCTTAACCCCATAGAGGATCTATTATAGAGAATCTATGGGGTATTATCAAGAGGAAGAGGAGAGACCCCAGACCCCACAATGCAGACGAGCTGAAGGCTGCTATCAAAGCCACCTGGGCTTCCATAACACCTCAGCAGGGCCACAGGCTGATCGCCTCCATGCCACATTGCCGCATTGATGCAGTAATTGATGCAAAAGGAGCCCGACCAAGCATTGAGGGCATTTACTCAACAGACATTTCAGCAGGACATTTCGGATTTTAAAAACTTTTTTCCAGCTGTTGTTATAAAGTATTCTAATTTACTGAGATAATGACTCTTGTGTTTTCATTGGCTGTAAGCCATAATCATCAACATTAACAGAAATAAACACGTGAAATAGATCACTCTGTGTGTAAATGACTCTATATAATATAGGAGATTTCTATTGAACTGAAATAAATTAACTTTTTGATCATATTCTAATTTATTGAGATGCACCTGTATCTGTTCAGCCATTGGAGTTGTGGAATACCTACACTAACTATAAACAAGAAAATCTCCCCCTAGCTCAGCAGCAGCATCTCTCCCTACTCTGCCTGTTTCCGGGGTAGACTGTGATGAGCATGGCGGCTCCAGGTCTTATATACACCTGATGATGCTGTGCGGCCAGCCAATCACTGTAATGCCACATCCAACATGGCTACGGCATTACAATGAGTGGAAAGCAATCCCTGCATGCTCATTGGCTCTCTAAAGAGCGCCAAACATGCAGGGAGGGGACCTAAGTACCCACCCGAGCAACCCAGAAATACTCGCCGAGCGCCGATCTTGTCGAGCACAGTGATGCTCAGGCAAGTACTGAGCAGTGGCGAGCACGTTCGCTCATCACTACTGACAACATGATCCCCGCAGCGCTGTGACCATATTTGTTATATGTTTATGTGATTTATGATAAAGTGTTTGCTGTGGAATCCCTATGGCCGATTATTGCCAGTTTTCCCACAGGCACTGTCTAAGGCCGTCCCTGGGATGCGGGAGGTCTGCCCAGAGGGGGAACTATACAATAGATTCAGCTGCACTACACTGCTTAGACACTAGAGAGTTAAGACAGGTTACATCATTAGCTGGGAGGAGTTACAGCATTAGAGCAGTTTTATAGAAACTCAATTCCTGGTTACAGACAGTCTATTTGGGGGAGAGTGAGTAGTGAGGAACATTAGATAGTGTATGCCTGCCGTTAGGGGAGTCCTGTGTCAGGTCACCTCAGTCCTGGGTTCTGCTCCATATACAGAGAGAGAAGTAGCATGGAGGAAGACTGAGCAGACAAGGAAGCAGACTCCATTAGCAGTGAAGAAGTGTTTTACTAGTGCAAGTTATCAGAACAGAATGAGGACACATTTGAGACAGAATCTGGAAACTGGCACAGTACTAGGCTCATGGCCTGTTAGAGGTGCTTAAGGCAAGGCCTCTGTATCCCTAGAGGGGAGATTCTCAGCCGGGTCCCAGAAGAAGTGGAAGATGTTGAGTCTCAGAAAGGGACGAGGGCAAACACTAGAAAGACACATTACCAAGGGGGCTTCACTAACCAAAGAACTTGTCTTGATCTGTATACTGCAGCCGTGTATGGTAGAATTTCACAGTAAAAGAGAGTCTGTTAACCAGGATCTACAGTCTCCTGTCTTGCTTGACGTCGGTGTCGGTTTCATGAATGTTGTAACAGTGAGTACAGCAAATCCTCCATTGCAGCACACACTCCGGTCTCTGTCCTTAATAGTAGAGGCGGCATTGGGCGAAGAAAAGATAGTTCAGGCACACAGCGTGATGGTTGCGGCCCCTTGTGCTCCCCTCTACAGTAGCAATATTATCGCGGGTCACTGTCACAGCTGGGGGGATCACGCTGACAGCAGATCCCGGCAGCGCTGTTACTGCCGGTAACAATCTTACCGTCGGTCACAGCCCCTGATTCCCGTGCTGTCACGCAGGTGACAGTACGGAAACCAGGGATGTTCAGGGCCATGTTCGTGTTCGTGATCGGGTGCCCGAACACAAACGTTTTTTTGATGTTTGGCTTTATTTGATGAACCCGAACATCAAAATATTCGCTCATCTCTACTCCTGAGTGACCCATTCTCTTCACTGACCCACTCTCCTCAGTGACCCATCTCCATCAGTGACCCGTCCTTCTCAGTGACCGGTCTCCATCACTGACCCGTCCTCCTCAGTGACATGTATTATAATTAACTAATATGGTCTAACAAAGATAAAATAACTCCGGTGGTATTGCTGTGCAGCATTTCTTTGGGACTCCTCTATGGGATCTCACTCTCCTAAAGCTAATATATCTCCTACCTAGGTTAACCCCTTTACCTTCAAAACCTGTTTTGACCTTCATGACCAGGCCAATTTTTACAATTCTGAACACTGTCACTTTATGAGAGTACCCCGCGCCTCAAGGCCTGTGCGATGGGAGGTGCTGAGAAAACTCTCCCAGAACTTTGACAGTGTTCCCCTGCCTCTGCTGGATTGGAGTTGTGTCTCTCTCGGCTGTTCTCTTTTGCTGTCCAACGAACTGTGACCTCTGCCGCCAGTGTTTTCAGATGGGAATTTTTTTAACAGTTCCGCAACGAGGGCCTTTTCGGACTGCTCCATTTTTGTAATCCTGTCCGCCTCAGAAATAAGAAATATAAAGTTCTCCTTGTAGCATGGGTCTAGAAGTGTCACCAACCAGTAATGACTGTCACCCAAAATTTGGAGAACGCGAAGGTCACGGGAAAGGCAGCATAACAAACTCAGTCATGCGTACCAGACTGGTAACAGGCAAGACTTCCGTGTCCTCACCAAGAGGATGACCGACCATGCTCTCCTCCTCCTCGCCCTCCCTGTCCTCAGGCCATCAACGCTGAACAGATGGTATGACAGTTGTGCAGGTAGTATCGTCTATAGCGCAGGGAACTAGCTACTGTTCTTCCTCCTCTTCCTCATTGTCACCCACTCCACGTTGGGATGAGATGAGGCTGGGCTGTGTGTAATCACCCTGTATGGTTCCTTGCTCCATCTCATCGTGCTCCACCTGCAATGCATCCTCTTTGATTGTGAGCAGAGAGCGTTTCAGAAGACAGAGAAGCGGGATGGTGATGCTAATTATGGCGTCATTGCCGCTCACCATCTTGGTGGAGTCCTCAAAGTTTTGGAGGATGGTACAGATGTCTGATATCCATGTCCACTCCTGAAGTCTTATGTGTGGAGTCTGAACTGAATACCGACGGCCTTGTTGATGCTGGTACTCAACAACTGCCCTCTTCTGCTCAAAAATCCTTCCCAACATCTGCAGTGTAGAGGTTCAATGCGTGGGGACATCACACACCAGTCGGTGAGCCGGAAGCTGCAAACGCTGCTGAAGCATGGCAAGGGCGGCGTAAGCTGTAGCTGACTTTCTAAAATGGGCACACAGGCGGCATACTTTGACAAGCAGATCTGGCAGCTCCGGGTAGCTTTTGAGAAACCGCTGAACCATGAGGTTAAGCACATGAGCCAGGCATGATACATGTGTGAGCTTGCCTCACCTCAGAGCCGCCACCAGGTTCCGGTCATTGTCACACACGACCATGCCTGGCTGTAGGTTCAGCAGTGTCAGCCACAGATCTGCCTGATCTTTCAGAGCTGTCCACAACTCTTTAGCATTGTGCGGTTTATCACCTAAGCATGTTAGCTTCAGCACAGCCTGTTGCCGCTTGGTCGAGGCAGTGCTGCAGTGCTTCCAGCTTACGACTGATGTGGTCATTTCAGAGATGGATGCTGAAGAGGAGGAGGAGGTGCAGGAACTGTAGAATGTGGGGGCAACCCTGATTGACCCAGGGCCCGCAATCCTCGGCGTCGAGAGGACGTGTTCCTTCCAAAAGTCCGACTGATTCCCGGCTTCCACTATGTTAACCCAGTGTGCTGTCAGCGAGATGTACCATCACTGCCCACAAGCACTTGTCCACGTGTCCGTGGTTAGGTGAACTTTCCCAGTAACTGCGTTGTTGAGGGCAAGGCTAATGTTGTGGAACATCTGCTTGTGTAATGCGGGGACGGCAAACTGGGAGAAATAGTGGCGGCTGGGGACCAAGTACTGAGGGACGGCCACCGTCATCAGGTTGTGGAAAGATTCTGTCTCCACGAGCCTAAAAGGCAACATTTTGAGCGCAAGCAGTCGTGAAATGTGTGAATTTAGCAGTGAGGCCTGTGGGGTGTTTGCACTTGCGTTCCAAGGACTGGGTTAGGGACAACTGAACGCTGCACTGGGACAAGCACGTGGATGTGCTTGCTGATGAAGCTTATTGAGAGTGTGCAATGACAGGTGAAGGGCAGGAGGCATGGACCATGGACAGAGGATTGGCTTGCACGCACAACAGCAGAAGAAGCAGTGGTGCCACCCGCAGACACTGTTCCGGGACCCTGGGTTTCAGCCCACTTAGTCGGGTGCTTTGCTGCCATATGCCTGATCATGCTGGTGTCTGTGGCCACCACACTGCTTCTTCCTGCCTGTTGTGGTCCTATACCTCCCTCCCCCTGTGTGCTGCTGTCCTCACTCTGCATGTCCTCCTGCCAGGTTTGGTCAGTTACTATATCATACACCACCTCGTCTTCCACTTTCACACCCTGGTCCTCCTCCTGACTTTCTGGCAATTGTGTCTCATCATCGTCCACCTCTTGTGCCCAGCTTCAAGTGGACCGGGCGAGAGGCCCGAATCTATAAATGGAAAAGTGAACAGCTCTTCAGAGTGTCCAAGTGTGGGATCATTTGTCTCTGGGCACTCGGCATGGTGGGAGGAAGGAGGATCAGGGTGAGGAATACGCGGTCCAAACTCATGGCTACTGAGACTTGACCGTGTGGAAGACAGGGTGTGGTGGCTAAGTGACTGGAAGCATTATCTGCTATCCAACCAATAACCTTTTCACACTGCTATGTGTTCAATAGTGGTGTTCTGTGGTCCCCTATTAATTTGGAAATGAAGGTCCAGAGAGAAGATGTGGGTGTTTGTTGTGGCACAATTTCAGCTTGCCAACGGCCTCGGCCTCTGCATGCACCATTGTAACATACCTGGCGGCGTCCTTGCATGGTGGTCCATCTCCCACTGTGCAAGAGCGCGCACTTGATCTCCTGTCCAGAATGTCTCTCTGGCTTCCCTCCATGCTGTCTGTTTGTGTCTGTTTCTGCTGCTTAAGGGCGGCGCCCGATCACTTCCTGCCTTTTGTACCTGCTGTGGGTCACACCCCTTGTGCGTCCTCAGCCTATTGCTGTCTGTCACTTGGTATATAGCTCAGCAGCTCCCTTCTATCCCTGCCTGAGCATAGTGTTTCCTTCAGTGTGTGCTTGCACTCTGAAGGTGCCAGGTCCCGTCTCTTGTCTCCTGCTTTTTGTATCAGTTCCCGTGTCTGAACTGAGTCCTGTATGTCTCCTGCTTTGCGGTATCAGCTCCCGTGTCTGAACTGAGTCCTTTCTGTGTTCTCTTGTCTGTCCTGTCTGAACTCGCTCCTAGCCTGTTCCTTCCGCCTTTTAGTGGCCGATTTCCTAGACCCGCTCCTGTGTCTGGTCTGTCCTGTCTGAACACGCTCCTTGCCTGTTCGTTCCGCCTTCTAGTGGCCGATTTCCTAGACCCGCTCCTGCGTCTGGTCTGTCCTGTCTGAACACGCTCCTTGCCTGTTCGTTCCGCCTCTCTGGGGGCCGTATTCCCAGACCCGCTCCTGTATCCCTCTGCAGTGTCGGTCTCCTCCGTACACTCAGTTCCAGTCTGAACTCTCTCCTGTCCTTTACCTGTTTTACCTCTATGTCCGTTCCCTTCCTTTTTCTGCAGAGTCTGAACTCGTACCTAACTCCTGCTTGTTGTCTCTGCAAGTACTGTGTGAGTATCTGGCTCTGTCTTTCCCTTCCTGTCTGTTCCGTGTGAACAGAGCCCTGTCCTCCCTGCTCAGCCTTGTCTGCACTCTAGCTGTGCTTGCTTGTAACCCTCTGCCTGTATTGTTCCTGAGTCCCGGTGTGTACTGGGTCCTATCCCGCCTGTGTTCCTACCTGCTAGTGCCTCCCTGTCTGCACTCTAGCTGTGCTTGCCTTTACCCCCCTGCCTGCATACCCGCCTGCCTGCATACCAGTCGTGCCTGCCTATACCCACCAGTCTGTGTGCCAGCCTACCAGCCTGTTCCTGTATTCCCCTGTGTGGGTCAACAGCCGTGTCCGGGGTCTGTCCTGGAGTAGCACCTGGTCCCTCTGCTCGGTTCCTCCTTGGTGCACTGGCGTCGTATGCCGTCGTGCGACCCTGGTCGGATCGGGTGAATACTTAGTCACGCCCCTCCAGGCATTCACTCTCCGGCACGGTCCAGTGGAATCACTACCAATCCCACGCACACGCCGCTTAGCCCGGGCGTGTGCATAACAACCATCATCATCACATCCAAAGCTTTTTCATGCCGCCTGGAGTAAAATGAGAGCGTCTTCTCTTTAAGGCGGTTGTGTCGCTTCGGGATCATACAGCTGCGTGTTCTTCGCCTGTTTATGAAAAGTAATAAAACCAACATATGTAAATGAGGCCGATGAAAATGAGCCGGTGTAATATCATGTGCCGGCCCTGGACTCAGCCCGCTCCCGCTTCTTTCATTCATAATTTATTCACATGATTAAATGTCACATAAAATCAACACAAAAGCCTCCGAGGGATTCTTTTTCTAGTTTCTGCCAAATATTTGAAGATTAATGTTCTGCCTTTAATTTTTCACTTTCCTTTCAAATTTGAAATTGCATCTTATTAAAAGGCGCCGACTCTTGGGAATTAAAATATTAGATTAGTGAACGTAAGTCGTTTAGTGCATTAAGTGTGGAATCTGCGGATGGCGGGTTACAAGGGGCAGGAATAGAAAAATTGAGATTAGGATTATATATCATCTATGAGCTAAACATATGTGTATTGTACATCATACAATAATACTGCATACAGAGACTACATATTGTTGCCATGTAGTGAGCATAATACTGACATATTATTTCTTTAATACATCCATTTAGTGTTCACATTATTCAACCATATATTTACCATATAACACTGTGATGTAGTGAACAGATAAATCTGCTATATAATGTCCACATCACACTACTGTGTAGTTAGGACTGAATACTGCCATATAGTGTGCACATACCTCTATGATACAGAGACCACATCATACTTCCACAACTGAGTACATAATACTTACCATATATGCCAGTGACCAGAACATACAACTACCATGTAGTGACCCCATAGCGACCACTGCCATATAGTGAGCTCATAATACTGCCATGTAATGGCCACATCATACGACCGAATCGTGAGCCGTGTAATATGGCTTGTGTTGGGCGAACCCAAACAGTAAAGTTCGGCGTCCGTGTAAGGTGCCTCAGCGAGGTAGTCGTGGGCGGGCTGTAGCCCCCTCTCGCTCTGGCACCCTACAGACAATACGTGTCCTCTCTCTGATGTATGGCTGTGTATGTGGTGCTCTCCACTTACCTCAAACCATCCGATCGCCGCTGTCTCCAGGCATTTCTCTTCTGGGACCAGGGCAGCAATAAATTCAGAGGACACGAGGTTCTTGACCATAACTGTGACTTTACTTGGGGAAGAGGAATATGTACAATATTTACAGACAGATATAATGGATAAGGCCCGACAGGTTATTATCTCCCTCACAGGCGCTGGCAACATCTTCAGCCCTGGTTCCCTCTTTAAGTGAAGCATCTCTGTGACTCTAATCTCTAGCCCAAGAGACTCTTCTGCAATACCAACAGTGTTCCGGATCCGATATCTCCCCCACGTCTTAGCCTGGAGTCCTATTTATCTTCCTCTGCTTCCTGCAGACTAGAAGTGCCCCGGGTCCTCAATACCTCCGTTGAGTTTCTCCGGCCGGCTAACAGGACTCTTGCGTATGGAGACTTTTACACTGGTGATCCCACTGTCTGAGGATATGGAGCTCCCGTCTACCCTAGCAGCCACCATATAGTCAGGCGTATGGTTCACTGTCCTATCTCTTACTACTCATCACTTCCTGCTTCTGGAAACTAAGCAGAGATTTTCCTAATGTGCCCACCCTCTGTGGACTGTCATCACACAGCATTAACCCCATCACTGTCTGTAACACTGCTGGCAGACTCAACCTGACATCTGCACCCGGGACAGTGGCATCTTGTGGCAGGTTACAAGTACTGCAGCCCACAAGGAATAATGCCAGGAACAAGCTCTATAAACACTCAAGGCTTGATCAGGGCACTAAGTTCCCCCTCTAGTCTACTGACTGGACCACTGAAGCTAACCCCTTAGCTTGGCCTTCCGACAGTCCAGAGAGGTCTAACTACGGGAACACTTTCTTTAACTACTTTAGTGCCAAAGGAAGGCTATGTCCTTCCCCACTATTACATCCGTACCGAAGATCTACTGTTCGGTCCCGTACCCCCTCTGAAAGTCCGTGTTACTGTTCGGGTTCGGGTGTTTCCCGCACTGTCACTTGCGTGACAGCGCAGGAAACAAAGGCTCTAAGCATGTTAATGCCACCAGGTGTCAGCATGATGCCACAGCTGTGACAGGTGACCCGGTGGTAAATAGCTTACCGGGGGTCATAGGCGCCGGCTGATAGTACTAATAGCACCATCAGCCGGCGCCTCCTGCCATTGGAAACAGAGAGCACAGGCACCACTGGATGGGAGCAGTAGTCTCCCATCCACCACCACCTGTTCTCTGCTGAATGTTAAAAAAAAAAAAATAAAATTAATAAAAAAAATTAAAATAAAAATCCCATTAACAGAGCGGCCACACTGTATGCGACTGCCCTGTTCATTTACCGGCAATACACTGTTAAAATAGGGGGACCCCAAGTCATTTTGTTTTGGGGTCCCCCATTTTAAAAGCCAGTAAAGGCTAAGTATACAGCTGGGGGTTGATATTAGTAACCTGGGAAGATCCATGGGTATTACCCCCTTCCCAGGCTAAAAAACATCTGCCCCAGCTGTCCGCTTTCCCTCTGCTGGTTAATAAAATTACGGGGGACCCCACACTATTTTTTTTCCAGAAATTTACTAATTTATTAATAAATTACATGAACAGCAAGGTACAAATGCAAAGCACTGATTATATATCTCACATACTTATATCTATCTGTATATCTCTCTATTATCTTTATATCTATTATCTATCTATCTATCTACAGTGAAGGAAATAAGTATTTGATCCCTTGCTGTTTTCGTAAGTTTGCCCACTGACAAAGACATGAACAGTCTATAATTTTAAGAGTAGGGTTCATTTTAACATTGAGAGATAGAATATCCAAAAAAATAAAGAAAATCACATTGTATAAATTAGATATTTTTTTTGCATTTTGCAGTGAGAAATAAGTATTTGATCCCTCTGGCAAACAACACTTAATACTTGGTGGCAAAACCCTTGTTGGCAGCACAGCAGTCAGAGGTTGTCTGTAGTTGATGATGAGGGTTGTGCACATGTCAGGAGGAGTTTTGGTCCACTCCTCTTTGCAGATCATCTCTAAATCATTCAGATTTTGAGGCTGTCACTTGGCAACTCGGAGCTTCAACTCCCTCCATAAGTTTTCTATGGGATTAAGGTCTGGAGACTGGCTAGGCCACTCCATGACCTTACTGTGCTTCTATTTGAATCACTCCTTTGTTGCTTTGGCTGTATGTTTTAGGTCATTGTCTTGCTGGAAGACCCAGCCACGACACATCTTCAATGCTCTTACTGAGGCAAGGAGGTTGGTGACCAAAATCTCGCGATATATGACCCCATCTGTCTTCCCTTCAGTATGGTGCAGTCATCATGTCCCCTTTGCAGAAAAGCACCCCCAAAACATAATGTTTCCCCCACCATGCTTCACGGTTATGACCATGTTCTTAGGGTTATGAATCGGTCAACAGGGTAGGGGTACTCGGATACCGGGATGGATGGGCTACTTCTGTGGGGATCACGGTTGGTCGGTTCCTGGTTCCGTGCCCTGGACCGTGAGTAAAGGGATGGGGGTGAGGATGATGGGAGTATTGTGTCCTGATGCCTCCTGTGGTAACTGGTAAAATCGGTTACCAGCGCTGTGTATGGTTGCTGAGGTTATCGGCATACGGCTTGTACGAACGCTATAGGCAGTAATGTCATAGTAGGCACACACACACATTAAGTCTTTGTTTCAGTACCTTTCTTTTACTGATGTCCGGTAACAGGTACAGTTCAGGAGGGTAACCAGGTTTTCGGTGCAGGTAGAGATATTCACTCTGGAGATTTGTGAGGCCTCCTCTAACAATGTGTGCGTTGTTTGGGGTCAGTCCTGCCTTAAGCTGAACCTGCCACATTTTACTTTCTTTGGGGTCCTTCTCCACAACTGACAATGAGGACCTTTCCTTGGGGCTACCAATTCTCTTTCTGGGCCCCTGGTCCTATACTTGGTCAAGTTTGGCAACTCTTTCCCCTTCTTCTTCAAGGGGAGTAGATCCTCCTGATCTGTCCGGGTTTTCTATGCTATTCCTGAATTAATAGCAATCTCGGTCTCCGGTGTCCGGGAGAGCTAAAGGGATAATAGTTTTATCTCTTTCTTTCTCCTTCTAGCCTCCATCCCTCTCTCTAGGGCGCTTCACAACTCAGTCCTGTTTCCTAGTTCAGGGCTTAACTGGTCCTCAGCCAACAGCTCTCTGTCTCTCCTACTTCACCCGTCTCTAGACTAAATGCTGCTTTGCTGTCTCCCTGGAAACTGACTCCTCCCCTCAGACCTGGGGTGGAAGGTGTTGTGTGTGTCCAAGTGTACATCTCCCCCTGCACCTATGGATCCTGTGGTAATCCCCCGCCAGGGTGCCACATTCCCCGCTAGTTAATTTCGGTCCTCCGGGACTGAAACATTTTTTTTTTTTTTAACAAAGATAACATAACATTTATATTTGTAATTTGAACAGTCTCAAAAATAAAATTTACAATAACCAGGGAAAATGGGAAAATGGATAACCAGTCCATACAACGCTAGTCGATCAGCTGCAGGCTGTTACAGGGAAAGTGTTTTTGCCACCACCAGTCCTGTGGCTTCGGTCCACTCTTAAAAAAAAATTTCAAAAAGTTTCAGATGTCCAAACAGGTAAAGTCTCTTTAGGCTTAAAGATTCAAATAGACTTAATAATTCACAATACACAACAAAACATTTACTACGTGTGCCTCGCGCAAGAGTCCTAGGTACTGCAGGGACCTCTCCCGGTCATAAGCACTGTAGGCCCTTTGGCCCTGGGGTCACCTATTGGCCAAGATTTTGCTCTCCCTAGACAGCTTCTTACGCCAACTCTACTCACCCTTTTTTTATATTGTGTACCTGGTGTAACCTGTTGTGGTCTACTCGTCACCCTTCTATATACTGACTTTAACTACATATTTACATTTTTTAACCTATTTACATTTCCCTTTTGTTATGGTTCACTCCCTGTATCTGAGTGGTGGGTGTCCAAAATTAATACGTGATGACCTCCGTAAAACTGGTATCCCACTGGTGCGTAAGCCTGGTGTGGAGCGAACACTACTTACTGACTCATGTGTTGGTCTACGTAGCACAGGTATGCCGGAGTGCCTTCCCACTCCCTCAGTGGGAATGGCAGGTACTCCGATTGCACGATTCCCTAGCTCGGCTGCAGCAGGTGGTTCTTCTCTTGACCCTTCTACTGGTTGTGGCAATGTCAACATGGGAATTAAGTATGCTACTTCTATTTGAGGCCAATCTGCAGGTAACTCTCCTAAGATCGTCTTAATTGTCCTTGGCGTCTCTTCTTCTGGTATGGGACAAGGGATATATTCTTTTTGTTGTAATGGTTGAGGACACTTCTTTAAGTGGTCTCGGGACACTGTTGCTGTTGTTTTTCCGTTATCCTTGCTGATTAGACAGGTTTTCTGGTTGTCAAAATTGGATGGTAATACAGTGTATGGTTCTTCTTCCCATTGTCAATCAGATCTGGTAATTTCTCTGGCCATCTGTTTCTGTCTTCCAAGGGTAGAGTCTTCAGCAATTCTATTACCATTTTTTCTATTTTTTTTTTTCTATTATTCATTTTTTTGCACATTCCGTTAGTTTGGTGATGGTAAGGCGTGGTACGAATTTTCTTGTATCCATACAAGCTACAGAACTCTTGAAATATTTCCGCTTCAAAGGCAGGACCCTGATCTGTCAATACCTGTTCTGGATATCCATGTGGCCTGCAGAAATAAGCTTGAATAAGCTGTCAAGTCCTTCGCAGGAGCTACCACTAGGAATCTGGAATAGTGGTCCACCATGGTAAGAGCATAAGTATAGCCTGATCTACTGGGTGTGAGTTTGACATGATCGAAGGCTACTAGTTCCAAGGGCTGTTTGGTTATGATAGGCTGGAGTGGTGCTTTCTGGTTGTTACGATCTCCTCTTCTTAACGAGCATGGGCCACAATTTTTACACCATTTTTCTATGGAAGACCTCATGCCGATCCAATAAAACCTCTCACGTAACAGTATTTCCAGTTTTCTTCATCCAAAGTGTCCTGCTCCATTATGGTACGCTTTCAATACCATTTGGACGTCTCTCTTTGGAACCACAACTTGCCATACCATTTCATGTGTCCTTGGATTGATATACCGTCTGCACAATTGGTTTTTATAGATAAATAACCTGCTTCTTTCTTTCCACAGGTATTGGGCCCCTGGGGGAGCATTCTTCTCAATTTTGGAATCCGGTTGGGTTACCAGCCTCTTCACTAGGCTCACTGCCGGATCGCTATCTTGGGTCTCTTTCCATCCATAATGAGGCAGCGGGTTTAGTGCAACATCCTGATGGTTCTGGTAGATATGGGTTTCTGTAATTTTCCATTTTCTACTTTTATGGAAAGCTGGAAGTTCTATTTCCTCCAAGTCATCTGTTTCTTCTTCAAGCCCTTGCAAATGTACTTGAGGGTTTCTGGAGAGGGCATCAGCATTTGCATTTCCACAGCCTGTTCGGTACTTGATGGTAAAGTCCCCTGACGAAGGCAGTCGTGCCGAAATGTGCGTCGGGGTGAGAGCGAGCAAGGAACACTATACATTCAGGAGTAAGTGATCATGCGATATACATGACGGTTTATGAATTTATTATATGTTTGCTTCTCCTTTGGTAGTACATTATGTTTTACTGTGCATATGCACTTTAGGGGATTCAAAAGTAGTACTTTTTTTATATACCTGCTATTGCTTACATAGGTGTGATAAAAGTGATATATGAATATTCAGTGGAATAATGATGGCTATTCATATTACTACCTATGTATGTATATGAAGGTGATATATGTGTACACATTCATTTCAACAATGATGGCTATTTACCTATAGCCCTGCAGTCCCGGAAAAAGCACTTGCACTTTTTGATACCAATGTTCCTGGTTCGTGCCCCTGTCAATTTGTGATATGACTTTTGTGTCATTTTATTCGATTCCTGTTCCCTGCAATCATGGATTCATTCCCTTTCCTTTTTTGATATCTGATTATGTATTAATAAAATTTGTCTTTATTTCGCTAATTTTGTGGATCCTTATTCGAAGTTTTTTTATCTAGTTTGTTCTTTGATGGTAAAGTCGTAGTTCGATAGCCGGGCCATCCTGCGCTGCTCCAATGCACCAAGTTTTGCAGTATCCAAGTGTGTTAGCGGATTGTTGTCCGTAAAGATGTTAAATTTTGAAGCTGCTAAGTAATGCTTGAACCTCTCCGTGACTGCCCAGACCAAGGCCAGAAACTCCAACTTAAAAGAGCTGTAATTCTCCGGGTTCCTCTCGGTAGGTCGAAGTCTTCTACTGGCATAGGCAGTTACTCTGTCCTTGCCTTCTTGTATTTGGGACAGTACTGCTCCCAGGCTTACATTACTTGCATCCGTGTAGAGGACAAATGGTAGGTTATAATCTGGGTATGCCAAGATTTCCTCACTGGTCAGGGCCTGTTTCATTTGTTGGAAGGAGTCTTCTTGTTTCTTTCCCCATTCCAAAGGCGGCTCTGAAGACCTTCTCTTCTTAGCTTGGCCTACCAGAAGATCTTGTAGGGGCGCTGCCATCTTCGTGTAGCCCTTAATAAATCTTCTGTAATGCCCAACCAAACCTAAGAACTGACGTACCTCTCTGACGGTGGTCGGCCTCTGCCAGTCCTGGATAGCTGTCACTTTTTCCGGATCTGGTGCTACACCATCCGCGCTGACCACATGCCCTAGGTATTGGACTTTTGGCTTCAGCAGGTAACATTTAGATGGTTTGAGCTTCATTCCATACTTTGTTAGAGCTGTAAATACCTCCACCAGGTGTTCCAGATGTTCTTCATAGGTTTTGGAATACACTATGACGTCATTCAGGTATAAAAGTACCATGTTAATATTCCGGTGTCCCAGGCAGCACTCCATGAGTCTCAGAAATGTCCCCGATGCATTGCATAACCCAAATGGCATGCTATTGAATTCGCATAGGCCCATTGGTGTTGTGAATGCTGTTATCTAGGTCTTCTTCTGCAACGGAGACCTGCCAAAACCCACTAGTGAGATCTAATGTGGAGCAATACTTAGCAGTCTTTAATGCAGCAAGAGACTCCTCTATCCGGGGTAACGGGTAAGCATCTTTGTGAGTGATCTTATTGACCTCCCTGTAATCCACACACATCCTCATATTGCCATAGGGGGACGCACAGGGACTACAGCTATCTCTTATAACCCCGGCCTCCTTCATGTCCTGCAGCATCTCTTTAGCACACTGGAAGTGGTTTGGTGGGATGGGTCTATGTCTCACTTTAATAGGGGGATGATCTCCTGTGGGTATGTGATGGTTTACCCCTTTTATCCTCACAAAATCTAATGGATGCTTACTGAATACTTGGCTAAACTCTTGTACTACCCGGTAAACGCCTTGCTTCTGGTGGTCGGGAGTGCCATTGCTATGCGCAACTGCTGACACCACTCCTCCAGCTGTCCCTTGGGGTTGTTGTCCTCCGCCTGACTTGACGGGGGCAAGGGCTCTAGTGTCTGTATATTGTTATTACTGACAGTGTACAGCTTTGCTACAGTAGCATACTGGGGTAGTTTCACTTCTTCCTCCCCACAATTCAACACACGGATTGGTACTCTTCCCCTGCGTACATCCACCACCCCTCTAGCTGTCAGCAATGTAGGTCTATGCTCTGAATATACCGCTTCTACAATTGCCTGGTATTCCTTTCTTCTGATACCCATAGCTGCTCGACACCATATCATCATTTCACTGTTTGGTGGTAATACAATGGGAAACGGGTCTATTACCCGCGCACTGCCAATCTCCCCCCCAGACAGATTTACCTGTTGCTTGTGAATTAAGGCACGGATTTCTCTTTGAAGGTCTCTCCTCCACCCAATGCCAGCAGTCTCTGTAATCTGTTGGAGTAAAAACATCATTTCTTCCAGGCAGTTTTCAATCACATTAGTACCAAGCACCATGTAAGGACATTTGTTATTGGGGTCATCTTCTACCACACATAACCCTTGGCCTCGCAACTCCACCCTCCCCAGCTTTATTGTCACTTCTCTAAACCCCACCTGATTCAGTGGTTGACGATTCGCTGCTAAAAGGACAAGACTAGAGTCTGGGGGGCTAAGATCAGCATCAGACCAAAATTGCTTGTAAAGGATATGTGGGATGGTGGTGACTTGTGACCCAGTGTCCAATAGGGCCGATGTGGGGATTCCTTCTAGCGTAATGTTGAGGTACGGGCGGCCTCCCACATACCGACTACGCCAGTCATATGGGCCCTGCCATTTTATTCCTGGGGGTTGGCCATGGGACCCAGGAATCTCGGGTTTAAACGACATCTTCTTGCAAAGTGGCCCGGTTTGTTGCACCGAAGGCAAACGGATTGTCCTGAAGAATCCATGTGATCGGTGGCTCTGCGTCGGAATGGTGCATTGGTCCCCTGAACGGGCGACTTGTTGATCTCCTCCACGGGTGACATGGCTCTGCGTTGGAATGGTGCATTGGTCCCCTGCACAGGCGACATGAGCTTTCTCCTCATCCACGGAACATCCTCAGGGGATTCAGCTAACTGGATTTTGCTTGGTGGTTGTGCCTCCGGTCTGGCTTGCAAGAGTTTTAGCACGTAGTCCATGTTTTTGGTTAATTGTAACACCTGATTATGTAGGTCATCAGCAGATTCGGGTGCGACAGCTTGTCCTACCGCTGTTACAGAGTCTTTAGGGGTAGGCTCTAAGTTCATGTGAGAGGTATTAACCTGCCAGGATGGGATTGCAGGTTTTTCAGGTAATGGGTGTCGTAATACAGTTTTAGCACGGTCCTTTAAAGTATTAAATTCCACATCTGGATGATCTAGGACCCACATGTGCACCTGCTGACGGTGAAAGTCTGATCTCAACCCATTCATAAACTGTTCTACAAGCAATTTATCTTCGTCTTGCACACTTGCTGGATCTACCTGTTTTATTGACCGGAGTGCCACTTGTAAACGTAGGGCAAAGTCTCTGATGGTATCTTGCGATCTCTGCTTGCATTGGTAGAATGTGGTCCAAATTAAATAAAAAAGTGGTCTATAGGGCGCTAAATGAATGAACACTAGAGGTGAAAAATTTTTTAGGGCTAAAAAATAAATTTAATGAGCCCTTTCCACAACGCGTTTCGATAGTAAATTATCTTCCTCAGGTGGTACAAGGGTATGAGCACAAACATAAAATATATATAGACAAAGAATCACAATGATTGGTTGATACTAATTAGTTAACCAGGGTCCAAACAAAGGAAACCCTTCATGTGCTGGTGCGAAGTGTCCACATTGGTTTCACATAAGCCACCTTCACATGAATACAAAGTATCAAAAACACATTGGATAAGGTATAGAATATGGCAATGCATGTTAGTAAACAGTTATACAAAAATACATCTGTAGTGCCTACATCAATTTAATAGAAATCACCTACACATAAATACAAAAAATCGAAACATATTAAGTGAGATATAGAATGAAGTGATACATGTTAAAAAACAGTTATTCAAAACTGCATCATAAAAAAGAGAAAAGAAAAAAAAACACATTTAAAACATAGCAATAATAATTCCATTAGAAAGAAGAAGGAAATGACCTTAAGAGCTGGTTACATTTTCAAGGGCCAAATTCAGACCCTCAGGGGCCAACGTGCCCAACTTGAAGATCCAAAAACTTTCTTTATTAATCAAACTCACTAATCGGTCGAGGACAGTATCAGGTATGTGGTCTATAATAGTAAGCCTCATATCTCCTGGATCTTTTTGATGAACAATACTAAAATGTTTGGATACGCTGTGTAATTGATAACCTATCCGAATGTTATGTCTATGTTTATTTAGACGTGCGTGCATCGTTTGTATCGTTCGACCCACGTACTGGATCACATGTGTCGACTGACAATTCACATTGTGATTGATAGAGAATTTTTTTCCTGTGGTATATGATGAAAAATTCTTTTGATTACCATTTTGAATGACTCTACAACATAAACATTTAGGCATATTACATGGAAGACACCCCGAACAGACGCCCTCTTGTGGGGGTTGTATTCTAGATTTCAGGGATGTATTACTTGGTGCTATTAAGTTTCGCAGATTTCTGTTCTTCCTATAAATAATGCTCGGCTTGTTAGGTATAAAGGGTCCTAAAATGGGGTCACCCTTCAAGATAAACCAGAATTTATCCAAGATATTATGGATGGTAACCCTAGATTGACTAAATGTGGTGACCCTGCTCCATCTAGTCAAATCTGAGGCTAATCTATTTCTACTCTTATTTTTATCGGTGAATGACTTAATCCTATCAAGACACATATCCTGTGTAAGGGTTTTAGTTCTGGAGAAAGCATCCATCAATAACTTCTTGGGGTAGCCATTGTGTAGAAATCGTTTTTTCAATATTTTAGATTCCACTAAAAATTCAGAATCTCTGGTGCAGTTTTTTCGGACCCTCCAATATTGCCCATAAGGGACATTGGTGATCCATTTCGGGAGATGTCCACTATCGAACCTTAACCCCTTTACAACCTATGAAATGCTAATACGCGTTTGTGCACTGGGCTTTAAAAGCCTGTGCCATATTAGTACGTCATCGCGATCGCGCCCGCACACAGGCTGTGCGGGCGCGATCGCCGCCGGGTGTCAGCTGATTGTCACAGCTGACACCCGGTGCTATGTGCAGGGAGCGGTCCCGGACCGCTCCCAGCACGTTAACCCCCGCAATGCTGCGATCGAAGTCGATCGCAGCATTGCGGGGGCAAGGAGAGGTGATCGGTATACTCACCTCCTCTTCCGGCCTCCAGTGCTGTCTGCCGCGGCTTCCAGAATGTTGCCATGATGACCCGATGTTGTCATGACAACATCCGGGTCACCAGACAGCAGGAAGATTTTTTGGACATGCGTAGTGCATTTCCAAATTATCTTCTCCCTGTCCAGCGCTGACAGCCTGCATGGCACAGGAATGGTGCTGCATTCCTGAGCCATGCAGGCGATCAGAGAAAATAAAGTTAAAGTCCCAGAGTGAGGCAAAGCAAACAAGTTAAAAAACTGTCAGAAAGTGAAAAAAAAAAAATATATATTGTAAAAATATTTATAAAAAAAAATAATCCACCAAAAATAAAAATATAATGTACCCATCAATAAATATTATGAAAAAACAAAACAAAAAAAACAATAAAAGTACACATATTTGGTATCGCCACGTCTGGAAAGACCTGACCTATAAAACTGTCCCACTAGTTAACCCCTTCAGTGAACACGGTAAAAAAAAAAAAAAAAAACGAAGCAAAAAACAATGCTTTATCACCATACTGACAAACAAAAAATGGAATAACACGCGATCAAAAAGACCAAGATAAATAAAAATACTACCGCTGAAAACGTCATCTCGTCCCGCAAAAAACAAACTGCAATACAGCTCCATCATCCGAAAAATAAAAAATTTATAGCTCTCAGAATAAAGCGATGCTAAAAAATAATTTTTTCTATAAAATAGCTTTTATTGTGTAAAATCGCCAAAACATAGAAAAATGATATAAATATGGTACCGCTGTAAATGTACTGACCCGAAGAATAAAGCTGCCTTATCAATTTTACCACACGCGGAACAGAATAAAAAAAATAAAAAAAAACAGTTCCTGAATTGTTGGTTTTTGTTTATTCTGCCTCCCAAAAATCGGAATAGAAAGCGATCAAAAAATGTCACGTGTCTGAAAATAGCACCAATAAAAACATCAACTCATCCTGCAAAAAACAAGCCGTCACATGACTCTGTCTGCCAAAATCTGGAAAAATTATAGCTCTCAAAATATGGCGATGCAAAAACTAGATTTTACAAAAAAATGCGTCTTTTAGTGTGTGACAGCTGTCAATCATAAAAACCCCATATGATTCTGGTATCGCTGTAATCGCACCGACCCGAAGAATAAAGTCGTCTAATCACTTATACTGCACGAGGAACGGCGTAAAAAATAAACTCTCTGGTTAGGGTTAGGGTTGGGCTGGGGTTAGGGTTGGGCTGGGGTTGGGGTTAGGGTTGGGATAGGGTTGTCATGGGGTTGGGATTTTTTTCAAAAGTAAGAAAAAAAGATGGCGATATGGCGACTAGTGTTGAGCGCAAGTGCTCGCTACTTGAGTTTGCATCGGGTGCTCTGGTATGCATTGAGTATCGTGGGTATTTGAGTGACTTGCTCGAGTCTCCGCCCCATATGCTTCGCGGCCAAAAAAGCTTTGCGGGGATTGCCTGCCATGCACGAGTGATCCCCGCATGTTTTTTTTTGGGTGTCTAATAACCGTGAAACATGCGGGGCAGAGACTCGAGCATACCCAAGTACCCGATGCAAACTCAAGTAGCGAGTACTTGCGCTCAAGACTAATGACAACTTATTCAATATGATGACCTAATGTTATCAAATTCTGTGTCGTACTTCTGGGTTTAAAATGTTCACTATACCCCTTGATAAAATCCTTGAGGGGTCTAGTTTCCAAAATGGGGTCACTTGTGGGGGAGCTCCAATGTTTAGGCACACAGGGGCTCTCCAAACGCAACATGGTGTCCGCTAACAATTTGAGCGGATTTTACATTCAATTTGTTAGCGGACACCATATCGCGTTGGGAGAGCCCCTGTGTGTCTAAACATTGGAGCTCCCCCACAAGTGACCCCATTTTGGAAACCAGACCCCCCAAGGCACCTATCTAGATGCATAGTGAGCACTTGGAACCCCAGGTGCTTCACAAATTGATTCGTAAAAATGAAAAATTATTTTTTTTTCCACTTTTTCATTTTTACGAATCAATTTGAGAAGCACCTGGGGATTCCAAGTGCTCACTATGCATCTAGATAGGTGCCTTGGGGGGTCTAGTTTCCAAAATGGGGTCACTTGTGGGGGAGCTTTAATGTTTAGGCACACAGGGGCTCTCCAAACGCGACATGGTGTCCGCTAACAAATTGGAACCATGTCGAGTTTGGAGAGCCACTGTGTGTATAAACATTGGAGCTCACCCACAAGTGACCCCATTTTGGAAACTAGATCCCCCAAGGCACCTATCTAGATGCATAGTGAGCACTTGGAACCCCCAGGTGCTTCACTAATTGATTAGTAAAAATGAAAAATTATTATTTTTTCCACTTCTTCATTTTTACGAATCAATTTGTGAAGCACCTGGGGATTCCAAGTGCTCACTATGCATCTAGATAGGTGCCTTGGGGGGTCTAGTTTCCAAAATGGGGTCACTTGTGGGGGAGCTCCAATGTTTAGGCACACAGAGGCTCTCCAAACCCAACATGGTGTCCGCTAACAATTTGAGCGGATTTTCCATTCAATTTGTTAGCGGACACCATGTTGCATTTGGAGAGCCCCTGTGTGTCTAAACATTGGAGCTCCCCCACAAGTGACCCCATTTTGGAAACTTGACCCCCCAAGGCACCTATCTAGATGCATAGTGAGCACTTGGAACCCCCAGGTGCGTTACAAATTGATTCGTAAAAATGAAAAAGTGAAAAAAAAATACTTTTTCATTTTTACGGATTAATTTGTGAAGCACCTGGGGGTTCAAAATGCTCACCACCCATCTAGATAAGTTCCCAGGGGGGTCTAGTTTCCAAAATGGGGTCACTTGTGGGGGGTTTCCACTGTTTAGGCATATCAGGGGCTCTCCAAACACAACATGGCGTCCGCTAATTATTCAAGCAAATTTTACAATCAAAAAGTCAAATGGTGCTCCTTCCCTTCCGAGCCCTGCTGTGCGCCCAAACAGTGGTTTTTCCCCACATATGGGGTATCTGCGTGCCCAGGGGAAATTGCACAACAAATTTTGGGGTCCATTTTTTCCTGTTAACCAGGCGAAAATAAAAAAATTTGGGTCTAAAGTAACATTTTTGTGAAAAAAGTTAAATGTTCATTTTTTTCTTCCACATTCCAAAAATTCCTGTGAAGCACCTGAAGGGTTAATAAAGTTCTTGAATGTGGTTTTGAGCACCTTGAGGGGTGCAGTTTTTAGAATGGTGTCACTTTTGGGTATTTTCTGTCATAAAGACCCCTCAAAGTGACTTCAAATGTGATGTGGTCACTAAAAAAATGGTTTTGTAAATTTTGTTGGAAAAATGAGAAATCGCTGATCAACTTTTAACCCTTATAGCTTCCTAGCAAAAAAAAATGTTGGTTCCAAAATTGTGCTGATGTTAAGTAAACATGTGGGAAATGTTATTTATTAACTTTTTTGTGTGACATATCTTTCTGATTTAAGGGCATAAAAATTAAATTTTGAAAATTGCAAAATTTTCAAAATTTTCGCAAAATTTCCATTTTTTTCACAAATAAACGCAAGTGATATCGAAGAAATTTTACCACTATCATGAAGTACAATATGTCACGAAAAAACAGTTTCAGAATCAGGGGGATCCGTTGAAGCGTTCCAGAGTAATTTTTACAGAATTGTAAAAATTGGCCCGGTCATTAACGTGCAAACCACCCTCGGGGGTAAAGGGGTTAAATAACTGTTAACATCCACAGGTTTAAAAAAAGTTGATGTGAACAGTCTTCCTGTTGGATCAAACTGCACCATAAGATCCAAAAACAGTAAGGCGGTTTCAGAAAAGGTCGCTGTAAATGATAAACCCCATGGATTGGCGTTGAGTCCCTCAACGAATTTCAATGCACTCTCGCTAGTTCCCCTCCACAGGAAAAATAAGTCGTCTATGAAGCGGCGATAAAGCACCACATGGTTGGCCGCCAGGGGGGACTGCGCAATGAAGACGGACTCAAAAACCCCCATAAACAAATTTGCATAACTGGGGGCGAACCTAGTCCCCATCGCGCAGCCCTTTATCTGACGGTAAACCACCCCTTCAAATGTGAATACATTATTAATTAATAGAAACATAATAGAAGTTTTAAGGAAATTCCTTTGCTCAACAGGAATATTAGTGTCCATTGACAAGAATTGATCGATTGCTTGCAACCCCAAGTCGTGGGATATATGGCTATAAAGAGCACTAACGTCAAGGGTCAAGATGAGGCAATCATTCATAGGGGGGAGGTTTCTCAGAAGTTTAATTAGTTGGGAGGAGTCTCTCAGGTAGGAATCAAGCTTAAGAACATATTTTTGAAGAAAAAGGTCGACATAATGGGAAAGGTTACTGGTGATGGAACCAATTCCCGAAATGATTGGGCGGCCCGGGGGATTGATGGGGTTTTTGTGTATCTTGGGGAGGAAATAGAAAAAAGGAGCCATGAATGTGGTTATATCCAAAAAATTTTTCTCTTTTTTGTTTAAAAGACCCTTTGCATGTGTGGTCCTAATATGCTCCTTATATTTTAAAAATATAGAGACCGACAGGTCCTGAGATAGCATTTCGCAGTAGTCATGATCATCCAGAATTCTCTTTCCCTCCCCAATATACCAGCCTCTATTCATGAGTACTACACCACCCCCTTTGTCTGCATTCTTGATAATCAGATTTTGGTTGTCTCTAAGTGAAATGACGGCTCGTCTCTCACCGGGACTCAGATTATCCCTAGTTTATTGATGTTTAAAGGACCGAATCTCCTTTAAAATAAGTTGTTGAAATGTTTCAATATGGGAACCTTTATGATGCAGTGGGTAGAATTTACTCAAATGTCCATGCACATCTACTTGCATCGGTTCAGTCTCTAGATTGGTGACCAGGGAGGGGCTTTGAGGAGGTGGAATTATAGTTTTTCCTCTCCTTTCTTCTAATAAAAAATGTCGTTGTATAGTTAGTTTTTTAAAAAAATCATTGAAATCAAGATATAAATAAAACACACTAGTAGGAGAATTAGGGCAGAAGGACAGACCTCGCTCAAGAAATCGGATCTCATCATCGGTTAAAATATGGTCCGATAAATAAAAAATTCCTAAATTCCCATTCATACTATTGTGTTCTAATCTGCCTTTGTCCTTTTTTGGGATATATCCAGTAGAGGTACTGGGTTTGCAGTGGGCTCGTCCTCTCCCTCTACAACCCCGTTTTCTCTTTTTCTCTTTGGGTGACGTCCGGGGGCAACCCGAAAAAACTGTGTGATTTTTGAATCCCTCATATTGGGATTCTGAATATAAGTAGCATTTTTCTCATTCAGAGAAACCGAAAATTGGGCTCTAGTTAATGATTCTTGAACAGATGGAGTTAAGTCAATTGTCGAAGACACATTTTGAAAAGCAAGTAAAGGAACTACAGGATGAGTGATGTTAGTGGTATTAGATTCCTTAATCAGAGAAGTGCAGATCCCATCCACAACCGGTGATTCAAACGAAGGGTCACCATTGATTGGATGGAGATCAGTTTGAGAAAGTCTATAGTTGTGCACTGTCAACAAGGATAAATTCTGGGGGTCAACATGGACCTCCATTTGTGTAGATATGGCTGTTGGTGAGGAGTTGATTTCAAGGTCTGAGGGAAACTGGACTGGATCTTTATCTATGGAATGGACTATTGGGGCTATATCCAAAGATGTAGGATTTAAGTCCAAAAAGGACTGCATCGTCTGAATAGTGTCTACATTTTTTGTATCAATTGAAACCCTCTTGTTATTTTCTGACTTATTTTTATCTGCCATAGATTTCATAACTCCCATTTTTGTAGAAACAGTTAGTAAAGTTTTCTTGTGCTGTTCATAAAAATTCTTTTGTTTAATAGATTTAAGAAATTTTAAAGACAAACTTCTCTTTATGTCAGGGGAATGGGGTGTGGTAAACGGAGGATTTGGAATTAGAATAGGATCAGACTTCGATCCCTCAGAGAAAATAGCTGGATCCTGTCGGGATAGAACAGAGGAACCAGCAATTGCATCTGTTGCACATATATCCTTCCTATCCCATAGTAATTTTGCTGCTTTTTTCCTTATAATCTCATCTTCAAATTTAATTAGTCTGATTTTGAGATTTGCATCCTTCTCATTAAACTCTACAAAGGGAACAAATAAATCAAGCTTCCTTCTGAGAGATTTAAGTTCCTCTAGGGCCTGTTGCGCTAGAAGACTTCTCTTGGTGATGAGAAGATTCATCATACCAAATGAACAATTCAGCGAATGGTCAACCCATTCTTTGGTAAATGCTAAATCTTGTGGAAAAGAGGATTTTTGTGATAACCTCAGACCTCTGGGTACAATATCTTCAGCTATATAACGTCTTAGAAAAAGGGTGTCCACATGGTTTGTAATCTCAGTCATGCTCTTGTTTTCATAATCTGAGAAAAGTTTTAACATTTGTTGCTTATCCGTCTCATTTAGGGGTTGAAAATTAATATTAACATTCAATGATGAATTATTGCTTGAGAAACCCAAAATTTCAGAAATAAGGAGTTCTCTATGACATTCCCGATTAGTATTAAAAAATTCCATATTAATCTGCGATTTTAAACCATATAGTTTGATAAAATTGTGGTATTTATAATTAAAGGGTCTTGCAGGGCCCAATGTTCTGTACGATGATATAATAAAGGTAATTAGGGTACTTTTAAGTTGTGTGACACAATGAGATGTATAGTGCTAGTGCACAAAAAATGCAAAGAAAATAAATATAAAAAATATATAAAAAATATAAAAAAAAAAATATATATATATATTTTTTTTACAAAATTAAAAAAAATTCTCAAAAAAAATAAATAAATTTTCTTCAAAAATTCTTTTTTCCTTTTTAAAAATTAAACAGCATAAAGTTCTTGTGTGAATAATACTCAGAAAGTCCAATAGATTAATGAGAATAAAAATTCCATAATTAAATACCAATTTACACTTAGCGGATTCTGGACGAAGTTGATCAGATTGAGAATAGTGAAGAGATGCAGGGACGTCACACAGCAGCTGCTTAATGGGAATAATCCCACACCGGTCAGCGTCAGAGTATGGAAGAGAAAGGGAGAAAAAGCGCGCTACGTGAAGGACCTGATAGGTAGATGTGACGGAAACAGCCAAAAGGCCACTCACCTGTTGGAGTTGTGCACCCCTGTGGTCTCAGCTGCCTTGAGATCATTAACAAGTTCCCCCCGTGTAGTTTTAGGCTGATCTCTCACCTTCCTCATGATCAAGGATACCCCACGAGGTGAGATTTTGCATGGTGCCCCAGATCAATGTCGATTGACAGTCATTTTGTGTTTCTTCCATTTTCTTACTATTGCACCAACAGTTGTCTCCTTCTCGCCCAGCGTCTTACTTATGGTTTTGTAGCCCTTATCAGCTTTGTGCAGGTCTATGATCATGTCCCTGACATCCTTAGAAAGCTCTTTGGTCTTGCCCATGTTGTAGAGGTTAGAGTCTGACTGATTGAGTCTGTGGACAGGAGTCTTTTATACAGGTGACTATGTAAGACAGCTGTCTTTAATGCAGGTAACGAGTTGATTAGGAGCGTCTAACTGGTCTGTAGGAGCCAGAACTCATAATGGTTTGTAGGGGATCAAATACTTATTTCTCACTGCAAAATGCAAAAAAAAATATCTAATTTATACAATGTGATTTTCTTGATTTTTTTTTTTTGGGATATTTTATCTCTCAATGTTAAAATGAACCTACCCTTAAAATTATAGACTGTTCATGTCTTTGCCAGTGGGCAAACTTACAAAAACAACAAGGGATCAAATACTTATTTCCCCCACTGTATCTATCTATCTATTATCTGTTTATCTATTAATATATTTATCTATCTATTAGTGATGAGTGAGCACATTGGAATACTTGGGTGATCGACCCGAGCAACGAGCCCAATGTAAATCTATGGTAAACTCGAGCCTTTTTACAGCTCCTCCCCTGGCGGTCTGCAGGGGGCCTAAAAATTGCCCAAATCGATGGGAACAGTGCTGAAATGACATGGGAACAGCATGGGGAAGACCCCTGGAAGGATTTCTGATTCCCAGGTCACTGCTGTCAACAACGTGGTCAGAATATTACGCCACTTTTACGGACTCACAATAAAACATACAAAAACCAAACCAAAATGGATTTTCCTGGGAAATATGTTAAGGAACATCCTTTCCAGGGTAATGACTTGTATATAAGGCAAAATAAATAACCAAAACCAAAAATACTCCTCCACACCTTGGGCTATGTTCACACGTAGCGTTTTCGATGCGTTTTTGCACTTTTGTATTGCTTTCAACAAAGACAAATGCATTCACCAGGAAATGTCATTTTAACATTTTACAACCTTATCTGGCCATGTGGTGTGTGACACATCAACAGACACATCCTGCTTCATTTATGAAGGAGGGACTCTGAAAATCACAAACACTATTTTACAGCCTTACTATTCTTAAAAGGCCAGCAGTCGGCCCTCGCTATTGTTAGAGAGCCATCAGTCAGCTATGCTTTGTTGTTCCCATTATTAACAAGTGGGCTGCCAAAAATGTGGACGCACCCCAATACCCCTTTGAAGAGACATAGAGGAGGGTCTCAGTAAAAAAAATGTTCCCATTATAAAAGAGCGGGTCTCCTATAGTGGTAATGCCCATGCTGTGACGGCAAGGGCTGCCAAAACTTGGGAAAAACCCCACTAACAATTTAAAGACACATAGAGCTCGGCCACAGTAATGACATAGCTGATTGCTGCTGTGTCATTATAAAACTTGTACTGTAGTCAATTGAGGCCACTTTACTGTCTGCCCCTAATTTGATGTAATTTGGCAGCTTTTGGGCCAGTTTGAAGGTTTGGTGTTTTCCCCTATTGAATCCAGTGACGTTCAGCGAATATTGCAAAATTGATGATCATAATCCGAACTGAATATTGAAATATTCGCTCATCTCTACGTACCAATCCTCTTGACCAGTCCTATGATCTCCTCTCCGAGCTGCAGCTCCAGTGCACATCGAGTCTACCTCCAGTTGCTTGGATGCAGATGTCTCCTTGATTTTAACTCATTGCTGGTTTTCTGGCTCCAGGATCCACAGCACTTTTACTGATGCCACCTGACTGTGAACTCATACAGCTAGGAGCAGTATTATAGTAGTTATATTCTTGTACATAGGGGCAGTATTATAGTAGTTATATTCTTGTATATAGGAGCAGTATTATAGTAGTTATATTCTTGTACATAGGGGGCAGTATTATAGTAGTTATATTCATGTACATAGGGGGCAGTATTATAGTAGTTATATTCTTGTACAAAGGGGCAGTATTATAGTAGTTATATTCTTGTATATAGGAGCAGTATTATAGTTGTTATATTCTTGTACATAGGGGGCAGTATTATAGTAGTTATATTCTTGTACATAGGGGGCAGTATTATAGTAGTTATATTCTTGTACATAGGGGGCAGTATTATAGTAGTTATATTCTTGTACAAAGGGGCAGTATTATAGTAGTTATATTCTTGTATATAGGAGCAGTATTATAGTTGTTATATTCTTGTACATAGGGGGCAGTATTATAGTAGTTATATTCTTGTACATAGGGGGCAGTATTATAGTAGTTATATTCTTGTACATAGGAGCAGTATTATAGTAGTTATATTCTTGTACATTGGAACACTATTATAGTAGCTATATTATTGTACATAGGGGCAGTATTATAGTAGTTATATTCATGTACATATGAGCAGTATTTACGTAGTTATATTCTTGTACATAGGAGCAGTATTATAGTAGTTATATTCTTGTACATAGGAGCAGTATTATAGTAGTTATATTAGTATAAATAGGAGCAGTATTATAGTAGTTATATTCTTGTGTACAGGGGGCAGTATTATAGTAGCTATATTCTTGACCATAGGAGCAGTATTATAGTAGTTCTTTTCTTGTACATAGAGGCAGTATTATAGTAGTTATATTCCTGAACATAGGAGCAGTATTAAAGGAGTTATTTTCTTGTACATAGGGGCAGTATTATAGTAGTTATATTCTTGTACATATGGGCAGTATTATAGTAGTTATATTCTAGTACATATGGGCAGTATTATAGTAGTTATATTCTTGTACATCGGAGTAGTATTATAGTAGTTATATTCTTGTACATCGGAGCAGTATTATAGTAGTGATATTCTTGAACATAGAAGCAGTATTATAGTAGTTATATTCTTGTACATAGGAGCAGCATTATAGTAGTTATATTCTTGTACATAGGGGGGAGTATTATAGTAGTTATATTCTTGTACATAGGACCAGTATTATAGTAGTTATATTCTTGTACATAGGAGCAGTATTATAGTAGTTATATTCTTGTACATAGGAGCAGTATTATAGTAGTTATATTCTTGTACATATGTGGCAGTATTATAGTAGTTATATTCTTGTATATAGGAGCAGTATTATAGTAGTTATAATCTTGTACATAGGGGGCAGTATTATAGTAGTTATATTCTTGTACATAGGGGGCAGTATTATAGTAGTTATATTCTTGTACAAAGGGGCAGCATTATAGTAGTTATATTCTTGTATATAGGAGCAGTATTATAGTTGTTATATTCTTGTACATAGGGGGCAGTATTATAGTAGTTATATTCTTGTACATAGGGGGCAGTATTATAGAAGTTATATTCTTGTACATAAGGGCAGTATTATAGTAGTTATATTCTTGTACATAGGGGGCAGTATTATAGTAGTTATATTCCTGTACATAGGAGCAGTATTATAGTAGTTATATTCTTGTACATAGGGGGCAGTATTATATTAGTTATATTCTTGTACATATGGGCAGTATTATAGTAGTTATATTCTTGTACATAGGAGCAGTATTATAGTAGTTATATTCTTGTACATTGGAACACTATTATAGTAGTTATATTATTGTACATAGGGGCAGTATTATAGTAGTTATATTCATGTACATATGGGCAGTATTAACGTAGTTATATTCTTGTACATAGGAGCAGTATTATAGTAGTTATATTCTTGTACATAGGAGCAGTATTATAGTAGTTATATTAGTATACATAGGGGCAGTATTAAAGTAGCTATATTCTTGACCATAGGAGCAGTATTATAGTAGTTCATTTCTTGTACATAGAGGCAGTATTATAGTAGTTATATTCCTGCACATAGGAGCAGTATTAAAGGAGTTATATTCTTGTACATAGGGGCAGTATTATAGTAGTTATATTCTTGTACATATGGGCAGTATTATAGTAGTTATATTCTTGTACATAGGGGCAGTATTATAGTAGTTATATTCTTGTACATAGGAGCAGTATTATAGTAGTTATATTCTTGTACATCGGAGCAGTATTATAGTAGTTACATAGTTACATATAGTTACATAGTTTATAAGGCCGAAAAAAGACAAGCGTCCATCCAGTTCAGCCTATTTCTTGTGCACTGCAGCTATTCCGCAGCGTTGATCCAGGGGAAGGCAAAAAAACCCATGCGGTATAGGCCAATTTACATCACTGAGGAAAAATTCACTTCCCGACTCCAATCTGGCAGTCAGATTAAATCCCTGGATTAATTAACTATCACTAAGCATAAGATGTAATTTTATTGTTCTCAAGAAAGGCGTCCAGGCCTCTCTTGAACTCATTAAGTGAGTTGGACATCACCACTTCCTCTCCCAGAGAGTTCCAGAGTCTCACGGCTCTGACCGTAAAGAATCCCCTTCTATGCTGGTGCAGGAACCTCCTTTCCTCCAGACGCATAGTGTGCCCCCTCGTCTTTGTCACCATCCTTGGTATAAACAGGTCATGGGAGAGATCTCTGTACTGCCCCCTGATGTATTTATACATGTTTATGGGGTCTCCCCTAAGCCTTCTCTTTTCCAACGTAAATAGGCCTAATTTTGACAACCTCTCTGGGTATTCTAGTCCCTCCATTCCCTTTATTACCTTAGTCGCCCTTCTTTGTACCCTCTCTAGCTCCAATATGTCTTTCCTGAGCACCGGAGCCCAGAACTGTGCACAATATTCTAAGTGCGGCCTTACCAGCGCTTTATACAGAGGAAGAACAATGTTCTCATCATATGCCCCTATTCCTCTTCTGATGCATGCCATGACTCTATTTGCCTTCGCAGCTGCTGCCTGACACTGGGCACTCCAATTTAATTTGCTGTTAACCAAGACGCCCAGGTCCTTCTCCATGTCAGATTTCCCCAACGGTTTCCCATTTAATATGTATGGGTGACTGCTGTTTTTCTTTCCCATGTGCATGACCTTACATTTATCGGCATTGAACCCCATTTGCCATTTTTTGGCCCAACTCCCCAATTTATCTAAATCCTCCTGTAGCTGTGCCCTGTCCTCATCTGTATTAACTACTTTACAAAGTTTAGTATCATCTGCAAATATTGCTATTTTACTATGCAACCCTTCCACTAAATCATTAATAAATGATATTCTTGAACATAGAAGCAGTATTATAGTAGTTATATTCTTGTACGTAGGGGCAGTATTATAGTAGTTATATTCTTGTACATATGGGCAGTATTATAGTAGTTATATTCTTGTACATCGGAGCAGTATTATAGTAGTTATATACTTGTACATAGCAGCATTATTATAGTAGTTATATTCTTGTACATAGGGGCAGTATTACAGTAGTTATATTCTTGTACATAAGGGCAGTATTATAGCAGTTATATTCTTGTACATAGGAGCAGTATTATAGTAGTTATATTCTTGTACATAGGAGCAGTATTATAGTAGTTATATTCCTGTACATAGGGGCAGTATTATATTAGTTATATTCTTGTACATAGGGGCAGTATTATAGTAGTTATAATCCTGTACATAGGGAGCAGTATTATAGTAGTTATATTCTTGTACATAGGGGCAGTATTATATTAGTTATATTCTTGTACATAGGAGCAGTATTATAGTAGTTATATTCTTGTACATAGGGAGCAGTATTATAGTAGTTATATTCTTGTACATAGGAGCAGTATTATAGTAGTTATATTCTTGTACATAGGAGCAGTATTATAGTAGTTATATTCTTGTACATAGGGGCAGTATTGTAGTAGTTATATTCTTGTACATAGCGGTAGTATTATAGTAGTTATATTCTTGTACATATGGGCAGTAATTTAGTAGTTATATTATTGTACATAGGAGCAGTATTATAGTAGTTATATTCTTGTACATAGGAGCAGTATTATAGTAGTTATATTCGTATACATAGGAGCAGTTTTACAGTAGTTATATTCTTGTGTACAGGGGGCAGTATTATAGTAGTTATATTCTTGACCATAGGAGCAGTATTATAGTTGTTCTTTTCTTGTACATAGAGGCAGTATTATAGTAGTTATATTCCTGCACATAGGAGCAGTATTATAGTAGTTATATTCTGGTACATAGGGGCAGTATTATAGTATTTATATTCTTGTACGTAGGGGCAGTATTATAGTAGTTATATTCTTGTACATATGGGCAGTATTATAGTAGTTATATTCTTGTACATCGGAGCAGTATTATAGTAGTTATATACTAGTACATAGCAGCATTATTATAGTAGTTAAATTCTTGTACATAGGGGCAGTATTATAGTAGTTATATTCTTGTACATATGGGCAGTATTATAGTAGTTATATTCTTGTACATAGGAGCAGTATTATAGCAGGTATATTCTTGAACATAGGAGCAGTATTATAGTAGTTATATTCTTGTACATCGGAGCAGTATTATAGTACTAATATTCTTGTACATAGGTGCAGTATCATAGTAGTTATATTCCTGCACATAAGAGCAGTATTATAGTAGTTATATTCTTGTACATAGGGGTAGTATTATAGTAGTTATATTCTTGTACATATGGGCAGTAATTTAGTAGTTATATTATTGTACATAGGAGCAGTATTATAGTCGTTATATTCTTGTACATAAGAGCAGTATTATAGTAATTATATTCGTATACATAGGAGCAGTTTTACAGTAGTTATATTCTTGTGTACAGGGGGCAGTATTATAGTAGTTATATTCTTGACCATAGGAGCAGTATTATAGTAGTTATATTCCTGCACATAGGAGCAGTATTATAGTAGTTATATTCTTGTACATAGGGGCAGTATTATAGTAGTTATATTCTTGTACGTAGGGGCAGTATTATAGTAGTTATATTCTTGTACATATGGGCAGTATTATAGTAGTTATATTCTTGTACATCGGAGCAGTATTAGAGTAGTTATATACTTGTACATAGCAGCATTATTATAGTAGTTATATTCTTGTACATAGGGGCAGTATTATAGTAGTTATATTCTTGTACATAAGGGCAGTATTATAGTAGTTATATTCTTGTACATCGGAGCAGTATTATAGCACTTATATTCTTGTACATAGGTGCAGTATCATAGTAGTTATATTCCTGCACATAGGAGCAGTATTATAGTAGTTATATTCTTGTACATAGGGGCAGTATTATAGTAGTTATATTCTTGTACATATGGGCAGTATTTTAGTAGTTATATTATTGTACATAGGAGCAGTATTATAGTAGTTATATTCTTGTACATAGGAGCAGTATTATAGTAGTTAAATTCTTGGACATAGGAGCAGTATTATAGTAGTTATATTCTTGTACATATGGGCAGTATTATAGTAGTTATATTCTTGTACATCGGAGCAGTATTATAGTAGTTATATACTAGTACATAGCAGCATTATTATAGTAGTTAAATTCTTGTACATAGGAGCAGTATTATAGTAGTTATATTCTTGTACATAGGAGCAGTATTATAGTAGTTATATTCTTGTACATAGGGGGCAGTATTATAGTAGTTATATTTTTGCACATAGGAGCAGTATTATAGCCGGTATATTCTTGAACATAGGAGCAGTATTATAGTAGTTATATTCTTGTACATCGGAGCAGTATTATAGTACTAATATTCTTGTACATAGGTGCAGTATCATAGTAGTTATATTCCTGCACATAGGAGCAGTATTATAGTAGTTATATTCTTGTACATAGGGGTAGTATTATAGTAGTTATATTCTTATACATATGGGCAGTAATTTAGTAGTTATGTTATTGTACATAGGGGGCAGTATTATAGTAGTTATATTCTTGTACATAGGAGCAGTATTATAGTAGTGATATTCGTATACATAGGAGCAGTTTTACAGTAGTTATATTCTTGTGTACAGGGGGCAGTATTATAGTAGTTATATTCTTGACCATAGGAGCAGTATTATAGTACTTCTTTTCTTGTACATAGAGGCAGTATTATAGTAGTTATATTCCTGCACATAGGAGTAGTATTATAGTAGTTATATTCTTGTACATAGGGGCAGTATTATAGTAGTTATATTCTTGTACGTAGGGGCAGTATTATAGTAGTTATATTCTTGTACATATGGGCAGTATTATAGGAGATATATTCTTGTACATCGGAGCAGTATTTGAGTAGTTATATACTTGTACATAGCAGCATTATTATAGTAGTTATATTCTTGTACATAGGGGCAGTATTATAGTAGTTATATTCTTGTACATAAGGGCAGTATTATAGTAGTTATATTCTTGTACATAGGAGCAGTATTATAGTAGTTATATTCTTGAACATAGGAGCAGTATTATAGTAGTTATATTCTTGTACATCGGAGCAGTATTATAGTACTTATATTCTTGTACATAGGTGCAGTATCATAGCAGTTATATACCTGCACATAGGAGCAGTATTATAGTATTTATATTCTTGTACATAGGGGCAGTATTATAGTAGTTATATTCTTGTACATAGGGGCACTATTATAGTAGTTATATTATTGAACATAGGAGCAGTATTATAGTAGTTATATTCTTGTACATAGGAGCAGTATTATAGTAGTTATATTCTTGTACATAGGAGCAGTATTATAGTAGTTATATTCTTGTACATAGGAGCAGAATTATAGTAGTTATAATCTTGTACATAGGAGCAGTATTATAGTAGTTATATTCTTGTACATAGGGAGCAGTATTATAGTAGTTATATTCTTGTACATAGGGAGCAATATTATAGTAGTTATATTCTTGTACATATGGGCAGTATTATAGTAGTTATATTCTTGTACATCGGAGCAGTATTATAGTAGTTATATACTAGTACATAGCAGCATTATTATAGTAGTTAAATTCTTGTACATAGGGGCAGTATTATAGTAGTTATATTCTTGTACATATGGGCAGTATTATAGTAGTTATATTTTTGCACATAGGAGCAGTATTATAGCAGGTATATTCTTGAACATAGGAGCAGTATTATAGTAGTTATATTCTTGTACATTGGAGCAGTATTATAGTACTAATATTCTTGTACATAGGTGCAGTATCATAGTAGTTATATTCCTGCACATAGGAGCAGTATTATAGTAGTTATATTCTTGTACATAGGGGTAGTATTATAGTAGATATATTCTTGTACATATGGGCAGTAATTTAGTAGTTATATTATTGTACATAGGAGCAGTATTATAGTAGTTATATTCTTGTACATAGGAGCAGTATTATAGTAGTTATATTCGTATACATAGGAGCAGTTTTACAGTAGTTATATTCTTGTGTACAGGGGGCAGTATTATAGTAGTTATATTCTTGACCATAGGAGCAGTATTATAGTAGTTCTTTTCTTGTACATAGAGGCAGTATTATAGTAGTTATATTCCTGCACATAGGTGCAGTATCACAGTAGTTATATTCCTGCACATAGGAGCAGTATTATAGTAGTTATATTATTGTACATAGGGAGCAGTATTATGGTAGTTATATTCTTGTACATAGGGGGCAGTATTATTGAAGTTATATTCTTGTATATAGGAGCAGTTTTATAGTAGTTATATTCTTGTACATAGGAGCAATATTATAGTAGTTATATTCCTGTGCATAGGAGGCAATATTATAGTAGATATATTCCTGTACATAGGTGCAGTATCATAGTAGTTATATTCTCGTACATAGGGGGCAGTATTATAGTAGTTATATTCCTGTACATAGGTGCAGTATCATAGTAGTTATATTCCTGCACATAGGAGCAGTATTATAGTAGTTATATTCTTGTACATAGGGAGCAGTATTATAGTAGTTATATTCTTGTACATAGGAGCAGTATTATAGTAGTTATATTCTTGTACATAGGAGCAGTATTATAGTAGTTATATTCTTGTACATAGGAGGCAGTATTATAGTAGTTATATTCTTGTACATAGGGTCAGTATTATAGTAGTTATATTCTTGTACATAGGGGCAGTATTATAGTAGTTATATACTTGTACATAGGAGACAGTATTATAGTAGTTATAGTCTTGTAAATAGGGGGCAGTATTATAGTAGTTATATTCTTGTACATCGGAGTAGTATTACAGTAGTTATATTCTTGTACATTGTAGCAGTATTATAGTAGTGATATTCTTGAACATAGAAGCAGTATTATAGTAGTTATATTCTTGTACATAGGAGGCAGTATTATAGTAGTTATATTCTTGTACATAGGAGCAGTATTATAGTAGTTATATTCTTGTACATAGGGGCAGTATTATATTAGTTATATTCTTGTACATAGGGGGCAGTATTATAGTAGTTATATACTTGTACATAGGAGGCAGTATTATAGTAGTTATATTCTTGTACATAGGGGCAGTATTATAGTAGTTATATTCTTGTACATAGTGGCAGTATTATAGTAGTTAAAGTCTTGTACATAGGAGCAGCATTATAGTAGTTATATTCTTGTACATAGGAGCAGTATTATAGTAGTTATATTCTTGTACAAAGGGGCAGTATTATAGTAGTTATATTCTTATACATAGGGAGCAGTATTATAGTAGTTATATTCTTGTACATAGGAGCAGTATCATAGTAGTTATATTCTTGTACATAGGAGCAGTATTATAGAAGTTATATTCTTGATTATAGGAGAAGTATTATAGTAGTTCTTTTGTTGTACATAGGAGCAGTATTATAGTAGTTATATTCTTGTACATAGGAGCAGTATTATTGTAGTTATTTTCTTGTACATAGGGGCAGTATTATAGTAGTTATATTTTTGTACATAGGAGCAGTATTATAGTAGTTGTATTCTTGTACATAGGGGCAGTATTATATTAGTTATATTCTTGTACATAGGGGCAGTATTATAGTAGTTATAATCCTGTACATAGGGAGCAGTATTATAGTAGTTATATTCTTGTACAAAGGGTCAGTATTATATTAGTTATATTCTTGTACATAGGGGCAGTATTATAGTAGTTATATTCTTGTACATAGGAGCAATATTATAGTAGTTATATTCCTGTACATAGGAGGCAATATTATAGTAGATATATTCCTGTACATAGGTGCAGTATCATAGTAGTTATATTCTCGTACATAGGGGGCAGTATTATAGTAGTTATATTCCTGTACATAGGTGCAGTATCATAGTAGTTATATTCCTGCACATAGGAGCAGTATTATAGTAGTCATATTCTTGTACATAGGGAGCAGTATTATAGTAGTTATATTCTTGTACATAGGAGCAGTATTATAGTAGTTATATTCTTGTACATAGGAGCAGTATTATAGTAGTTATATTCTTGTACATAGGAGGCAGTATTATAGTAGTTATATTCTTGTACATAGGGTCAGTATTATAGTAGTTATATTCTTGTACATAGGGGCAGTATTATAGTAGTTATATACTTGTACATAGGAGACAGTATTATAGTAGTTATAGTCTTGTAAATAGGGGGCAGTATTATAGTAGTTATATTCTTGTACATCGGAGTAGTATTACAGTAGTTATATTCTTGTACATTGTAGCAGTATTATAGTAGTGATATTCTTGAACATAGAAGCAGTATTATAGTAGTTATATTCTTGTACATAGGAGGCAGTATTATAGTAGTTATATTCTTGTACATAGGAGCAGTATTATAGTAGTTATATTCTTGTACATAGGGGCAGTATTATATTAGTTATATTCTTGTACATAGGGGGCAGTATTATAGTAGTTATATACTTGTACATAGGAGGCAGTATTATAGTAGTTATATTCTTGTACATAGGGGCAGTATTATAGTAGTTATATTCTTGTACATAGTGGCAGTATTATAGTAGTTAAAGTCTTGTACATAGGAGCAGCATTATAGTAGTTATATTCTTGTACATAGGAGCAGTATTATAGTAGTTATATTCTTGTACAAAGGGGCAGTATTATAGTAGTTATATTCTTATACATAGGGAGCAGTATTATAGTAGTTATATTCTTGTACATAGGAGCAGTATCATAGTAGTTATATTCTTGTACATAGGAGCAGTATTATAGAAGTTATATTCTTGATTATAGGAGAAGTATTATAGTAGTTCTTTTGTTGTACATAGGAGCAGTATTATAGTAGTTATATTCTTGTACATAGGAGCAGTATTATTGTAGTTATTTTCTTGTACATAGGGGCAGTATTATAGTAGTTATATTTTTGTACATAGGAGCAGTATTATAGTAGTTGTATTCTTGTACATAGGGGCAGTATTATATTAGTTATATTCTTGTACATAGGGGCAGTATTATAGTAGTTATAATCCTGTACATAGGGAGCAGTATTATAGTAGTTATATTCTTGTACAAAGGGTCAGTATTATATTAGTTATATTCTTGTACATAGGGGCAGTATTATAGTAGTTATATTCTTGTACATATGAGGAGTATTATAGTAGTTATATTCTTGTACATAGGAGCAGTATTATAGTAGTTATATTTGTATACATAGGAGCAGTTTTACAGTAGTTATATTCTTGTGTACAGGGGGCAGTGTTATAGTAATTATATTCTTGACCATAGGAGCAGTATTATAGTAGTTCTTTTCTTGTACATAGAGGCAGTATTATAGTAGTTATATTCCTGCACATAGGAGCAGTATTATAGTAGTTATATTCTTGTACATAGGGGCAGTATTATAGTAGTTATATACTTGTACATATGGGCAGTATTATAGTAGTTATATTCTTGTACATATGGGCAGTATTATAGTAGTTATATTCTTGTACATAGGAGCAGTATTATAGTAGGTATATTCTTGAACATAGGAGCAGTATTATAGTAGTTATATACTTGTACATATGGGCAGTATTATAGTAGTTATATTCTTGTACATATGGGCAGTATTATAGTAGTTATATTCTTGTACATAGGGAGCAGTATTATAGTAGTTATATTCTTGTACATAGGGGTAGTATTATAGTACTTATATTCTTATACATAGGTGCAGTATCATAGTAGTTATATTCCTGCACACAGGAGTAGTGTTGAGCCACCCCCGTAGTTTTCGAGTTGGGTTCGGTTCGTCGAACACTCGTGTGTTCGCCGAACTGTTCGTCGAACTGTTCGTCGAACACCTTCGAATACCGTTAAAACCAATGGCAGGCAAACAAAAACACATAGAAACACATAGAAAACACCTTCAAAGGTGTCCAAAAGCTGACAAACTGCTCAGAAGACACAACTAACACATGGAAAAGTGACAAGTACATATAGTCATGCGAAAAGAAAAGAGGTGGAGGAGTAAAAGGAGGGGGAGACACAGATATAGGCATGTCATGCCCTTCTAAAATCCAAAAAGTGAGAAGCCGACACGGCCAGTCCGTTCCTGCCTGTGCCACCTCTGTGTCGCCGGGTTTGTGCCAGAGCCGCGGTGGACCCTGACGGCCAGCCCCCCTATCCCAATACTGGTGCCTGTCCGCCGGTGGGTCGAGGTCCCCCACGGTGGGGGGGGGAGTAACATCTGCAGAAGAAAGACCATCTTCCAGCCAAACTAAGATGTCGACTTCTTTTCGTGGACAATGTGATACGATCCCATTCTTACGGACACGCCCATCGCTACAAATTCTAGATGAGGCACAAAAACAGCAGGTGCTTCAACGGATATCAAGTGCTCCTTCAAGTGGGCTCTCCTCCACCTCAACTTCAACATCACAAATACTCCAGTCCTCAGAGGTGTCACCCCAATCGCACTTGCTTCCTCACAGCTCCCAAGTCTCCAGCTGCCCGTCTGAGTATGGGGTAACACAGATGGTTGAGTCTGCCCAGCTGTTTACTCATACTATAGCCTGGAAAACGGAGGTCTGCTCCAGAGCTTCTGTTAATCCAGATGAGGAAATGATCTGATCCGATGCCCAGAATCTTTATAAGTTGGATCCAGGACCAGATGAAGAAGGTTCTGAGCATAATGTAGACCCTTGTTCCCAAACTGTAACTCCTGTTGGTGGAGACAATGATGAAGACGATGATGAGACTCAAATACCTGATTGGAGCGACAACTTGACTTTTCGGTCAGGGCAGGAAGAGGTTGGCTCTGAGGGCGACGGGTGTGATAACACACAGGGTGATGATGACGAGGTTGGAGATCCCACTTACTGTCAACCCACAGTCAGCCAGTCGATGAGGTAAGCAGAGGAGGTGGAGGTGGATGTGACTAGCCCAGGGGATGGGGATGACTCGGTACCCGGGCCTTTGCCTGGCCTTGGGGATGTCGCGGTGGTCGGCTCCCTGGCCCGTACCCTGGGGTCTCTCTTTAAAAGGGTGGATAATTGTTAATTTTATAAGAGTTCATGACGCCACCTGTGGTATCTGGTGACAAGCACCAGCGCTGCAGCAGTCCACTGAGGCCGGTGATAAGGCAGCTTGATGGTATAGCTCCCCACAGGTGGAGCTAGGTCTCAGGGCAGCGTATGCAGGGGGAATGCAGGACAGGCGAGACCCAGCTGGGTCAGAGCAAGAACGGGAACGGACACGGTAGTCACTTCAGTACCTTTTACTGGTGGAAATTCAGGCACATCCCGGAGCACTGTAGGGTGAAGGGTGCATATCAGGATCCTCCCCAATGAGCGGGTGTAGGGCCTCCTGTTTCTTGCCTCTGCGTAGTAAGTTTCTGACCTGCCTGGAGCTAGGCCTAACTTTGTCTCTGTCCTGCGCTGGCTGACCTTGTGGTAGGGCCTTCTCTTGGAGTTCACGCTCCCAGTATGCGGGGCCTAAGCGTCTCCTGGCTCTGTTACATATCAGCACCTTAGCGATCCTGGGACTTGTAGTTCTCCAGGGATTCCGGTTATGCCTTACTGGGTCATAGAGATACCGGTAAGCTCGGATCTTGTGTCCGGTAAATGCTTCGGGGTGAGCTGGTTAAGCTCCTCTGCCCCTTATGTACTAACTCGCCACTCGCCTTCGGCCTACTCGGGCCCTCACTAGGCTATACACACTAACGGCAGCTTGCCGCGCTTCACTGATCTTACGGCACCGGCACACCTTAAGCTCTATCTGGGCTCCCTGAATCTAGCAAGCAGGAGCCTCGTGCTCCACTGCTGAACTATTAACTGCGTTCTCTAGACTAGACTGAGCTCCACTGTAGACTGACCTCTCTTAGGCTTCTCTACTGCAGGAACTCTTCAGAGGAACTGAACTGCCTAGCTCCACCTTCCCTATTTATATCCCTAACGGGCTCCCTCTGCTGGTCTGAGGTGGAAGGTGGAGATGTGTGAATGTTTATGGGGGCCTCTTGTGGAGGATTCCATCAATGCACTCTTGTAGGATCTGTGATACCAAGCGCAGCGGGGCATCACAGATGCTATTGACGACGAGGTTAGGTTGCGCCTTCCTGAACAGAGACGGAGTACTGGAAGCACGTCAACAACTGCATCCTCAACCACAACTCTGCCTCTGACCACAAGTCGTAGTGGCTCTTCAGGTCACATGGGCTCTAAGCCTTTCATAGCCTGGGCATTTATTCAGATCGATAAGGATGACCCAACTCGTGTTATCTGTAATATTTGCCAGCAAAAGCTAAGTAGAGGCCAAAAAATACATAGTTTGAGTACTTCATGCATGTACCGTCACATGGATATGAAGCATAAGTTGCAGTGGGAAGCTCACTGTGCTACAATGCGGCCTAGCCGGCTGGGCCAACCACCGTCTGCCCCATCTTGTGCATCCGCAGCCTCTTCATCCTCTGTGACTGGGGGGACAGCAGTCACACATGTTTTTGGATGCAGACCTGCCACCTCTTTACCCGCAACAGCCAGTGTGATTGGCAGGTCGTCAGTTCATTGGGAAGTGGAAACACCTGCTAGTGTTGAGCGCTCTCCGACATCGAGAGCACCACCTTTGGATCAAGGCAACCTAACATGTCCGCCTGCATCTTCCTCACAGACCGGCAGTTGCCGGGGACACCCTACTCAACACCGTCTAAGCACAACAGCCAGCCCTCGGTCCCTCAGATGTGGAAAAGTAAAAGACCATTTCCTCCTAGCCATGAGAAAGCAAAGAGGTTGAATTTCACCATCTGCAAGCTGTTGGCTACAGAAATGCTGCCTTTCCACGTGGAGGACACAGAGGATTTTCAAGACCTTATGTCCGTCGCAGTGCCCCAGTACCAGATGCCCAGTTGGCACTACTTCTCAAAGAAAGGTGTGCCTGCGCTCCACTAGCATGTCGCACACAACATCACCGCTTCTTTGAGAAACTCTGTGTGTGACAGGGTGCACTTCACCACAGACACTTGGACGAGAAGGCATGGACAGGGGCGTTACATGTCGCTGACTGGGCACTGGGTAACTATGGTGACAGCAGGACAAGGGGCTGCTGTCCAAGTCTTACCGTCCCCACGAGTTGTGTGTTAATCCTCTTTATCTCGAACTTCCTCCACTGCTTCTGCCTCCTCAACCTCCTCTCGGTCCTCCACCTGCACCCAAAGCCTGTCTGGTAATGCCACCTGCTTTCTAACTGCGCAGAAGGAATCCTGCACACCTCCTTACTATGCTGGCAGTAGGGCTCAACGCATCAGTGTTTACTTTGAAATGTCTGGGAAATGTGAGTCACACAGCTGAGGAGTTTTGGTCAGCTCTGGAGACCCAGTTTCATGAAAGGTTGTCTCCACTGGACCTGCAACCAGGGAAGGCCATGTGCGACAATGCTGCAAACCTGGGTGCGGCACTTCGCCGGGGCAATGTCACACATGTGCCTTGTATGGCTCACGTGTTGAACCTGGTTGTCCAGCAATTTTTAGCCCACTATCCCGGACTAGATGGCCTTCTGCAGAGTGCACGGTTGCTGTGTGCTCACTTCCGCCGTTCGCATCCCGCAGTTCAACGACTTACATCTCTACAGAAGTCGTTGGGCCTGCCAGTTCACCGGCTGAAATGCGATGTGCCGACACGGTGGAATTCAACTCTGCACATGTTGCAGCGACTGTGGCAGCACCGACAAGCCCTGGTGCAATACGTTATGACATATAGCCTGGGCCAACGAGATCCAGAGGTGGGGCAAATCACGCTGGAGGAGTGGTCTCAGATCAGGGACCTATGCACCCTTCTGCACAGTCTTGAAATGGCGACGAAGATGTTTAGTGCTGACGATGTCATTATCAGCATGACTATTACGGTGATTTACATGCTGGAGCACATGTTAAACAGAATTCGGAGTCAGGTGGTGGGACAAGAGGAGGTGGAGGAAGTAGAGGAGGAGTCGTATGCGGAAGGGATAACATCTCCAAGGTCCAGACGGTTGGCAGCACCAAGGCGGCAGGCATGGGAGGGTGGGGGAGAGGGATTAACCAGGGCGCATGGTAGCAGCCAAACTGTTGAGGAAGGTGCAGGAGCCGAGGAAGAAGTGGAGGACGAACTGGCAATGGGCATGGAAGACTCATCAGATGAGGGAGACCTTGATCACATTTCTGTTGTGCGAGGTTGGAGGGAGAGGGCAGAGGAAGGAAGCATGATTCTTACCTCGCTACCAACACAACAAGGACTTGGTCCTTCTGGATGCGCAAGACACATGAGTGCCTTCTTGCTGCACTACCTGCAACATGACCCCCGGATTGTCAGAATTCGAAGTAATCCCGACTACTGGGTTGCCACACTCTTAGATCCCCGGTACAAAAGTATATTTGCCGAAATAATTCCTGCCATAAAAAGGTATTGACGAATGCAGGAGTATCTGTTGCAGAATCTTACATGTGCTTTTCCACAAAACACCAGTGGTGCACGTAGTGAATCTCACAGTTCTAACTTGCCAACGGTGGGACTGTCGAGTCTTCATCACTCAAACAGTAACAGTAACACAGTATCTGCTGGTAACAGCAATTTTGTGGAATCGTTTCACCACTTTTTTAGACCATCCTTTGCAAGGCCACAGGAGACAAGAAGTCTGACACATAGTCAACGCCTAGAGACGATGGTACAGGAGTATCTCCAAGTAAACATTGAAGCCACGACTGTGTCACTGGACCCTTGCTCATTTTGGTATTCCAATCTGGAATAATCGCCGGAGCTTGCCACTCACGCCTTGGAGATCTTGTCATGCCATGCAGCCAGCGTTTTCTCTGAACGTGTGTTCAGCGCTGCTGGTGGTGTGCTGACAGATAAGCGCATGCGGCTGTCCACTGAGAATGTAGACAGACTCACGTTCATAAAGATGATCAAATCATGGATTCGCAAGGACATTTCTACCCCTGTGTCATCCTGGGGAGAGTAAAAGCTTGGGGATTTGGTAAAATCACCTCACCAACCGTTTTAAGCAACAGTGGGGCAATTGATGCCACTTAACCCTAGAACGCATGACCATAAAAATCTACACTTTCACATACCTGGGGCCTTTTAGGCCCGTGTGCAAATAACATGGAATAACTCAAACTCAAATGACAAACAACTATATACATGAAGAATACCTAGAGTTTCAAAATTCTAACTAAAGCAATCTTGCAGAAAATAGAAAACAATTAACTGGGCGGGCCTGCAAGGCCACAGGTATGCGTTCTAGGGTTAAGTGGTGTCTGTGCCACAATTTTGGGAGTCCCCTTGCTGTGTCTTACGTGACGTTGGCATCGTCAATTCCAGGTGGGTTGGGTCGCACCCCCCCCCTTTTAACTGTAAGAAACTACATACACTATGGCTTGGGGTAACACAGATGGTTGAGTCTGAAGAGCTGTTTACTCAGAGGTCTGCTCCAAATCTTCAGTGTCTGCTAGTCAGCGTAGAATTTTTAACTGCATCTAGCCTAGGCAATACTTTGGGCGTAGTAGCCCAGCTGCGAAGCAAGCTGCACCGCCTGTGTATCTAATAAGAATTTTTAAATTAATCTAGCCTAGGCAGACTGTGGGGAACCCCAACCAAACCCAGATGCTCAGCCCCCCTACCGCCCCCCTTTCATGGACAACCCAATAATGTAACTCTTACAACTGGATGGGTGAGGATCGGTCACAGCTTTATTAACTCTTTATACTCATTCCATTAGAAAGGCATTTTATTTCTAAAATAATGCAGCTTGTTGCAGCATGCCCTGGGTCCCCACTCCGGCAAGTTGGCCAACAAGTGTAACTCTCCAACATGTCCTTTCTATTTCCAGGCCACGGAGGATCCAGCGTACTCGTATGCAGGACTCTGACCCCCACCCATCACTCTTAACGCTTGTTCCACTCCGTCCTGGAGTCCTTACAGGAATATGTCCAGTCCAATATCTATTAAGTGAACACCGTCGGGCCGTATGAGGCCTGCTTTATCTCCTTCCAGTTGTCGGTGTCGTATCACTACACCGCCTCTGTCTCTTCTAAATTTTGCCATCCGAATATTTATTACCCGCCTTGTCCATTCGATGGCCGTGATGTCTCGCGCACCTTGCCATACCGCTATCGGCACAATCTCTGACCATACTATAGCTAATTTTGTGAAAAATTCTCTGAAGCGCTCAGTGTCTAGTTTCATTATTGCCATTAGTTATGCGCTCTTGTGATGACCTAGGTTGTTTCCCCCGGCCTGTATAACTAAGATGACCGGACCTCTTGCCTCTCTCCCTACCTTGATTACCTCCATTAGTACCTGTGGCCATAGCACGCCTCTAATACCTCTCCAGTTGAAATATGTGTTATGAAACTCTAATTTCCTCCCGCCTGGGCGGACTTTCGCCCTTTTTTGTGCCCAATATATATACGAGTGGCCTATCACTCACACTGTTGGCTTAGCGTCACCTGTAAAAGAAATAAACCACGTTAGGATAACAAGTCCGGTCTTATGTATCTCGCCAAACACGTGGATCGCCATCTCCCTATCCTCTGAACTTCCGTTTCTGACAGTCCTGCTCTTGCTGCTTCCGTGGCCGCACCTATGCGGAATGAGTGTGTCCCGTAATCTTTGGGGTGGTTCCCTGCCGATGTTATGCATTTATTAAATATAGCTTGGAACAGGTATCTTGATAATGGCGTTCCATCAATGTGTGATACGAAGAAATTACTTTGTGATCTGATGGTTAGATATGTTTTTACTATTGTTACCCGACTCAGTGTACCGTTTGTGGGTTGTAGAAGTACCCAAGTGCCCCTGCCCGCTGGAACCGTTTTCGATTGGTGTATGCGTACACGTATTGCATTATTGGCTATGACTACTTCCTGGTGTAATAAGCGTCCACTGGTGGTAATTTTGGATTGAGGGACTAATTCGCTTATACATAGCGCCCCGAAGAAGGCGATCACAAATGCAGTAGACATTAGTGTTGCTTCAAATTGTGAGTGTCATGTTAATGGTGTTAGGGATAAGATGTGAGAAATCAGTTTTAGTGACACGGGACGGGACGTCTACATTCCTGACTTGGCTGACCCCTTTTCCACCCTTTTATGGATTGTCTGATGATGAATCTTTGTCACATCTCCCCAATTCAGTAGTTGGAAGTGAAATGCTACTCCGGTCAGACACCGCTGCGCTGACGCCCCTGATATGCCCCTCATCATTAGCTGGTGGAGAAATTCTATGGTGACTTGTGATCTGGCTTGTTCACATTGTTCAACCTGTCTGCCTGCTACTAGTCGTGTCCACTCTTCCCATGCCTTACCGTATGCTTGCCACGTTGACGGGGCAACTGACGCTCTGATTAATGGCATCAACTATTCGCCACTAGATCCCATAGGGAGGGTGGGCAACTGTTGCCCGATGGGGGGGCGTTGTGGAAGAGCTCTGTGAAAATCTGCCAATTGAATTGTTATAAAGCGTTAGCAGCCGCTTTATACCCCTCAGCATAGTGGCTAGCGCGGACCCATACATTGTGTTTTAGGCACAGGAATACTAGCCTGCGTAGTAGGCCTAGCACTGGGAGAGACGATGATGCCATCTTATTAATGCAGTGCGCTAGGCTGGTGTTTTGTGTTATGAAGCGTATATTTTTGTTAGCCAGGCGCGCGCCCCATATTTCTATTGCTACCACTATTGGGAAAAATTATTTTCAGGGCTAGATGCAGCTAAAAATTATTATTAATTTCAAAGCTGGTGGAGCTTGGTATAGATGGACTAATACAATGAGTCCCACACACTGCTAGAAGGCCAAATATTTTTTCAGAGCTAGATGCAGATAAAAATTATATTCAATTTGCAACCTGATGGAGGTTAGTATAGATGGACTAATAGAACAAGTCCCACACACAGCTAGAAGCCCAAATAATTTTTCAGAGGTACTGTAGATGCAGATAAAAATTATTTTTAATTTGCAACCTGATGGAGGTCAGTATAGATGGACTAATACAACAAGTCCCACACACAGCTAGAAGCCCAACATTTTTTCAGAGCTAGATGCAGACAAAAAATTATTTTGAATTTGCAACCTGATGGAGGTCAGTATAGATGGATTAATAGAACAAGTCCCACACACAGCTAGAAGCCCAATATTTTTTCAGAGGTAGATGCAGAAAAAAACATATTCAGTTTGCAACCTGATGGAGGTCAGTATAGATGGATTAATAGAACAAGTCCCACACACAGCTAGAAGCCCAATATTTTTTCAGAGCTAGATGCAGAAAAAAATATATTCAGTTTGCAACCTGATGGAGGTCAGTATAGATGGACTAATAGAATGATGCTATGCCCAAAAAATTTTACTTCACTAGGTGCAGTAAAAAAATTGGTATTCTATACACAGGTGGTATATCTTGCAACACAGATAGGCTACTCCACTGACTAACACACTCTGCAATAGGCCAAAAAGGATTAGCTTTGCTAGATTTAGCCAAATGCTGTGAAAAAAACTTGCACAGCACTGGCACAGACCTGCCTGATAAAAGTGATAGGAACTGATGTAACCTAGTCCTGAAAAGGACTGCAATTACAATTAGTCTTTACTCCCACAACCTATCTATTTAAGAGCACAGACCTGCCTGATAAAAGTCGTAGGAAATGCTGTAACCTAGTCCTGAAAAGGACTGCAATCACAACTATTCCCTACTCCCAAGCTATCTGTAGATTTGTGCGAAAATTGGCTTGAAATTAACAAGGTATAGCGCACACAGCAACAGCGGTGCCGTCTAACACGCAGCTGCAGCAGTGAGAAAATGGTGGCGACGGGGAAAATGGCTTGGTCTTATAGGGCAAGGACATGTGACATACACTGCCAATGACACATGCCCTTGCTTGTGTGAAAAACAGCAGTTCGCTCCGTGTGTGCGCTGCTGATAGGCTGACAGATTGCACCTCCCCACTGCAAATGCGGGAAAGAGAAAAAAAAATGGAGATCTTCATTATTCCTGCAGAGATCCATCCCCTGCCCCTCCCCCCACCCCGCTGTACACTCAAACTGCGTATTAACATTAATTTTCATCATTACTGAGAAAAAATCCAGTTATGATTTTGGTGCACGAACAGTTATCGAACATAACCTCGAACAGCCGAATTTTTCTCAAATTGTTCGTGTTCGCCGAACGGCTCGAACACCGCCCAAAACAGCTCGAATTTGAGATTGGCGAACAGTTCGAGTAGAACAACGCTCATCTCTACACAGGAGCAGTATTATAGTAGTTATATTCTTGTACATAGGGGACAGTATTATAGTAGTTATATTCTTGTACATAGGGGCAGTATTATAGTAGTTATATTCTTGTACATAGGAGCAGTATTATAGTAGTTATATTCTTGTACATAGGAGCAGTATTATAGTAGTTATATTCTTGTACATAGGAGAAGTATTATAGTACTTATATTCTTGTACATAGGAGCAGTATTATAGTAGTTATATTCTTGTACATTGGGACAGTATTATAGTAGTTACATTCTTGTACATAGGGGACAGTATTATAGTAGTTATATTCTTGTACATAGGAGCAGTATTATAGTAGTTATATTCTTGTACATAGGGGCAGTATTATAGTAGTTATATTCTTGTACATAGGAGAAGTATTATAGTACTTATATTCTTGTACATAGGAGCAGTATTATAGTAGTTATATTCTTGTACATAGGAGCAGTAATTTAGTAGTTATATTATTGTACATCGGAGCAGTATTATAGTAGTTATATTCTTGTACATAGGAGCAGTATTATAGTAGTTATATTCTTGTACATAGGAGCAGTATTATAGTAGTTATATTCTCGTACATAGGAGCAGTATTATAGTAGTTATATTCTTGAACATAGGAGCAGTATTATAGTAGTTATATTCTTGTACATAGGAGCAGTATTATAGTAGTTACAGTTATATGAAAAAGTTTGGGCACCCCTATTAATCTTAAGCTTAATGTTTTATAAAAATTGGTGTTTTTGCAGCAGCTATTTCAGTTTGATCTATGTAATAAGTGTTGGACACAGTAATGTTTCTGCCTTGAAATGAGGTTTATTGTACTAACAGAAAATGTGCAATTTGCATTCAAACAAAATTTGACAGGTGCATAAGTATGGGCACCTCACCAGAAAAGTGACATTAATATTTAGTAGATCCTCCTTTTGCCTCTAGTCGCTTCCTGTAGCTTTTAATGAGTTCCTGGATCCTTTATGAAGGTATTTTTGACCATTCCGCTTTACAAAACAATTCCAGTTCAGTTAAGTTTGATGGTCGTCGAGCATGGACAGCCCTCTTCAAATGATCCCACAGATGTTCAATGATATTCAGGTCTGGGGACTGGGATGGCCATTCCAGAACATTGTAGTTGTTCCTCTGCATGAATGCCTGAGTAGATTTGGAGCGGTGTTTTGGATCATTGTCTTGCTGAAAGATCCATCCCCTGCGTAACTTCAACTTTATCACTGATTCTTGAACATTATTGTCAAGAATCTGCTGATACTGAGTGGAATCCATGCGTCCCTCAACTTTACCAAGATTCGCGGTGCCGGCATTGGCCACACAGCCCCAAAGCATGATGGAACCTCCACCAAATTTTACTGTGGGTAGCAAGTGTTTTTCTTGGAATGCTGTGTTTTTTTGCCGCCATGCATAACGCCTTTTTGTATGACCAAACAACTCAATCTTGGTTTCATCAGTCCACAGGACCTTCTTCCAAAAATAAATTAGCTTCTCCAAATGTGCTTTTGCATAACTCAGCCGACTCTGTTTGTGGCGTGCTTGCAGAAACGGCTTCTTTCGCATCACTCTCCCATACAGCTTCTCCTTGTGCAAAGTGCGTTGTATTGTTGACCGATGCACAGTGACACCATCTGCAGCAAGTTGATGCTGCAGCTCTCTGGAGGTGGTCTGAGGATTGTCCTTGACTGATCTCACCATTCTTCTTCTCTGCCTTTCTGATGCTTTCCTTGGCCTACCACTTCTGGCCTCAACAAGAACTGTCCCTGTGTTCTTCCATTTCCTTACTATGTTTCTCACAGTGGAAACTGACAGGTTAAATCTCTGAGACAGCTTTTTGTATCCTTCCCCTGAACAACTATGTTGAATAATCTTTGTTTTCAGATCATTTGACAGTTGTTTTGAGGAGCCCATGATGCCACTCTTCAGAGGAGATTCAAACTGGAGAACAACTTGCAAGTGGCCACTTTAAGTAGCTTTTCTCATGATTGCATACTCCTGGCTATGAAGTTCAAAGCTCAATGAGGTTACAAAACCAAAAAAAGTGCTTTAGTAAGTCAGTAAAAAGTAGGTAGGAGTATTTAAAACAAGAAAATGATAAGGGTGCCCATACTTATGCACCTGTCAAATTTTGTTTGAATGCAGATTGCACATTTTTTGTTAGTACAATAAACCTCATTTCAAGGCAGAAACATTACTGTGTCCAACAGTTATTACATAGATCAAACTGAAATAGCTGCTGCAAAAACACCAATTTTTTATAAAACATTAAGCTTAAGATTAATAGGGGTGCCCAAACTTTTTCATATAACTGTATATTCTTGTACATAGGAGCAGTATTATAGTAGTTATATTCTTGTATATAGGGGCAGTATTATAGTAGTTATATTCTTGTACATAGGGGGCAGTATTATAGTAGTTATATTCTTGTACATAGGAGCATTATTATAGTAGTTATATTCTTGTAAATAGGAGCAGTATTATAGTAGTTATATTCTTGTACTTAGGAGCAGTATTATAGTAGTTATATTCTTGTACATAGGGAGCAGTATTATAGTAGTTATACTCTTGTACATAGGGAGCAATATTATAGTAGTTATATTCTTGTACATAGGGGGCAGTATTACAGTAGTTATATTCCTGAACATAGGTGCAGTATGACAGTAGTTATATTCCTGCACATAGGAGCAGTATTATAGTAGTTATATTCTTGTACATAGAGAGCAGTATTATAGTAGTTATATTCTTGCACATAGGGAGCAGTATTATAGTAGTTATATTCTTGTACATAGGGTTACAGTTATATGAAAAAGTTTGGGCACCCCTATTAATCTTAAGCTTAATGTTTTATAAAAAATTGGTGTTTTTGCAGCAGCTATTTCAGTTTGATCTATGTAATAACTGTTGGACACAGTAATGTTTCTGCCTTGAAATGAGGTTTATTGTACTAACAAAAAATGTGCAATCTGCATTCAAACAAAATTTGACAGGTGCATAAGTATGGGCACCCTTATCATTTTCTTGTTTTAAATACTCCTACCTACTTTTTACTGACTTACTAAAGCACTTTTTTTGGTTTTGTAACCTCATTGAGCTTTGAACTTCATAGCCAGGAGTGTGCAATCATGAGAAAAGCTACTTAAAGTGGCCACTTGCAAGTTGTTCTCCAGTTTGAATCTCCTCTGAAGAGTGGCATCATGGGCTCCTCAAAACAACTGTCAAATGATCTGAAAACAAAGATTATTCAACATAGTTGTTCAGGGGAAGGATACAAAAAGCTGTCTCAGAGATTTAACCTGTCAGTTTCCACTGTGAGAAACATAGTAAGGAAATGGAAGAACACAGGGACAGTTCTTGTTGAGGCCAGAAGTGGTAGGCCAAGGAAAGCATCAGAAAGGCAGAGAAGAAGAATGGTGAGATCAGTCAAGGACAATCCTCAGACCACCTCCAGAGAGCTGCAGCATCAACTTGCTGCAGATGGTGTCACTGTGCATCGGTCAACAATACAACGCACTTTGCACAAGGAGAAGCTGTATGGGAGAGTGATGCGAAAGAAGCCGTTTCTGCAAGCACGCCACAAACAGAGTCGGCTGAGTTATGCAAAAGCACATTTGGAGAAGCTAATTTATTTTTGGAAGAAGGTCCTGTGGACTGATGAAACCAAGATTGAGTTGTTTGGTCATACAAAAAGGCGTTATGCATGGCGGCAAAAAAACACAGCATTCCAAGAAAAACACTTGCTACCCACAGTAAAATTTGGTGGAGGTTCCATCATGCTTTGGGGCTGTGTGGCCAATGCCGGCACCGCGAATCTTGGTAAAGTTGAGGGACGCATGGATTCCACTCAGTATCAGCAGATTCTTGACAATAATGTTCAAGAATCAGTGATAAAGTTGAAGTTACGCAGGGGATGGATCTTTCAGCAAGACAATGATCCAAAACACCGCTCCAAATCTACTCAGGCATTCATGCAGAGGAACAACTACAATGTTCTGGAATGGCCATCCCAGTCCCCAGACCTGAATATCATTGAACATCTGTGGGATCATTTGAAGAGGGCTGTCCATGCTCGACGACCATCAAACTTAACTGAACTGGAATTGTTTTGTAAAGCGGAATGGTCAAAAATACCTTCATAAAGGATCCAGGAACTCATTAAAAGCTACAGGAAGCGACTAGAGGCTGTTATTTTTGCAAAAGGAGGATCTACTAAATATAACTACTATAATACTGCCCCCTATGTACAAAAATATAAATATTATAATACTGCTCCTATGTACAAGAATATAACTACTATAATACTGCCCCCTATGTACAAGAATATAACTACTATAATACTACCCCTATGTACAAGAATATAACTACTATAATACTCCCCCCTATGTACAAGAATATAACTACTATAATACTGCCCCTATGTGCAAGAATATAACTACTATAATACTCCCCCCTATGTACAAGAATATAACTATTATAATACTGCCCCTATGTACAAGAATATAACTACTATAATACTGCTGCTATGTACAAGAATATAACTACTATAATACTGCTGCTATGTACAAGAATATAACTACTATGATACTGCACCTATGTACAAGAATATAAGTACTATAATACTGCCCCTATGTACAAGAATATAACTACTATAATACTGCCCCTACATAGGGAGCAATATTATAGTAGTTATATTCTTGTTCATAGGGGGCAGTATTATAGTAGTTATATTCCTGAACATAGGTGCAGTATCACAGTAGTTATATTCCTGCACATAGGAGCAGTATTATAGTAGTTATATTCCTGTACATAGGAGCTGTATTATAGTAGTTATATTCTTGTACATAGGGAGCAGTATTATGGTAGTTATATTCTTGTACATAGGGGGCAGTATTATTGAAGTTATATTCTTGTACATAGGAGCATTATTATAGTAGTTATATTCTTGTACATAGGAGCAGTATTATAGTAGTTATATTCTTGTACTTAGGAGCAGTATTATAGTAGTTATATTCTTGTACATAGGGAGCAGTATTATAGTAGTTATATTCTTGTACATAGGGAGCAATATTATAGTAGTTATATTCTTGTACATAGGGGGCAGTATTATAGTAGTTATATTCCTGAACATAGGTGCAGTATGACAGTAGTTATATTCCTGCACATAGGAGCAGTATTATAGTAGTTATATTCTTGTACATAGAGAGCAGTATTATAGTAGTTATATTCTTGCACATAGGGAGCAGTATTATAGTAGTTATATTCTTGTACATAGGGAGCAATATTATAGTAGTTATATTCTTGTTCATAGGGGGCAGTATTATAGTAGTTATATTCCTGAACATAGGTGCAGTATCACAGTAGTTATTTTCCTGCACATAGGAGCAGTATTATAGTAGTTATATTCCTGTACATAGGAGCTGTATTATAGTAGTTATATTCTTGTACATAGGGAGCAGTATTATGGTAGTTATATTCTTGTACATAGGGGGCAGTATTATTGAAGTTATATTCTTGTACATAGGGGGGAGTATTATAGTAGTTATATTCTTGCACATAGGGGCAGTATTATAGTAGTTATATTCTTGTACATAGGGGGGAGTATTATAGTGGTTATATTCTTGTACATAGGGGTAGTATTATAGTAGTTATATTCTTGTACATAGGGGGCAGTATTATAGTAGTTATATTCTTGTACATAGGGAGCAATATTATAGTAGTTATATTCTTGTTCATAGGGGGCAGTATTATAGTAGTTATATTCCTGAACATAGGTGCAGTATCACAGTAGTTATTTTCCTGCACATAGGAGCAGTATTATAGTAGTTATATTCCTGTACATAGGAGCTGTATTATAGTAGTTATATTCTTGTACATAGGGAGCAGTATTATGGTAGTTATATTCTTGTACATAGGGGGCAGTATTATTGAAGTTATATTCTTGTACATAGGGGGGAGTATTATAGTAGTTATATTCTTGCACATAGGGGCAGTATTATAGTAGTTATATTCTTGTACATAGGGGGGAGTATTATAGTGGTTATATTCTTGTACATAAGGGTAGTATTATAGTAGTTATATTCTTGTACATAGGGGGCAGTATTATAGTAGTTATATTCTTGTACATAGGAGCAGTATTATAATAGTTATATTTTTGTACATAGGGGGCAGTATTATAGTAGTTATATTCTTGTACATAGGGGCAGTATTATAATAGTTATATTCTTGTATATAGGGGGCAGTATCATAGTAGTTATATTCTTGTACATAGCAGCAGTATTATAGTAGTTATATTCTTGTACATAGGGGCAGTATTATAATAGTTATATTCTTGTACATAGGGGGGAGTATTATAGTAGTTATATTCTTGCACATAGGGGCAGTATTATAGTAGTTATATTCTTGTACATAGGGGGAGTATTATAGTAGTTATATTCTTGTACATAGGGGTAGTATTATAGTAGTTATATTCTTGTACATAGGGGGCAGTATTATAGTAGTTATATTCTTGTACATAGGGGGGAGTATTATAGTAGTTATATTCTTGTACATAGGGGTAGTATTATAGTAGTTATATTCTTGTACATAGGAGCAGTATTATAGTAGTTATATTCTTGTACATAGGAGCAGTATTATAGTAGTTATATTCTTCTATATAGGGGGCAGTATCATAGTAGTTATATTCTTGTACATAGCAGCAGTATTATAGTAGTTATATTCTTGTACATAGGGGCAGTATTATAGTAGTTATATTCTTGTACATAGGGGGCAGTATTATAGTAGTTATATTCTTGTACATAGGGGGGAGTATTATAGTAGTTATATTCTTGTACATAGGGGTAGTATTATAGTAGTTATATTCTTGTACATAGGGGGCAGTATTATAGTAGTTATATTCTTGTACATAGGAGCAGTATTATAGTAGTTATATTCTTGTACATAGGGGGCAATTTTTATTATAAAAACAAACATAAATACAATTATAATAAACAAAATCATCCAGCATTACAAAAACACAAATCACGTAGGTTATATATACAAAAACATTAAAATAATCAGATCATATACATAAATAAATTAAAAAGTCCACACCTGCGGGAAAGAGGAAACACAAAAAGTAAAAACAAAAACAAAAAATACAACAAAAAAAAAAACATCATATTCCCTAACTGAATTTTACGTTGCTCCATAACTTTATGCTTTTCTGACTCCTTCCAACTTCTAGTGATTTTATCCACCGGAGTTCTGATATCACCTGATTGGCTGCAGCGGTGTGATCGAACGGCTCATTGTGCAGTGACACCCGGGTTCTCATGTGCCAGTGATAGTCTTTTATGACACTGATTATAATGTACATGGTTTCTCTGTCGATGTTACTGACAGTGGATGGGACACCATAGATTATGTCAGGATACTTTAGGGTCAGAAGTCTGGGGATTTTTAGATTAGCTGACACCTCCTCCCAGATCTTCCTCCCTCCCCAGCAATCACATATAAAGTGCTCCATAGTCTCCTCCTGCTGACAACAAAGGGGACAATTCCGATCAGAGACACTCAGATGTTTCAGGTTCCCCCTGACAAAGACCCGACTATGTAGTGAAAGCCAAGAGATGTCAAACAGTTTGGGAGGAAGTCGTTTCCCGTTTAGGAACCTGAGACTTTCCTGCAGGGTGGTGGTGACACAATCTCTCAGGGCCAGTGGAGAAAAGAAGAACGTCCCACATACACGAGCATATAGGTCTCTTCTCGTATTGCTCTGAATGTAAGACCTCTCCAGTCCCCACTTCCTGACACACTTCAGACCGTAGTACAGATACTGGGGGAGGTGGTCACCTGTCCATCTCCTCCTCTTGAGACTGCCGTCTTGCACCCAAGACTCTGCAAAAGGCAATATCCAGTACTTGATACTATTCACCCACATGGAGCTACTGTTTGAGTCCATGTTCCCAAAATTCACTTTTAGAAACAGGGAATCAAAGAAAACCCTTGGATTTAACATATCCAGCCCACCATCTCTCCGCCGTAGGTACGTTACTCCCCTCTTTATTAGGTTCAACCTATTCCCCCACAAGAGCTGGAAGAACAAGCTGAAAAGCCTCGCTAAGAAAGACTCTGGCAAAGGGAAAATAACAGACATACAAGAAGATGGGGACCAGGTAGGTCTTCAATATAGCGACCCTTTCTCTGTAGGTCAGCCTCCAGTTCTTCCATCGCTGAACCTTTGCATTTCTGGTTTCCAATTTCTCTTCCCAATTTAGCTTGCCATTATCATCCCTCCCAAATTTAACCCCTAAGATCTTAATATGGGTGGAGACTTTAGCAAACTGTGGCAGATCAAAGCCGGGATCAGTGTCTAACGTCCACAGAGCTTGACTCTTCTCAAGGTTAACCAGAGACCCGGAGGCTTCCGAGTAGCTTCTGATGGCCGCCGATAACATCTGGACCTCACGAGGATTGGAGATCACCAACGTCACATCATCAGCATAAGCAACAACATTCAGAGGCAGGCAGGGGGGGACCGGCACACCCTGAAAATCACACTCCTGCAGTGACCTCAGAAACGGGTCTATGGCGAAAACCTACAGGAGCGGACTCAGTGGGCAGCCCTGTCTCATCCCCGCCCCAACTCCAAAAGTATCACCCTGCCAACCATTAATCAGAGGAAAGCTCACCGCCTCTCTATACAAAGTCATCAGCCAATCCACAAATTGTCCCGGAATACCATACTTTGACAAAGTGGCCCGCAGATAGTCATGATCAACCCTGTCAAAGGCTTTAGCCTGGTCCAGACTGACAACATATCTCCCACACCGCAGAGCTTTACATCTCTCAAACATCTCCCGTATCGAGATGACTGCTCCAGAGATATTCCGCCCTTTTACTGTGCCAAATTGAGAGCCTGCCAACAGTGCCGGAGACAAACAAACTAACCTAGAAAAGAGGATCTTTGCCAGAATCTTCCTGTCTACATTCAAGAGGTCAATCGGCCTCCAGTTCTTGATGTCGCTCGGCTCTTTACCCTTAGACAGCAGAATTAACGAGGACACTCTCATGGATGGAGGCATCAGGTGATTTTCTAGACAATTCCTATACACATCCACGAGGACTGGAGCCAGGAGGTCTCTGAATTCCTTATAAAATTCTGCTGTTATACCATCTGGACCTGGTGCCTTCTTCAGATATAATTTATCAATAGCCGCCTTATCTTCCTCCACCGTTAATTCTGCTGTCAAAGGAGAAAAGTCCAGATCGTTAGTATCAGGCACTGGAGTTGCCTCCAAGAATTGAGCCATCTTATCTTTATCCAAAACTTTCCTCTGAAACAAGTGAGCATAGTAAGATCTCACAACCCCCAGGATACCCTCCCGTGAATCCTGCAATACACCCTGGGAGTCAGTGAGACCTGGGACCATTTTTTTGGACACCCTCTCCCTGCAATTGTCAAAGGGATCAGGTGCCCCTAAGGACCCATAATCCCATTCAAGAACCAGGGAGGTATACCTGCTGTACTGATACTGCCTTATCTCAGATTTCAGCCGGTCGATCTTCACTTTGTCATCCCCGCCTGCCGAATATGTGTCACCCTGGCCTGGATGCCACAAAATGTGAATAAAGCTGTGTCTGAGAGCAAGGGGGAGGTTCTCTAGTCAGGGGAACATTAGCATGCAATGCCTCCTGTCTCAGGCCAGTAGGGGGAGCAGGCTGCCCCTATAAAAGCTGGTACTGGGGGCAGGGTTAGAGAGAACTTGATGGCCTGTCTCAGCATTGAGACTTGTCCCAGAGCAGAGCAGGGACAGACAGTTGCACTGCACCTAAGAGGAAGTGTGGCAGGAGGAGAGCCACAAGCCAGAGACAAGAGGCGAAGAGAGCCTGTCTTGGCAGATAAAGGACTTAATTTCCCAGACTTTGGTGTCTGAGGCTGGGAGGATTCCACATTCTCCAGCAGATAACCAGTTCGCAGGGGACTGTATATTCCTTGGCCTAAGAAGCCTGGAGGCCCTGCCACAACAGAAGGGACCAGCAAAGCCGTACAAGGCTGGGAGCAGAAAGGAACCCACGTCGCAGGCCATACAGGTGAGAATACACGGAAAGCTCGGAAACGTGGGCTGTTACCCTATAACGAGGAGATAGCCAGAAGGAGCACAGAAAGCATGGTAGGCCTACACCCTCACCCTGACCAGGGCCAATTTCCCCGTTGCTCTCAGACATCCAGGTCCCCTCCTAGCTGGGACTGTTTGTGGGTCAGTTTACCTGTTCTAGTAAAGACCCTGGACTGAAACCTGTTGTCTGTGTGCTCCTTGCTCCTCCAGCACTATTAGCACTGGGACTCTCACTACCATCACTCCCACCATCCATTATACTGCCCTGGGGCCGCACTCTTCCCGTGGGGAGTCACACTACCCTAGCTGCACACCTCATCAGCCCCAGCGGTCTGCATGCAGCGGCGGTTCCTAATAACCGCAATCCACGGGTGGCGTAGTCGGACATTATCAGCAGAAAGTAGCAGACTACCATTGGCCTGACCACCCTGAGCCATGGAACCGGGTTGCCACTACTACTCCCATCGTTCCCCTACTGCCCGGATCCGAGTGCCCCACGGCCCAGGGGGCGAGTCAGCTTTGGCGTAGTCGGCAGGATTTCGTGCCCGCAACCACCGGGTACTGCGTGCCTGAAAAAGACTTTTGTAACTTACCTGTGGCGAAGTTTCCCGCCATCCAGAGCCGATTCCCGCCATCAGACGCCATCTTGGACCATTTCCCACCGTCTTCTGTCGTCTTCCCGCCATCCGCAGCTGCTTCCCGCCATCGGACGCCATCTTCAGGACGCCGCGCGGGAAGAAGAGGGGCGTGGACGTCAAAACCGCGCGAGATCCGAAGCTCCGCCCCACGCACCGACGCTGCGCAAGGTCCTGGAAGGGAGAGAGAGCGACGCTGACGTCATCAGGACGCGACGCCAGGTCCTCGTCCATAGCAGCAGCAGCAGAGCCACGGCCTACTGAAGAGGATCGTCGGAAGGTAGGCCACGCTTAACTAGGGGGGAGGAAGATGTCGGATACAGAGGCGCCCACTACCACCAACGCAGCTGCAGCAGCGGTGATGCCCTTTTCCCTGCCCTACATCCCTGGAGCGGCCTGGCTGCCCAAATACTCAGGGGAGCCCCATGCCCTAACTGACTTCAAGGAAAGGCTGTACAGTTTGTTCCAGGTTTACCCCCTGACAGAGGAACAGAAGGTCAGCATATTGACAGGACAGTTAACTGGCGCAGCCCAGAGGGAGGTAAAATCATGGCCCGCTGAGGAGAAAAGGACTGTAAAGGGTATTCTGGCACGGCTGCGGGGTACCTTTGACACACGTACCTCCGCTGAGATTAAAATGAGGTTCTATGGATGTAAGCAGTGGGCACAGGACAGCATCAGAGACTATGCCCTAAATCTGCAGGAAGCCTTGAGGGCTATTCAACAAACTGACCCTGGCAGTGTGCAGGAAACGGATAAGCTGCTAACAGAACAATTCATAGAAGGTCTGCTGTCCAGCTCCCACAGGGCCCAACTGCGCCTCATGTTCTTTCAGAACCCCGACCTGACCTTTGCCCAATTTAAGGACAGGGCCATAAGGGTGCTCCGTGAATCTGCAACCAGTGGCGCTATAAACCCCCGGCACCCTGCTCTCACCCACCACCAGGAGGCGGCGCCCTCCTCTATGGACCCCGTGGGGGCTGATGCACAGGCCCTGAACCAAGCCCCGTCGAAAGACCTGCACCACCAAGTCCAGGAGCTGACCAGGAGCGTCGCGGCGTTGACCAGGACCGTCCAGGCGTTGCAAGTGGACCCGTCAAGACCCATCGAGCTGGCTTCAAGTCCGGAGGATGTCCCATGGCGTCGACAGAGGAGGATCCCGTCGTTCCGAGGGAGGCCCACAGACCGCTACGCAGAGGATGGACAGCCCATTTGCCGTCGATGCAACCAGCCCGGACACATTTCCAGGTACTGTAATTTAAACGGCTCCAACCTGGGGCAGAGGGCCAACCCCCAGGCATAAGATCACCAGGCCCTTACAATTGGCGTAATAAGTACGTTGGGGGGTGCCCGGTTTTACCCGTGGTGCTGGACGGTATCCCCATGAGGGCCTTGCTGGATACTGGGTCACAAGTAACCACTATCCCTTATGTACTTTTTAAGCAGTATTGGACTGATGCTGATATCACACGGTATCCAGACAGTAACTTGAGCATCATCGCCAGTAATGGCTTACCCGTGCCGCAGATGGGGTTCAAGGAGATGACCATTAAAATTGGTAAAGTTGAACTACCGGCACAGGGAGTGATTATTGTGGACATTGACCGTCGTGAAAGTCACCCTAAAATAACTGTGGGTACTAATGTAATTGAAAATTGTCTTTCAGAGGTAATTGTAATTCTACAACAGGTGGCGGTGAATGCTAGTTCCAGCCAACAGAGAGTCCTCAACAAGGAGATAAAAGCCCTGATGAGACGGCAGCAGGTAGAACTGTCTGGTGGTGAGATCGGTAGCGTAAGACTGAGTGACCCATTCCCCATTTCCATGCCTCCCAAAAGTGAAATGATGATCTGGTGTCGGACTGCAATCGGGTTGAGAGGTAGAGACTACCAAGCCATGGTAGAACCCGTGTACTCAGACAGCAGGCCCACCATTTTGACAGCCCGGGGGGTGGTTGATGTCCGTCATGGGAGGGTGCCCGTCCGCATCCTCAACATTGGGGAGAGGGAGGTACACTTACCCAGGTACGCTACACTCGCCAAACTGTTTGTTGTCGAACACAAAGCTATCAGGGCCGTGGAACCCTTGCCTCCATCTCCACAGGCGGAGGGTAATGGCTCCCAGAAACAAAAGGAGGACTGGTGCCAGAAACTCCATGTGGGTGCTGACTCCACTCCCCTGCACCAAAAACAAGGAGTCTACCGGGTGGTACAGGAGTACGAGAGAGTCTTTAGTAAGCACCCGCTAGACTTCGGCAGAGTAAAAGGGATAGAACACCATATCCCCACAGGGAGCCACCCACCAATAAAAGAGAGACACAGACCTGTACCCCCACACATTATCAGAACGCAAAGGGCATGCTAAGAGAGATGAAAGAAGCTGGGGTCATTAGAGACAGCTGTAGCCCCTGGGCAGCCCCCTTGGTTCTGGTGAAAAAGAAAGACAGCACCATGAGAATGTGCGTGGACTATAGACAAATCAACCGTATCACCCACAAAGACGCATATCCGCTGCCTAGAATAGAGGAGTCTTTAGCCGCACTAAAATCTGCTAACTTCTTTTCTACTTTGGACCTTACTAGCGGGTACTGGCAGGTTCCTGTGGCAGAGGCTGACAAGGAGAAGACCGCCTTCACCACCCCGATGGGACTGAGTGAGTTTAACTGTATGCCTTTCGGGCTCTGCAACGCACCAGGGACCTTCCAGCGACTGATGGAATGCTGTCTAGGGCACCGAAACTTCGAGACGGTCCTCCTTTACCTGGACGACGTGATCGTCTATTCGAAAACCTACGAGGACCACCTAAAGCACCTGGCCGAGGTGTTCGAAGCCCTGGCAGGCTATGGCCTGAAGGTGAAACCATCGAAGTGTTACCTGCTGAAACCAAAGGTCCAGTACCTAGGGCACGTGGTAAGCGCGGAAGGAGTGGCCCCCGACCCTGACAAGGTCACGGCAATCAAGAGCTGGCCAAGCCCCTCGAACATCAAAGAGGTGAGACAGTTTCTCGGGTTGGTAGGCTACTACCGAAGGTTCATCCCCGGGTTCACTAAGATGGCAGCTCCTATGCAGGACCTCCTAATCGGACAGTCTAAGTCCAGGAGTCAAAAGCCACCCTTCAAGTGGGATAAACCGGAAGAGGAGTCCTTCCACCAGCTAAAGATAGCCCTCACGGGGGATGAGATCTTGGCCTACCCTGATTATGGCCAGCCTTTTATTCTCCACACGGACGCCAGTAATGTGGGACTGGGAGCCGTACTGTCCCAAAACCAACAGGGCAGAGAACGGGTGATCGCGTACGCCAGCCGGAAGCTGAGGCCCACCGAGAGGAACCCGGAGAATTACAGCTCCTTCAAGCTAGAATTCTTGGCGGTGGTGTGGGCCGTGACGGAACGCTTCAAGCATTACCTGGCCTCCGCAAAGTTCACCGTGTACACGGACAACAACCCGTTGACACACCTGGACAATGCAAGACTGGGTGCCCTAGAACAGCGGTGGATGGCCCGTCTCTCCAACTATGACTTCGTGATCAAGTACCGGGCCGGCAAAACGAATGCCAACGCTGACGCCCTATCGAGGATGCCTCACTTACCTGAAGGTGACGAAGACCCAGAAGAGCTGGAGGAGGTAGAACTCCCCGTGTTTCACCGGTATGGAGCCGCTCAATACTCCCACCGCGTGAAGGAGGAGGATTTAACAACCGTGATGATCAATCCCCTACCTCACCACAGCTGGGCCGAGACCCAAGATAGTGACCCTGCCATCCGCCTGGTGAAAGATCTGCTGACCAAGGAAGATGCCCGCATAGATCTGGATGCTCCAGAGGAAGCCAAGCAGCTATGGAAAGAGAAGAGCAAGCTGTTCCTCTACGAAGGCAAGTTGTGCAGAAGGATTGTCAACCACCGGATGCACGAGCTGACCTGGCAAGTCGTGGTCCCAAGACGGGATGCAGCCATGGTCCTGGGGCCTTACCATGACAGAGCGGGACACTTCGGTTGGAAGAAACTGGAGTTCCTGCTAAGAGGAAGGTACTTTTGGGTCGGCATGAGAGGAGCTGTAGAAAAGTGGTGCAGAGACTGTGGCCCTTGTCACCTGAGGAGGAAGGACCGCACCAGCCAGAAGACACCCTTGAGGCCCATCATCACCACGCAGCCTCTTGAGCTGGTAGCTCTGGACCACGTCAAATTGGCTCCAAGCCGGTCTGGATACATCTATGCCCTGACAATCGTGGACCACTATTCCCGTTTTCTAGTGGTGGTCCCGGTAAAGGACTTGACAGCCCAAACAGCGGCCAGAGCCTTCCAGCAATACTTCTGCCGTCCACACGGGTATCCGGAACAGGTCCTGACGGACCAGGGTCCAGCGTTCGAGGCTGAAATCTTCCAGGAGTTCTGCAACCTCTATGGCTGTAAGAAGATTCGGACAACGCCTTACCATCCACAAACCAACGGGATGTGTGAGAAGATGAACAATATAGTTATCGATCTCCTGAAGACGTTGCCCCTGGAGGAACGCAGCCTGTGGCCAGAAAAACTGCCGGACCTGATAGACCTATACATGTTAGAACCTTGCTCATAGGTTTTTTCCTTTGCTGGTCACATGACCTTGTTGGCCTATTTAATCCTGCTTCGCCCTTCTGGCTTTGCTGGACTTCATTGTATAACTACTTTCTAGCTAGCCTGTGCTCTGTATCTAACTCTGTTAGTTTGCTTGGTCTACGGACCTCTATGTTCTATATATTTTGTTTGTTCGTCTGTCTGCTACTATTTCTGTTAGGAGGTGTCCCATTTTCCTCCCAGTCCTTAGTACTTGTAGGGATTCCTTCCCCACATCTATAGGTCTCCGTACAGACTAGCTTAGGACTTTAGCAGGTCTGATCGCAGGATCAGGTTCCCTGTTACATCGTAGGGATTCAGCTGAGTTCTATCGTAGGGACAGATCTCCTCTCTTTCCTTAGCTCTGGTAGCAGAACATAACAGTAAGTCCAGCCTGCAAATTTTCTTAGGAAAGATTTTTCTGTTCCATCATGGTGTCGGTTCAGGATTTGGCTCATCGCCTGCAGGGACTCTCTCTGGAGGTGGCCGAGCTCCATCAGCACGTGAGTAACTGTCCTGGAGCACATTTCTTGGAGCCTAAGGTATGTTTGCCGGATTTATTTTTTGGTGAACACCGAGAATTTTTTTCATTTAAAAATGCTTGCTTATTGTATTTTCGTTTGAGACCCAAGTCCTCTGGGGATGAATCCCAGCGCATAGGGTTCATAATGTCACTTTTGCGCAAAGAGCCTCAGGAGTGGGCCTTTTCTTTGCAACCTAGTGATACATGCTTCAGATCAGTGGATAGTTTTTTTTCTGCTTTGGGACTATTATATGATGATCCTGACCGTGTCGCATCAGCTGAGACTGAGTTGAGACGTTTGAAACAGGGATCAGGTAATGTGGAAAAATATTGTACTCATTTCCGTCGATGGTCTACTCAAACAGGGTGGAACGATTCTGCTCTGAAAAGTCTATTTCTTGCTGGGCTCAATGAAAGGGTTAAAGACCTGCTAATTGCTTATCCTACACCTGAAGATTTGCAACAGGCTATGCAATTAGCTATACGGGTGGATAGGAGACTGCGTGCAAGGGTTAATGAGAGCAAATCCTCTGCTATGTCAGTTTCTGGTTATGAGAATGTGTGTACTAACAGTGGTGAACCGATGGAGATTGGATCGGTGGCACCTCGCTTTCAAGAAAAAGACCGTCGATTTTCTGAAGGCTTGTGTTTCTATTGCGGAAAATCTGGTCATTTGATTAAAGGCTGTGAGCTTCGTATGAAGAAAGAAAAAAAAAATGGTCAGTCATGCCCGTATTGCCTGTTTAAATTCCAAGGGTGTATTTTTAGCTGCTTCCACGATTGCTCAGGAAAAATTAATGGAATTTCGGGTGTTTGTTGATTGTGGGTCTACTCTGAATGTAATTGATGGGGGATTCTTGGAAAGACTCAATTTAAAACCCGAACCTTTATCATCCCCCATTGCTGTGGTTTCTGTGGATGGTTCCCCTTTGAAGAATATTACTCTCAAGGTCTGTGAATTTCCTCTCACTATTAATGGTGTTCACCATGAGAAATTGGATTTGGTAGTTTTGAATAACTTGCCTTCTCCAGTAATATTGGGATTGCCCTGGTTAAAATTTCACAATCCTGTACTGGATTGGTCTACCAGTGAAATTAAATCCTGGAGCCATAAATGTTATGACAAGTGTTGTAACGGGCGTATTGCAGCTTTGGATAGGGGAGAATTGCCTGTTCCTATTCAGGATTTTTGGAGAGTTTTTTCTGAGAAGGAATCGCAGGTTTTGCCTCCCCATAGAGACTATGATTGTTCTATTGAATTTGTCCCTGGAGCGACTCTTCCTAAAAGTCGTTTATTTAACCTTACTATTCCTGAGAGGAAGGCTTTGGAGGAATACATACAGACAAGTTTGGCCGCCGGTCACATTAGGCCCTCTAAGTCTCCTGTGGCGGTTGGATTTTTTTTTGTAAAAAAAAAGGACGGCGGTTTACGTCCTTGTCTGGATTTTCGTGAGATTAACAAAATTACTGTACGCAATCCTTACCCACTGCCATTGATTCCTGATCTGTTTAACCAGTTAATGGGGGCCAAGTGGTTCTCTAAAATTGACCTTAAGGGGGCATACAATCTGTTGCGCATGAAGGAGGGTGATGAATGGAAGACTGCTTTTAACACTCCTGTGGGTCATTTTGAGAACCTGGTTATGCCTTTTGGTCTTACTAATGCTCCTGCATTTTTTCAGAATCTTATTAATGACATCCTTAGACCTTTGATCGGCAAAAATGTGGTTGTGTATTTGGATGACATTTTGATTTATTCGCCGGATCTGCCGGATCTGGAGTCTCATTGGCGGAGCGTACGTGAGGTATTACAGTTATTAATGGACAATTCGCTTTTTGCTAAGCTGGAGAAATGTGAGTTCGCTGTACAGAGAATTGGTTTTTTGGGTTACATTATCTCCAGCGAAGGTTTTGAGATGGACCCGGTTAAAGTTCAAGCTGTACAGGAATGGCCTAGGCCTATTGGTTTGAAATCGATACAGAGGTTTTTGGGTTTCGCCAATTATTACAGAAAATTCATAAAAAAAATTTCTAGTATTGTCAAACCTCTGACCGATCTCACCAGGAAAGGTGCTGATGCGGTTCAGTGGTCTTCTGAGGCCATTGAAGCTTTTGTGTATCTCAAGGAGAGGTTCACCTCTGCTCCCATCCTTATGCAGCCTGATGTGACTAAGCCGTTTTTGGTTGAGGTTGATGCTTCCTCTGTGGGGGTTGGCGCAGTATTGTCTCAGGATAACGGGGATGGATTACATCCCTGTGCCTTTTTTTCAAAAAATTTTTCGGAGACTGAACTGAATTATGATATTGGTAATCGGGAATTATTGGCTATTAAACTCGCATTTGAACACTGGCGCCACTTCTTGGAAGGTGCGGAATTTCCCGTTCAGGTTCTTACGGATCATAAAAATCTGATATATCTTGATGCTGCCAAGCGCCTGAATGCCCGTCAGGCTAGGTGGGCACTGTTTTTCTCGCGGTTTAATTTCTCCGTTACTTACATCCCTGGTACTAAGAATGTTAAGGCGGATGCCTTGTCTCGCAGTTTTTCTCCCATAGTCGGTGCTGAGAAAGAGGAGAACATTTTACAAGAAGGTGTTGTGATAGCTGCTTTGGACTCCGTTTTGGAAGATGAGATTCTTAAAGCACAGGAGAATGCCCCATCTAACACTCCTCATGGGAGGTTGTTTGTGCCTGGGACCTTTAGGAGAGATTTGTTTGTTGAGTGTCACGAATCTCGGTTGGCAGGTCATCCCGGAATCTCTGAGACCAAGAGACTGGTGGGTCGCAGTTTTTGGTGGCCTGGATGGCAGAAGGAAGTCATTAAGTGGGTGCGTCAATGTACTATATGTGCTAGATCTAAGTCCTCACATACTCCTGCTGCGGGGTTGCTTTGTCCTTTGGAGGTTCCCAGTGCTCCTTGGACACATTTGGCTATGGACTTTATAACTGACCTTCCCCCCTCTGAGGGTTTTACTGTCATCTGGGTGGTCGTGGACCGTTTTAGCAAGATGTGTCACTTGGTTCCCTTCGTCAAACTGCCCTGCGCTAAAACTCTCGCTAAGGCCTTTGTCAAGGAAATTGTCAGACTTCATGGCGTTCCTACTGACATTGTTTCTGATAGGGGTCCTCAGTTCGTGGCTCGTTTTTGGCGTGCCTTTTGTGACAGGTTGGGAGTTCATTTGTCGTTCTCGTCCGGATATCATCCTGAATCTAATGGCCAGACAGAAAGGAAAAACCAGGATGTTGAGCAGTTCTTGCGTTGTTTTGTGGCAGACAATCAAGAGGGGTGGTCTGAGTTTCTGACACTTGCTGAATTTGCTCTGAACAATCATACATCTTCTTCTGCTGGTTGTTCGCCTTTTTTGTGTTGTTCTGGGAGACATCCGTCGTTTGGGTCGTTCTCCAAGTTGGGATCTGCCGTGCCTGAGGAGGAGAATTTTTCCGGTGATTTGGAGAGAGTTTGGACGGATGTGCGTGGTAATCTTCAGGAGGCCAACAGAAAATCTAAAGACTACTTTGATAGGAAACGACAGGAGGTTTTGTTCGCTGTTGGTGACATGGTCTGGTTGTCCTCTAGGAATCTGCGGTTGAGGATTCCTTCTAAGAAATTGGGTCCCAAGTTTGTAGGGCCCTTTAAGGTGCTTCAGGTTGTCAACCAATCTGCTGTTAGGTTGGAGGTTCCTACCTCCTGGAGAATTAATCCGGTATTTCATGTCTCTCTGTTAAAAAAAGCTGTTGTGTCGGATGGTGACGCCTCTGCCTCTGTTCCTCCGGTGGTGGAGGACGGGGAATATGAAATTTCTCGCATCCTTAACTCTAGACGGTATAGAGGTAGTTTGCAGTATCTTGTGGCCTGGAAAGGTTTCGGACCCGAGGATAACTCTTGGGTGAGGTCAGATGATGTTTCCACGTCCACACTTATCAGAGCGTTTCACAGGAGATTTCCTGATAAGCCTGGTCCTAGGGGATCCGGAGGATCCTCTTAGAAGGGGGGGTACTGTTAGAACCTTGCTCTTAGGTTTTTTCCTTTGCTGGTCACATGACCTTGTTGGCCTATTTAATCCTGCTCCGCCCTTCTGGCTTTGCTGGACTTCATTGTATAACTACTTTCTAGCTAGCCTGTGCTCTGTATCTAACTCTGTTAGTTTGCTTGGTCTACGGACCTCTATGTTCTATATATTTTGTTTGTTCGTCTGTCTGCTACTATTTCTGTTAGGAGGTGTCCCATTTTCCTCCCAGTCCTTAGTACTTGTAGGGATTCCTTCCCCACATCTATAGGTCTCCGTACAGACTAGCTTAGGACTTTAGCAGGCCTGATCGCAGGATCAGGTTCCCTGTTACATCGTAGGGATTCAGCTGAGTTCTATCGTAGGGACAGATCTCATCTGTTTCTTTAGCTCTGGTAGCAGAACATAACAATACAACAATATCCCGGTGAATGCTACAAACTGCACCCCGGCTTACCTGATGCGAGCTAGACCAGGTAAGCTGCCCGTAGACCTGGAGATGGGAGTCCTAATACCTGAGGACACCTCCCCGGATGCGGACTGGGATACGAAAAGGCAACTGCAGTACAAGAAGGTACAGGAGAGTGTGGAGAAGAGCCTGGCCCAGGTGAGAGAGAGGCAAGAAAAACTCTTCAATCAACACGCCCCTGCTGGTCCCCTAGAGCCTGGTGAGCAAGTCCTAAAGCGAAAAAGAAGGCTACATAAGTTGGACGACCAGTGGGAAAGGGAACCCTACACCGTACTGCAGTCTGACCACGACAACCCAAAGGTGTGCGTAATCACCAAGGATGGAGGAGAAACCACTAGTACCGTCTCCAGAGACCACCTCAAAAGGTGCCCCGAGCAACTCCGTAGTGCAGAAGAGGATCAGAGTGACCTTGAACCCGCAGAGGACAAGGAAGAAATGATCAGCACCGTTCTCGAAGAGTTCCCTCAGTCCTGGACTCGCATAAATGATGCCATAGTGGTACCTGTCCTGCATTTCCTGCAACCGGCACAGCAACAACCAACACCAGAGCCGGAAGGTGAAGAGGAGCAAGCGGTTCCAGAGGCAGAAGAGCCTGTACCAGCAGCCCAGGACAGTCAACCCTCTGCTGACAGTGAGCCTGCCATGCCTGCGGTAAGCCAAAGGACCCGCAGACAGCTGCCTGCCCTACCTGTACACCCAGCTGGTAGCTGTACCCCTAACGCTAGTGGGGAAAGCCAGGTTGGTCCACCACCAGACAGTGGGCTACGTAGGTCAACCAGGAGCACAAAGGGGCAGATACCCGCTCGCTGGAGAATATAGAGCGCGCTAAGATTGTAAATGACCCTGTTGCCAAATGTTGAATTGTTTGCAAAGTTACATGCATGTTTGGTAATTCTGTGTTTCAGTTTCTTGCAGCTACCGTAAGGACTCAAAGGTTATGGACTTTTTATAACCGGGACCTTGTATGGACTGCGTTCGGAGCCTAACCAAGGAATGAACTAAGACTGTGAAGGACTTGGGGTAGGACAGACCCCCACCTGGTTAAGGCTCCCCGTTGAGCTGGTGATATGGACACCCGGTCACAGGCCACACTGTGACCTTAAGAACTCAATCTGTGCGTCGCTTGTGTACTAATGTTTTATGGTCATGCATATAATCCTTGTTTACTGTTTAGTCCCGGAGTACTAAATTTTACTAGGGGGGAATGTGTCACCCTGGCCTGGATGCCACAAAATGTGAATAAAGCTGTGTCTGAGAGCAAGGGGGAGGTTCTCTAGTCAGGGGAACATTAGCATGCAATGCCTCCTGTCTCAGGCCAGTAGGGGGAGCAGGCTGCCCCTATAAAAGCTGGTACTGGGGGCAGGGTTAGAGAGAACTTGATGGCCTGTCTCAGCATTGAGACTTGTCCCAGAGCAGAGCAGGGAGAGACAGTTGCACTGCACCTAAGAGGAAGTGTGGCAGGAGGAGAGCCACAAGCCAGAGACAAGAGGCGAAGAGAGCCTGTCTTGGCAGATAAAGGACTTAATTTCCCAGACTTTGGTGTCTGAGGCTGGGAGGATTCCACATTCTCCAGCAGATAACCAGTTCGCAGGGGACTGTATATTCCTTGGCCTAAGAAGCCTGGAGGCCCTGCCACAACAGAAGGGACCAGCAAAGCCGTACAAGGCTGGGAGCAGAAAGGAACCCACGTCGCAGGCCATACAGGCGAGAATACACGGAAAGCTCGGAAACGTGGGCTGTTACCCTATAACGAGGAGATAGCCAGAAGGAGCACAGAAAGCACGGTAGGCCTACACCCTCACCCTGACCAGGGCCAATTTCCCCGTTGCTCTCAGACATCCAGGTCCCCTCCTAGCTGGGACTGTTTGTGGGTCAGTTTACCTGTTCTAGTAAAGACCCTGGACTGCAACCTGTTGTCTGTGTGCTCCTTGCTCCTCCAGCACTATTAGCACTGGGACTCTCACTACCATCACTCCCACCATCCATTATACTGCCCTGGGGCCGCACTCTTCCCGTGAGGAGTCACAATACCCTAGCTGCACACCTCATCAGCCCCAGCGGTCTGCATGCAGCGGCGGTTCCTAATAACCGCAATCCACGGGTGGCGTAGTCGGACATTATCAGCAGAACGTAGCAGACTACCATTGGCCTGACCACCCTGAGCCACGGAACTGGGTTGCCACTACTACTCCCATCGTTCCCCTACTGCCTGGATCCGAGTGCCCCACGGCCCAGGGGGCGAGTCAAATACAGTGACTCCAATTCTTTACGCAGGTTTAGGTACTGGCTGTACTTATTCCTCCCTTTATTAACTGACAGTCTCTTTAAGAGGGATCTGATATCCTCCTTGACATCCTCCCACCAGTCGGCCATGTTGTCATAGAAATCAACCCTGTCTAGATGGACCTGAATAAGGGAGTGGACACTACTCTGGACATAGGCATCACCTAGGAGACTGGAATTAAGCTTCCACAACCCTCTACCAATGTCCGGACAGTTAGAGGTCCCCAGACAGAAGCACAAGGCGAGGTGATCAGAGTAAGGGACGACCTTCTCACTCAGGGTGCTGACAGCCTCAGTAGGACTCACAAAAACAAAATCTATCCTACTGCTCCTGTTGGAACAAGAGTACGTGAATTTTGGCTGACGACCTCCCTGTGTGAAAACGTCAGTCAGTCCTGCCTGCCTTATGATGTTATGTAGGACCTTGCCGTCCCTGGTCACTGTCCTTCCTGAGGAGCTGTCACCTGAGGTCAGTATGGCATTAAAGTCTCCTGCCATCACCACTTGAAGAGAAGTAAAGAGGAAAGCTGGATCCTGTCAGTCACCGTCTGTGGCCCATAGATGTTAATAAGCCGGAGTCGCCTACCATGGATAGTGACTTCCAGGACCAGACACCTTCCCATGACCACTTCTGTCATCCTATGTACAGTCACATCATGGGTGTTAAACAGGACAGCAACCCCGGCGTAAGGCTCCACAGCCAGTGACCAGAAAGATGGACCGGACCGCCATTCCCTCTCAGCCTCTCTCATAAGCCCCAGAGATGTCAGTCGTGTCTCCTGCAGGAAGATGACATCTGTGTCCAGGTATCTGAGATGTTCATACACTGCATGTCTCGTCCTCCTCACCTTAATACTATTCACGTTACTCGATGTCAATGTTAATGAGAACCCCGCCATCACAACACAATATAGAAGGAGCAGAGTAACAGCCATCATCATGAATCAGAGATGTTTTGTTCACCACTGGTGTCCATGCCAGCCTCCACCTGAGGGTCCACAGATAAGGGCTTCCGCTTTGGCGGGGGATGGTCCTCTGTGTCCCTGTCACATTCAGCATCAATTTTCCTCAACTCTATCTCATAGTCATCATCATTATACTCAGATAAGACTCCATATTTATTGGACACAACCATCACATCTGCAGAAACCTGGTCCTTCTCACTAGCACTCTGACCAGAGTCATATTCTGCCTCAGGTTTACGGGAGGAAGTGTTCCTCTTCTTCCTTTTATTATGATTAATGCTCCAGTCATCAGATACAGACATTGATGCTGAAGGGGGGGGCTACCTGAGGCATGACCTCCATGTTCCCCTCTGCACCCTCTGTACCCCGCTGCTCTGGTGTTACATGGGTGGACTCCTGGCGGGCACCTGAGCTATTCAGTATCCCTGCTGAAGTTAAATCCTCTTCCTCCTGCACCCCTGCCACCACCTCCTGAGCCTCTGCCCCTGCCACCACCTCCTGAGCCTCTGCCCCTGCCACCACCTCCTGAGCTTCTGCCCCTGCCACCACCTCCTGAGCCTCTGCCCCTGCCACCACCTCCTGAGCCTCTGCCCCTGCCACCACCTCCTGAGCCTCTGCCCCTGCCACCACCTCCTGAGCCTCTGCCTCTGCCACCACCTCCTGAGCCTCTGCCTCTGCCACCACCTCCTGAGCCTCTGCCCCTGCCACCACCTCCTGAGCCTCTGCCCCTGCCACCACCTCCTGAGCCTCTGCCCCTGCCACCACCTCCTGAGCCTCTGCCCCTGCCACCACCTCCTGAGCCTCTGCCCCTGCCACCACCTCCTGAGCCTCTGCCCCTGCCACCACCTCCTGAGCCTCTGCCTCTGCCACCACCTCCTGAGCCTCTGCCCCTGCCACCACCTCCTGAGCCTCTGCCCCTGCCACCACCTCCTGAGCCTCTGCCCCTGCCACCACCTCCTGAGCCTCTGCCCCTGCCATCACATCCTCATCAGGGAAGGCTTTGCAGATATTGTGCCAGGCGTCTGGACAGTCCCTGTGAGGGTGGCCCATCTTACCACAGAGGTTGCACCTAACGTCCCGGCAGTCTGCAGCGACATGGCCGATTACCCCACACAGGCTGCACTTTACTACAGTACAGGCATTAGCCAGATGACCTGTTTTACCACATTTAAAGCATTTTCTTGGCTGCCCGGGATAGTAACATGCCCCCTTCTCCCTCCCAATGAAGAAGGAGTTGGGTAGGTGGGCAGTGATGTTGTTATGCTGCTGCAGCTTCACCTGGACCTTCCACCCCGTTGTCCAGATACCATCCTCATCTCTGATCTTGGTGAGTCCAGAGACGAGGTCACAATGTCTCTGGAGCCACACCTGGATGTCCTGTGGGGGAACGGCCTCATTCCAGAAGGTGATATTCACAGTGACGGTATCTGGCCTGGAAATGGGAACCAGTATAAACTTATTCCAGCCTTCAGTTTCTCTGAACTTGGGGTAATTGGTCCAGAATCTATCCAGGTCAGGCATGAGCTTAAAGCTGATATCATAGCCCTGCCTGTCCTGCAGATTAGATACTGCCAGGATTTCATTCGGCACAAACCCCATCTGGCGGCATAGTAGCTCTCTCACCACATACCTGCGTTGTGGTAGATCCTCCTTGGCACCTAAGTATTTAAAACGCACTACATTTATGCGCCTAAATGTCTGGCCCGTATACCCTGCTCCGGAGGTGAAAGATGGAGCGCCGCGGCTCCAGGCATTCCTGGGGGGCACCTGCCGGGTCACACTAGGCTGGCTGACAGGTATAGGGTCTGCAGCAGGAGGGGCTGTCACACCTTGTGTACTAGATGGTAAAGGGGGACAATCACCCATATCATGCACATTATCATGAACAGCATTATTATCATCAGACAGTACAACATCCATCACAGCCTGTAAATCCCCCCCAGCCCCCGACCCCATAGGCACAGCATCATTAGCGCCAGTCTGAGCTTCAGCCTCAGCCTCATCAGCACAAACAGTCTCACATGCAATGTCCTGCTCCTGTGTGGGGCACTCTGGGACTTGTGGTGCCTCTGCTGGAATCTGAGGTGTACACTCCCGTTCACACGCCGCTGCCTGCTGTTGCAGTGTTTTTCCAACCAGGAAACAGAAGCGGGGAGCCTGTAACACCGGTCGTGCCTGCAGCTGGGGGGTCTCTGACTTCACATCAGGGGTTCTGGACTCCGTAGCACAGTCCTGCTTACAGGAGGCGAACCGTTCCCGGTTTACGTAGGTCTCCTTCAGGGGCTCCATGCTTTCCAGCACACTGTCCATGTCCTGCACCACACTCGCCAGTTCTACACCAAGTGAGTTCAGTTTCATGTCACACACAGCGTTACTCTCAGGGTTAGTTGCTTTTAGATTATAGATAAAGTCTATCTGCATCTGCAGCAGTTGTTTGTGCTGCTGCAACTCACCCATCTTCCTGACCAGTCCGGGTATCTCCTCCGCCAGCTGCAGCTCGGGGCACGCTGCGTCCCCACAGATTTAGGCTTGGCCACAGGGTCAGGGACTCTGAACACTGACTTGTCACTTGCCTCCACCACAGGTGTTTTTGTGGCTACCTTGTTGGATTCAGGCACTGCGGCAAGTTTACCGCTGACACCAGACTGCGACCTCGTGCGACCTGAATTCACCATGCCGGACACCACATGCTGCTGCTGGAGATTTTCCTGGAGGGTTTGTTTCTCCAGAGACGTCCGTCTCTGTCTGCAGACTGGAGAGCTGAGCTGCACACCTGATGGTGATGGAGGCTGAGCTGCCGGCTGGGGCTGTGCACGGACTGGAGAGCTGACCTGCACACCTGATGGTGATGGAGGCTGAGCTGAAGGCTGGGGCTGTGCACGGACTGGAGAGCTGACCTGCACACCTGATGGTGATGGCGGCTGAGCTGCCGGCTGGGGCTGTGCACGGACTGGAGAGCTGACCTGCACACCTGATGGTGATGGAGGCTGAGCTGAAGGCTGGGGCTGTGCACGGACTGGAGAGCTGACCTGCACACCTGATGGTGATGGCGGCTGAGCTGAAGGCTGGGGCTGTGCACGGACTGGAGAGCTGAACTGCACACCTGATGGTGATGGCGGCTGAGCTGAAGGCTGGGGCTGTGCACGGACTGGAGAGCTGACCTGCACACCTGATGGTGATGGTGGCTGAGCTGCCGGCTGGGGCTGTGCACGGACTGGACTTCCACTGGGTGGATTACAAAGCTTCACACTTTGCTGCATTTCTTTACTCACATCTGGCTTCTTTGCTGCACTTAACTTTACACACAGATTCTTTATCTCCTTCTTTCTTGCTGGAGCTTTGTGCTGCAGTCACAGGTCTCACAGTGACTCTGGGTGTATTATTCCCATTGGAAGTAGCCTGGGAGCCTTGTCCCAGTGTAGGCCGAGAAGCCTGGGCCTTGCCTGGGGAGCTTCCCCGCCCAGGGGGGCCCCGCCCTGGGCTTGCTCCAGACATGAGGAGAGCTACACAACACAACCTCACAGCTTGGGGGCAGAATTATAGTAGTTATATTCTTGTACATAGGGGGCAATATTATAGTAGTTATATTCTTGTACATAGGGGGCAGTATTATAGTAGTTATATCCTTGTACATAGGGGGCAGTATTATAGTAGTTATATTCTTGTACATAGGGGGCAGTATTATAGTAGTTATATTCTTGTACATAGGAGCAGTATTATAGTAGTTATATTCTTGCACATAGGGGGCAGTATTATAGTAGTTATATTCTTGGACATAGGGGGCAGTATTATAGTAGTTATATTCTTGTACATAGGAGCAGTATTATAGTAGTTATATTCTTGTACATAGGAGCAGTATTATAGTAGTTATATTCTTGTACATAGGAGCAGTATTATACTAGTTATATTCTTGTACATAGGGGGCAGTATTATAGTAGTTATATTCCTGCACATAGGAGCAGTATTATAGTAGTTATATTCTTGTACATAGGAGCAGTATTATAGTAGTTATATTCTTGTACATAGGAGCAGTATTATACTAGTTATATTCTTGTACATAGGGGGCAGTATTATAGTAGTTATATTCCTGCACATAGGAGCAGTATTATAGTAGTTATATTCTTGTACATAGGGGCAGTATTATAGTAGTTATATTCTTGTATATAGGGGGAGTATTATAGTAGTTATATTCTTGTACATAGGGGCAGTATTATAGTAGTTATATTCTTGTATATAGGGGGAGTATTATAGTAGATATATTCTTGTACATAGGGGGCAGTATTATAGTAGTTATATTCCTGCACATAGGAGCAGTATTATAGTAGTTATATTCTTGTACATAGGGGCAGTATTATAGTAGTTATATTCTTGTATATAGGGGGAGTATTATAGTAGTTATATTCTTGTACATAGGGGACAGTATTATAGTAGTTATACTCTTGTACATATGGGCAGTATTATAGTAGTTATATTCTAGTACATAGGAGCAGTATTATAGTACTTATATTCTTGTACGTAGGTGCAGTATCATAGCAGTTATATTCCTGCACATAGGAGCAGTATTATAGTAGTTATATTCTTGTATATAGGGGCAGTATTATAGTAATTATATTCTTGTACATATGGGCAGTATTATAGTAGTTATATTCTTGTACATATGGGCAGTATTATAGTAGTTATATTCTTGTACATAGGACCAGTATTATAGTAGTTATATTCTTGTACATAGGACCAGTATTATAGCAGTTACAGTAGGAGCAGTATTATAGTAGTTATATACTTGTACATATGGGCAGTATTATAATAGTTGTATTCTTGTACATAGGGGCAGTATTATAGTAGTTGTATTCTTGTATATAGGAGTAGTATTATAGTAGTTATATTTTTGTACATCGGAGCAGTATTATAGTAGTTATATTCTTGCACATAGGGGCAGTATTATAGTAGTTATAGTCTGGTACATAGGGGGCAGTATTATAGTAGTTATATTCTTGTACATAGGGGGCAGTATTATAGTAGTTATTTTCTTGTACATAGGGGGCAGTATTATCGTAGTTATATTCTTGTACATAGGTGCAGTATTATAGTAGTTATATTCTTGTACATAGGGGCAGAATTATAGTAGATATATTCTTGTACATAGGGGGCAGTATTATAGTAGTTATATTCTTGTACATGGGAGCAGTATTATAGTAGTTATATTCTTGTACATATGGGCAGTATTATAATAGTTGTATTCTTGTACATAGGGGCAGTATTATAGTAGTTGTATTCTTGTACATAGGAGAAGTATTATAGTAGTTATATTTTTGTACATCAGAGCAGTATTATAGTAGTTATATTCTTGTACATAGGAGCAGTATTATAGTGCTTATATTCTTGTACATAGGAGCAGCATTATAGTAGTTATATTCTTGTACATAGGGGCAGTATTATAGTAGTTATATTCTTGTACATATGGGCAGTATTATAGTAGTTATATTCTTGTACATAGGAGCAGTATTATAGAAGTTGTATTCTTGTACATAGGAGGAGTATTATACTAGTTATATTCTTGTACATAGGAGCAGTATTATAGTAGTTATATTCTTGTACATATGGGCAGTATTATAATAGTTGTATTCTTGTACATAGGGGCAGTATTATAGTAGTTGTATTCTTGTACATCGGAGCAGTGTTATAGTAGTTATATTCTTGTAGATAGGGGGCAGTATTATCGTAGTTATATTCTTGTACATAGGAGCAGTATTATAGTAGTTATATTCTTCTACATAGGAGCAGTATTATAGTAGTTATATTCCTGCACATAGGAGCAGTATTATAGTAGTTATATTCTTGTACATAGGGGCAGTATTATAGTAGTTATATTCTTGTATATAGGGGGAGTATTATAGTAGTTATATTCTTGTACATATGGTCAGTATTATAGTAGTTATATTCTTGTACATATGGGCAGTATTATAGTAGTTATATTCTTGCACATAGGAGCAGTATTATAGTACTTATATTCTTGTACATAGGTGCAGTATCATAGCAGTTATATTCCTGCACATAGGAGCAGCATTATAGTAGTTATATTCTTGTACATAGGGCAGTATTATAGTAGTTATATTCTTGTACATATGGGCAGTATAATAGTAGTTATATTCTTGTACATAGGAGCAGTATTATAGTAGTTGTATTCTTGTACATAGGAGCAGTATTATAGTAGTTATATTCTTGTACATAGGAGAAGTATTATAGTAGTTATATTCTTGTACACAGGGGGCAGTATTATAGAAGTTATATTCTTGTACATAGGGGGCAGTATTATCGTAGTTATATTCTTGTACATAGGAGCAGTATTATAGTAGTTATATTCTTGTACATAGGGACAGTATTATAGTAGTTATATTCTTGTACATAGGGGGCAGTATTATAGTAGTTATTTTGTTGTACATGGGAGCAGTATTATAGTAGTTGTATTCTTGTACATAGGGGCAGTATTATAGTAGTTATATACTTTTACATAGGGAGCAGAATTATAATAGTTATATTCTTGTACATAGGGGCAGTATTATAGTAGTTATATTCTTGTACATAGGGGGCAGTATTATAGTAGTTATATTCCTGCAGATAGGAGCAGTATTATAGTACTTATATTCTTGTACATAGAAGCAGTATTATAGTACTTATATTCTTATACTTAGAGGGCAATATTATAGTAGTTATATTCTTGTACATAGGAGCAGTATTATAGTAGTTATATTCTTGTACATAGGGGGAAGTATTATAGTAGTTATATTCTTCTGCATAGGGAGCAGTATTATAGTAGTTATATTCTTGTACATAGGGGCAGTAACATAGTAGTTATATTCTTGTACATAGGGGGCAGTATTATAGTAGTTATACTCTTTTACATAGGTGCAGTATTATAGTAGTTATATTCTTGTACATAGGGGCAGTATTACAGTAGTTGTATTCTTGTACATAGGAGCAGTAACATAGTAGTTATATTCTTGTACATAGGGGGCAGTATTATAGAAGTTATCTTCTTGTACATAGGGGCAGTATTATAGTAGTTATATTCTTGTACATAGGGGAGGTAACATAGTAGTTATATTTTTGTACATAGGGGGCAGTATTATAGTAGTTATATTCTTTTACATAGGGGCAGTATTATAGTAGTTATATTTTTCTACATAGGGGCAGTATTATAGTAGTTATATTCTTGTACATAGGGGCAGTATTATAGTAGTTATATACTTGTACATATGGGCAGTATTATAATAGTTGTATTCTTGTACATAGGGGCAGTATTATAGTAGTTGTATTCTTGTACATAGGAGAAGTATTATAGTAGTTATATTTTTGTACATCAGAGCAGTATTATAGTAGTTATATTCTTGTACATAGGAGCAGTATTATAGTACTTATATTCTTGTACATAGGGGGCAGTATTATAGTAGTTATATTCTTGTACATAGGGGCAGTGTTATAGTAGTTATATTCTTGTACATAGGGGGCAGTATTATAGTAGTTATATTCTTGTACATAGCGGCAGTATTATAGTAGTTATATTCTTGTACATAGGAGAAGTATTATAGTAGTTATATTCTTGTACATAGGGGCAGCATTATAGTAGTTATATTCTTGTACATATGGGCAGTATTATAGTAGTTATATTCTTGTACACAGGAGCAGTATTATAGTAGTTGTATTCTTGTACATAGGAGCAGTATTATAGTAGTTATATTCTTGTACATAGGAGCAGTATTATAGTAGTTATATTCTTGTACATATGGGCAGTATTATAATAGTTGTATTCTTGTACATACGGGCAGTATTATAGTAGTTGTATTCTTGTATATAGGAGTAGTATTATAGCAGTTATATTTTTGTACATCGGAGCAGTATTATAGTAGTTGTATTCTTGTAGATAGGGGGCAGTATTATAGAAGTTATATTCTTGTACATAGGGGGCAGTATTATCGTAGTTATATTCTTGTACATAGGAGCAGTATTATAGTAGTTATATTCTTGTACATAGGAGCAGTATTATAGTAGTTATATTCCTGCACATAGGAGCAGTATTATAGTAGTTATATTCTTGTACATAGGGGCAGTATTATAGTAGTTATATTCTTGTATATAGGGGGAGTATTATAGTAGTTATATTCTTGTACATACAGGGCAGTATTATAGTAGCTATATTCTTGTACATAGGGAGCAGTATTATAGTAGTTATATTCTTGTACATATGGGCAGTATTATAGTAGTTATATTCTTGTACATAGGGACAGTATTATAGTAGTTATATTCTTGTACATAGGGGACAGTATTATAGTTGTTATATTCTTGTCCATGGGAGCAGTATTATAGTAGTTGTATTCTTGTACATAGGGGCAGTATTATAGTAGTTATATACTTGTACATAGGGAGCAGAATTATAGTAGTTATATTCTTGTACATAGGGGCAGTATTATAGTAGTTATATTCTTGTACATAGGGGGCAGTATTATAGTAGTTATATTCCTGCAGATAGGAGCAGTATTATAGTACTTATATTCTTGTACATAGAAGCAGTATTATAGGACTTATATCCTTATACTTAGAGGGCAATATTATAGTAGTTATATTCTTGTACATAGGAGCAGTATTATAGTAGTTATATTCTTGTACATAGGGGGAAGTATTATAGTAGTTATATTCTTCTGCATAGGGAGCAGTATTATAGTAGTTATATTCTTGTACATAGGGGCAGTAACATAGTAGTTATATTCTTGTACATAGGGGGCAGTATTATAGTAGTTATACTCTTTTACATAGGTGCAGTATTATAGTAGTTATATTCTTGTACATAGGGGCAGTATTACAGTAGTTGTATTCTTGTACATAGGAGCAGTAACATAGTAGTTATATTCTTGTACATAGGGGGCAGTATTATAGAAGTTATCTTCTTGTACATAGGGGCAGTATTATAGTAGTTATATTCTTGTACATAGGGGAGGTAACATAGTAGTTATATTTTTGTACATAGGGGGCAGTATTATAGTAGTTATATTCTTTTACATAGGGGCAGTATTATAGTAGTTATATTTTTCTACATAGGGGCAGTAACATAGTTATATTCTTGTACATAGGGGCAGTATTATAGTAGTTATATACTTGTACATATGGGCAGTATTATAATAGTTGTATTCTTGTACATAGGGGCAGTATTATAGTAGTTGTATTCTTGTACATAGGAGAAGTATTATAGTAGTTATATTTTTGTACATCAGAGCAGTATTATAGTAGTTATATTCTTGTACATAGGAGCAGTATTATAGTACTTATATTCTTGTACATAGGGGGCAGTATTATAGTAGTTATATTCTTGTACATAGGGGCAGTGTTATAGTAGTTATATTCTTGTACATAGGGGGCAGTATTATAGTAGTTATATTCTTGTACATAGCGGCAGTATTATAGTAGTTATATTCTTGTACATAGGAGAAGTATTATAGTAGTTATATTCTTGTACATAGGGGCAGCATTATAGTAGTTATATTCTTGTACATATGGGCAGTATTATAGTAGTTATATTCTTGTACACAGGAGCAGTATTATAGTAGTTGTATTCTTGTACATAGGAGCAGTATTATAGTAGTTATATTCTTGTACATAGGAGCAGTATTATAGTAGTTATATTCTTGTACATATGGGCAGTATTATAATAGTTGTATTCTTGTACATACGGGCAGTATTATAGTAGTTGTATTCTTGTATATAGGAGTAGTATTATAGCAGTTATATTTTTGTACATCGGAGCAGTATTATAGTAGTTGTATTCTTGTAGATAGGGGGCAGTATTATAGAAGTTATATTCTTGTACATAGGGGGCAGTATTATCGTAGTTATATTCTTGTACATAGGAGCAGTATTATAGTAGTTATATTCTTGTACATAGGAGCAGTATTATAGTAGTTATATTCCTGCACATAGGAGCAGTATTATAGTAGTTATATTCTTGTACATAGGGGCAGTATTATAGTAGTTATATTCTTGTATATAGGGGGAGTATTATAGTAGTTATATTCTTGTACATAGGGGGCAGTATTATAGTAGCTATATTCTTGTACATAGGGAGCAGTATTATAGTAGTTATATTCTTGTACATATGGGCAGTATTATAGTAGTTATATTCTTGTACATAGGGACAGTATTATAGTAGTTATATTCTTGTACATAGGGGGCAGTATTATAGTTGTTATATTCTTGTCCATGGGAGCAGTATTATAGTAGTTGTATTCTTGTACATAGGGGCAGTATTATAGTAGTTATATACTTGTACATAGGGAGCAGAATTATAGTAGTTATATTCTTGTACATAGGGGCAGTATTATAGTAGTTATATTCTTGTACATAAGGGGCAGTATTATAGTAGTTATATTCCTGCAGATAGGAGCAGTATTATAGTACTTATATTCTTGTACATAGAAGCAGTATTATAGTACTTATATCCTTATACTTAGAGGGCAATATTATAGTAGTTATATTCTTGTACATAGGAGCAGTATTATAGTAGTTATATTCTTGTACATAGGGGGAAGTATTATAGTAGTTATATTCTTCTGCATAGGGAGCAGTATTATAGTAGTTATATTATTGTGCATAGGAGCAGTATTAAAGTAGTTATATTCTTGTACATAGGGGCAGTAACATAGTAGTTATATTCTTGTACATAGGGGGCAGTATTATAGAAGTTATCTTCTTGTACATAGGGGCAGTATTATAGTAGTTATATTCTTGTACATAGGGGAGGTAACATAGTAGTTATATTTTTGTACATAGGGGGCAGTATTATAGTAGTTATATTCTTTTACATAGGGGCAGTATTATAGTAGTTATATTTTTCTACATAGGGGCAGTAACATAGTAGTTATATTCTTGTACATAGGGGCAGTATTATAGTAGTTATATTCTTGTACATAGGAGCAGTATTATAGTAGTTATATTCTTGTACATAGGGAGCAGTGTTATAGTAGTTATATTCTTGTACATAGGGGCAGTATTATAGTAGTTATATTCTTGTACATAGGGGGCAGTATTATAGTAGTTATACTCCTGCAGATAGGAGCAGTATTATAGTAGTTATAGTCTTGTGCTTAGGAGCAGTATTATAGTAGTTATATTCTTGTACATAGGGGCAGTATTAAAGTAGTTGTATTCTTGTACATAGGGGCAGTATTATAGTAGTTATATTCCTGTACATAGGGGCAGTAATATAGTAGTTATATTCTTGTACATAGGGGGCAGTATTATAATAGTTACATTCTTGTACATAGGAGCAGTAACAGAGTAGTTATATTCTTGTACATAGGGGGCAGTATTATAGCAGTTATATTCTTGTACATAGGGGCAGTATTATAGTAGTTATATTCTTGTACATAGGGGCAGTATTATAGTAGTTTTATTCTTGTATATAGGAGCAGTATTATAGTAGTTATATTCTTGTACATAGGGGGCAGTATTATAGTAGTTATATTCTTGTACATGGGAGCAGTATTATAGTAGCTATATTCTTGTACATATGGGCAGTATTATAATAATTGTATTCTTGTACATAGGGGCAGTATTATAGTAATTATATTTTTGTACATCGGAGCAGTATTATAGTAGTTATATTCTTGTACATAGGGGCAGTATTATAGAAGTTATATTCTTGTACATAGGGGGCAGTATTATCGTAGTTATATTCTTGTACATAGGAGCAGTATTATAGTAGTTATATTCTTGTACATAGGGGCAGTATTATAGTAGTTATATTCTTGTACATAGGGGGCAGTATTATAGTAGTTATATTCTTGTACATGGGAGCAGTATTATAGTAGTTGTATTCTTGTACATAGGGGCAGTATTATAGTAGTTATATTCTTGTACATAGTGAGCAGAATTATAGTAGTTATATTCTTGTACATAGGGGCAGTATTATAGTAGTTATATTCTTGTACAAAGGGGGCAGTATTATAGTAGTTATATTCCTGCAGATAGGAGCAGTATTATAGTAGTTATATTCTTGTACATAGAAGCATTATTATAGTCCTTATATTCTTATACATAGCGGGCAATATTATAGTAGTTATATTCTTGTACATAGGAGCAGTATTATAGTAGTTATATTCTTGTACATAGGGGGAAGTTTTATAGTAGTTGTATTCTTGTACATAGGAGAAGTATTATACTAGTTATATTTTTGTACATCAGAGCAGTATTATAGTAGTTATATTCTTGTACATAGAAGCAGTATTAGAGTACTTATATTCTTATACATAGCGGGCAATATTATAGTAGTTATATTCTTTTACATAGGGGCAGTATTATAGTAGTTGTATTCTTGTACCTAGGGGCAGTATTATAGTAGTTATATTCTTGTACATTGGGGCAGTAATATAGTAGTTATATTGTTGTACATAGGGGACAGTATTATAGTAGTTTTATTCTTGTACATAGGAGCAGTAACAGAGTAGTTATATTCTTGTACATAGGGAGCAGTATTATAGTAGTTATATTATTGTATATAGGAGCAGTATTATAGTAGTTATATTCTTGTACATAGGAGCAGTATTATAGTAGTTATATTCTTGTACATAGGGGCAGTATTATAGTAGTTATATTCTTGTACATAGAAGCAGTATTATAGTAGTTATATTCTTGTACACAGGGGGCAGTATTATAGTAGTTATATTCTTGTACATATAGGCAGTATTATAGTAATTATATTCTTGTATATAGGGAGCAGTATTATATTAGTTATATTCTTGTACATAGGGGGCAGTATTATAGTAGTTATATTCTTGTACATAGGGGGCAGTATTATAGTAGTTATACTATCTTACATAGGGGCTGTATTATAGTAGTTATATTCTTGTACATAGGGGCAGTATTATAGTAGTTATATTCTTGTACATAGGGGCAGTATTATAGTAGTTATATTCTTGTACATAGGGGCAGTATTATAGTAGTTATATTCTTGTACTTAGGGGCAGTATTATAGTAGTTATATTCTTGTACATAGGAGCAGTAACATAGTAGTTATATTCTCGTACATAGGGGGCAGTATTATAGTAGTTATATTCTTGTACATAGGGGCAGTATTATAGTAGTTATCTTCCTGCAGATAGGAGCAGTATTATAGTAGTTCTATTCTTGTACGTAGAAGCAGTATTATAGTACTTATATTCTTATACATAGGGGGCAGTATTATAGTAGTTATATTCTTGTACATAGGGGCAGTATTATAGTAGTTATATTCCTGCAGATAGGAGCAGTATTATAGTAGTTCTATTCTTGTACGTAGAAGCAGTATTATAGTACTTATATTCTTATACATAGGGGGCAGTATTATAGTATTTATATTCTTGTACATAGGGGCAGTATTATAGTAGTTATATTCCTGCAGATAGGAGCAGTATTATAGCAGTTATATTCTTGTACGTAGAAGCAGTATTATAGTAGTTATATTCTTGTACATAGAGGCAGTATTATAGTAGTTCTATTCTTTTACATTGGGAGCAGTATTATAGTAGTTATATTCTTTTACAGAGGGGGCAGTATTATAGTAGTTATATTCTTGTACATAGGAGCAGTATTATAGTAGTTATATTCTTGCGCATAGGGAGCAGTATTATAGTAGTTATAGTCTTGTGCTTAGGAGCAGTATTATAGCAGTTATATTCTTGTACATAGGGGCAGTATTACAGTAGTTATATTCCTGTACATAGGGGCAGTATTATAGTAGTTTTATTCTTGTATATAGGAGCAGTATTATAGTAGTTATATTCTTGTACATAGGGGGCAGTATTATAGTAGTTATATTCTTGTATATGGGAGCAGTATTATAGTAGCTATATTCTTGTATATATGGGCAGTATTATAATAGTTGTATTCTTGTACATAGGGGCAGTATTATAGTAATTATATTTTTGTACATCGGAGCAGTATTATAGTAAATATATTCTTGTACATAGGGGGCAGTATTATAGTAGTTATTTTCTTGTACATGGGATCAGTATTATTGTAGTTGTATTCTTGTACATAGGGGCAGTATTATAGTAGTTATATTCTTGTACATAGTGAGCAGAATTATAGTAGTTATATTCTTGTACATAGGGGGCAGTACGATAGTAGTTATATTCTTGTACATAGGGAGCAGTGTTATAGTAGTTATATTCTTGTACATAGGGGCAGTATTATAGTAGTTATATTCTTGTACAAAGGGGGCAGTATTATAGTGGTTATATTCTTTTACATAGGGGCAGTATTATAGTAGTTATATTCTTGTACATTGGGGCAGTAATATAGTAGTTATATTGTTGTACATAGGGGACAGTATTATAGTAGTTACATTCTTGTACATAGGAGCAGTAACAGAGTAGTTATATTCTTGTACATAGGGGGCAGTATTATAGTAGTTATATTATTGTATATAGGAGCAGTATTATAGTAGTTATATTCTTGTACATAGGAGCAGTATTATAGTAGTTATATTCTCGTACATAGGGGCAGTATTATAGTAGTTATATTCTTGTACATAGAAGCAGTATTATAGTAGTTATATTCTTGTACACAGGGGGCAGTATTATAGTAGTTATATTCTTGTACATATGGGCAGTATTATAGTAATTATATTCTTGTATATAGGGAGCAGTATTATATTAGTTATATTCTTGTACATAGGGGGCAGTATTATAGTAGTTATATTCTTGTACATAGGGGCAGTATTATAGTAGTTATATTCTTGTACATAGGGGCAGTGACATAGTAGTTATATTCTTGTACATAGGGGGCAGTATTATAGTAGTTATACTATCTTACATAGGGGCTGTATTATAGTAGTTATGTTCTTGTACATAGGGGCAGTATTATAGTAGTTATATTCTTGTACATAGGGGGCAGTATTATAGTAGTTATATTCTTGTACATAGGGGGCAGTATTATAGTAGTTATATTCTTGTACATAGGGGTAGTATTATAGTAGTTATATTCTTGTACATAGGGGGCAGTATTATAGTAGTTATTTTCTTGTACATGGGATCAGTATTATAGTAGTTGTATTCTTGTACATAGGGGCAGTATTATAGTAGTTATATTCTTGTACATAGTGAGCAGAATTATAGTAGTTATATTCTTGTACATAGGGGGCAGTACGATAGTAGTTATATTCTTGTACATAGGGAGCAGTGTTATAGTAGTTATATTCTTGTACATAGGGGGCAGTATTATAGTGGTTATATTCTTTTACATAGGGGCAGAATTATAGTAGTTATATTCTTGTACATTGGGGCAGTAATATAGTAGTTATATTGTTGTACATAGGGGACAGTATTATAGTAGTTACATTCTTGTACATAGGAGCAGTAACAGAGTAGTTATATTCTTGTACATATGGGGCAGTATTATAGTAGTTATATTATTGTATATAGGAGCAGTATTATAGTAGTTATATTCTTGTACATAGGAGCAGTATTATAGTAGTCATATTCTCGTACATAGGGGCAGTATTATAGTAGTTATATTCTTGTACATAGAAGCAGTATTATAGTAGTTATATTCTTGTACACAGGGCGCAGTGTTATAGTAGTTATATTCTTGTACATATGGGCAGTATTATAGTAATTATATTCTTGTATATAGGGAGCAGTATAATATTAGTTATATTCTTGTACATAGGGGGCAGTATTATAGTGGTTATATTCTTGTACATAGGGGCAGTATTATAGTAGTTATATTCTTGTACATAGGGGCAGTGACATAGTAGTTATATTCTTGTACATAGGGGGCAGTATTATAGTAGTTATACTATCTTACATAGGGGCTGTATTATAGTAGTTATATTCTTGTACATAGGGGCAGTATTATAGTATTTATATTCTTGTACATAGGGGGCAGTATTATAGTAGTTATATTCTTGTACATAGGGGCAGTATTATAGTAGTTATATTCTTGTACATAGGAGCAGTATTATAGTAGTTATATTGTTGTAGATAGGGGCAGTGTTATAGTAGTTATATTGTTGTACATAGGGGCAGTAACATAGTAGTTATATTCTTGTACATAGGGGGCAGTATTATAGTAGTTATATTCTTTTACATAGGGGCAGTATTAAAGTAGTTATATTCTTGTACATAGGGGCAGTATTATAGTAGTTATATTCTTGTACATAGGAGCAGTAACATAGTAGTTATATTCTCGTACATAGGGGGCAGTATTATAGTAGTTATATTCTTGTACATAGGGGCAGTATTATAGTAGTTATATTCTTATACATAGCGGGCAATATTATAGTAGTTATATTCTTGTACATAGGAGCAGTATTATAGTAGTTAAATTCTTGTACATAGGGGGAAGTATTATAGTAGTTATATTCTTGTGCATAGGGAGCAGTATTATAGTAGTTATATTATTGTGCATAGGAGCAGCATTATAGTAGTTATATTCTTGTACATAGGGGCAGTACTATAGTAGTTATTTTCTTGTACATTGGGGCAGTAATATAGTAGTTATATTCTTGTACATAGGGGACAGTATTATAGTTGTTACATTCTTGTACATGGGAGCAGTAACAGAGTAGTTATATTCTTGTACATGGAAGCATTATTATAATACTTATATTCTTATACATAGCGGGCAATATTATAGTAGTTATATTCTTGTACATGGGAGCAGTATTATAGTAGTTATATTCTTGTACATAGGGGGCAGTATTATAGTAGTTATATTCTTGTACATAGGAGCAGTATTATAGTAGTTATATTCTTGTGCATAGGGGCTGTATTAAAGTAGTTGTATTCTTGTACATAGGGGCAGTATTATATTAGATATATTCCTGTACATAGGGGCAGTAATATAGTAGTTATATTCTTGTACAAAGGGGGAAGTATTATAGTAGTTACATTCTTGTACATAGGAGCAGTAACAGAGTAGTTATATTCTTGTACATAGGGGGCAGTATTATAGTAGTTATATTCTTGTACATAGGGGCAGCATTATATTAGTTATATTCTTGTACATAGGGGCAGTATTATAGTAGTTTTATTCTTTTACATAGGGGCAGTATTATAGTAGTTGTAATCTTGTACATAGGGGCAGTATTATAGTAGTTATATTCTTGTACATTGGGGCAGTAATAGAGTAGTTATATTCTTGTACATAGGGGACAGTATTATAGTAGTTACATTCTTGTACATAGGAGCAGTAACAGAGTAGTTATATTCTTGTACATAGGGGGCAGTATTATAGTAGTTATATTATTGTATATAGGGGCAGTATTATAGTAGTTATATTCTTGTACATAGAAGCAGTATTATAGTAGTTATATTCTTGTACATAGGGGGCAGTATTATAGTAGTTATATTCTTGTACATAGGGGCAGTATTATAGTAGTTATATTCTTGTACATAGAAGCAGTATTATAATAGTTATATTCTTGTACATAGGGGGCAGTATTATAGTAGTTATATTCTTGTACATAGGGGCAGTAACATAGTAGTTATATTCTTGTACATAGGGGGCAGTATTATAGTAGTTATACTCTCTTACATAGGGGCTGTATTATAGTAGTTAAATTCTTGTACATATGGGCAGTATTATAGTAGTTATATTCTTGTACATAGGGGGCAGTATTATAGTAGTTATATTCTTGTACATAGGGGCAGTATTATAGTAGTTATATTCTTGTACATAGGGGCAGTATTATAGTAGTTATATTCCTGCAGATAGGAGCAGTATTATAGTAGTTCTATTCTTGTACGTAGAAGCAGTATTATAGTACTTATATTCTTATACATAGCGGGCAATATTATAGTAGTTATATTCTTGTACATAGGAGCAGTTTTATAGTAGTTATATTCTTGTACATAGGAGCAGTATTACAGTAGTTATATTCTGGTACATAGGAGCAGTATTATAGTAGTTAAATTCTTGTACATAGGGGGAAGTATTATAGTAGTTATATTCTTGTGCATAGGAAGCAGTATTATAGTAGTTATATTATTGTGCATAGGAGCAGCATTAAAGTAGTTATATTCTTGTACATAGGGGCAGTACTATAGTAGTTATATTCTTGTACATAGGGGGCAGTATTATAGTATTTATATTCTTGTACATAGGGGCAGTATTATAGTAGTTATATTCTTGTACATTGGGGCAGTAATATAGTAGTTATATTCTTGTACATAGGGGACAGTATTATAGTAGTTACATTCTTGTACATAGGAGCAGTAACAGAGTAGTTATATTCTTGTAAATAGAATCATTATTATAGTAGTTATATTCTTGTACATAGGGGGCAGTATTATAGTAGTTATATTCTTGTACATAGGAGGAAGTATTATAGTAGTTATATTCTTATACATAGCATGCAATATTATAGTAGTTATATTATTGTACATGGGAGCAGTATTATAGCAGTTATATTCTTGTACATAGGGGGCAGTATTATAGTAGTTATATTCTTGTACATAGGAGCAGTATTATAGTAGTTATATTCTTGTGCATAGGGAGCAGTATTATAGTAGTTATAGTCTTGTGCTTAGGAGCAGTATTATAGTAGTTATATTCTTGTACATAGGGGCAGTATTATAGTAGTTATATTCTTGTACATAGGGAGCAGTATTATAGTAGTTATATTCTTGTACATAGGGGCAGTATTATAGTAGTTATATTCCTGTACATAGGGGCAGAATTATAGTAGTTATATTCTTGTATATAGGTGGCAGTATTATAGTAGTTATATTCTTGTACATAGGGAGCAGTATTATAGTAGTTATATTCCTGTACATAGGGGCAGAATTATAGTAGTTATATTCCTGTACATAGGGAAAGTAATATAGTAGTTATATTCTTGTACATAGGGGGCAGTATTATAGTAGTTACATTCTTGTACATAGGAGCAGTAACAGAGAAGTTATATTCTTGTACATAGGGAGCAGTATTATAGTAGTTATATTCCTGTACATAGGGGCAGTATTATAGTAGTTATATTCTTGTACATAGGGGCAGTATTATAGTATTTTTATTCTTGTATATAGGAGCAGTATTATAGTAGTTATATTCTTGTACATAGGGGGCAGTATTATAGTAGTTATATTCTTGTACATAGGGGGAAGTATTATAGTAGTTATATTCTTTTACATAGGGGCAGTATTATAGTAGTTATATTCTTGTACATAGGGGCAGTATTATAGTAGTTATATTCCTGTACATAGGGGCAGAATTATAGTAGTTATATTCTTGTACATAGGTGGCAGTATTATAGTAGTTATATTCTTGTACATGGGAGCAGTATTATAGTAGCTATATTCTTTTACATATGGGCAGTATTATAATAGTTGTATTCTTGTACATAGGGGCAGTATTATAGTAGTTATATTTTTGTACATCGGAGCAGTATTATAGTAGTTATATTCTTGTACATAGGGGGCAGTATTATAGAAGTTATATTCTTGTACATAAGGGCAGTATTATAGTAGTTATATTCTTGTACATTGGGGCAGTAATATAGTAGTTATATTCTTGTACATAGTGGACAGTATTATAGTAGTTACATTCTTGTACATAGGAGCAGTAACAGAGTAGTTATATTCTTGTAAATAGAATCAGTATTATAGTAGTTATATTCTTGCACATAGGGGGCAGTATTATAGTAGTTATATTCTTGTACATAGGAGGAAGTATTATAGTAGTTATATTCTTATACATAGCAGGTAATATTATAGTAGTTATATTCTTGTATATGGGAGCAGTATTATAGTAGTTATATTCTTGTACATAGGGGCAGTATTATAGTAGTTATATTCTTGTACATAGGAGCAGTATTATAGTAGTTATATTCTTGTGCATAGGGAGCAGTATTATAGTAGTTATAGTCTTGTGCTTAGGAGCAGTATTATAGTAGTTATATTCTTGTACATAGGGGCAGTATTAAAGTAGTTGTATTCTTGTACATAGGTGCAGTATTATAGTAGTTATATTCCTGTACATAGGGACAGTAATATAGTAGTTATATTCTTGTACATAGGGGGCAGTATTATAGTAGTTACATTCTTGTACATAGGAGCAGTAACAGAGAAGTTATATTCTTGTACATAGGGAGCAGTATTATAGTAGTTATATTCCTGTACATAGGGGCAGTATTATAGTAGTTATATTCTTGTACATAGGGGCAGTATTATAGTATTTTTATTCTTGTATATAGGAGCAGTATTATAGTAGTTATATTCTTGTACATAGGGGGCTGTATTATAGTAGTTATATTCTTGTACATAGGGGGCAGTATTATAGTAGTTACATTCTTTTACATAGGGGCAGTATTATAGTAGTTATATTCTTGTACATAGGGGCAGTATTATAGTAGTTATATTCTTGTACATAGGGGCAGAATTATAGTAGTTATATTCTTGTACATAGGTGGCAGTATTATAGTAGTTATATTCTTGTACATGGGAGCAGTATTATAGTAGCTATATTCTTTTACATATGGGCAGTATTATAATAGTTGTATTCTTGTACATAGGGGCAGTATTATAGTAGTTATATTTTTGTACATCGGAGCAGTATTATAGTAGTTATATTCTTGTACATAGGGGGCAGTATTATAGAAGTTATATTCTTGTACATAGGGGCAGTATTATAGTAGTTATATTCTTGTACATTGGGGCAGTAATATAGTAGTTATATTCTTGTACATAGTGGACAGTATTATAGTAGTTACATTCTTGTACATAGGAGCAGTAACAGAGTAGTTATATTCTTGTAAATAGAATCAGTATTATAGTAGTTATATTCTTGCACATAGGGGGCAGTATTATAGTAGTTATATTCTTGTACATAGGAGGAAGTATTATAGTAGTTATATTCTTATACATAGTAGGCAATATTATAGTAGTTATATTCTTGTACATGGGAGCAGTGTTATAGTAGTTATATTCTTTTACATAGGGGGCAGTATTATAGTAGTTATATTCTTGTACATAGGAGCAGTATTATAGTAGTTATATTCTTGTGCATAGGGAGTAGTATTATAGTAGTTATAGTCTTGTGCTTAGGAGCAGTATTATAGTAGTTATATTCTTGTACATAGGGGCAGTATTAAAGTAGTTGTATTCTTGTACATAGGTGCAGTATTATAGTAGTTATATTCCTGTACATAGGGACAGTAATATAGTAGTTATATTCTTGTACATAGGGGGCAGTATTATAGTAGTTACATTCTTGTACATAGGAGCAGTAACAGAGAAGTTATAGTCTTGTACATAGGGAACAGTATTATAGTAGTTATATTCCTGTACATAGGGGCAGTATTATAGTAGTTATATTCTTGTACATAGGGGCAGTATTATAGTATTTTTATTCTTGTATATAGGAGCAGTATTATAGTAGTTATATTCTTGTACATAGGGGGCAGTATTATAGTAGTTATATTCTTGTACATAGGGGGCAGTATTATAGTAGTTATATTCTTTTACATAGGGGCAGTATTATAGTAGTTATATTCTTGTACATAGGGGCAGTATTATAGTAGTTATATTCTTGTACATAGGGGCAGAATTATAGTAGTTATATTCTTGTACATAGGGGGCAGTATTATAGTAGTTATATTCTTGTACATGGGAGCAGTATTATAGTAGCTATATTCTTTTACATATGGGCAGTATTATAATAGTTGTATTCTTGTACATAGGGGCAGTATTATAGTAGTTATATTTTTGTACATCGGAGCAGTATTATAGTAGTTATATTCTTGTACATAGGGGGCAGTATTATAGAAGTTATATTCTTGTACATAGGGGGCAGTATTATCGTAGTTATATTCTTGTACATAGGAGCAGTATTATAGTAGTTATATTCTTGTACATAGGGGCAGTATTATAGTAGTTATATTCTTGTACATAGGGGGCAGTATTATAGTAGTTATATTCTTGTACATGGGAGCAGTATTATAGTAGTTGTATTCTTGTACATAGGGGCAGTATTATAGTAGTTATATTCTTGTACATAGGGGCAGTATTATAGTAGTTATATTCCTGGAGATCGGAGCAGTATTATAGTAGTTATATTCTTGTACATAGAAGCAGTATTATAGTACTTATATTCTTATACATAGCGGGCAATATTATAGTAGCTATATTCTTGTACATAGGAGCAGTATTATAGTAGTTATATTCTTGTACATAGGGGGAAGTATCATAGTAGTTATATTCTTGTGCATAGGGAGCAGTATTATAGCAGTTATATTATTGTGCATAGGAGCAATATTATAGTAGTTATATTCTTTTACATAGGGGCAGTATTATAGTAGTTGTAATCTTGTACATAGGGGACAGTATTATAGTAGTTACATTCTTGTACATAGGAGCAGTAACAGAGTAGTTATATTCTTGTACATAGGGGGCAGTATTATAGTAGTTATATTATTGTATATAGGAGCAGTATTATAGTAGTTATATTCTTGTACATAGGAGCAGTATTATAGTAGTTATATTCTTGTACATAGGGGCAGTATTATAGTAGTTATATTCATGTACATAGAAGCAGTATTATAGTAGTTATATTCTTGTACATAGGGGGCAGTATTATAGTAGTTATATTCTTGTACATATGGGCAGTATTATAGTAATTATATTCTTGTATATAGGAGCAGTATTATATTAGTTATATTCTTGTACATAGGGGGCAGTATTATAGTAGTTATATTCTTGTACATAGGGGCAGTATTATAGTAGTTATATTCTTGTACATAGGGGCAGTAACATAGTAGTTATATACTTGTACATAGGGGGCAGTATTATAGTAGTTATACTCTCTTACATAGGGGTTGTATTATAGTAGTTATATTCTTGTACATAGGGGCGGTATTATAGTAGTTATATTCTTGTACATAGGGGCAGTATTTTAGTAGTTATATTGTTGTACATGGGGGCAGTATTATAGTAGTTATATTCTTGTACATAGGGGCAGTAATATAGTAGTTATATTCTTGTACATAGGGGGCAGTATTATAGTAGTTATATTCTTTTGCATAGGGGCAGTATTAAAGTAGTTATATTCTTGTACATTGGGGCAGTAATATAGTAGTTATATTGTTGTACATAGGGGACAGTATTATAGTAGTTATATTATTGTATATAGGAGCAGTATTATAGTAGTTACATTCTTGTACATAGGAGCAGTAACAGAGAAGTTATAGTCTTGTACATAGGGAGCAGTATTATAGTAGTTATATTCCTGTACATAGGGGCAGTATTATAGTAGTTATATTCTTTTGCATAGGGGCAGTATTAAAGTAGTTACATTCTTGTACATAGGAGCAGTAACAGAGTAGTTATATTCTTGTACATAGGGGGCAGTATTATAGTAGTTACATTCTTGTACATAGGAGCAGTAACAGAGAAGTTATAGTCTTGTACATAGGGAGCAGTATTATAGTAGTTATATTCCTGTACATAGGGGCAGTATTATAGTAGTTATATTCTTTTGCATAGGGGCAGTATTAAAGTAGTTACATTCTTGTACATAGGAGCAGTAACAGAGTAGTTATATTCTTGTACATAGGGGGCAGTATTATAGTAGTTATATTATTGTATATAGGAGCAGTATTATAGCAGTTATATTCTTGTACATAGGGGGCAGTATTATAGTAGTTATATTCTTGTACATAGGGGGCAGTATTATAGTAGTTATATTCTTTTACATAGGGGCAGTATTATAGTAGTTATATTCTTGTACATAGGGGCAGTATTATAGTAGTTATATTCTTGTACATAGGGGCAGAATTATAGTAGTTATATTCTTGTACATAGGGGGCAGTATTATAGTAGTTATATTCTTGTACATGGGAGCAGTATTATAGTAGCTATATTCTTTTACATATGGGCAGTATTATAATAGTTGTATTCTTGTACATAGGGGCAGTATTATAGTAGTTATATTTTTGTACATCGGAGCAGTATTATAGTAGTTATATTCTTGTACATAGGGGGCAGTATTATAGAAGTTATATTCTTGTACATAGGGGGCAGTATTATCGTAGTTATATTCTTGTACATAGGAGCAGTATTATAGTAGTTATATTCTTGTACATAGGGGCAGTATTATAGTAGTTATATTCTTGTACATAGGGGGCAGTATTATAGTAGTTATATTCTTGTACATGGGAGCAGTATTATAGTAGTTGTATTCTTGTACATAGGGGCAGTATTATAGTAGTTATATTCTTGTACATAGTGAGCAGAATTATAGTAGTTATATTCTTGTACATAGGGGCAGTATTATAGTAGTTATATTCCTGGAGATCGGAGCAGTATTATAGTAGTTGTATTCTTGTACATAGGTGCAGTATTATAGTAGTTATATTCCTGTACATAGGGACAGTAATATAGTAGTTATATTCTTGTACATAGGGGGCAGTATTATAGTAGTTACATTCTTGTACATAGGAGCAGTAACAGAGAAGTTATAGTCTTGTACATAGGGAGCAGTATTATAGTAGTTATATTCCTGTACATAGGGGCAGTATTATAGTAGTTATATTCTTGTACATAGGGGCAGTATTATAGTATTTTTATTCTTGTATATAGGAGCAGTATTATAGTAGTTATATTCTTGTACATAGGGGGCAGTATTATAGTAGTTATATTCTTGTACATAGGGGGCAGTATTATAGTAGTTATATTCTTTTACATAGGGGCAGTATTATAGTAGTTATATTCTTGTACATAGGGGCAGTATTATAGTAGTTATATTCTTGTACATAGGGGCAGAATTATAGTAGTTATATTCTTGTACATAGGGGGCAGTATTATAGTAGTTATATTCTTGTACATGGGAGCAGTATTATAGTAGCTATATTCTTTTACATATGGGCAGTATTATAATAGTTGTATTCTTGTACATAGGGGCAGTATTATAGTAGTTATATTTTTGTATATCGGAGCAGTATTATAGTAGTTATATTCTTGTACATAGGGGGCAGTATTATAGAAGTTATATTCTTGTACATAGGGGGCAGTATTATCGTAGTTATATTCTTGTACATAGGAGCAGTATTATAGTAGTTATATTCTTGTACATAGGGGCAGTATTATAGTAGTTATATTCTTGTACATAGGGGGCAGTATTATAGTAGTTATATTCTTGTACATGGGAGCAGTATTATAGTAGTTGTATTCTTGTACATAGGGGCAGTATTATAGTAGTTATATTCTTGTACATAGTGAGCAGAATTATAGTAGTTATATTCTTGTACATAGGGGCAGTATTATAGTAGTTATATTCCTGCAGATCGGAGCAGTATTATAGTAGTTATATTCTTGTACATAGAAGCAGTATTTTAGTACTTATATTCTTATACATAGCGGGCAATATTATAGTAGCTATATTCTTGTACATAGGAGCAGTATTATAGTAGTTATATTCTTGTACATAGGGGGCAGTATTATAGCAGTTATATTATTGTGCATAGGAGCAATATTATAGTAGTTATATTCTTTTACATAGGGGCAGTATTATAGTAGTTGTAATCTTGTACATAGGGGACAGTATTATAGTAGTTACATTCTTGTACATAGGAGCAGTAACAGAGTAGTTATATTCTTGTACATAGGGGGCAGTATTATAGTAGTTATATTATTGTATATAGGAGCAGTATTATAGTAGTTATATTCTTGTACATAGGAGCAGTATTATAGTAGTTATATTCTTGTACATAGGGGCAGTATTATAGTAGTTATATTCATGTACATAGAAGCAGTATTATAGTAGTTATATTCTTGTACATAGGGGGCAGTATTATAGTAGTTATATTCTTGTACATATGGGCAGTATTATAGTAATTATATTCTTGTATATAGGAGCAGTATTATATTAGTTATATTCTTGTACATAGGGGGCAGTATTATAGTAGTTATATTCTTGTACATAGGGGCAGTATTATAGTAGTTATATTCTTGTACATAGGGGCAGTAACATAGTAGTTATATTCTTGTACATAGGGGGCAGTATTATAGTAGTTATACTCTCTTACATAGGGGTTGTATTATAGTAGTTATATTCTTGTACATAGGGGCGGTATTATAGTAGTTATATTCTTGTACATAGGGGCAGTATTTTAGTAGTTATATTGTTGTACATGGGGGCAGTATTATAGTAGTTATATTCTTGTACATAGGGGCAGTAATATAGTAGTTATATTCTTGTACATAGGGGGCAGTATTATAGTAGTTATATTCTTTTGCATAGGGGCAGTATTAAAGTAGTTATATTCTTGTACATTGGGGCAGTAATATAGTAGTTATATTGTTGTACATAGGGGACAGTTTTATAGTAGTTACATTCTTGTACATAGGAGCAGTAACAGAGTAGTTATATTCTTGTACATAGGGGGCAGTATTATAGTAGTTATATTATTGTATATAGGAGCAGTATTATAGTAGTTATATTCTTGTACATAGGGGGCAGTATTATAGTAGTTATATTCTTGTACATAGGGGGCAGTATTATAGTAGTTATATTCTTTTACATAGGGGCAGTATTATAGTAGTTATATTCTTGTACATAGGGGCAGTATTATAGTAGTTATATTCTTGTACATAGGGGCAGAATTATAGTAGTTATATTCTTGTACATAGGGGGCAGTATTATAGTAGTTATATTCTTGTACATGGGAGCAGTATTATAGTAGCTATATTCTTTTACATATGGGCAGTATTATAATTGTTGTATTCTTGTACATAGGGGCAGTATTATAGTAGTTATATTTTTGTACATCGGAGCAGTATTATAGTAGTTATATTCTTGTACATAGGGGGCAGTATTATAGAAGTTATATTCTTGTACATAGGGGGCAGTATTATCGTAGTTATATTCTTGTACATAGGAGCAGTATTATAGTAGTTATATTCTTGTACATAGGGGCAGTATTATAGTAGTTATATTCTTGTACATAGGTGGCAGTATTATAGTAGTTATATTCTTGTACATGGGAGAAGTATTATAGTAGTTGTATTCTTGTACATAGGGGCAGTATTATAGTAGTTATATTCTTGTACATAGTGAGCAGAATTATAGTAGTTATATTCTTGTACATAGGGGCAGTATTATAGTAGTTATATTCCTGGAGATCGGAGCAGTATTATAGTAGTTGTATTCTTGTACATAGGTGCAGTATTATAGTAGTTATATTCCTGTACATAGGGACAGTAATATAGTAGTTATATTCTTGTACATAGGGGGCAGTATTATAGTAGTTACATTCTTGTACATAGGAGCAGTAACAGAGAAGTTATAGTCTTGTACATAGGGAGCAGTATTATAGTAGTTATATTCCTGTACATAGGGGCAGTATTATAGTAGTTATATTCTTGTACATAGGGGCAGTATTATAGTATTTTTATTCTTGTATATAGGAGCAGTATTATAGTAGTTATATTCTTGTACATAGGGGGCAGTATTATAGTAGTTATATTCTTGTACATAGGGGGCAGTATTATAGTAGTTATATTCTTTTACATAGGGGCAGTATTATAGTAGTTATATTCTTGTACATAGGGGCAGTATTATAGTAGTTATATTCTTGTACATAGGGGCAGAATTATAGTAGTTATATTCTTGTACATAGGGGGCAGTATTATAGTAGTTATATTCTTGTACATGGGAGCAGTATTATAGTAGCTATATTCTTTTACATATGGGCAGTATTATAATAGTTGTATTCTTGTACATAGGGGCAGTATTATAGTAGTTATATTTTTGTACATCGGAGCAGTATTATAGTAGTTATATTCTTGTACATAGGGGGCAGTATTATAGAAGTTATATTCTTGTACATAGGGGGCAGTATTATCGTAGTTATATTCTTGTACATAGGAGCAGTATTATAGTAGTTATATTCTTGTACATAGGGGCAGTATTATAGTAGTTATATTCTTGTACATAGGGGGCAGTATTATAGTAGTTATATTCTTGTACATGGGAGCAGTATTATAGTAGTTGTATTCTTGTACATAGGGGCAGTATTATAGTACTTATATTCTTGTACATAGTGAGCAGAATTATAGTAGTTATATTCCTGGAGATCGGAGCAGTATTATAGTAGTTATATTCTTGTACATAGAAGCAGTATTATAGTACTTATATTCTTATACATAGCGGGCAATATTATAGTAGCTATATTCTTGTACATAGGAGCAGTATTATAGTAGTTATATTCTTGTACATAGGGGGCAGTATTATAGCAGTTATATTATTGTGCATAGGAGCAATATTATAGTAGTTATATTCTTTTACATAGGGGCAGTATTATAGTAGTTGTAATCTTGTACATAGGGGACAGTATTATAGTAGTTACATTCTTGTACATAGGAGCAGTAACAGAGTAGTTATATTCTTGTACATAGGGGGCAGTATTATAGTAGTTATATTATTGTATATAGGAGCAGTATTATAGTAGTTATATTCTTGTACATAGGAGCAGTATTATAGTAGTTATATTCTTGTACATAGGGGCAGTATTATAGTAGTTATATTCATGTACATAGAAGCAGTATTATAGTAGTTATATTCTTGTACATAGGGGGCAGTATTATAGTAGTTATATTCTTGTACATATGGGCAGTATTATAGTAATTATATTCTTGTATATAGGAGCAGTATTATATTAGTTATATTCTTGTACATAGGGGGCAGTATTATAGTAGTTATATTCTTGTACATAGGGGCAGTATTATAGTAGTTATATTCTTGTACATAGGGGGCAGTATTATAGTAGATATACTCTCTTACATAGGGGTTGTATTATAGTAGTTATATTCTTGTACATAGGGGCGGTATTATAGTAGTTATATTCTTGTACATAGGGGCAGTATTTTAGTAGTTATATTGTTGTACATGGGGGCAGTATTATAGTAGTTATATTCTTGTACATAGGGGCAGTAATATAGTAGTTATATTCTTGTACATAGGGGGCAGTATTATAGTAGTTATATTCTTTTGCATAGGGGCAGTATTAAAGTAGTTATATTCTTGTACATTGGGGCAGTAATATAGTAGTTATATTGTTGTACATAGGGGACAGTATTATAGTAGTTACATTCTTGTACATAGGAGCAGTAACAGAGTAGTTATATTCTTGTACATAGGGGGCAGTATTATAGTAGTTATATTATTGTATATAGGAGCAGTATTATAGTAGTTATATTCTTGTACATAGGGGGCAGTATTATAGTAGTTATATTCTTGTACATAGGGGGCAGTATTATAGTAGTTATATTCTTTTACATAGGGGCAGTATTATAGTAGTTATATTCTTGTACATAGGGGCAGTATTATAGTAGTTAAATTCTTGTACATAGGGGCAGAATTATAGTAGTTATATTCTTGTACATAGGGGGCAGTATTATAGTAGTTATATTCTTGTACATGGGAGCAGTATTATAGTAGCTATATTCTTTTACATATGGGCAGTATTATAATAGTTGTATTCTTGTACATAGGGGCAGTATTATAGTAGTTATATTTTTGTACATCGGAGCAGTATTATAGTAGTTATATTCTTGTACATAGGGGGCAGTATTATAGAAGTTATATTCTTGTACATAGGGGGCAGTATTATCGTAGTTATATTCTTGTACATAGGAGCAGTATTATAGTAGTTATATTCTTGTACATAGGGGCAGTATTATAGTAGTTATATTCTTGTACATAGTGAGCAGAATTATAGTAGTTATATTCTTGTACATAGGGGCAGTATTATAGTAGTTATATTCCTGGAGATCGGAGCAGTATTATAGTAGTTATATTCTTGTACATAGAAGCAGTATTATAGTACTTATATTCTTATACATAGCGGGCAATATTATAGTAGCTATATTCTTGTACATAGGAGCAGTATTATAGTAGTTATATTCTTGTACATAGGGGGCAGTATTATAGCAGTTATATTATTGTGCATAGGAGCAATATTATAGTAGTTATATTCTTTTACATAGGGGCAGTATTATAGTAGTTGTAATCTTGTACATAGGGGACAGTATTATAGTAGTTACATTCTTGTACATAGGAGCAGTAACAGAGTAGTTATATTCTTGTACATAGGGGGCAGTATTATAGTAGTTATATTATTGTATATAGGAGCAGTATTATAGTAGTTATATTCTTGTACATAGGAGCAGTATTATAGTAGTTATATTCTTGTACATAGGGGCAGTATTATAGTAGTTATATTCATGTACATAGAAGCAGTATTATAGTAGTTATATTCTTGTACATAGGGGGCAGTATTATAGTAGTTATATTCTTGTACATATGGGCAGTATTATAGTAATTATATTCTTGTATATAGGAGCAGTATTATATTAGTTATATTCTTGTACATAGGGGGCAGTATTATAGTAGTTATATTCTTGTACATAGGGGCAGTATTATAGTAGTTATATTCTTGTACATAGGGGCAGTAACATAGTAGTTATATTCTTGTACATAGGGGGCAGTATTATAGTAGTTATACTCTCTTACATAGGGGTTGTATTATAGTAGTTATATTCTTGTACATAGGGGCGGTATTATAGTAGTTATATTCTTGTACATAGGGGCAGTATTTTAGTAGTTATATTGTTGTACATGGGGGCAGTATTATAGTAGTTATATTCTTGTACATAGGGGCAGTAATATAGTAGTTATATTCTTGTACATAGGGGGCAGTATTATAGTAGTTATATTCTTTTGCATAGGGGCAGTATTAAAGTAGTTATATTCTTGTACATTGGGGCAGTAATATAGTAGTTATATTGTTGTACATAGGGGACAGTATTATAGTACTTACATTCTTGTACATAGGAGCAGTAACAGAGTAGTTATATTCTTGTACATAGGGGGCAGTATTATAGTAGTTATATTATTGTATATAGGAGCAGTATTATAGTAGTTATATTCTTGTACATAGGGGGCAGTATTATAGTAGTTATATTCTTGTACATAGGGGGCAGTATTATAGTAGTTATATTCTTTTACATAGGGGCAGTATTATAGTAGTTATATTCTTGTACATAGGGGCAGTATTATAGTAGTTATATTCTTGTACATAGGGGCAGAATTATAGTAGTTATATTCTTGTACATAGGGGGCAGTATTATAGTAGTTATATTCTTGTACATGGGAGCAGTATTATAGTAGCTATATTCTTTTACATATGGGCAGTATTATAATAGTTGTATTCTTGTACATAGGGGCAGTATTATAGTAGTTATATTTTTGTACATCGGAGCAGTATTATAGTAGTTATATTCTTGTACATAGGGGGCAGTATTATAGAAGTTATATTCTTGTACATAGGGGGCAGTATTATCGTAGTTATATTCTTGTACATAGGAGCAGTATTATAGTAGTTATATTCTTGTACATAGGGGCAGTATTATAGTAGTTATATTCTTGTACATAGGGGGCAGTATTATAGTAGTTATATTCTTGTACATGGGAGCAGTATTATAGTAGTTGTATTCTTGTACATAGGGGCAGTATTATAGTAGTTATATTCTTGTACATAGTGAGCAGAATTATAGTAGTTATATTCTTGTACATAGGGGCAGTATTATAGTAGTTATATTCCTGGAGATCGGAGCAGTATTATAGTAGTTGTATTCTTGTACATAGGTGCAGTATTATAGTAGTTATATTCCTGTACATAGGGACAGTAATATAGTAGTTATATTCTTGTACATAGGGGGCAGTATTATAGTAGTTACATTCTTGTACATAGGAGCAGTAACAGAGAAGTTATAGTCTTGTACATAGGGAGCAGTATTATAGTAGTTATATTCCTGTACATAGGGGCAGTATTATAGTAGTTATATTCTTGTACATAGGGGCAGTATTATAGTATTTTTATTCTTGTATATAGGAGCAGTATTATAGTAGTTATATTCTTGTACATAGGGGGCAGTATTATAGTAGTTATATTCTTGTACATAGGGGGCAGTATTATAGTAGTTATATTCTTTTACATAGGGGCAGTATTATAGTAGTTATATTCTTGTACATAGGGGCAGTATTATAGTAGTTATATTCTTGTACATAGGGGCAGAATTATAGTAGTTATATTCTTGTACATAGGGGGCAGTATTATAGTAGTTATATTCTTGTACATGGGAGCAGTATTATAGTAGCTATATTCTTTTACATATGGGCAGTATTATAATAGTTGTATTCTTGTACATAGGGGCAGTATTATAGTAGTTATATTTTTGTACATCGGAGCAGTATTATAGTAGTTATATTCTTGTACATAGGGGGCAGTATTATAGAAGTTATATTCTTGTACATAGGGGGCAGTATTATCGTAGTTATATTCTTGTACATAGGAGCAGTATTATAGTAGTTATATTCTTGTACATAGGGGCAGTATTATAGTAGTTATATTCTTGTACATAGGGGGCAGTATTATAGTAGTTATATTCTTGTACATGGGAGCAGTATTATAGTAGTTGTATTCTTGTACATAGGGGCAGTATTATAGTAGTTATATTCTTGTACATAGTGAGCAGAATTATAGTAGTTATATTCTTGTACATAGGGGCAGTATTATAGTAGTTATATTCCTGGAGATCGGAGCAGTATTATAGTAGTTATATTCTTGTACATAGAAGCAGTATTATAGTACTTATATTCTTATACATAGCGGGCAATATTATAGTAGCTATATTCTTGTACATAGGAGCAGTATTATAGTAGTTATATTCTTGTACATAGGGGGAAGTATCATAGTAGTTATATTCTTGTGCATAGGGAGCAGTATTATAGCAGTTATATTATTGTGCATAGGAGCAATATTATAGTAGTTATATTCTTTTACATAGGGGCAGTATTATAGTAGTTGTAATCTTGTACATAGGGGACAGTATTATAGTAGTTACATTCTTGTACATAGGAGCAGTAACAGAGTAGTTATATTCTTGTACATAGGGGGCAGTATTATAGTAGTTATATTATTGTATATAGGAGCAGTATTATAGTAGTTATATTCTTGTACATAGGAGCAGTATTATAGTAGTTATATTCTTGTACATAGGGGCAGTATTATAGTAGTTATATTCATGTACATAGAAGCAGTATTATAGTAGTTATATTCTTGTACATAGGGGGCAGTATTATAGTAGTTATATTCTTGTACATATGGGCAGTATTATAGTAATTATATTCTTGTATATAGGAGCAGTATTATATTAGTTATATTCTTGTACATAGGGGGCAGTATTATAGTAGTTACATTCTTGTACATAGGGGCAGTATTATAGTAGTTATATTCTTGTACATAGGGGCAGTAACATAGTAGTTATATTCTTGTACATAGGGGGCAGTATTATAGTAGTTATACTCTCTTACATAGGGGTTGTATTATAGTAGTTATATTCTTGTACATAGGGGCGGTATTATAGTAGTTATATTCTTGTACATAGGGGCAGTATTTTAGTAGTTATATTGTTGTACATGGGGGCAGTATTATAGTAGTTATATTCTTGTACATAGGGGCAGTAATATAGTAGTTATATTCTTGTACATAGGGGGCAGTATTATAGTAGTTATATTCTTTTGCATAGGGGCAGTATTAAAGTAGTTATATTCTTGTACATTGGGGCAGTAATATAGTAGTTATATTGTTGTACATAGGGGACAGTATTATAGTAGTTACATTCTTGTACATAGGAGCAGTAACAGAGTAGTTATATTCTTGTACATAGGGGGCAGTATTATAGTAGTTATATTATTGTATATAGGAGCAGTATTATAGTAGTTATATTCTTGTACATAGGGGGCAGTATTATAGTAGTTATATTCTTGTACATAGGGGGCAGTATTATAGTAGTTATATTCTTTTACATAGGGGCAGTATTATAGTAGTTATATTCTTGTACATAGGGGCAGTATTATAGTAGTTATATTCTTGTACATAGGGGCAGAATTATAGTAGTTATATTCTTGTACATAGGGGGCAGTATTATAGTAGTTATATTCTTGTACATGGGAGCAGTATTATAGTAGCTATATTCTTTTACATATGGGCAGTATTATAATAGTTGTATTCTTGTACATAGGGGCAGTATTATAGTAGTTATATTTTTGTACATCGGAGCAGTATTATAGTAGTTATATTCTTGTACATAGGGGGCAGTATTATAGAAGTTATATTCTTGTACATAGGGGGCAGTATTATCGTAGTTATATTCTTGTACATAGGAGCAGTATTATAGTAGTTATATTCTTGTACATAGGGGCAGTATTATAGTAGTTATATTCTTGTACATAGGGGGCAGTATTATAGTAGTTATATTCTTGTACATGGGAGCAGTATTATAGTAGTTGTATTCTTGTACATAGGGGCAGTATTATAGTAGTTATATTCTTGTACATAGTGAGCAGAATTATAGTAGTTATATTCTTGTACATAGGGGCAGTATTATAGTAGTTATATTCCTGGAGATCGGAGCAGTATTATAGTAGTTATATTCTTGTACATAGAAGCAGTATTATAGTACTTATATTCTTATACATAGCGGGCAATATTATAGTAGCTATATTCTTGTACATAGGAGCAGTATTATAGTAGTTATATTCTTGTACATAGGGGGAAGTATCATAGTAGTTATATTCTTGTGCATAGGGAGCAGTATTATAGCAGTTATATTATTGTGCATAGGAGCAATATTATAGTAGTTATATTCTTTTACATAGGGGCAGTATTATAGTAGTTGTAATCTTGTACATAGGGGACAGTATTATAGTAGTTACATTCTTGTACATAGGAGCAGTAACAGAGTAGTTATATTCTTGTACATAGGGGGCAGTATTATAGTAGTTATATTATTGTATATAGGAGCAGTATTATAGTAGTTATATTCTTGTACATAGGAGCAGTATTATAGTAGTTATATTCTTGTACATAGGGGCAGTATTATAGTAGTTATATTCATGTACATAGAAGCAGTATTATAGTAGTTATATTCTTGTACATAGGGGGCAGTATTATAGTAGTTATATTCTTGTACATATGGGCAGTATTATAGTAATTATATTCTTGTATATAGGAGCAGTATTATATTAGTTATATTCTTGTACATAGGGGGCAGTATTATAGTAGTTATATTCTTGTACATAGGGGCAGTATTATAGTAGTTATATTCTTGTACATAGGGGCAGTAACATAGTAGTTATATTCTTGTACATAGGGGGCAGTATTATAGTAGTTATACTCTCTTACATAGGGGTTGTATTATAGTAGTTATATTCTTGTACATAGGGGCGGTATTATAGTAGTTATATTCTTGTACATAGGGGCAGTATTTTAGTAGTTATATTGTTGTACATGGGGGCAGTATTATAGTAGTTATATTCTTGTACATAGGGGCAGTAATATAGTAGTTATATTCTTGTACATAGGGGGCAGTATTATAGTAGTTATATTCTTTTGCATAGGGGCAGTATTAAAGTAGTTATATTCTTGTACATTGGGGCAGTAATATAGTAGTTATATTGTTGTACATAGGGGACAGTATTATAGTAGTTACATTCTTGTACATAGGAGCAGTAACAGAGTAGTTATATTCTTGTACATAGGGGGCAGTATTATAGTAGTTATATTATTGTATATAGGAGCAGTATTATAGTAGTTATATTCTTGTACATAGGAGCAGTATTATATTAGTTATATTCTCGTACATATGGGCAGTATTATAGTAGTTATATTCTTGTACATAGAAGCAGTATTATAGTAGTTATATTCTTGTACACAGGGGGCAGTATTATAGTAGTTATATTCTTGTACATATGGGCAGTATTATAGTAATTATATTCTTGTATATAGGGAGCAGTATTATATTAGTTATATTCTTGTACATAGGGGGCAGTATTATAGTAGTTATATTCTTGTACATAGGGGGCAGTATTATAGTAGTTATATGCCTGGAGATCGGAGCAGTATTATAGTAGTTATATTCTTGTACATAGAAGCAGTATTATAGTACTTATATTCTTATACATAGCGGGCAATATTAATGTAGTTATATTCTTGTACATAGGAGCAGTATTATAGTAGTTATATTCTTGTACATAGGGGGAAGTATTATAGTAGTTATATTCTTGTGCATAGGGAGCAGTATTATAGCAGTTATATTATTGTGCATAGGAGCAATATTATAGTAGTTATATTCTTTTACATAGGGGCAGTATTATAGTAGTTGTAATCTTGTACATAGGGGACAGTATTATAGTAGTTACATTCTTGTACATAGGAGCAGTAATAGAGTAGTTATATTCTTGTACATAGGGGGCAGTATTATAGTAGTTATATTATTGTATATAGGAGCAGTATTATAGTAGTTATATTCTTGTACATAGGAGCAGTATTATAGTAGTTATATTCTTGTACATAGGGGCAGAATTATAGTAGTTATATTCATGTACATAGAAGCAGTATTATAGTAGTTATATTCTTGTACATAGGGGGCAGTATTATAGTAGTTATATTCTTGTACATATGGGCAGTATTATAGTAATTATATTCTTGCATATAGGGAGCAGTTTTATATTAGTTATATTCTTGTACATAGGGGGCAGTATTATAGTAGTTATATTCTTGTACATAGGGGCAGTAACATAGTAGTTATATTCTTGTACATAGGGGGCAGTATTATAGTAGTTATACTCTCTTACATAGGGGCTGTATTATAGTAGTTATATTCTTGTACATAGGGGCAGTATTATAGTAGTTATATTCTTGTACATAGGGGCAGTATTTTAGTAGTTATATTGTTGTACATGGGGGCAGTATTATAGTAGTTATATTCTTGTACATAGGGGCAGTAATATAGTAGTTATATTCTTGTACATAGGGGGCAGTATTATAGTAGTTATATTCTTTTGCATAGGGGCAGTATTAAAGTAGTTATATTCTTGTACATTGGGGCAGTAATATAGTAGTTATATTGGTGTACATAGGGGACAGTATTATAGTAGTTACATTCTTGTACATAGGAGCAGTAACAGAGTAGTTATATTCTTGTACATAGATGCAGTATTATAGTACTTATATTCTTATACATAGCGGGCAATATTATAGTAGTTATATTCTTGTACATAGCAGCAGTATTATAGTAGTTATATTCTTGTACATAGGGGGAAGTATTATAGTAGTTATATTCTTGTGCATAGGGAGCAGTATTATAGCAGTTATATTATTGTGCATAGGAGCAATATTATAGTAGTTATATTCTTTTACATAGGGGCAGTGTTATAGTAGTTGTAATGTTGTACATAGGGGACAGTACTATAGTAGTTACATTCTTGTACATAGGAGCAGTAACAGAGTAGTTATATTCTTGTTCATAGGGGGCAGTATTATAGTAGTTATATTATTGTATATAGGAGCAGTATTATAGTAGTTATATTCTTGTACATAGGAGCAGTATTATAGTAGTTATATTCTTGTACATAGGGGCAGTATTATAGTAGTTATATTCATGTACATAGAAGCAGTATGATAGTAGTTATATTCTTGTACATAGGGGGCAGTATTATAGTAGTTATATTCTTGTACATATGGGCAGTATTATAGTAATTATATTCTTGTATATAGGGAGTAGTATTATATTAGTTATATTCTTGTACATAGGGGGCAGTATTATAGTAGTTATATTCTTGTACATAGGGGCAGTATTATAGTAGTTATATTCTTGTACATAGGGGCAGTAACATAGTAGTTATATTCTTGTACATAGGGGGCAGTATTATAGTAGTTATACTCTCTTACATAGGGGCTGTATTATAGTAGTTATATTCTTGTACATAGGGGCAGTATTATAGTAGTTTATTCTTGTACATAGGGGCAGTATTTTAGTAGTTATATTGTTGTACATGGGGGCAGTATTATAGTAGTTATATTCTTGTACATAGGGGCAGTAATATAGTAGTTATATTCTTGTACATAGGGGGCAGTATTATAGTAGTTATATTCTTTTGCATAGGGGCAGTAATAAAGTAGTTATATTCTTGTACATTGGGGCTGTAATATAGTAGTTATATTGTTGTACATAGGGGACAGTATTATAGTAGTTACATTCTTGTACATAGGAGCAGTAACAGAGTAGTTATATTCTTGTACATAGGGGGCAGTATTATAGTAGTTATATTATTGTATATAGGAGCAGTATTATAGTAGTTATATTCTTGTACATAGGAGCAGTATTATAGTAGTTATATTCTCGTACATAGGGGCAGTATTATAGTAGTTATATTCTTGTACATAGAAGCAGTATTATAGTAGTTATATTCTTGTACACAGGGGGCAGTATTATAGTAGTTATATTCTTGTACATAGGGGTCAGTATTATAGTAGTTATATTCTTGTACATAGGGGCAGTATTATAGTAGTTATATTCTTGTACATAGGGGCAGTGACATAGTAGTTATATTCTTGTACATAGGGGGCAGTATTATTGTAGTTATACTATCTTACATAGGGGCTGTATTATAGTAGTTATATTCTTGTACATAGGGGCAGTATTATAGTAGGTATATTCTTGTACATAGGGGGCAGTATTATAGTAGTTATATTCTTGTACATAGGGCCAGTGTTATAGTAGTTATATTGTTGTAGATAGGGGCAGTGTTATAGTAGTTATATTGTTGTACATAGGGGCAGTAACATAGTAGTTATTGTTAGAACCTTGCTCTTAGTTTTTTTTTCCTTTGCTGGTCACATGACCTTGTTGGCCTATTTAATCCTGCTCCGCCCTTCTGGCTTTGCTGGACTTCATTGTATATCTACTTTCTAGCTAGCCTGTGCTCTGTGTCTTGCTCTGTTAGTTTGCTTGGTCTTCTGACCTCTATGTTCTATATATTTTGTTTGTTCGTCTGTCTGCTAATATTTCTGTTAGGAGGTGTCCCATATTCCTCCCAGTCCTTAGTACTTGTATGGATTCCTTCCCCACATCTATAGGTCTCCGTACAGACTAGCTTAGGACTTTAGCAGGTCTGATCGCAGGATCAGGTCCCCTGTTACATCGTAGGGATTAAGCTGAGTTGTATCGTAGGGACAGATCTCCTCTCTTTCCTTAGCTCTGGTAGCAGAACATAACAGTAAGTCCAGCCTGCAAATTCTCTAAGGAAAGATTTTTCTGTTCCATCATGGTGTCGGTTCAGGATTTGGTTCATCGCCTGCAGGGACTCTCTCTGGAGGTGGCCGAGCTCCGTCAGCATGTGAGTAACTGTCCTGGACCACATTTCTTGGAGCCTTAGGTATGTTTGCCGGATTTATTTTTTGGTGAACACCGAGAATTTTTTTCATTTAAAAATGCTTGCTTATTGTATTTTCGTTTGAGACCTAAGTCCTCTGGGGATGAATCCCAGCGCGTAGGGTTCATAATGTCACTTTTGCGCAAAGAGCCTCAGGAGTGGGCCTTTTCTTTGCAACCTAGTGATACATGCTTCAGATCAGTGGATAGTTTTTTTTCTGCTTTAGGACTATTATATGATGATCCTGACCGTGTCGCATCAGCTGAGACTGAGTTGAGACGTTTAAAACAGGGATCAGGTAATGTGGAAAAATATTGTACTCATTTCCGTCGTTGGTCTACTCAAACAGGGTGGAACGATTCTGCTCTGAAAAGTCTATTTCTTGCTGGGCTCAGTGAAAGAGTTAAAGACCTGCTAATTGCTTATCCTACACCTGAAGATTTGCAACAGGCTATGCAATTAGCTATACGGGTGGATAGAAGACTGCGTGCAAGGGTTAATGAGAGAAAATCCTCTGCTATGTCAGTTTCTGGTTATGAGAATGTGTGTACTAACAGTGGTGAACCGATGGAGATTGGATCGGTGGCACCTCGCTCTCAAGAAAAAGACCGTCGATTTTCTGAAGGCTTGTGTTTCTATTGCGGAAAATCTGGTCATTTGATTAAAGGCTGTGAGCTTCGTATGAAGAAAGAAAAAAAAATGGTCAGTCACGCCCGTATTGCCTGTTTAAATTCCAAGGGTGTATTTTTAGCTGCTTCCACGATTGCTCAGAAAGAATTAATGGAATTTCGGGTGTTTGTTGATTGCGGGTCTACTCTGAATGTAATTGATGGGGGATTCGTGGAAAGACTCAATTTAAAACCTGAACCTTTATCATCCCCCATTGCTGTGGTTTCTGTGGATGGCTCCCCTTTGAAGAATATTACTCTCAACATCTGTGAATTTCCTCTCACTATTAATGGTGTTCACCATGAGAAATTGGATTTGGTAGTTTTGAATAACTTGCCTTCTCCAGTAATATTGGGATTGCCCTGGTTAAAATTTCACAATCCTGTACTGGATTGGTCTACCAGTGAAATTAAATCCTGGAGCCATAAATGTTATGACAAGTGTTGTAACGGGCGTATTGCAGCTTTGGATAGGGGAGAATTGCCTGTTCCTATTCAGGATTTTTGGAGAGTTTTTTCTGAGAAGGAATCGCAGGTTTTGCCTCCCCATAGAGACTATGATTGTTCTATTGAATTTGTCCCTGGAGCGACTCTTCCTAAAAGTCGTTTATTTAACCTTACTATTCCTGAGAGGAAGGCTTTGGAGGAATACATACAGACAAGTTTGGCCGCCGGTCACATTAGGCCCTCTAAGTCTCCTGTGACGGTTGGATTTTTTTTTGTAAAAAAAAAGGACGACGGTTTACGTCCTTGTCTGGATTTTCGTGAGATTAACAAAATTACTGTACGCAATCCTTACCCACTGCCATTGATTCCTGATCTGTTTAACCAGTTAATGGGGGCCAAGTGGTTCTCTAAAATTGACCTTAAGGGGGCATATAATCTGTTGCGCATGAAGCAGGGTGACGAATGGAAGACTGCTTTTAACACTCCTGTGGGTCATTTTGAGAATCTGGTTATGCCTTTTGGTCTTACTAATGCTCCTGCATTTTTTCAGAATCTGATTAATGACATCCTTAGACCTTTGATCGGCAAAAATGTGGTTGTGTATTTGGATGACATTTTGATTTATTCGCCGGATCTGGAGTCTCATTGGCGGAGCGTGCGTGAGGTATTACAGTTATTAATGGACAATTCGCTTTTTGCTAAGCTGGAGAAATGTGAGTTCGCTGTACAGAGAATTAGTTTTCTGGGCTACATTATCTCCAGCAAAGGTTTTGAGATGGATCCGGTTAAGGTTCAGGCTGTTCAGGAATGGCCTAGGCCTATTGGTTTGAAATCGATACAGAGGTTTTTGGGTTTCGCCAATTACTACAGAAAATTCATAAAAAATTTTTCTAGTATTGTCAAACCTCTGACTGATCTCACCAGGAAAGGTGCTGATGCGGTTCAGTGGTCTTCTGAGGCCATTGAAGCTTTTGTGTATCTCAAGGAGAGGTTCACCTCTGCTCCCATCCTTATGCAGCCTGATGTGACTAAGCCGTTTTTGGTTGAGGTTGATGCTTCCTCTGTGGGGGTTGGCGCAGTATTGTCTCAGGATAACGGGGATGGATTACATCCCTGTGCCTTTTTTTCAAAAAATTTTTCGGAGACTGAACTGAATTACGATATTGGTAATCGGGAATTATTGGCTATTAAACTCGCATTTGAACACTGGCGCCACTTCTTGGAAGGTGCGGAATTTCCCGTTCAGGTTCTTACGGATCATAAAAATCTGATATATCTTGATGCTGCCAAGCGCCTGAATGCCCGTCAGGCTAGGTGGGCACTGTTTTTCTCGCTGTTTAATTTCTCCGTTACTTACATCCCTGGTACTAAGAATGTTAAGGCGGATGCCTTGTCTCGCAGTTTTTCTCCCATAGTCGGTGCTGAGAAAGAGGAGAACATTTTACAAGAAGGTGTTGTGATAGCTGCTTTGGACTCCGTTTTGGAAGATGAGATTCTTAAAGCTCAGGATAATGCCCCATCTAACACTCCTCATGGGAGGTTGTTTGTGCCTGGGACCTTTAGGAGAGATTTGTTTGTTGAGTGTCACGAATCTCGGTTGGCAGGTCATCCCGGAATCTCTGAGACCAAGAGACTGGTGGGTCGCAGTTTTTGGTGGCCTGGATGGCAGAAGGAAGTCATTAAGTGGGTGCGTCAATGTACTATATGTGCTAGATCTAAGTCCTCACATACTCCTGCTGCGGGGTTGCTTTGTCCTTTGGAGGTTCCCAGTGCTCCTTGGACACATTTGGCTATGGACTTTATAACTGACCTTCCCCCCTCTGAGGGTTTTACTGTCATCTGGGTGGTCGTGGACCGTTTTAGCAAGATGTGTCACTTGGTTCCTTTCGTCAAACTGCCCTGCGCTAAAACTCTCGCTAAGGCCTTTGTCAAGGAAATTGTCAGACTTCATGGCGTTCCTACTGACATTGTTTCTGATAGGGGTCCTCAGTTCGTGGCTCGTTTTTGGCGTGCCTTTTGTGACAGGTTGGGAGTTCATTTGTCGTTCTCGTCCGGATATCATCCTGAATCTAATGGCCAGACAGAAAGGAAAAACCAGGATGTTGAGCAGTTCTTGCGTTGTTTTGTGGCAGACAATCAAGAGGGGTGGTCTGAGTTTCTGCCACTTGCTGAATTTGCTCTGAACAATCATACATATTCTTCTGCTGGTTGTTCGCCTTTTTTTTGTTGTTCTGGGAGACATCCGTCGTTTGGGTCGTTCTCCAAGTTGGGATCTGCCGTGCCTGAGGAGGAGAATTTTTCCGGTGATTTGGAGAGAGTTTGGACGGATGTGCGTGGTAATCTTCAGGAGGCCAACAGAAAATCTAAAGACTACTTTGATAGGAAACGACAGGAGGTTTTGTTCGCTGTTGGTGACATGGTTTGGTTGTCCTCTAGGAATCTGCGGTTGAGGATTCCTTCAAAGAAATTGGGTCCCAAGTTTGTAGGGCCCTTTAAGGTGCTTCAGGTTGTCAACCAATCTGCTGTTAGGTTGGAGGTTCCTACCTCCTGGAGAATTAATCCGGTATTTCATGTCTCTCTGTTGAAAAAAGCTGTTGTATCGGATTGTGACGCCTCTGCCTCTGTTCCTCCGGTGGTGGAGGACGGGGAATATGAAATTTCTCGCATCCTTAACTCTAGACGGTATAGAGGTAGTTTGCAGTATCTTGTGGCCTGGAAAGGTTTCGGTCCCGAGGATAACTCTTGGGTGAGGTCGGATGATGTTTCCGCGTCCAGACTTATCAGAGCGTTTCACAGGAGATTTCCTGATAAGCCTGGTCCTAGGGGATCCGGAGGATCCTCTTAGAAGGGGGGGTACTGTTAGAACCTTGCTCTTAGGTTTTTTTTCCTTTGCTGGTCACATGACCTTGTTGGCCTATTTAATCCTGCTCCGCCCTTCTGGCTTTGCTGGACTTAATTGTATATCTACTTTCTAGCTAGCCTGTGCTCTGTATCTAACTCTGTTAGTTTGCTTGGTCTTCTGACCTCTATGTTCTATATATTTTGTTTGTTCGTCTGTCTGCTACTATTTCTGTTAGGAGGTGTCCCATATTCCTCCCAGTCCTTAGTACTTGTAGGGATTCCTTCCCCACATCTATAGGTCTCCGTACAGACTAGCTTAGGACTTTAGCAGGTCTGATCGCAGGATCAGGTCCCCTGTTACATCGTAGGGATTAAGCTGAGTTCTATCGTAGGGACAGATCTCCTCTCTTTCCTTAGCTCTGGTAGCAGAACATAACAGTTATATTCTTGTACATAGGGGGCAGTATTATAGTAGTTATATTCTTTTACATAGGGGCAGTATTAAAGTAGTTATATTCTTGTACATAGGGGCAGTATTATAGTAGTTATATTCTTGTACATGGGAGCAGTAACATAGTAGTTATATTCTCGTACATAGGGGGCAGTATTATAGCAGTTATATTCTTGTACATAGGGGCAGTATTATAGTAGTTATATTCTTGTACGTAGAAGCAGTATTATAGTACTTATATTCTTATACATAGCGGGCAATAATATAGTAGTTATATTATTGTACATAGGAGCAGTATTATAGTAGTTAAATTCTTGTACATAGGGGGAAGTATTATAGCAGTTATATTCTTGTATATAGGGAGCAGTATTATAGTAGTTATATTATTGTGCATAGGAGCAGCATTATAGTAGTTATATTCTTGTACATAGGGGCAGTATTATAGTAGTTATATTCTTGTACATAGGGGACAGTATTATAGTAGTTATATTATTGTGCATAGGAGCAGCATTATAGTAGTTATATTCTTGTACATTGGGGCAGTAATATAGCAGTTATATTCTTGTACATAGGGGACAGTATTATAGTAGTTATATTCTTGTACATAGGGGGCAGTATTATAGTAGTTATATTCTTGTACATAGGGGACAGTATTATAGTAGTTATATTCTTGTACATAGGAGCAGTATTATAATACTTATATTCTTGTGCATAGGGAGCAGTATTATAGTAGTTATAGTCTTGTGCTTAGGAGCAGTATTATAGTAGTTATATTCTTGTACATAGGAGCAGTATTATAGTAGTTATATTCTTGTGCATAGGGAGCAGTATTATAGTAGTTATAGTCTTGTGCTTAGGAGCAGTATTATAGTAGTTATATTCTTGTACATAGGGGCAGTATTAAAGTAGTTGTATTCTTGTACATAGGGGCAGTATTAAAGTAGTTGTATTCTTGTACATAGGGGCAGTATTATAGTAGATATATTCCTGTACATAGGGGCAGTAATATAGTAGTTATATTCTTGTACATAGGGGGCAGTATTATAGTAGTTACATTTTTGTACATAGGAGCAGTAACAGAGTAGTTATATTCTTGTATATAGGGGGCAGTATTATAGTAGTTATATTCTTGTACATAGGGGCAGTATTATATTAGTTATATTCTTGTACATAGGGGCAGTATTATAGTAGTTTTATTCTTTTTCATAGGGGCAGTATTATAGTAGTTGTAATCTTGTACATAGGGGCAGTATTATAGTAGTTATATTCTTGTACATTGGGGACAGTATTATAGTAGTTACATTCTTGTACATAGAAGCAGTAACAGAGTAGTTATATTATTGTACATAGGGGGCAGTATTATAGTAGTTATATTATTGTATATAGGGGCAGTATTATAGTAGTTATATTCTTGTACATAGAAGCAGTATTATAGTAGTTATATTCTTGTACATAGGGGGCAGTATTATAGTAGTTATATTCTTGTACATAGGGGACAGTATTATAGAAGTTACATTCTTGTACATAGAAGCAGTAACAGAGTAGTTATATTATTGTACATAGGGGGCAGTATTATAGTAGTTATATTATTGTATATAGGGGCAGTATTATAGTAGTTATATTCTTGTACATAGAAGCAGTATTATAGTAGTTATATTCTTGTACATAGGGGGCAGTATTATAGTAGTTATATTCTTGTACATAGGGGGCAGAATTATAGTAGTTATATTCTTGTACATAGGGGCAGTATTATAGAAGTTATATTCTTGTACATAGGGGCAGAAACATAGTAGTTATATTCTTGTACATAGGGGGCAGTATTATAGTAGTTATACTCTCTTACATAGGGGCTGTATTATAGTAGTTATATTCTTGTACATAGGGGCAGTATTATAGTAGTTATATTCTTGCACATAGGGGGCAGTATTATAGTAGTTATATTCTTGTACATAGGGGCAGTATTATAGTAGTTATATTCTTGTACATAGGGGCAGTATTATAGTAGTTATATTGTTGTACATAGGGGCAGTAACATAATAGTTATATTCTTGTAAATAGGGGGCAGTATTATAGTAGTTATATTCTTTTACATAGGGGCAGTATTAAAGTAGTTATATTCTTGTACATAGGGGCAGTATTATAGTAGTTATATTCTTGTACATAGGGGCAGTATTAAAGTAGTTGTATTCTTGTACATAGGGGCAGTATTATAGTAGTTATATTCCTGTACATAGGGACAGTAATATAGTAGTTATATTCTTGTACATAGGGGGCAGTATTATAGTAGTTACATTCTTGTACATAGGAGCAGTAACAGAGAAGTTATATTCTTGTACATAGGGAGCAGTATTATAGTAGTTATATTCCTGTACATAGGGGCAGTATTATAGTAGTTATATTCTTGTACATAGGGGCAGTATTATAGTATTTTTATTCTTGTATATAGGAGCAGTATTATAGTAGTTATATTCTTGTACATAGGGGGCAGTATTTTAGTAGTTATATTCTTGTACATAGGGGCAGTATTATAGTAGTTATATTCTTGTACATAGCGGGAAATATTATAGTAGTTATATTCTTGTACATAGGGGGCGGTATTATAGTAGTTACATTCTTGTACATAGGAGCAGTAACAGAGAAGTTGTATTCTTGTACATAGGGAGCAGTATTATAGTAGTTATATTCCTGTACATAGGGGCAGTATTATAGTAGTTATATTCTTGTACATAGGGGCAGTATTATAGTATTTTTATTCTTGTATAGAGGAGCAGTATTATAGTAGTTATATTCTTGTACATAGGGGGCAGTATTATAGTAGTTATATTCTTGTACATAGAGGGTAGTATTATAGTAGTTATATTCTTGTACACAGCGGGCAATATTATAGTAGTTATATTCTTTTACATAGTGACAGTATTATAGTAGTTATATTCTTGTACATAGGGGCAGTATTATAGTATTTATATTCTTGTACATAGGGGCAGAATTATAGTAGTTATATTCTTGTACATAGGGGGCAGTATTATAGTAGTTATATTCTTGTACATAGAAGCAGTATTATAGTAGTTATATTCTTGTACATAGCAGCAGTATTATAGTAGTTATATTCTTGTACATAGGGGGCAGTATTATAGTAGTTATATTCTTGTCCATAGGAGAGGATAGACGTGTGCTTGAGAGCTCTCAGCAGGGCGGAGGCTTCTGACCCAGGTGGAGGGGAGCTGGGCTGATGATCCAGGGAAAGCCCCTGGTCTGGAGTCCGGCCTGCAGCCTGCACCTGATGGTAATGGAAAGCTGGAGATGGTGGCTGGTGAGTCTTCTAAACCTGCTTGTTATGTTGGAGGATTAAATGCTAAAGTTACAAGGTAAAGTATATTTAAGCTGGAATTGCATATCAGCAAACTAAAAGAAGAAATTAAGAAAGAGACTGATCCTAAGGTAAAGCTGATGATGTGTGAGTGTCTGGATGATTGCAGCCGAGAGCTGCTGATCAGGAAAGAAAAGCTGGAGAAAGGTTTAAACTCTGCCCAGAAAGGAGACTTGGACTAAAGAGGAAAAAAAAGAATCCAGAGCGCAGACTGTGAGCAGAAAACGCTTCATAGGGAATAAGGACATTAAATATAAAACTGTGTACAGCATTGTGGAGCAAGGAAGCCCAGAGAGAAGTGCAGCGCTGATATCAGGGGCACAATGTGAGGGGTCCGAGACACCAGAAAGTGCTGCAGAGGAAAGTGTGCCAGCAAACGAGGGGTTAACTGCAGTGACCTCTCTATGCAGCAATGAAGTGAGCTCAGCTGCTGAGAGTCAGAAAGAAAGTGCACCCTGTACTGATACTGTGAGTGAGACCCCGCTCACTGGTGCTAGTGAATGTCTGTCTGCAACAGATAATACAAATATTATAATGGACTCTGAACCCTCCATGTCAGTGACTGGAGACAATACTGTGCAGCAATCAGTGGTGATGGACTCTATGTCATGTATGTCAGTGGATGGAGACCACACTGCAGGGGTAATGGACTCTGAGCCCTCCATGTCAGTGACTGGAGATAATACTGTGCAGCAATCAGTGGTGATGGACTCTATGTCATGTGTGTCAGTGGATGGAGACCACACTGCAGTGGTAATGGACTCTGAACCCTCCATGTCAGTGACTGGAGATAATACTGTGCAGCAATCAGTGGTGATGGACTCTATGTCATGTATGTCAGTGGATGGAGACCACACTGCAGGGGTAATGGACTCTGAGCCCTCCATGTTAGTGACTGGAGACAATACTGTGCAGCAATCAGTGGTGATGGACTCTATGTCATGTATGTCAGTGGATGGAGACCACACTGCAGGGGTAATGGACTCTGAGCCCTCCATGTCAGTGACTGGAGATAATACTGTGCAGCAATCAGTGGTAATGGACTCTATGTCATGTATGTCAGTGGATGGAGACCACACTGCAGGGGTAATGGACTCTGAGCCCTCCATGTCAGTGACTGGAGACAATACTGTGCAGCAATCAGTGGTGATGGACTCTATGTCATGTATGTCAGTGGATGGAGACCACACTGCAGGGGTAATGGACTCTGAGCCCTCCATGTCAGTGACTGGAGACAATACTGTGCAGCAATCAGTGGTGATGGACTCTATGTCATGTGTGTCAGTGGATGGAGACCACACTGCAGGGGTAATGGACTCTGAACCCTCCATGTCAGTGACTGGAGACAATACTGTGCAGCAATCAGTGGTAATGGACTCTATGTCATGTGTGTCAGTGGATGGAGACCACACTGCAGGGGTAATGGACTCTGAGCCCTCCATGTCAGTGACTGGAGACAATACTGTGCAGCAATCAGTGGTGATGGACTCTATGTCATGTATGTCAGTGGATGGAGACCACACTGCAGGGGTAATGGACTCTGAGCCCTCCATGTCAGTGACTGGAGACAATACTGTGCAGCAATCAGTGGTGATGGACTCTATGTCATGTATGTCAGTGGATGGAGACCACACTGCAGGGGTAATGGACTCTGAGCCCTCCATGTCAGTGACTGGAGACAATACTGTGCAGCAATCAGTGGTGATGGACTCTATGTCATGTATGTCAGTGGATGGAGACCACACTGCAGGGGTAATGGACTCTGAGCCCTCCATGTCAGTGACTGGAGATAATACTGTACAGCAATCAGTGGTGATGGACTCTATGTCATGTGTGTCAGCGGATGGAGACCACACTGCAGGGGTAATGGACTCTGAACCCTCCATGTCAGTGAGTGGAGATAATACTGTGCAGCAATCAGTGGTGATGGACTCTATGTCATGTGTGTCAGTGGATGGAGACCACACTGCAGGGGTAATGGACTCTGAACCCTCCATGTCAGTGACTGGAGACAATACTGTGCAGCAATCAGTGGTGATGGACTCTATGTCATGTATGTCAGTGGATGGAGACCACACTGCAGGGGTAATGGACTCTTAGCCCTCCATGTCAGTGACTGGAGATAATACTGTGCAGCAATCAGCGGTGATGGACTCTATGTCATGTATGTCAGTGGATGGAGACCACACTGCAGGGGTAATGGACTCTGAGCCCTCCATGTCAGTGACTGGAGATAATACTGTGCAGCAATCAGTGGTGATGGACTCTATGTCATGTGTGTCAGTGGATGGAGACCACACTGCAGGGGTAATGGACTCTGAACCCCCTATGTCAGTGACTGGAGATAATACTGTGCAGCAATCAGCGGTGATGGACTCTATGTCATGTGTGTCAGTGGATGGAGACCACACTGCAGGGGTAAAGGACTCTGAACCCTCCATGTCAGTGACTGGAGACAATACTGTGCAGCAATCAGTGGTGATGGACTCTGTCATGTGTGTCAGTGGATGGAGACCACACTGCAGGGGTAATGGACTCTGAGCCCTCCATGTCAGTGACTGGAGATAATACTGTGCAGCAATCAGTGGTGATGGACTCTATGTCATGTATGTCAGCGGATGGAGACCACACTGCAGGGGTAATGGACTCTGAGCCCTCCATGTCAGTGACTGGAGATAATACTGTGCAGCAATCAGTGGTGATGGACTCTATGTCATGTGTGTCAGTGGATGGAGACCACACTGCAGGGGTAATGGACTCTGAGCCCTCCATGTCAGTGACTGGAGATAATACTGTGCAGCAATCAGTGGTGATGGACTCTATGTCATGTATGTCAGTGGATGGAGACCACACTGCAGGGGTAATGGACTCTGAGCCCTCCATGTCAGTGACTGGAAACAATACTGTGCAGCAATCAGTGGTGATGGACTCTATGTCATGTATGTCAGCGGATGGAGACCACACTGCAGGGGTAATGGACTCTGAGCCCTCCATGTCAGTGACTGGAGATAATACTGTGCAGCAATCAGTGGTGATGGACTCTATGTCATGTATGTCAGCGGATGGAGACCACACTGCAGGGGTAATGGACTCTGAGCCCTCCATGTCAGTGACTGGAGATAATACTGTGCAGCAATCAGTGGTGATGGACTCTATGTCATGTGTGTCAGCGGATGGAGACCACACTGCAGGGGTAATGGACTCTGAGCCCCCCATGTCAGTGACTGGAGATAATACTGTGCAGCAATCAGTGGTGATGGACTCTATGTCATGTGTGTCAGTGGATGGAGACCACACTGCAGGGGTAATGGACTCTGAACCCTCCATGTCAGTGACTGGAGATAATACTGTGCAGCAATCAGTGGTGATGGACTCTATGTCATGTGTGTCAGTGGATGGAGACCTCACTGCAGGGGTAATGGACTCTGAACCCTCCATGTCAGTGACTGGAGACAATACTGTGCAGCAATCAGTGGTAATGGACTCTATGTCATGTGTGTCAGCGGATGGAGACCACACTGCAGGGGTAATGGACTCTGAGCCCTCCATGTCAGTGACTGGAGATAATACTGTGCAGCAATCAGTGGTGATGGACTCTATGTCATGTGTGTCAGTGGATGGAGACCACACTGCAGGGGTAATGGACTCTGAGCCCTCCATGTCAGTGACTGGAGATAATACTGTGCAGCAATCAGTGGTGATGGACTCTATGTCATGTGTGTCAGTGGATGGAGACCACACTGCAGGGGTAATGGACTCTGAACCCTCCATGTCAGTGACTGGAAACAATACTGTGCAGCAATCAGTGGTGATGGACTCTATGTCATGTGTGTCAGTGGATGGAGACCTCACTGCAGGGGTAATGGACTCTGAACCCTCCATGTCAGTGACTGGAGATAATACTGTGCAGCAATCAGTGGTGATGGACTCTATGTCATGTGTGTCAGCGGATGGAGACCACACTGCAGGGGTAATGGACTCTGAACCCTCCATGTCAGTGACTGGAGATAATACTGTGCAGCAATCAGTGGTGATGGACTCTATGTCATGTATGTCAGCGGATGGAGACCACACTGCAGGGGTAATGGACTCTGAGCCCTCCATGTCAGTGACTGGAGATAATACTGTGCAGCAATCAGTGGTGATGGACTCTATGTCATGTGTGTCAGTGGATGGAGACCACACTGCAGGGGTAATGGACTCTGAGCCCTCCATGTCAGTGACTGGAGATAATACTGTGCAGCAATCAGTGGTGATGGACTCTATGTCATGTGTGTCAGTGGATGGAGACCACACTGCAGGGGTAATGGACTCTGAACCCTCCATGTCAGTGACTGGAAACAATACTGTGCAGCAATCAGTGGTGATGGACTCTATGTCATGTGTGTCAGTGGATGGAGACCTCACTGCAGGGGTAATGGACTCTGAACCCTCCATGTCAGTGACTGGAGATAATACTGTGCAGCAATCAGTGGTGATGGACTCTATGTCATGTGTGTCAGTGGATGGAGACCACACTGCAGGGGTAATGGACTCTGAGCCCTCCATGTCAGTGACTGGAGATAATACTGTGCAGCAATCAGTGGTGATGGACTCTATGTCATGTGTGTCAGTGGATGGAGACCACACTGCAGGGGTAATGGACTCTGAGCCCTCCATGTCAGTGACTGGAGATAATACTGTGCAGCAATCAGTGGTGATGGACTCTATGTCATGTGTGTCAGTGGATGGAGACCACACTGCAGGGGTAATGGACTCTGAACCCTCCATGTCAGTGACTGGAGATAATACTGTGCAGCAATCAGTGGTGATGGACTCTATGTCATGTGTGTCAGTGGATGGAGACCACACTGCAGGGGTAATGGACTCTGAACCCTCCATGTCAGTGAATGGAGATAATACTGTGCAGCAATCAGTGGTGATGGACTCTATGTCATGTGTGTCAGTGGATGGAGACCACACTGCAGGGGTAATGGACTCTGAACCCTCCATGTCAGTGAATGGAGATAATACTGTGCAGCAATCAGTGGTAATGGACTCTGTCATGTATGTCAGTGGATGGAGACCACACTGCAGGGGTAATGGACTCTGAACCCTCCATGTCAGTGAATGGAGATAATACTGTGCAGCAATCAGTGGTGATGGACTCTATGTCATGTGTGTCAGTGGATGGAGACCACACTGCAGGGGTAATGGACTCTGAACCCTCCATGTCAGTGAATGGAGATAATACTGTGCAGCAATCAGTGGTGATGGACTCTGTCATGTATGTCAGTGGATGGAGACCACACTGCAGGGGTAATGGACTCTGAACCCTCCATGTCAGTGACTGGAGATAATACTGTGCAGCAATCAGTGGTGATGGACTCTATGTCATGTGTGTCAGTGGATGGAGACCACACTGCAGGGGTAATGGACTCTGAGCCCTCCATGTCAGTGACTGGAGACAATACTGTGCAGCAATCAGTGGTGATGGACTCTATGTCATGTGTGTCAGTGGATGGAGACCACACTGCAGGGGTAATGGACTCTGAGCCCTCCATGTCAGTGACTGGAGATAATACTGTGCAGCAATCAGTGGTGATGGACTCTATGTCATGTGTGTCAGTGGTTGGAGACCACACTGCAGGGGTAATGGACTCTGAGCCCTCCATGTCAGTGACTGGAGACAATACTGTGCAGCAATCAGTGGTAATGGACTCTATGTCATGTGTGTCAGTGGATGGAGACCACACTGCAGGGGTAATGGACTCTGAGCCCTCCATGTCAGTGACTGGAGACAATACTGTGCAGCAATCAGTGGTAATGGACTCTATGTCATGTGTGTCAGTGGATGGAGACCACACTGCAGGGGTAATGGACTCTGAGCCCTCCATGTCAGTGACTGGAGATAATACTGTGCAGCAATCAGTGGTAATGGACTCTATGTCATGTGTGTCAGTGGATGGAGACCACACTGCAGGGGTAATGGACTCTGAGCCCTCCATGTCAGTGACTGGAGACAATACTGTGCAGCAATCAGTGGTGATGGAGTCTATGTCATGTGTGTCAGTGGATGGAGACCACACTGCAGGGGTAATGGACTCTGAGCCCTCCATGTCAGTGACTGGAGACAATACTGTGCAGCAATCAGTGGTAATGGACTCTATGTCATGTGTGTCAGTGGATGGAGACCACACTGCAGGGGTAATGGACTCTGACCCCTCCATGTCAGTGACTGGAGATAATACTGTGCAGCAATCAGTGGTAATGGACTCTATGTCATGTGTGTCAGTGGATGGAGACCACACTGCAGGGGTAATGGACTCTGAGCCCTCCATGTCAGTGACTGGAGATAATACTGTGCAGCAATCAGTGGTAATGGACTCTATGTCATGTGTGTCAGTGGATGGAGACCACACTGTAGGGGTAATGGACTCTGAACCCTCCATGTCAGTGACTGGAGACAATACTGTGCAGCAATCAGTGGTGATGGAGTCTATGTCATGTGTGTCAGTGGATGGAGACCACACTGCAGGGGTAATGGACTCTGAACCCTCCATGTCAGTGACTGGAGACAATACTGTGCAGCAATCAGTGGTGATGGACTCTATGTCATGTATGTCAGTGGATGGAGACCACACTGCAGTGGTAATGGACTCTGAGCCCTCCATGTCAGTGACTGGAGATAATACTGTGCAGCAATCAGTGGTGATGGACTCTATGTCATGTGTGTCAGCGGATGGAGACCACACTGCAGGGGTAATGGACTCTGAGCCCTCCATGTCAGTGACTGGAGACAATACTGTGCAGCAATCAGTGGTAATGGACTCTATGTCATGTGTGTCAGTGGATGGAGACCACACTGCAGGGGTAATGGACTCTGAGCCCTCCATGTCAGTGACTGGAGACAATACTGTGCAGCAATCAGTGGTGATGGAGTCTATGTCATGTGTGTCAGTGGATGGAGACCACACTGCAGGGGTAATGGACTCTGAGCCCTCCATGTCAGTGACTGGAGACAATACTGTGCAGCAATCAGTGGTAATGGACTCTATGTCATGTGTGTCAGCGGATGGAGACCACACTGCAGGGGTAAAGGACTCTGAACCCTCCATGTCAGTGACTGGAGATAATACTGTGCAGCAATCAGTGGTGATGGACTCTATGTCATGTGTGTCAGTGGATGGAGACCACACTGCAGGGGTAATGGACTCTGAACCCTCCATGTCAGTGACTGGAGACAATACTGTGCAGCAATCAGTGGTGATGGACTCTATGTCATGTGTGTCAGTGGATGGAGACCACACTGCAGGGGTAATGGACTCTGAGCCCTCCATGTCAGTGACTGGAGACAATACTGTGCAGCAATCAGTGGTGATGGACTCTATGTCATGTATGTCAGTGGATGGAGACCACACTGCAGGGGTAATGGACTCTGAACCCTCCATGTCAGTGACTGGAGACAATACTGTGCAGCAATCAGTGGTAATGGACTCTATGTCATGTATGTCAGTGGATGGAGACCACACTGCAGGGGTAATGGACTCTGAGCCCTCCATGTCAGTGACTGGAGATAATACTGTGCAGCAATCAGTGGTGATGGACTCTATGTCATGTATGTCAGCGGATGGAGACCACACTGCAGGGGTAATGGACTCTGAGCCCTCCATGTCAGTGACTGGAGATAATACTGTGCAGCAATCAGTGGTAATGGACTCTATGTCATGTATGTCAGCGGATGGAGACCACACTGCAGTGGTAATGGACTCTGAGCCCTCCATGTCAGTGACTGGAGATAATACTGTGCAGCAATCAGTGGTGATGGACTCTATGTCATGTGTGTCAGTGGATGGAGACCACACTGCAGGGGTAATGGACTCTGACCCCTCCATGTCAGTGACTGGAGATAATACTGTGCAGCAATCAGTGGTAATGGACTCTATGTCATGTGTGTCAGTGGATGGAGACCACACTGCAGGGGTAATGGACTCTGAGCCCTCCATGTCAGTGACTGGAGACAATACTGTGCAGCAATCAGTGGTGATGGAGTCTATGTCATGTGTGTCAGTGGATGGAGACCACACTGCAGGGGTAATGGACTCTGAGCCCTCCATGTCAGTGACTGGAGACAATACTGTGCAGCAATCAGTGGTAATGGACTCTATGTCATGTGTGTCAGCGGATGGAGACCACACTGCAGGGGTAAAGGACTCTGAACCCTCCATGTCAGTGACTGGAGATAATACTGTGCAGCAATCAGTGGTGATGGACTCTATGTCATGTGTGTCAGTGGATGGAGACCACACTGCAGGGGTAATGGACTCTGAACCCTCCATGTCAGTGACTGGAGACAATACTGTGCAGCAATCAGTGGTGATGGACTCTATGTCATGTGTGTCAGTGGATGGAGACCACACTGCAGGGGTAATGGACTCTGAACCCTCCATGTCAGTGACTGGAGACAATACTGTGCAGCAATCAGTGGTAATGGACTCTATGTCATGTATGTCAGTGGATGGAGACCACACTGCAGGGGTAATGGACTCTGAGCCCTCCATGTCAGTGACTGGAGATAATACTGTGCAGCAATCAGTGGTGATGGACTCTATGTCATGTATGTCAGCGGATGGAGACCACACTGCAGGGGTAATGGACTCTGAGCCCTCCATGTCAGTGACTGGAGATAATACTGTGCAGCAATCAGTGGTAATGGACTCTATGTCATGTATGTCAGCGGATGGAGACCACACTGCAGTGGTAATGGACTCTGAGCCCTCCATGTCAGTGACTGGAGATAATACTGTGCAGCAATCAGTGGTGATGGACTCTATGTCATGTGTGTCAGTGGATGGAGACCACACTGCAGGGGTAATGGACTCTGAACCCTCCATGTCAGTGACTGGAGATAATACTGTGCAGCAATCAGTGGTGATGGACTCTATGTCATGTGTGTCAGTGGATGGAGACCACACTGCAGGGGTAATGGACTCTGAACCCTCCATGTCAGTGACTGGAGACAATACTGTGCAGCAATCAGTGGTGATGGAGTCTATGTCATGTGTGTCAGTGGATGGAGACCACACTGTAGGGGTAATGGACTCTGAACCCTCCATGTCAGTGACTGGAGACAATACTGTGCAGCAATCAGTGGTGATGGACTCTATGTCATGTATGTCAGTGGTTGGAGACCACACTGCAGGGGTAATGGACTCTGAGCCCTCCATGTCAGTGACTGGAAACAATACTGTGCAGCAATCAGTGGTGATGGACTCTATGTCATGTATGTCAGTGGATGGAGACCACACTGCAGGGGTAATGGACTCTGAGCCCTCCATGTCAGTGACTGGAGACAATACTGTGCAGCAATCAGTGGTGATGGACTCTATGTCATGTGTGTCAGTGGATGGAGACCACACTGCAGGGGTAATGGACTCTGAGCCCTCCATGTCAGTGACTGGAGATAATACTGTGCAGCAATCAGTGGTGATGGACTCTATGTCATGTGTGTCAGCGGATGGAGACCACACTGCAGGGGTAATGGACTCTGAACCCTCCATGTCAGTGACTGGAGATAATACTGTGCAGCAATCAGTGGTGATGGACTCTATGTCATGTGTGTCAGTGGATGGAGACCACACTGCAGGGGTAATGGACTCTCAACCCTCCATGTCAGTGACTGGAGACAATACTGTGCAGCAATCAGTGGTGATGGACTCTATGTCATGTGTGTCAGTGGATGGAGACCACACTGCAGGGGTAATGGACTCTGAGCCCTCCATGTCAGTGACTGGAGATAATACTGTGCAGCAATCAGTGGTGATGGACTCTATGTCATGTGTGTCAGTGGATGGAGACCACACTGCAGTGGTAATGGACTCTGAACCCTCCATGTCAGTGACTGGAGATAATACTGTGCAGCAATCAGTGGTGATGGACTCTATGTCATGTATGTCAGTGGATGGAGACCACACTGCAGGGGTAATGGACTCTGAACCCTCCATGTCAGTGACTGGAGATAATACTGTGCAGCAATCAGTGGTGATGGACTCTATGTCATGTGTGTCAGCGGATGGAGACCACACTGCAGGGGTAATGGACTCTGAACCCTCCATGTCAGTGACTGGAGATAATACTGTGCAGCAATCAGGGGTAATGGACTCTGAGCCCTCCATGTCAGTGACTGGAGATAATACTGTGCAGCAATCAGGGGTAATGGACTCTGAGCCCTCCATGTCAGTGACTGGAGATAATACTGTGCAGCAATCAGTGGTGATGGACTCTATGTCATGTATGTCCGCGGATGGAGACCACACTGCAGGGGTAATGGACTCTGAGCCCTCCATGTCAGTGGATGGAGATAATACTGTGCAGCAATCAGTGGTGATGGACTCTATGTCATGTGTGTCAGTGGATGGAGACCACACTGCAGGGGTAATGGACTCTGAACCCTCCATGTCAGTGACTGGAGACAATACTGTGCAGCAATCAGTAGTGATGGACTCTATGTCATGTGTGTCAGTGGATGGAGACCACACTGCAGGGGTAATGGACTCTGAACCCTCCATGTCAGTGACTGGAGACAATACTGTGCAGCAATCAGTGGTGATGGACTCTATGTCATGTGTGTCAGCGGATGGAGACCACACTGCAGGGGTAATGGACTCTGAACCCTCCATGTCAGTGACTGGAGATAATACTGTGCAGCAATCAGTGGTGATGGACTCTATGTCATGTATGTCAGTGGATGGAGACCACACTGCAGGGGTAATGGACTCTGAACCCTCCATGTCAGTGACTGGAGACAATACTGTGCAGCAATCAGTGGTGATGGACTCTATGTCATGTATGTCAGTGGATGGAGACCACACTGCAGGGGTAATGGACTCTGAACCCTCCATGTCAGTGACTGGAGACAATACTGTGCAGCAATCAGTGGTGATGGACTCTATGTCATGTGTGTCAGCGGATGGAGACCACACTGCAGGGGTAATGGACTCTGAGCCCTCCATGTCAGTGACTGGAGACAATACTGTGCAGCAATCAGTGGTGATGGACTCTATGTCATGTGTGTCAGTGGATGGAGACCACACTGCAGGGGTAATGGACTCTGAGCCCTCCATGTCAGTGACTGGAGATAATACTGTGCAGCAATCAGTGGTGATGGACTCTATGTCATGTGTGTCAGTGGATGGAGACCACACTGCAGGGGTAATGGACTCTGAACCTCCATGTCAGTGACTGGAGACAATACTGTGCAGCAATCAGTGGTAATGGACTCTATGTCATGTGTGTCAGTGGATGGAGACCACACTGCAGGGGTAATGGACTCTGAACCTCCATGTCAGTGACTGGAGACAATACTGTGCAGCAATCAGTGGTAATGGACTCTATGTCATGTGTGTCAGTGGATGGAGACCACACTGCAGGGGTAATGGACTCTGAACCCTCCATGTCAGTGACTGGAGATAATACTGTGCAGCAATCAGTGGTGATGGACTCTATGTCATGTATGTCAGTGGATGGAGACCACACTGCAGGGGTAATGGACTCTGAACCTCCATGTCAGTGACTGGAGATAATACTGTGCAGCAATCAGTGGTAATGGACTCTGAACCCTCCATGTCAGTGACTGGAGATAATACTGTGCAGCAATCAGTGGTAATGGACTCTGAACCCTCCATGTCAGTGACTGGAGATAATACTGTGCAGCAATCAGTGGTAATGGACTCTGAACCCTCCATGTCAGTGACTGGAGATAATACTGTGCAGCAATCAGTGGTGATGGACTCTATGTCATGTGTGTCAATGGATGGAGACCACACTGCAGTGGTAATGGACTCTGAACCCTCCATGTCAGTGACTGGAGATAATACTGTGCAGCAATCAGTGGTGATGGACTCTATGTCATGTGTGTCAGTGGATGGAGACCACACTGCAGGGGTAATGGACTCTGAACCCTCCATGTCAGTGACTGGAGACAATACTGTGCAGCAATCAGTGGTAATGGACTCTAGGTCTATCTGGCGTCACGAACAGGATTGCGTGCCCGCTGCAACGACGCCGTGTTTTTCCCTTTGCCACCGGGTACTGTGCTCCTTTATTCTGAACTGTGTACGTCAAGTTGTGGTGAAGGTTGCCGCCATTGTTGGGCCGCTGAGCAAGAAGTAGGGCGTAACTAAAGGGGTGCACCTACAAATGAGCGCGAAGTTCCGGACACGCCCCACGCCTCGACGTCAAATCAGGAAGCGCAAGGTCCTGAAGATAACCGTCACCTGCGGAGCTGCGGCCTACCGGAAGAAAAACCAGAAGGTAGGCCACGGTTAACTAGGGGGGCGCTAAGATGTCCGACGAGCAGCAGAACGCTGACCTGCCAGTCAACGTCCCTGAAGTTCAACCCGCGCCCGATGATGAGCAGGCCGAAGCCGCCGCTCCTCCGGCAGCGCCTGTAACACCCTTAATTCCTATGACTTTACCGTACATTCCAGGAGCAAAGTGGCTCCCCCAGTACAACGGCAAACCAGATACCCTCTCTGGATTCAAACGGAAGATATGTGGTATCTTAGACATGTACTCTATGACCGGCAAACAAAGAGCTGCCGTTGTATTAAGACAACTGACTGGTGCTGCGGAACGGTAAGTGGAAACATAGTCGGCCGCAGACCAAGAGTCAGTGTCCACAATATTCCAAAAACTACAGACTGTATTTGAGGACCTTACTGAGGTGGATATCCGGATGAGGTTCTACAGCTGCTCCCAACAACCAGAGGACAATGTTGGGGACTACGCCTGGCGTCTCCAAGGGGCCCTGCGGGCTCTGAACCAGGTTAGTCCAACCAGCGTTGAGAATGAGAACAAAATGCTGAAGGATCAGTTTGTCCGGGGACTGAAGTCTCCAGAGGAGAGCAGGACTGTGCGTTGGTGGTCCCTGGATCATCCGGATGCCACCTTTGACAATCTTAAGGACATGGCTATAAAAGGACTGCAGCCTCTGGAAACAAATGCCATCCAACGTTACCAGGGTGGGGCTACTCCAGTGCCTGCTACACCCACCTTATCCCCAGTGGCTGCTGAAGTTAAAATCCCAGCAACGTCCCCTGAAGAACTGGATAGTCTGCGCTCTGAGGTGCGTCAGTTGAGCAAAACTCTGACCACCGTGCTGAGCGCTCTGCAGCTGCGGACGGAGCCCGAGGAAGGAGGGAAGATCCTGCTAGCCGATAGCCCTGAGGATGTCCCTTGGATGTGAAGGAGGAGGAGGCCAACACCACCCTCTTCGAGGACCAGTGACCAGCGCCGTCCACCGAGGGACCCAACCTGCTACCGATGCCGCAAGACCGGACACCTCACCCAGAAGTGTCCTTTAAATGAGAAAACCCTGGGTCCGAGGGCCGACACCCAGGAGTAGACTCACCAGTCCCATCAGACTGGTACAACAGGTTCGTCGGAGGAAGACCTTTCCTGTCCATTGTACTGGACGGGATCCCGATGCATGCCCTGCTGGACACAGGATCTCAGGTAACCATCATGCCTGATGTTCTCTACAAGAGGTTCTGGTCAATGGACGACCTACGTCCGCCAGCTCCAAATTTGACTGTATATGCCTCAAATGGACTCCCCCTTAACCTACTCGGGGTTAAGAATGTAACTGTAAACGTGGGGAGAGTGGAGCTTAAGGACCAGGGACTAATTGCAGTAGAGACCAATCCTGATGACACTAATCCGTACATTGTACTTGGCACTAACATTGTTGGTAACTGTTTGGGAGAGGTTGTGTTCTTACTCCAACAGATAGCTGACACTGCCAAACCAGGACAGAGGAGGGCGCTACAGAAGGAGATCCGAGTCCTGATGTATCAATAGCAAGTAAGGCTAACAGACGGTGAAATCAGTAACGTGAGGGTAACAGACACCATACCTATTGTCATCCCTCCAATGAGTGAAATGCTCATCTGGTGTAGAGCTGCCATAGGTCTTAGAGGACAGAGCTACCAGGCGGTAGTAGAACCTCTTTGCTCCGAGCATAGACCTACACTCTTAAGCGCCAGGGGAGTGGTAGATGTACGTAATGGGAGGGTGCCCGTCCGTCTTCTAAACTTAGGGGAAGATGAGGTCAGACTGCCACGTTATGCCACTGTTGCCAAATTGCATGCTGTCAATAATAACTGCATCCTTGAGGCGGAGTCCTTAACCTCACCAGATGAAGTAGAGGATAATGACCCTGCAGCCCAGGTGGAGGATTGGGGTCAACAGCTCCATGTTGGGACAGACACCACTCCTGCCCATCAAAAACAGGGTGTACATCGGGTGGTTCAGGAATACTCGCAGGTGTTCAGTAAACATCCACTAGACTTCGGGAGGGTTAAGGGGGTTCAACATCATATCCCCACAGGCAACCATTCCCCAATCAAAGAACATTATAGGCCTATACCCCCAGCTCACTACCAGAAGGCAAAAGAAATGCTGCATGACATGAGGAAGGCGGGAGTGATAAGGGATAGTTGTAGTCCCTGGGCGGCTCCCCTAGTGCTGGTTAGGAAATAGGATGGGAGCACGAGAATGTGTGTAGATTACCGTCAAGTAAATCGCATTATACATAAAGATGCATACCCTTTACCACGCATAGAGGAGTCCCTAGCTGCCTTGAAGTCTGCAAATTACTTTTCCACCCTTGACCTCACTAGTGGATACTGGCAAGTAGCTGTGGCTGAGGAGGATCGGGAGAAGACGGCCTTCACCACCCCGATGGGACTCTGCGAGTTCAACAGTATGCCGTTTGGACTCTGCAATGCCCCCGGAACGTTCCAGAGATTGATGGAGTGCTGCCTGGGACACCGCAACTTCGAGACTGTGTTACTTGACCTGGATGACGTAATTGTGTACTCCAGAACGTACGAGGACCACTTGAAACACCTGGCAGAGGTATTTGAGTCACTGTCCCGGTACAGGATGAAGTTGAAACCCTCAAAGTGCCATCTGCTCAAGAAGAAGGTACAGTACCTGGGACACATTGTCAGTCCGGAAGGCGTAGCACCAGACCCGGAGAAAGTCACAGCCATCCAGAAGTGGCCGGAGCCGAAGAACCTCAAGGAGGTGCGTCAGTTCTTGGGACTAGTAGGATACTACCGGAGGTTCGTAAAGGACTACACAAAGAAAGCAGCTCCTCTGCAAGACCTCCTGGTAGGGCAGTCCCCCAAAGGCAAAAACCCTCCATTCCATTGGGGTAAGGAGCAAGCAGAGTCGTTTCAGAAGATGAAGGAGATCCTGACAGGTGATGAGATCCTAGCCTACCCTGACTACAGCCAGCCGTTCCTGCTGTATGCAGATGCCAGCAACGAAGGCCTAGGCGCTGTCTTAAGTCAGAAGCAGAATGGGCAAGAGAAAGTCATCGCATACGCAAGCAGGAAGCTCCGTCCGACTGAGAGGAACCCAGAGAACTATAGCAGCTTCAAGTTGGAGTTCCTGGCCTTAGTCTGGGCCATCACTGAAAGATTCAAGCACTATCTGGCTTCCAGCAAGTTCACTGCCTTTACTGATAACAACCCCTTGACCCATCTTGAAGCAGCTAAGTTGGGGGCTCTGGAACAACGATGGATGGCTCGGCTGTCAAACTACCAATTTACAATTAAATACTGGGCGGGCCGCAAGACTGCCAACGCCGATGCCCTCTCTAGGATGCCTCACCAGTCAGACACAGAAGAAGAAGTGGATGACCTGGAAGAGATAGAGCTACCTGCCTTTCACCGGAGTGGGATGATCCACGAACAACGAGCCTCCAGGAAGCAGCGTGGAAAGACGTTAACCCCCCTGCCTCACCACAGCTGGAAAGAGACCCAGGACAGCAACCCGGTTGTCAGCTGCATCAAACAGCTGATAACCCAAGAAGGTGCCTCCCTGGAGAAAGATGCGTCTCTGCAAGCAAAGCAGCTGTGGAACGAGAGAAGCCGGCTGTTTATCTACCGTGAGAAGCTGTGCCGGAGGTACGTTAATCCAAAAACTCATGAGATGGTATGGCAGATAGTAGTTCCTAAGTAGAGATAAGCGTTGTTCTACTCGAACTGTTCGCCAATCTCAAATTCGAGCTGTTTTGGGCGGTGTTCAAGCCGTTCGGCGAACACGAACGATTTGAGAAAAATTCGGCTGTTCGAGGTTATGTTCGATAACTGTTCGTGCACCAAAATCATGACTGGATTTTTTCTCAGTAATGATGAAAATTAATGTTAATACGCAGTTTGAGTGTACAGCGGGGCGGGGGGAGGGGCAGGGGATGGATCTCTGCAGGAATAATGAAGATCTCCATTTTTTTTTTCTCTTTCCCGCATTTACAATGGGGAGGTGCAATCTGTCAGCCTATCAGCAGCGCACACACGGAGCGAACTGCTGTTTTTCACACAAGCAAGGGCATGTGTCATTGGCAGTGTATGTCACATGTCCTTGCCCTATAAGACCCAGCCATTTTCCCCGTCGCCACCATTTTCTCACTGCTGCAGCTGCGTGTTAGACGGCACCGCTGTTGCTGTGTGCGCTATACCTTGTTAATTTCAAGCCAATTTTCGCACAAATCTACAGATGGCTTGGGAGTAGGGAATAGTTGTGATTGCAGTCCTTTTAAGGACTAGGTTACAGCATTTCCTACGACTTTTATCAGGCAGGTCTGTGCTCTTAAATAGATAGTGGGAGTAAAGACTAATTGTAATTGCAGTCCTTTTCAGGACTAGGTTACATCAGTTCCTATCAGTTTTTGCCAGGCAGGTCTGTGCCAGTGCTGTGCAAGTTTTTTTCACAGCATTTGGCTGAATCTAGCAAAGCTAATCCTTTTTGGCCTATTGCAGAGTGTGTTAGTCAGTGGAGTAGCCTATCTGTGTTGCAAGCTACACCACCTGTGTATAGAATACCAATTTTTTTACTGCACCTAGTGAAGTAAAATCTTTTGGGCATAGCATCATTCTATTAGTCCATCTATACTGACCTCCATCAGGTTGCAAATTGAATATAATTTTTTTCTGCATCTAGCTCTGAAAAAATAGTTGGCCTTCTAGCAGTGTGTGGGACTTTCTCTATTAGTCCATCTATACTGACCTCCATCAGGTTGCAAATTAAAAATAATTTTTATCTGCATCTAGATCTGAAAATATATTTGGGCTTCTAGCTGTGTGTGGGACTTGTTCTATTAGTCCATCTATACTGACCTCCATCAGGTTGCAAACTGAATATAATTTTTTTCTGCATCTAGCTCTGAAAAAATATTTCGGCTTCTAGCTGTGTGTGGGACTTTCTCTATTAGTCCATCTATACTGACCTCCATCAGGTTGCAAATTAAAAATAATTTTTATCTGCATCTAGATCTGAAAAAATATTTGGCCTTCTAGCAGTGTGTGGGACTTTCTCTATTAGTCCATCTATACTGACCTCCATCAGGTTGCAAATTAAAAATAATTTTTATCTGCATCTACCTCTGAAAAAATATTTGAGCTTCTAGCTGTGTGTGGGACTTGTTCTATTAGTCCATCTATACTGACCTCCATCAGGTTGCAAACTGAATATAATTTTTTTCTGCATCTAGCTCTGAAAAAATATTTGGCCTTCTAGCAGTGTGTGGGACTTTCTCTATTAATCCATCTATACAGACCTCCATCAGGTTGCAAACTGAATATAATTTTTTTCTGCATCTACCTCTGAAAAAATATTTGGGCTTTTAGCTGTGTGTGAGACTTGTTCTATTAGTCCATCTATACTGACCTCCATCAGGTTGCAAATTCAAAATAATTTTTTGTCTGCATCTAGCTCTGAAAAAATATTTGGGCTTCTAGCTGTGTGTGGGACTTGTTCTATTAGTCCATCTATACTGACCTCCATCAGGTTGCAAATTGAATATAATTTTTTTCTGCATCTAACCCAGCCAATAGTTTTGGCCTAATACCACAGTTTTGCCACTCAGCTCTGCTCGGTTCTCATCCATTGTTTTTTTGTGCAAACAACTCCAGAGTTGTGAATTAGTTAACCACCAAAATGAGTGGAAAAAGGCCTGCTGCTGGTGGAAAGGGGAATAGGCATGTTGGGAAGGGGAAAAAAGGTTGTGTCCGTGGGGTAGGTGTTAAAGCAACAGTAACATCTGCAGAAGAAAGACCATCTTCCAGCCAAACTAAAATGTCTACTTCTTTTAGCGGACAATGTGATAAGATCCCTTTCTTACGGCCACGCCAATCGTTACAAATTCCAGATGAGGCACAAAAACAGCAGGTGCTTCAACGGATATCAAGTGCTCCTTTAAGTGGGCTCTCCTCCACATCAACTTCAACATCACAAATACTCCAGTCCTCAAAGGTGTCACCCCAATCGCACTTGCTTGCTCACAGCTCCCAAATCTCCAGCTGCCCGTCTGAGTATGAGGTAGAACAGATGGTTGAGTCTGCAGAGCTGTTTACTCATACTATAGCCTGGGAATGAGGTCGACTCCAGCGCTTCTGTGAATCCAGACGAGGAAATGATCTGCACTGATGCCCAGAATCTTTGAGTAGGATCTAGGACCAGACGCAGAAGGTTCTGACCATAATGTAGACCCTCATTCCCAAACTGTAACTCCTGTTGGTGGAGACAATGAGGAAGACGATGATGAGACTCAAATACCTGATTGGAGCGACAACTTTAGTTTTTTGTCAGGGCAGGAACAGGTTGGCTCTGAGGACGACGGGTGTGATAACGCACAGGGTGATGATGATGAGGTTGGAGATCCCACTTACTGTCAACCCACAGTCAGCCAAGAGATGAGGTCAGCAGAAGAGGTGGAGGAAGATGCTAGTGACGACGAGGTCAGGTTGCGCCTTCCTGGACAGAGACGTAGTACTGGAAGCACGTCAACAACTGCATCCTCAAACACAACTCTGCCTCTCACCACAAGTCGTGGTGGCTCTTCAGGTCGCATGGGTGCTAAGCCTTGGATAGCCTGGGCATTTTTTCAGATCGATAAAGATGACCCAACTCGTGTTATCTGTAACATTTGTCAGCAAAAGCTAAGTAGAGGCCAAAAAATACATAGTTTGAGTACTTCATGCATGAACCGGCACATGGACATGAAGCATAAGTTGCAGTGGGAAGCTCAGTGTGCTACAATGCGGCCTAGCCGGCCGGGCCAACCACCGTCTGCCATATCTTGTGCATCCGTGGCCTCTTCATCCTCTGTGACTGGGGGGACAGCAGTCACACCTGTTTTGGGGCGCAGACCTGCCACCTCTTTACCCGCAACAGCCAGCGTGATTGGCAGGTCATCATTTTCTTTGGAGGTGGTAACACCAGCTGGTGTTGAGCGCTGTCCGACATCGATAGCACCACCTTTGGATCAAGGCAACCTAACATGTCCGCCTGCATCTTCCTCACAGACCGGCAGTTTGCCGGGGACACCCTTATCAACCCCGTCTAAGCACAATAGCCAGCCCTTGGTCCCTCAGATGTGGACAAGTAAAAGACCATTTCCTCCTAGCCATGAGAAAGCTAAGAGGTTGAATTTCACCATCTGCAAGCTCTTGGCTACAGAGATGCTGCCTTTCCGCCTGGTGGACATAGAGGATTTTCGAGACCTTATGTCCGTCGCAGTGCCCCAGTACCAGATGCCCAGTCGGCACTACTTCTCAAAGAAAGGTGTGCCTGCGCTCCACCAGCATGTCGCACACAACATCACCGCTTCTTTGAGAAACTCTGTGTGTGACAGGGTGCATTTCACCACAGACACTTGGACGAGTAGGCATGGACAGGGGCGTTACATGTCGCTGACTGGGCACTGGGTAACTATGGTGACAGCAGGACAAGGGGCTGCTGTCCAAGTCTTGCCGTCCCCACGAGTTGTGCGTCAATCCTCTTTATGTCAAAGTTCCTCCACTGCTTCTGCCTCCTCAACCTCCTCTCGGTCTTCCACCTGCACCCAAAGCCTGTCTGGTCATGCCACAAGCTTTCTAACTGCGCAGAAGGGATCCTGCACACCTCCTTACTATGCTGGCAGTAGGGCTCAACGTCATCAGGCGGTTTTTACTTTGAAATGTCTGGGAAATGTGAGTCACACAGCTGAGGAGTTGTGGTCAGCTCTGGAGAACCAATTTCATGAATGGTTGTCTCCACTGGACCTGAAACCAGGGAAGGCCGTGTGCGACAATGCTGCAAACCTGGGTGCGGCCCTTCGCCGGGGCAATGTCACACACGCGCCTTGTATGGCTCACGTGTTGAACCTGGTTGTCCAGCAATTTTTAGCCCACTATCCCAGACTAGATGGCCTTCTGCAGAGGGCACGGTCGCTGTGTGCTCACTTCCGCCGTTCGCATCCCGCAGCTCAGCGACTTACATCTCTACAGAAGTCGTTGGGCCTGCCACTTCACCGGCTAAAATGCGATGTGCCTACCCGGTGGAATTCAACTCTGCACATGTTGCAGCGACTGTGGCAGCACCGACAAGCCCTGGTGCAATACGTTCTGACGTATAGCCTGGGCCAACGAGATCCAGAGGTGGGGCAAATCACGCTGGAGCAGTGGTCTCAGATCAGGGACCTATGCACCCTTCTGCACAGTTTTGAAATGGCGACGAAGATGTTTAGTGCTGACGATGCCATTATCAGCATGACTATTCCGGTGATTTACATGCTGGAGCACATGTTAAACAGAATTCGGAGTCAGGTGGTGGCACAAGAGGAGGTGGAGGAAGTAGAGGAGGAGGAGTTGTATGCGGAAGGGCTAACATCTGCAAGGTCCAGACGGTCAGCAGCACCAAGGCGGCAGGCATGTGAGGGTGGGGGAGATGGTTTTACCAGGGCGCATGGTAGCAGCCAAACTAGTGAGGAAGGTGCAGGAGCCCAGGAAGAAGTGGAGGACGAACTGATGGAAGACTCATCAGATGAGGGAGACCTTGATCACATTTCTGTTGTGCGAGGTTGGGGGGAGAGGACAGAGGAAGGAAGCATGATTGTTACCTTGCCACCAACACAACAGGGACTTGGTGCTCCTGGATGCGCAACACACATGAGTGCCTTCTTGCTGCACTACCTGCTACATGACCCTCGAATTGTGAGAATTAGAAATAATCCTGACTACTGGGTTGCCACACTGTTAGATCCCTGGTACAAAAGTAAATTTGCAGAAATTATTCCTGCCATAGAAAGGGATGCACGCATGCAGGAGTATCAGCAGAGACTGTTGCAGAATCTTACATGTACTTTTCCACAAAACACCAGTGGTGCACGTAGTGAATCTCACAGTTCCAACTTGCCAACCGTGGGACCGTCAAGTGTTCAGCACTCAAACCGTAACAGAACCACAGTATCTGCTGGTAACATCAATTTTGCGGAATCATTTCACCACTTTTTTAGCCCATCCTTTGCAAGGCCACAGGAGACAAGAAGTCTGACACATAGTCAACGCCTAGAGACGATGGTACAGGAGTATCTCCAAGTAAACATTGAAGCCACGACTGTGTCACTGGACCCTTGCTCTTTTTGGGCTTCCAATCTGGATAAATGGCCGGAGCTAGCCACTTACGCCTTGGAGATCTTGTCATGCCCCGCAGCCAGCGTTCTGTCTGAACGTGTGTTCAGCGCTGCTGGTGGTGTGCTGACAGATAAGCGCACGCGGCTCTCCACTGATAATGTAGACAGACTCACATTCATAAAGATGAAGAAATCATGGATCCGAAACGACTTTTCTACCCCTGTGTCATCCTGGGGAGAGTAAAAGCTTGATGATTTGTTAAAATCACCCTACCAACCGTTTTAAGCTTTCAAATTACTAATCATGTTTATCTGTATCTTGGCTGGAAAATAATTTGGGCTTTGTAGCAGTGTGCAGCACTGATTCTATTAGGCCATCTATAATAAGCTCCACCAGATTTAAAATTACTAATCATGTTTATCTGTATCTTGGCTGGAAAATAATTTGGGCTTTGTAGCAGTGTGCAGCACTGATCCTATTAGGCCATCTATACTAAGCTCCACCAGATTTAAAATTAATAATAATTTTTAGCTGCATCTAGCCCGGAAAATAATTTTGGGGCTCCGAGATGCGCAAGACACATAAGTGCCTTCTTGCTGCACTACCTGCAACATGACCCTCATATTGTCAGAATTCGAAGTAATCATGACTACTGGGTTGCCACACTCTTAGATCCCCCAAACTTTTCGATCAACCTTTTCATTTTAATAAAGACCAAAAAAATGGTCATTTTTGAAATTATAAGCATTAGCAGGTTGTTAGAAACTGAAATCAAACAGTTTTCAACTCAAAACTTTATTCTAGGTGATGTTACATTTTCACATAGGACCCCTTGTTCGAAAGGAGCTTCTGAACTCTCTCGTCCATTGAATTTGTCAGGTTTTGGATGGTTTCTGCTTCAATTGTTTTGCATGAGGACAGAATACCCTCCCAGAGCTGTTGCTTAGATGTGAACTGCCTCCCGCCATCATAGACACTCCTTTTGATGATGCTACAGAGGTTCTGAATGGGGTAGAGGTCAGGGGAGCATGGGGGTCACACCATAAGTTTGTCCCCTTTTATGCCCATATCAGCCAGAGATGCAGATGTTTTATGTGCAGCATGAGATGGTGCATTATCATGCAAAAAAATGATCTTACTGTGAAATACACGGTTCTTCTTCTTGAACCATGGCAGGAAGTGCTGTTTGAGAAAATCCACATACATTATGGAGTTCATCTTTAGCGCCTTCAGGGATCCTAAAGGGGACGACAATCTCTCTCCCCATGATTCCAACCCAAAACATTACTCCACCTCCTCCTTGTTGGCGCTGTAGCCGTGTTTGCGTGGGGTGTCCATCAACCAGCCATCCTCCACTCCATCCATCTGGACCATCGAGCGCTGCACGGCACTCATCCGTGAACAAAACAGTTTTGAAATCAGTCTTCATGTAATGTTTAGCCCACTGGAGCCGTTTCTGCTTGTGTGAAGTGGATAGAGGAGGTCGACAGGATGGCGTATGCACAGCTGCAAACCTCTGAAGGACCCTGCATCTTGTTGTTCGGGGGACGTTGGAGGCACCAGCAGCTTCAAAAACTTGTCTGCTGCTATGACGAGGCTTTTTTGCCGCTGCTCTTTTAACCTGACGTAATTGCCTGTAGGAAAGTGTCCTCAATTTTCCCTTATCAGCACGCACACGTGTGTACTGTGAATCAGCTACATACTTCTTGATTGCCAAGACACTTCATCCTGATCATCGCACAATGTTGATTGTAGTCATGCCTTGACCTAAACACTCCACAATTTGTTGCTTCTCAGCAGCCGACACATCCTTTTTCTTTCCCATTTTGGCAGAAAATGTAGGCTGCTTAATAATGTGAGACAGCCTTCTTAAGTAGTCTTGCCTTTTATTGGACACACCTGCCAAACTAATTAGCACAGGTGTCTGCAATTGCTTACAGTGATATAAAGAGCCCTGACACACATCACCATCAATGAGTTTAACTGACAAACAAACAAATTCTTCCCTTATCACTCCTAAACACTTTTTGCATAATAATTTGGAACGCGGTGTACATGTGCTTTTCCACAAAACACCAGTGGTTCACGTAGTGAATCTTACAGTTATAACTTGCCAACCGTGGTCTGTTTGGAGTTGTTCAATAAAGGGCCCAAAATTAAGATAAGATAGATGGGAGAGGTCTCTATGAATAGGAATTCCTAAGTATTTGATACCCTGTGAGGGCCAGGCAAAGGGAAAGTTGGACTGGATGGAATCCTATATGGATTTGGGGAGGGAGACATCGAGGGCCTCAGACTTCGCTGCATTGATTTTAAAATTTGACCATGTAACAAAGTGATCTATTTCAGCCATAACAGCATGGATGGATATATGTGATTGAGTGATATATACTAGGACATCATCAGCAAATAGAGAGCACTTGTACTTGGTGCCTCCCACCTCAATCCACCTAATATTGGGGTTATGGCGAATTGATGAGAGCAGGTGCTCCGTCACTAGGATGTATAAGAGAGGGGACAGAGGACATCCCTGCCTTGTCCCATTGGTGATTGTGAAAGGTGATGAAAATGTTCTGATGCACCCCCTGGGCCTTGGGACACCCGGAGCCGGACCCTTTTTGGTGGATGCTGGTGGTTGTAGTCTTCGTGGCGGCGACCCGGTTCCGTGGCTCAGAGTGGTCAAACCAGTGGCGGAACTATTTATGTGGTTTTGATGTTTAAATGTCCGACTACGCCACCCGTGGATTGCGGTCAGAGTGAACCGCCGCTGCAGGGCAGACCGCTGAGGCTGGTGTTGTGGGTGCAGCAGAGCGTAGCATAACTCCCCACGGGAGGAGTATAGCCTCAGGGCAGTGTATGCGGAGGATGGGGGTGATGGTGCAGGGCAGCAGCAGTAACGACACGGAGTCAGTGATGCAGTCCAGGGCCTTTACTCACAGTTCTTATTATCCAGACCACGTCTGCAGGTAACGGCTGCCCACGTCGTACTGTGCTCACCAGGTGAGGGGCTCAGACAACTCCCAGATAACTTTGGAGCGCTTCACAGGACCCCCTTTGTGTGTCCTTCGTCTGGCCTTTCTTACCAACCCTTCTGTCCGGCTGCCTCGGGCCTCCTCTTGGTAAACTTGGCGCCAGTTTCCCTGACCCTATGTGGTGCCTTCCTAGCGGGTGTAGCGAGGGGCTGCGCCACATAAAATGTCACAGCCTCCGGTTTCTAGCTGAGGGTCGTTTCCTGCCTCCACTAGTTTCGGGGACCGGTCTCCCCCTTTGGCCTGACCCCTCCACGGAGGTGGATTCGGGCGTGCGGTGGCGACTCGCCGATCCGCACCCCTGGGATCCCTTCATTCCTCGTTCCTGGAGCCTTCTCCGCTCCTCTTCCTTCCTTCTCCCTCTTCCAGGCCTGGGCCTCTGTTACTAGGCCCGCCTCCGGAGCAGAGCTCATGCAGAGCCCCTGCTCCCTGCCACTTCTGCTCAGACTTCTCTGCACTGAACTAAGATGGTGCCCACCTTTTATACTCCCTTCTCAATGCACCCAGGAACTGCTTCCTCCCTGCTCCTGCACTACAGGGTTCCCCTTCCTCAGTGTTCCCTCCCCCCACTCCAGCCAGGGACAGGGACTGTCGTGCTCATCTCAGAGGCATATTGGTCGCCCTGCCCCACGGCAATGTGGTGTAATGCATGCAGGTGTCGGGTCCTGATCCACACTCCATCCTTACCTGAGAGTGAGATATCACACCTCTGGGTGAGGTGCAATACCTCTGTAGCAACCGAGCCCTCAGGGTGCTACAGTTCCATTTATCTTCAGCCTAGGTGACGTATTGTGATACAGGGCCGTGATTTTGGCTATAAAAGGGTCCCCTAGACCCCTACCCCAAGCTTTTTAAGAGAATCATATATGGCGTGCCAGGAGACTCTATGGAATGCTTTCTCAGCATCCAACGAGAGTATCTAATTACAAATTTTTAACTGCATCTAGCCCAGGAAATACTTTGTGCCTAGTAGCAGTGTCTGCTAGTCAGCGGATTATCCCGGCTGTTAAGCAAGCTACACCACCTGTAGTTTGGACACTTAATTTTTTCAAAGGAAATGCTTCGGGACCACGGGATACTCAGTGAAGAGCATCAGGAGGCACCCCAAGGCATAGGGGCTGGGACTGGCAGTAGGATGCCTTGCGGTGGACAGCCGAGCTCGATCCTTATAAAAGCTTTTTAACTGCAGCAGCTTTAGTGGACGCTACTGGAGCTGGAATTACGCGGCTGCTGGCATGAGACTTGCCCTCCAATAGATCCTTGTAAATGGATTTAAAGTGTATTCATTCAAATTAGAGAGACAATTTAAATTAAAAAGCTTAGAGCTGCCTCCACCACAGGGGGGCTCGCTCGACCCACCAGCGGACAGGCACCAGTATTGGCAGAGGGGGGCTGGCCGTCAGGGTTCACCGCGGCTCTGGCACAAACCCGGCGACACGGAGGTGGCACGGGCAGGAGCGGACTGAACGTGTCGGCTTCTCACTTTTTGTATTTTAGAAGGGCATGACATGCCTATATCTGTGTCTCCCCCTCCTTTTACTCCTCCACCTCTTTTCTTTTCGCATGACTATATGTACTTGTCACTTTTCCATGTGTTAGTTGTGTCTTCTGAGCAGTTTGTCAGCTTTTGGACACCTTTGAAGGTGTTTTCTATGTGTTTCTATGTGTTTTTGTTTGCCTGCCATTGGTTTTAACGGTGTTCGAAGGTGTTCGACGAACAGTTCGGCGAACACACGGGTGTTCGACGAACCGAGCCGAACTCGAACACTACGGGGGTGGCTCAACACTATTCCTAAGACAGACATCCAGATGGTATTGGAAGCTTACCACGATCAGGCGGGGCACTTTGGCTGGAAAAAGCTAGAGACCCTTCTGAAGTGTCGATTCTACTGGGTAGGAATGCGCCGCTCCATTGAAAGGTGGTGTCGGGACTGTGGACCCTGCGGCCTAAGAAGGAAAGACTTCAGCAGCCAGAAGGCACCCCTGCAACCTATCAAGATGACTCGACCTCTGGAGATCGTGGCCCTGGACCATGTCAAGCTGTCCCCCAGCAGGTCAGGGTACTCCTATGCTCTGACCATGGTAGATCACTACTCATGTTTTCTGGTGGTCGCCCCCGTCAAAGACCTGACGGCAGAGACAGCAGCAAAAACGTTCCAAGCATATTTCTGCAGACCCCATGGCTACCCTGAGCAGGTGCTGACGGACCAGGGCCCGGCCTTTGAGGCTGAGTTGTTCAAGGAGTTCAGCCATCTCTACGGGTGTAAAAAGATAAGAACTACACCTTACCACCCACAAACAAACGGTCTCTGCGAAAAGATGAACAACATCATCATCGACCTGCTAAAGACCATACCACTTGAGGAGAGAAACCAGTGGCCAGACCTACTACCAGACCTAGTGGATCTGTACAATCATATACCAGTGAGTTCCACCAATTGCACTCCGGCATATCTCATGCGGGCAAGGCCAGGAAAGCTGCCCATGGATCTGGAGCTTGGTGTTGTTGAACCTGAAGCTGATATGACCACTGAGGACTGGGACAAGACCAGACAAGAGCAGTACAGAAGGGTACAAGCTTGTGTCAAGGACAGTCTTACTCGGGTGAGAGAAAAGCAGGAAATGCACTACAACAAAAATGCACCAGCAGAACCTTTCACACCTGGTGAAACAGTACTAAAAAGGAAAAGACGTAACCACAAACTTGATGACCAGTGGGAAAAAGAACCCTACACTGTGTTACCGTCAAGGTTTGACAATAAAAAGACTTGTATAATCAGTCGAGATGGAGGAAAAACATCTACAACAGTGTCCAGGGACCACCTAAAATTGTGTTCAGACTTACTGAAACCCCAAGAAAAAGTGCCTCTCACAATCCAGGAAGAACCTGAAGAAGCGGTGATACACACTGACCTTGGAGACTTCCCAGCTGATTGGCCTCAGATAGGAGATGCAGTAATCATTCCAGTACTTCAATTCTATGAACAGCTAGAAAACCCTCCACAGCAAGTTGTACCTGTAAGTGCTGCAGAAGAGCCAGCTCAAGAAGTATCCCCGGATGAAGGATCCCCGGCAGGAGCAGAGCAAGAGGGCCCAGCCAATGGTAGACTTGCCAGTCCAAGAGAGAGGTTAAGGCAGTTTTACAACATGCTTACACGTAGAACTGATAGAGTAACTGAGGATACAGACACGACACTCCACCAACCACAGCACTACGCAGATCAGTGCGCAGCACAAGAGGTAAACCTCCTGCTAGGTACACACAGTAGATGATAAAAATTGCTGAAAGTGTAGATAGTTACCCCTGGGGTATTAAATTGAATTATATTAACTTGAAATCTACTGAATTAATTGTCTATTTTCATGCATGCTAATCAATTTGTGCTTTTTCCTATTAATTCTTTATGCCTATATAATGAACTTCGTGGCTGAGGACTGTGTGCAGCCCAAAAACTTTTATTGTATATAATTGCGCTCCCTGGAGTGCCCTTTAGGTGACCTCAGAAGGAAAACCTGTCTGGAGTGGCTCTCTTGCAGGTCCAAATCGGGATCTTCATGCTCTGCAGCCACCCCAGGGCCTACATAGAGGGTTTAGGACAGGTCCCTCAAAAACCACAAAGTACTCTACCTTGTGAGATGGACATCCTTCTTGGGAACCTCACCACAAGAGACTTGAATTCTGAGGACACACTGTATTTGTTTAATTGTTATGCAACGTTTAAGATTTGTGCCTCCCATAAAGGGAAGATTGTTTTAGTATTGCTTAGATTTCCTATTGTTACTGTTTTTTATAAAATGTACTTCATCCCGGGAGTGCTGAGCTTAACTAGGGGGGAATGTGACGCCCAGCTGCGCTTGGTATCACAAATCCTAGAAGGGTGTATTGAAGGATTCCTCCACAAGAGACCCCCATAACCATTCACACATCTCCACCTTCCACCTCAGACCACCAGAGGGAGCCCGTTAGGGGTATAAAAGGGAAGGTGGAGCCAGGCAGCAGTCAGTCAGTCTAGTTCAGTCTGGTTTAGCAGTGAGTCCAGTACAGCCTGAGAGGAGTTACCTCAGAGGACAAAAGCCTGTTCCAGCTCCTGCAATTGCTAGCCTGCAGTGGAGCTTATCCAGATCAAGACTCCGTGTAGCTCAGAGAGGTGAGCTTCAGGTGTGCCGGCGCCATAAGATCGGTGAAGCGCGGCAAGCTGCCGTTAGTGTGAGTAGCCTAGAGAGGGCCCGAGTAGGCTGAAGGCGAGTAGAGAGAGTTAGTTCATAGGGGGCAGAGGAGCTTAACTAGCTCACCCCGAAGAAGCAGTTACCGGACACTGGGTCCGAAGCTTGCCGGGATGTCCATGACCCAGTAAGATAAACCGGAATCCCTGGAGAACTACAAGTCCCAGGATCGCTAAAGTGCTGATACGTACCAGAGCCAGGAGACACATAGGCCCCGTAAGTCGGGAGCGTGTAATCCAACAGAAGGCCCTACCACAAGGTCAGCCAGCGCAGGACAGAGACAAAGTTAGGCCTAGCTCCAGGCAGGTCAGAAGCTTACTACGCAGAGTCGAGAAGCAGGAGGCCCAAAACCTGCTCATTGGGGAGGATCCGGACATACACCCTTCACCCTACAGTGCTCCGGGGAGTGCCTGAATTTCCATCAGTAAAAGGTACTGAAGTGACTATCGTGTCTGTCCCTGTTCTTGCTCTGACCCGGCGGGGTCTCTTCGTCCTGCTTTCCCCGTTCATACACTGCCCAGAGGCCTAGCTCCACCTGTGGGAAGCTATACCATCCAGCTGCCTTACCACCAGCCTCAGTGGACTGCGCAGCGCTGGTGATCATCACCAGAAGCCACAGGTGGCGTCACAAACTCTTTTATAAACTTAACCAAAAACACCAACCCTTTTAAAGGAGAGGCCCAGTGTACGGGCCCGGGAGCCGACCACCGCGACATCCCTAAAGGCCAGGCTAAAGGCCCAGGTACCGAGTCATCCCCATCCACCTGGGCTAGTCAAGAGAGCTGACGTCTTCTTCTTGCAGGAGACTTATCTGAAGTGTAATGCCCATGTGTATGCAGCCAAGAGAGACTGGAGACTTGGGCCGTGATACTGGTCCTTCGGTCTGGAGAGGAATGATGGTGTGGGGATCCTCTTTAATACCATAAATGTCCAGGTGCACAGATTCCTGGAGATATGTCCGGGTCGCTGTCTGATGCTGGACTTTACATTGGACTCCATCCATTATAGAGCGATAAACATTTATGCTCCGCAGACCAGGAAAGAGTGGAGGGAACTATTTGACCACATGAAACCATATTGCTTTACATCTAAAGTATTTATATTATGTGGGGACTTTAATGTGTCCTGTAATGTGGACAGATCTAGCAGTCATAAGAAACTAAGATATGATGAGACGTTCCTTAATAATATAGTCCAGCAGGCCCACCTAGTAGACCCCTATGGGTCTCATCATACCAGTAAGACGTACACTTACCATAAGGGTGGTTATGCCAGCAGGATAGACCGGGTGTATATAAAGAGGGAGGTGAGATGTTCTCAGTACAGGATCAGCCCCCTGGAGTATTCGGACCATTGTATGGTGAGTGTGACGCTGGATCTGGCCCAAGCTGTGGTCTGTGGAAAGGGGTACTGGAAGGTGAACAGCTCCGTGGTCCAAGATCCACGGTTCAGAGAGGCCTTCACCACATTCTATAATGAACGTAGGACCACCGAATGTATGTGTGATGACACAGCTGAGTGGTGGAAGATCCTGAAGAGTGACATCAAGCAGTTTATTATACGAGCAGCCAGGAGACGTAGTAATATGGATTATATGAGATACACAGCCCTGAGACTGCACCTCAGCTGGCTATACAGCAGGATGAATGGTGGTGAGGAGGTGGACGGACGGAGCGTCAGCCATATAAAGCAGCGGATGAGGGAGCTGCAGTACGATCGCCTCAAGTCTCTCAAGGCGGAGGGACAGTTTGATAGTTGGGGCGTCCATAACCCTGATCCCTTTATTGCCTGTAAGAACAGGGTCAGTAAGAAGCTGATCACTGGCTTGTTAGATGAGAATGGGGTGGAGCAGTCAGAGCCGGAGAAAGTCCATAGGATCATTGGGGATTATTATAGAGATCTGTATAAAACGGCTCATATTGATAAGGATGACATTAAAGCCTATCTGAAGGGGGTGTCCCTACCAACGTTAGACCCGATGCAGGCAGATAGTATGGCCAATCCCATAACTGAGGAGGAGGTGAAGAGGAGCATTGACTCCTTAAAGGCCGACAAGAGCCCAGGGCTGGACGGCCTGACCAGCGAGTTTTACAGAGAGTTCAGGGACTTATTGGCTCCTGACCTGGTGCAGGTTTATAATGATTGCCTCTCTGCAGGGAAGCTCCTACAGTCCCATTATAGTTCTGTTCTGGTTCTCCTGGCAAAGAAGGGAATTCTAAAAGATGTAAAGAACTGGCGTCCACTGTCTTTGCTAAACACTGACTATAAAATCCTGGCCAAGATCTTGTATTATCGGCTGAGTGAGGTGGCGGGTGAGCTGATCATCGCCAACCAGACGTGTGGTGTGAAGGGTCGGACGATAGACGACTCATTGCTGCTGGTGAGAGAAGCTGTGACGTACATTAAGCAGTACAATGTGGGGGCGTATATTGTGGGCTTAGACCAGTGTAAAGCCTTTGATAAAGTCCATCATGACTACCTGTACCAGGTGTTGTTACACTATGGCCTCCCGATGCGGTTTGTGCAGTGGCTGCAGGTTCTGTATAAGGAGGCTGTAAGCCTGCCACTGATTAATGGTCACTTGGCCGAGCCCTTCAGGATCATGTCAGGGGTGAGGCAGGGCTGTCCTCTCAGCCCATTGTTGTATGTCTTTAGTCTGGATCCTTTCCTCAGAAAAGTGCAGGATCATAGAGATTTCACAGGGCTGAGGTGTTGCCTGCAGAGTACAGTGGAGGATGTAAACTTCTGCGCCTATGCGGATGACGTGTCGGTGGTGGTGTCGTCTAGAGATGACTGTGCGGCTCTACAGCAGGAGATCACAGCCTTCTCCAATGTGTCTAACTCATCTGTGAACATGGAGAAGAGCGAGGCGTTGTGGTTGGGGGGGGGTGACAGTGATGTCTTCTCTGCGCCTATGCGGATGACGTGTCGGTGGTGGTGTCGTCTAGAGATGACTGTGCGGCTCTACAGCAGGAGATCACAGCCTTCTCCAATGTGTCTAACTCATCTGTGAACATGGAGAAGAGCGAGGCGTTGTGGTTGGGGGGGGGTGACAGTGATGTCTTCTCTGCGCCTATGCGGATGACGTGTCGGTGGTGGTGTCGTCTAGAGATGACTGTGCGGCTCTACAGCAGGAGATCACAGCCTTCTCCAATGTGTCTAACTCCTCTGTGAACATGGAGAAGAGCGAGGCGTTGTGGTTGGGGGGTGACAGTGATGTCTTCTCTGTGCCCTTCAGAACAGTTCAGGGTCAGATAAAGATTTTGGGAATAGTGTTTGGTGCTGTAGATGATGGGAAGGTGAACTGGGAGGAGAAGCTGGTGGTGTGTGAGCAGAAGGTGCAGAGCTGGAGACACTGGAAGCTGACGTATCTGGAGAAGGTCCGCCTGCTGAAGACCTTCCCGCTCCCGCTCTTCCTCTATATCAGTGTGGTGTTCCCGGTGCCCGATGCGGCACTCCCCAGACTTACCAATGTCTTCTTTCACTTCTTGTGGGGTAACAGAGTGAATGTGGTCAGGAGAAACATTTTCTACCTCCCCCATAAGGAGGGTGGTCTCTCCATGCCCTGTCCTGAGCTCTTCTTTAATTTCATGTTTCTTATGAAGAATTTCTCTTTTTGTAAGAATTCAGAGAAGACGCCATGGTCTTGTTTGTTTAAGGGCCAGATCCAGCAGTTTGTGTCCCTGTGGTCTGTAGGGGACCCCATCAAGAGAATCTCAGGAGGCTGACTAAAGAATAATGTTTCTTGGTATGGTGTCCATGTAATAAGTAAGGTCGTTAGATGGAGGATCCTGTATGATGACGTCAGGCAGCTCAGTAGGAAGGAGCTGTATAAGAACGTGCTGTCATCTCACTTTAGTGTCCATGTACAACTGAGGGGCACCCAAAGTCTAGATGTAAAACAGGCTGCAAAAAGTTTACCTGATCCAAGAGTTCCCCCATATGAGAGACGTGGCGTGGCTGGGGCTCCATGGTAAGATGTACATCAGAGACAACCTAAAGTGCAGGAATGTATCAGACAGATCCTGTCCTAGGGAAGAGTGCCCCCATATACAGGAGACCACGGAGCATCTGCTGCTAGAGTGTCCCCATATACAGGAGACCATGGAGCATCTGCTGCTAGAGTGTCCCCATATACAGGAGACCATGGAGCATCTGCTGCTAGAGTGTCCCCATATACAGGAGACCATGGAGCATCTGCTGCTAGAGTGTCCCCATATACAGGAGACCATGGAGCATCTGCCGCTAGAGTGTCCCCATATACAGGAGACCATGGAGCATCTGCTGCTAGAGTGTCCCCATATACAGGAGACCATGGAGCATCTGCTGCTAGAGTGTCCCCATATACAGGAGACCATGGAACATCTGCTGCTAGAGTGTCCTTTCAGTATGCAGGTATGGGAGTCTGTGTCCTTGTCCCTAAAGTTACCACACCTGGTGGGACAGTCGTATGGTCATCTGCTGTACGGAGACTTCCAGCCTGAGCTCAGGGCGTATAACAGAAGCCCCCTGTATGTAATAAATGTGGAGACCATCTACCATCTGTGGTGGGCACGGTGCTGCCTGCTCATCAATAAGGAGGTCCGGTCCTGTGATACTGTCAGGTATAAGGGGCAGTGTTATAGTAGTTATATTCTTGTACATAGGGAGCAGTGTTATAGTAGTTATATTCTTGTACATAGGGGCAGTATTATAGTAGTTATATTCTTGTACATAGGGGCAGTATTATAGTAGTTATATTCTTGTACATAGGGGACAGTATTATAGTAGTTATATTCTTGTACATAGAGGGCAGTATTATAGTAGTTATAGTCCTGCACATAGGGGGCAGTATTATAGTAGTTATATTCTTGTACATAGTGGCAGTATTATAGTAGTTGTATTCTTGTACATAGGAGCAGTATTATAGTAGTTATATTCTTGTACATAGGAGCAGTATTATAGTAGTTATATTCTTGTACATAGGGGGCAGTATTATAGTAGTTATATTCTTATACATAGGGAGCAGTATTATAGTAGTTATATTCTTGTACATAGGAGCAGTATTATAGTCGTTATACTCCTGTACATAGGGGCAGTATTATAGTAGTTATATTCTTGTACATAGCAGCAGTATTATAGTAGTTATATTCTTGTACATAGGAGCAGTATTATAGTAGTTATATTCTTGTACATAGGAGCAGTATTATAGTAGTTATATTCTTGTACATAGGAGCAGTATTATAGTAGTTATATTCTTGTACATAGGGGCAGTATTATAGTAGTTATATTCTTGTACATAGGGGGCAGTATTATAGTAGTTATATTCTTGTACATAGGGGACAGTATTATAGTAGTTATATTCTTGTACATAGGGGACAGTATTATAGTAGTTATATTCTTGTACATAGGGAACAGTATTATAGTAGTTATATTCTTGTACATAGGGGGCAGTATTATAGTAGTTATATTTTTGTAAATAGGGAGCTGTATTATAGTAGTTATATTCTTGTACATAGGGGCAGTATTATAGTAGTTACTAGATGGTGGCCCGATTCTGACGCATCGGGTATTCTAGAATAGGTATGCGGCCGACCAGGCGCAAGCAGCAGAGCGGTGTTTACATTTGGTGCCAAAATCGCTGATTGGTCGAGGCCGGCAACCGCGACCAATCAGCAAAGCGGTGTTAAAATTTGGCGCCTATATCGCAGATTGGACACGGCTGGCGGTCGCGACCCATCAGCAGAGCGGGGTTTAAATTTGGCAGCAATAATGCTGATTGTTTGCGGCCGGCGGTCGCGACCAATCAGCAGAGCGGTATTTAAATTTGGTGCCAATAATGGTGATTGGTGGCGGCCGCCACCAATCAGCAGAGAGGTGTTTAAATTTGACGCCAATAATGCTGGTTATTCGTGACCGGTAACCGCGACCAATGAGCAGAGCGGTCTTTAAATATGGCGCCAATATCGCTGATTGGTCGCAGCCGGCCACCGCGACCAATCAGCAGAGCGAGGTTTAAATTTTGCGCCAATACTGCTGATTGTTTGCGGCCGGCGACCGCGACCAATTAGCAGAGCGTAGTTTAAATTTGGCCCCAATCTCGCTGATTGGTCGCGGCTGGCGGTAGCGACCAATCAGCAGAGCGGTGTTTCAATTTGCCACCAAAATCGCTGATTGGTCGCGGTGGCCGGCCCCGACCAATCAGCAGAGCGGGGTTTAAATTTGCCACCCATATCTATGATTGGTCGGGGCCGGCGGCCGCAACCAATCAGCGTCGTATTAGTGGGGAGAGGCGCTGCCTGTGCGGGTACTTCCGCTGTGAGCAGCTGGGAGATGAGCGGCTGCTCGCAGCAGCAGCATCACAACTGGCGGCGCCGCTCCTCGGTCCTCCGTTTACACTTGCCGTCGGGAGATCATAGCGCTGTTTAAATTAGGCGCCAATCTGACTGGTCGCGGTCGGCTGGCGGCCGCAACCAATCAGCAGAGCGTTGTTTAAATTTGGCGCCAATCTCGCTGATTGGTCGCGGATGCCAGCCGCGACCAATCAGCACAGCAGTGTTTAAATGTGGCGCCCAAATCGGTGATTGGTCGCGGGCGGAGAGCGCGACCAATCAGCGAATCGTATTGGTGAGGACCGGGGAGCGGAATCGTATTGGTGAGGACCGGGGAGCGGAATCGTATTGGTGAGGACCGGGGAGCGCCGCTGCCTGTGCGGATACTTGGGCTGAGAAAAGCCGGGATATGAGCGACTGCTCGCAGCAGAAGTATCCCGACCCGCAGCGCCGCTCCCCGGTCCTCCCTTGACACGCTAGCCGCTGATGTCTCCACAGTATCCGCATGGTGTTACAAAGGTCCGGACATTTGTGTTAAAAATCGCTGATTGGTCGCTGGCGCTGCCCATGACAAATCACTGATCTTGGCCGCCACATTTAAACACCGCTGTACTGATTGGTCGCGGACGCTATTTAAATGTGGCGCCAAAATCGGTGATTAGTCGCGGCCGATATTTAAATTTGGCGCCCAAATCGGTGATTGGTCACGGGCAGCGTCCGCGACCAATCAGCACAGTAGTGTTTAACTTTTGCGGCAAGATCAGTGATTGGTCGCGGGCCAAGACCGCGACCAATCACCGATTTGGGCGCAACATTTAAATAGCGTGCGCGACCAATCAGCACAGCGGTGTTTAAATGTGGCGCCAAGATCGGTGATTGGTCGCGGCCGATATTTAAATGTGGCGGCCAAATCGGTGATTGGTCGCGGGCAGCGCCAGCGACCAATCAGCGATTTTTAACACAAATGTCCGGACCTTTGTAACACCATGCGGATACTGTGGAGACATCAGCGGCTAGGGAGTCGAGGGAGGACCGGGGAGCGGCGCTGCGGGTCGGGATACTTCTGCTGCGAGCGCCCGCTCATGTCCCGGGTTCTCGCAGCGGAAGTATCCGCACAGGCAGCGTCGCTGACATCCATGCGCCTAGGGTGTGAAGGGAGGACCGGGGAGCGGCGCTGATATCCAATTGGTCGCGGCCGCTATTTAAATGTGCCGCACAAATCGGTGATTGGTCGCGGTCTTGGCCCACGACCAATGACCGATCTTGGCTCCACATTTAAACACCACTGTGCTGATTGGTCGCGGCCGATATTTAAATTTGGCACCCAAATCAGTGATTGATCACGGGCAGCGTCCGCGACCAATCAGCACAGTAGTGTTTCACTTTTGCGGCAAGATCAGTGATTGGTTGGGTCCGAAGACCGCGACCAATTATCGAATCATCTTGGTGAGGACCGGGGAGCGGCGCTGCCTGTGCGGCTACTTCCGCTGCGAGAACCCGGGACATGAGCGGGCGCTCGCAGCAGAAGTATACCGACCCGCAGCGGCGCCGGCGGTCGGGGCCCTTCCGCTGCTACTGGCCGGGAGATGAGCGCCTCGTGCCGCTCATCTCCCGGCTGCATCTCCGTCCCGCAGATGGGTCCGGCGGTCGAACCTTCTGCTGGTACCGGCCGGGAGATGAGCGCCTCGCGCCGGTCATCTCCCGGCTGCATCGCCTCTGAGCTCCGTCCCGCAGATGAGCCGCTAACAGCCGCCATCTTTTTTCAGAAATCCCGCGGCGCTGATTGGCCGCTGCCGGACCAATGAGCGACGCGGGATTTCCAGGACAGACAGACAGACGGGATAAGACGATTATATATATATATAGATGTTCTTGTACATAGGGGACAGTATTATAGTAGTTATATTCTTGTACATAGGGGGCAGTATTATAGTAGTTATATTCTTGTACATAGGGGGCAGTATTATAGTAGTTATATTCTTGTACATAGGGGGCAGTATTATAGTAGTTATATTCTTGTACATAGGGGGCAGTATTTTAGTAGTTATATTCTTGTACATAGGGGGCAGTATTTTAGTAGTTATATTCTTGTACATGGGGGCAGTATTATAGTAGTTATATTCTTGTACATAAGGGCAGTATTATAGTAGTTATATTCTTGTACATAGGGGCAGTATTATAGTAGTTATATAATTGTACATAGGGGCAGTATTAAAGTAGTTATATTCTTGTACATAGGAGCAGTATTATAGTAGTTATATTCTTGTACATAGGGGGCAGTATTATAGTAGTTATATTTTTGTACATAGGAGCAGTATTATAGTCGTTATATTCTTGTACATAGGAGCAGTATTATAGTCGTTATATTCTTGTACATAGGAGCAGTATTATAGTCGTTATATTCTTGTACATAGGAGGCAGTATTATAGTAGCTATATTCTTGTACATAGGAGGCAGTATTATAGTAGCTATATTCTTGTACATAGGGGCAGTATTATAGTAGTTATATTCTTGTACATAGGGGGCAGTATTATAGTAATTATATTCTTGTACATAGGGGCATTATTATAGTAGTTATATTGTTAGGAGGACGGTTGCAAACTACTTTATTATAATGGAACGCAACTGACCTCGGGGTCCGCGATGCAGCCTGGTGGACTGCTGCCGAACACTTTCTGGGTGAAAAGGTAAGCAACCAACTTAAATGACAATCCCTTCCGTGTTACTGCACACCGGGGTGGGAATAGGAATTCGCACTATCTCCGTTAGTTTTTCTCCGCACAACTCTCGTGCTGCTATCTGTAGTCCTGTTACAGCACAGGGACTACACTGGCGGCGCTAGGATGCGTGTGTGACTACACGTGCCTCCAGCCGGCGTGCTACCGGACTGAAAGGTACTACTCCACGTGGCTGACAGGCGATAGCCATGGATAGGACGTCTGCAGGCTGCTCGGGGTGTTAGGCGACCCGTTTGGCAGAGCCAGACTGCTAGACGAAGCTACCTGCCTATTTCCACTTCACCTGCCTATGGAAACTACGTGGAACACAGTATTCCACACAACAGCATCACTTGCTCAATGTTCAGAGCGTGCCGCCATGTTTGTGGGCGGGCCATTTAAAGACTAAGCCCTGCCCACCGTCGCTCCATTGGTGACGCCACCCGTGGACCAATCAGGAAGTGCCAGGCCACCGAGTCAGGTGGTTGCCAAACCACAAATCACAGTCCGCCAGGTCACGGGCATGCTCAGTGCGGCGAATCCTGGACTTATACTCCCTCCGCAACCTATGCTTAACATTGCTAGGCACAAATACCTAAGAGACAATTTGTACATCTCATGGACCAACTAGGCGTTCGGGTTGATGACGATGCTGAGCAGCATCAGCCCTGGCTGGACCAGAATTGGAGACCACAAAAGGTTCTGGACCCATTTCGAATCCAGCAAACGCCCGATGCCTAACATATATTCTTGTACATAGGAGCAGTATTATAGTAGTTATATTCCTGAACATAGGAGCAGTATTATAGTAGTTATATTCCAGAACATAGGAGCAGTATTATAGTAGTTATATTCTTGTACATAGGAGCAATATTATAGTAGTTATATTCTTGTACATAGGAGCAGTATTATAGTAGTTATATTCTTGTACATAGGAGCATTATTATAGTAGTTATATTCTTGTACATAGGAGCAGTATTATAGTAGTTATATTCTTGTACATAGGGGCAGTATTATACAGTTATATGAAAAAGTTTGGGCACCCCTATTAATCTTAAGCTTAATGTTTTATAAAAATTGGTGTTTTTGCAGCAGCTATTTCAGTTTGATCTATGTAATAACTGTTGGACACAGTAATGTTTCTGCCTTGAAATGAGGTTTATTGTACTAACAGAAAATGTGCAATCTGCATTCAAACAAAATTTGACAGGTGCATAAGTATGGGCACCTCACCAGAAAAGTGACATTAATATTTAGTAGATCCTCCTTTTGCAAAAATAACAGCCTCTAGTCGCTTCCTGTAGCTTTTAATGAGTTCCTGGATCCTGGATGAAGGTATTTTTGACCATTCCTCTTTACAAAACAATTCCAGTTCAGTTAAGTTTGATGAACGCCGAGCATGGACAGCCCTCTTCAAATGATCCCACAGATGTTCAATGATATTCAGGTCTGGGGACTGGGATGGCCATTCCAGAACATTGTAATTGTTTCTCTGCATGAATTCCAGTAGATTTGGAGCGGTGTTTTGGATCATTGTCTTGCTGAAAGATCCATCCCCTGCGTAACTTCAACTTTATCACTGATTCTTGAACATTATTGTCAAGAATCTGCTGATACTGAGTGGAATCCATCAACTTTAACAAGATTCCCGGTGCCGGCATTGGCCACACAGCCCCAAAGCATGATGGAACCTACACCAAATTTTACTGTGGGTAGCAAGTGTTTTTCTTGGAATGCAGTGTTTTTTTGCCGCCATGCATAACGCCTTTTTGTATGACCAAACAACTCAATCTTGGTTTCATCAGTCCACAGAACCTTCCAAAAAGAAATTGGCTTCTCCAAATGTGCTTTTGCATACCTCAGCCGACTCGGTTTGTGGTGTGCTTGCAGAAACGGCTTCTTTCGCATCACTCTCCCATACAGCTTCTCCTTGTGCAAAGTGCGTTGTATAGTTGACCGATGCACAGTGACACCATCTGCAGCAAGTTGATGCTGCAGCTCTCTGGAGGTGGTCTGAGGATTGTCCTTGACTGGTCTCACCATTCTTCTTCTCTGCCTTTCTGATGTTTTTCTTGGCCTGCCACTTCTGGCCTTAACAAGAACTGTCCCTGTGTTCTTCCATTTCCTTACTATGTTCCTCACAGTGGAAACTGACAGGTTAAATCGCTGAGACAGCTTTTTGCATCCTTCCCCTGAACAACTATGTTGAATAATCTTTGTTTTCAGATCATTTAACAGTTGTTTTGAGGAGCCCATGATAACACTCTTCAGAGTAGATTCAAACAGGAGAACAACTTGTAAGTGGCCACTTTAAGTAGCTTTTCTCGTGATTGCATACACCTGGCTATGAAGTTCAAAGCTCAATGAGGTTACAAAACCAAAAAAAGTGCTTTAGTAAGTCAGTAAAAAGTTGGTAGGAGTATTTAAAACAAGAAAATGATAAGGGTGCCCATACTTATGCACCTGTCAAATTTAGTTTGAATGCAGATTGCACATTTTCTGTTAGTACAATAAACCTCATTTCAAGGCAGAAACATTACTGTGTCCAACACTTATTACATAGATCAAACTGAAATAGCTGTTGCAAAAACACCAATTTTTATAAAACATTAAGCTTAAGATTAATAGGGGTGCCCAAACTTTTTCATATAACTGTAGTAGTTATATTCTTGTACATATGGGCAGTATTATAGTAGTTATATTCTTGTACATAGGGGCAGTATTATAGTAGTTATATTCTTGTACATAGGGGGCAGTATTATAGTAGTCATATTCTTGTACATAGGGGGCAGTATTATAGTAGTTATATTCTTGTACATAGGAGCAGTATTATAGTAGTTATATTCTTGTACATATGGGCAGTATTATAGTAGTTATATTCTTGTACATAGGGGCAGTATTATAGTAGTTATATTCTTGTACATAGGGGCAGTATTATAGTAGTTATATTCTTGTACATCGGAGCAGTATTATAGTAGTTATGTTCTTGTACATAGGGGCAGTATTATAGTAGTTATATTCTTGTACATAGGGGCAGTATTATAGTAGTTATATTCTTGTACATAGGAGCAGTATTATAGTAGTTACATTCTTGTACATAGGGGCAGTATTATAGTAGTTATATTCTTGTACATATGGGCAGTATTATACTAGTTATATTCTTGTACATAGGGGCAGTATTATAGTAGTTATATTCTTGTACATAGGAGCAGTATTATAGTAGTTATATTCTTGTACATAGGAGCAGTATTATAGTAGTTATATTCTTGTACATAGGGGGCAGTATTATAGTAGTTATTTTCTTGTACATAGGGGCAGTATTATAGTAGTTATATTCTTGAACATATAGGCAGTATTATAGTAGTTATATTCTTGTACATAGGGGCAGTATTATAGTAGTTATATTCTTGAACATATAGGCAGTATTATAGTAGTTATATTCTTGTACATAGGGGCAGTATTATAGTAGTTGTATTCTTGTACATAGGAGCAGTATTATAGTAGTTATATTCTTGTACATAGGAGCAGTATTATAGTAGTTATATTCTTGTACATAGGAGCAGTATTATAGTAGTTACATTCTTGTACATAGGAGCAGTATTATAGTAGTTACATTCTTGTACATAGGGGGCAGTATTATAGCAGTTATATTCTTGTACATATGGGCAGTATTATAGTAGTTATATTCTTGTACATAGGAGCATTATTATAGTAGTTATATTCTTCTACATAGGGGCAGTATTATAGTAGTTATATTCTTGCACATAGGGGGCAGTATTATAGTAGTTATATTCTTGTACATATGGGCAGTATTAAAGTAGTTATATTCTTGTACATAGGAGGAGTATTATAGTAGTTATATTCTTGTACATAGGGGCAGTATTATAGTAGTTATATTTTTGTACATAGGAGCAGTATTATAGTAGTTGTATTCTTGTACATAGGGGGCAGTATTGTAGTAGTTATATTCCTGAACATAGGAGCAGTATTATAGTAGTTATATTCTTGTACATAGGAGCAGTATTATAGTAGTTATATTCTTGTACATAGGAGCAGTATTATAGTAGTTATATGCTTGTACATAGGGGCAGTATTATAGTAGATATTTTCTTGTACATAGGGGCAGTTTTATAGTAGTTATATTCTTGTACATTTGGGCAGTATTATAGTAGTTATATTCTTGTACATAGGGGCAGTATTATAGTAGTTATATTCTTGTACATAGGGGCAGTATTATAGTAGTTATATTCTTGTACATAAGAGCAGCATTATAGTAGTTATATTCTTGTACATAGGGGCAGTATTATAGTAGTTATATTCTTGTACATAGGGGCAGTATTATAGTAGTTATATTCTTGTACATAGGATCAGTATTATAGTATTTATATTTATCAGGAAAACGACACCCACTTTTGGGTCAGACCTTGCAGCTCTCTGGCGCCCCCTTATCCTGCTGGTCTAACACGGTATTGACCGAGGATAAGCACGGGTGCAGCTGCTCTAATTTATGTCGACTATTGCGGCATGTGATGTGACAGGACGTATATATACCACCAGTTCCTTCCAGGAACGTATATATACCTCCGACCAGCCACCCTCAAACCACAATATCACATAAATACTGGTATGCTGCCACCACCGATCGCTTAACAGGTGGATCGGGTACCTGGTAGGTAACATGAATTAGCAGGTGAGGAACGTGTTTGCTCGACATAGGACAAGAAGGACGAAACTGGTAAATAATTAATGATTTGCTCCCAAAAGGGGGGCAGTGTTTACAAAAGATTTACAAGATATTACAAAAGAGACAATGTACATATATGCATAAACAGTTATTAAAATAAAAGGGATAAGTAATAGCAAAACCTGCTTCACACGGTGATGGTCTCAGATTCTGTGGTGGGGACGGCTCCCCGGAAAGTAGATGTGATTCTTTCACGCAGCCCGTAGGGCATGCGTCTGACGTCCCTGGTTGGAATGACTTGGAAAATGGCCGTTCCGGTTTTTACTAAAGGGGCCAAACGATTAGGAAACGCCCATATTGTTTACCTCACACGGGGGCTCGGTTTTGTGAAACCACCCAGCTGCATAGAATATAAAAACCTTCAGATTTCATATCTTGGTGTGGGGGGGTCCCACATCCAAGATGGAGACTTCATGTTGGCCGTCACTAATTTTCATGCAGATGGATATTAAACAGGACCTCTCTATGATGCTCAGAAGCTAAGAAACCACTTTCTCGATTTCTGGGGGTATCCCAGTTATGAAAAATATATAATTGTAACCAGGAAAATGTGAGCATTCCAAAAATGTGGTCCCTGGGTTAGTGACAGTCCTGTCCGTTATTAAATTCTACATTAACTGTTTGTCCAGCTAAACAATAGAATTTTGGAGGGAATAACTATTTTGAACTAGAAGCTGCTCTGCACTGAGGGTTTACGACGATAATAAAAATTCTTAGGGTGGGGGCCAGCACTGCAGTTCTATGTCTTCTCTTACAAACGGATAGGGGGTGGGGGTTTTTCTTTGAGACATCTCTCGTTTTTAAAAACTCGGGCAGAAATACATTTTGCCTGACACCTCCCCATTTTAGACTGCGCTATGGAGGTAGGACCTTTTTGTACTCCTCCAAGCGTATGTCTGGAGGCTCCCCTCGCCGGACAACCCATCGGCATTGCCATGCTCGCTGCCTTTGCGGTGTTGAACGGTAAAGTCGTACTGCTGGAGGGTGAGGCTCCAGCGTAACAACTAGAGATGAGCGTTGTTGTACTCGAACTGTTAGCCAATCTCAAATTCGAGCTGTTTTGGGCGGTGTTCGAGCCGTTCGGCGAACACGAACGATTTGAGAAAAATTCGGCTGTTCGAGGTTATGTTCGATAACTGTTCGTGCACCAAAATCATAACTGGATTTTTTCTCAGTAATGATGAAAATTAATGTTAATACGCAGTTTGAGTGTACAGCGGGGTGGGGGGAGGGGCAGGGGATGGATCTCTGCAGGAACAATGAAGATCTCCATTTTTTTTTTCTCTTTCCCGCATTTACAGTGGGGAGGTGCAATCTGTCAGCCTATCAGCAGCGCACACACAGAGCGAAGTGCTTTTTTTCACACAAGCAAGGGCATGTGTCATTGGCAGTGTATGTCACATGTCCTTGCCCTATAAGACCAAGCCATTTTCCCCGTCGCCACCATTTTCTCACTGCTGCAGCTGCGTGTTAGACGGCACCGCTGTTGCTGTGTGCGCTATACCTTGTTAATTTCAAGCCAATTTTCGCACAAATCTACAGATAGCTTGGGAGTAGGGAATAGTTGTGATTGCAGTCCTTTTAAGGACTAGGTTACAGCATTTCCTACGACTTTTATCAGGCAGGTCTGTGCTCTTAAATAGATAGATTGTGGGAGTAAAGACTAATTGTAATTGCAGTCCTTTTCAGGACTAGGTTACATCAGTTCCTATCAGTTTTTGCCAGGCAGGTCTGTGCCAGTGCTGTGCAAGTTTTTTTCACAGCATTTGGCTGAATCTAGCAAAGCTAATCCTTTTTGGCCTATTGCAGAGTGTGTTAGTCAGTGGAGTAGCCTATCTGTGTTGCAAGATACACCACCTGTGTATAGAATACCATTTTTTTTACTGCACCTAGTGAAGTAAAATCTTTTGGGCATAGCATCATTCTATTAGTCCATCTATACTGACCTCCATCAGGTTGCAAATTGAATATAATTTTTATCTGCATCTACCTCTGAAAAAATATTTGGGCTTCTAGCTGTGTGTGGGACTTGTTCTATTAGTCCATCTATACTGACCTCCATCAGGTTGCAAATTAAAAATAATTTTTATCTGCATCTAGCTCTGAAAAAATATTTGGCCTTCTAGCAGTGTGTGGGACTTTCTCTATTAGTCCATCTATACTGACCTCCATCAGGTTGCAAACTGAATATATTTTTTTTCTGCATCTACCTCTGAAAAAATATTGGGCTTCTAGCTGTGTGTGGGACTTGTTCTATTAATCCATCTATACTAACCTCCATCAGGTTGCAAACTGAATATATTTTTTTTCTGCATCTACCTCTGAAAAAATATTTGGGCTTCTAGCTGTGTGTGGGACTTGTTCTATTAGTCCATCTATACTGACCTCCATCAGGTTGCAAATCGAATATAATTTTTATCTGCATCTAACCCAGCCAATAGTTTTGGCCTAATACCACAGTTTGGCCACTCAGCTCTGCTCGGTTCCCATCCATTGTTTTTTTGTGCAAACAACTCCAGAGTTGTGAATTAGTTAACCACCAAAATGAGTGGAAAAAGGCCTGCTGCTGGTGGAAAGGGGAATAGGCGTGTTGGGAAGGGGAAAAAAGGTTGTGTCCGTGGGGTAGGTGTTAAAGCAACAGTAACATCTGCAGAAGAAAGACCATCTTCCAGCCAAACTAAAATGTCTACTTCTTTTAGCGGACAATGTGATAAGATCCCTTTCTTACGGCCACGCCAATCGCTACAAATTCCAGATGAGGCACAAAAACAGCAGGTGCTTCAACGGATATCAAGTGCTCCTTTAAGTGGGCTCTCCTCCACATCAACTTCAACATCACAAATACTCCAGTCCTCAAAGGTGTCACCCAAATCGCACTTGCTTCCTCACAGCTCCCAAATCTCCAGCTGCCCGTCTGAGTATGAGGTAGAACAGATGGTTGAGTCTGCAGAGCTGTTTACTCATACTATAGCCTGGGAATCAGAGGTCGGCTCCAGAGCTTCTGTGAATCCAGACGAGGAAATGATCTGCACTGATGCCCAGAATCTTTATGAGTCGGATCCAGGACCAGACGCAGAAGGTTCTGACCATAATGTAGACCCTCATTCCCAAACTGTAACTCCTGTTGGTGGAGACAATGAGGAAGACGATGATGAGACTCAAATACCTGATTGGAGCGACAACTTTAGTTTTTTGTCAGGGCAGGAACAGGTTGGCTCTGAGGACGACGGGTGTGTTAACGCACAGGGTGATGATGATGAGGTTGGAGATCCCACTTACTGTCAACCCACAGTCAGCCAAGAGATGAGGTCAGCAGAGGAGGTGGAGGAGGATGCTAGTAACGACGAGGTCAGGTTGCGCCTTCCTGGACAGAGACGTAGTACTGGAAGCACGTCAACAACTGCATCCTCAAACACGACTCTGCCTCTCACCACAAGTCATAACATAGTAACATAGTAACATAGTTTGTAAAGCCGAATAAAGACTTGCGTCCATCAAGTTCGACCTGTTAGTTCTGTAATTGCTAAAGTTGATCCAGAGGAGGGCAAAAACCTCAAATGATTTGGCCAATCTTCACCTGAGGAAAAATTCCCTCCCGACTCTGAAACCAGCAGTCAGAATAAATCCCTGTATCAACCTACTATTTTATTTTATTTTTAAGTATACGCTGAAATCTGCCTGGTATCTAGAAATGCATCCAGTCCCCGCTTGAACTGGTGTAGTGAATCCGACATTACCGTCTCCTCACTCAGTGAATTCCATATTCTCACTGCTCTTACCGTAAAGAACCCCTTCCTATGCTGGTGCTGAAACCTTTTCTCTTCCAGTCTTAGTGAGTGCCCTCTTGTTACCGTAATATCCCTCCTTTTGAACAAATCCCTGGCAAGATCTCTATACTGTCCCCTAACATATTTGTACACATTTATTATGTCCCCCCTCAACCTTCTCTTTTCCAGTCTGAATAGTCCTAGTTTTGCCAACCTCTCTGGGTATTGCAGTCCCTCCATTCCCCTTATTAATTTTGTTGCCCTCCTTTGTACCTTTTCAAGCTCATTTATATCCTTTCTATATATTGGGGCCCATAACTGAGCACAGTATTCCAAGTGTGGTCTGACCAGTGCTTTGTACAGTGGAAGAACAATGTTCTCATCCTTTGCAGCTATACCTCTTCTGATACATCCCATTACCCTGTTTGCCCTTACAGCAGCCGCCTGACTTTGGGCACTCCAATTTAGTTTGCTATCAATCAAGATGCCCAAGTCCTTCTCCATCTCTGAATGCCCCAATGATTTCCCATTCAGTGAGTACTGGTGACTTCCATTTTTCCTTCCCATATGTATGACCTTACATTTCTCCTCGTTAAACCTCATTTGCCATTTAATGCTCCACCTACCCAGCTTATCCAAATCCCTCTGTAGGTCTGCACTGTCCTCTTTTGTATTAATTGTTTTACATAACTTTGTGTCATCTGCAAACATTGATATTTTACTATTTATCCCGTTGACTATGTCGTTAATAAAGATATTAAATAACATTGGGCCTAGCACAGACCCCTGTGGTACCCCACTAGTGACGCTTACCCAATCTGAGTATATTCCATTTATAACCACCCTCTGCCTTCTATCCTTTAGCCAGTTAGCTACCCACTTGCAGACATTTTCCCCCAGCCCCATCATTCTCATTTTGTATACCAACCTATTATGTGGCACGCTATCGAACGCTTTTGAGAAGTCGAGATACACGACATCCACTGGTTCCCCCTGATCTACTCGAGAGCTAACCTCCTCGTAGAAGTCAATCAGGTTTGTTTGGCAGGAGCGATTCCTCATGAATCCATGTTGGTTCGGGGTTAATAGATTATTAGCATCAAGATGCTCCGTAATTGCCTCTTTAATGAAGCTTTCAAAAATTTTGCCCACAACGGACGTCAGACTCACCGGCCGATAGTTTCCGGCGTCACTTTTCGCTCCCTTTTTGAATATTGGCACTACATTCGCCTGTCGCCAATCAAGTGGCACAGACCCAGTCTCAACAGAGTCCTTAAATATAAGATATAACGGTCTGTCTATCACATTACTTAGTTCCCTTAGTACCCGTGGGTGTATGCCATCAGGTCCTGGTGATTGGTTTATTTTAATGTTACTGAGGCGTTTCTGTACCCCAGCTTGGGTTAGATTTGTCATACTTAGTGGAGGATTAAGCTTGTCACTTCTCATTTCTCCTGTTAGTTCGATTTCCTTTGTGAAAGTTGTCGAAAAAAAATTATTTAATAGATTAGCTTTATCCTCATCTTTCTCTATGATTTTGCCTTCCTCACTTTTTATCGATCCAATATTATCCGATTTAATCCTTTTACTATTTATATACGTAAAGAACAGTTTGGGATTTGATCTACTTTCCCTAGCAATACGTCTCTCTGTTTCCTCCTTCGCTATTTTTATTTGTTTTTTGCAGGTTCTCGTTTTTTCCTTGTAACACATTAGTGCCTCCTTACTGTTTTCCTGTTTTAATCTCTTGAATGCCTCTTTTTTGCTATTTAACGCCCCTTTAACGTTCTTGTTCAACCATATTGGTTTCCTCTTATTTCTGGCCCTTTTATTCCCATACGGTATATACCTCTCGCACTGAGTATTCAGAATTCTTTTGAAGGTTTCCCATTTACTATTCGTATTCCTTTGATTAAGTACTTTGTCCCAGTCAATAAGTTGAAGGCTTTCTTTCAGCTGATCAAACTTCGCCCTCCTAAAGTTTAATGTTTTTGTTGTTCCCTTATTGATAACCCTACTGAGGGGCATTTTGAAGTCGATAATATTATGGTCGCTATTACCTAGGTGCCCCCCTATCTGTACCTCAGTTATTCTATCAGGCCTATTAGTCAATATTAAGTCCAACACGGCCTTCCCTCTCGTTGGTTCCTGCACTAGTTGGGAGAGATAATTATCCTTAATATTTGTCAAGAACCTTTTTCCTTTCTGAGATCTACAGGTTTCTGTTTCCCAGTCAATATCCGGGTAGTTGAAATCCCTCATTACAATCACTTCATTATGTTTTGCTACTTTGTCTATTTGTCCTAATAGCAGATTCTCATTCTCCTCTGTTATATTTGGTGGCTTATAGCAGACCCCCAGTAATATTTTATTATTATTTTTAGTTCCCTCTATCTCTACCCACATGGACTCGACCCCCTCTTCTCCCTCTCCTATATCTTCCCTTAGTCTGGGCTTTAGACATGACTTTACATATAAGCAGACTCCTCCGCCTTTCCCCTGTTTCCGGTCCCTTCTAAATAAACTATAATCTAATAAATTTACCGCCCAGTCGTAGCTATCGTCTAGCCAAGTCTCTGTTATACCTACGATGTCATACCTCTCCTCCGATATAAGCGCCTGCAGCTCATCCGCCTTATTGGTCAGGCTTCTTGCGTTGGTCAGCATGCAAGATAAAACTTTGGGGTTATTTAGCATCCTATTCTTCTCTAACGATCTAACTGTACTATCCCCACCCCCCTCTCCACCCTCATTATATTCACTTCTCCCCTTCCCCCTTGCTTGCCTCACATCCCACCTATTTCCTTGGTTTCCCCCCCCCATCTCTAGTTTAAAAACTCCTCCAACCTATTAGCCATCTTCTTCCCCAGCACCGCTGCACCCTCCCCATTGAGGTGCAGCCCGTCCCTACGGTAGAGCCTGTAGCCGACCGCGAAGTCGGCCCAGTTCTCCATGAACCCAAACCCTTCTGCCTTGCACCAACTCTTTAGCCACTTATTCACCTCCCTAACTTCCCGTTGGCGCTCCTGTGTGGCTCGCGGGATTGGTAGTATTTCTGAGAAAACTACCTTGGAGGTCCTTGCCCTAAGCTTCCTACCTAGGTCCCTGAAATCATTTTTAAGGACCCTCCATCTACCACTCACTTTGTCATTGGTGCCGATGTGGACCATGACCGCTGGGTCTTCGCCAGCTCCACCCAGTAACCTGTCAACCCGATCCGCGATGTGCCGGACTCGAGCGCCAGGGAGGCAGCACACCGTTCGGCGATCCCGGTCTTTGTGACAGATTGCCCTGTCTGTCCCTCTAATAATAGAGTCACCCACTACCAGAACCCGTCTTGCCTGCCCTACACTTCCCCCCTCCCCCTCATTACTGGAGCATACACTCCCCCGGCGGTCAGAGGATCTGTCGTGCTTCAATAATGCCGGTTCTGAACCAGCCTTCCTATACTTCTTCCCTCTATCCCTCCTAACTGTTATCCAGCTCCCTGCCTGTTCAGCCTGCACTTCCCCTCTATGCTCCACCCCCAGTATTGACCCATTGAGTGTCTGCTCGGTGAGCAGCAAACTCCGTTCCATGTTGTCGATGCTCCTCAGTACCGCTATCTGAGCACTTAGATCCAGAAATTGGGCTTCCAAGTGCACGATATGCTCACATCTCTCGCAGCAGTATGGATCCTCGAGCGGTTTCTCACGGAATGCATACATTGCGCAAGATGTACACTGCACGGCTCCGGCCAACATGGACGTCATTCTAAATATGGGGATACAGTCAGTATATATATACAAGTACAAAACACAATTATTTATATATAGGTGTATGGACGGGGATCAATTAGTGATGTGCAAGTGTATCAATTAGATATCGGCGGGGATCAGTTAAGTATCAAGTATGGACGGGGGAATCAGATAAGTAGGTCAGGTGGATTAATTAAGTAAAAAGTAAAGTAAAGAAAGAATGAAATACAGTCAGCAATTCAGTCCTAAGTCCTCCCTTCCAAACTCCCTGAATCCAAAGTCACTGAAAAACAAGTCACACACTTACTTTCGTTCGCACTTACGCTCTGGACACACGCAGCTCGTTCACACTCGCAAACTAAGAGATTTAAAGAGTTTTTTTTTTTTTTCTCTTCCTTTTCCAGCAATGTACCCTTCACCTCAATGCACTTCCAAAAAGTCGTGGTGGCTCTTCAGGTCGCATGGGTGCTAAGCCTTGCATAGCCTGGGCATTTTTTCAGATCGATAAAGATGACCCAACTCGTGTTATCTGTAACATTTGTCAGCAAAAGCTAAGTAGAGGCCAAAAAATACATAGTTTGAGTACTTCATGCATGAACCGGCACATGGACATGAAGCATAAGTTGCAGTGGGAAGCTCAGTGTGCTACAATGCGGCCTAGCCGGCCGGGCCAACCACCGTCTGTCATATCTTGTGCATCCGCGGCCTCTTCATCCTCTGTGACTGGGGGGACAGCAGTCACACATGTTTTGGGGCGCAGACCTGCCACCTCTTTACCCGCAACAGCCAGCGTGATTGGCAGGTCATCATTTTCTTTGGAGGTGGTAACACCAGCTGGTGTTGAGCGCTGTCTGACATCGATAGCACCACCTTTGGATCAAGGCAACCTAACATGTCCGCCTGCATCTTCCTCAGACCGGCAGTTTGCCGGGGACACCCTTATCAACCCCGTCTAAGCACAATAGCCAGCCCTCGGTCCCTCAGATGTGGACAAGTAAAAGACCATTTCCTCCTAGCCATGAGAAAGCTAAGAGGTTGAATTTCACCATCTGCAAGCTCTTGGCTACAGAAAAGCTGCCTTTCCGCCTGGTGGACACAGAGGATTTTCGAGACCTTATGTCCGTCGCAGTGCCCCAGTACCAGATGCCCAGTCGGCACTACTTCTCAAAGAAAGGTGTGCCTGCGCTCCACCAGCATGTCGCACACAACATCACCGCTTCTTTGAGAAACTCTGTGTGTGACAGGGTGCAATACACCACAGACACTTGGACGAGTAGGCATGGACAAGGGCGTTACATGTCTCTGACTGGGCACTGGGTAACTATGGTGACAGCAGGACAAGGGGCTGCTGTCCAAGTCTTGCCGTCCCCACGAGTTGTGCGTCAATCCTCTTTATGTCAAAGTTCCTCCACTGCTTCTGCCTCCTCAACCTCCTCTCGGTCTTCCACCTGCACCCAAAGCCTGTCTGGTCATGCCACAAGCTTTCTAACTGCGCAGAAGGGATCCTGCACACCTCCTTACTATGCTGGCAGCAGGGCTCAACGTCATCAGGCGGTTTTTACTTTGAAATGTCTGGGAAATGTGAGTCACACAGCTGAGGAGTTGTGGTCAGCTCTGGAGAACCAATTTCATGAAAGGTTGTCTCCACTGGACCTGAAACCAGGGAAGGCCGTGTGCGACAATGCTGCAAACCTGGGTGCGGCCCTTCGCCGGGGCAATGTCACACACGTGCCTTGTATGGCTCACGTGTTGAACCTGGTTGTCCAGCAATTTTTAGCCCACTATCCCAGACTAGATGGCCTTCTGCAGAGGGCACGGTCGCTGTGTGCTCACTTCCGCCGTTCGCATCCCGCAGCTCAGCGACTTACATCTCTACAGAAGTCGTTGGGCCTGCCACTTCACCGGCTAAAATGCGATGTGCCTACCCGGTGGAATTCAACTCTGCACATGTTGCAGCGACTGTGGCAGCACCGACAAGCCCTGGTGCAATACGTTCTGACGTATAGCCTGGGCCAACGAGATCCAGAGGTGGGGCAAATCACGCTGGAGGAGTGGTCTCAGATCAGGGACCTATGCACCCTTCTGCACAGTTTTGAAATGGCGACAAAGATGTTTAGTGCTGACGATGCCATTATCAGCATGACTATTCCGGTGATTTACATGCTGGAGCACATGTTAAACAGAATTCGGAGTCAGGTGGTGGCACAAGAGGAGGTGGAGGAAGTAGAGGAGGAGGAGTTGTATGCGGAAGGGCTAACATCTGCAAGGTCCAGACGGTCGGCAGCACCAAGGCGGCAGGCATGTGAGGGTGGGGGAGATGGTTTTACCAGGGCGCATGGTAGCAGCCAAACTAGTGAGGAAGGTGCAGGAGCCCAGGAAGAAGTGGAGGACGAACTGATTAAAGACTCATCAGATGAGGGAGACCTTGATCACATTTCTGTTGTGCGAGGTTGGGGGGAGAGGACAGAGGAAGGAAGCATGATTGTTACCTCGCCACCAACACAACAGGGACTTGGTGCTCCTGGATGCGCAACACACATGAGTGCCTTCTTGCTGCACTACCTGCAACATGACGCTCGAATTGTGAGAATTAGAAATAATCCTGACTACTGGGTTGCCACACTGTTAGATCCCCGGTACAAAAGTAAATTTGCCGAAATTATTCCTGCCATAGAAAGGGATGCACGTGACGCGCCCCCTGGGCCTGTGCTATGCAGGGGATACCCGGAGCCGGATCGCTGTAGGATGCTGGGGGGTTGTAGTCTCCGTGTGGCGGTGACCCGGTCCGTGCCCAGGGTGGTCAAACCAGTGGCAGTCTAAATGTTGTAATAAGTGTCCGACTACGCCACCCGTGGATTGCGGTCAGTGGGGACCGCCGCTGCGCTGCCGACCGCTGAGGCTGATGTTGGTTGCGCAGCCGAGTATGGGATAACTCCCCACGGGAGGAGTATTGCCTCAGGGCAGCTAATGTGAGAGATGATGGGAGTGATGGTGTGAGGGTCCCAGTGCTAATGGTGCTGGTGCGGCGAGGAATCACAGAGACGTGCAGTTGCAGTTTTCAAAGCTTTACTCACGGTTGTTATTCTGGTCACTTGTGCACATGAGGGACCGCCTGAGCCGTGCTGCGTTCACCAGGCAAGGGACTCTGTCAACTCCCAGCCAATTCCAGAGTGTGGTTCAGAGCTCCCCTCTCTTCCTTTCTACTGGCCGTCCCCACCAGGGACCCACCTTTGTCCAGCTTCCTCGGGCCTTCTGTTGGCGAAACCTCTCTCCGGTTTCCCTGACCCTATACGGTATGCCTTTCTGGTGGATGTAGTGAGGGGTCGCACCAAGATGTGGTGACAACCTCCGGTTTTGGCTGAGGATTAGTCGCCTCCACCAATTCGGGCTCCGGTACCCTGCTCTGCCAACCCTTCACCCTGTATCTCCTGGGCATATGGGGTTCTTTCTGCCTTCGTGTCTCTGGGCCTTTCTCTGTGTTCCTTGCTTCCTTTCTCCTCTGTTCCAGTTCCTTTCCTACTTTCCTTTCTCTTCCTTCTTCTCTCTCTCTCTCTCAGGCTCCAGCCTCCTGACAAGGCCTGCCTGCAGAGCAGAGCCCATGCAGGGGCTCTGCTTCCCGTCTTCTCCTCAGACTGTCTCCACTGAACTGAACTGGACTGGACTGAACTGGACTGAACTGAACCCTGTTCTAAGATGGTGCCCACCTTTTATACCTCCTTCTGACACCCGAGCCCAGGTGACTAGCAACCAATGGGCTCCTACCTATGCCCAGAGACCCACCCCTATCTGCTCCTACACCACTGGGTTTTCCTTTCCCCGCCCCACTCCAGCCAGGGACAGGTGCTGTCGTGCCTGCACTTCTGTCTAGTGGGAGCACCGTTGAGCTGTTCCTCGGAAATGGGGTGTGCGTGGTGCATGCAGCTTACTGAGCCCTAGTCCACACTCCATCCTTACCCGGGAGTGGAATATCACACCTCTGGTCTGAGGTGCAATACCCCTGTAGCAGCCGAGCCCTCGGGGTGTTACACACGCATGCAGGAGTATCAGCAGAGACTGTTGCAGAAACTTACATGTGCTTTTCCACAAAACACCAGTGGTGCACATAGTGAATCTCACAGTTCCAACTTGCCAACCGTGGGACCGTCAAGTGTTCAGCACTCAAACCGTAACAGAACCACAGTATCTGCTGGTAACATCAATTTTGCGGAATCATTTCACCACTTTTTTAGCCCATCCTTTGCAAGGCCACAGGAGACAAGAAGTCTGACACCTAGTCAACGCCTAGAGACGATGGTACAGGAGTATCTCCAAGTAAACATTGAAGCCACGACTGTGTCACTGGACCCTTGCTCTTTTTGGGCTTCCAATCTGGATAAATGGCCGGAGCTAGCCACTTACGCCTTGGAGATCTTGTCATGCCCCGCAGCCAGCGTTCTGTCTGAACGTGTGTTCAGCGCTGCTGGTGGTGTGCTGACAGATAAGCGCACGCGGCTCTCCACTGATAATGTAGACAGACTCACGTTCATAAAGATGAACAAATCATGGATCCGAAACGACTTTTCTACCCCTGTGTCATCCTGGGGAGAGTAAAAGCTTGATGATTGGTTAAAATCACCCTACCAACCGTTTTAAGCTTTCAAATTACTAATCATATTTATCTATATCTTGGCTGGAAAATAATTTGGGCTTTGTAGCAGTGTGCAGCACTGATTCTATTAGGCCATCTATAGTAAGCTCCACCAGATTTAAAATTACTAATCATGTTTATCTGTATCGTGGCTGGAAAATAATTTGGGCTTTGTAGCAGTGTGCAGCACTGATCCTATTAGGCCATCTATACTAAGCTCCACCAGATTTAAAATTAATAATAATTTTTAGCTGCATCTAGCCCGGAAAATAATTTTGGGGCTCCGAGATGCGCAAGACACATAAGTGCCTTCTTGCTGCACTACCTGCAACATGACCCTCATATTGTCAGAATTCGAAGTAATCATGACTACTGGGTTGCCACACTCTTAGATCCCCCAAACTTTTCGATCAACCTTTTCATTTTAATAAAGACCAAAAAAATTGTCATTTTTGAAATTATAAGCATTAGCAGGTTATTAGAAACTGAAATCAAACAGTTTTCAACTCAAAACTTTATTCTAGGTGATGTTACATTTTCACATAGGACCCCTTGTTCGAAAGGAGCTTCTGAACTCTCTCGTCCATTGAATTTGTCAGGTTTTGGATGGTTTCTGCTTCAATTGTTTTGCATGAGGACAGAATACCCTCCCAGAGCTGTTGCTTAGATGTGAACTGCCTCCCACCATCATAGACACTCCTTTTGATGATGCTCCAGAGGTTCTGAATGGGGTAGAGGTCAGGGGAGCATGGGGGTCACACCATAAGTTTGTCCCCTTTTATGCCCATATCAGCCAGAGATGCAGATGTTTTATGTGCAGCATGAGATGGTGCATTATCATGCAAAAAATGATCTTGCTGTGAAATACACGGTTCTTCTTCTTGAACCATGGCAGGAAGTGCTGTTTGAGAAAATCCACATACATTATGGAGTTCATCTTTAGCGCCTTCAGGGATCCTAAAGGGGACGACAATCTCTCTCCCCATGATTCCAGCCCAAAACATTACTCCACCTCCTCCTTGTTGGCGCTGTAGCCGTGTTTGCGTGGGGTGTCCATCAACCAGCCATCCTCCACTCCATCCATCTGGACCATCGAGCGCTGCACGGCACTCATCCGTGAACAAAACAGTTTTGAAATCAGTCTTCATGTAATGTTTAGCCCACTGGAGCCGTTTCTGCTTGTGTGAAGTGGATAGAGGAGGTCGACAGGATGGCGTATGCACAGCTGCAAACCTCTGAAGGACCCTGCATCTTGTTGTTTGGGGGACGTTGGAGGCACCAGCAGCTTCAAAAACTTGTCTGCTGCTATGACGAGGCTTTTTTGCCGCTGCTCTTTTAACCTGACGTAATTGGCTGTAGGAAAGTGTCCTCAATTTGCCCTTATCAGCACGCACACGTGTGTACTGTGAATCAGCTACATACTTCTTGATTGCCAAGACACTTCATCCTGATCATCGCACAATGTTGATTGTAGTCATGCCTTGACCTAAACACTCCACAATTTGTTGCTTCTCAGCAGCCGACACATCCTTTTTCTTTCCCATTTTGGCAGAAAATGTAGGCTGCTTAATAATGTGAGACAGCCTTCTTAAGTAGTCTTGCCTTTCATTGGACACACCTGCCAAACTAATTAGCACAGGTGTCTGCAATTGCTTACAGTGATATAAAGAGCCCTGACACACATCACCATCAATGAGTTTAACTGACAAACAAACAAATTCTTCCCTTATCACTCCTAAACACTTTTTGCATAATAATTTGGAACACAGTGTACATGTGCTTTTCCACAAAACACCAGTGGTTCACGTAGTGAATCTTACAGTTCTAACTTGCCAACCGTGGTCTGTATGGAGTTGTTCAATAAAGGGCCCAAAATTAAGATAACATAGATGGGAGAGGTCTCTATGAATAGGAATTCCTAAGTATTTGATACCCTGTGAGGGCCAGGCAAAGGGAAAGTTGAACTGGATGGAATCCTATATGGATTTGGGGAGGGAGACATCGAGGGCCTCATACTTCGCTGCATTGATTTTAAAATTTGACCATGTAACAAAGTGATCTATTTCAGCCATAACAGCATGGATGGATATATGTGATTGAGTGATATATACTAGGACATCATCAGCAAATAGAGAGCACTTGTACTTGGTGCCTCCCACCTCAATCCACCTAATATTGGGGTTATGGCGAATTGATGAGAGCAGGTGCTCCGTCACTAGGATGTATAAGAGAGGGGACAGAGGACATCCCTGCCTTGTCCCATTGGTGATTGTGAAAGGTGATGAAAATGTTCTGATGCACCCCCTGGGCCTTGGGACACCCAGAGCCGGACACTTTTTGGTGGATGCTGGTGGTTGTAGTCTTCGTGGCGGCGACCCGGTTCCGTGGCTCAGGGTGGTCAAACCAGTGGCGGAACTATTTATGTGGTTTTGATGTTTAAATGTCCGACTACGCCACCCGTGGATTGCGGTCAGAGTGAACCGCCGCTGCAGGGCAGACCGCTGAGGCTGGTGTTGTGGGTGCAGCAGAGCGTAGCATAACTCCCCACGGGAGGAGTATAGCCTCAGGGCAGTGTATGCGGAGGATGGGGGTGATGGTGCAGGGCAGCAGCAGTAACGACACGGAGTCAGTGATGCAGTCCAGGGCCTTTACTCACAGTTCTTATTATCCAGACCACGTCTGCAGGTAACGGCTGCCCACGTCGTACTGTGCTCACCAGGTGAGGGGCTCAGACAACTCCCAGATAACTTTGGAGCGCTTCACAGGACCCCCTTTGTGTGTCCTTTGTCTGGCCTTTATTACCAACCCTTCTGTCCGGCTGCCTCGGGCCTCCTCTTGGTAAACTTGGCGCCAGTTTCCCTGACCCTATGTGGTGCCTTCCTAGCGGGTGTAGCGAGGGGCTGCGCCACATAAAATGTCACAGCCTCCGGTTTCTAGCTGAGGGTCGTTTCCTGCCTCCACTAGTTTCGGGGACCGGTCTCCCCCTTTGGCCTGACCCCTCCACGCAGGTGGATTCGGGCGTGCGGTGGCGACTCGCCCGTCCGCACCCCTGGGATCCCTTCATTCCTCGTTCCTGGAGCCTTCTCCGCTCCTCTTCCTTCCTTCTCCCTCTTCCAGGCCTGGGCCTCTGTTACTAGGCCCGCCTCCGGAGCAGAGCTCATGCAGAGCCCCTGCTCCCTGCCACTTCTGCTCAGACTTCTCTGCACTGAACTAAGATGGTGCCCATCTTTTATACTCCCTTCTCAATGCACCCAGGAACTGCTTCCTCCCTGCTCCTGCACTACAGGGTTCCCCTTCCTCAGTGTTCCCTCCCCCCACTCCAGCCAGGGACAGGGACTGTCGTGCCCATCTCAGAGGCATATTGGTCGCCCTGCCCCACGGCAATGTGGTGTAATGCATGCAGGTGTCGGGTCCTGATCCACACTCCATCCTTACCTGAGAGTGAGATATCACACCTCTGGGTGAGGTGCAATACCTCTGTAGCAACCGAGCCCTCAGGGTGCTACAGTTCCATTTATCTTCAGCCTAGGTGACGTATTGTGATACAGGGCCGTGATTTTGGCTATAAAAGGGTCCCCTAGACCCCTACCCCAAGCTTTTTAAGAGAATCATATATGGCGTGCCAGGAGACTCTATGGAATGCTTTCTCAGCATCCAACGAGAGTATCTAATTACAAATTTTTAACTGCATCTAGCCCAGGAAATACTTTGTGCCTAGTAGCAGTGTCTGCTAGTCATTCGATTATCCCGGCTGTTAAGCAAGCTACACCACCTGTAGTTTGGACACTTAATTTTTTCAAAGGAAATGCTTCGGGACCACGGGATACTCAGTGAAGAGCATCAGGAGGCACCCCAAGGCATAGGGGCTGGGACTGGCAGTAGGATGCCTTGCGGTGGACAGCCGAGCTCGATCCTTATAAAAGCTTTTTAACTGCAGCAGCTTTAGTGGACGCTACTGGAGCTGGAATTACGCGGCTGCTGGCATGAGACTTGCCCTCCAATAGATCCTTGTAAATGGATTTAAAGTGTATTCATTCAAATTAGAGAGACAATTTAAATTAAAAAGCTTAGAGCTGCCTCCACCACAGGGGGGCTCGCTCGACCCACCAGCGGACAGGCACCAGTATTGGCAGAGGGGGGCTGGCCGTCAGGGTTCACCGCGGCTCTGGCACAAACCCGGCGACACGGAGGTGGCACGGGCAGGAGCGGACTGAACGTGTCGGCTTCTCACTTTTTGGATTTTAGAAGGGCATGACATGCCTATATCTGTGTCTCCCCCTCCTTTTACTCCTCCACCTCTTTTCTTTTCGCATGACTATATGTACTTGTCAGTTTTCCATGTGTTAGTTGTGTCTTCTGAGCAGTTTGTCAGCTTTTGGACACCTTTGAAGGTGTTTTCTATGTGTTTCTATGTATTTTTGTTTGCCTGCCATTGGTTTTAACGGTGTTCGACGAACAGTTCGACGAACAGTTCGGCGAACACACGGGTGTTCGACGAACCGAACCGAACTCGAACACTACGGGGGTGGCTCAACCCTAGTAACAACCTTCCGTTGGCACCGGACATGGTGTGCAGCCAACTCAGGGGGTTGTGGTCAGTCACGACAGTGAAGGGGCGCCCGTACAAGTAAGGCTGCAAGCAATTGAGGGCCCATACAATGGCCAGGCACTCCTTCTCTATGGTGGAATAGGCCACTTCCCTCGGCAGCAGTTTCCGGCTTAGGTACAACACAGGGTGTTCTTGGTTTCCCGAGTCGACCTGGCTGAGTACAGCACCGAGGCCAAACTCACTGGCGTCGGTTTGTACTAAGAGTGGCTGTGTGCCGTCGACCGCCTTTAGCACGGGGGATCTGCTCAAGGCAGTCTTCAAAGCCCTAAAGGCCACCTCGCATTCATCCGTCCATTTGATGGAATGGGGTAGGCTCTTCCTGGTGAGGTCTGTCAAGGGCTTCTCAAGGCTACTATAGTCTTGAACAAAGCGTCTATAGTACCCTGTGGTGCCCAAGAAGGACTGCACCTGCTTCTTGGTCCTGGGAGTGGGCCAGGACACGATAGCGTCCACCTTCCCAGGCTCTGGCTTCATAGTACCCCCACCTACCCGGTGCCCCAGGTAGTGGACCTCGTTCATGCCCATCTGGCACTTTCCTGGCTTAATGGTCAAGCCCGCCTGGTGAATGCTCCCGAGCACCTGCTGCAGATGCTCGAGGTGATCCTCCCAGGTGGGACTGAAGATGGCAATGTCATCCAGGTACGCCACTGCGTACCTCTCCAGTCCCTGGAGCAGGTGATTGACCATTCGCTGGAACGTGGCAGGGGCATTTTTCATGCCGAAAGGCATGACCGTGGATTCATACAATCCGAAGGGGGTGATAAAGGCGGACTTCTCCTGGGCCCCGGGGCTCAAGGGAATCTGCCAATATCCCCGACTCAAATCCATAATGGAGAGAGAGCTCGCACTGGCTAACCGCTCCAGCAGCTCCTCAATGCGTGGTATTGGTTGTGCATCAGAGGCTGTGATAGCGTTGAGCCCCCTGCAGTCCACACAGAACCGGGTGGTCCGGTCCTTCTTCGGCACTAGGACTACAGGTGAGGCCCACTCGCTCTTGGACCGCTTAATCACCCCCAACTGCAGCATCTCCTCGACCTCCTGGCGCATGACATGCTGCACCTCGTCGGAGATTCGATGTCCGCCGGAGTGGGGCATGATTCCCGATGTCCACTTCATGGACCGCCACCTCAGTCCTGCCAGGCATGTTGGTGAACACTGCTTGGAAGGGTTTCAGCACTGCTCGCAGCTGAGACCTCTGGTCTGCTGATAGCAAGTCGCTTATCTCTACATCCTCTAGGGACCCGCTGGCCTTCGCTTGGGCTAGCATGTCCAAGAGGGGGTCATCCTCCCCATCCTCGGGCAGGTTGCAGACCGGTAGGACGCAGGTTCCACGTTCTTGATGAGCCTTCATCATATTAACGTGAAACGCCTTCCGCCTACCCCGTTCGTGTTCAAGTGTGATCACGTAGGTGACCGGGTTGAGCTGTTGGTGAATGAAGTAGGCGCCTTCCCAGGCCGCCTGAAGCTTGTCCTTTGGTACGGGGACCAGCACCCACACCTTCTGACCCACCTGGTAGGTCCGTTCTCGGGCGTTCTGGTCGTACCAATGCTTCTGGTCAGCCTGGGCTTGCGCCATGTTGTCATGCACCAACTGCGTCTATGTCTGCATCTTGTCACGGAAGCGCATGACATACTCCACGATGGACACTCCTGGGGAGCTCGGCTCTTCTTCCCAGAATTCCCTTATCAACCCAAGAGGTCCTCGGACACGCCTGCCATACAGGAGCTCAAAGGGGGAGAACCCCGTCGAGGCCTGTGGAACCTCTCTGTAAGCAAATAACAGGTGTGGGAGGTAACGCTCCCAGTCGCGACCCTGGGTCTCAACCAGCATTTTTAACATCTGTTTGAGGGTACCGTTGAATCTCTCACACAAACCATTGGTCTGTGGGTGATATGCGCTCGATACCAAATGCTGCACCTGCATTTTCTTACATAGGGCCTCCATTAAGCGTGACATGAACTGGGTCCCCTGGTCGGTAAGCATCTCCCTGGGAAATCCTACTCTCGAAAAGATGGCCAAGAGGGCGTCCGCCACCTTATCCGCCCTAATTGAGGACAGGGCTACTGCCTCCGGATACCGGGTAGCATAGTCTACCACGGTAAGGATGAAACGTTTTCCAGAGCTGCTGGGTATGGCCAATGGTCCCACAATGTCCACAGCAATCCTCTGGAAAGGCTCCTCTATCACTGGCAAAGAGATCAGGGGGGCTTTGGGGGCCGGCCCTGACTTTCCCAGTCTTTGACACGTGGTGCAGGAGCAACAGTAGTTCACCACATCTGTCCTCATTTTGGGCCAATAAAAGTGATGAGACAGCCGGGCCTTGGTTTTGCTGACCCCCAAGTGTCCAGCGAGTGGAATTTCATGGGCGATCCGCAACAACTCATCCCTGAATTGGTAGGGGACGACCAGCTGTCTTTCCCTCAGCCACTCCTGTTGGGGTGTACAGGGAACTGTCTCCCGGTACAACCTCCCTTGGTCCAAGAATACCCTCTCCTTATCCCACTCGGAGGTGGGTTTCTCAGCGAGGCTCCTTAACGTCTCCAGGCTAGCATCTGAGTGCAGAGCTGCCTGAAACTCCTGGCTGGAGGAAGCCAGAGGTGAGGTTAAGGCCACGTCCTCACTGGGACCCTCTGGGTCCATACCTGATCCTGTTATTCCTCTGTCCGAGGAGGGTCCAGAAGGCAGGGTGTTACTTGCGTTCTGGGCACTCTGACTGCGGGTAACAGCGGCTATATAGGCCGTCTCCCCGGGGAATAACACCGTCTCATTAGCCTGCGAGGCCATGAGAACTACTTCTCCATCATCCTCCATTACCTCAGGCACAGTGCTACGTATGGGGCAGCTACCATCAGCCAGGTCACCATCTGTTGTGACACTGGTCACTGGCACAGCACCACCTGCTTCATGGTCCCCGTGCCTCTCCCCATTACCCTTAGCACTGACCTTTGCTCCTGCTAGGGGATCCTAAGCAACATCACCCCGCAGAGTGACAGGGCTGAGTTCTCCTGCACCTTCCAATACAACATCATCAACATCATCATCATCATCATCATCAGGTAAAGCATTGACATTCACATTATCAGCATTAACCTTACCAACCGTATCAGATCGGGGAGGGGTGTCAGGGACATAATAAGCAAACATCCTCCCCAAATCAGTTCCCAACAAAACATTTGCAGGTAGGTTTGCAGATATTCCCACTTCCTTCACCCCACTCCCCGCACCCCAATCAATAAAAACCCGGGCCATGGGCAAGGGGCATCGGACGCCCCCAATCCCGGTGACAGTCAGGGTCTTTCCCGGAATAAGCGCTTCAGTGGACACCAGTTCGGGTCGGATGAGGGTTCGGCCCCAGTGTCCTTGAGGCCTACAGTGAGAGTGTCCCCCACCCTGACAGACTGCAAGTTTTCACAGGCCCTCCCAACCGGCCCACCCACCAAAAGAACTGAGGCATTAGGTCCTGGGGCCTTGGATGGGGGGTTCTTCCTCTGCTTCTCTGGGCAAGTGGCGCTGAGATGACCAGTGTGGTTGCAGAAATAACACCTGTGGGCATCAGATGCAGGCCGGGCATTGGTAACGGGAAAAAGGCCTCCGGAAGGTCGGCTGGCAGGGGCAGGGATGGTGGTTGATAGCTTACCCCCTTTCCAGCTGGCGACGACCGGCTTCCGCTCCTCTGGTCTCCGGTTGGCCTCGTAGGTGTCTGCGATCTGCGCTGTTTTATTGGCATCTGGTGGCTCTCGATCCATCACGAACTGCCGTACCTCAGTCGGACACAGATGCAGGAACTGGTCTTTCACCATCAGATCCTTTAGCTGCTCAAAGGTGGTCCCTGACAGTCCTTGGATCCACTGCTCAAAGTTGGTCCGGAGCCCATGCACCACATCGCTGTAACTGTCGTGCGGTCCACGCTGGAGGCTCCGGAACTTTTTATGGTACACCTCAGGGGTCAGTTGGAACCTCTTGATTAGGGCCTGCTTAATGGCATCATAGTTCCCATCGAGGCTTGGAGGAAGAGCCACAAACACATCCAGAGCTTTGCCTCGCAGCCCTGCAGTTAAATATCGCGCCCACTGTTCCTCAGGCAGCTGGTATTGTCTGCAAGTCTTTTCAAAACCCCTCAGAAAGGTGTCGAGGTCGCCTTCCTTTTCCATCACAGGAAAATGCTCTGGACAGGGCTTAAACAGGGTCGCATTGTTGGTCTCACCGTTCCGTGAGGTGGAGTCTGGGATCCCGAGTTGGGCCATCTGCAGTTCATGGGCCCTCTGAGCTTGGGCCTCCGCTTGCCCCTTGGCAGCCTCTCGCTGTGCTCTCTCGGCCTCTCGCTCGGCTCTCTTGGCTCGCTCGGCTCTTTCGGCTCTCTCGGCCTCCGCTCGCTCGGCTCTCTCGGCCTCTCGCTGGGCTCTCTCGGCCTCCTGGTGCTGTTGAATTACTCTCAGCCGTCCTTCATGATCCTCTGCAGGAAGTTGCTGTAGAGCCATCTGCAAATAGGGGTCCACGCTGCCCTGGTCGCTGACGCGGGACCCCTGCAGCAGTACTGTCCATTTCTCGGCTGACCTCTAGCCCTGCTGAGGTCTGGAGAAGGGCTTGCTCAGTCTCCAGTTGCGCCAGTGCAGCAGCCATTTGTTCTTTGTTTTTGTCGTGGTGGTCAATGCCTCTGGTTATACATATTCCAATAAGAGTGTCCTTTTTCTGCTGGCGGTACCAGGGCTCCCCAACTACGACCATGATCACCAAAATAAGAATAGAAAAAAAAAACGAAGAAGGGTAGGGGTAACTTCTACACATACAGTATTGTCTCAGATCTAATAAACACTGAGTTCGATCTTCAAAACTTTTGTGCAGGGTCCAGGTAAGAACCGTGCAAGCTTTTAGTGAGAGGAATGATTGCTCAAACCAGATCACTAATGTCCTATGATCCCACCGCTGCCACCAATTTGTCAGGAAAACGACACCCACTTTTGGGTCAGACCTTGCAGCTCTCTGGCGCCCCCTTATCCTGCTGGTCAAACACGGTATTGACCGAGGATAAGCACGGGTGCAGCTGCTCTAATTTATGTTGACTATTGCGGCACATGATGTGACAGGACGTATATATACCTCCAGTTCCTTCCAGAAACGTATATATACCTCCGACCAGCCACCCTCAAACCACAGTATCACATAAATACTGGTATACTGCCACCACCGATCGCTTAACAGGTGGATCGGGTACCTGGTAGGTAACGTGAATTAGCGGGTGAGGAACGTGTTTGCTCGACATAGGACAACAAGGACGAAACTGGTAAATAATTAATGATTTACTCCCAAAAGGGGGGCAGTGTTTACAAAATATATACAAGATATTATAAAGGAGATAATTTACATATATGCATAAAACAGTTATTAAAATAAAAGGGATAAGTAATAGCAAAACCTGCCACGAGGTGATGGTCTCAGATTCTGTGGGGGGGATGGCTCCCCGGAAAGTAGATGTGATTCCTTCACGCAGCCTGTAGGGCATGCGTCTGAAGTCCCTGGTGGGAATGACTTGGAAAATGGCCGTTCCGTTTTTTTCTAAAGGGGCCAAACGATTAGGAAACGCCCATATTGTTTACCTCACACGGGGGCTCGGTTTTGTGAAACCACCCAGCTGTATAGAACATAAAAACCTTCAGATTTCATATCTTGGTGTGGGGGGGTCCCACATCCAAGATGGATACATCATGTTGGCCGTCACTAATTTTCATGCAGATGGATATTAAACAGGACCTCTCTATGATGCTCAGAAGCTAAGAAACCACTAACTCGATTTCTGAGGGTATCCCAGTTATGAAAAATATATCATTGTAACCAGGAAAATGTGAGCATTCCAAAAATGTGGTCCCTGGGTTAGTGACAGTCCTGTCTGTTATTAAATTCTACATTAACTGTTTGTCCAGCTAAACAATAGAATTTTGGAGGGAATAACTATTTTGAACTAGAAGCTGCTCTGCACTGAGGGTTTATGACGATAATAAAAATTCTTAGGGTGGGGGCCAGCACTGCAGTTCTATGTCTTCTCTTACAAACGGATAAGGGGTGAGGGTTTTTCTTTGAGACATCTCTCGTTTTTAAAAACTCGGGCAGAAATACATTTTGCCTGACAATATTCTTGTACATAGGAGCAGTATTATAGTAGTTATATTCTTGTACATAGGAGCAGTATTATAGTAGTTACATTCTTGTACATAGGGGGCAGTATTATAGTAGTTATATTCTTGTACATATGGGTAGTATTATAGTAGTTATATTCTTGTACATAGGAGCAGTATTATAGTAGTTATATTCTTGTACATAGGGGCAGTATTATAGTAGCTATATTTTTGAACATAGGAGCAGTTTTATAGTAGTTATATTCTTGTACAAAGGGGGCAGTATTATAGTAGTTATATTCTTGTACATAAGAGCAGTATTATAGTAGTTATATTCTTGTACATAGGGGCAGTATTATAGTAGTTATATTCTTGTACATAGGAGCAGTTTTATAGTAGTTATATTCTTGTACATAGGGGGCAGTATTATAGCAGTTATATTCTTGTACAAAGGAGCAGTATTATAGTAGTTATATTCTTGTACATAGGAGCAGTATTATAGTAGTTATAATCTTGTACATAGGGGGCAGTATTATAGTAGTTATATTCTTGAACATAGGAGCAGTATTATAGTAGTTATATTCTTGTACATAGGAGCAGTATTATGGTAGTTATATTCTTGTACATAGGAGCAGTATTATAGTAGTTATATTCTTGTACATAGGAGCAGTATTATAGTAGTTATATTCTTGTACATAGGAGCAGTATTATAGTAGTTATATTCTTGTACATAGGGGGCAGTATTATAGTAGTTATATTCTTGTACATAGGATCAGTATTATAGTAGTTATATTCCTGTACATAGGAGCAGTATTATAGTGGTTATATTCTTGTACATAGGGGCAGTATTATAGTAGTTATATTCTTGTACATACGGAGCAGTGTTATAGTAGATATATTCTTGTACAAAGGGGCAGTATTATAGTAGTTATATTCTTGTACATAGGGGGCAGTATTTTAGCAGTTATATTCTTGTACATAGGAGCAGTATTATAGTAGTTATATTCTTGTACATACGGATCAGTATTATAGTAGTTATATTCTTGTACATAGGGGCAGTATTATAGTAGTTATATTCTTGTACATAGGGGAAAGTATTATAGTAGTTATATTCTTGTACATAGAGGCAGTTTTATAATAGTTATATTCTTGTACAAAGGGGGCAGTATTATAGTAGTTATATTCTTGTACATAGGAGCAGTATTATAGTAGTTATATTCTTGTACATAGGAGCAGTATTATAGTAGTTATATTCCTGTACATAGGAGCAGTATTATAGTAGTTATATTCTTGTACATAGGGGGCAGTATTATATTAGTTATATTCTTGTACATAGGGGGCAGTATTATATTAGTTATATTCTTTTACATAGGGGGCAGTATTTTAGTAGTAATATTCTTGTACATAGGAGCAGTATTATAGTAGTTATATTCTTGTACATACCGAACAGTATTATAGTAGTTATATTCCTGTACATAGGGGCAGTATTATAGTAGTTATATTCTTGTACATAGGGACAGTATTATATTAGTTATATTCTTGTACATAGGGGGCAGTATTATATTAGTTATATTCTTTTACATAGGGGGCAGTATTTTAGTAGTAATATTCTTGTACATAGGAGCAGTATTATAGTAGTTATATTCTTGTACATATGGGCAGTATTATAGTAGTTATATTCTTGTACATAGGGGGCAGTATTATAGTAGTTATATTCTTGTAGATATGAGCAGTTACATTCTTGTACATAGGAGCACTATTATAGTAGTTATATTCTTGTACACAGGGGCAGTATTATAGTAGTTATATTCTTGTACATAGGGGCAGTATTATAGTAGTTATATTCTTGTACATAGGAGCAGTATTATAGTAGTTATATTCTTGTACATTGGAGCAGTATTATAGTAGTTATATTCTTGTACATAGGAGCAGTATTATAGTAGTTACATTCTTGTACATAGGGGGCAGTATTATAGTATATATATTCTTGTACATATGGGCAGTATTATAGTAGTTATATTCTTGTACATAGGAGCAGTTTTATAGTAGTTATATTCCTGTACAAAGAGGGCAGTATTATAGCAGTTATATTCTTGTACATAAGAGCAGTATTATAGTAGTTATATTCTTGTACATAGGGGCAGTATTATAGTAGTTATATTCTTGTACATATGAGCAGTTTTATAGTAGTTATATTCTTGTACATAGGAGGCAGTATTATAGCAGTTATATTCTAGTACATAGGAGCAGTATTATTGTAGTTATATTCTTGTACATAGGAGCAGTATTATGATAGTTATATTCTTGTACATAGGAGCAGTATTATAGTAGTAATATCCTTGTACATAGGGGCAGTATTATAGTAGTTATATTCTTGTACATAGGAGCAGTATTATAGTAGTTGTATTCTTATGCATAGGGGCAGTATTATAGTAGTTGTATTCTTGTACATAGGAGCAGTATTATAGTAGTTATATTCTTATACATAGGAGCAGTATTATAGTAGTTATATTCTTGTACATAGGAGCAGTATTATAGTAGTTATATTATTATACATAGGAGCAGTATTATAGTAGTTATATTCTTGTACATAGGGGGCAGTATTATAGTAGTTATATTCTTGTACATAGGATCAGTATTATAGTAGTTATATTCTTGTACATAGGGGCAGTATTATACTAGTTATATTCCTGTACATAGGAGCAGTATTATAGTAGTTATATTCTTGTACATAGGAGCAGTATTATAGTAGTTATATTCTTGTACATAGGAGCAGTATTATAGTAGTTACATTCTTGTACATAGAGGGCAGTATTATAGTAGTTATATTCTTGTACATATGGGCAGTATTATAGTAGTTATATTCTTGTACATAGGAGCAGTATTATAGTAGTTATATTCTTGTACATAGGGGCAGTATTATAGTAGCTATATTTTTGAACATAGGAGCAGTTTTATAGTAGTTATATTCTTGTACAAAGGGGGCAGTATTATAGTAGTTATATTCTTGTACATAAGCGCAGTATTATAGTAGTTATATTCTTGTACATAGGGGCAGTATTATAGTAGTTATATTCTTGTACATAGGAGCAGTTTTATAGTAGTTATATTCTTGTACATAGGGGGCAGTATTATAGTAGTTATATTCTTGTACATAGGGGGCAGTATTATAGTAGTTATATTCTTGTACATAGGGGGCAGTATTATAGTAGTTATATTCTTGTACATAGGAGCAGTATTATAGTAGTTATATTCTTGTACATAGGAGCAGTATTATGGTAGTTATATTCTTGTACATAGGAGCAGTATTATAGTAGTTATATTCTTGTACATAGGAGCAGTATTATAGTAGTTATATTCTTGTACATAGGAGCAGTATTATAGTAGTTATATTCTTGTACATAGCAGCAGTATTATAGTAGTTATATTCTTGTACATAGGAGCAGTATTATAGTAGTTATATTCTTGTACATAGGGGGCAGTATTATAGTAGTTATATTCTTGTCATAGGATCAGTATTATAGTAGTTATATTCTTGTACATAGGGGCAGTATTATAGTAGTTATATTCCTGTACATAGGATCAGTATTATAGTAGTTATATTCTTGTACATAGGAGCAGTATTATAGTAGTTATATTCTTGTACATAGGAGCAGTATTATAGTAGTTATATTCTTGTACATAGGGGGCAGTATTATAGTAGTTATACTCTTGTACGTGGGGGCAGTATTATAGTAGTTATAGTCTTGTACATAGGGGCAGTATTATAGTAGTTATATTCCTGTACATAGGAGCAGTATTATAGTGATTATATTCTTGTACATAGAGGCAGTATTATAGTAGATATATTCTTGTACAAAGGGGCAGTATTATAGTAGTTATATTCTTGTACATAGGGGGCAGTATTTTGGTAGTTATCTTCTTGTACATAGGAGCAGTATTATAGTAGTTATATTCTTGTACATACGGAGCAGTATTATAGTAGTTATATTCTTGTACATAGGGGGCAGTATTATATTAGTTATATTCTTGTACATAGGATCAGAATTAAAGTAGTTATATACTTGTACATAGGGGCAGTATTATAGTAGTTATATTCCTGTACATAGGAGCAGTATTATAGTAGTTATATTCTTGTACATTTGGGCAGTATTATGGTAGTTAGATTCTTGTACATACGGAGCAGTATTATAGTAGATATATTCTTGTACAAAGGGGCAGTATTATAATAGTTATATTCTTGTACATAGGGGGCAGTATTTTAGTAGTAATATTCTTGTACATAGGAGCTATATTATAGTAGTTATATTCTTGTACATACCGATCAGTATTATAGTAGTTATATTCTTGTACATAGGGGCAGTATCATAGTAGTTATATTCTTGTACATATGGACAGTATTATAGTAGTTATATTCTTGTACATAGGAGCAGTATTATAGTAGTTATATTCCTGTACATAGGAGCAGTATTATAGTAGTTATATTCTTGTACATAGGGGGCAGTATTATAGTAGTTATATTCTTGTACATATGGACAGTATTATAGTAGTTATATTCTTGTACATAGGAGCAGTATTATAGTAGTTATATTCTTGTACATAGGATCAGAATTATAGTAGTTATATTCTTGTACATAGGGGCAGTATTATAGTAGTTATATTCCTGTACATAGGAGCAGTATTATAGTAGTTATATTCTTGTACATACGGAGCAGTATTATAGTAGATATATTCTTGTACGTGGGGGCAGTATTATAGTAGTTATAGTCTTGTACATAGGGGCAGTATTATAGTAGTTATATTCCTGTACATAGGAGCAGTATTATAGTGATTATATTCTTGTACATAGAGGCAGTATTATAGTAGATATATTCTTGTACAAAGGGGCAGTATTATAGTAGTTATATTCTTGTACATAGGGGGCAGTATTTTGGTAGTTATCTTCTTGTACATAGGAGCAGTATTATAGTAGTTATATTCTTGTACATACGGAGCAGTATTATAGTAGTTATATTCTTGTACATAGGGGGCAGTATTATATTAGTTATATTCTTGTACATAGGATCAGAATTAAAGTAGTTATATTCTTGTACATAGGGGCAGTATTATAGTAGTTATATTCCTGTACATAGGAGCAGTATTATAGTAGTTATATTCTTGTACATTTGGGCAGTATTATGGTAGTTAGATTCTTGTACATACGGAGCAGTATTATAGTAGATATATTCTTGTACAAAGGGGCAGTATTATAATAGTTATATTCTTGTACATAGGGGGCAGTATTTTAGTAGTAATATTCTTGTACATAGGAGCTATATTATAGTAGTTATATTCTTGTACATACCGATCAGTATTATAGTAGTTATATTCTTGTACATAGGGGCAGTATCATAGTAGTTATATTCTTGTACATATGGACAGTATTATAGTAGTTATATTCTTGTACATAGGAGCAGTATTATAGTAGTTATATTCCTGTACATAGGAGCAGTATTATAGTAGTTATATTCTTGTACATAGGGGGCAGTATTATAGTAGTTATATTCTTGTACATATGGACAGTATTATAGTAGTTATATTCTTGTACATAGGAGCAGTATTATAGTAGTTATATTCTTGTACATAGGATCAGAATTATAGTAGTTATATTCTTGTACATAGGGGCAGTATTATAGTAGTTATATTCCTGTACATAGGAGCAGTATTATAGTAGTTATATTCTTGTACATAGGGGCAGTATTATAGTAGTTAGATTCTTGTACATACGGAGCAGTATTATAGTAGATATATTCTTGTACTAAGGGGCAGTATTATAATAGTTATATTCTTGTACATAGGGGGCAGTATTTTAGTAGTAATATTATTGTACATAGGAGCAGTATCATAGTAGTTATATTCTTGTACATACCGATCAGTATTATAGTAGTTATATTCTTGTACATAGGGGCAGTATTATAGTAGTTATATTCTTGTACATAGGGGCAGTATCATGGTAGTTATATTCTTGTACATATGGGCAGTATTATAGTAGTTATATTCTTGTACATAGGGGCAGTATTATAGTAGTTATATTCTTGTACATAGGGGCAGTATTATAGTAGTTATATTCTTGTACATAGGGGCAGTATTATAGTAGTTATATTCTTGTACATAGGGGCAGTATTATAGTAGTTATATTCTTGTACATAGGAGCAGTATTATAGTAGTTATATTCTTGTACATAAGGGCAGTATTATAGTAGTTAAATTCTTGTACATAGGAGCAGTATTATGGTAGTTATATTCTTGTACATAGGGGCAATATTATAGTAGTTATATTCTTGTACATATAGTCAGTATTATAGTAGTTATATTCTTTTACATAGGGGCAGTATTATAGCAGTTACAGTAATATTAAAAAGTTTGGGCACCCGTATTAATTTTAAGCTTATTGTTTTATAAAAATTGGTGTTTTTGCAACAGCTATTTCAGTTTGATCTATGTAATAAGTTTTGGACACAGTAATGTTTCTGCCTTGAAATGAGGTTTATTGTACTAACAGAAAATGTGCAATCTGCATTCAAACAAAATTTGACAGGTGCATAAGTATGGGCACCTCACCAGAAAAGTGACATTAATATTTAGTAGATCCTCCTTTTGCAAAAATAACAGCCTCTAGTCGCTTCCTGTAGCTTTTAATTAGTTCCTGGATCCTGGATGAAGGTATTTTTGACCATTCCTCTTTACAAAACAATTCCAGTTCAGTTAAGTTTGATGGTCGCCGAGCATGGACAGCCCTCTTCAAATGATCCCACAGATGTTCAATGATATTCAGGTCTGGGGACTGGGATGGCCATTCCAGAACATTGTAATTGTTCCTCTGCATGAATGCCTGAGTAGATTTGGAGCGGTGTTTTGGATCATTGTCTTGCTGAAAGATCCATCCCCTGCGTAACTTCAACTTTATCACTGATTCTTGAACATTATTGTCAAGAATCTGCTGATACTGAGTGGAATCCATGCTTCCCTCAACTTTAACAAGATTCCCGGTGCCGGCAAAGGCCACACAGCCCCAAAGCATGATGGAACCTCCACCAAATTTTACTGTGGGTAGCAAGTGTTTTTCTTGGAATGCTGTTTTTTTTTGCCGCCATGCATAACGCCTTTTTGTGTGACCAAACAACTCAATCTTGGTTTCATCAGTCCACAGGACCTTCTTCCAAAAAGAAATTGGCTTCTCCAAATGTGCTTTTGCATACCTCAGCCGACTCGGTTTGTGCCGTGCTTGCAGAAACAACTTCTTTCGCTTCACTCTCCCATACATCTTCTCCTTGTGCAAAGTGCGTTGTATAGTTCACCGATGCACAGTGACACCATCTGCAGCAAGTTGATGCTGCAGCTCTCTGGAGGTGGTCTGAGGATTGTCCTTGACTGATCTCACCATTCTTCTTCTCTGCCTTTCTGATGTTTTTCTTAGCCTGCCACTTCTGGCCTTAACAAGAACTGTCCCTGTGTTCTTCCATTTCCTTACTATGTTCCTCACAGTGGAAACTGACAGGTTAAATCTCTGAGACAGCTTTTTGTATCCTTCCCCTGAACAACTATGTTGAATAATCTTTGTTTTCAGATCATTTGACAGTTGTTTTGAGGAGCCCATGATGCCACTCTTCAGAGGAGATTCAAACAGGAGAACAGCTTGCAAGTGGCCACTTTAAGTAGCTTTTCTCATGTTTGCATACACCTGGCTATGAAGTTCAGAGCTCAATGAGGTTACAAAACCAAAAAAAGTGCTTTAGTAAGTCAGTAAAAAGTAGGTAGGAGTATTTAAAACAAGAAAATGATAAGGGTGCCCATACTTATGCACCTGTCAAATTTTGTTTGAATGCAGATTGCACATTTTCTGTTAGTACAATAAACCTCATTTCAAGGCAGAAACATTACTGTGTCCAATAGTTATTACATATATCAAACTGAAATAGCTGCTGCAAAAACACCAATTTTTATAAAACATTAAGCTTAAGATTAATAGGGGTGCCCAAACTTTTTCATATAACTGTATATTCTTGTACATAGGGGCAGTATTATAGTAGTTATACTCTTGTACATAGGAGCAGTATTATAGTAGTTATATTCTAGTACATAGAAGCAGTATTATAGTAGTTATATTCTTGTACATAGGAGCAGTATTATAGTATTTACATTCTTGTTCATAGGGGGCAGTATTATAGTAGTTATATTCTTGTACATAGGGGAAGTATTATGGTAGTTATATTCTTGTACATATGGGCAGTATTATTGTAGTTATATTCTTGTACATAGGAGCAGTATTATAGTAGTTATATTCTTGTACATAGGGGCAGTATTATAGTAGTTATATTCTTGTACATAGGAGGCAGTATTATAGTAGTTATATTCTTGTACATAGGGGAAGTATTATGGTAGTTATATTCTTGTACATATGGGCAGTATTATTGTAGTTATATTCTTGTATATAGGAGCAGTATTATAGTAGTTATATTCTTGTACATAGGGGCAGTATTATAGTAGTTATATTCTTGTACATATGGAGCAGTTTTATAGTAGTTATATTCTTGTACATAGGGGGCAGTATTATAGTAGTTATATTCTTGTATATAGGAGCAGTATTATAGTAGTTATATTCTTGTATATAGGAGCAGTTTTATAGTAGTTATATTCTTGTAGATAGGGGGCAGTATTATAGTAGTTATATTCTTGTACATAGGGGGCAGTATTATAGTAGTTATATTCTTGTACATAGGGGGCAGTATTATAGTAGTTATATTCTTGTACATAGGAGCAGTATTATTGTAGCTATATTCTTGTACATAGGAGCAGTATTATAGTAGTTATATTCTAGTACATAGAAGCAGTATTATAGTAGTTATATTCTTGTACATAGGAGCAGTATTATAGTATTTACATTCTTGTACATAGGGGGCAGTATTATAGTAGTTATATTCTTGTACATAGGAGGCAGTATTATAGTAGTTATATTCTTGTACATAGGGGAAGTATTATGGTAGTTATATTCTTGTACATATGGGCAGTATTATTGTAATTATATTCTTGTACATAGGGGCAGTATTATAGTAGTTATATTCTTGTACATAGGAGCAGTTTTATAGTAGCTATATTCTTGTACATAGGGGGCAGTATTATAGTAGTTATATTCTTGTACATATGGGCAGTAATATAGTAGTTATATTCTTGTACATAGGAGCAGTATTATAGTAGTTATATTCTTGTACATAGGGGCAGTATTATAGTAGTTATATTCTTGTACATAGGAGCAGTTTTATAGTAGTTATATTCTTGTACATAGGGGGCAGTATTATTGTAGCTATATTCTTGTACATAGGAGCAGTATTATAATAGTTATATTCTTGTACATAGGAGCAGTATTATAGTAGTTATTATTATTATTTTATTGTTATTATTTATTATTATAGCGCCATTTATTCCATGGCGCTTTACATGTGAAAAAGGGGTATAATACAAGAACAAATACAATAATCTTGAACACAATGTGACAGCGACTGGTACAGGAGGAGCGTGGACCCTGCCCGCGAGGGTTCACAATCTACGAGGGATAGGTGAGGATACAGTAGGTGAGGGTAGAGCTGGTCGTGCAGCGGTATGGTGGAGCGGTGGTTACTGCAGGTTGTAGGCTTGTCGGAAGAGGTGGGTCTTCAGGTTCCTTTTGAAGGTTTCCACGGTAGGCGAGAGTCTGATACGTTGGGGTAGAGCGTTTCAGAGGAGGGCGGAAGCACGGGAGAAATCTTGTATACGGTTGTGAGAGGAGGAGATAAGAGGGGAGTAGAGCAGGAGATCTTGTGAGGATCGAAGGTTGCGTGCAGGTATGTACCGGGAGACTAGGTCGGAGATATATGGAGGAGACAGGTTGTGAATGGCTTTGTATGTCATGGTTAGGGTTTTGAACTGGAGTCTCTGAGCAATGAGGAGCCAGTGAAGAGATTGACAGAGAGGAGAGGCCGGGGAATAGCGGGGGGACAGGTTGATTAGTCGAGCAGCAGAGTTTAGGATAGATTGGAGGGGTGCGAGAGTGTTAGAGGGGAGGCCACAGAGCAGGAGGTTGCAGTAGTGGAGGCGGGAGATGATGAGGGCGTGCACTAATGTTTTTGCAGATTCATGTTTTAGGAATGTGCGGATCCGGGAGATATTTTTGAGTTGGAGTCGGCAGGAAGTGGAAAGGGCTTGGATATGTGGTTTGAAGGAGAGTTCAGAGTCCAGGGTTACCCCAAGGCAGCGAGCTTGAGGGACTGGGGAGAGTGGGCAGCCATTGACGTTGATAGATCGGTCAGTTGGGAGGGTTGAATGAGATGGCGGAAAGATGATGAATTCTGTTTTGTCCATGTTAAGTTTTAGAAATCTGTAAAGAGAGGAGAGAACAAGGCGCAATGGGTGACTCAGTATTGCAATTGTTAGAGGGGTGTGAGGATGGCTACTAACCTTATGAAGTTGTGCACCTCTGCACAACCCCAGTGTAAAGCTCCACAAGCTCCGCTCTGTTGGTGGCTGTCATCTATTTCCAGCGGCGTTCACAGATCCTGATCTCTCGGTGGTGGATCACGTGGTCAGGTTAGTTGCATGTAACGCCGAGATGGACGCCCAGCTTCACCAACACCCCAGGCAGCGTTCCGGAGGGGTTAGAGCAGCGCAGCTTGGAAAACCTGGGTAGTGATTCTAATTAAATTCCTCCCACAGGTGAAAGAACAATAAATTAAAGGCAGCTCTACCGCACCCCAAACAGGGGGAAAGGGACAATCAGTGAATATGGATAGCGGTACCAGAGCGCCAATAACAGGACAAAAATATTAAAAGGACTGATTTATTAATATACACACAACGCGTTTCGGTGGACACAGCCACCTTCATCAGGTCCTGATGAAGGTGGCTGTGTCCACCGAAACGCGTTGTGTGTGTATTAATAAATCAGTCCTTTTAATATTTTTGTCCTGTTATTGGCGCTCTGGTACCGCTATCCATATTCACTGAAGTTTTAGAAATCTGGCAGAGAAGAAGGATGAAATAGCAGACAGACATTGTGGGATTTTGGTTAATAAGGAGGTGATATCGGGTCCAGAGAGGTAGATCTGTGTGTCATCAGCATAGAGGTGATAATGAAAGCCATGAGACTATGAGCTGTCCCAGGCCTAAGGTGTAGATGGAGAAGAGCAGGGTTCCTAGAACTGAACCTTGGGGGACACCGACAGATAGGGGGCGAGATGAAGAGGTGGTGTGTGAGTGGGAGACACTGAATGTCCTGTCTGTTAGGTATGAGGAGATCAAGGATAGGGCCAAGTCTGTGATGCCGAGAGATGAGAGAGTCTGGAGTAAGAGGGAATGGTCCACTGTGTCAAAGGCAGATGACAGGTCTAGGAGGAGGAGGACAGAGTAGTGTCGCTTAGATTTGGCGGCTAGTAGGTCGTTTGTGACTTTAGTCAGTGCAGTTTCAGTAGAATGGTGCGGTCGGAAACCAGATTGTAGGCGGTCAAAGAGGGAGCAGGAGGAGAGGTGGGAGGACAGTTCAGAATGGACATGTTGTTCCAGTAGTTTTGAGGCATAGGGGAGAAGTGATATGGGGCGATAGACACGGAGGATGGGTCAAGGGAGGGCTTTTTGAGGATGGGTGTGATTGAGGCATGTTTGAAGCATGAGGGGAAGACACCAGTTGTTAGTGACAGGTTGAAGAGGTGGGCTAGGGCTGGGATGAAGATAGTGGTAAGGTTTGGGATGAGGTGGGACGGGATTGGGTAAAGTTTACAGGTGGTGAGGTGTGATTTGGAGAGTAAGGAGGAAAGTTGATCTTCAGAAATGGTGGAGAATGTAGTTTTGGAGGAGGAGGGTTGAGTAGTTCTGGGGAGGGGCGGTGGGGGCTTTAGGCAAAAGCTTTGTCTGATGGTGTCAATCTTCTGCTTGAAGAATGAGGCAAAGTATTCGGCTGAAATAAGAGGAGAGGAAGGAGGCACTGGGGGACGGAGGAGAGAATTGAAGGTGTTGAATAGTTGTTTAGGGTTGTGAGACAGGGAGGATATGAGAGATGCAAAGTATGTTTGTTTTGCTGCAGTGAGTGTGGACTTGAAGGTAGTGAGGGACTGTTTGAATGCGATGAACTGCTCATGGGAGTGGGACCTTTTCCATCTACATTCAGCAACCCTGGAGGCCCGTCGCGGTTCTTTAGTTAGGCTGGTGTGCCAGAGTTGTATGTTGATTGTGCGAGCCTTGGTATGCGTGAGGGGGGCGACCGAATCGAGAGCTGCAGCTGTTGTGGTGTTGTATAAAGTGGCAGCAGCATCTGCATCATGTAAGGAACTAATGTCTGTAAGAGGGAGGAGGGATTCAGAGAGAGAGTGTAGGTCAAGGTGTTTGAGATTTCCACCAGGGTATGCAAGTTTGTGGAGTGGGGATTGTTGCCCCGGGGAGGAGAGAGAAGAGAATGTGAGTAGGTTGTGGTCAGAAAGAGGGAGAGGTGAGTTAGAGAGGTTAGATAGGGAACAGAGGCGGGTGAAGATGAGGTCCAGCGTGTGGCCGTCTTTGTGGGTGGGTGTGGAAGACCACTGAGTAAGACCAAAGGAGGAAGTGAGGGATACAATCATAGAATCATAGAATGGTAGAGTTGGAAGGGACCTCCTGGGTCATCTGGTCCAACCCCCTGCTCAAAGCAGGATTCACTAAATCATCTCAGACAGATGTCTGTCCAGCCTCTGTTTGAAGACGTCCATTGAAGGGGAACTCACCACCTCTCGTGGCAGCCTGTTCCACTCATTAATCACCCTAACTGTCAAAAAGTTTTTTCTAATATCTAATCTGTGTCTCCTCCCATTTAGTTTCATCCCATTGCTTCTAGTCTTTCCTTGTGCAAATGAGAATAAAGATGATCCTTCTACAATGTGACAGCCCTTGACATATTTGTAGACAGCTATTAAGTCTCCTCTCAGTCTTCTTTTTTGCAAGCTAAACATTCCCAAATCCTGCAACTGTTCCTCATAGGACATGGTTTGCAGACCAGTCACCATTCTGGTCGCTCTTCTCTGAACTTGCTCCAGTTTGTCTGTCTTTTTTAAAATGTGGTGCCCAAAATTGTACACAGTATTCCAGATGAGGTCTGACCAAAGAGGAGTAAAGACCGATAATGACTTCACGTGATCTAGACTGTATGCTTCTGTTAATACATCCCAGAATTGTATTTGCCTTTTTTGCTGCTGCATCACACTGTTGACTCATGTTCAGTCTATGATCTATTAGTATACCTAAGTCTTTTTCACATGTACTGTTGCTTAGCTGTATTCCTCCCATTCTGTATATGCTTTTTTCATTTTTATTGCCCAGATGTAGTACTTTGCATTTTTCCCTGTTAAAAACCATTCTGTTGGTTGCTGCCCACTGCTCCAGTTTATTTAGGTCTTTTTGAATCCTCTCTCTCTCTTCTCTAGTATTAGCTATCCCTCCTAGCTTTGTGTCATCAGCAAATTTAATCAGTTTACCCTCAATTCCTTCATCTAAATCATTGATAAAGATGTTGAACAATACAGGTCCCAGGACGGAGCCCTGTGGTACCCCACTTGAGACATTCATCCAGCTGGATGTGAAGCCATTTACAACCACCCTTTGAGTCCGATCACTAAGCCACTTATGAATCCACCTAACAGTTGCCTGGTCCATTGCATACTTGGTCATTTTTTCAATAAGGATGGTGTGAGATACTTTGTCAAATGCTTTGCTGAAGTCAAGATATACTATATCTACAGCATTTCCCTGATCCACCCAGTCAGTGATTCTGTCATAGAAGGAAATTAAGTTAGTTACAAACCCATGCTGACTCTGGTTAATCACTTCATTCTTATCCATGTACTTACATACATGTTGTTTAATAATTTGTTCAAAGATCTTTCCTGGTATAGAAGTCAGACTCACCGGCCTATAGTTCCCTGGGTCCACCTTCTTCCCCTTTTTGAAGATAGGAACAACATTTGCTCTTCTCCAGTCTTCTGGGACTTCTCCTGTTCTCCAAGAATTTTCAAAGATTATGGAGAGTGGTTCTAAAATTTCTTCTACGATCTCCTTCAGTACTCTGGGGTGTAATTCATCTGGACCTGGAGACTTGAACTCATTTATGTTAGCTAAATATTCCCTCACAATCTTTCTGTTTACAGATAACTTGGATTCCTCTATTCCTTTAAAAGGACAGTGAAGATCAGTTGATGTTACATTTTCTTTCTGAGAGAAAACAGATGCAAAATAGGAATTAAAAAGTTCGGCCTTCTCAACATCCTCTCTTACCATTTCTCCATTTTCATCCTGTAAAAATCCTATAGCATCTTTGACTTTTCTTTTACTTTTGACATACCCCCAAAATCCTTTTTTATTGCTTTTGACATCTCTTGCAAGCCTTAATTCGTTGTCAGTTTTAGCTAACCTGATACGTGCCCTGCAGGATCTGCAGACTGCATTATAACCTTCTTTAGATATGCCTCCCTCTTTCCATTTAATAAACATTTCTTTCTTTCTTTTTAGCATGTGTTTAAGTTCTGTGTTCATCCATCCTGGTTTCCTTAAATGCTTCCCATTCTTCCTACTTTTCGGGATTGTTAACGATTCTGCTTTGAGAATCTCATTTTTAAAAATTTCCCATCCTTCCTGGACATTTTTGTCCTTAAGGACATCCAGCCATTGGATCCCTCCTATTCTCTTTCTGAGTCTCTTAAAATCTGCCTTTCTAAAATCTAACCTTGAAGTTTGAGTCTTCACATGTCTTCCTCCTCTAGTTATCCAAAATTCTATAATAGCATGATCGCTGCCTCCTAGGGTCCCAGCCACCTTTACCTCCTCAACCATTTCCTCCCTGTTTATAAGGATTAGATCCAAAGTAGCAGATCCCCTTGTTTTCTCCCCTACCTTCTGGAAGATAAAGTTGTCAGCAAGAGAGGATAAGAATTTGCTTGACCTGTTAGTTTTACTTGAGAGAGATTCCCAACAAATGTCTGGATAGTTGAAATCTCCCATGACCACTACGTCATATTTTTTGGAGAACTTGGTCATTTGATACATAAAGAGTTCATCCATATCTTCAGCTTGCCCAGGTGGCCTGTAGTAAATGCCTACAATGGTGTCCTTTCCGTTGTTCTCTCCTTGTATTCTTACCCAAACAGTTTCCACAGAACTCCCAGTCTCTGAAGCTTCAATCTCTGTGCAGATATACGCTTTTCTAACATATAAAGCGACACCTCCTCCTCGTTTTATCAAGTCTGTTTCTTGCAAATAAGTTGTATCCTTTTAGCCTTTTATTCCAATCATGTGTATCGTCCCACCAAGTTTCAGTGATTCCAATGACATCATATTCCTTTTCCTGCATTAGTAGTTCCAATTCTCCTTGTTTGTTGCCCATGCTTTGTGCATTTGTATAAAAACATTTTAGTTTGTGATTGGTTTCTCTTCCTCCCATTTTTTTATAATTTAGATTTTTTTGCCTTTGTTCTTCCTTTCCACTTCCAGTAGCAGAGATCTCAATAGTATTTGTTAGCTGTATGGCTTTTTCTGGCCTTTTGCTTCCCTTCCCACATTGTTCTAGTATAAAGCTCTCCTGATGAGTGTAGCAAGGCGACTTCCAAATACATGTTTTCCAGTCTTCGTAAGGTGCACCCCATCTCTAGCAAGTAGTCCATCGTATAGGTAATTCATTCCGTGATCCAGAAATCCAAATCCTTGTTGACGGCACCATCGGCGTAGCCAGTTGTTCACCTGTAGAATCTTATTCCACCTCATTGTTCCATGGCCATCCACTGGGAGGATGGATGAGAAGACCACCTGCGCTCCCAATTCTTTCACTTTCTTGCCTAAGTCTTCAAAGTCACTGCAGATGGTTTCCAGGTCCTTTCTTGCGGTGTCATTTGTCCCCACATGTATTAGCAGGAATGGGTAGTGATCTGTAGGTCTGAAGAGTCTTGATATCCTGTCAGACACATCTTTAATTTTTGCTCCAGGAAGACAGCACATTTCTCTTGAGGTTATGTCTGGTCTGCAGATAGCGGCCTCTGTTCCTCTTAACAGGGAATCCCCCATGACCACCACTCTCCGTTTTTTCTTCACAACATTCTTCTTTCTCCATCCAGGAGGATTCTGAGGGCTTACAAGGTTATTCATTGCTGGCAAAGTCTTATTTTGCTGTATTTCTTCATGGTTCTCCTGCGAGAGAGCCTGGTACTGGTTCCTGAGCAGTATGGGTGCTGACTGCCTCTCGATCCTCCTGCTTCTGTGGGTCACATGCTTCCATTACTCTGTTTCCTCAGGTGCAGTTCGAATTTCTTCTCTTTCTGAATCATGAAGAGATAATTCTGCTCTGTCTAAGAACTCTTCACCTTCCTTAATGATTTTCAAGGTAGTTAACCTCTCTTCTAGATTTCGCAACTTTTCCTCCAACAGGGACACAAGCTGCATTTCTGGCATGTGAAGTTTGGCTTTTCCACTGGCAAGTCTGTGAACATGTAGCAGGATATGCAGCTCACCAAATGGCTCCTGGACTCTTCCATGTTCTTACTGTTAATGTTCTGAAAACAGTGAAAAAAGCTTCAAAATGCGCGCGCCGGCAGGCAGAACCTTAGAGGAAGCTGAGAGGGAAGTGTCAATGGGGATATTAAAGTCGCCCATGATGATAGTGGGGATGTCAACGGAGAGGAAATGAAGGAGCCAGGTGGTGAAGTGGTCAAAGAAAGTGGTGGATGATCCTGGGGGGCGGTAGATGATAGCCAGTTGGAGGTTGGATGGGGAGTAGATGAGCACGCAGTGCACTTCAAAAGAGGGAAGAGTAATTGCGGGCGGCAGTGGGATATGGGTGAAGGAGCAGTAATCTGAGAGGAGGAAACCTATTCCTCCACCGTGCTTGCCGGTGGGGCGGGGGGTATGGGAGAGGTGGAATCCGCCATACGAAAGTGCAGCAGGAGAGGCTGTGTCGGAGGGGGTGAGCCAGGTTTCAGTGATGCTGAGGAAGGAAAGCTTGTTAGTGATGAAGAGATCGTGAATGTAGTAAAGTTTATTGCAGACGGAGCGAGTGTTCCATAGAGCTCCTGTTAGTGGAACTGGGGAAGCGGGGGCTGGGCGGATGGGTATAAGGTTAGAAGGGTTACGAGAGTTTGGGATAGATCGTGGGTAGGAGGTGGAAGTGAATGTAGGGATGTGGTGAGGAGGGCCAGGATTTGGATAGATGTCGCCAGCAGTAAGGAGGAGCAGAGAAAGCGTTATTAGGTGGGAGCAGGAGAGGGCATGAGGTGGCTGTCTGTGTTTGGAGACAAAGGATTGTATGTTGAGGACTAGCTCTGAGGAGGAGGTGAGATGGGTGGGGAGAATGGAGGGAGAGATGAAAAGTTCCTTACTAGGTGTAGGGATTAGGGGTGGTTGTAAGAAGGGAAGGATTAAGGGGGTGAGAGTGAAAACAAACACAAACATTGTTTACTGTGACTTAGTATCCAGTTACCTTCAGTACACTTCAGATTCAATTCAGAATTAATTCAAATTTCAGACACTTCAGCTAATGGACACTTAAGCTGAGGGACACAGGTTATATTCTTGTACATAGGAGCAGTATTATAGTAGTTATAATCATGTACATAGGAGCAGTATTATAGTAGTTATATTCTTGTACATAGGAGCAGTATTATAGTAGTTATATTCTTGTACATAGGAGCAGTATTATGGTAGTTATATTCTTGTACATAGGGAGCAGTATTATAGTAGTTATATTCTTGTACATAGGAGCACTATTATAGTAGTTATATTCTTGTATATAGGAGCAGTAATATAGTAGTCATATTCTTGTATATAGGAACAGTAATATAGTAGTTATATTCTTGTACATAGGAGCACTATTATAGTAGTTATATTCTTGTACATAGGGGCAGTATTATAGTAGTTATATTCTTGTACATAGGAGCAGTATTATGGTAGTTATATTCTTGTACATAGGGAGCAGTATTATAGTAGTTATATTCTTGTACATAGGAGCACTATTATAGTAGTTATATTCTTGTATATAGGAGCAGTAATATAGTAGTCATATTCTTGTATATAGGAGCAGTAATATAGTAGTTATATTCTTGTACATAGGAGCACTATTATAGTAGTTATATTCTTGTACATAGGGGCAGTATTATAGTAGTTATATTCTTGTATATAGGAGCAGTAATATAGTAGTTATGTTCTTGTACATAGGAGCAGTATTATAGTAGTTATATTCTTGTACATAGGAGCAGTATTATAGTAGTTATATTCTTGTACATAGGGGCAGTATTATAGTAGTTATATTCTTGTACATAGGGGGCAGTATTATAGTAGTTATATTCTTGTACATAGAGAGCAGTATTATAGTAGTTATATTCTTGTACATAGGGAGCAGTATTATAGTAGTTATATTCTTGTACATAGGGGACAGTATTATAGTAGTTATATTCTTGTACATAGGGAGCAGTATTATAGTAGTTATATTCTTGTACATAGGGGACAGTATTATAGTAGTTATATTCTTGTACATAGGGAGCAGTATTATAGTAGTTATATTCTTGTACATAGGGGACAGTATTATAGTAGTTATATTCTTGTACATAGGGGACAGTATTATAGTAGTTATATTCTTGTACATAGGAGCAGTATTATGGTAGTTATATTCTTGTACATAGGGAGCAGTATTATAGTAGTTATATTCTTGTACATAGGGAGCAGTATTATAGTAGTTATATTCTTGTACATAGGGGGTAGTATTATAGTAGTTATATTCTTGTACATAGGGAGCAGTATTATAGTAGTTATATTCTTGTACATAGGGGGTAGTATTATAGTAGTTATATTCTTGTACATAGGGAGCAGTATTATTTTACTGAAATTCTTTTACATTGAAAGGCGGTTTTATAGTAATTACAGGTAGCGTATTTCTGACTATGATTTTTAGATCAATCTGCTCTGTCTGTAATTACCGTCTGTGATTGTGTTATTGTGGGGGACATTATCCGTGGGGCTTGATAAACTTTGGATTAATCTCTTTATGAAGGTCTTTTTTCCTCATTTATTAAGTCGTTGTGTACATTAGACTTTCTGCTCGCCCTGTTTTACAGCAGGTTGTCCATTATTTGCTCTTTTTTTTTGCATTAAAGAAAGAGATAATATTTTTTGAGATCCGCACTCATTAGCTTACGACAAAACCGTATAGATCTTTGATGTCAGCAATGGAATTTAGATTCATCTCTTCCACATTTTTCATTTCTGTGCTGACAAATCTATTGACCAGAAAGAAGGAAGAAGGAAGAAGTAAGCCGAGTTTTGTAGGTTTTTGTGCTCCGCACTTCGGCACGCTGATCATTCTGGTTATAGCAGAGGTGGACTGTGGATACTGGGAAATCTAGAGCCCAGAAATATGGTGGCCACGTAGGCTATTTCTTCTAGTGAGCCACTGAGTATTGGACAGTACAGGTAGTTTCTGTAGATATATGGTAATCACAATTCCTCCTTACATTCTCAAGCTACTTTCTGGGAAAATATTAGGGTGGTAGCAGAACTTCCCTCACAGATAGCGCGAGTGTAACAGAGGCCGAGGGTTAGACACTGACGTGATAGATACGCAGCGATGTTATATTCTGAGTCATCCGAGACCATCAGACTGAAGCCCTGAGGACCTCCTACCTTGCAGCCTCTGCAATTCTTTTAATTGCAGCAATGATGTCATGTTTCGCCTGCTAATCAAACAAATGTAAGGGAAAGTAGAGAGATACCTGGAGAATCTGTGATGGAGGTCACATCAGTGAAGAAAGACTACCATCTTCTGACCAGGTGAGACAAGAAGGAACCAATTGTCACCAGAAGGTTTGCAGGGGGAGCAGCTGTAGGTGCTGGACCTGATCAAGTGACCGGCATCTCAGAGTTTCTGAATATTAAATGTCTGCGCGCCAAACGCTGCCGGTCACTGCCTGGCAAGGTCCGTATTCCCCGCAAGAGAATTTCAAGTTTCGCCTACACTGGTCAGGACCAGGATCCGCACCCTGCGCTGGTCATCCCTCTGAGACCTGATGTCGCCTGTCAAGAACCGAGACCCAGTCCTCTCCACCCCAAGCCTAAGCAACGTCCGATGATGGTTAAGCCAAGAAGAGCCGTGAGGAGACAGCGACAGGAGTGGAACGTCTGCGATTGAGGAGGAACCGCGTGAGTGAGCAGGGCTGTCACTTCCAGCTATCACCTACAGTACTGGGGTCAATTGGGACTAGGAATATAGGTTGGGATATGGCCGGTTAGTGCGTTTTAGGCTCAAGGGGCTTTGATAGACTACGTCAGAGAGAGACCTACGGCCTAGCGGGAAAACCCGGTGATCCCCGATAGGGCCAGAGCTGCAGAGACAACTTACGCTGTGACTCCCACGACTGGGCGCACCATTGATTAATCTCACAGTCCACTGATCTGAACATTATTGAAAATCTGTGGTAGACCTCAAAATAGCAGTGCACAGAAGATGACTCGGGAATGTCACAGAACTGGAGGAATTGTCCGAGGAAGAATGGAGAAAAATCCCTCAAACAAGAACTGAAACACTCTTGTCTGGCTAAAAAAAAAGCGTTTATACGCTGTGATAATTGCAAAAGGGGGTGGAGGTGCTAACCATGCAGGGGGCACAAACTTTTACATTGGCCCATTTTCCTTTTTGTAGTTTCTAAAATGTAAAATATGAAAATATATATATATATTTTGCCTAAAATACAAAGGAAATGTGTCATCTGTAACTTCAGGCCTTTTAGATCATTTCATCTTCAACTTGATTAACTGTTCAGAATAAGAGGAATTTTGCCCAAACTTCTACATGCCGTTACATATATATGTATATACATAGAGTATCTATATACTCTGGTCATTGCCAAACTCCACAATATCAAAAGGAACTAGCTGCCACCACCAATGGTTTATACGGGCCGCTTGGACACCCGTTACAGGCAGCGTATGGCTTCAGGGGTGCTGTTTATAGAGCAAGAGGAACAGAACTATTACATTATGCAGTAGGCAGCATTTATAAAAAAATACAAAGATGTTACAAAATGGGAACAGAGCAATATAGCATATACAATAACAAAATAATAAAAGATAAACCTCTGCCATAGAAATGGCGCAGGTCTTAGCGGAGGAAAGCGCTCCTTCTCGAGAAATGGTGCAGAACCACAGAGAACTCTGTCTTCCAGGACTGACAATGACAAAAACTCAACAACTGCTTTTATTGGATAAAAAAAACGCCCACGTACCTCCTCTTGGTGAGCTCATATGATCATACGGTCATGGGATGTGGTAGGGTCCCAAAAATTGAGATCCCCAACTTTTTGGATATCTGCCCACCTGGATTTCCCAGGCGGAAGATATTAATGCCATATTTACTATTTTGATTATATCTTTTCATAGATAGGAAACATGGCAGAAATATTGTTATCCATCTGTCAGATTTTAATTTGGGACTGATGCGGCGATCGCCCAGTGATGTAAGTCATTGCGTTACATTCGCCAGTTCATCACAACGCCAAAAATATGTCTGCTATAACTGTAGGACTTATGCCGTTCACAAAAACCCAATATTCATAACTGGAATCTTGTCTCAAAGCTGTCTGCTTGCAGTTCTCTAAACATAGGGAGGCTAAGAGTGACCAGGCATCTCCACAGGCCATAAATCTGTCGCTTCCCACATTCTTCTGCAAGCTGTGCCTGGATTTCGCGTCTGTGATCCATCAGATAACCCACTTTAATGATCTGTTCATAGAGGAGGGTCCCAGCTGCACCAGGGTCCTGAACAGTGTCTTAGAGTGCAAGCTTTGTTCCCTTCAATAATGATGAAGCCAGGCTTCAATGTTCACTATGAGAACGATGAGATGGCTTTATAGATTTTACAATTACATCTACGAAAAATTCATATTGTGGATTCCCACATTTAGGTCAGTTATGTGGGGTCATAATCTGCTTTCTCCATATTGGAGTCAGTCATGTGGCTTCATGCTCAGGATCCCCAAACATGAGGTTAGTCGAGTGTAGTCTGAAATGCACACAATGGAATCAGTAAAGTGAGTTAATGCTCTGTATCCCACAATGAGGTTGGTCAGGCTGGTTCCTATTCTGAGTCCCCCACACTGAGATCAGTTAGGTGGGTTCATAATCTGGATCCCTTATTGAGTTCAGTCGTGTGTCTTCTTATCTAGCTCCCTTTATTGAGGTCAGTCACATAGTTTCACACTATGGATCCCACAAATTTAGATCAGTCATGTGTTTTTATTGTTTGATTCTCCATATTAAGGTCAGTCGCATTGGTTCATATACTGGATCCCCACATTTTATTTATTTATATATTTTATTTATATAGCGCCAACATATTCCGCAGCGCTTTACAATTCAGACAATTTTACAGACATTATGGGCACTGTCCCCATTGGGGCTCACAATCTACATTCCCTATCAGGATGTCTTTGGAGTGTGGGAGGAAACCGGAGGAAACCCACACAAACACGGGGAGAACATTCAAACTCCTTGCAGATGTCCTTGGTGAGATTTGAACCCAGGACCCCAGCGCTGAAAGGCTGCAGTGCTAACCACTGAGCCACCATACAGTGCTAACCACTGAGCCACCGTGCTGCCCTATTGAGGTCATTCATGTTAATTCATACTTTCGATCACACATTGATGTCAGTTATGTGTCTTTATACTCCGCATCCCCACATTGATGTTGTCAGGGATTCACAGAGATGACACCAGGGAGATCACACAATATCCCACCCCTGACATCACTCTGTCAAGATTTGTCAGGGATTCGTGCACACACGGCCCTGATTACTCTCTACGTAGCTATCGGCAAGTGGTCAGTGAGCATATGGCATACACACCTCAGGATTCCAACGCATGGAATAAGTGTATACGCCCCCGTACGCTCACTGCCAGCTTCACGATAGCCCCAATTACAATTATTCGCTGCCACCACTGACCAGCTTTGAAATATAATACAGGCCTGATCGGACGCCTGCTTTCTGGTAGCGTATATGGCTTTGGGGGAGGGAACGATTACAGAGCACAAGAAACAGAACTATTAAGTTTTATATTTAATCCAAAAGGGAGGCAGTGTTATGAAAAATATACAAAAGGTTTTACAAAAGGAGAAATTTACAGTACAGAATATACAGTTACACAAATAAAATGGGGTTAAAGAAGAACTTATTTACTAGACAGATCGCAGAGACGATTCAGTTTAGCTGGAGGGGAGGCGCTCCAATTGGTTTGACCGTTATCGAACGGGACCCCTTGCTTATAGAATCTATACCCCCCCCAGCAATGAGTACTGACCCATCCTCAGTTGGGTCTTTTATGTCGAAGGGGGAACCTTCCCACACACCCCCTGTGATGACATCACGTGGGCTGGGCTCCAGTCTTCATATTTTTATTAAAATCTTCAACGTCCGGGATAACTTATCGCTGGTTGATCGCAGAAACTTGCAAGTGACGCCATATTCTTTATTATGAATTTACCTTTCCTTAGAGACTACACATGGCATAGCTGCAGTCCGTTATTTCAGTACTTTTGCTCCACAGCTCACCGGAGGGGCATACAGCTATGGAAAAATAAGCGTATTGTTCCATAGCTGACCCTGACGCTAAAGATACATGTCCTATTATTATCGGAGTTATGTAACTTCCAATATTCAATATTTTGTGTCAGTGCCTAACAGCTTGGAGTTTGCAGCTGGAATTGTCCTGGCTATTGTGAGTAGTGTTTGAAGCTTAAACAAGCTGCATCAAGCTGCATCCTCATCCAGGTGTAAACTTATCACATGCCTGTGCCACTTCAGTTTGCCACTTCTCCTGTGTGCTGTGATTTGCATAGAGCCTCGTTTACTCTGACAGATGGTCGATAAGGGAAGGGGGAAGAGAGGGGCTTCTTTTCGTATTTGCATTCGGACCGCTTTGAAGATTGTCAGCTCTTCTCCTTTGACAAATGGTATAAAGGAGGGGGGAATGAGGGGTTTGGGGGAATCTTTAATATGTTCTATGACAGAAGTCTATAGTATGAGTTCATTCTTTTGATCCCATATATTGAGTTCAGTCATGAGGCTTCAAAATCTGGTTCCCACATATTTGTGACAGTTGAGTGGTCCAATTTTCTTGATCACACAGATTGACAATAGTGTTGAGCGAGCATTAAAATGCTTGGGTGCTCGAAGCTCAGGCTGAGCTCACCGTGATACTCGGGTGCTCGACCCGAGCAACAAACCCAATATTAGTCTATGGGAGACCCGAGCATTTCTGCGGCGGCACCCCCGGCAGTCTGTAGAAAGCCTAAAAAGTGCCCAAAACGATAGTGACAGTGCTCAAAAGACATGGGGACAGCATGGGGATCGCCCCAGGAAGCATTTCTGACCCCCAGGTCACTGCTGTCAACAATGTGGTCAGAGGTATTAAGCCACTTTTACGGGCTCACAATAAAACGTTCAAAAACTAAACTGAAACTGCTTTCCTGTGAAATATGTTAAGGAACTTCCTTTCCAGGGTAAAGACTTGTGTATAAGGTAAAATAAATAACCAAAAACAAAAATACTCCTCCACACCTTGGGCTATGTTCTCAAATAGCATTTTTTATGCGTTTTTGCATTTTTGTATTGCTTTCAACCGTGACAAATGCATTCACCGGGAAATGTCATTTTAACATTTTACAATCTTATCTGGCCATGTGCTGTGTGACAAATGCATACAGTGCTGAAAAGACATGGGAACAGCATGGGGAAGACCCCTGGAAGCATCTCTGACACCCAGGTCACTGCCTAAAAGTGTGCCCATCAGAAGTGATCCTTTCCGCATCAGAAGATGCAGACTTGCAACTATCCCCGTGCAAGTCCTTGTCCCCCCAGGGCAGTGTTCAATTGTACATCCCCCAATCCTTGCAATGCAAGCGCAAGTATGCAGCCTACCACCCACCCACCCCCAGGCTGCAATACCATACTGCTTGCTTGCTTGCACTTGAAATGGGGCCTTTTAGTTTGGAGGAGGCCGAAGCTGGCCACTACCTCATGGCTGCTTCGGCAGCGAGGTATCCATACTCAGTCCCCAGCCGCCCGGCAGCCGGGTGTCCATACTCGGTCCCCAGCCGTCCCGCGGCCGGGTGTCCACACACGGTCCCCAGCCACCTGGGGGCGGCCGGGTGTCCATAAACGGTCCCCAGCCGCCCCTATTTCTCCTGTCAACATCCCCCACACTTTTCTTTGCCTGGCCTGCTTTAGGGCAGCATTGGACGAGCCCACCAGAGAGCCAGACTCCTCCGGTGGGCCCTGGCTTCTCCATCAGGGGAGTTGAGAGTGCCAAGGTTAGGAGCATGATGATGATAGAACTTAGCATCTGTTTTGTTTTCTTGGAATGCAAGCGTAAGTGTGCAACCTGCCACCCACCCACCCCCAGGCTGCAATACCATACTGCTAGCTTGCTTGCACTTGAAATTGGGCCTTTTAGGCATGTGGAGGCAGACGCCGGCCACCATGTCATGGCTGTGTCGGCGGCCTGGTATCCATACTCAGTCCCCAGCCGCCCGGCGGCCGGATGTCCATAAACAGTCCCCAGCCACCACTCTTTCTCCTGGGAACTTCCCGAACACTTTTCTTAGCCTGGCCTGCTTTAGGGCAGCAATGGACGAGCCCACCAGAGAACCAGACTCCTCCGGTGGGCCCTGGCTTCTCCATCAGGGGAGTTGAGAGTGCCAAGGTGAGGAGCATGATGATGATGATAGAAGTTAGCATCTGCTTTGTTTTCTTGGAATGCAAGCGCATGTATGTAGTAGCGGCTAGGCCTGAGGTGGTCAGCGTTTTGGCGCATATCCTACCTCCTCCGAGGATTGCTGGATGTTTTCCTGCTACTATCCCAGTTCTATGACTCCCGTTAAAACAAAGCTTCAGGTGTTGAATGATGGATGAGGTGGTGGCAAAGGAGAAAGAGCAGGAGGAACAGGGACCATTCACATCAATATCAGGCCAGTCAACCACACATGTCTTGTAGGATATGTTTCTGTACCAAAAGGAGCGGTTTGGCTACGCAGTTATAGGGCGTACAGTGAGTGCAATGCCTACCAAAAATTTCAAGGCACTCCAATGCCCCTTGGAAGTGACATGGAGGTCAGAGGGCCTTAACAAAACCATTTTTTCCATTAATAGCAACTGGGTCTCATGTACACTGTTGGACTAAGCAGTGAATGGAAGGCTTTCCAAAAATTATGAGGAACTGCAATGCCCCATGAAACAGATGTGGATTAAAGCATACTAAAAACCTTGTACCCATTATTGGGGAGTGGGTCTCCCTTAGTGTTCGCCTATGCATTGAAAAGCAAAAGCTGACTAAAATTAGGAGGAAATGCAATGCCTGTTGGAAGAGTCGTGGAGGTCGCAGTGGAATAAAAAGACAATGTCAATGCCCCTTGGAAAAGTGGTGGAGGTCGCAGTAGCTTAACAAGACGGTTTTAATGCCCCTTGGAAAAGTGGTGGAGGTCGCAGTAGCTTAACAAGACAGTTTTAATGCCCCTTGGAAGAGACATGGAGGTCACAGTAGCTTAACAAGACGGTTTTAATGCCCCTTGGAAGAATGGTGGAGGTCGCAGTGGAATAAAAAGATAATATCAATGCCCCTTGGAAAAGAGGTGGAGGTCACAGTAGCTTAACAAGATGGTTATAATGCCCCTTGGAAAAGTGGTGGAGGTTGCAGTAGCTTACCAAGACGGTTTTAATGCCCCTTGGAAGAATGGTGGAAGTCGCAGTGGAATAAAAAGACAATATCAATGCCCCTTGGAAAAGTGGTGGAGGTCGCAGTAGCTTAACAAGACGGTTTTAATGCCCCTTTGAAAAGTGGTGGAGGTCGCAGTAGCTTAACAAGATGGTTTTAATGCCCCTTGGAAGAATGGTGGAGGTCGCAGTGGAATAAAAAGTCAATATCAATGCCCCTTGGAAAAGTGGTGGAGGTCGCAGTAGCTTAACAAGATGGTTTTAATGCCCCTTGGAAGAATGGTGGAGGTTGTAGTAGCTTAACAAGACGGTTTTAATGCCCCTTGGAAGAGACGTGGAGGTCGCAGTGGAATAAAAAGACAATATCATTGCCCCTTGGAAAAGTGGTGGAGGTCGCAGTAGCTTAACAAGATGGTTTTAATGCCCCTTGGAAGAATGGTGGAGGTCGCAGTGGAATAAAAAGTCAATATCAATGCCCCTTGGAAAAGTGGTGGAGGTCGCAGTAGCTTAACAAGATGGTTTTAATGCCCCTTGGAAGAATGGTGGAGGTTGTAGTAGCTTAACAAGACGGTTTTAATGCCCCTTGGAAGAGACGTGGAGGTCGCAGTGGAATAAAAAGACAATATCATTGCCCCTTGGAAAAGTGGTGGAGGTCGCAGTAGCTTAACAAGATGGTTTTAATGCCCCATGGAAAAGAGGTGGAGGTCGCAGTAGCTTAACAAGATGGTTTTAATGCCCCATGGAAGAATGGTGGAGGTCGCAGTGGAATAAAAAGACAATATCAATGCCCCTTGGAAAAGTGGTGGAGGTCGCAGTAGCTTAACAAGACTGTTTTAATGCCCCTTGGAAAAGAGGTGGAGGTCACAGTAGCTTAACAAGACGGTTTTAATGCCCCTTGGAAAAGTGGTGGAGGTTGCAGTAGCTTAACAAGACGGTTATAATGCCCCTTGGAAAAGTGGTGGAGGTTGCAGTAGCTTAACAAGACGGTTTTAATGCCCCTTGGAAGAATGGTGGAAGTCGCAGTGGAATAAAAAGACAATATCAATGCCCCTTGGAAAAGTGGTGGAGGTCGCAGTAGCTTAATAAGACGGTTTTAATGCCCCTTGGAAAAGTGGTGGAGGTCGCAGTAGCTTAACAAGACAGTTTTAATGTCCCTTGGAAAAGTGGTGGAGGTCGCAGTAGCTTAACAAGATGGTTTTAATGCCCCTTGGAAGAATGGTGGAGGTCGCAGTGGAATAAAAAGTCAATATCAATGCCCCTTGGAAAAGTGGTGGAGGTCGCAGTAGCTTAACAAGACGGTTTTAATGCCCCTTGGAAGAATGGTGGAGATTGCAGTAGCTTAACAAGACGGTTTTAATGCCCCTTGGAAGAGACGTGGAGGTCGCAGTGGCTTAACAAGACGGTTTTAATGCCCCTCGGAAGAATGGTGGAGGTCGCAGTGGAATAAAAAGACAATATCAATGCCCCTTGGAAAAGTGGTGGAGGTCGCAGTAGCTTAACAAGATGGTTTTAATGCCCCTTGGAAAAGAGGTGGAGGTCGCAGTAGCTTAACAAGATGGTTTTAATGCCCCTTGGAAGAATGGTTGAGGTCACAGTTGAGGTCGCAGTAGCTTAACACGACGGTTTTAATGCCCCTTGGAAGAGACCTGGAGGTCGCAGTAGCTTAACAAGACGGTTTTCATGCTCCTTACAAGAGCCATGCAGTACAGCATATTAAAAACATTATTCCCATTATTGGGGAGGTGGATCTCCCATAGTCTTTGCCTATGCCTTCCAAGCAAAAGCTGCCAAAAATTAGGATGCAGGAACTTGCAATGCTGGCAACATGGACCACAGTCACCCTGGTGGTATAGTGGTGGTGGAGGCTGAGGATAAGGAGAAGAGCAAAATACAGCTGAAATGAGGAAGCATATACCCATGTGTGGGTGTGAAGCGGTGCATGGGAATATGCCTCCCGAAATAACACAGTGGATTTGACTTTGTTACTCTGCTGTCATTTGGTGGTGATGAGAAGTCTGGCCCAATCCAGCCCTTGTTCATTTTGATAAGGGTCAGCTTGTCAGCATTGTCAGTTGACAGGCGAATGCGCTTATCAGTTATAATTCCCCCAGCAGCACTAAAAACACGCTCCGATAACACGCTAGCGGCAGGGCAGGCCAGGACCTCCAAGGCATACAGAGCGAGTTCATTCCAAGTGTCCAGCTTGGATACCCAATAATTAAAAGGCACAGAGGAATCACGGAGGATGCTGGTACGGTCGGCAAGGTACTCCCTCACCATCTTTTGAAACTTTCTACTCCTTGTGAGAGTAACCGCGCCTCAGGGCCTGTAAGCTGGGTGGGTCTCAGAAAACTGTCTCAGAATGTTGACAGTGTTCCCCTGCCTCTGCTGGATTGGAGTTGCGTCTCTCTCGCCTGTATGCCTTGGTTGGTCAACGAACTGTGACCTCTGCAGCTAGTGTGTTCAGATGGGAATTTTTTTAACAGTTCTGCAGCAAGGGCCTTCTGGTACTGCCACATTTTTGTAGACCCCTCCACCTCAGGAATAAGAGGGTGAATGTTCTCCTTGTAGCGGGGGTCTAAAAGTGTCACCAACCAGTAATGACTGTCACCCAACACTTTGACAACGCGATGGTCATGGTTAAGGCAACGTAACATAAAGTCAGCCATGCGTGCCAGACTGGTAACGGGCAAGACTTCCGTGTCCTCACCAAGATGACGACTGACCATGCTCTCCTCCTCCTCCCCCCCCCCCACCCCCCTGTCCTCAGGCCACCCATGCTGAACTGACTGTATGACAGTTGTACAGGTACTACCGTCTACAGTGCATGATACCAGCTCCTGTTCTTCCTCCTCCTCCTCTCCCTCATTGTCCCCCAATGCACGTTGGGATGAGATGAGGCTGGGTTGTGTGTAATTGCCCATTATGGCTTCTTGATCCATCTCATCATACTCTGGCTGCAATGCCTCCTCTTTAATTCTCTGCAGAGAGCATTGCAAAAGACAGACAAGTGGGATGCTGACGCTAATGATGGCGTCATCGCCACTCACCATCTTGGTGGACTCATCAAAGTTTGTCAGGATGGTACACATGTCAGACATCCAGGTCCACTCCTGAGGTCTTATGCGTGGAGTCTGATCTGAATATCGACGGCCTTGTTGCAGCTGGTACTCCACAACTGCTCTCTTCTGCTCACAAATCCTTTGCAACATGTGGAGGGTAGAGTTCCAACGTGTGGGGACATCACACACCAGGCGGTGTGCCAGAAGCTGCAAACGCTGCTGCAACACAGCAAGGACGGCGGAAGCTGTAGCCGACTTCCGAAAATGAGCTGACAGGCGGCGTACTTTGACGAGCAGATCTGGCAACTCGGGGTACGATTTAAGAAACCGCTGAACCACGAGGTTAAGCACATGAGCCAGGCATGGTACGTGTGTGATCTCACCTCGCCTCAGAGCCGCCACCAGGTTACGGCCATTGTCACACACGACCATGCCGGGATGTAGGTTCAGCGGTTTCAACCACAGATCTGCCTGCTCTTTCACAGCTGTCCACAACTCACAAGCAGTGTGAGGTTTGTCACCTAAGCTTATGAGTTTCAGCACAGCCTGTTGCCGCTTGGCTGAGGCAGTACTGCAGTGCTTCCAGCTTGTAACTGCTGTGGTGATATCTGATATGGAGGCTGAACATGAGGAGGAGGATGATGCGCAGGAGCTGTACACTGTGGGGGCAACTCTGACTGACATAGGGCCCGCAATCCTCGGTGTGGGGAGGATGTGTTCCGTCCCAAGGTCCGACTGGGTCCCGGCTTCCACTATGTTTACCCAGTGTGCAGTCAGGGAGATGTACCATCCCTGGCCACAAGCACTTGTCCACGTGTCAGTTGTCAGGTGGACTCTCCCAGTAACTGCGTTGTTGAGGGCACGGCAGATGTTTTGGGACACGTGCTTGTGTAGTGCGGGGATGGCACACCGGGCAAAATAGTGTCGGCTGGGGACCGAGTACCGAGGGATGGCCACCGCCATAAGGTTGCGGGAGGATTCCGTCTCCACCAGCCTAAAAGGCAGCATTTCCAACGCAAGCAGTCGTGAAATGTGCGAATTTAGGACTGTGGCCTGTGGGGCGTTGGCTGTGAATTTGCGCTTTCGTTCAAAGGTCTGGGATATGGACAATTGAATTCTGCGGTGGGATGTGGACGTTGATGCTGTTTCTTGAGAAACTGCCATAACAAGTGAAGACTGAGAGGTGGGGGCATCTTTGCATGCAGTATGGACAGGGGATTGCCTTGCACGCACAACTGGGGGTTCTATTACACGCACAACAGCGGAAGAAGCAGTGGTGACACCCGCTGACACTGGTCGTGGACCCTGAGGTTCGCACCACAAAGTCGGGTGCTTTGCTACCATGTGCCTGATCATGCTGGTGGTGGTCAGACTGGTAGTTTTGTCACCCCTGCTGATGCTGGCATGGAGGTGGTACAAATGGCCTTTTTGGGGTTATGAGTAGAGTCTTTAAAAAAATTCCAGACTCTGGAAGACCTACCGGTTGTACTGGCAACGTCCCTCATTTTTGTGTTACGGGGAACTGTTGCCCGCCTTCTGTGTGCGGCCACCACACTGCTTCTTCCTGCCTGTTGGGGTACTCTGCCTCCCTCCCCTGTGTGCTGCTGGCCTCGCTCTGTGTGTCCTCCTGTCACGTTGGGTCAGTTACTAGATCATCCACCACCTCCTCCTCTTCCACTTGCGCACTACTATACTCCTCCTCACTTCGTGGCAATTGTGTCTCGTCATCGTCCACCTCTTGTGAAAAATTGCCAGTGTCGACTTCCTGTGGCCGTGGCTGTTCAAATATTTGGTCATCGCTACATGGGATCTCCTCTTCCTCTACCTCAAGTGGAGCAAGCGAGGGGCCCAAATATGGAAATGGACCAGTGAACAGCTCTTCAGAGTGTCGAAGTGTGGGATCAGTTGCTGTCTGACGACACTCGGCATGGTGGGAGGAAGGAGCATCAGGATGAGGAGGAGTATGCGGTCGAGACTCACGGCTACTAAAACTTGACTGTGTGGAAGACAGACCAGAGGTGGTGGTGCCCAGGTAACTGGAAGTATTATCTGCTATCCAATTAATAACCTGTTCACACTGATCAGTTCGCAATACTGGTGTTGTAGTGTGCTTCCATAGTAATTCGGTCAAGAACTGAGAGCGAGAAGATGTGGCTGTTGGTTGTGGCACATTTTCACCGTGGCCACTGCCCCGTCCTCTACATGCACCATCACCAGAACGTCCAGTTCCACGTCCCTTGCCACGCGCCTTGCCCATTGTAAATGAAGTAAAATAGCTTACACTCGCACTATCAATGGAAAAAGGGTAATAAAAAGGAGATTAGAACCGTGGAAGAGGAAAACCACAGTTCTATTTCTCTGGCCTACACCAGACTTTTTTAAACAGATATATTGGTCAATATAAAATAGACATTTATTGAAAAATTCATAAAAACACATAGGGAATAATCATACAATAGAGGAAAAATGTAATCAGAAAAAATGGGCAACTGAGGGTAGGTAAGCACGTAAACGGACATATAAAATCATGTACAAAGGGCACACAATGACCAGGGCCAGCCTAAGTATATATTAAGACAGTCGTAAAGGTAAAGTGCAAAAAGTGCAATAATATTATCCCAAATGGGTAAGTGTAAAGACTGCTTAAAAAGAAGGTAAGTAAGTCAATAAGAAAGAAGGCAGCTGTAAAGGTCAGGGGTACTGGAGGCATAACATGAAAAGTGTCCAATAGACTACCTGAACGTCCCTCAGAGTCCACACAGGTCCGACGCGCGTTTCGCCGTAGGCTTCTACCGGGATGAAGTAGAGAGGATGAGGGAGAGGTATATAAAGGGCAGATGACCAATGAGGAGACAGCTCTAAAAATAAGCATAGCGCTATGCAGGAAAAAACGCCAAGCAGCGATCTGTTGGAAGGCCGCGTCTCATACGAGCGCAGGCTATCCACAGCATCGGTGGTGGCGTGCGTGTCACGCTGGAACGCAAAGGCGCCCGGAAGTGACGAAAGCAGAACATCCGGAGTGCATAATGGAACGCAAAACCGGAAGTGGGATAATGAGACACTCCGAGATGGTAATGACAGAAAGGGGAGGAGGAAATAACTACAGAAGACTCATGCGTGCCACCATGGAACGCAAGGAAACAATGGAACAAGTAGGTAAAGAAAAAAAGAAAGTAAAGAAAAAAAGAATGTGTATAAAAAGAAGAAGAAAAGAAAAATGATAATAAAAATAAAGAAATAATAAATGAGAGAGAAAAATAAAAAATAAAAAATAATAAAAAATAAATAATAATGAGTGAAGGAGAAAGGAATATACAAATGTGCACATAAATACATATAAAAATATTATAGAAAAATGTAAATACATTAATAATAGACAAAAAAACATATGGTGACATATACACATCCAAAATGAAAATGTAATGATACTCAAGTCTGTGAAAATAATCTCAGAGATAAGACAAAAAAGGTACAGTGAGGAAAAGATATATATATATATATATATATATATATATATATATATATATATATATTGGTAAAAAATGTCCATAGCCGATGCTATATATCCATATCGTGGCGCATATTCAGTCCGTCCCAAAGCGTGTCTTAGGGAACAACATCATGGTCTATTATCCTCTCGTCAACTCATGGTCAGAAGACAACACCTCAAAAAATACATAGATGGGCGAAAGAACTGAGAAGCAGAAGAAAAAGAACAATACATAAATAACAAGTAAAAACATCATAAAAACACTAAAAATATATATTGTATGACCAATAAATAGGTGATAAGCAGAAAAAATGCACAGAGAGACGTCCATAGAAAGACGGAAAAAAGGGGGGGGGGGGGAGAAGGGGAAGAGGAGGGAGGGAAGGAAAGGGGGGGGGGAAAGAGAGGGGAGGGGAAAGGGGGGGGGGGAGCAGGAGAAGGGAGAAGGGGGAAAGATAGGAGAGAAAGAAAAAGAGGAAGAAAGGTCTAGAGGAAAGGGACAAAGCTGTAAGATTCGTTAAGGCCTAGGGGTACCATGGTGTTAAGGGTGAAAATCCATTTCACTTCTTTTTGGGCCAAGATCTTTTTCCAATTCCCACCTCGAATCCCCACGTGCACCCGATCTATTCCACTAACCTTAAGGAGGGAGGCATCACACCCATGATATTTTTTAAAATGGCGAGGTAGAGTTTTCAATTCATCTAGATTAGTAGATTCATTGGCTGCTATAATGTCCAAAACATGTTCCCTTATTCGTCGCCGAAGCTCCCTGGTAGTCATGCCAATGTACATCTTGTCACAGGGGCATCTGGCACTATAGATAACCCCTATTGTTGTACACGTGATGGTATGCGTGATGGTATACTCCCTAGATTTGTCCGCGTTAGTAAATGTCTTCCTTGAACAGATGTTTGGACAGGCCACACATGACCCACAAGGTCTGCATCCCCATGAAGGGCCTTTAGATCCAAAGATATACATTTTTTTCTTATTATTAAGATGACTATGGACAAGTTTATCCCGTAAATTCTGAGCCCGTCTATAAGTAACCATAGGATTACGAGGGATATATGAGGAGAGAGTTTTATCCAAAAGAAGAACCTGCCAATGTTTATTCAAAGCATTCCAAATCTCATTACTTCGAGAATTGAATGTTGAGATGAATCTCACAATATCTTTGTCTCCGATTTTTTGTTGTTGTTGGTATAGCAGGTTCTTCCTATCTGAGAATTTAGCTCTCCGATAACTTCTTTGTATAATTTTCTCATTGTAACCTCTCCTTCTGAATCTGTCTTTGAGATCCAACGCCTGTTTTTCAAAACTCTCATCATTGGAGCAGATTCGACGGATTCTCAAGAATTGGCCCGTAGGGATGCCATTAATCAGTTTCTTGGGGTGAGAAGAGTTAGCGTGCAAAAAGGTATTAGTCGCCGTGGATTTGCGAAAAACATCTGTTTGTATGAATCCATCCTGGTCAATATTCAGCTTAACGTCCAGGAACTCCATATTGTGTCTCCCAGTCTTAAATGTTAATTTAATGTTGAGGTTATTGAGATTAAGAGTGGAAATGAGATGTTGCACTTCCGTGACAGAGCCCTGCCATAGAAAGAAAACATCATCAATGTATCGACCCCAGTACAGGATCTTATCAATACCCTGCACTGGGTCGGTCATGAAGATCTCCCTCTCCCCCTCTTTCACTGTACCCTCATATTGATTTGTTTGTTCAACTGGTCACTAATGAATTCAAAAATATACCTACCAGACGCCTCTATGATAATTGTAGTAGAGAAGAGAGGCGGGCAATTGATGAACTGAGTGACCTTCGTGATCTAGTTATAAAACCCTCAGATAAGGGTGGCAATATTGTCTTATGGCCCATTTCTAAATATGAAAATGAGATAAAGAGACATCTGGGGGATTCTACCACCTATAAAAAACTTACCTTTAATCCCCTTCTGAAATATCAGGATCTACTTAGGTCCATTTTGGGTGAGGCAGTCTCATCAGGAATACTATCGAAACAGGAATCTGACTGCCTCTTTGATAGGAACCCACGTATTGCCACTTTTTATCTTCTCCCGAAGATTCACAAAAATATGACTAATCCACCAGGTAGACCCATAGTGTCCGGTGTACAAAATTTCTGTGAACCCGCCTGCCGGTTTATTGACCACATTCTTCATCCTCTGGTAGAGATTTTACCGTCCCATCTCAGGGACACCACTGATTTTCTCAAAAAGATGGACGGGGTACATGTGGATGAGGATGTCCTCATGGTGGTATGTGACGTTGAATCTCTCTATACGTCCATCCGCCATGAGGACGGCATCAGGGCCACTGAGGTTTTTCTCGAGATGTCAGATGTGGAGATTGGGATGCGCGAACTTGTAGTCAGGCTCTTACAGTTTACCTTAAGTCACAACTTCTTTTTGCATGGAGACTCCTTCTACCTACAGCTCCAGGGGACAGAAATGGGAGCGGCCTGTGCCCCCTCATATGCTAATCTGTTCCTGGGGCTGTGGGAGAGGGAGATCTTCATGACCGACCCAGTGCAGGGTATTGATAAGATCCTGTACTGGGGTCGATACATTGATGATGTTTTCTTTCTATGGCAGGGCTCTGTCACGGAAGTGCAACATCTCATTTCCACTCTTAATCTCAATAACCTCAACATTAAATTAACATTTAAGACTGGGAGACACAATATGGAGTTCCTGGACGTTAAGCTGAATATTGACCAGGATGGATTCATACAAACAGATGTTTTTCGCAAATCCACGGCGACTAATACCTTTTTGCACGCTAACTCTTCTCACCCCAAGAAACTGATTAATGGCATCCCTACGGGCCAATTCTTGAGAATCCGTCGAATCTGCTCCAATGATGAGAGTTTTGAAAAACAGGCGTTGGATCTCAAAGACAGATTCAGAAGGAGAGGTTACAATGAGAAAATTATACAAAGAAGTTATCGGAGAGCTAAATTCTCAGATAGGAAGAACCTGCTATACCAACAACAACAAAAAATCGGAGACAAAGATATTGTGAGATTCATCTCAACATTCAATTCTCGAAGTAATGAGATTTGGAATGCTTTGAATAAACATTGGCAGGTTCTTCTTTTGGATAAAACTCTCTCCTCATATATCCCTCGTAATCCTATGGTTACTTATAGACGGGCTCAGAATTTACGGGATAAACTTGTCCATAGTCATCTTAATAATAAGAAAAAAATGTATATCTTTGGATCTAAAGGCCCTTCATGGGGATGCAGACCTTGTGGGTCATGTGTGGCCTGTCCAAACATCTGTTCAAGGAAGACATTTACTAACGCGGACAAATCTAGGGAGTATACCATCACGCATACCATCACGTGTACAACAATAGGGGTTATCTATAGTGCCAGATGCCCCTGTGACAAGATGTACATTGGCATGACTACCAGGGAGCTTCGGCGACGAATAAGGGAACATGTTTTGGACATTATAGCAGCCAATGAATCTACTAATCTAGATGAATTGAAAACTCTACCTCGCCATTTTAAAAAATATCATGGGTGTGATGCCTCCCTCCTTAAGGTTAGTGGAATAGATCGGGTGCACGTGGGGATTCGAGGTGGGAATTGGAAAAAGATCTTGGCCCAAAAAGAAGTGAAATGGATTTTCACCCTTAACACCATGGTACCCCTAGGCCTTAACGAATCTTACAGCTTTGTCCCTTTCCTCTAGACCTTTCTTCCTCTTTTTCTTTCTCTCCTATCTTTCCCCCTTCTCCCTTCTCCTGCTCCCCCCCCCCTTTCCCCTCCCCTCTCTTTCCCCCCCCCCTTTCCTTCCCTCCCTCCTCTTCCCCTTCTCCCCCCCCCCTTTTTTCCGTCTTTCTATGGACGTCTCTCTGTGCATTTTTTCTGCTTATCACCTATTTATTGGTCATACAATATATATTTTTAGTGTTTTTATGATGTTTTTACTTGTTATTTATGTATTGTTCTTTTTCTTCTGCTTCTCAGTTCTTTCGCCCATCTATGTATTTTTTGAGGTGTTGTCTTCTGACCATGAGTTGACGAGAGGATAATAGACCATGATGTTGTTCCCTAAGACACGCTTTGGGACGGACTGAATATGCGCCACGATATGGATATATAGCATCGGCTATGGACATTTTTTACCAATATATATATATATATATATATATATATATATCTTTTCCTCACTGTACCTTTTTTGTCTTATCTCTGAGATTATTTTCACAGACTTGAGTATCATTACATTTTCATTTTGGATGTGTATATGTCACCATATGTGTTTTTTTGTCTATTATTAATGTATTTACATTTTTCTATAATATTTTTATATGTATTTATGTGCACATTTGTATATTCCTTTCTCCTTCACTCATTATTATTTATTTTTTATTATTTTTTATTTTTTATTTTTCTCTCTCATTTATTATTTCTTTATTTTTATTATCATTTTTCTTTTCTTCTTTTTATACACATTCTTTTTTTCTTTACTTTCTTTTTTTCTTTACCTACTTGTTCCATTGTTTCCTTGCGTTCCATGGTGGCACGCATGAGTCTTCTGTAGTTATTTCCTCCTCCCCTTTCTGTCATTACCATCTCGGAGTGTCTCATTATCCCACTTCCGGTTTTGCGTTCCATTATGCCCTCCGGATGTTCTGCTTTCGTCACTTCCGGGCGCCTTTGCGTTCCAGCGTGACACGCACGCCACCACCGATGCTGTGGATAGCCTGCGCTCGTATGAGACGCGGCCTTCCAACAGATCGCTGCTTGGCGTTTTTTCCTGCATAGCGCTATGCTTATTTTTAGAGCTGTCTCCTCATTGGTCATCTGCCCTTTATATACCTCTCCCTCATCCTCTCTACTTCATCCCGGTAGAAGCCTACGGCGAAACGCGCGTCGGACCTGTGTGGACTCTGAGGGACGTTCAGGTAGTCTATTGGACACTTTTCATGTTATGCCTCCAGTACCCCTGACCTTTACAGCTGCCTTCTTTCTTATTGACTTACTTACCTTCTTTTTAAGCAGTCTTTACACTTACCCATTTGGGATAATATTATTGCACTTTTTGCACTTTACCTTTACGACTGTCTTAATATATACTTAGGCTGGCCCTGGTCATTGTGTGCCCTTTGTACATGATTTTATATGTCCGTTTACGTGCTTACCTACCCTCAGTTGCCCATTTTTTCTGATTACATTTTTCCTCTATTGTATGATTATTCCCTATGTGTTTTTATGAATTTTTCAATAAATGTCTATTTTATATTGACCATGATTCACATCTATAGGTTCTTTATTTAATTAGGTATATCTGGTCACCTATTATTTTTGTTTTTTTGTTCTTTTGGATTTACAGATATATTGGTGTCTGACCAGTCAGGGAGACACTATTACAGGTTTTTTTCATGGCAAAAAATGCCAAAAGCAGGATAATACAGAGATTTGACCAGTGGAACTGCAAAACCACAGTTCCATTTCTCTGGCCTACTCCAGACTCTTTTAAACAGATATATTGGTGTCTGACCAGTCAGGGAGACACGATTACAGGTTTTTTTTACAGCAAAAAATACCAAAAGCAGGTGTGGCACCCTGCTACCACAGGTACCACAAGGCCCAAAAGGGTGCATAGACGGACTTCTCCACAAGAGGCCCTTATTACAAACAAACACCTCCACCCTTCCACCTCAAACCACCAGAGGGAGCCTGTTAGGGAGATATATATATGGTGGGTGGAGCCAGGCAGTGGAATTCAGTAGTTTGTTCAGTCAGAGAGTTAGTTCAGTCAGAGAGTGTGCTGGCGCTTAGACCAGTGAAGAAGCAGCACATGAGCTGCTGTGCATTGAGGGCCCCGAGTGTGGCCGAGGCAAGGAGAGAGGAGAAAGGAGTGAAGGTCCTCTATACCCAGTAGGGACAACCGGCATACCAGGAGGCTTCCAGACCCCTGGTCATCCTGAAGGTACCATCAGATACAGGACTAGGAACCACGAAGGCCCCGGCGTCCAGGTATAGTGGTTGCCACAGAAAACTCCTACTACCAAGCGGTCAGGTGAGAGAGCAACACAACACAGAAGCTAGGCCAAGTTCCAGGCTAGCCAGAAGCTTAGAGAGAGGAAGCCACGGATCAGGAGGCCTTATACCCACTCATTGGGGAGAGTCCTAAAGTGCACCCTTCCTAGCAAGTACCCTGGACAATACCTGCCGTTTCACCAGTAAAGGTCCTGAAGCGAATCCCCTGTGCACGTGTCCGTCATTCCCCCTGACCCGACCTGGCCATCTCTCACCTGCATCCCATCCATCTACCCTGCCCCGGGGGCTCGCTCCACCTGTGGGGAGCAGAAACATCCCAGCTGCCATCCCATCACCCCCGGAGGTCTGCAGCAGCGCCGGTAACAGTTACCGGAAACCACAGGTGGCGTCACGAGACAAACTGTACACTGAAACCCCTTTTAAAGAGCGACCCAGAGGACGGGCCCGGGAGCCGACCGCCGTGATTCCCTGCAAAGAAGGTAAAGGCCCGAGTACCGAGTTTCCCCCCATATATTCCCCTAGGCGAGTCGGCTCTCTCCTGGCATCACGAACAGGATTTCGTGCCTCTTGCCACTGGGTACTGTGTGCCGTATTGAACTGTGTTTTAACTGTGGTGAACATCGCCGCCATTATCGCGTCGCCGCGCAGGAAGAAGAGGGGCGTAACCATGGGAACCAGAGAGGCGTGACTGTTGGAAGCGCGCGAAGCTCAAGCCCCGCCTCGCGCTTTGACGCAGTACCAGGAAGCGTCAGGTCCTGGAAGGAGACCGTCGTCTGCGGAGCTGAGGCCTACCCGAAAAAGAAAGAGAAGGTAGGCTACAGTTTAATAGGGGGGCGCAACCATGGCCGACGACCAGCAAGACGCCGGAGCACCAGTTAACGCTCCTGATGTTCAACTCGTGCCCGGCGCTGCTCAGGCCGGAGCGGCCGCCCCAACAGCAGGGGTCGTGACACCATTGATACCCATGGCCCTGCCGTATATCCCCGGAGCGAAATGGCTTCCCCAGTATGACGGCAGTTCAGACACCCTGTCTGGATTCAAAAGGAACATATGCGGTGTATTGGACATGTACTCAATGACTGGTAAGCAGAGAGCCGCTGTTGTGCTGGGACAATTGACTGGTGCCACGGAGCGGGAAGTTGAAACCTGGCCAGCCGCAGACCAGGAATCAGTATCCATTATATTTAAGAGACTGCAAATTGTCTTTGAAAACCGCACTGAGACAGATCTTCGGATGAGGTTCTACCACTGTACCCAGAAACCTGAGGACAGTATCCGGGACTATGCCTGGCGTCTACAAGAAGCCCTGCGGGCCCTGAAACAGGTTAGTCCGGCCAGCATACCTGATGAGAACAAAATGCTGACAGAACAGTTCATCTGGGGGATGAGGTCTCAGGAGGAGAGCAGAACTGTACGGTGGTGGGCCTTAGATCATCCAAATGCCACCTTTGACACCCTGAAGGACATGGCTATTAAGGGCCTTCAGCCCCTGGAAATATCAGGTGCTGCTATCCAGCGTTACCAGAGTGAGGCCACCCCAATGCCCACAGCAATCACTGCCCCTTCACTAGCGACTGAAGCAAAAGCGCAAACAGCACCCCCTAGCGAGCTGGACAGCCTGCGCTCCACCTCGCAGCCCATTAGCTCAGAGCACAGACCTACACTCTTAACTGCTAGAGGGTTAGTTGATGTATGCAATGGAAGGGTGCCTGTATGTCTCCTTAACTGTGGGGAGGAGGAAGTTAAATTGCCACGATACGCCACTGTTGCCAGATTGTATACTGTGAATGATGATGCCATACACACAGTGGAATCCTTGACCCCACCAGATACAGTGGAGGACAATGACTCCGAAGCTCAGCTGGAGGATTGGTATCTGTAGCGCCGGCGTCCCTGCCCTCTGCCAGGCAGGGACGCTGTTCCCCTCACCTCCCTGCTCCGTGCCCGGCGTCCTCCTCCCGCTCTGCTGGCAGCGCGCGCTCCTTCCCGGCCACTGTGCTTAGGGCGCGCGCGCGCGCTCTCCCTCCCTCTTAAAGGGGCCGCGCGCGCCGTCCTAAGGAGTCCCCGGCCAATGGCCGGAGGACTTCACCATATATAAGGCACCTCCTCCAAAATGGAGGTGCCCGAGCAATGTTGTTGCACTGTTCACTACTTTGCTTCAGCCCTCAGGTCCCGTTGCCAGTTACCTGCCAGTTACCTGCCAGTTACCTGCCAGATTCCTGCCTGATTATCTGCTACCTGCCTGCTAGTCTGAGGTCCGACGGTCTGCCTTCCATCTCCTGTCAGTCAGTCTATGGACCTGCTTGCCCGCTCACCTGGGAGCACACACCAGCTACCTGCCTGCTAGTCTACCTGGAGGCTCCGCCGTCACGTGCTGTGACCACCTGCCTGTCCAGTGACTCCTGCCCGCTCACCTGGGAGCGCTCATCTGCTGCCTGTCTGCTAGCCTACCTGGAGGCTCTGCCGTCACGTGCTGTGACCACCCTCCTGTCCAGAGACTTCTGCCCGCTCACCTGGGAGCGCTCATCTGCCGCCTGTCTGTTGGTCTTCCTGGAGGCTCCGCCGTCACATGCTGTGACCACCCGTTCATCCAGAGACTCCCGCCTGCTCACCTGGGAACTCACGTCTATCATCAGCCGCCACAGGTCGTACCAACCCTTTACCTAGAGACTGCCCCGGTCACTTGCCGTGACCATCTGCCCGTTCATCCAGAGACTGCCCCGGTCATTTGCCGTGACCATCTGCCCGTTCATTCAGAGACTGCCCCGGTCACTTGCCGTGACCATCAGCCCGTTCATCCAGAGACTGCCCCGGTCACTTGCCGTGACCTCCAGCCCGTTCACTCAGAGACTGTCCCGGTCACCTGCTGTGACCTCCTGCCCGTCTTCCCTGGTCGCCACCCGCTCCCTTACAAGGACTGCCCCCTTGTATAGTAGCTCAGAGGTTCCGCCTCCCAGACCCGTTACAGTTTGCTCGGGCCATGGAACCCGGTGGCACCCAAGCTCCCTCGCTCTCGGACCTCTGTCATGAACTGTCCCGTCAGAGGTCCCAACAGGAGTCCATCCTGGGTCACCTGCGGAATGTCAATTCTCGCCTGGACACTCTGACTGCTTCACCAACAACCACCGCCAGTGCCATGACTCGCAACCCGGCAGCTCCGCTGCCCACCAATACCATGATATCCTACCCCGGACCCCGGCTTTCTGCACCTCCTCGCTTCGGAGGCGACTCCACTCAGGCTCGGGGCTTCATAAATCAGTGCACCCTGCACTTTGAACTATTGTCCCACCAGTTTAACTCCGACCGGGCCAAAATTGCATTCATCATGTCCGATCTCACCGGGGAGGCCCTGGCCTGGCTAAATCCTCTATGGGAGAGAGGAGACCCCCTGGTGTCCAACTTGCCTGCTTTTCTCACGGCTTTCCGGAAAGTCTTCGACGAACCCGGACGGAAGACCTCATCCGCATCATCACTGCTACGCCTCCGTCAGGGAAGTCTCACCGTGGGCCAATATGCCATACGGTTCCATACCCTTGCCTCGGAGCTGGCCTGGGATAACGACGCTCTGGTATCCGTCTTCTGGGAGGGTCTGTCCGGCCGTATTAAAGATGAACTTGCCGGTCGGGACATTCCTACCACTCTCGATGACCTAATAACTCTTGCCACCCGGATTGACCTACGGTTCCAGGAGCGTGCCAAAGAGGTCACCCGTGAGAGGAGGTTACCATGTCTAGCTCCTACTTTTCAGAAACCCGTCACTCCCTCCGTCTCTCCCCAGGTACACTCTCCTGAGCCTATGCAGGTCAACCAGACCAAGATGGTCAAAACCCGTCAGGACTTACGCCGTGCCGAGGGGAGCTGCTTCTACTGTGGCAGTAAGGAGCACCGGATCCGTGCCTGTCCGGAGAGGTCGGGAAACGCCTGTGTCTAGGTTCGCTCAGAGAGGTCAACCTAGACAAGAATAAATCCTCTCCATCTCTGCTGCTGTCAGTCTCAATCGTCTGCGGGGAGAACCGTTATTTCGAACTAGCCCAACTTGACTCTGGAGCAGCCGGGAATCTTATTTCACAGTCCCTGGTAGAGAAATACCGCATCCCCACCAAACCTCTGGCTGTACCCTTGTCTGTTGCTGCCGTGGATGGGGGCCTCTTACCACGCCCCATCCAACTCCTCACCGAATCCATTACTCTGCAGGTGGGAATGCTGCATTCTGAGAGTATCTCCTTTCATGTTCTGCCTGGACTCTCTCACGCCCTCTTGCTAGGCCTACCTTGGCTCCAGAGACATGCACCCGTGCTTGACTGGCAGACCGGAGAAGTCCTTCGCTGGGGACAGGACTGCCATAAGGCCTGTCTGGTTCCCGTCCATCCCGTCCGTCCTTCTCCTACCCCAGCTAATCTACCTGGACTTCCGATTCCTTATTGTTCTTATGCTGATGTCTTTAATAAAAAGGAAGCAGAGACACTACCTCCTCATAGACCATACGACTGCCCTATCGACCTGTTACCTGGTACTACTCCTCCCCATGGGCGTATTTATCCTTTATCCGCTGCTGAGACCCGGTCGATGTCCGAATATATTGAGGAGAATCTGGCCAGGGGATTCATCCGGAAATCTACCTCCCCGGCGGGAGCAGGCTTCTTTTTCGTCAAAAAGAAGGACGGCTCTCTCCGTCCCTGTATAGACTATAGAGGCCTTAACCAGATCACGGTGAAGAATAAGTACCCCCTTCCGCTCATTCCGGAGTTATTTGATCGTCTGAGGGGGGCTAGAATCTTCACCAAACTGGACCTCCGTGGGGCGTACAACCTGGTTCGTATCCGTCAGGGGGATGAATGGAAGACGGCATTCAACACCCGGGACGGCCACTATGAATATCTGGTAATGCCCTTTGGTCTCTGTAACGCTCCTGCCGTCTTCCAAGAATTGGTCAATGACATCTTCCGGGACCTTCTCTACTCCTGCGTAGTGGTGTACCTGGACGACATCTTGGTCTTCTCTCCGGATCTCCAGACTAACCGGAGGGACGTTCGTCAGGTCCTGCTCAGGCTCAGGCAGAATCACCTCTTCGCTAAATACGAGAAGTGCCTCTTTGAGCAGACCTCGCTTCCGTTTTTGGGCTACATTATTTCTCAGACCGGCCTACGAATGGATCCAGAGAAACTGTCTGCCATCGAGAAATGGCCTCGACCGGAGGGGTTGAAGGCCATTCAGCGATTCCTGGGCTTCGCCAACTACTACCACCTCTTCATACCACACTTCTCTTCCCGGACTGCCCCAATTTCCGCGCTCACCCGTAAGGGTACTAATCCCAAAGAGTGGCCGCCCGAAGCAGAGGAGGCCTTTCTTTCCCTAAAACAGGCCTTCTCTTCCGCCCCGGTGCTGCATCGCCCGGACGGCAACAAGCAGTTCTTCCTGGAAGTTGACGCCTCCTCCTCTGGAGCCGGAGCGGTACTTACTCAAAAATCATCTTCCGGGAGAATGGTAACTTGTGGCTTCTTCTCCAAACTCTTCTCCTCTTCTGAGTGCAACTATTCCATAGGAGACAGAGAGTTATTGGCTATCAGACTGGCATTGGAGGAGTGGCGTTACCTACTCGAGGGGGCTCTTCACCCGGTAATAATTTACACTGACCACAAGAACTTGGCTTACCTCCAGCATGCCCAGAGACTTAACCCGCGCCAAGCCCGGTGGTCCTTGTTTTTTGCTCGCTTTGATTTTGTTCTTCATTTTCGCCCGGCTGACAAAAACGTCAAAGCAGATGCCTTGTCCCGATCCTTTCTGGTGTCCGATCTCGAGGAGGAACCTAAACATATCATCGATCCCGCCAGAGTAATGCAGGTGGCTCCCGTGAGCCTAAATCGTCTCCCTCCCGGTAAGACGTTCGTATCAGTACCTGATCGGGAGAAGATCCTACACTGGGGTCACTCTTCTAAACTAGCTGGCCACGCCGGTCAAAAAAAGACCCTCCAGCTTATTGCCCGGCACTACTGGTGGCCTACCCTGCACAAGGACGTAATAGACTTTGTTTCTGCCTGTGTGTCCTGCGCCCGCAACAAAATCCCGAGACACCTGCCAGCCGGTCGCCTTCTTCCGCTTCCTGTGCCTGCTGCCCCCTGGCAGCATATTGCTATGGACTTCATAACTGATCTCCCCGTCTCTGCCGGTTGTACGGTCATTTGGGTGGTCGCTGACCGCTTTTCCAAGATGGCTCACTTTATTCCCCTGCCTGGTCTCCCGTCTGCACCCGAGCTGGCTAAAGACTTTATCCGCCACATCTTCCGTCTTCATGGCCTGCCCCTCCACATCGTGTCGGATCGTGGGGTACAGTTCACCTCACGTTTCTGGAGAGCCACTTGTAAACTGCTAGACGTCACCCTGGACTTCTCTTCCGCTTACCACCCACAGTCCAATGGTCAAGTGGAGCGGATCAATCAGAACCTGACCAGTTACCTCCGGCACTTCGTTAATGCCCATCATTCTGACTGGGTGGATCTCCTACCATGGGCCGAGTTCTCCTATAACAATCACGAGAGCGAATCCTCCTCCAAATCCCCGTTTTTTGTAGTCTTCGGTCAGCATCCTCGGATTCCTTTTCCTGTCTCCACCTCTGTGGACAACCCGGCTGCGGAATCTCTCGTTAGCAAATTTTCCTCCATTTGGGAGAGTACCCGATCCGCACTCCTTCAGTCGTCCGAACGGATGAAAAGACACACTGACAAAAGACGCCTGGATCCTCCACAATTTCGTCCTGGAGATAAAGTCTGGCTCTCATCTAAATATGTCCGACTCAAGATACCTTCTTACAAGTTAGGGCCTCGGTTCATCGGTCCTCTGGAGGTCATCAGTCAGATCAACCCGGTGGCCTATAAATTAAAACTCCCGGCCAACTTACGGATCCCTAACTCCTTCCATGTATCTCTCCTCAAACCTGTGGTACTTAACTCTTTTTCCAAGTCTACAGGTACGCCTCCTGCTCCGGTTTCTGCTGAGGACGAGTTTGAGGTAGAGAACATTCTTGCCACCAAAAGGGTAAGAGGAAAGACCTTTTTTCTAGTAGATTGGAGGGGGTTTGGTCCTGAGGAGAGAACGTGGGAGCCCCGGGAGAACATCCATGCCCCTCTTATCCTAGCTAAATTTCTGTCTGGCCTAAAAAAGGGGGGGCCTAAAGGGGGGGGTACTGTAGCGCCGGCGTCCCTGCCCTCTGCCAGGCAGGGACGCTGTTCCCCTCACCTCCCTGCTCGTGCCCGGCGTCCTCCTCCCGCTCTGCTGGCAGCGCGTGCTCCTTCCCGGCCACTGTGCTTAGGGCGCGCGCGCGCGTTCTCCCTCCCTCTTAAAGGGGCCGCGCGCGCCGTCCTAAGGAGTCCCCGGCCAATGGCCGGAGGACTTCACCATATATAAGGCACCTCCTCCAAAATGGAGGTGCCCGAGCAATGTTGTTGCACTGTTCACTACTTTGCTTCAGCCCTCAGGTCCTGTTGCCAGTTACCTGCCAGTTACCTGCCAGCTACCTGCCAGATTCCTGCCTGATTATCTGCTACCTGCCTGCTAGTCTGAGGTCCGACGGTCTGCCTTCCATCTCCTGTCAGTCTGTCTATGGACCAGCTTGCCCGCTCACCTGGGAGCACACACCAGCTACCTGCCTGCTAGTCTACCTGGAGGCTCCGCCGTCACGTGCTGTGACCACCTGCCTGTCCAGTGACTCCTGCCCGCTCACCTGGGAGCGCTCATCTGCTGCCTGTCTGCTAGCCTACCTGGAGGCTCTGCCGTCACGTGCTGTGACCACCCTCCTGTCCAGAGACTTCTGCCCGCTCACCTGGGAGCGCTCATCTGCCGCCTGTCTGTTGGTCTTCCTGGAGGCTCCGCCGTCACATGCTGTGACCACCCATTCATCCAGAGACTCCCGCCTGCTCACCTGGGAACTCACGTCTATCATCAGCCGCCACAGGTCGTACCAACCCTTTACCTAGAGACTGCCCCGGTCACTTGCCGTGACCATCTGCCCGTTCATCCAGAGACTGCCCCGGTCACTTGCCGTGACCATCTGCCCGTTCATTCAGAGACTGCCCCGGTCACTTGCCGTGACCATCAGCCCGTTCATCCAGAGACTGCCCCGGTCACTTGCCGTGACCTCCAGCCCGTTCACTCAGAGACTGTCCCGGTCACCTGCTGTGACTTCCTGCCCGTCTTCCCTGGTCGCCACCCGCTCCCTTACAAGGACTGCCCCCTTGTATAGTAGCTCAGAGGTTCCGCCTCCCAGACCCGTTACAGTATCAACAGCTCCATGTTGGGACTGACGCCACTCCTGTCCATCAGAAACACGGTGTCTACAGAGTGGTTCAGGAATATGAACAATTGTTTAGTAAACGCCCACTTTTGAAGGGTTAAAGGCGTGCAACATCACATACCCACCGGTAACCATCCACCCATTAAGGAGCGTTACAGACCCGTACCACCAGCACACAACCAAAAAGCCAAAGAAATATTGCATGATATGAAAAAGGCAGGAAAGAAGGAATTCTGCGGTGTTAGTGAAGCGCTAGAACAACTAGACAGTGGATTAGGTTATAACACACAAACCTTTTATTGTTTAGTACGCTCTCTAATGCCTAAGTGGCGTTAGAGAGCATACTAAACAATAAAAGGTTTGTGTGTTATAACCTAATCCACTGTCTAGTTGTCCTAGCGCTTCACTAACACCACAGAATTCCTTCTTTCTTGATTGCTAATCTCCCTTGTGGAGAGCGGTGGAAGCTGCTCTGTTTACAACTAGCCTACTACAGGACCTGCCGTGATGTCATTGTGGAATGCCCACTTCGGTCACACGGTCCTGGTCATGTGACCGCTGAAGCAGACAGAAGCTCCCTACAACAGTTCCTGCTAAGTTGTGATCATCGTACAGACTCCCACCTGGAAGCGTTTTCCCTTGTTGTGCGGGGCTCCTTTGCACAACAGGACCAGGTGAGTGGTCACAACATCTCCCCCTTCATTTCCCCCCCCCCCAAACCTCAGGCTCTTCACCATTGGCGCTCCTACTGTTTTTGTTTTCCATGAAAAAGGCAGGGGTAGTAAGGGATAGCTGTAGTCCCTGGGCAGCTTCCCTGGTCCTGGTCAGGAAAAAGGATGGTAGCCTGAGGATATGTGTAGATTATAGACAAATTAATCGAATAACACATAAAGATGCATACCCTTTGCCCCATATAGAGGAATCCCTGGCTGCCCTAAAATCTGCCAATTATTTCTCTACATTGGATCTCACTAGCGGGTGCTGGCAAGTCTCTGTTGCTGAGGAAGACTGGGAGAAGACGGCCTTCACCACCCCGATGGGACTGTGCCGGTTCAACAGTATGCCGTTTGGACTCTGCAACGCACCCGGAACTTTCCAGAGGTTGATGGAGTGTTGCATGGGACACCGGAACTTTGAGACAGTGCTGCTATACCTGGATGACTTTATCGTGTACTCGAGGACGTATGAAGGCCATCTGAAGCATCTGGCGGAGGTATTTGAAGCATTGTCCCAGTATGGGATGAAACTAAAACCTTCCAAGTGCCACCTGCTCAAACAGAAGGTTCAGTACCTGGGACACGTGGTCAGCTCAGAGGGAGTAGCACCAGATTCGGAGATGGTCACTGCCATCCAGAAGTGGCCTGAACCAAGGAACATCAAAGAAGTGCGTCAATTCCTGGGACTGGTCGGGTACTACAGGAGGTTCATTAAGGACTATACCAAAAAGGCAGCACCTTTACAAGATCTCCTAGTAGAACAGTCCAGAAGAGGTAAAAGTCCCCCATTCCAGTGGGGCAAAGAGCAGACTGAGTCCTTTGCATCAATGAAGGAAGTCCTAACCAGTGAGTAAATCCTGGCTTACCCCGACTACAGCCAACCTTTCCTGTTGTACACCGACGCCAGCAACGAGGGACTGGGAGCTGTGTTGTCCCCGAAGCAAAACGGCAGAGAGAAGGTAATTGTCTATGCCAGTAGGAAGCTTCGCCCTACTGAGAGGAGCCCGGAGAATTCCAGTTGCTTCAAGCTGGAGTTCCTGGCCTTGGTCTGGGCTATCACTGAAAGGTTCAAGCATTACCTAGCCTCAACTAAGTTCACAGCCTTTACCGACAATAACCCCTTGACACACCTGGAGACAGCCAGGTTGGGAGCCATGGAACAGCGTTGGGTGGCCAGATTGTTGAATTACCAGTTCACAATCAAGTACCGGGCAGGTCACAAGAACACCAATGCTGATGCCCTGTCAAGAATGCCCCACCAGTCGGACACCAAGGATGAAGTGGATGACCTAGAAGAAATTGAATTACCTGCTTTCCACAGAAGCGGAGTGGTCCACGAGCAACACGCCTCCAGAAGACGTCATGGTAGGACGCTGAATCCTTTACCCCATCACAGTTGGAAGGAGACCCAGGACAGTGACCCGGTTGTCAGCCTCATCAAAAGACTGATAACCCAAGAAGGTTCTCACCTGGAGAAGGATGCTCCTCCACAAGCCAAACACCTGTGGAATGAGAGAAGCCGGCTGTTCATCTATAGAGAAAAGCTGTGCAGAAGGTATGTCAACCCCAGAACCAATGAAATGGTGTGGCAGATTGTTGTACCCAGGACGGATATCCAGACGGTGTTAGAGGCCTACCACGACCAAGCAGGTCATTTTGGCTGGAAGAAGCGGGAAACCCTACTGAAGGACTGATTCTATTGGGTTGGAATGCGGAGTTCCATAGAAAGGTGGTGCCGGAATTGTGGGCCCTGTAGCCTCAGAAGGAAAGACTACGGCAGCCAGAAAGCACCCTTGCAGTTCATCAAGACAACCCAACCCCTGGAGATTGTCGCTCTGGATCATGTCAAACTGTCACCCAGCAGATCAGGCTACTCCTATGCCCTGAGCATGGTGGATTACTATTCCCGGTTCCTGGTGGTAGCTCCTGTCAAGGATATGACAGCAGAAACTGCAGCAAGAACGTTTCAAGCCTACTTCTGCAGACCCCATGGATATCCAGACAAGGTGCTAACAGATCAAGGCCCTGCTTTTGAAGCTGAGCTATTCAAGGAATTTGGTCACCTATATGGATGCAAGAAGATCCGGACAATGCCATATCATCCGCAAACCAACGGTATGTGTGAGAAAATGAATAACATCGTTATAGACCTGCTAAAAACCCTACCTTTAGAAGAGAGGAATCAGTGGCCAGAAAAGCTACCTGAACTAGTGGACCTGTATAACCACATACTGGTGAGTTCTACTAATTGTACCCCAGCGTTCCTCATGAGAACAAGACCCGGAAAATTGCCCATGGACCTGGAACTCGGAGTTGTAGAACCTGCTGCAGATACTTCCACTGAAGATTGGGACACAAGTCGGCAAGAGCAGTACAGGAAAGTACAGGCCTGTGTCGAAGACAGTCTAAACAAGGTGAGGGAAAGACAAGAAGAGCAGTATAACAAACATGCACCAGCAGAACCCTTGGCACCTGGAGAGATAGTGCTAAAGCGGAAAAGAAGAGGTCACAAGCTCGATGACCAGTGGGAAAGAGAGCCCTACACAGTGTTGAATTCTAAATTTGACAACACCAAAACCTGCCTGATCAGCAAGGATGGAGATAAGACGACTGCAACAGTCTCGAGAGACCACTTGAAGTTGTGCCCAGGTCTACTGAAGACACCGGAGGAAGAAGCACCTCTTGTAATACCGGAAAAACCCAAGGAAGATGTACTTCATACAGTTCTAGGAGACTTCCCCGCAGACTGGCCTCAACTTCATGGAGCAGTTATTATACCAGTAATACACTTCTGTCAACCACCAGAAGAGCCTCCACCACAAGAAGAACCTGCTCAGGAACAGGAAGAGTCCCCAGTAAGAGGAGGATCACCCGTAGAGGCGGAGCCTGAAGGCCTAGTAAACAGTGTACTTGCCAGTCCCATAGAGAGATTGAGGCAGTTTTATAATCTACCAGCACGTAGATCTGATAGGTTAACAGAGAGTGCATGCACAGACAGTAGTAACACCCCAGTGCTACGAAGCTCCACACGCAGCACACAAGGACAAATCCCTGCCAGGTTTAGGGATTAAAATACAAAATGCCTAAAGTATAAATAGTTACCCAGTTGTGTATTGCCTACTGCTATTTATTATGTGAACTGCAAATAATATGTGTTCATTTAGTTACCCGTACGGGTATAGAGACTTGTAGGATGAGGACTGTTAGCAGCCAAAAACTTTCACTTGTAAATAGTTGCACTTACCAAAGTGCCCCCTTATTTATTTCACATTAAAAAGACCACAGAACAAAAACCCGTTTGGCGTGGCCGAAGACGTGCTCCAACACCTGGATCACTTATGTCCTCTAGCCACGCCCAGGGCCTACGTTAAGGGTTTTCAGGCTGGTCCCTCATGTTACCCTTGTTACACCTTCATCCGTGGAATGGACACCTGGTGACGGGACTTACTGTAACATTGTTATTGTTATTGTAATTATTATTGTTGTTATTGTTACCTGTTTTAAAATGCTTCAGTCTAGGAGTACTGATTTGTACTAGAGGGGAATGTGGAACCCTGCTACCACAGGTACCACAAGACCCAAAAGGGTGCATGGACGGACTTCTCCACAAGAGGCCCTTATTACAAACAAACACCTCCACCCTTCCACCTCAAACCACCAGAGGGAGCCTGTTAGGGAGATATATATATGGAGGGAGGAGACAGGCAGTGGAGTTCAGTAGTTTGTTCAGTCATAGAGTTAGTTCAGTCAGAGAGTGTGCTGGCGCTTAGACCAGTGAAGAAGCAGCATGTGAGTTGCTGTGCATTGAGGGCCCCGAGTGTGGCCGAGGCAAGGAGAGAGGAGAAAGGAGTGAAGGGGGCAGAGGAGCATCACAGGCTCACCCCAAGACATAATCCGGACACCGGGTCCGCGCCTACAGGGTCCTCTATACCCAGGAGGGACAACCGGCATACCAGGAGGCTTCCAGACCCCTGGTCACCCTAAAGCTACCATCAGATACAGGACTAGGAACCACGAATACCCCGGCATCCAGGGATAGTGGTTGCGAAAGAATACTCCTACTACCAAGCGGTCAGGTGAGAGAGCAACACAACACAGAAGCCAGGCCAAGTTCCAGGCAAGCCAGAAGCTTAGAAAGAGGAAGACACGGATCAGGATGCCTTATACCCGCTCATTGGGGAGAGTCCTGAAGTGCACCCTTCCTAGAAAGTACCCTGGACCATACCTGCCGTTACACCAGTAAAGGTACTGAAGCGAATCCCCTGTGTATGTGTCCGTCATTCCCCCTGACCCGACCGGGCCATCTCTCACCTGCATCCCATCCATCTACCATGCCCCGGGGGCTCGCTCCGCCTGTGGGGAGCAGAAACATCCCAGCTGCCATCCCATCACCCCCGGAGGTCGGCAGCAGCGCCGGTACCCATTACCGGAAACCACAGGTGGCGTCACGAGACAAACTGTACACTAAAACCCCTTTTAAAGAGCGACCCAGAGGACGGGCCCGGGAGCCGACCGCGTGATACCCTGCAAAGAAGGTAAAGGCCCGGGTAACGAGTTTCCCCCCCATATATCCCCCTGGGTGAGTCACTGGATAATACAGAGATTTGACTTGTGGAACTGCAAAACCACAGTTCTAGTTATCTGGCCTACACCAGACTCTTTTAAACAGATATATTAGTGTCTGACCAGTCAGGGAGACACTATTGCAGTTTTTTTTACAGCAAAAAATGCCAAAAACAGGATAATACAGAGATTTGACCCGTGGAACTGCAAAACCACAGTTATATTTTTTCTGGCCTACACCAGACTCTTTTAAACAGATATACTGGTGTCTGAACAGTCACAGACACACTCAATTTTTTTTTGGGGGGGGGAAATACTAAAAGGCTAATAAGATGCGTATTTGGACAGTCTGACTTAGGAAAAAAAAAAATACAGGATTTAGATGAAAAAAAAAGGATTTTTCCTGGCCCCTGAGACCGGGGGATAAGTCCAGCAATTTGACCAACAGGAGCACACAGGACTGTAATGCAGCGTTTGCTGGTATAACCACTGCGTCTCCTATACAGCCTGCCTGCCTGATATCTGGGATGGATATTAGTCCTGAGAAGGACTGTTTGTTTGATTTGGCAGCCTTTACAGACCCTACACTAACTATTTCAGAGTATATATCTCTCCCTAGCTCAACAGCACTCTCCCTACACCGTCTGATCCCGGGCGACTGTGTCCAAGATGGCGGCGCCCGGTTTTAAATACTCGAGGTGACGCTGTGCGGCCAGCCAATCACTGTAATGCCCACAAACAACATGGCTGCGGCATTACAGTGACAGGCTGGCAATCCCTGCATGTTCATTGGCTCTGTAAAGAGCGAGACCCGAGCTCCCGCCCGAATAACCCGGAAATGCTCGGTGCTCGCCGAACATCCCGAGTAGTGAGATGCTCGGGCGAGTACCGAGCAGTGTCGAGCATTCTCGCTCAACACTAATTGACAACAAGTTAGCTTCATATTCTGAAGGATTCACCACATCTCAGTCAGTTGGGTGGGTTCCTACTCTGGATCCTCCACACTGAGGTCAGTTATGTAGGTTGATACTCTGGATCCCATATATTGGTAACAGTGGGGTGGCCCCATATTCTGAACCCGTACGTGGAGTTCAGTCAGGAGGCTTTACACACTGAATCCCCCGCAATGAAATCAGTCGGGTGGGTTAATACTCTGGATACCCATACTGACCTCAGTCATTTGAGTTAATTATCTGGATCTCCATATTGAGGTCAGTTGTGTGGGAACATTATCTGGCTTATATTCTGGACCTCACATATCGGGGACAGTGGTGTCAGCTCTACAATATCGTTTTGGCAGGTCTTGTTTAGAGTGGAATGAATTAATGACAATTCTGTAATATAGGCGACAGGCAGCATATTAACTGCTGGGGGCTGTACAAAATCCTCTCCAGGGGCCACCACAGGCCATGGTTGGGCTAGTGGAGCATTCCTATAGATGCAAAATAAAAAGGAAAATGATTCATTTATTAGAAAACTGTTCAGATTCATTCCTGACACTTCTGCCTTGATAACTAGGAGCGGATCCCTTTCATTTATTCAAATTGCAAAATTGTGAAATGTTGATGATTTGTGATTTAATTAGAAAGATGATGGGATCCTGCAGCTGATGTGACAGTCTGGAAGGGGCTGAAAGGAACATGATTACATCAGAACTGCAGAACGTGCATTTACTCTGCAGCAGGATGATGGATTCATGGCATTAGAGTGACACATCGTGAGACCACCTGGCTGCAATGACCCACTTTTAGTCTCTGCCTTGTAGATGACAAATATAATGTACTGAGTATTTAATCTGTGAATGATCTTCTAGTTCTAATGAGTCATCAGTCGTACAGAGGTCTCATTTTTTACACTTTCTGTCTCACAACTATTGGAAAAGAAGTTTATAATAAAAGGTATGTGTGTCATAAAGTATTATCTTCTTGTGGAGAGTGACATGTTAAGCATGTCAATGTGAGGAGACTTTTAAGCCACAATGCTCCTCTGGGAAATATGCAAATTGTCCCTTCAGAGAGAAAGAGGACTAGAACTCTAGTGCCACCTATAGGAAGTAGCAATCCTAAAAGTCAATATCGACTCTCTAACGAGCCTAGTCTCCACAAGGAGAAACGTTACCCTTGGATCCCAGTCAAATGCCTGTCTCCCAGCCAAACCAGATTTCACACTTTGCACTGACGAGGGGCAGTGCCCCGAAACACAGTGTCTGCAAAAGAGATTCTGGCTTTTATCCTAAGTTATGTGACAAGACTCATTTGAGAGTCGATATTGACTTTTAGGATTGCTACTTCCTATAAGTGGGGCTAGAGTTCTAGTCCTCTTCCTCTCTGGAGAGACAATTTGCATAAAGTCTTATATAATGTGGTGCTGCTGCAACTCATAACACTTTATTGACCTGAACATGGGAACCAGTCCGTCAAAGGGGTGGTCTCATAAAGACATCTCTTGCAGGGTAGAAGAACATCATATTGGGGGCACCAATTGGTGCTCGGTTATAGGAAGTTTCACCCCCATCAGTTCGCCCCCAGGTACATTTCGCCCCCACACATTTCGCCCCTATCATTTTGCCCCCAGGAAGATTCGCCCCCGCACATTTCGCCCCTGCACGTTTCGCCCCCGGACCAGGGCGAACTGGGGGCGATATGTGCGGGAGTGAAATGTGCAGGGGCAAAACATCCTGGGGGTCAAATGCTGGGGACGAAATGTGCGGGGCGATATGTACCCGGGGGCGAATTGCTGGGGGCAAACTGCTGGGGGCGAAACATTCAGTTCCCTTGGTGCTCATGTCTATGATCCTAAGTAAGTAGCCAGTAATTTGTAGTACATACCCACCACAAGGGAAATGTTTGGCTAATTGTGGCTTTCTCTGGTAAAAGTAAAAAGGGCCCAGCACTTATTAAAATGGTACCCCATGAACAGCAGTACAGATGTATAACCTGCACCGTTTTCATTTTCCTGATTCAGAGTGTGGGGCCATCCCACTGCCTCTAATATGGTAGATCCAGAGTATGGAGACCTCCCACTATTCCCACTGTGGGGGATACAGAGTATAGGGGCACCTCCCTGTCCCTAATGTGGGGGATACAGAGTATAGGGCACCTCAATTTCCTCATTGTGGGGGATATAGAATATGGGGGTATCTCACTGTCCCCAATGTGGGGGATTAGGAGTATAGGGTACTGTCGCCAATATGAGGGATCAGTCAGAAAGCCTGTGTATACAAATATGAAAGCCTGACCATCACTTCCAAACAGAAAAATAGGTGTGTACAGGTGCAAACTAAGAGAGCCGCTTCCATATGTAAGTAACACATAAAGCGGCACTCTGTAACGCTGTAGTGTCCAAACATGGAATATATGAAATTGTAACTTTCTTTCTAGAGCAGCAATGCGATTCCAGTTTCATATCCTCCATGTTTGCACACCGTGGCGTTACAGAGTGCCACTGTCATTTGTTAGTGTGGAGGTTGTGAGTCCTGAGGGTCCTTCTCTCCAGACCCTGTGTCAGTGAAGCTTCATCGTTGGGTGGCCCTGGTGCAGATTCTTCTTGGGGCTCCTTTGCTCTTGGGTTTATTGCATTGACCTTTGTTAGGACAAACATGATAAGTGGACAGAAGATGACGTCTTATGGGAGGACTTCTACAGGTGATTTTTCATAGAGAAATGATCTCTTAGAAGATATTCATGGCTGTGCGTAGTCTTGCACTTGACCGCATGGCACAATGAACGTTCTTTTGTTCTCGTCGTGTTAATCAGCCGCTCACTACAGCAGAAGAAGACATGAGGAGGCACATTCATGTTCTGATTGATGCCGTCCCCGGGTAGATGGAAGCTCATCTTATATTAATGATTCCCACAAGCAGCTGTCATTGTTTCATTCTTACTTCTCAAGACGTCTCCCCCCCAATAGAATCCAAAATCCTGCACATAATCATTTTTTAATGAAAACTTGGAATAATTTGGATCCAGGGAATAGTATAAATAACACTGGAAGATGACATTAAGAAATCTCTTAAAATGTTTGGTGGTCTCGGGGCGCGTGTAAATCACGGTTATTGAAACAGTTTAATTACACGAGGAGCACACTCAGTAGTCTTCATTTATGGAAAAAGTGGAGGAGAAATCACCGTCCACACCGGGGAATCCAGCAAAGAAAAGGAGAATTAACGGGGAAAGGTCCTGATTATTATCCGAACAGGCGTGAAATACATTGTACTGAAGAAAACTCTGAACGTGGAAACTCCGAATGTAGAAACTCCGAATGTAGAAACTCTGAATGTGGAAACTCTGAATGTGGAAACTCCGAATGTGGAAACTCTGAATGAGGAAACTCTGAATGTGGAAACTCCGAATGTAGAAACTCTGAATGTGGAAACTCTGAATGTGGAAACTCTGAATGTGGAAACTCCGAATGTAGAAACTCTGAATGTGAAAACTCTGAATGTGGAAACTCCGAATGTAGAAACTCCGAATGTAGAAACTCTGAATGTGGAAACTCTGAATGTGGAAACTCTGAATGTGGAAACTCCGAATGTGGAAACTCTGAATGAGGAAACTCTGAATGTGGAAACTCCGAATGTAGAAACTCCGAATGTAGAAACTCTGAATGTGGAAACTCTGAATGTGGAAACTCTGAATGTGGAAACTCCGAATGTAGAAACTCCGAATGTAGAAACTCCGAATGTGGAAACTCTGAATGTGGAAACTCTGAATGTGGAAACTCTGAATGTGGAAACTCTGAATGTGGAAACTCCGAATGTGGAAACTCTGAATGTGGAAACTCCGAATGTAGAAACTCCGAATGTAGAAACTCCGAATGTAGAAACTCCGAATGTGGAAACTCTGAATGTGGAAACTCCGAATGTGGAAACTCTGAATGAGGAAACTCTGAATGTGGAAACTCCGAATGTGGAAACTCCGAATGTGGAAACTCCGAATGTGGAAACTCTGAATGTGGAAACTCTGAATGTGGAAACTCCGAATGTAGAAACTCTGAATGTGGAAACTCTGAATGTGGAAACTCTGAATGTGGAAACTCCGAATGTAGAAACTCTGAATGTGGAAACTCTGAATGTGGAAACTCCGAATGTGGAAACTCCGAATGAGGAAACTCCGAATGTGGAAACTCCGAATGTGGAAACTCCGAATGTGGAAACTCTGAATGTGGAAACTCTGAATGTGGAAACTCCGAATGTAGAAACTCTGAATGTGGAAACTCTGAATGTGGAAACTCCGAATGTGGAAACTCCGAATGTGGAAACTCCGAATGTGGAAACTCCGAATGTGGAAACTCCGAATGTGGAAACTCCGAATGTGGAAACTCCGAATGTGGAAACTCCGAATGAGGAAACTCCGAATGTGGAAACTCCGAATGTGGAAACTCCGAATGTGGAAACTCCGAATGTGGAAACTCCGAATGTGGAAACTCCGAATGAGGAAACTCTGAATGTGGAAACTCTGAATGTGGAAACTCTGAATGTGGAAACTCTGAATGTGGAAACTCTGAATGTGGAAACTCTGAATGTGGAAACTCCGAATGTGGAAACTCCGAATGTGGAAACTCCGAATGTGGAAACTCCGAATGTGGAAACTCCGAATGTGGGAAACTCTGAATGGGGAAACTCTGAATGGGGAAACTCTGAATGTGGTGTGAGGCAGTGACCGGAATCGTATACGAGGGACGTTATATATCCCCAGAATGTGTACAGAGACCTATTAAACCCATTGGAGTGCATTGCAGTCACAGACACAGCTGCGGCTGCAATGCAGGAATGAAGGTGAGCAATCACCTGGTCAGACTACCTGGCTAAGGCAGATTAAGTAAAACCCGGCAGGGCCTTCATTTCTTGGAGGAGGTCACAGGAGGCAGTGGGGTGGCCTCCTCCCTCCAACCCAGATTTTCCAGTGGCTCTTGCCACAGGTCCTTTAAAATCCCTGCACTAAGGATTAGTGTTTTTCTATGTTGCAACCTGCTAGGAGCACAGCAGGAAAGCTGAGCAGGAGGCAGGGTGGCTGAACCACCACCTGGGAAGGCTCTGCACCTGTCAGGCTCTGAGCGGCCCCGGCGCGGCCGTTGTCCCTGGCAACCGTTGTTTATGGACTCATGTTAACCCAGCTGCGAACCGGAGGACTTTGTGTTTACCCGTGAGTGCTGAATAAAAGCTGTTTTTGTTGGACTTGCTTGGGTCACTACCTCAGTTACTGCACAGTGTGTACACCGCCGCCTTACAGCTTGGTGGAGAATGCGGGCAAAGTGACTGAGGCATACCCCCACCGGCAGCTGCATGACCACAATCCGTCCTGCTACCTTTCAGTTCCACCCCATGGACAAAATGGAGGAGCTGTTAAAGCAGCTTGCACTCGCCCAGCAGCAGTTGCTGCAGTCTCAGCGGCAACAGCAGGAGCGGGAACAGCAGCACAATCAGCAGCAGCAGCTACTGTACCAGCAGCAGCAAAAAACAAATGAACTGATGATGCAACAGATTGCTGCCCTGCGGGAGACACCGACCGCATCAGCCCCGGAACGTCGAGACGCCCGGGACAAGGTTCGATCAGCGTTGAGGAAGATGGGACCGGAGGATGACGTGGAAGCCTTTCTTACTATCTACGAACGCACAGCAGAGCAGGAAAACCTACCAGCTGACCAGTGGGCGGAAGTGGTGGCTCAGTTTTTGGTTGGCGATGCCCAGAAGGCCTGTTTCGACCTCAGTTAGGAGGACGCCCAGGACTACCAGAGGCTCAAAGATGAGATCCTTGCCCGGCTGGGGGTCAATACATACGTGAGAAAAGAAAAGAAAGGGCGCATGTGTAGACTCACAGGGCTATTTAAATAATTTAAAAAGTGCCAGTGCACTCAGCTGTGATGGTTCTGTACGTCTACACAACCAAGATTAAGCGTGTGATTAATGAGGCTCCGGGTCACCTCTATTTGTAGTACCGTCCTGTCGGTGTTTGCCTCGCAACTCCGTGCTCCTCAAGTGGTCACACGATCCTGCCGGACCAGATACCATGTCACCGCAGGTCCTCAGTAGTTTATCCCGGTGGCTGGATAACCGCAGGTCCTCAAACATCAATATGCCGGGCTGCTCCTGCCGCTTTGGCTCCGTATGGAGATATATCACAAGTAAACAATGGTGCAGCGGTCTCAAGGAGCGCCAAAGGAATACTGGACAATTTAATAGATGGCAACCGACTTTTATTCTTCCTCCAATACCACTGCCACAACGCGTTTCAACGGTCTAAGCCTTCTTCATCAGGTGGGGTAAAGGAGAATGTTACAATGACAGCTTTATAAAGGGGTGGTATTTTGCATAATTTAGACCATGTGTTGTAATCAATTAACCCTTTCATTGAAAAACTCCATATAATGCATTCTTAACCAATTAACCTCTTATTTCCCCTGGAAACAGCATTGTGCACTAAAAAATCCCTACACGGATTCATAAAATCACAATTCTTAGTAAAAACTTCCTATTTGTGTTTAAAAAAATAAATAACTTTTTTTTTTTTTTTTAATATTTATTACCAACTATTAAAAATTATTAAAATCACCCTGGGGACCTTCTTGGGGTGTCTTGACAGTGCTATACTGCAGTTTCCAGCCCCCAATTCAAAAGTTGAGTTTCTTAAAGAGACAGTACACTTTCATATAAAATGGCCGAAAATAACCTTGTACAATTGCCCACTACTATTATAAAGCTCATAAAACCCAATGCTATCCATTAACATGATCGGAACCTATGCTTCCAGTAGACTAAGTAACTGACGACAATAGGAAAAATGAACTAAATACCAACCCACTACGATTATAAACCCCATAAATGTTTAAAAACACACTGGGAACCTTCCCAGGGTGTCCTGACAATGCTATACTTTGCACGAATCTTGTGATAGGGTGCACGTTCTTTTATATGCATCTTTTAAAAGTTTCTCAAAAAGAGATTCTTGGAAAAAGGCTATCCAAAAAAACTTTTAAAAGATGCATATAAAAGAACGTGCACCCTATCACAAGACCGCTGCACCATTGTTTACTTGTGAAATACATACGTGAGGGCTCAGCGTGTGTTTTCTTGGGCCTATGTGGAGACCCGACCAGCCCGGTCTCAGGCTTATGACCTCCTGCAGCTGGTAAAGAGGTGGCTCCAACCTGAGACTTTGTCCCCAGCCCAGATAGTGGAGAGGGTGGTGGTTGACCGGCTGGTGAGGACTCTGCCAGCCGCTATCCAACGTTGGGTGGGGCAAGGGGACCCCGGCACCCTCGACCAGGTGGTCAGTTTGGTCGAGCGCTACTCGGCTACTCAGGACTTCATTCGAGACTCCACCCCCTCTCGGCTGTCACGCCCCAACCCAGGAGTCGGGAAAGGGGTCGCGTCCCTCTGCTGGGGACAGTCAGCACCGTGCCCGTGCTAAAGGGGAACCCCGGAGTGAGAGCGGCAGGAGACTGGTTCCCTCCCAAACTGCCATAAGACCTAACAGTACCTCCACCCTTAGGTGCTGGCGGTGTCAGGGGCCGGGACATGTGATTGCTAATTGTCCCCTGACTACGGAACCCATGGACTGCGGATATAGCCGCCGGGTCTCAATGTACGCCCAGACCGTCTGCACAGCGAGCGCCGAATCCCGGGACAGTGAACTCCAACTATGCCAGGTACTGGTTAATGGGTACCCCACGGAGGTCCTCCAGGACTCAGGGAGCCTCGTGACTCTGGTACATGGGTCGCTGGTGGCAGGAGACAACCCCAGTGGACGGCCAGTCGGGGTTGTGTGTATCCATGGGGACCTCCGAGAGTACCCAACGGCAGAGATAGTTTTGTCCACGCCATGTGGAGACATAAAACATGTGGTGGGAGTGGTAAAAACTCTTCGCTATGGGACTGTGTTGGGAAGAGACTTGCCCCTGTTCTGGACTCTGTGGAAAAACAAAATCCACTCTCCCCCGGTAAAATGTATTTCAGACGCTGTGCCCGATGAACCTGCCGTAGGGGTGTCCAACCTAGGGACAGAGTGTGACCCCGATAGGTTTCCCTTAGAGGTTTTGGCAGGAGAGGTCGAGGAGACCCCATCGATCCCCAAGCTGAAAGTGTCCCGGGGCACGTTTGGGACAGCTCAGCTACGGGATCCCACCCTGACTCAGGCGCGGGAAAGGGTGTTAGAGATAAATGGCGTAGCTCAACAGCCCGGTGCAGATACTGTATTTCCACGCATGGTAATCAACGGTGAGTTACTCTACGGGACAGATAAGATCAGGGACGAGGTTGTAGAACTGTTACTGGCACCTCAGTCGTACCGTCGAGAGATTCTGGAGATGGCACACTCACAACTCACACCTGCTGGGTGGACACTTAGGGGTGAAAAAGACGCTAGACCATATCTTACAGCGGTTCTTTTGGCCTGGGGTTTACGCGGAAGTCAAAAGGTATTGCGAATCCTGCCCCGAATGTCAGTTCACCTTACCCACTGCAAGCTTCCGTAGCCCATTGGTACCTCTGCCAGTGATAGAGGTGCCTTTTGAACGGATTGCAATGGATTTGGTTGGACCCATTGTAAAATCCGCCCGTGGACACCAACATATACTGGTAGTCGTCGACTATGCCACTCGGTACCCGGAAGCTATACCATTACGCCACACCTCGGCAAAACTGATTGCACGGGAGGTGTTTGCCATGTTCTGTCGCCTTGGACTACCCAGGGAGATCCTGACAGATCAGGGGACCCCCTTTATGTCCAAAGTGACAAGGGAACTATGCAAATTGCTAAAAATTAAACAATTGCGCACCTCGGTGTACCACCCTCAAACCGACGGGCTAGTAGAACGGTTCAATATAACCCTCAAGTCCATGTTAAAAAAGGTGGTTTCTAAGGATGGAAGGGATTGGGACATGTTGTTACCCTATTTGACGTTCGCCGTCCGTGAGGTACCCCAGGCTTCCACAGGGTTCTCTCCCTTTGAGTTATTGTACGGCAGACACCCTAGGGGTCTGTTGGACATAGCCAAAGAGACATGGGAACAAGAGCCAACTCCACATAGGAGTATAATTGAACACGTGGCTAGTATGCAGGACCGGATCGCGGCGGTCATGCCCATCGCGAAAGAGCATCTGTTAGATGCCCAGGCAGCTCAGAGGCGCACATATAATAAAAGAGCCAGAGTCAGAACTTTTAACAAGGGTGATCGGGTGTTAGTACTGGTACCCACAGCCGAGAGTAAGTTCATGGCCAAGTCGCAAGGACCTTATGAGATTCGAGAAAAAGTGGGGGAGGTAAATTACCGGGTGTATCAGCCCGGAAGGAGGAAACCTGAGCAGCTTTACCATGTAAACCTGTTAAAACCTTGGAAAGATCGAGAGTGTTTAGTTACAGGCGTCACCCCGCGCATATCACCAGAGAGTTCTCTACCTTTAGCCAGGGAAGCATCCGAGGGGGAGGTCAAGATAAATGGTGCCATCACTAAACAGCAGCGACGGGAGGCTCGCTCGCTGGTGCAGCACAATAACGACGTGTTCTCAGAGCTACTAGGTAGGACTACGGTTATCCAACATGACATTGTCACCGAACCTGGTGTAAGGGTACGAATAAGACCGTACCGGGTACCCGAGACCCGGAGGCAAGCCATCACGTCGGAGGTAAAACAAATGCTTCAGCTAGGCGTCATAGAGGAATCACGGAGTGAGTGGGCTAGCCCCATCGTATTGATTCCAAAACCAGACGGATCATTACGCTTCTGTAACGATTTCCGGAAATTGAATGAAGTGTCAAAGTTTGACCTTTATCCAATGCCCAGGGTGGACGACCTGATTGAGAGACTGGGGCAGGCCCAGTACTTTACCACGCTCAATCTCACCAAGGGTTACTGGCAGGTACCCCTCATAGATTCGACGAAGGAAAAGACCGCCTTCGTAACTCCAGAGGGTCTATACCACTATGTGGTCTTACCTTTTGGGTTACATGGGGCCCCGGCTACATTCCAGAGGTTGATGGACATAGTGCTCAAGCCTCATCAGGAGTACGCGTCCGCGTATTTAGATTACATTATCATCTTTAGCACTGACTGGCATACGCACCTATCCCAGGTACAAGCGGTTCTGGATTCTCTCAGAGCTGCGGGGTTAACGGCAAATCCAAAAAAATGTGCGATAGGGCGAGAGAAAGCCCGATATTTGGGATATGTGATAGGCCGAGGAGCTATTAAGCCCCAAATCAATAAAGTTGAGGCCATAAAAAACTGGCCTAAACCGTCAAGTACAAAGCAGGTGAGGGCGTTCCTTGGCATCCTTGGGTATTACCGCCGGTTTATACCTAATTTTGCTGGGCGAATGGCAGCCCTGACTAGAGATGAGCGTTGTTCTACTCGAACTGTTCGCCAATCTCAAATTCGAGCTGTTTTGGGCGGTGTTCGAGCCGTTCGGCGAACACGAACAATTTGAGAAAAATTCGGCTGTTCGAGGTTATGTTCGATAACTGTTCGTGCACCAAAATCATAACTGGATTTTTTCTCAGTAATGATGAAAATTAATGTTAATACGCAGTTTGAGTGTACAGCGGGGTGGGGGGAGGGGCAGGGGATGGATCTCTGCAAGAACAATGAAGATCTCCATTTTTTTTTCTCTTTCCCGCATTTACAGTGGGGAGGTGCAATCTGTCAGCCTATCAGCAGCGCACACACGGAGCGAAGTGCTTTTTTTCACACAAGCAAGGGCATGTGTCATTGGCAGTGTATGTCACATGTCCTTGCCCTATAAGACCCAGCCATTTTCCCCGTCGCCACCATTTTCTCACTGCTGCAGCTGCGTGTTAGACGGCACCGCTGTTGCTGTGTGCGCTATACCTTGTTAATTTCAAGCCAATTTTCGCACAAATCTACAGATAGCTTGGGAGTAGGGAATAGTTGTGATTGCAGTCCTTTTAAGGACTAGGTTACAGCATTTCCTATGACTTTTATCAGGCAGGTCTGTGCTCTTAAATAGATAGATTGTGGGAGTAAAGACTAATTGTAATTGGAGTCCTTTTCAGGACTAGGTTACATCAGTTCCTATCAGTTTTTGCCAGGCAGGTCTGTGCCAGTGCTGTGCAAGTTTTTTTCACAGCATTTGGCTGAATCTAGCAAAGCTAATCCTTTTTAGCCTATTGCAGAGTGTGTTAGTCAGTGGAGTAGCCTATCTGTGTTGCAAGATATACCACCTGTGTATAGAATACCAATTTTTTTACTGCACCTAGTGAAGTAAAATCTTTTGGGCATAGCATCATTCTATTAGTCCATCTATACTGACCTCCATCAGGTTGCAAACTGAATATATTTTTTTCTGCATCTACCTCTGAAAAAATATTTGGGCTTCTAGCAGTGTGTGGGACTTGGTCTATTAGTCCATCTATACTGACCTCCATCAGGTTGCAAATTAAAACTAATTTTTATCTGCATCTACCTCTGAAAAAATATTTGGGCTTCTAGCTGTGTGTGGGACTTGTTCTATTAATCCATCTATACAGACCTTCATCAGGTTGCAAACTGAATATAATTTTTTTCTGCATCTAGCTCTGAAAAAATATTTGGGCTTCTAGCAGTGTGTGGGACTTGTTCTATTAGTCCACCTATACTGACCTCCATCAGGTTGCAAATTCAAAATAATTTTTTTCTGCATCTACCTCTGAAAAAATATTTGGGCTTCTAGCTGTGTGTGGGACTTGTTCTATTAGTCCATCTATACTGACCTCCATCAGGTTGCAAATTGAATATAATTTTTTTCTGCATCTAACCCAGCCAATAGTTTTGGCCTAATACCACAGTTTGGCCACTCAGCTCTGCTCGGTTCCCATCCATTGTTTTTTTGTGCAAACAACTCCAGAGTTGTGAATTAGTTAACCACCAAAATGAGTGGAAAAAGGCCTGCTGCTGGTGGAAAGGGGAATAGGCGTGTTGGGAAGGGGAAAAAAGGTTGTGTCCGTGGGGTAGGTGTTAAAGCAACAGTAACATCTGCAGAAGAAAGACCATCTTCCAGCCAAACTTCCTTCTTTTAGCGGATAATGTGATAAGATCCCTTTCTTACGGCCACGCCAATCGCTACAAATTCCAGATGAGGCACAAAAACAGCAGGTGCTTCAACGGATATCAAGTGCTCCTTTAAGTGGGCTCTCCTCCACATCAACTTCAACATCACAAATACTCCAGTCCTCAAAGGTGTCACCCCAATCGCACTTGCTTCCTCACAGCTCCCAAATCTCCAGCTGCCCGTCTGAGTATGAGGTAGAACAGATGGTTGAGTCTGCAGAGCTGTTTACTCATACTATAGCCTGGGAATCAGAGGTCGACTCCAGCGCTTCTGTGAATCAAGACGAGGAAATGATCTGCACTGATGCCCAGAATCTTTATGAGTCGGATCCAGGACCAGACGCAGAAGGTTCTGACCATAATGTAGACCCTCATTCCCAAACTGTAACTCCTGTTGGTGGAGACAATGAGGAAGACGATGATAAGACTCAAATACCTGATTGGAGCGACAACTTTAGTTTTTTGTCAGGGTAGGAACAGGTTGGCTCTGAGGACGACGGGTGTGATAACGCACAGGGTGATGATGATGAGGTTGCAGATCCCACTTACTGTCAACCCACAGTCAGCCAAGAGATGAGGTCAGCAGAGGAGGTGGAGGAAGATGCTAGTGACGACGAGGTCAGGTTGCGCCTTCCTGGACAGAGACGTAGTACTGGAAGCACGTCAACAACTGCATCCTCAAACACAACTCTGCCTCTCACCACAAGTCGTGGTGGCTCTTCAGGTCGCATGGGTGCTAAGCCTTGGATAGCCTGGGCATTTTTTCAGATCGATAAAGATGACCCAACTCGTGTTATCTGTAACATTTGTCAGCAAAAGCTAAGTAGAGGCCAAAAAATACATAGTTTGAGTACTTCATGCATGAACCGGCACATGGACATGAAGCATAAGTTGCAGTGGGAAGCTCAGTGTGCTACAATGCGGCCTAGCCGGCCGGGCCAACCACCGTCTGCCATATCTTGTGCATCCGCGGCCTCTTCATCCTTTGTGACTGGGGGGACAGCAGTCACACCTGTTTTGGGGCGCAGACCTGCCACCTCTTTACCCGCAACAGCCAGCGTGATTGGCAGGTCATCATTTTCTTTGGAGGTGGTAACACCAGCTGGTGTTGAGCGCTGTCCGACATCGATAGCACCACCTTTGGATCAAGGCAACCTAACATGTCCGCCTGCATCTTCCTCACAGACCGGCAGTTTGCCGGGGACACCCTTATCAACCCCGTCTAAGCACAATAGCCAGCCCTCGGTCCCTCAGATGTGGACAAGTAAAAGACCATTTCCTCCTAGCCATGAGAAAGCTAAGAGGTTGAAATTCACCATCTGCAAGCTCTTGGCTACAGAAATGCTGCCTTTCCGCCTGGTGGACACAGAGGATTTTCGAGACCTTATGTCCGTCGCAGTGCCCCAGTACCAGATGCCCAGTCGGCACTACTTCTCAAAGAAAGGTGTGCCTGCGCTCCACCAGCATGTCGCACACAACATCCCCGCTTCTTTGAGAATCTCTGTGTGTGACAGGGTACATTTCACCACAGACACTTGGACGAGTAGGCATGGACAGGGGCGTTACATGTCGCTGACTGGGCACTGGGTAACTATGGTGACAGCAGGACAAGGGGCTGCTGTCCAAGTCTTGCCATCCCCACAAGTTGTGCGTCAATCCTCTTTATGTCAAAGTTCCTCCACTGCTTCTGCCTCCTCAACCTCCTCTCGGTCTTCCACCTGCACCCAAAGCCTGTCTGGTCATGCCACAAGCTTTCTAACTGCGCAGAAGGGATCCTGCACACCTCCTTACTATGCTGGCAGTAGGGCTCAACGTCATCAGGCGGTTTTTACATTGAAATGTCTGGGAAATGTGAGTCACACAGCTGAGGAGTTGTGGTCAGCTCTGGAGAACCAATTTCATGAAAGGTTGTCTCCACTGGACCTGAAACCAGGGAAGGCCGTGTGCGACAATGCTGCAAACCTGGGTGCGGCCCTTCGCCGGGGCAATGTCACACACGTGCCTTGTATGGCTCACGTGTTGAACCTGGTTGTCCAGCAATTTTTAGCCCACTATCCCAGACTAGATGGCCTTCTGCAGAGGGCACGGTCGCTGTGTGCTCACTTCCGCCGTTCGCATCCCGCAGCTCAGCGACTTACATCTCTACAGAAGTCGTTGGGCCTGCCACTTCACCGGCTAAAATGCGATGTGCCTACCCGGTGGAATTCAACTCTGCACATGTTGCAGCGACTGTGGCAGCACCGACAAGCCCTGGTGCAATACGTTCTGACGTATAGCCTGGGCCAACGAGATCCAGAGGTGGGGCAAATCACGCTGGAGGAGTGGTCTCAGATCAGGGACCTATGCACCCTTCTGCACAGTTTTGAAATGGCGACGAAGATGTTTAGTGCTGACGATGCCATTATCAGCATGACTAATACGGTGATTTACATGCTGGAGCACATATTAAACAGAATTCGGAGTCAGGTGGTGGCACAAGAGGAGGTGGAGGAAGTAGAGGAGGAGGAGTTGTATGCGGAAGGGCTAACATCTGCAAGGTCCAGACGGTCGGCAGCACCAAGGCGGCAGGCATGTGAGGGTGGGGGAGATGGTTTTACCAGGGCGCATGGTAGCAACCAAACTAGTGAGGAAGGTGCAGGAGCCCAGGAAGAAGTGGAGGACGAACTGATGGAAGACTCATCAGATGAGGGAGACCTTGATCACATTTCTGTTGTGCGAGGTTGGGGGGAGAGGACAGAGGAAGGAAGCATGATTGTTACCTCGCCACCAACACAACAGGGACTTGGTGCTCCTGGATGCGCAACACACATGAGTGCCTTCTTGCTGCACTACCTGCAACGTGACCCTCGAATTGTGAGAATTAGAAATAATCCTGACTACTGAGTTGCCACACTGTTAGATCCCCGGTACAAAAGTAAATTTGCAGAAATTATTCCTGCCATAGAAAGGGATGCACGCACGCAGGAGTATCAGCAGAGACTGTTGCAGAATCTTACATGTGCTTTTCCACAAAATACCAGTGGTGCACGTAGTGAATCTCACAGTTCCAACTTGCCAACCGTGGGACCGTCAAGTGTTCAGCACTAGTGTTGAGCATTCCGATACTGTAATATCGGGTATCGGCCGATATTCGCGGTATCGGAATTCCGATACTTAATTCCGATACTTTTACAATATCGGATACCGGAATCGGAAGTTCCCATAATGCCTGCGCTCTGCAGTGTCTGTGAAGGATGACAAGTTGGATGGCAGCGCTCCGCTGAGATCCAGCCTGTCATCAGAATGCCATCCCAGCGGGGGGAGAATTCTCCTGATTGTTTAAAAGCCGGCGCGCGGTAAAAAGCCGGCGGCTTTTAAACAATCACACAGCCCCATACTGCTTCCCCGCAGCCTCCCACCCCGATCCTCCGCTCCCCTCACCACCTCCAATCCCAATCGTAGATTAGGACCGGGCGGGGAGCGCAGCACCAAGGAGCGAAGGACCCGGGCGGGGAAGCCGGCAGTGAAAAGACTTCACTCCGGCTTTCCCGTTCTGTGCTGCGCTTTCCCGCCGGTTATTTCAAATGAACAGCTAAGGTATCAGGTGATGCCGATCAGCTGTTCATTTGAAGTCGCCGCGGTGCCCTCAGAGGGTTCATGTGAGTTCATGCTTGACTGCATGAACTCACATGAACTTTCCCACGGCCGCACAGATCAGCCTCACCTCCCAGACCCGTCATGATTAGTGTGTGTGCGGGGTGTGTGTGCGGGGTGTGTGTGCGATGTTTGTGCGGGTGTGTGCGGTGTCTATGCGATGTGTGCGGGGTGTGTGTGCGGTGTCTGTGCGGGGTGTGTGTGCGGGGTGTGTGTGCGGGGTGTGTGTGCGATGTTTGTGCGGGTGTGCGCGGTGTCTGTGCGTGCAGGCAGACATAGGCCGATGTGACACTACTACTCCCATCGGCCTATGTCTGTCCCCCGTCCACTCCTGCCAGCAGGATCAGCTCGATGGGAGCAGTAGTTCCCATCAGCCTGATCCTGCTATTTAAATTGCCCTACTGTGTCCCCAATAAATGTTAAATACATGTCATTGGTGGCCAGTGGTTACCTAAAAGAAATTAGTTCATACATTACCTGTCCCCGCCGATCGCCACCTAAAATAAAGTAAAAAATAAAAAACTACACCTATACTCACCTAGACACCTAATTCCCCGAAGCCATCGATCTCCTGTAATAAAATATAAAATAATAAACCACAACCTTATCCTTACCCCTCCGTAGTAGTCCACGAGTGTCCCACGAAGATCTCCAGTTCAGAGCAGCCACATAGAATGTGACCGCTCTGAACCACTGCCGCCGCTAGAATGACGGGGCCGTAAGGGTTCACCGGAGTTCAGGCAGCGGTGCTCCGGTTAGCTCCTTTACGGCCCTGCTGTATCGTGAGAAATTCCCACGGTACAGCAGTGCCGTAAAGGAGGTCTCCGGAGCTGCGCTGCCTGAATGCACTCCGGTGACCTCAGTCAGTGGCTCCCGCTGCCGGGAGCGGACGTGTTCCCGGCAGCGTGAGCTTACAGCAGCCATGACAGCTGTCACCATCTCCAGATGTGACAGCTGTGCATGGGAGATCAGCGCAGGAACGTGGACAGGTAACTATTATTTTTAGTAAACTAAGAATTAAATAAAATTGTGTGTTTTATTTCAAATAAATTATTTTTTTCTTGGTGTAGTGTGTTTTTTCTTTTTAACACTTTGTAGGTTAGTAATGGGGGTGTCTTATAGACGCCCATCATTACTAACCTGGGCTTCATGGCAGCTGGCGCTGACATGAACCCCACCACTATTACCCCCTGCCACCGCACCAGGGCAGCGTGGATGAGCGAGGCTAAGTGCCAGAATTGGCGCATCCTATGGATGCGCCATTTCTGGGGCGGCTGACGGCTGGTGTTTCTAGCCTGGGAGGGGGCCATTATTCATGGCACCCTTCCTGGGCTATTAATATCAGCCCCCAGCTGTCTGCCTAGCCTTTGCTAGCTATTAAAATAGGGGGGACCCCACGTCATTTTTTTTGGGGGGGTCCCCCATTTTAATAGCTAGTAAAGGCTAGGTATTCAGCTGGGGGCTGATATTAGTAGCCTGGGAAGCTCCATGGGTTTTACCCCCTTCCCAGGCTTCAAACATCTGCCCCAGCCGTCTGCTTAACCTCCGCTAGAGACTAAAATTATGGGGGATCCCACGCCATTTTTTTTTAAAATAAATCCTTTATTTTAACACTAAATGACATTTGAGGAGTTAATAAAGATGCAGTCCCTAAATTATTATTTATTTTTTAATTAATTTTTCCCAAAACTTTTGACGTGGGCTTCGCCATATTTTTGTATGCCAGCCAGGTACAGCATCCAGCTTCTATGAACGCGCCATTTTCCGGGGCGGCTGCAGACTGCAATTTTCAGCGGGGGGCAGAAAGCTTGGGCCTCCCTGCGCTGCAGATTCCATCCCCCAGCTGCCTAGTTGTACCTGGCTGGACACAAAAATAGGGAGAAGCTCCACGTTTTGTTTTTTTTAATTATTTCATGAAATTCATGGAATAATTAAGAAAAAAAGGGCTTCCCTATATTGTTGTGTCCAACCAGGTACAAATAGGCAGCTGGTGGTTGGGGGCAGCCCGTTCCTGCCTGCTGTACCTGGCTGGACACAAATATAGTGCAAAGCCCCACGTCAATTTTTTTTTAATTATTTCAGGAAATTCATGAAATAATTAAAAAAAAATTATGTGGGGCTTCGCCCTATATTTGTGTCCAGCCAGGTACAGCAGGCAGGAACGGGCTGCCCCCAACCACCAGCTGCCTATTTGTACCTGGCCGGACACAACAATATAGGGAAGGCCTTTTTTTCTTAATTATTCCATGAATTTCATGAAATAATTTAAAAAAAAAATGCGTGGGGCTTCGCCCTATTTTTGTGCCCAGCCAGATACAACTAGGCAGCTGGGGGCTGGAATCCGCAGCGCAGGGAGACCCAAGCTTTCTGGGCCCCACCCGCTGCAAATTGCAGTCCGCAGCCACCCCGGAAAATGGCGCGTTCATAGAAGCTGGATGCTGTACCCAACTCATCCAGGGCCCTGGTGCGGTGGCTCACTGGGTAATAAAGGGGTTAAGGCCAGCTTGGCATTATCAGCTGGCCCTAAGCCCGAAATTCATGGGGTCACGCCAATATTAGACATGACCACCATGAATTTCTAGTAAAGTATTTAAAAAAAACACAAACACCCAGAAAAAAGTCCTTTAATTGAAATAAAGACACAATTCTTTATTGTTCTAAATTAAACCATACTTACCGTCACGCCCATTCCAGCTGAAGCCAACGATCTCCTGCAATAAAAGTAAAATAATAAAGCAACCTCATCCTTACCTTTCCATGGTTCCCACGACAGCTTCAGCTCTGCTACATCGAGATGACAGGCTGGACCGCAGCAGAACGCTGCCATCCATCCTGTCATCCCGCAGACACTGAGAAGCGCAGGCATACTTCCACTCCTCAGTGTCTGGCTGTGACGGCATCCAGATGAGCCGAGGTCATGTCCAATGAACTCAGCTCACCTCATGTACGTCACTGACTGCGTGGGAAAATTCTCCTGCACTCAGCACTTCAGCGTGAGAATTTTCCCACGCTGTCAGTGACGTGCATGAGGTGAGCCAAGTTCATTGGACATGACCTCGGCTCATCTGGATGCCGTCACAGCCAGACACTGAGTAGCGCAAGCATGCCTGCGCTTCTCAGTGTCTGCGGGATGACAGGCTGGATGGCAGCGTTCTGCGGTCCAGCCTGTCATCTCGATGTAGCAGAGCTGAAGCTGTCCTGGGAACCATTGAAAGGTAAGGATGATGTTGCTTTATTATTTTTCTTTTATTGCAGGAGATCGTTGGCTTCAGCTGGAATGGGCGTGATGGTAAGTATGGTTTAATTTAGAACAATAAAGAATTGTGTGTTTATTTCAATTAAAGGACTTTATTCTGGGTGTTTGTGTTTTTCTTTAACTTTGACTATGGGGTTAGTAATGGGGGTGTCTTATAAACGCCTCTCCATTACTAACCTGGGCTTGATGTCAGCTGGCATTATAAGCTGACATCAACCCCAGCCCTATTACCCCACTGCCACCGCTACAGGGCAGTGGGAAGAGCGAGGCTAAGTGCCAGAATTGGCGCATCCTATGGATGCGCCATTTCTGGGGCGGCTGACGGCTGGTGTTTCTAGCCTGGGAGGGGGCCAATATTCATGGCACCCTTCCTGGGCTATTAATATCAGCCCCCAGCTGTCTGCCTAGCCTGTGCTAGCTATTAAATTAGGGGGGACCCCACGTTATTTTTTTTGGGGGGTTCCCCCATTTTAATAGCTAGTAAAGGCTAGGTATTCAGCTGGGGGCTGATATTAGTAGCCTGGGAAGCTCCGTGGGTATTACCCCCTTCCCAGGCTTCAAACATTTGCCCCAGCTGTCTGCTTAACCTCCGCTAGAGCCTAAAATTAAGGGGAACCCCACGCCATTTTTTTTTAAAATAAATCCTTTATTTTAACACTAAATGACAAGTACAGTAACCAACACTATCACTGTACTTCATATATATGTGACTGACATGTTTCTATCTATCTAATCTATGTGTGAAGCTCTATTCTGTCTGTTATAAATTGTCGGGTACAAATGCTGAATTGCCGGCCGGCTTTTTTAAAGAGACGGTGCACGAAAACACTAATATTTTTTTAAATAAATCCTTTACACTAAATGACAAGTACAGTAAGCAACACTGTCACAGTACTTCATATATATGTGACTGACATGTTTCTATCTATCTAATCTATGTGTGAAGCTCTATTCTGTCTGTTATAAATTGTCGGGTACCGCTGCTGAATTGCCGGCCGGCTTTCTTAAAGAGACGGTGCACGAAAACACTAATATTTTTTAAAATAAATCCTTTACACTAAATGACAAGTACAGTAAGCAACACTGTCACAGTACTTCATATATATGTGACTGACATGGTTCTATCTACCTAATCTATGTGTGAAGCTCTATTCTTTCTGTTGTAAATTGTCGGGTACCGGTGAATGCCGCTGATGAATTGCCGGCTTTTCATGTCATTCTACATTATTCTTAGTTGTTTTACTTCATGTAGAATTAACCTACAAGGAAAGAAAGGGTTTATTTTCATTCCGATATTTGTGTCCCATTGACTTGCATTGGTTTCCGGTATCGGAATCGGCGATATCCGATACTTTTTGGGTATCGGCCCGATCCAATCCGATACGATATTTCCTGATATCGGAAGGTATCGCTCAACACTATTCAGCACTCAAACTGTAACAGAACCACAGTATCTGCTGGTAACATCAATTTTGCGGAATCATTTCACCACTTTTTTAGCCCATCCTTTGCAAGGCCACAGGAGACAAGAAGTCTGACACATAGTCAACGCCTAGAGACGATGGTACAGGAGTATCTCCAAGTAAACATTGAAGCCATGACTGTGTCACTGGACCCTTGCTCTTTTTGGGCTTCCAATCTGGATAAATGGCCGGAGCTAGCCACTTACGCCTTGGAGATCTTGTCATGCCCTGCAGCCAGCGTTCTGTCTGAACGTGTGTTCAGCGCTGCTGGTGGTGTGATGACAGATAAGCGCACGCGGCTCTCCACTGATAATGTAGACAGACTCACGTTCATAAAGATGAACAAATCATGGATCCGAAACGACTTTTCTACCCCTGTGTCATCCTGGGGAGAGTAAAAGCTTGATGATTGGTTAAAATCACCCTACCAACCGTTTTAAGCTTTCAAATTACTAATCATGTTTATCTGTATCTTGGCTGGAAAATAATTTGGGCTTTGTAGCAGTGTGCAGCACTGATTCTATTAGGCCATCTATAATAAGCTCCACCAGATTTAAAATTACTAATCATGTTTATCTGTATCTTGACTGGAAAATAATTTGGGCTTTGTAGCAGTGTGCAGCACTGATTCTATTAGGCCATTTATAATAAGCTCCACCAGATTTAAAATTACTAATCATGTTTATCTGTATCTTGGCTGGAAAATAATTTGGGCTTTGCAGCAGTGTGCAGCACTGATCCTATTAGGCCATCTATACTAAAGCTTCACCAGATTTAAAATTAATAATAATTTTTAGCTGCATCTAGCCCGGAAAATAATTTTGGGGCTCCGAGATGCGCAAGACACATAAGTGCCTTCTTGCTGCACTACCTGCAGCATGACCCTCATATTGTCAGAATTCGAAGTAATCATGATTACTGGGTTGCCACACTCTTAGATCCCCCAAACTTTTCGATCAACCTTTTCATTTTAATAAAGACCAAAAAAATGGTCATTTTTGAAATTATAAGCATTAGCAGGTTGTTAGAAACTGAAATCAAACAGTTTTCAACTCAAAACTTTATTCTAGGTGATGTTACATTTTCACATAGGACCCCTTGTTCGAAAGGAGCTTCTGAACTCTCTCGTTCATTGAATTTGTCAGGTTTTGGATGGTTTCTGCTTCAATTGTTTTGCATGAGGACAGAATACCCTCCCAGAGCTGTTGCTTAGATGTGAACTGCCTCCCGCCATCATAGACACTCCTTTTAATGATGCTCCAAAGGTTCTGAATGGGGTAGAGGTCAGGGGAGCATGGGGGTCACACCATAAGTTTGTCCCCTTTTATGCCCATATCAGCCAGAGATGCAGATGTTTTATGTGCAGCATGAGATGGTGCATTATCATGCAAAAAAATGATCTTGCTGTGAAATACACGGTTCTTCTTCTTGAACCATGGCAGGAAGTGCTGTTTGAGAAAATCCACATACATTATGGAGTTCATCTTTAGCGCCTTCAGGGATCCTAAAGGGGCCGACAATCTCTCTCCCCATGATTCCAGCCCAAAACATTACTCCACCTCCTCCTTGTTGGTGCTGTAGCCGTGTTTGCATGGGGTGTCCATCAACCAGCCATCCTCCACTCCATCCATCTGGACCATCGAGCGCTGCACGGCACTCATCCGTGAACAAAACAGTTTTGAAATCAGTCTTCATGTAATGTTTGGCCCACTGGAGCCGTTTCTGCTTGTGTGAAGTGGATAGAGGAGGTCGACAGGATGGCGTATTCACAGCTGCAAACCTCTGAAGGACCCTGCATCTTGTTGTTCGGGGGACGTTGGAGGCACCAGCAGCTTCAAAAACTTGTCTGCTGCTATGACAAGGCTTTTTTGCCGCTGCTCTTTCAACCTGACGTAATTGCCTGTAGGAAAGAGTCCTCAATTTGCCCTTATCAGCACTCACACGTGTGTACTGTGAATCAGCTACATACTTCTTGATTGCCAAGACACTTCATCCTGATCATCGCACAATGTTGATTGTAGTCATGCCTTGACCTAAACACTCCACAATTTGTTGCTTCTCAGCAGCCGACACATCCTTTTTCTTTCCCATTTTGGCAGAAAATGTAGGCTGCTTAATAATGTGAGACAGCCTTCTTAAGTAGTCTTGCCTTTCATTGGACACACCTGCCAAACTAATTAGCACAGGTGTCTGCAATTGCTTACAGTGATATAAAGAGCCCTGACACACATCACCATCAATGAGTTTAACTGACAAACAAACAAATTCTTCCCTTATCACTCCTAAACACTTTTTGCATAATAATTTGGAACACAGTGTACATGTGCTTTTCCACAAAACACCAGTGGTTCACGTAGTGAATCTTACAGTTCTAACTTGCCAACCGTGGTCTGTATGGAGTTGTTCAATAAAGGGCCCAAAATTAAGATAACATAGATGGGAGAGGTCTCTATGAATAGGAATTCCTAAGTATTTGATACCCTGTGAGGGCCAGGCAAAGGGAAAGTTGGACTGGATGGAATCCTATATGGATTTGGGGAGGGAGACATCGAGGGCCTCAGACTTCGCTGCATTGATTTTAAAATTTGACCATGTAACAAAGTGATCTATTTCAGCCATAACAGCATGGATGGATATATGTGATTGAGTGATATATACTAGGACATCATCAGCAAATAGAGAGCACTTGTACTCGGTGCCTCCCACCTCAATCCACCTAATATTGGGGTTATGGCGAATTGATGAGAGCAGGTGCTCCGTCACTAGGATGTATAAGAGAGGGGACAGAGGACATCCCTGCCTTGTCCCATTGGTGATTGTGAAAGGTGATGAAAATGTTCTGACGCGCCCCCTGCGCCTTGGGACACCCGGAGCCGGACCCTTTTTGGTGGATGCTGGTGGTTGTAGTCTCCGTGGCGGCGACCCGGTTCCGTGGCTCAGGGCGGTCAAACCAGTGGCGGAACTATTTATGTGGTTTTGATGTTTAAATGTCCGACTACACCACCCGTGGATTGCGGTCAGAGTGAACACGCCGCTCCAGGGCAGACCGCTGAGGCTGGTGTTGTGGGTGCAGCAGAGCGTAGCATAACTCCCCACGGGAGGAGTATAGCCTCAGGGCAGTGTATGCGGAGGATGGGGGTGATGGTGCAGGGCAGCAGCAGTAACGACACGGAGTCAGTGATGCAGTCCAGGGCCTTTACTCACAGTTCTTATTATCCAGACCACGTCTGCAGGTAACGGCTGCCCACGTCGTACTGTGCTCACCAGGTGAGGGGCTCAGACAACTCCCAGATAACTTTGGAGCACTTCACAGGACCCCCTTTGTGTGTCCTTTGTCTGGCCTTTCTTACCAACACTTCTGTCCGGCTGCCTCGGGCCTCCTCTTGGTAAACTTGGCGCCAGTTTCCCTGACCCTATGTGGTGCCTTCCTAGCGGGTGTAGCGAGGGGCTGCGCCACATAAAATGTCACAGCCTCCTGTTTCTAACTGAGGGTCATTTCCTGCCTCCACTAGTTTCGGGGACCGGTCTCCCCCTTTGGCCTGACCCCTCCACGCAGGTGGATTCGGGAGTGCGGTAGCGACTCACCCGTCCGCACCCCTGGGATCCCTTCGTTCCTCGTTCCTGGAGCCTTCTACGCTCCTCTTCCTTCCTTCTCCCTCTTCCAGGCCTGGGCTTCTGTTACTAGGCCCGCCTCCGTAGCAGAGCTCATGCAGAGCCCCTGCTCCCTGCCACTTCTGCTCAGACTTCTCTGCACTGAACTAAGATGGTGCCCACCTTTTATACTCCCTTCTCAATGCACCCAGGAACTGCTTCCTCCCTGCTCCTGCACTACAGGGTTCCCCTTCCTCAGTGTTCCCTCCCCCCACTCCAGCCAGGGACAGGGACTGTCGTGCCCATCTCAGGGGCATATTGGTCGCCCTGCCCCACGGCAATGTGGTGTAATGCATGCAGGTGTCGGGTCCTGATCCACACTACATCCTTACCTGAGAGTGAGATATCACACCTCTGGGTGAGTGCAATACCTCTGTAGCAACCGAGCCCTCAGGGTGCTACAGTTCCATTTATCTTCAGCCTAGGTGACGTATTGCGATACAGGGCCATGATTTTGGCTATAAAAGGGTCCCCTAGACCCCTACCCCAAGCTTTTTAAGAGAATCATATATGGCGTGCCAGGAGACTCTATGGAATGCTTTCTCAGCATCCAACGAGAGTATCTAATTACAAATTTTTAACTGCATCTAGCCCAGGAAATACTTTGTGCCTAGTAGCAGTGTCTGCTAGTCAGCGGATTATCCCGGCTGTTAAGCAAGCTACACCACCTGTAGTTTGGACACTTAATTTTTTCAAAGGAAATGCTTCGGGACCACGGGATACTCAGTGAAGAGCATCAGGAGGCACCCCAAGGCATAGGGGCTGGGACTGGCAGTAGGATGCTTTGCGGTGGACAGCCGAGCTCGATCCTTATAAAAGCTTTTTAACTGCAGCAGCTTTAGTGGACGCTACTGGAGCTGGAATTACGCGGCTGCTGGCATGAGACTTGCCCTCCAATAGATCCTTGTAAATGGATTTAAAGTGTATTCATTCAAATTAGAGAGACAATTTAAATTAAAAAGCTTAGAGCTGCCTCCACCACAGGGGGGCTCGCTCGACCCACCAGGGGACAGGCACCAGTATTGGGAGAGGGGGGCTGGCCGTCAGGGTTCACCGCGGCTCTGGCACAAACCCGGCGACGCGGAGGTGGCACGGGCAGGAGCGGACTGAACGTGTCGGCTTCTCACTTTTTGGATTTTAGAAGGGCATGACATGCCTATATCTGTGTCTCCCCCTCCTTTTACTCCTCCACCTCTTTTCTTTTCGCATGACTATATGTACATGTCACTTTTCCATGTGTTAGTTGTGTCTTCTGAGCAGTTTGTCAGCTTTTGGACACCTTTGAAGGTGTTTTCTATGTGTTTCTATGTGTTTTTGTTTGCCTGCCATTGGTTTTAACGGTGTTCGAAGGTGTTCGACGAACAGTTCGACGAACAGTTCGGCGAACACACGGGTGTTCGACGAACCGAACCGAACTCGAACACTACGGGGGTGGCTCAACACTAGCCCTGACTGATCTCTTGAAAGGGAAAAAATCGGTAATGGTTCAGTGGAACCCTCAGGCAGAGGAAGCTTTTCAGTCCATGAAGTTGGCCCTGTGTGGACAACCGGTCCTCATCAGCCCCAACTTCAAGGAAACCTTATTGTACAGACAGATGCCTCGGAGGTAGGCCTAGGGGCGGTATTGTCACAAAAAGTGAATGGTGAAGAGCACCCGGTCACCTACTTGAGTAGAAAACTTGTCCCGGCAGAGAAAAACTATAGCGTGGTAGAGAAGGAGTGTTTGGCTATTAAATGGGCCTTGGAATCGCTACGCTATTATTTACTCGGGCATCAGTTCCACTTGGTGACGGACCACTCACCCTTGGTATGGATGAGGAATGCCAAGGAGAGGAATGCGAGAGTCACCTGGTGGTTCCTGTCACTGCAAAATTTCAGTTTCTCTGTAGAACATCGCCCTGGGAAGTTGCAGGGAAATGCGGATGCCCTGTCCCGGGCACCCTGTATGGTGGCAAATGTTCAACCCCACAAGTTTGAACAGAAGGGGGGATATGTGAGGCAGTGACCGGAATCGTATACGAGGGACGTTATATATCCCCAGAATATGTACAGAGACCTATTAAACCCATTGGAGTGCATTGCAGTCACAGACACAGCTGCGGCTGCAATGCAGGAATGAAGGTGAGCAATCACCTGGTCAGACTACCTGGCTAAGGCAGATTAAGTAAAACCCGGCAATGCCTTCATTTCTTGGAGGAGGTCACAGGAGGCAGTGGGGCGGCCTCCTCCCTCCAACCCGGATTTTCCAGTGGCTCTTGCCACAGGTCCTTTAAAAACCCTGCACTAAGGATTAGTGTTGTTCTATGTTGCAACCTGCTAGGAGCACAGCAGGAAAGCTCAGCAGGACTGAGTGTGGCTGAACCACCGCCTAGGAAGGCTCTGCACCTGTCAGGCTCTGAGCGGCCCCGGCGTGGCTGTTGTCCCCGGCAACCGTTGTTTATGGACTCATGTTAACCCGGCTGCGAACCGGAGGACTTTGTGTTTACCCGTGAGTGCTGAATAAAAGCTGTTTATGTTGGACTTGCTTGGGTCACTGCTTCAGTTACTGCACGGTGTGAACACCGCCGCCTTACAGTGGAAACTCTGAATGTGGAAACTCTGAATGTGGAAACTCTGAATGTGGAAACTCTGAATGTGGAAACTCTGAATGTGGAAACTCCGAATGTGAAAACTCTGAATGTGGAAACTCTGAATGTGGAAACTCTGAATGTGGAAACTCTGAATGTGAAAACTCTGAATGTGGAAACTCTGAAAGTGAAAACAGGATCCTTGATGTGAACAACTGGCTGAGATGATGGTGCAGACAACAAGGATTTGGATTCCTGGACCACGGTGTGAATTACCTCTATGACGGACTCCTTGCCAGAGACGGACTACCCCTCAACAAACCCGGGAAACACACATTCACCAGGAGACTAGCAACACTCATCAGGAGGGCGTTAAACTAGAAGAAGAGGGGATGGGAAGAAAAACGCCGGACACGAACATGCAACCAGAGAACATACTAATGAAAGATATGAAGTGCGACAAAGAAGGTCCAAGACAAGATACTTGGAAGGGAGGTAAGAAAATTTCTAATTCAATCCACAGGGAGAAGATTGGAACAAAACAAAATCGTGTAAACTGCGTGCTAGCAAATGCCAGAAGCCTGACAAACAAGATGGATGAACTGGAAGCAGAAATATCTACAGGTAACTATGACATAGTGGGAATAACCGAGACATGGTTAGATGAAAGCTATGACTGGGCAGTTAACTTACAGGGTTACAGTCTGTTTAGAAGGGATCGAAGAAGTCGGAAAGGGGGTGGAGTCTGTCTATATGTAAAGACGTGTCTAAAGCCTACAATACGGGAGGATGTATGGGAGGGAAATGAGGAGGTCGAGTCCTTATGGGTGGAGATACATGGGGCAAAAAACAATAATAAAATTATCATAGGAGTCTGTTATAAACCACCAAATATAGCAGAAGCCACGGAAAGTCTATTAATGAGACAAATAGACGAAGTAGCAAAAAATAATGAGGTGATTATTATGGGGGACTTCAACTACCCCGATATAGACTGGGAAACCGAAAGCTGTAGATCTCAGAAAGGAAATAGGTTTCTGTCAATTATCAAAGACAATTATTTGTCACAACTTGTGCAGGAACCAACTAGAGGGACGGCCCTTTTAGACTTAATATTAACTAACAGGCCAGACAGAATAACTGAGGTGCAGGTCGGGGGGCACCTGGGAAATAGTGACCACAACATTATACAATTCCACATGTGCTTCAGTAGGTGCCCAGCAAGGGGGTCACAAAAACACTGAACTTCAGCTAAGAGATGCCCTTCACCTTATAGACTGGAATAGTATCTTCAGTAATAGGAGCACGGATAGAAAATGGGACATTTTCAAAACAGTCCTACATAGTCACTGTAGAAGGTCCATACCTTATGGGAATAAAAGGGCTAGGAATAGGAGGAAGCCAATGTGGCTAAATAAGGAGGTCAAGAGGGCAATGAAAAACAAAAAAAGGGCTTTCAGTAAACTTAAAGAAGAAGGCAGTGAGGAAGCGCTAATATCTTATAGGGAAAAAAACAAAATCTGTAAGAAACAAATAAGAATAGCAAAAGAGGAGACAGAGAGACTAATTGTCAAGGAAAGTAAAATGAATTCCAAACTGTTCTTTAACTATATAAACAGTAAAAGGATTAAAACTGATGGAGTTGGCCCATTGAAAAATAACCTGGGTAAAATCATAGAGGGCGATGAGGGTAAAGCGAACCTACTCAATAGCTTCTTCTCCACTGTTTTCACAAAAGAAAACAATTTATCGGAGGAAATGCAGAGTGATAAAGTAAACCCTCCGCTAAATATCACCCACCTAACCCAGGAGGAAGTTCAGAAACGCCTAAATAATATCAAAATAGACAAGTCACCAGGCCCAGATGGCATACACCCCCGGGTACTAAAAGAATTAAGTAATGTGATAGACAGGCCGCTGTATCTTATATTCAAGCACTCTTTATGGACAGGACCTGTCCCACTTGACTGGCGCCAAGCAAATGTGGTACCAATATTCAAAAAGGGGTTTAAAAGTGACCCTGGGAACTATAGAGCAGTCAGCTTAACGTCTGTTGTGGGTAAATTGTTTGAAGGATTTCTTAGAGATGCTATTGTAGAATATCTTAATGATAATAACTGTCTAACTCCATATCAACATGGATTCATGAGGGATCGCTCCTGATGGACTTCTACGAGGAGGTGAGCTCACAGCTGGACCGGGGAGAGTCAGTGGATGTTGTATACCTTGACTTCTCCAAAGCGTTTGATACCGTGCCACACAAAAGGTTGGTATATAAAATGAGAATGCTTGGTCTGGGGGATAATGTGTGCAAGTGGGTAAATAGCTGGCTGAGTGATAGAAAGCAGAGGGTGGTTATCAATGGAGTAAGCTCAGGGGGTGTCAGGGTTACTAGCGGGGGGCCTCAAGGGTCTGTCTTGGGCCCTATATTATTTAATATATTTATTAATGATCTAGTGGAAGGGTTGCATAGTAAAATAGCAATATTTGCAGATGATACTAAACTTTGTAAAGTAGTTAATACAGATGAGGATAGGGCACAGCTACAGGAGGATTTAGATAAATTGGAGAGTTGGGCCAAAAACTGGCAAATGGGGTTCAATGCCGATAAATGTAAGGTCATGCACATGGGAAAGAAAAACAGCAGTCACCCATACATATTAAATCGGAAACCGTTGGGGAAATCTGACATGGAGAAGGACCTGGGCGTCTTGGTTAATAGCAAATTAAATTGGAGTGCCCAGTGTCAGGCAGCAGCTGCAAAGGCAAATAGAGTCATGGCATGCATCAGAAGAGGAATAGGGGCATATGATGAGAACATTGTTCTTCCTCTGTATAAAGCGCTGGTAAGGCCGCACTTAGAATATTGTGCACAGTTATGGGCTCCGGTGCTCAGGAAAGACATATTGGAGCTAGAGAGGGTACAAAGGAGGGCGACTAAGGTAATAAAGGGAATGGAGGGACTAGAATACCCAGAGAGGTTGTCAAAATTAGGCCTATTTACGTTGGAAAAGAGAAGGCTTAGGGGATACCTCATAAACATGTATAAATACATCAGGGGGCAGTACAGAGATCTCTCCCATGACCTGTTTATACCAAGGATGGTGACAAAGACGAGGGGGCACACTATGCGTCTGGAGGAAAGGAGGTTCCTGCACCAGCATAGAAGGGGATTCTTTACGGTCAGAGCCGTGAGACTCTGGAACTCTCTGGGAGAGGAAGTGGTGATGTCCAACTCCCTTAATGAGTTCAAGACAGGCCTGGACGCCTTTCTTGAGAACAATAAAATTACATCTTATGCTTAGTGATAGTTAATTAATCCAGGGATTTAATCTGACTGCCAGATTGGAGTTGGGAAGTGAATTTTTCCTCAATGATGTAAATTGGCCTATACCGCATGGTTTTTTTTTTTGCTTTCCCCTGGATCAACGCTGCAGAATAGCTGCAGTGCACAAGAAATAGGCTGAACTCGATGGACGCTTGTCTTTTTACGGCCTTATAAACTATGTAACTATGTAACTATGTAACTCTGAATGTGGAAACTCTGAATGTGGAAACTCTGAATGTGGAAACGCTGAATGTGGAAACTCTGAATGTTGAAACTGATTGTGGAAGCTCTGAATGTGAAAACTCTGAACGTTAAAACTCTACATGTGAAAACTCTGAATGTGGAAACTCAGAATATGGAAACTCTGAATGTGGAAACTCTGAATGTGGAAACTCTGAATGTGGAAACTCTGAATGTGAAAACTCTGAATGTGAAATCTCTGAATGTGAAATCTCTGAATGTGAAAACTCTGAATGTGAAAACTCTGAATGTGAAAACTCTGAATGTAGAAACTCTGAATATAGAAACTCTGAATGTGAAAACTCTGAATATAGAAACTCTGAATGTGAAAACTCTGAATGTGAAAACTCTGAATTTGAAAACTCTGAATATAGAAACTCTGAATGTGAAAACTCTGAATATAGATACTCTGAATGTGAAAACTACGCATGTGGAAACTCTGAATGTGGAAATTCTGAATGTAGCAACTGAATGTGGAAACTCTGAATGTGAAAACTCTGAACGTTAAAACTCTACATGTGAAAACTCTACATGTGAAAACTCTGAATGTGGAAACTCAGAATGTGTAAACTCAGAATATGGAAACTCAGAATATGGAAACTCTGATTGCAGAAACTCTGAATGTGGAAACTCTGAATGTGGAAACTCTGAATGTGGAAACTCTGAATGTGGAAACTCTGAATGTGGACACTCTGAATGTGGAAACTCTGAATGTGGAAACTCTGAATGTGGAAACTCTGAATGTGGAAACTCTGAATGTAGAAACTGAATGTAAAAACTCTGAACGTTAAAACCCTACATGTGGAAACTCTGAAAGTGGAAACTCTGAAAGTGGAAACTCTGAAAGTGAAAACTCTGAATGTGGAAACTCTGAATGTGGAAACTCTGAAAGTGGAAACTCTGAAAGTGGAAACTCTTAAAGTGGAAACTCTGAATGTGGAAACTCTGAATGTGGAAACTCTGAATGTGGAAACTCCGAATGTGGAAACTCTGAATGTGGAAACTCTGATTGTGGAAACTACGCATGTGGAAACTACGCATGTGGAAATTCTGAATGTAGAAACTGAATGTGAAAACTCTGAATGTGGAAACTCCGCATGTGGAAATTCTGAATGTAGAAACTGAATGTGAAAACTCCGAATGTGGAAACTCCGAATGTGGAAACTCTGATTGCAGAAACTCTGAATGTGTAAACTCTGAAAGTGGAAACTCTGAATGTGGAAATTCTGAATGTAGAAACTGAATGTGGAAACTCTGAATGTGAAAACTCTGAACGTTAAAACTCTACATGTGAAAACTCTACATGTGAAAACTCTACATGTGAAAACTCTACATGTGAAAACTCTGAATGTGGAAACTCTGAATGTGGAAACTCTGAATGTGGAAACTCTGAATGTGGAAACTCTGAATGTGGAAACTCTAAATGTAGAAACTGAATGTGAACACTCTGAATGTGGAAACTCTGAATGTGGAAACTCTGAATGTGGAAACTCTGAATGTGGAAACTCTGAATGTGAAAACTCTGAATATAGAAACTCTGAATGTGAAAACTCTGAATTTGAAAACTCTGAATATAGAAACTCTGAATGTGAAAACTCTGAATATAGATACTCTGAATGTGAAAACTCTGAATATAGATACTCTGAATGTGAAAACTCCGAATGTAGAAACTCTGAATGTGGAAACTACGCATGTGGAAACTCTGAATGTGGAAATTCTGAATGTAGAAACTGAATGTGGAAACTCTGAATGTGAAAATTCTGAATGTGGAAACTCAGAATATGGAAACTCTGATTGCAGAAACTCTGATTGCAGAAACTCTGAATGTGGAAACTCTGAATGTGGAAACTCTGAATGTGGAAACTCTGAATGTGGAAACTCTGAATGTGGAAACTGAATGTAAAAACTCTGAACGTTAAAACCCTACATGTGGAAACTCTGAAAGTGGAAACTCTGAAAGTGGAAACTCTGAATGTGGAAACTCGGAATGTGAAAACTGTGAACGTTAAAACTCTACATGTGAAAACTCTACATGTGAAAACTCTACATGTGAAAACTCTACATGTGAAAACTCTGAATGTGGAAATTCTGAATGTGGAAACTCTGAATGTGGAAACTCTGAATGTGGAAACTCTGAATGTGAAAACTCTGAATATAGAAACTCTGAATGTGAAAACTCTGAATTTGAAAACTCTGAATATAGAAACTCTGAATGTGAAAACTCTGAATATAGAAACTCTGAATGTGAAAACTCTGAATATAGATACTCTGAATGTGAAAACTCTGAATATAGAAACTCTGAATGTGAAAAATCTGAATATAGATACTCTGAATGTGAAAACTCTGAACGTTAAAACTCTACATGTGAAAACTCTGAATGTGAAAACTCTGAATGTGGAAACTCAGAATGTGGAAACTCAGAATATGGAAACTCTGATTGCGGAAACTCTGAATGTGGAAACTCTGAATGTGGAAACTCTGAATGTGGAAACTCTGAATGTGGAAACTCTGAATGTGGAAACTCTGAATGTAGAAACTGAATGTAAAAACTCTGAACGTTAAAACCCTACATGTGGAAACTCTGAAAGTGGAAACTCTGAAAGTGGAAACTCTGAATGTGGAAACTCTGAATGTGGAAACTCTGAATGTGGAAACTCTGAAAGTGGAAACTCCGCATGTGGAAACTCTGAAAGTGGAAACTCCGCATGTGGAAATTCTGAATGTGAAAACTCTGAATGTGGAAACTCTGAATGTGGAAACTCTGAAAGTGGAAACTCTGAAAGTGGAAACTCTGAAAGTGGAAACTCTGAATGTGGAAACTCTGATTGTGGAAACTACGCATGTGGAAACTACGCATGTGGAAATTCTGAATGTAGAAACTGAATGTGAAAACTCTGAATGTGGAAACTCCGCATGTGGAAATTCTGAATGTAGAAACTGAATGTGAAAACTCTGAATGTGGAAACTCCGCATGTGGAAATTCTGAATGTAGAAACTGAATGTGAATACTCTGAATGTGGAAACTCCGAATGTGGAAACTCCGAATGTGGAAACTCTGAATGTAGAAACTGAATGTGGAAACTCTGAATATGAAAACTGTGAACGTTAAAACTCTACATGTGAAAACTCTACATGTGAAAACTCTGAATGTGGAAATTCTGAATGTAGAAACTGAATGTGAAAACTCTGAATGTGAAAACTCTGAATGTGGAAACTCTGAATGTGAAAACTGTGAACGTTGAAACTCTACATGTGAAAACTCTACATGTGAAAACTCTACATGTGAAAACTCTACATGTGAAAACTCTACATGTGAAAACTCTACATGTGAAAACTCTGAATGTGGAAATTCTGAATGTAGAAACTGAATGTGAAAACTCTGAATGTGAAAACTCTGAATGTGAAAACTCTGAATGTGAACACTCTGAATGTGGAAACTCTGAATGTGGAAACTCTGAATGTGGAAACTCCGCATGTGGAAATTCTGAATGTGAAAACTCTGAATGTGGAAACTCTGAATGTGGAAACTCTGAAAGTGGAAACTCTGAAAGTGGAAACTCTGAAAGTGGAAACTCTGAATGTGGAAACTCTGATTGTGGAAACTACGCATGTGGAAACTACGCATGTGGAAATTCTGAATGTAGAAACTGAATGTGAAAACTCTGAATGTGGAAACTCCGCATGTGGAAATTCTGAATGTAGAAACTGAATGTGAAAACTCTGAATGTGGAAACTCCGCATGTGGAAATTCTGAATGTAGAAACTGAATGTGAATACTCTGAATGTGGAAACTCCGAATGTGGAAACTCCGAATGTGGAAACTCTGAATGTAGAAACTGAATGTGGAAACTCTGAATATGAAAACTGTGAACGTTAAAACTCTACATGTGAAAACTCTACATGTGAAAACTCTGAATGTGGAAATTCTGAATGTAGAAACTGAATGTGAAAACTCTGAATGTGAAAACTCTGAATGTGGAAACTCTGAATGTGAAAACTGTGAACGTTGAAACTCTACATGTGAAAACTCTACATGTGAAAACTCTACATGTGAAAACTCTACATGTGAAAACTCTGAATGTGGAAATTCTGAATGTAGAAAGTGAATGTGAAAACTCTGAATGTGAAAACTCTGAATGTGAAAACTCTGAATGTGAATACTCTGAATGTGGAAACTCTGAATGTGGAAACTCTGAATGTGGAAACTCTGAATGTGAAAACTCTGAATATAGATACTCTGAATGTGAAAACTCTGAATGTAGAAACTCTGAATGTGGAAACTACGCATGTGGAAACTCTGAATGTGGCAACTCTGAATGTGGAAACTCAGAATGTGGAAACTCAGAATATGGAAACTCTGATTGCGGAAACTCTGATTGCGGAAACTCTGATTGCAGAAACTCTGAATGTGGAAACTCTGAATGTGGAAACTCTGAATGTGAAAACTCTGAATGTGGAAACTCTGAATGTGGAAACTCTGAATGTGGAAACTGAATGTAAAAACTCTGAACGTTAAAACCCTAAATGTGGAAACTCTGAAAGTGGAAACTCTGAAAGTGGAAACTCTGAATGTGGAAACTCTGAATGTGGAAACTCTGAATGTGGAAACTCTGAAAGTGGAAACTCCGCATGTGGAAACTCTGAAAGTGGAAACTCCGCATGTGGAAATTCTGAATGTGAAAACTCTGAATGTGGAAACTCTGAATGTGGAAACTCTGAAAGTGGAAACTCTGAAAGTGGAAACTCTGAAAGTGGAAACTCTGAATGTGGAAACTCTGATTGTGGAAACTACGCATGTGGAAACTACGCATGTGGAAATTCTGAATGTAGAAACTGAATGTGAAAACTCTGAATGTGGAAACTCCGCATGTGGAAATTCTGAATGTAGAAACTGAATGTGAAAACTCTGAATGTGGAAACTCCGCATGTGGAAATTCTGAATGTAGAAACTGAATGTGAATACTCTGAATGTGGAAACTCCGAATGTGGAAACTCCGAATGTGGAAACTCTGAATGTAGAAACTGAATGTGGAAACTCTGAATATGAAAACTGTGAACGTTAAAACTCTACATGTGAAAACTCTGAATGTGGAAATTCTGAATGTAGAAACTGAATGTGAAAACTCTGAATGTGAAAACTCTGAATGTGGAAACTCTGAATGTGAAAACTGTGAACGTTGAAACTCTACATGTGAAAACTCTACATGTGAAAACTCTACATGTGAAAACTCTACATGTGAAAACTCTGAATGTGGAAATTCTGAATGTAGAAACTGAATGTGAAAACTCTGAATGTGAAAACTCTGAATGTGAAAACTCTGAATGTGAACACTCTGAATGTGGAAACTCTGAATGTGGAAACTCTGAATGTGGAAACTCTGAATGTGGAAACTCTGAATGTGAAAACTCTGAATATAGATACTCTGAATGTGAAAACTCTGAATGTAGAAACTCTGAATGTGGAAACTACGCATGTGGAAACTCTGAATGTGGCAACTCTGAATGTGGAAACTCAGAATGTGGAAACTCAGAATATGGAAACTCTGATTGCGGAAACTCTGATTGCGGAAACTCTGATTGCAGAAACTCTGAATGTGGAAACTCTGAATGTGGAAACTCTGAATGTGAAAACTCTGAATGTGGAAACTCTGAATGTGGAAACTCTGAATGTGGAAACTCTGAATGTAGAAACTGAATGTAAAAACTCTGAACGTTAAAACCCTACATGTGGAAACTCTGAAAGTGGAAACTCTGAAAGTGGAAACTCTGATTGTGGAAACTACGCATGTGGAAACTACGCATGTGGAAATTCTGAATGTAGAAACTGAATGTGGAAACTACGCATATGGAAACTACGCATGTGGAAATTCTGAATGTAGAAACTGAATGTGAAAACTCTGAATGTGGAAACTCCACATGTGGAAATTCTGAATGTAGAAACTGAATGTGAAAACTCTGAATGTGGAAACTCCGCATGTGGAAATTCTGAATGTAGAAACTGAATGTGAAAACTCTGAATGTGGAAACTCCGAATGTGGAAACTCCGAATGTGAAAACTCTGAATGTGGAAATTCTGAATGTAGAAACTGAATGTGAAAACTCTGAACGTTAAAACTCTTCATGTGAAAACTCTACATGTGAAAACTCTACATGTGAAAACTCTACATGTGAAAACTCTACATGTGGAAACTCTACATGTGAAAACTCTGAATGTGGAAACTCTGAATGTGGAAACTCTGAATGTGGAAACTCTGAATGTGGAAACTCTGAATGTAGAAACTGAATGTGAACACTCTGAATGTGGAAACTCTGAATGTGGAAACTCTGAATGTGGAAACTCTGAATGTGGAAACTCTGAATGTGGAAACTCTGAATGTGGAAACTCTGAACGTGGAATCTGTAAATGTAGAAACTCTGAATGCAGAAACTTCGAATGTAGAAACTCTGAATGTGGAAACTCTGAAAGTAGAAACTGAATGTGGAAACTCCGAATGTGGAAACTCCGAATGTGGAAACTCCGAAAGTGGAAACTCTGAATGTGGAAACTCTGAATGTGGAAACTCTGAATGTGGAAACTCTGAATGTGGAAACTCTGAATGTGGAACCTCCGAATATGGAACCTCCGAATGTGGAAACTCCGAATGTGGAAACTCCGAATGTGGAAACTCTGATAGTAGAAACTGAATGTGGAAACTCTGAATGTGGAAATTCTGAATGTGGAAACTCTGAATGTGGAAACTCTGAATGTGGAAACTCTGAATGTGGAAACTCTGAATGTGGAAACTCTGAATGTGAAAACTTTGAATGTGAAAACTCTGAATGTGGAAACTCTGAATGTGGAAACTCTGAATGTGGAAACTCTGAATGTGGAAACTCTGAATGTGATGTGGAAACTCTGAATGTGGAAACTCTGAATGTGATGTGGAAACTCTGAATGTGGAAACTCTGAATGTGGAAACTCTGAATGTGATGTGGAAACTCTGAATGTGGAAACTCTGAATGTGATGTGGAAACTCTGAATGTGGAAACTCTGAATGTGATGTGGAAACTCTGAATGTGGAAACTCCGATTGTGGAACCTCCGAATGTGATGTGGAATCTCTGAACATGGAATGTGTAAATGTAAAAACTCTGAATGTGAAAACTCTGAATGTGGAAACTCCAAATGTGGAAACTCTGAATGTGGAAACTCTGAATATGAAAACTCTGAATGTGAAAACTCTGAATGTGGAAACTCCAAATGTGGAAACTCTGAATATGAAAACTCTGAATGTGAAAACTCTGAATGTGAAAACTCTGAATGTGAAAACTCTGAATGTGGAAACTCTGAATGTGGAAACTCTGAATGTGAAAACTCTGAATGTGGAAACTCTGAATGTGGAAACTCTGAATGTGGAAACTCTGAATGTGGAAACTCTGAACGTGGAAACTCTGAACGTGGAAACTCTGAACGTGGAAACTCTGAACGTGGAAACTCTGAACGTGGAAACTGAATGTGGAAACTCTGAATGTGGAAACTCTGAATGTGGAAACTCTGAATGTGGAAATTCTGAATGTAGAAACTGAATGTGGAAACTCTGAATGTGAAAACTCTGAATGTTGAAAGTGATTGTGGAAACTCTGATTGTGGAAACTCTGATTGTGGAAACTCTGATTGTGGAAACTCTGATTGTGGAAACTCTGATTGTGAAAACTCTGATTGTGAAAACTCTGATTGTGAAAACTCTGATTGTGGAAACTCTGATTGTGGAAACTCTGATTGTGGAAACTCTGATTGTGGAAACTCTGATTGTGGAAACTCTGAATGTGGAAACTCTGAATGTGGAAACTCTGAACGTGGAAACTCTGAACGTGGAAACTCTGAACGTGGAAACTCTGAACGTGGAAACTCTGAACGTGGAAACTCTGATTGTGAAAACTCTGATTGTGGAAACTCTGAATGTGGAAACTCTGAATGTGGAAACTCTGAATGTTGAAAGTGATTGTGGAAACTCTGATTGTGGAAACTCTGAATGTTGAAAGTGATTGTGGAAACTCTGAATGTGGAAACTCTGAATGTGAAAACTCTGAATGTGGAAACTCTGAATGTGGAAACTCTGAATGTGGAAACTCTGAATGTGGAAACTCTGAATGTGGAAACTCTGAATGTGGAAACTCTGAACGTGGAAACTCTGAACGTGGAAACTCTGATTGTGGAAACTCTGATTGTGGAAACTCTGAATGTGGAAACTCTGAATGTGGAAACTCTGAATGTTGAAAGTGATTGTGGAAACTCTGATTGTGGAAACCCTGAATGTTGAAAGTGATTGTGGAAACTCTGAATGTGGAAACTCTGAATGTGAAAACTCTGAATGTGGAAACTCTGAATGTGGAAACTCTGAATGTGGAAACTCTGAATGTGGAAACTCTGAATGTGGAAACTCTGAACGTGGAAACTCTGATTGTGGAAACTCTGATTGTGGAAACTCTGATTGTGGAAACTCTGAATGTGGAAACTCTGAATGTGGAAACTCTGAATGTTGAAAGTGATTGTGGAAACTCTGATTGTGGAAACTCTGAATGTTGAAAGTGATTGTGGAAACTCTGAATGTGGAAACTCTGAATGTGAAAACTCTGAATGTGGAAACTCTGAATGTGGAAACTCTGAATGTGGAAACTCTGAATGTGGAAACTCTGAATGTGGAAACTCTGAACGTGGAAACTCTGAACGTGGAAACTCTGATTGTGGAAACTCTGATTGTGGAAACTCTGATTGTGGAAACTCTGAATGTGGAAACTCTGAATGTTGAAAGTGATTGTGGAAACTCTGAATGTGAAAAGTCTGAATGTGGAAACTCTGAATGTGGAAACTCTGAATGTGAAAACTCTGAATGTGGAAACTCTGAATGTGAAAACTCTGAATGTGGAAACTCTGAACGTGGAAACTCTGAATGTAGAAACTGAATGTGAAAACTCTGAATGTGGAAACTACGCATGTGGATACTCTGAATGTGGATACTCTGAATGTGGAAACTCTGAATGTGGAAACTCTGAATGTGGAAACTCTGAATGTGGAAACTCTGAATGTTGAAAGTGATTGTGGAAACTCTGAATGTGAAAACTCTGAATGTGGAAACTCTGAATGTGGAAACTCTGAATGTGAAAACTCTGAATGTGGAAACTCTGAATGTGGAAACTCTGAATGTGAAAACTCTGAATGTGGAAACTCTGAACGTGGAAACTCTGAATGTAGAAACTGAATGTGGAAACTCTGAATGTGGAAACTACGCATGTGGATACTCTGAATGTGGATACTCTGAATGTGGAAACTCTGAATGTGGAAACTCTGAATGTGGAAACTCTGAATGTGGAAACTCTGAATGTGAAAACTCTGAATGTGGAAACTCTGAACGTGGAAACTCTGAATGTGGAAACTGAATGTGAAAACTCTGAATGTGGAAACTACGCATGTGGATACTCTGAATGTGGAAACTCTGATTGTGGAAACTCTGATTGTGGAAACTCTGATTGTGGAAACTCTCTGGAAACTCTGATTGTGGAAACTCTGATTGTGGAAACTCTGATTGTGGAAACTCTGAATGTGGAAACTCTGAATGTGGAAACTCTGAATGTGGAAACTCTGAACGTGGAAACTCTGAACGTGGAAACTCTGAACGTGGAAACTCTGAACGTGGAAACTCTGAACGTGGAAACTCTGAACGTGGAAACTCTGAACGTGGAAACTCTGAACGTGGAAACTCTGAATGTGGAAACTCTGAATGTGGAAACTCTGAATGTGGAAACTCTGAATGTTGAAAGTGATTGTGGAAACTCTGATTGTGGAAACTCTGAATGTTGAAAGTGATTGTGGAAACTCTGAATGTGGAAACTCTGAATGTGGAAACTCTGAATGTGAAAACTCTGAATGTGGAAACTCTGAATGTGGAAACTCTGAATGTGGAAACTCTGAATGTGGAAACTCTGAATGTGGAAACTCTGAACGTGGAAACTCTGAACGTGGAAACTCTGAACGTGGAAACTCTGATTGTGGAAACTCTGATTGTGGAAACTCTGATTGTGGAAACTCTGATTGTGGAAACTCTGAATGTGGAAACTCTGAATGTTGAAAGTGATTGTGGAAACTCTGATTGTGGAAACTCTGAATGTGGAAACTCTGAATGTTGAAAGTGATTGTGGAAACTCTGAATGTGAAAACTCTGAATGTGGAAACTCTGAATGTGGAAACTCTGAATGTGAAAACTCTGAATGTGGAAACTCTGAATGTGGAAACTCTGAATGTGGAAACTCTGAATGTGAAAACTCTGAATGTGGAAACTCTGAACGTGGGAACTCTGAATGTAGAAACTGAATGTGAAAACTCTGAATGTGGAAACTACGCATGTGGATACTCTGAATGTGGAAACTCTGAATGTGGAAACTCTGAATGTGGAAACTCTGAATGTGGAAACTCAGAATGTGGAAACTACGCATGTGGAATCTCCGCATGTGGAAATTCTGAATGTAGAAACTGAATGTGGAAACTCTGAATGTGGAAACTCCGCATGTGGAAACTCCGAATGTGATGTGGAACGTGTAAATGTAGAAACTGTGAATGTGATGTGGAATCTCTGAACGTGGAATGTGTAAATGTAGAAACTCTGAATGTGAAAACTCTGAATGTGGAAACTCTGAACGTGGAAACTCTGAATGCAGAAACTGAATGTGAAAACTCTGAATGTGGAAACTCCGCATGTGGATACTCTGAATGTGGATACTCTGAATGTGGAAACTCTGAATGTGGAAACTCTGAATGTGGAAACTCTGAATGTGGAAACTCAGAATGTGGAAACTACGCATGTGGAATCTCCGCATGTGGAAATTCTGAATGTAGAAACTGAATGTGGAAACTCTGAATGTGGAAACTCTGAATGTGGAAACTCTGAATGTGGAAACTCCGAATGTGGAAACTCCATGTGGAAATTCTGAATGTGGAAACTCTGAATGTGGATACTCTGAATGTGGATACTCTGAATGTGGAGACTCTGAACGTGGAGACTCTGAACGTGGAGACTCTGAACGTGGAGACTCTGAACGTGGAAACTCTGAATGTGGAGACTCCTAATGTGATGTGGAATGTGCTTTTCTACCTGTTTAGATTTATTGGGCTTTTTAAAACCTTTTTTCTCACTACAGTTTTAGTTTCTTAGTTTACTACCTGTGTATTTAAGGGTTAACTACATTGCACTAAAATCCTGAGGTGTAGATTTACTCACAAGGGGTTAATTAAGGGGAAGGGGTCATAATTAAGGGTCTATAAGGGGCAGCTGGTTGGGCATCAAGTCCTTTGGAAGTGCATTGAGGTGAAGGATACATTGCTGGAAAAGGAAAAAAAAAAAAAACTCTTTAAATCTCTTAGTTTGCGAGTGTGAACGAGCTGCGTGTGTCTGGAGCGTAAGTGCGAACGAAAGTAAGTGTGTGACTTGTTTTTCAGTGACTTTGGATTCAGGGAGTTTGGAAGGGAGGACTTAGGACTGAATTGCTGACTGTATTTCATTCTTTCTTTACTTTACTTTTTACTTATTTAATCCACCTGACCTACTTAGCTGATTTCCCCGTCCATACTTGATACTTAATTGATCCCCCGTCCATACTTAACTGATCCCCCGCCGATATCTAATTGATACACTTGCACATCCCTAATTGATCCCCGTCCATACACCTATATATAAATAATTGTGTTTTGTACTTGTATATATATACTGACTGTATCCCCATATTTAGAATGACGTCCATGTTGGCCGGAGCCGTGCAGTGTACATCTTGCGCAATGTATGCATTCCGTGAGCAACCGCTCGAGGATCCATACTGCTGCGAGAGATGTGAGCATATCGTGCACTTGGAAGCCCAAATTCTGGATCTAAGTGCTCAGATAGCGGTACTGAGGAGCATCGACAACATGGAACGGAGTTTGCTGCTCACCGAGCAGACACTCAATGGGTCAATACTGGGGGTGGAGCATAGAGGGGAAGTGCAGGCTGAACAGGCAGGGAGCTGGATAACAGTTAGGAGGGATAGAGGGAAGAAGTATAGGAAGGCTGGTTCAGAACCGGCATTATTGAAGCACGACAGATCCTCTGACCGCCGGGGGAGTGTATGCTCCAGTAATGAGGGGGAGGGGGGAAGTGTAGGGCAGGCAAGACAGGTTCTGGTAGTGGGTGACTCTATTATTAGGGGGACAGACAGGGCAATCTGTCACAAAGACCGGGATCGCAGAACGGTGTGCTGCCTCCCTGGCGCTCGAGTCCGGCACATCGCGGATCGGGTAGACAGGTTACTGGGTGGGGCTGGTGAAGACCCAGCGGTCATGGTTCACATCGGCACCAATGACAAGGTGAGTGGTAGATGGAGGGTCCTTAAAAATGATTTCAGGGACCTAGGTAGGAAGCTTAGGGCAAGGACCTCCAAGGTAGTTTTCTCAGAAATACTACCAATCCCGCGAGCCACACAGGAGCGCCAACGGGAAGTTAGGGAGGTGAATAAGTGGCTAAAGAGTTGGTGCAAGGCAGAAGGGTTTGGGTTCATGGAGAACTGGACCGACTTCGCGGTCGGCTACAGGCTCTACCGTAGGGACGGGCTGCACCTCAATGGGGAGGGTGCAGTGGTGCTGGGGAAGAAGATGGCTAATAGGTTGGAGGAGTTTTTAAACTAGAGACGGGGGGGGGGGAAACCAAGGAAATAGGTGGGATGTGAGGCAAGCAAGGGGGAAGGGGAGAAGTGAATATAATGAGGGTGGAGAGGGGGGTGGGGATAGTACAGTTAGATCATTAGAGAAGTATAGGATGCTAAATAACCCCAAAGTTTTATCTTGCATGCTGACCAACGCAAGAAGCCTGACCAATAAGGCAGATGAGCTGTGGGTGCTTATATCGGGGGAGAGGTATGACTTCGTAGGTATAACAGAGACTTGGCTAGACGATAGCTCCGACTGGACGGTAAATTTATTAGATTATAGTTTATTTAGAAGGGACCGGAAACAGGGGAAGGGCGGAGGAGTCTGCTTATATGTAAAGTCATGTCTAAAACCCAGACTAAGGGAAGATATAGGAGAGGGAGAAGAGGGGGTTGAGTCCATGTGGGCAGAGATAGAGGGGGCAAAAAATAATAATAAAATATTACTGGGGGTTTGCTATAAGCCACCAAATATAACAGAGGAGAATGAGAATCTGCTATTAGGACAAATAGACAAAGTAGCAAAACATAATGAAGTGATTGTAATGGGGGATTTCAACTACCCGGATATTGACTGGGAAACAGAAACCTGTAGATCTCAGAAAGGAAAAAGGTTCTTGACAAATATTAAGGATAATTATCTCTCCCAACTAGTGCAGGAACCAACGAGAGGGAAGGCCGTGTTGGACTTAATATTGACTAATAGGCCTGATAGAATAACTGAGGTACAGATAGGGGGGCACCTAGGTAATAGCGACCATAATATTATCGACTTCAAAATGCCCTTCAGTAGGGTTATCAATAAGGGAACAACAAAAACATTAAACTTTAGGAGGGCGAAGTTTGATCAGCTGAAAGAAAGCCTTCAACTTATTGACTGGGACAAAGTTCTTAATCAAAGGAATACGAATAGTAAATGGGAAACCTTCAAAAGAATTCTGAATACTCAGTGCGAGAGGTATATACCGTATGGGAATAAAAGGGCCAGAAATAAGAGGAAACCAATATGGTTGAACAAGAACGTAAAAGGGGCGTTAAATAGCAAAAAAGAGGCATTCAAGAGATTAAAACAGGAAAACAGTAAGGAGGCACTAATGTGTTACAAGGAAAAAACGAGAACCTGTAAAAAACAAATAAAAATAGCGAAGGAGGAAACAGAGAGACGTATTGCTAGGGAAAGTAGATCAAATCCCAAACTGTTCTTTACGTATATAAATAGTAAAAGGATTAAATCGGATAATATTGGACCGATAAAAAGTGAGGAAGGCAAAATCATAGAGAAAGATGAGGATAAAGCTAATCTATTAAATATTTTTTTTCGACAACTTTCACAAAGGAAATCGAACTAACAGGAGAAATGAGAAGTGACAAACTTAATCCTCCACTAAGTATGACAAATCTAACCCAAGCTGGGGTACAGAAACGCCTCAGTAACATTAAAATAAACAAATCACCAGGACCTGATGGCATACACCCACGGGTACTAAGGGAACTAAGTAATGTGATAGACAGACCCTTATATCTTATATTTAAGGACTCTGTTGAGACTGGGTCTGTACCACTTGATTGGCGACAGGCGAATGTAGTGCCAATATTCAAAAAGGGAGCGAAAAGTGACGCTGGAAACTATCGGCCGGTGAGTCTGACGTCCGTTGTGGGCAAAATTTTTGAAAGCTTCATTAAAGAGGCAATTACGGATCTTGATGCTAATAATCTATTAACCCCGAACCAACATGGATTCATGAGGAATCGCTCCTGCCAAACAAACCTGATTGACTTCTACGAGGAGGTTAGCTCTCGAGTAGATCAGGGGGAACCAGTGGATGTCGTGTATCTCGACTTCTCAAAAGCGTTCGATAGCGTGCCACATAATAGGTTGGTATACAAAATGAGAATGATGGGGCTGGGGGAAAATGTCTGCAAGTGGGTAGCTAACTGGCTAGAGGATAGAAGGCAGAGGGTGGTTATAAATGGAATATACTCAGATTGGGTAAGCGTCACTAGTGGGGTACCACAGGGGTCTGTACTAGGCCCAATGTTATTTAATATCTTTATTAACGACATAGTCAACGGGATAAATAGTAAAATATCAATATTTGCAGATGACACAAAGTTATGTAAAACAATTAATACAAAAGAGGACAGTGCAGACCTACAGAGGGATTTGGATAAGCTGGGTAGGTGGAGCATTAAATGGCAAATGAGGTTTAACGAGGAGAAATGTAAGGTCATACATATGGGAAGGAAAAATGGAAGTCACCAGTACTCACTGAATGGGAAATCATTGGGGAATTCAGAGATGGAGAAGTGTGACACCCCAGGGGTCTGGTTGTCACAGTGATAGAGATATTACGTCTGAGAGCAGGTGGGAGGTCCTTTGGTCAGGGATCCTGTGCATGCCACACCTCCTGCCCAGCCTTGGGAGGGGAAGAACTTCCCCTGTATAAACCCGGGGCTGAGGCAGGGTTAGTGAGTCCAGGAAGAGTAGAGACAAGAGCAGCATAGGAAGCAGCAGAGTCACAAGGAGTCAGGGGCTGGCAGCTAAAGAGCTCGCCCTGACTAAGAAGATTCTTTACCGGACCCGGAGTCCGAGGCTGTGGGGACTAACTTCTACCCAGCAGCAGAATCCGTCAGGCAGGGGATTTCAGGTCCCCTGGCCCAGAAGCCCGAAGGCCCGGTCACACGCGTGGGACCAGCACCGCCATCGTGGAGCGGAAGCCATTAGAAGGCCCCGAGTCACCGGCCATACGGGTGAGCACCACACGGTACACTCAGGGACGTGGGCTACTTACATCAGCTTCTAGCAAGGTAGCCAGAAGAGTACAGTCAGCTTGGGAGGCCTACAACTACGCCTGGCCAGGGGAGATCCCATCTGCTCAAGGACTGACCAGGCCCCGTTCGCTAGCAAGTACTCCGGGAGGGTCTATCGTTGTTACCAGTAAAGACCCTGAACGCTACCATACCGTCTCTGAGTGGTTCCTGCTACCCCCATCATCCACGTCGGCTGCCCTGAGGCCATACCCCTCCCGTTGGGGGTTATACTATCACGCTGCACCATCCTTCCACCGGCCTCAGCGGTCTGCCCTGCAGCAGCAGCCCCCTGGCTGCATTCAACGGGTGGCGTAGTCATCAACCATTTTCTACCGCTAACAGACTGCCGTCCAGTTTGACTCCCTGGGCACGGACCGGGTCACCGCCACGAGACTACAACCCTAAACAGATCCGGCTCCGGGTAAGCTCCCGCGTGCGCAACGCAGCGCGACACAGGCCCAGGGGCACGTCAGAAGGACTTGGGCATCTTGATTGATAGCAAACTAAATTGGAGTTCCCAAAGTCAGGCAGCTGCTGTAAGGGCAAACAGGGTAATGGGTAGAGATGAGCGTTGTTCTACTCGAACTGTTCGCCAATCTCAAATTCGAGCTGTTTTGGGCGGTGTTCGAGCCGTTCGGCGAACACGAACAATTTGAGAAAAATTCGGCTGTTCGAGGTTATGTTCGATAACTGTTCATGCACCAAAATCATAACTGGATTTTTTCTCAGTAATGATGAAAATTAATGTTAATACGCAGTTTGAGTGTACAGCGGGGCGGGGGGAGGGGCAGGGGATGGATCTCTACAGGAACAATGAAGATCTCCATTTTTTTTTCTCTTTCCCGCATTTACAGTGGGGAGGTGCAATCTGTCAGCCTATCAGCAGCGCACACACGGAGCGAAGTGCTTTTTTTCACACAAGCAAGGGCATGTGTCATTGGCAGTGTATGTCACATGTCCTTGCCCTATAAGACCAAGCCATTTTCCCCGTCGCCACCATTTTCTCACTGCTGCAGCTGCGTGTTAGACGGCACCGCTGTTGCTGTGTGCGCTATACCTTGTTAATTTCAAGCCAATTTAAGCACAAATCTACAGATAGCTTGGGAGTAGGGAATAGCTGTGATTGCAGTCCTTTTAAGGACTAGGTTACAGCATTTCCTATGACTTTTATCAGGCAGGTCTGTGCTCTTAAATAGATAGGTTGTGGGAGTAAAGACTAATTGTAATTGGAGTCCTTTTCAGGACTAGGTTACATCAGTTCCTATCAGTTTTTGCCAGGCAGGTCTGTGCCAGTGCTGTGCAAGTTTTTTTCACAGCATTTGGCTGAATCTAGCAAAGCTAATCCTTTTTGGCCTATTGCAGAGTGTGTTAGTCAGTGGAGTAGCCTATCTGTGTTGCAAGATATACCACCTGTGTATAGAATACCAATTTTTTTACTGCACCTAGTGAAGTAAAATCTTTTGGGCATAGCATCATTCTATTAGTCCATCTATACTGACCTCCATCAGGTTGCAAACTGAATATATTTTTTTCTGCATCTACCTCTGAAAAAATATTGGGCTTCTAGCTGTGTGTGGGACTTGTTGTATTAGTCCATCTATACTGACCTCCATCAGGTTGCAAACTGAATATATTTTTTTCTGCATCTACGTCTGAAAAAATATTGGGCTTCTAGCTGTGTGTGGGGCTTGTTGTATTAGTCCATCTATACTGACCTCCATCAGGTTGCAAACTGAATATATTTTTTTCTGCATCTACGTCTGAAAAAATATTGGGCTTCTAGCTGTGTGTGGGACTTGTTGTATTAGTCCATCTATACTGACCTCCATCAGGTTGCAAACTGAATATATTTTTTTCTGCATCTACCTCTGAAAAAACATTTGGGCTTCTAGCTGTGTGTGGGACTTGTTCTATTAATCCATCTATACAGACCTCCATCAGGTTGCAAACTGAATATATTTTTTTCTGCATCTACCTCTGAAAAAATATTTGGGCTTCTAGCTGTGTGTGGGACTTGTTCTATTAATCCATCTATACTGACCTCCATCAGGTTGCAAACTGAATATATTTTTTTCTGCATCTACGTCTGAAAAAATATTGGGCTTCTAGCTGTGTGTGGGACTTGTTCTATTAATCCATCTATACTGACCTCCATCAAGTTGCAAATTCAAAATAATTTTTTGTCTGCATCTAGCTCTGAAAAAATATTGGGCTTCTAGCTGTGTGTGGGACTTGTTCTATTAGTCCATCTATACTGACCTCCATCAGGTTGCAAATTGAATATAATTTTTATCTGCATCTAGCTCTGAAAAAATATTTGGCCTTCTAGCAGTGTGTGGGACTTTCTCTATTAGTCCATCTATACTGACCTCCATCAGGTTGCAAATTAAAAATAATTTTTATCTGCATCTATCTCTGAAAAAATATTTGGGCTTCTAGCAGTGTGTGGGACTCATTGTATTAGGCCATCTATACCAAGCTCCACCAGCTTTGAAATTAATAATCATTTTTAGCTGCATCTAGCCCTGAAAATAATTTTTCCCAATAGTGGTAGCAATAGAAATATGGGGCGCGCGCCTGGCTAACAAAAATATACGCTTCATAACACAAAACACCAGCCTAGCGCACTGCATTAATAAGATGGCATCATCGTCTCTCCCAGTGCTAGGCCTACTACGCAGGCTAGTATTCCTGTGCCTAAAACACAATGTATGGGTCCGCGCTAGCCACTATGCTGAGGGGTATAAAGCTGCTGCTAACGCTTTATAACAATTCAATTGGCAGATTTTCACAGAGCTCTTCCCCAACGCCCACCCATCGGGCAACAGTTCCCCACCCTCCCTATGGGATCTAGTGGCGAATAGTTGATGCCATTAATCAGAGCGTCAGTTGCCCCGTCAACGTGGCAAGCATACGGTAAGGCATGGGAAGAGTGGACACGACTAGTAGCAGGCAGACGGGTTGACCAATGTGAACAAGCCAGATCACAAGTCACCATAGAATTTCTCCACCAGCTAATGATGAGGGGCATATCAGGGGCGTCAGCGCAGCGGTGTCTGACCGGAGTAGCATTTCACTTCCAACTACTGAATTGGGGAGATGTGACAAAGATTCATCATCAGACAATCCATAAAAGGGTGGAAAAGGGGTCAGCCAAGTCAGGAATGTAGACGTCCCGTCCCGTGTCACTAAAACTGATTTCTCACATCTTATCCCTAACACCATTAACATGACACTCACAATTTGAAGCAACACTAATGTCTACTGCATTTGTGATCGCCTTCTTCGGGGCGCTATGTATAAGCGAATTAGTCCCTCAATCCAAAATTACCACCAGTGGACGCTTATTACACCAGGAAGTAGTCATAGCCAATAATGCAATACGTGTACGCATACACCAATCGAAAACGGTTCCAGCGGGCAGGGGTACTTGGGTACTTCTACAACCCACAAACGGTACACTGAGTCGGGTAACAATAGTAAAAACATATCTAACCATCAGATCACAAAGTAATTTCTTCGTATCACACATTGATGGAACGCCATTATCAAGATACCTGTTCCAAGCTATATTTAATAAATGCATAACATCGGCAGGGAACCACCCCAAAGATTACGGGACACACTCATTCCGCATAGGTGTGGCCACGGAAGCAGCAAGAGCAGGACTGTCAGAAACGAAAGTTCAGAGGATAGGGAGATGGCGATCCACGTGTTTGGCGAGATACATAAGACCGGACTTGTTATCCTAACGTGGTTTGTTTCTTTTACAGGTGATGCTAAGCCAACAGTGTGAGTGATAGGCCACTCGTATATATATTGGGCACAAAAAAGGGCGAAAGTCCGCCAAGGCGGGAGGAAATTAGAGTTTCATAACACATATTTCAACTGGAGAGGTATTAGAGGCCTGCTATGGCCACAGGTACTAATGGAGGTAATCAAGGTAGGGAGAGAGGCAAGAGGTCCGGTCATCTTAGTTATACAGGCCGGGGGAAACAACCTAGGTCATCACAAGAGCGCATAACTAATGGCAATAATGAAACTAGACACTGAGCGCTTCAGAGAATTTTTCACAAAATTAGCTATAGTATGGTCAGAGATTGTGCCGATAGCGGTATGGCAAGGTGCGCGAGACATCACGGCCATCGAATGGACAAGGCGGGTAATAAATATTCGGATGGCAAAATTTAGAAGAGACAGAGGCGGTGTAGTGATACGACATCGACAACTGGAAGGAGATAAAGCAGGCCTCATACGGCCCGACGGTGTTCACTTAATAGATATTGGACTGGACATATTCCTGTCAGGACTCCAGGACGGAGTGGAACAAGCGTTAAGAGTGATGGGTGGGGGTCAGAGTCCTGCATATGAGTACGCTGGATCCTCCGTGGCCTGGAAATAGAAAGGACATGTTGGAGAGTTACACTTGTTGGCCAACTTGCCGGAGTGGGGACCCAGGGCATGCTGCAACAAGCTGAATTATTTTAGAAATAAAATGCCTCTCTAATGGAATGAGTATAAAGAGTTAATAAAGCTGTGACCGATCCTCACCCATCCAGTTGTAAGAGTTACATTATTGGGTTGTCCATGAAAGGGGGGCGGTAGGGGGGCTGAGCATCTGGGTTTGGTTGGGGGTCCCCACAGTCTGCCTAGGCTAGATTAATTTAAAAATTCTTATTAGATACACAGGCGGTGCAGCTTGCTTCGCAGCTGGGCTACTACGCCCAAAGTATTGCCTAGGCTAGATGCAGTTAAAAATTCTACGCTGACTAGCAGACACTGAAGATTTGGAGCAGACCTCTGAGTAAACAGCTCTTCAGACTCAACCATCTGTGTTACCCCAAGCCATAGTGTATGTAGTTTCTTACAGTTAAAAGGGGGGGGTGCGACCCAACCCACCTGGAATTGACGATGCCAACGTCACGTAAGACACAGCAAGGGGACTCCCAAAATTGTGGCACAGACACCACTTAACCCTAGAACGCATACCTGTGGCCTTGCAGGCCCGCCCAGTTAATTGCTTTCTATTTTCTGCAAGATTGCTTTAGTTAGAATTTTGAAACTCTAGGTATTCTTCATGTATATAGTTGTTTGTCATTTGAGTTTGAGTTATTCCATGTTATTTGCACACGGGCCTAAAGGGCCCCAGGTATGTGAAAGTGTAGATTTTTATGGTCATGCGTTCTAGGGTTAAGTGGCATCAATTGCCCCACTGTTGCTTAAAACGGTTGGTGAGGTGATTTTACCAAATCCCCAAGCTTTTAGTCTCCCAAGGATGACACAGGGGTAGAAATGTCCTTGCGAATCCATGATTTGATCATCTTTATGAACGTGAGTCTGTCTACATTCTCAGTGGACAGCCGCATGCGCTTATCTGTCAGCACACCACCAGCAGCGCTGAACACACGTTCAGAGAGAACGCTGGCTGCATGGCATGACAAGATCTCCAAGGTGTAAGTGGCTAGCTCCGGCGATTTATCAAGATTGGAATACCAAAATGAGCAAGGGTCCAGTGACACAGTCATGGCTTCGATGTTCACTTGGAGATTCTCCTGTACCATCCTCTGTAGGCATTGACTATGTGTCAGACTTCTTGTCTCCTGTGGCCTTGCAAAGGATGGTCTAAAAAAGTGGTGAAACGATTCCACAAAATTGCTGTTACCAGCAGATACTGTGTTACTGTTACTGTTTGAGTGATGAAGACTAGAGATGAGCGTTGTTCTACTCGAACTGTTCGCCAATCTCAAATTCGAGCTGTTTTGGTCGGTGTTCGAGCCGTTCGGCGAACACGAACAATTTGAGAAACATTCGGCTGTTCGAGGTTATGTTCGATAACTGTTCGTGCACCAAAATCATAACTGGATTTTTTCTCAGTAATGATGAAAATTAATGTTAATACGCAGTTTGAGTGTACAGCGGGGTGGGGGGAGGGGCAGGGGATGGATCTCTGCAGGAACAATGAAGATCTCCATTTTTTTTTCTCTTTCCCGCATTTACAGTGGGGAGGTGCAATCTGTCAGCCTATCAGCAGCGCACACACGGAGCGAAGTGCTTTTTTTCACACAAGCAAGGGCATGTGTCATTGGCAGTGTATGTCACATGTCCTTGCCCTATAAGACCAAGCCATTTTCCCCGTCGCCACCATTTTCTCACTGCTGCAGCTGCGTGTTAGACGGCACCGCTGTTGCTGTGTCCGCTATACCTTGTTAATTTCAAGCCAATTTTCGCACAAATCTACAGATAGCTTGGGAGTAGGGAATAGTTGTGATTGCAGTCCTTTTAAGGACTAGGTTACAGCATTTCCTACGACTTTTATCAGGCAGGTCTGTGCTCTGAAATAGATAGGTTGTGGGAGTAAAGACTAATTGTAATTGGAGTCCTTTTCAGGTTACATCAGTTCCTATCAGTTTTTGCCAGGCAGGTCTGTGCCAGTGCTGTGCAAGTTTTTTTCACAGCATTTGGCTGAATCTAGCAAAGCTAATCCTTTTTGGCCTATTGCAGAGTGTGTTAGTCAGTGGAGTAGCCTATCTGTGTTGCAAGATATACCACCTGTGTATAGAATACCAATTTTTTTACTGCACCTAGTGAAGTAAAATCTTTTGGGCATAGCATCATTCTATTAGTCCATCTATACTGACCTCCATCAGGTTGCAAACTGAATATAATTTTTTTCTGCATCTAGCTCTGAAAAAATATTTAGGCTTCTAGCAGTGTGTGGGACTTGGTCTATTAGTCCATCTATACTGACCTCCATCAGGTTGCAAATTAAAAATAATTTTTTTCTTCATTTAGCTCTGAAAAAATATTTGGGCTTCTAGCAGTGTGTGGGACTTGTTCTATTAGTCCTTCTATACTGACCTCCAGCAGGTTGCAAACTGAATCTAATTTTTTTCTGCATCTAGCTCTGAAAAAATATTGGGCTTCTAGCTGTGTGTGGGTCTTGTTCTATTAATCCATCTATACTGACCTCCATCAGGTTGCAAACTGAATCTAATTTTTTTCTGCATCTAGCTCTGAAAAAATATTGGGCTTCTAGCTGTGTGTGGGACTTGTTCTATTAATCCATCTATACTGACCTCCATCAGGTTGCAAAGTGAATATAATTTTTTTCTGCATCTAGCTCTGAAAAAATATTTGGCCTTCTAGCAGTGTGTGGGACTTGTTCTATTAGTCCATCTATACTGACCTCCATCAGGTTGCAAACTGAATATATTTTTTTCTGCATCTACCTCTGAAAAAATATTGGGCTTCTAGCTGTGTGTGGGTCTTGTTCTATTAATCCATCTATACAGACCTCCATCAGGTTGCAAACTGAATATAATTTTTTTCTGCATCTAGCTCTGAAAAAATATTTGGCCTTCTAGCTGTGTGTGGGACTTGTTGTATTACTCCATCTATACTGACCTCCATCAGGTTGCAAATTGAATATAATTTTTTTCTGCATCTAACCCAGCCAATAGTTTTGGCCTAATACCACAGTTTGGCCACTCAGCTCTGCTCGGTTACCATCCATTGTTTTTTTGTGCAAACAACTCCAGAGTTGTGAATTAGTTAACCACCAAAATGAGTGGAAAAAGGCCTGCTGCTGGTGGAAAGGGGAATAGGCGTGTTGGGAAGGGGAAAAAAGGTTGTGTCCGTGGGGTAGGTGTTAAAGCAACAGTAACATCTGCAGAAGAAAGACCATCTTCCAGCCAAACTAAAATGTCTACTTCTTTTAGCGGACAATGTGATAAGATCCCTTTCTTACGGCCACGCCAATCGCTACAAATTCCAGATGAGGCACAAAAACAGCAGGTGCTTCAACGGATATCAAGTGCTCCTTTAAGTGGGCTCTCCTCCACATCAACTTCAACATCACAAATACTCCAGTCCTCAAAGGTGTCACCCAAATCGCACTTGCTTCCTCACAGCTCCCAAATCTCCAGCTGCCCGTCTGAGTATGAGGTAGAACAGATGGTTGAGTCTGCAGAGCTGTTTACTCATACTATAGCCTGGGAATCAGAGGTCGACTCCAGCGCTTCTGTGAATCCAGACGAGGAAATGATCTGCACTGATGCCCAGAATCTTTATGAGTCGGATCCAGGACCAGACGCAGAAGGTTCTGACCATAATGTAGACCCTCATTCCTAAACTGTAACTCCTGTTGGTGGAGACAATGAGGAAGACGATGATAAGACTCAAATACCTGATTGGAGCGACAACTTTAGTTTTTTGTCAGGGCAGGAACAGGTTGGCTCTGAGGACGACGGGTGTGATAACACACAGGGTGATGATGATGAGGTTGGAGATCCCACTTACTGTCAACCCACAGTCAGCCAAGAGATGAGGTCAGCAGAGGAGGTGGAGGAAGATGCTAGTGACGACGAGGTCAGGTTGCGCCTTCCTGGACAGAGACGTAGTACTGGAAGCACGTCAACAACTGCATCCTCAAACACAACTCTGCCTCTCACCACAAGTCGTGGTGGCTCTTCAGGTCGCATGGGTGCTAAGCCTTGCATAGCCTGGGCATTTTTTCAGATCGATAAAGATGACCCAACTCGTGTTATCTGTAACATTTGTCAGCAAAAGCTAAGTAGAGGCCAAAAAATACATAGTTTGAGTACTTCATGCATGAACCGGCACATGGACATGAAGCATAAGTTGCAGTGGGAAGCTCAGTGTGCTACAATGCGGCCTAGCCGGCCGGGCCAACCACCGTCTGCCATATCTTGTGCATCCGCGGCCTCTTCATCCTCTGTGACTGGGGGGACAGCAGTCACACCTGTTTTGGGGCGCAGACCTGCCACCTCTTTACCCGCAACAGCCAGCGTGATTGGCAGGTCATCATTTTCTTTGGAGGTGGTAACACCAGCTGGTGTTGAGCGCTGTCCGACATCGATAGCACCACCTTTGGATCAAGGCAACCTAACCTGTCCGCCTGCATCTTCCTCACAGACCGGCAGTTTGCCGGGGACACCCTTATCAACCCCGTCTAAGCACAATAGCCAGCCCTCGGTCCCTCAGATGTGGACAAGTAAAAGACCATTTTCTCCTAGCCATGAGAAAGCTAAGAGGTTGAATTTCACCATCTGCAAGCTCTTGGCTACAGAAATGCTGCCTTTCCGCCTGGTGGACACAGAGGATTTTCGAGACCTTATGTCCGTCGCAGTGCCCCAGTACCAGATGCCCAGTCGGCACTACTTCTCAAAGAAAGGTGTGCCTGCGCTCCACCAGCATGTCGCACACAACATCACCGCTTCTTTGAGAAACTCTGTGTGTGACAGGGTGCATTTCACCACAGACACTTGGAAGAGTAGGCATGGACAGGGGCGTTACATGTCGCTGACTGGGCACTGGGTAACTATGGTGACAGCAGGACAAGGGGCTGCTGTCCAAGTCTTGCCGTTCCCACGAGTTGTGCGTCAATCCTCTTTATGTCAAAGTTCCTCCACTGCTTCTGCCTCCTCAACCTCCTCTCGGTCTTCCACCTGCACCCAAAGCCTGTCTGGTCATGCCACAAGCTTTCTAACTGCGCAGAAGGGATCCTGCACACCTCCTTACTATGCTGGCAGTAGGGCTCAACGTCATCAGGCGGTTTTTACATTGAAATGTCTGGGAAATGTGAGTCACACAGCTGAGGAGTTGTGGTCAGCTCTGGAGAACCAATTTCATGAATGGTTGTCTCCACTGGACCTGAAACCAGGGAAGGCCGTGTGCGACAATGCTGCAAACCTGGGTGCGGCCCTTCGCCGGGGCAATGTCACACACGTGCCTTGTATGGCTCACGTGTTGAACCTGGTTGTCCAGCAATTTTTAGCCCACTATCCCAGACTAGATGGCCTTCTGCAGAGGGCATGGTCGCTGTGTGCTCACTTCCGCCGTTCGCATCCCGCAGCTCAGCGACTTACATCTCTATAGAAGTCGTTGGGCCTGCCACTTCACCGGCTAAAATGCGATGTGCCTACCCGGTGGAATTCAACTCTGCACATGTTGCAGCGACTGTGGCAGCACCGACAAGCCCTGGTGCAATACGTTCTGACGTATAGCCTGGGCCAACGAGATTCAGAGGTGGGGCAAATCACGCTGGAGGAGTGGTCTCAGATCAGGGACCTATGCACCCTTCTGCACAGTTTTGAAATGGCGACGAAGATGTTTAGTGCTGACGATGCCATTATCAGCATGACTATTCCGGTGATTTACATGCTGGAGCACATGTTAAACAGAATTCGGAGTCAGGTGGTGGCACGAGAGGAGGTGGAGGAAGTAGAGGAGGAGGAGATGTATGCAGAAGGGCTAACATCTGCAAGGTCCAGACGGTCGGCAGCACCAAGGCGGCAGGCATGTGAGGGTGGGGGAGATGGTTTTACCAGGGCGCATGGTAGCAGCCAAACTAGTGAGGAAGGTGCAGGAGCCCAGGAAGAAGTGGAGGACGAACTGATGGAAGACTCATCAGATGAGGGAGACCTTGATCACATTTCTGTTGTGCGACGTTGGGGGGAGAGGACAGAGGAAGGAAGCATGATTGTTACCTCGCCACCAACACAACAGGGACTTGGTGCTCCTGGATGCGCAACACACATGAGTGCCTTCTTGCTGCACTACCTGCAACATGACCCTCGAATTGTGAGAATTAGAAATAATCCTGACTACTGGGTTGCCACACTGTTAGATCCCCGGTACAAAAGTCAATTTGCAGAAATTATTCCTGCCATAGAAAGGGATGCACGCATGCAGGAGTATCAGCAGAGACTGTTGCAGAATCTTACATGTGCTTTTCCACAAAATACCAGTGGTGCACGTAGTGAATCTCACAGTTCCAACTTGCCAACCGTGGGACCGTCAAGTGTTCAGCACTCAAACCGTAACAGAACCACAGTATCTGCTGGTAACATCAATTTTGCGGAATCATTTCACCACTTTTTTAGCCCATCCTTTGCAAGGCCACAGGAGACAAGAAGTCTGACACATAGTCAACGCCTAGAGACGATGGTACAGGAGTATCTCCAAGTAAACATTGAAGCCACGACTGTGTCACTGGACCCTTGCTCTTTTTGGGCTTCCAATCTGGATAAATGGCCGGAGCTAGCCACTTACGCCTTGGAGATCTTGTCATGCCCCGCAGCCAGCGTTCTGTCTGAACGTGTGTTCAGCGCTGCTGGTGGTGTGCTGACAGATAAGCGCACGCGGCTCTCCACTGATAATGTAGACAGACTCACGTTCATAAAGATGAACAAATCATGGATCCGAAATGACTTTTCTACCCCTGTGTCATCCTGGGGAGAGTAAAAGCTTGATGATTGGTTAAAATCACCCTACCAACCGTTTTAAGCTTTCAAATTACTAATCATGTTTATCTGTATCTTGACTGGAAAATAATTTGGGCTTTGTAGCAGTGTGCAGCACTGATCCTATTAGGCCATCTATACTAAAGCTTCACCAGATTTAAAATTAAAAATAATTTTTAGCTGCATCTAGCCCGGAAAATAATTTTGGGGCTCCGAGATGCGCAAGACACATAAGTGCCTTCTTGCTGCACTACCTGCAGCATGACCCTCATATTGTCAGAATTCGAAGTAATCATGACTACTGGGTTGCCACACTCTTAGATCCCCCAAACTTTTCGATCAACCTTTTCATTTTAATAAAGACCAAAAAAATGGTCATTTTTTAAATTATAAGCATTAGCAGGTTGTTAGAAACTGAAATCAAACAGTTTTCAACTCAAAACTTTATTCTAGGTGATGTTACATTTTCACATAGGACCCCTTGTTCGAAAGGAGCTTCTGAACTCTCTCGTCCATTGAATTTGTCAGGTTTTGGATGGTTTCTGCTTCAATTGTTTTGCATGAAGACAGAATACCCTCCCAGAGCTGTTGCTTAGATGTGAACTGCCTCCCGCCATCATAGACACTCCTTTTAATGATGCTCCAAAGGTTCTGAATGGGGTAGAGGTCAGGGGAGCATGGGGGTCACACCATAAGTTTGTCCCCTTTTATGCCCATATCAGCCAGAGATGCAGATGTTTTATGTGCAGCATGAGATGGTGCATTATCATGCAGAAAAATGATCTTGCTGTGAAATACACGGTTCTTCTTCTTGAACCATGGCAGGAAGTGCTGTTTGAGAAAATCCACATACATTATGGAGTTCATCTTTAGCGCCTTCAGGGATCCTAAAGGGGCCGACAATCTCTCTCCCCATGATTCCAGCCCAAAACATTACTCCACCTCCTCCTTGTTGGCGCTGTAGCCGTGTTTGCGTGGGGTGTCCATCAACCAGCCATCCTCCACTCCATCCATCTGGACCATCGAGCGCTGCACGGCACTCATCCGTGAACAAAACTGTTTTGAAATCAGTCTTCATGTAATGTTTGGCCCACTGGAGCCGTTTCTGCTTGTGTGAAGTGGATAGAGGAGGTCGACAGTAGTGTTGAGCCACCCCCGTAGTGTTCGAGTTCGGTTCGGTTCGTCGAACACCCGTGTGTTCGCCGAACTGTTCGTCGAACTGTTCGTCGAACACCTTCGAACACCGTTAAAACCAATGGCAGGCAAACAAAAACACATAGAAACACATAGAAAACACCTTCAAAGGTGTCCAAAAGCTGACAAACTGCTCAGAAGACATAACTAACACATGGAAAAGTGACAAGTACATATAGTCATGCGAAAATAAAAGAGGTGGAGGAGTAAAAGGACGGGGAGACACAGATATAGGCATGTCATGCCCTTCTAAAATCCAAAAAGTGAGAAGCCGACACGGCCAGTCCGCTCCTGCCCGTGCCACCTCCGTGTCGCCGGGTTTGTGCCAGAGCCGCGGTGAACCCTGACGGCCAGCCCCCCTCTCCCAATACTGGTGCCTGTCCGCTGGTGGGTCGAGCGAGCCCCCCTGTGGTGGAGGCAGCTCTAAGCTTTTTAATTTAAATTGTCTCTCTAATTTGAATGAATACACTTTAAATCCATTTACAAGGATCTATTGGAGGGCAAGTCTCATGCCAGCAGCCGCGGTAATTCCAGCTCCAGTAGCGTCCACTAAAGCTGCTGCAGTTAAAAAGCTTTTATAAGGATCGAGCTCGGCTGTCCACCGCAAGGCATCCTACTGCCAGTCCCAGCCCCTATGCCTTGGGGTGCCTCCTGATGCTCTTCACTAAGTATCCCATGGTCCCGAAGCATTTCCTTTGAAAAAATTAAGTGTCTAAACTACAGGTGGTGCAGCTTGCTTAACAGCCGGGATAATCCGCTCACTAGCAGACACTGCTACTAGGCACAAAGTATTTCCTGGGCTAGATGCAGTTAAAAATTTGTAATTAGATACTCTCGTTGGATGCTGAGAAAGCATTCCATAGAGTCTCCTGGCACGCCATATATGATTCTCTTAAAAAGCTTGGGGTAGGGGTCTAGGGGACCCTTTTATAGCCAAAATCACGGCCCTGTATCGCAATACGTAACCTAGGCTGAAGATAAATGGAACTGTAGCACCCTGAGGGCTCGGTTGCTACAGACATATTGCACCTCACCCAGAGGTGTGATATCTCACTCTCAGGTAAGGATGGAGTGTGGATCAGGACCCGACACCTGCATGCATTACACCACATTGCCGTGGGGCAGGGCGACCAATATGCCCCTGAGATGGGCACGACAGTCCCTGTCCCTGGCTGGAGTGGGGGGAGGGAACACTGAGGAAGGGGAACCCTGTAGTGCAGGAGCAGGGAGGAAGCAGTTCCTGGGTGCATTGAGAAGGGAGTATAAAAGGTGGGCACCATCTTAGTTCAGTGCAGAGAAGTCTGAGCAGAAGTGGCAGGGAGCAGGGGCTCTGCATGAGCTCTGCTCCGGAGGCGGGCCTAGTAACAGAGGCCCAGGCCTGGAAGAGGGAGAAGGAAGGAAGAGGAGCGGAGAAGGCTCCAGGAACGAGGAATGAAGGGATCCCAGGGGTGCGGACGGGCGAGTCGCCACCGCACGCCCGAATCCACCTGCGTGGAGGGGTCAGGCCAAAGGGGGAGACCGGTCCCCGAACTAGTGGAGGCAGGAAACGACCCTCAGCTAGAAACCGGAGGCTCTGACATTTTATGTGGCGCAGCCCCTCGCTACACCCGCTAGGAAGGCACCACATAAGGTCAGGGAAACTGGCGCCAAGTTTACCAAGAGGAGGCCCGAGGCAGCCGGACAGAAGTGTTGGTAAGAAAGGCCAGACAAAGGACACACAAAGGGGGTCCTGTGAAGTGCTCCAAAGTTATCTGGGAGTTGTCTGAGCCCCTCACCTGGTGAGCACAGTACGACGTGGGCAGCCGTTACCTGCAGACGTGGTCTGGATAATAAGAACTGTGAGTAAAGGCCCTGAACTGCATCACTGACTCTGTGTCGTTACTGCTGCTGCCCTGCACCATCACCCCCATCCTCCGCATACACTGCCCTGAGGCTATACTCCTCCCGTGGGGAGTTATGCTACGCTCTGCTGCACCCACAACACCAGCCTCAGTGGTCTGCCCTGTAGCGGCGGTTCACTCTGACCGCAATCCACGGGTGGCGTAGTCGGACATTTAAACATGAAAACCACATAAATAGTTCCGCCACTGGTTTGACCGCCCTGAGCCACGGAACCGGGTCGCCGCCACGAAGACTACAACCACCAGCATCCACCAAAAAGGGTCCGGCTCCGGGTGTACCAAGGCCCAGGGGGTGCGTCAGAACATTTTCATCACCTTTCACAATCACCAATGGGACAAGGCAGTGATGTCCTCTGTCCCCTCTCTTATACATCCTAGTGACGGAGCACCTGCTCTCATCAATTCGCCATAACCCCAATATTAGGTGGATTGAGGTGGGAGGCACCGAGTACAAGTGCTCTCTATTTGCTGATGATGTCCTAGTATATATCACTCAATCACATATATCCATCCATGCTGTTATGGCTGAAATAGATCACTTTGTTACATGGTAAAATTTTAAAATCAATGCAGCGAAGTCTGAGGCCCTCGATGTCTCCCTCCCCAAATCCATATAGGATTCCATCCAGTCCAACTTTCCCTTTGCCTGGCCCTCACAGGGTATCAAATACTTAGGAATTCCTATTCATAGAGACCTCTCCCATCTATGTTATCTTAATTTTGGGCCCTTTATTGAACAACTCCATACAGACCACGGTTGGCAAGTTAGAACTGTAAGATTCACTACGTGAACCACTGGTGTTTTGTGGAAAAGCACATGTACACCGCGTTCCAAATTATTATACAAAAAGTGTTTAGGAGTGATAAGGGAAGAATTTGTTTGTTTGTCAGTTAAAATCATTGATGGTGATGTGTGTCAGGGCTCTTTATATCACTGTAAGCAATTGCAGACACCTGTGCTAATTAGTTTGGCAGGTGTGTCCAATGAAAGGCAAGACTACTTAAGAAGGCTCTCTCACATTATTAAGCAGCCTACATTTTCTGCCAAAATGGGAAAGAAAAAGGATGTGTCGGCTGCTGAGAAGCAACAAATTGTGGAGTGTTTAGGTCAAGGCATGACTACAATCAACATTGTGCGATGATCAGGATGAAGTGTCTTGGCAATCAAGAAGTATGTAGCTGATTCACAGTACACACGTGTGCGTGCTGATAAGGGCAAATTGAGGACTCTTTCCTACAGGCAATTACGTCAGGTTGAAAGAGCAGCGGCAAAAAAACCTTGTCATAGCAGCAGACAAGTTTTTGAAGCTGCTTGTGCCTCCAACGTCCCCCGAACAACAAGATGCAGGGTCCTTCAGAGGTTTGCAGCTGTGCATACGCCATCCTGTCGACCTCCTCTATCCACTTCACACAAGCAGAAACGGCTCCAGTGGGCCAAACATTACATGAAGACTGATTTCAAAACTGTTTTGTTCACGGATGAGTGCCGTGCAGCGCTCGATGGTCCAGATGGATGGAGTGGAGGATGGCTGGTTGATGGACACCCCACGCAAACACGGCTACAGCACCAACAAGGAGGAGGTGGAGTAATGTTTTGTCTGGAATCATGGGGAGAGAGATTGTCGGCCCCTTTAGGATCCCTGAAGGCGCTAAAGATGAACTCCATAATGTATGTGGATTTTCTCAAACAGCACTTCCTGCCATGGTTCAAGAAGAAGAACCGTGTATTTCACAGCAAGATCATTTTTCTGCATGATAATGCACCATCTCATGCTGCACATAAAACATCTGCATCTCTGGCTGATATGGGCATAAAAGGGGACAAACTTATGGTGTGACCCCCATGCTCCCCTGACCTCTACCCCATTCAGAACCTTTGGAGCATCATTAAAAGGAGTGTCTATGATGGCGGGAGGCAGTTCACATCTAAGCAACAGCTCTGGGAGGGTATTCTGTCCTCATGCAAAACAATTGAAGCAGAAACCATCCAAAACCTGACAAATTCAATGGACGAGAGAGTTCAGAAGCTCCTTTCGAACAAGGGGTCCTATGTGAAAATGTAACATCACCTAGAATAAAGTTTTGAGTTGAAAACTGTTTGATTTCAGTTTCTAACAACCTGCTAATGCTTATAATTTCAAAAATGACCATTTTTTTGGTCTTTATTAAAATGAAAAGGTTGATCGAAAAGTTTGGGGGATCTAAGAGTGTGGCAACCCAGTAGTCATGATTACTTCGAATTCTGACAATATGAGGGTCATGCTGCAGGTAGTGCAGCAAGAAGGCACTTATGTGCCTTGCGCATCTCGGAGCCCCAAAATTATTTTCCGGGCTAGATGCAGCTAAAAATTATTTTTAATTTTAAATCTGGTGAAGCTTTAGTATAGATGGCCTAATAGGATCAGTGCTGCACACTGCTACAAAGCCCAAATTATTTTCCAGTCAAGATACAGATAAACATGATTAGTAATTTGAAAGCTTAAAACGTTTGGTAGGGTGATTTTAACCAATCATCAAGCTTTTACTCTCCCCAGGATGACACAGGGGTAGAAAAGTCGTTTCGGATCCATGATTTGTTCATCTTTATGAACGTGAGTCTGTCTACATTATCAGTGGAGAGCCGCGTGCGCTTATCTGTCAGCACACCACCAGCAGCGCTGAACACACGTTCAGACAGAACGCTGGCTGCGGGGCATGACAAGATCTCCAAGGCGTAAGTGGCTAGCTCCGGCCATTTATCCAGATTGGAAGCCCAAAAAGAGCAAGGGTCCAGTGACACAGTCGTGGCTTCAATGTTTACTTGGAGATACTCCTGTACCATCGTCTCTAGGCGTTGACTATGTGTCAGACTTCTTGTCTCCTGTGGCCTTGCAAAGGATGGGCTAAAAAAGTGGTGAAATGATTCCGCAAAATTGATGTTACCAGCAGATACTGTGGTTCTGTTACGGTTTGAGTGCTGAACACTTGACGGTCCCACGGTTGGCAAGTTGGAACTGTGAGATTCACTACGTGCACCACTGGTATTTTGTGGAAAAGCACATGTAAGATTCTGCAACAGTCTCTGCTGATACTCCTGCATGCGTGCATCCCTTTCTATGGCAGGAATAAATTCTGCAAATTTACTTTTGTACCGGGGATCTAACAGTGTGGCAACCCAGTAGTCAGGATTATTTCTAATTCTCACAATTCGAGGGTCATGTTGCAGGTAGTGCAGCAAGAAGGCACTCATGTGTGTTGCGCATCCAGGAGCACCAAGTCCCTGTTGTGTTGGTGGCGAGGTAACAATCATGCTTCCTTCCTCTGTCCTCTCCCCCCAACCTCGCACAACAGAAATGTGATCAAGGTCTCCCTCATCTGATGAGTCTTCCATCAGTTCGTCCTCCACTTCTTCCTGGGCTCCTGCACCTTCCTCACTAGTTTGGCTGCTACCATGCGCCCTGGTAAAACCATCTCCCCCACCCTCACATGCCTGCCGCCTTGGTGCTGCCGACCGTCTGGACCTTGCAGATGATAGCCCTTCCGCATACAACTCCTCCTCCTCTACTTCCTCCACCTCCTCTTGTGCCACCACCTGACTCCGAATTCTGTTTAACATGTGCTCCAGCATGTAAATCACCGGAATAGTCATGCTGATAATGGCATCGTCAGCACTAAACATCTTCGTTGCCATTTCAAAACTGTGCAGAAGGGTGCATAGGTCCCTGATCTGAGACCACTCCTCCAGCGTGATTTGCCCCACCTCTGAATCTCGTTGGCCCAGGCTATACGTCAGAACGTATTGCACCAGGGCTTGTCGGTGCTGCCACAGTCGCTGCAACATGTGCAGAGTTGAATTCCACCGGGTAGGCACATCGCATTTTAGCCGGTGAAGTGGCAGGCCCAACGACTTCTGTAGAGATGTAAGTCGCTGAGCTGCGGGATGCGAACGGCGGAAGTGAGCACACAGCGACCGTGCCCTCTGCAGAAGGCCATCTAGTCTGGGATAGTGGGCTAAAAATTGCTGGACAACCAGGTTCAACACGTGAGCCATACAAGGCACGTGTGTGACATTGCCCCGGCGAAGGGCCGCACCCAGGTTTGCAGCATTGTCGCACACGGCCTTCCCTGGTTTCAGGTCCAGTGGAGACAACCATTCATGAAATTGGTTCTCCAGAGCTGACCACAACTCCTCAGCTGTGTGACTCACATTTCCCAGACATTTCAATGTAAAAACCGCCTGATGACGTTGAGCCCTACTGCCAGCATAGTAAGGAGGTGTGCAGGATCCCTTCTGCGCAGTTAGAAAGCTTGTGGCATGACCAGACAGGCTTTGGGTGCAGGTGGAAGACCGAGAGGAGGTTGAGGAGGCAGAAGCAGTGGAGGAACTTTGACATAAAGAGGATTGACGCACAACTCGTGGGGACGGCAAGACTTGGACAGCAGCCCCTTGTCCTGCTGTCACCATAGTTACCCAGTGCCCAGTCAGCGACATGTAACGCCCCTGTCCATGCCTGCTCGTCCAAGTGTCTGTGGTGAAATGCACCCTGTCACACACAGAGTTTCTCAAAGAAGCGGTGATGTTGTGTGCGACATGCTGGTGGAGCGCAGGCACACCTTTCTTTGAGAAGTAGTGCCGACTGGGCATCTGGTACTGGGGCACTGCGACGGACATAAGGTCTCGAAAATCCTCTGTGTCCACCAGGCGGAAAGGCAGCATTTCTGTAGCCAAGAGCTTGCAGATGGTGAAATTCAACCTCTTAGCTTTCTCATGGCTAGGAGGAAATGGTCTTTTACTTGTCCACATCTGAGGGACCGAGGGCTGGCTATTGTGCTTAGACGGGGTTGATAAGGGTGTCCCCGGCAAACTGCCGGTCTGTGAGGAAGATGCAGGTGGACATGTTAGGTTGCCTTGATCCAAAAGTGGTGCTATCGATGTCGGACAGCGCTCAACACCAGCTGGTGTTCCCACCTCCAAAGAAAATGATGACCTGCCAATCACGCTGGCTGTTGCGGGTAAAGAGGTGGCAGGTCTGCGCCCCAAAACAGGTGTGACTGCTGTCCCCCCAGTCACAGAGGATGAAGAGGCCGCGGATGCACAAGATATGGCAGACGGTGATTGGCCCGGCCGGCTAGGCCGCATTGTAGCACACTGAGCTTCCCACTGCAACTTATGCTTCATGTCCATGTGCCGGTTCATGCATGAAGTACTCAAACTATGTATTTTTTGGCCTCTACTTAGCTTTTGCTGACAAATGTTACAGATAACACGAGTTGGGTCATCTTTATCGATCTGAAAAAATGCCCAGGCTATGCAAGGCTTAGCACCCATGCGACCTGAAGAGCCACCACGACTTGTGGTGAGAGGCAGAGTTGTGTTTGAGGATGCAGTTGTTGACGTGCTTCCAGTACTACGTCTCTGTCCAGGAAGGCGCAACCTGACCTCGTCGTCACTAGCATCTTCCTCCACCTCCTCTGCTGACCTCATCTCTTGGCTGACTGTGGGTTGACAGTAAGTGGGATCTCCGACCTCATCATCATCACCCTGTGCGTTATCACACCCGTCGTCCTCAGAGCCAACCTGTTCCTGCCCTGACAAAAAACTAAAGTTGTCGCTCCAATCAGGTATTTGAGTCTTATCATCGTCTTCCTCATTGTCTCCACCAACAGGAGTTACAGTTTGGGAATGAGGGTCTACATTATGGTCAGAACCTTCTGTGTCTGGTCCTGGATCCGACTCATAAAGATTCTGGGCATCAGTGCAGATCATTTCCTCGTCTGGATTCACAGAAGCGCTGGAGTCGACCTCTGATTCCCAGGCTATAGTATGAGTAAACAGCTCTGCAGACTCAACCATCTGTTCTACCTCATACTCAGACGGGCAGCTGGAGATTTGGGAGCTGTGAGGAAGCAAGTGCGATTTGGGTGACACCTTTGAGGACTGGAGTATTTGTGATGTTGAAGTTGATGTGGAGGATAGCCCACTTAAAGGAGCACTTGATATCCGTTGAAGCACCTGCTGTTTTTGTGCCTCATCTGGAATTTGTAGCGATTGGCGTGGCCGTAAGAAAGGGATCTTATCACATTGTCCGTTAAAAGAAGTAGACATTTTAGTTTGGCTGGAAGATGGTCTTTCTTCTGCAGATGTTACTGTTGCTTTAACACCTACCCCACGGACACAACCTTTTTTCCCCTTCCCAACACGCCTATTCCCCTTTCCACCAGCAGCAGGCCTTTTTCCACTCATTTTGGTGGTTAACTAATTCACAACTCTGGAGTTGTTTGCACAAAAAAACAATGGATGGGAACCGAGCAGAGCTGAGTGGCCAAACTGTGGTATTAGGCCAAAACTATTGGCTGGGTTAGATGCAGAAAAAAATTATATTCAATTTGTAACCTGATGGAGGTCAGTATAGATGGACTAATAGAACAAGTCCCACACACTGCTAGAAGGCCAAATATTTTTTCAGAGCTAGATGCAGAAAAAAATTATTTTTAATTTGCAACCTGATGGAGGTCAGTATAGATGGACTAATAGACCAAGTCCCACACACTGCTAGAAGCCCAAATATTTTTTCAGAGCTAGATGCAGAAAAAAATTATTTTCAGTTTGCAACCTGATGGAGGTCAGTAAAGATGGACTAATAGAATGATGCTATGCCCTAAAGATTTTACTTCACTAGGTGCAGTAAAAAAATTGGTATTCTATACACAGGTGTTATATCTTGCAACACAGATAGGCTACTCCACTGACTAACACACTCTGCAATAGGCCAAAAAGGATTAGCTTTGCTAGATTCAGCCAAATGCTGTGAAAAAAACTTGCACAGCACTGGCACAGACCTGCCTGGCAAAAACTGATAGGAACTCATGTAACCTAGTCCTGAAAAGGACTCCAATTACAATTAGTCTTTACTCCCACAACCTATCTATTTAAGAGCACAGACCTCCCTGATAAAAGTGGTAGGAAATGCTGTAACCTAGTCCTTAAAAGGACTGCAATCACAACTATTCCCTACTCCCAAGCTATCTGTATATTTGTGCGAAAATTGGCTTGAAATTAACAAGGTATAGCGCACACAGCAACAGCGGTGCCGTCTAACACGCAGCTGCAGCAGTGAGAAAATGGTGGCGACGGGGAAAATGGCTTGGTCTTATAGGGCAAGGACATGTGACATACACTGCCAATGACACATGCCCTTGCTTGTGTGAAAAAAAGCACTTCGCTCCGTGTGTGCGCTGCTGATAGGCTGACAGATTGCACCTCCCCACTGCAAATGCGGGAAAGAGAAAAAAAAATGGAGATCTTCATTGTTCCTGCAGAGATCCATCCGCTGCCCCTCCCCCAACCCCGCTGTACACTCAAACTGCGTATTAACATTAATTTTCATCATTACTGAGAAAAAATCCAGTTATGATTTTGGTGCACGAACAGTTATCGAACATAACCTCGAACAGCCGAATTTTTCTCAAATTGTTCGTGTTCGCCAAACGGCTCGAACACCGCCCAAAACAGCTCGAATTTGAGATTGGCGAACAGTTCGAGTAGAACAACGCTCATCTCTAGTCGACAGGATGGCGTATGCACAGCTGCAAACCTCTGAAGGACCCTGCATCTTGTTGTTCGGGGGACGTTGGAGGCACCAGCAGCTTCAAAAACTTGTCTGCTGCTATGACAAGGCTTTTTTGCCGCTGCTCTTTCAACCTGACGTAATTGCCTGTAGGAAAGAGTCCTCAATTTGCCCTTATCAGCACGCACACGTGTGTACTGTGAATCAGCTACATACTTCTTGATTGCCAAGACACTTCATCCTGATCATCGCACAATGTTGATTGTAGTCATGCCTTGACCTAAACACTCCACAATTTGTTGCTTCTCAGCAGCCGACACATCCTTTTTCTTTCCCATTTTGGCAGAAAATGTAGGCTGCTTAATAATGTGAGACAGCTTTCTTAAGTAGTCTTGCCTTTCATTGGACACACCTGCCAAACTAATTAGCACAGGTGTCTGCAATTGCTTACAGTGATATAAAGAGCCCTGACACACATCACCATCAATGAGTTTAACTGACAAACAAACAAATTCTTCCCTTATCACTCCTAAACACTTTTTGCATAATAATTTGGAACGCAGTGTACATGTGCTTTTCCACAAAACACCAACGGTTCACGTAGTGAATCTTACAGTTCTAACTTGCCAACCGTGGTCTGTATGGAGTTGTTCAATAAAGGGCCCAAAATTAAGATAACATAGATGGGAGAGGTCTCTATGAATAGGAATTCCTAAGTATTTGATACCCTGTGAGGGACAGGCAAAGGGAAAGTTGGACTGGATGGAATCCTATATGGATTTGGGGAGGGAGACATCGAGGGCCTCAGACTTCGCTGCATTGATTTTAAAATTTGACCATGTAACAAAGTGATCTATTTCAGCCATAACAGCATGGATGGATATATGTGATTGAGTGATATATACTAGGACATCATCAGCAAATAGAGAGCACTTGTACTCGGTGCCTCCCACCTCAATCCACCTAATATTGGGGCTATGGCGAATTGATGAGAGCAGGTGCTCCGTCACTAGGATGTATAAGAGAGGGGACAGAGAACATCCCTGCCTTGTCCCATTGGTGATTGTGAAAGGTGATGAAAATGTTCTGACGCGCCCCCTGGGCCTTGGGACACCCGGAGCCGGACCCTTTTTGGTGGATGCTGGTGGTTGTAGTCTCCGTGGCGGCAACCCGGTTCCGTGGCTCAGGGCGGTCAAACCAGTGGCGGAACTATTTATGTGGTTTTGATGTTTAAATGTCCGACTACGCCACCCGTGGATTGCGGTCAGAGTGAACCGCCGCTCCAGGGCAGACCGCTGAGGCTGGTGTTGTGGGTGCAGCAGAGCGTAGCATAACTCCCCACGGGAGGAGTATAGCCTCAGGGCAGTGTATGCGGAGGATGGGGGTGATGGTGCAGGGCAGCAGCAGTAACGACACGGAGTCAGTGATGCAGTCCAGGGCCTTTACTCACAGTTCTTATTATCCAGACCACGTCTGCAGGTAACGGCTGCCCACGTCGTACTGTGCTCACCAGGTGAGGGGCTCAGACAACTCCCAGATAACTTTGGAGCACTTCACAGGACCGCCTTTGTGTGTCCTTTGTCTGGCCTTTCTTACCAACACTTCTGTCCGGCTGCCTCGGGCCTCCTCTTGGTAAACTTGGCGCCAGTTTCCCTGACCCTATGTGGTGCCTTCCTAGCGGGTGTAGCGAGGGGCTGCGCCACATAAAATGTCAGAGCCTCCGGTTTCTAGCTGAGGGTCGTTTCCTGCCTCCACTAGTTCGGGGACCGGTCTCCCCCTTTGGCCTGACCCCTCCACGCAGGTGGATTCGGGCGTGCGGTGGCGACTCGCCCGTCCGCACCCCTGGGATCCCTTCATTCCTCGTTCCTGGAGCCTTCTCCGCTCCTCTTCCTTCCTTCTCCCTCTTCCAGGCCTGAGCCTCTGTTACTAGGCCCGCCTCCGGAGCAGAGCTCATGCAGAGCCCCTGCTCCCTTCCACTTCTGCTCAGACTTCTCTGCACTGAACTAAGATGGTGCCCACCTTTTATACTCCCTTCTCAATGCACCCAGGAACTGCTTCCTCCCTGCTCCTGCACTACAGGGTTCCCCTTCCTCAGTGTTCCCTCCCCCCACTCCAGCCAGGGACAGGGACTGTCGTGCCCATCTCAGGGGCATATTGGTCGCCCTGCCCCACGGCAATGTGGTGTAATGCATGCAGGTGTCGGGTCCTGATCCACACTCCATCCTTACCTGAGAGTGAGATATCACACCTCTGGGTGAGGTGCAATACGTCTGTAGCAACCGAGCCCTCAGGGTGCTACAGTTCCATTTATCTTCAGCCTAGGTTACGTATTGCGATACAGGGCCGTGATTTTGGCTATAAAAGGGTCCCCTAGACCCCTACCCCAAGCTTTTTAAGAGAATCATATATGGCGTGCCAGGAGACTCTATGGAATGCTTTCTCAGCATCCAACGAGAGTATCTAATTACAAATTTTTAACTGCATCTAGCCCAGGAAATACTTTGTGCCTAGTAGCAGTGTCTGCTAGTCAGCGGATTATCCCGGCTGTTAAGCAAGCTACACCACCTGTAGTTTAGACACTTAATTTTTTCAAAGGAAATGATTCGGGACCATGGGATACTTAGTGAAGAGCATCAGGAGGCACCCCAAGGCATAGGGGCTGGGACTGGCAGTAGGATGCCTTGCGGTGGACAGCCGAGCTCGATCCTTATAAAAGCTTTTTAACTGCAGCAGCTTTAGTGGACGCTACTGGAGCTGGAATTACGCGGCTGCTGGCATGAGACTTGCCCTCCAATAGATCCTTGTAAATGGATTTAAAGTGTATTCATTCAAATTAGAGAGACAATTTAAATTAAAAAGCTTAGAGCTGCCTCCACCACAGGGGGGCTCGCTCGACCCACCAGCGGACAGGCACCAGTATTGGGAGAGGGGGGCTGGCCGTCAGGGTTCACCGCGGCTCTGGCACAAACCCGGCGACACGGAGGTGGCACGGGCAGGAGCGGACTGGCCGTGTCGGCTTCTCACTTTTTGGATTTTAGAAGGGCATGACATGCCTATATCTGTGTCTCCCCCTCCTTTTACTCCTCCACCTCTTTTATTTTCGCATGACTATATGTACTTGTCACTTTTCCATGTGTTAGTTATGTCTTCTGAGCAGTTTGTCAGATTTTGGACACCTTTGAAGGTGTTTTCTATGTGTTTCTATGTGTTTTTGTTTGCCTGCCATTGTTTTTAACGGTGTTCGAAGGTGTTCGACGAACAGTTCGACGAACAGTTCGGCGAACACACGGGTGTTCGACGAACCGAACCGAACTCGAACACTACGGGGGTGGCTCAACACTAATGAAGACTCGACAGTCCCACCGTTGGCAAGTTAGAACTGTGAGATTCACTACGTGCACCACTGGTGTTTTGTGGAAAAGCACATGTAAGATTCTGCAACAGATATTCCTGCATTCGTCAATACCTTTTTATGGCAGGAATTATTTCGGCAAATATACTTTTGTACCGGGGATTTAAGAGTGTGGCAACCCAGTAGTCGGGATTACTTCGAATTCTGACAATCCGGGGGTCATGTTGCAGGTAGTGCAGCAAGAAGGCACTCATGTGTCTTGCGCATCCAGAAGGACCAAGTCCTTGTTGTGTTGGTAGCGAGGTAAGAATCATGCTTCCTTCCTCTGCCCTCTCCCTCCAACCTCGCACAACAGAAATGTGATCAAGGTCTCCCTCATCTGATGAGTCTTCCATGCCCATTGCCAGTTCGTCCTCCACTTCTTCCTCGGCTCCTGCACCTTCCTCAACAGTTTGGCTGCTACCATGCGCCCTGGTTAATCCCTCTCCCCCACCCTCCCATGCCTGCCGCCTTGGTGCTGCCAACCGTCTGGACCTTGGAGATGTTATCCCTTCCGCATACGACTCCTCCTCTACTTCCTCCACCTCCTCTTGTCCCACCACCTGACTCCGAATTCTGTTTAACATGTGCTCCAGCATGTAAATCACCGTAATAGTCATGCTAATAATGGCATCGTCAGCACTAAACATCTTCGTCGCCATTTCAAGACTGTGCAGAAGGGTGCATAGGTCCCTGATCTGAGACCACTCCTCCAGCGTGATTTGCCCCACCTCTGGATCTCGTTGGCCCAGGCTATACGTCAGAACGTATTGCACCAGGGCTTGTCGGTGCTGCCACAGTCGCTGCAACATGTGCAGAGTTGAATTCCACCGTGTCGGCACATCGCATTTCAGCCGGTGAACTGGCAGGCCCAACGACTTCTGTAGAGATGTAAGTCGTTGAACTGCGGGATGCGAACGGCGGAAGTGAGCACACAGCGACCGTGCACTCTGCTGAAGGCCATCTAGTCCGGGATAGTGGGCTAAAAATTGCTGGACAACCAGGTTCAACACGTGAGCCATACAAGGCACGTGTGTGACATTGCCCCGGCGAAGTGCCGCACCCAGGTTTGCAGCATTGTCGCACATGGCCTTCCCTGGTTGCAGGTCCAGTGGAGACAACCTTTCATGAAACTGGGTCTCCAGAGCTGACCAAAACTCCTCAGCTGTGTGACTCACATTTCCCAGACATTTCAAAGTAAACACTGATGCGTTGAGCCCTGCTGCCAGCATAGTAAGGAGGTGTGCAGGATTCCTTCTGCGCAGTTAGAAAGCAGGTGGCATTACCAGACAGGCTTTGGGTGCAGGTGGAGGACCGAGAGGAGGTTGAGGAGGCAGATGCAGTGGAGGAAGTTCAAGATAAAGAGGATTAACACACAACTCGTGGGGACGGTAAGACTTGGACAGCAGCCCCTTGTCCTGCTGTCACCATAGTTACCCAGTGCCCAGTCAGCGACATGTAACGCTCCTGTCCATGCCTTCTCGTCCAAGTGTCTGTGGTGAAGTGCACCCTGTCACACACAGAGTTTCTCAAAGAAGCGGTGATGTTGTGTGCGACATGCTAGTGGAGCGCAGGCACACCTTTCTTTGAGAAGTAGTGCCGACTGGGCATCTGGTACTGGGGCACTGCGACGGACATAAGGTCTTGAAAATCCTCTGTGTCCTCCAGGTGGAAAGGCAGCATTTCTGTAGCCAACAGCTTGCAGATGGTGAAATTCAACCTCTTAGCTTTCTCATGGCTAGGAGGAAATGGTCTTTTACTTTTCCACATCTGAGGGACCGAGGGCTGGCTGTTGTGCTTAGACGGTGTTGAGTAGGGTGTCCCCGGCAACTGCCGGTCTGTGAGGAAGATGCAGGCGGACATGTTAGGTTGCCTTGATCCAAAGGTGGTGCTCTCGATGTCGGAGAGCGCTCAACACTAGCAGTTGTTTCCACTTCCCAATGAACTGACGACCTGCCAATCACACTGGCTGTTGCGGGTAAAGAGGTGGCAGGTCTGCGTCCAAAAACATGTGTGACTGCTGTCCCCCCAGTCACAGAGGATGAAGAGGCCGCGGATGCACAAGATGGGGCAGACGGTGGTTGGCCCAGCCGGCTAGGCCGCATTGTAGCACAGTGAGCTTCCCACTGCAACTTATGCTTCATATCCATGTGAGGGTACATGCATGAAGTACTCAAACTATGTATTTTTTGGCCTCTACTTAGCTTTTGCTGACAAATATTACAGATAACACGAGTTGGGTCATCTTTATCGATCTGAATAAATGCCCAGGCTATGCAAGGCTTAGAGCCCATGTGACCTGAAGAGCCACTACGACTTGTGGTCAGAGGCAGAGTTGTGGTTGAGGATGCAGTTGTTGACGTGCTTCCAGTACTCCGTCTCTGTTCAGGAAGGCGCAACCTAACCTCGTCGTCAATAGCATCTGTGATGCCCCGCTGCGCTTGGTATCACAGATCCTAGAAGAGTGCATTGATGGAATCCTCCACAAGAGGCCCCCATAAACATTCACACATCTCCACCTTCCACCTCAGACCAGCAGAGGGAGCCCGTTAGGGATATAAATAGGGAAGGTGGAGCTAGGCAGTTCAGTTCCTCTGAAGAGTTCCTGCAGTAGAGAAGCCTAAGAGAGGTCAGTCTGCAGTGGAGCTCAGTCTAGTCTAGAGAACGCAGTTAATAGTTCAGCAGTGGAGCACGAGGCTCCTGCTTGCTAGATTCAGGGAGCCCAGATAGAGCTTAAGGTGTGCCGGTGCCGTAAGATCAGTGAAGCGCGGCAAGCTGCCGTTAGTGTGTATAGCCTAGTGAGGGCCCGAGTAGGCCGAAGGCGAGTGGCGAGTTAGTACATAAGGGGCAGAGGAGCTTAACCAGCTCACCCCGAAGCATTTACTGGACACAGGATCCGAGCTTACCGGTATCTCTATGACCCAGTAAGGCATAACCGGAATCCCTGGAGAACTACAAGTCCCAGGATCGCTAAGGTGCTGATATGTAACAGAGCCAGGAGACGCTTAGGCCCCGCATACTGGGAGCGTGAACTCCAAGAGAAGGCCCTACCACAAGGTCAGCCAGCGCAGGACAGAGACAAAGTTAGGCCTAGCTCCAGGCAGGTCAGAAACTTACTACGCAGAGGCAAGAAACAGGAGGCCCTACACCCGCTCATTGGGGAGGATCCTGATATGCATCCTTCACCCTACAGTGCTCCGGGATGTGCCTGAATTTCCACCAGTAAAAGGTACTGAAGTGACTACTGTGTCCGTTCCCGTTCTTGCTCTGACCCAGCTGGGTCTCGCCTGTCCTGCATTCCCCCTGCATACGCTGCCCTGAGACCTAGCTCCACCTGTGGGGAGCTATACCATCGAGCTGCCTTATCACCGGCCTCAGTGGACTGCTGCAGCGCTGGTGCTTGTCACCAGATACCACAGGTGGCGTCATGAACTCTTATAAAATTAACAATTATCCACCCTTTTAAAGAGAGACCCCAGGGTACGGGCCAGGGAGCCGACCACCGCGACATCCCCAAGGCCAGGCAAATGCCCGGGTACCGAGTCATCCCCATCCCCAGGGCTAGTCACATCCTCCTCCACCTCCTCTGCTGACCTCATCGACTGTCTGATTGTGGGTTGACAGTAAGTGGGATCTCCAACCTCGTCATCATCACCCTGTGTGTTATCACACCCGTCGCCCTCAGAGCCAACCTCTTCCTGCCCTGACCGAAAAGTCAAGTTGTCGCTCCAATCAGGTATTTGAGTCTCATCATCGTCTTCATCATTGTCTCCACCAACAGGAGTTACAGTTTGGGAACAAGGGTCTACATTATGCTCAGAACCTTCTTCATCTGGTCCTGGATCCAACTTATAAAGATTCTGGGCATCGGATCAGATCATTTCCTCATCTGGATTAACAGAAGCTCTGGAGCAGACCTCCGTTTCCCAGGCTATAGTATGAGTAAACAGCTGGGCAGACTCAGCCATCTGTGTTACCCCATACTCAGACGGGCAGCTGGAGACTTGGGAGCTGTGAGGAAGCAAGTGCGATTGGGGTGACACCTCTGAGGACTGGAGTATTTGTGATGTTGAAATTGAGGTGATGGAGAGCCCACTTGAAGGAGCACTTGATATCCGTTGAAGCACCTGCTGTTTTTGTGCCTCATCTAGAATTTGTAGCGATGGGCGTGTCCGTAAGAATGGGATCGTATCACATTGTCCACGAAAAGAAGTCGACATCTTAGTTTGGCTGGAAGATGGTCTTTCTTCTGCAGATGTTACTCCCCCCCCCCCTTCACCGTGGGGGGCCTCGACCCACCGGCGGACAGGCACCAGTATTGGGATAGGGGGGCTGGCCGTCAGGGTCCACCGCGGCTCTGGCACAAACCCGGCGACACAGAGGTGGCACAGGCAGGAACGGACTGGCCGTGTCGGCTTCTCACTTTTTGGATTTTAGAAGGGCATGACATGCCTATATCTGTGTCTCCCCCTCCTTTTACTCCTCCACCTCTTTTCTTTTCGCATGACTATATGTACTTGTCACTTTTCCATGTGTTAGTTGTGTCTTCTGAGCAGTTCTTTGAAGGTGTTTTCTATGTGTTTCTATGTGTTTTTGTTTGCCTGCCATTGGTTTTAACGGTGTTCGAAGGTGTTCGACGAACAGTTCGACGAACAGTTCGGCGAACACACGGGTGTTCGACGAACCGAACCGAACTCGAACACTACGGGGGTGGCTCAACACTAGTAATGGGATGTATCAGAAGAGGTATAGCTGCAAAGGATGAGAACATTGTTCTTCCACTGTACAAAGCACTGGTCAGACCACACTTGGAATACTGTGCTCAGTTATGGGCCCCAATATATAGAAAGGATATAAATGAGCTTGAAAAGGTACAAAGGAGGGCAACAAAATTAATAAAGGGAATAGAGGGACTGCAATACCCAGAGAGGTTGGCAAAACTAGGACTATTCAGCCTGGAAAAGAGAAGGTTGAGGGGGGACATAATAAATGTGTACAAATATGTTAGGGGACAGTATAGAGATCTTGCCCGGGATTTGTTCAAAAGGAGGGATATTACGGTAACAAGAGGGCATTCACTAAGACTGGAAGAGAAAAGGTTTCAGCACCAGCATAGGAAGGGGTTCTTTACGGTAAGAGCAGTGAGAATATGGAATTCACTGAGTGAGGAGACGGTAATGTCAGATTCACTACACCAGTTCAAGCGGGGACTGGATGCATTTCTAGATACCAGGCAGATTTCAGCATATACTTAAAAATAAAATAGTAGGTTGATACAGGGATTTATTCTGACTGCTGGTTTCAGAGTCGGGAGGGAATTTTTCCTCAGGTGAAGATTGGCGAAATCATTTGGGGTTTTTGCACTCCTCTGGATCAACTTTAGCAATTACAGAACTAACAGGTCGAAATTGATGGACGCAAGTCTTTATTCGGCTTTACAAACTATGTAAATGTAGAAACTCTGAATGTGGAAACTCTGAATGTGGAAACTCTGAATGTGAAAACTCTGAATGTGAAAACTCTGAATGTGAAAACTCTGAATGTGGAAACTCTGAATATGGAAACTCTGAATGTAGAAACTCTGAATGTAGAAACTCTGAATGTGGAAACTCTGAATGTGTATATGCCGAATGTGTATACGCCGAATGTGTATACTCCGAATGTGTATACTCCGAATGTGTATACTCCGAATGTGGAAACTCTGAATGTGGAAACTCCGAATGTGAAAACTCCGAATGTGAAAACTCCGAATGTGAAAACTCCGAATGTGAAAACTCCGAATGTGGAAACTCCGAATGTGGAAACTCCGAATGTGGAAACTCCGAATGTGGAAACTCCGAATGTGAAAACTCTGAATGTGAAAACTCTGAATGTGGAAACTCTGAATGTGGAAACTCTGAATGTGGAAACTCTGAATGTGGAAACTCTGAATGTGGAAACTCTGAATGTGGAAACTCTGAATGTGGAAACTCTGAATGTGGAAACTCTGAATGTGGAAACTCTGAATGTGATGTGGAAACTCTGAACGTGGAATCTGTAAATGAAGAAACTCTGAAAGTGAAAACTCTGAATGTGGAAACTCTGAATGTGAAAATTCTGAATGTGGAAACTCTGAATGTGAAAACTCTGAATGTGAAAACTCTGAATGTGGAAACTCTGAACGTGGAATCTGTAAATGAAGAAACTCTGAAAGTGAAAACTCTAAATGTGAAAACTCTGAATGTGGAAACTCTGAATGTGAAAATTCTGAATGTGGAAACTCTGAATGTGGAAACTCTGAATGTGAAAACTCTGAATGTGAAAACTCTGAATGTGAAAACTCTGAATGTGAAAACTCTGAATGTGAAAACTCTGAATGTGGAAACTCTGAATGTGGAAACTCTGAATGTGGAAACTCTGAATGTGGAAACTCTGAATGCGATGTGGAAGCTCTGAACGTGGAATCTGTAAATGAAGAAACTCTGAAAGTGAAAACTCTGAATGTGAAAACTCTGAATGTGGAAACTCTGAATGTGGAAACTCTGAATGTGGAAACTCTGAATGTGAAAACTCTGAATGTGAAAACTCTGAATGTGAAAACTCTGAATGTGAAAACTCTGAATGTGGAAACTCTGAACGTGGAATCTGTAAATGAAGAAACTCTGAAAGTGAAAACTCTGAATGTGGAAACTCTGAATGTGAAAACTCTGAATGTGAAAACTCTGAATGTGAAAACTCTGAATGTGGAAACTCTGAATGTGAAAACTCTGAATGTGAAAACTCTGAATGTGAAAACTCTGAATGTGAAAACTCTGAATGTGATGTGGAAACTCTGAACGTGGAATCTGTAAATGAAGAAACTCTGAAAGTGAAAACTCTGAATGTGAAAACTCTGAATGTGGAAACTCTGAATGTGGAAACTCTGAATGTGAAAACTCTGAATGTGAAAACTCTGAATGTGAAAACTCTGAATGTGGAAACTCTGAATGTGGAAACTCTGAATGTGGAAACTCTGAATGTGGAAACTCTGAATGTGGAAACTCTGAATGTGGAAACTCTGAATGTGGAAACTCCGAACGTGGAAACTCTCATCACTTTCCAGACACTTCAAGCTTCTTGTTACTCACAAAGGAAAATGAGAAGGTGAATTAAAGGACACCTTCAAGTTCTGGACTGGAACAAGGAAATGCAGCGGATGTTGTGTATATGGACTTTTCAAAAGCTTTTGAAATGGTTCCACACAAAAGGTTGATACATAAAATGAGAACAATGGGGACAGGGGAAAACATATGTATGTGGGTTAAGAATTGGCTCAGTGATAGGAAACTTAGGGTGTTTTTTAATGGAAAACACTCAGACTGGGTCTCAGGTAACAGTGGGGTACTACAGGGGTCAGTATTGGGCCGGCTTCTTTTTAACATATGTATTAATGACCTTGTAGGGGGCATACAGAGTAGTATTTCAATATTTGCAGATGACACTAAACTCTGCAGGGTAATCAATACAGAGGAGGACAATTTTATATTACAGGAGGATCTATGTAAACTAGAAGCTTGGGCTGATAAATGGCAAATGACCTTTAATGGGGATAAATGTAAGGTAATGCACTTGGGCAGAGGAAATAAAATGTATAATTATATGCTTAATTGTAAAACACTGGGCAAAACTGTCACTGAAAAAGGCCTGGGTGTATTGGTGGACGACAAGCTCACGTTTAGTGGCCAGTGTCAGGCAGCTGCTGCAAGGGCAAATAAAATAATGGGATGCATTAAAAGAGGCATAGATGCTCATGAGGAGAAGATAATTTTACCTCTATACAAGTCACTAGTGCAACCACACTTAGAATACTGTGTACAGTTCTGGTCTCCGGTGCATAAGAAAGACATAGCTGAACTAGAGCGGGTGAGGGGGAGAGCGACCAAGGTTATTAGAGGACTGGGGGGTCTGCAATACCAAGACAGGTTATTAGAGGACTGGCGGGTCTGCAATGCCAAGACAGGTTATTAGAGGACTGGGGGGTCTGCAATACCAAGACAGGTTATTAGAGGACTGGGGGGTCTGCAATACCAAGACAGGTTATTACACTTGGGGTTATTTACTGTGGAAAAACGAAGGCTTAGGGGGGATCTTATTACTATGTAGAAGTATATGAGGGGACAGTACAAAGACCTTTCTACTGATCTTTTTACTCTGAGGCCTGAGACGGGGACAAGGGGGCATCTTCTACGTCTGGAGGAAAGAAGGTTTAATCATAATCACAGACGGGGATTCTTTACTGTAAGAGCAGTGAGACTATGGAGCTCTCTGCCGCATAATGGTGTAATGAGGGATTCACTACTAACATGTAAGAAGGGCCTGGACGCCTTTCCTGAAAAGTATAATATTACAGGCTATATATACTAGATTCCTTGATAGGGCGTTGATCCAGGGAACTCATCTGATTGTCATATGGAGTCGGGAAGGAATTTTTTTCCCCAATGTGGAGCTTAGTGTTTGCCACATGGTTTTTTTTTGCCTTCCTCTGGATCAACATGTTAGGCTATGGGGTGAACTAGATGGACTTAGTCTTCCTTCAACCTTAAAAACTATGTTACTATGTTACTATGTATGTTACAAACATTTACCTACTCCCATCACATATTGAGCAACGAGAATGTCATACTTGTCTGTCTCAGATCCACTGTAATAGCCACATTCATTGGACAAAACTTTACAAGAACAAAAGATTTCTACTAAAAAAAAATTAAAGGCAATCAATCTCTAGATGACCCTTAAAGGGATTGTCTATTCAGTCTAACCTCTCAGGGCATATAAAGTTCACAGAGAGATGTCCTCACTAGTGATGAGCGAACATACTCGCAAGTACTCGAGATGCTCAGTGCTCGCCGAGTATTTTCAGGGTTGCTCGGCGGGAGCTTGCTCTCCTCCCTGCATGTTTGGCGCTCTTTACAGAGCCAATGAACATGCAGGGATTGCCTGCCACACACTGTAATGCTGCAGCCATGGTGGTTGTGGCATTACAGTGATTGGCTGGCCGCACAGTGTCATCAGGTCTATATCAGACCTGGCACCGCCATGCTCGTCACAATCACTCCGGAATCAGACAGTGTAGGGAGAGGTGCTGCTGTGTCAGGGAGAGATTTGCTTCTTTCTAGTTAGTGTAGGTGTACCAAACTATACAGTGGTGGCCAAAAGTATTGGCACCCCTGCAATTCTGTCAGATAATACTCAGTTTCTTCCTGAAAATGATTGCAATCACAAATTCTTTGGTATTATTATCTTCATTTAATTTGTCTTCAATGAAAAAACACAAAAAGAATTGTCCTAAAGCCAAATTGGATACAATTCCACACCAAACCTAAAAAAGGGGGTGGACAAAAGTATTGGCACTGTTTGAAAAATCCTGTGATGCTTCTGTAATTGGTGTAATTACCAGCACCTGTAACTTACCTGTGTCACCTAACAGGTGTTGGCAGTAACTAAATCACACTTGCAGCCAGTTAACATGGAGTAAAGTTGACTTAACCTCTGTCCTGTGTCCTTGTGTGTACCACATTGAGCATGGAGAAAAGAAAGAAGACCAAAGAACTGTCTGAGGACTTGAGAAACCAAATTGTGAGGAAGCATGAGCAATCTCAAGGCTACAAGTCCATCTCCAAAGACCTGAATGTTCCTGTGTCTTCCGTGCGCAGTGTCATCAAGAAGTGTAAAGCCCATGGCACTGTGGCTAACCTCCCTAGATGTGGACAGAAAAGAAAAATTGATGAGAGATTTCAACGCAAGATTGTGCGGATGGTGGATAAAGAACCTCGACTAACATCCAAACAAGTTCATCTGCCCTGCAGTCTGAGGGTACAACAGTGTCAAACCGTACTATCCGTCGGCTTCTGAATGAAAAGGGACTGTATGGTAGGATACCCAGGAAGACCCCACTTCTTACCCCGAGACATAAAAAAGCCAGGCTGGAGTTTGCCAAAACTTACCTGAGAAAGCCGAAAACGTTTTAGAAGGATGTTCTCTGGTCAGATGAGACAAAAGTAGAGCTTTTAGGGAAAAAGCATCAACATAGAGTGTACTGGAAAAAAAGAGGCATTCAAAGAAAAGAATACGGTCCCTACAGTCAAACATGGCGGAGGTTCCCTGATGTTTTGGGGTTGCTTTGCTGCCTCTGGCACTGGACTGCTTGACCGTGTGCATGGCATTATGAAGTCTGAAGACTACCAACAAATTTTGCAGCATAATGTAGGGCCCAGTGTGAGAAAGCTGGGTCTCCCTCAGAGGTCATGGGTCTTCCAGCAGGATAATGACCCAAAACACACTTCCAAAAGCTATATAAAATGGTTTGAGAGAAAGCACTGGAGACTTCTAAGGTTCTAAGGTGGCCAGCAATGAGTCCAGACCTGAATCCCATAGAACACCTGTGGAGACATCTCAAAATGGCAGTTTGGAGAAGGCACCCTTCAAATATCAGGGACCTGGAGCAGTTTGCCAAAGAAGAATGGTCTACAACTCCAGCAGAGCATTGTAAGAAACTCATTGATGGTTACCGGAAGCGGTTGTTCGCAGTTATTTTGGCTAAAGGTTGTGCAACCAAGTATTAGGCTGAGGGTGCCAATACTTTTGTCTGGCCCATTTTTGGAGTTTTGTGTGAAATGATCAATGATTTGATTTTTGCTTCATTCTCTTTTGTGCTTTTTCCTTGCAAGCAAATTAAATGAAGATAATAAGACCAAAGAATTTGTGATTGCAAGAAACTGAGTATTATCTGACAGAATTGCAGGGGTGCCAATACTTTTGGCCACCACTGTATTAGAGACACATATCCATCTCAACAAACAGTCCTTCTGAGGACTAATCCATCTGCAGAGATATCAGGCAGGCAGTGTACATAGGCAGGCAGGCAGGGTATATAGCAGACTGCAGTGCACATAGCACAAGAGGCTCCATTCCAGTTTTCTCTGCTGCTGCGGTTAGATATTTTTAGAAAAAGGCCCAGGTATCAGGGGCCAAGAATAATTTTTTTTGGATCTTAATCCTCATTATTTGCTTAAAAAACAATCCAGAGATCACCGTTTTTCTGCGCCATTTGCTTGTTGGCACTGCAGAATACAGCCAGGTCCTTTTCATATTACAGCACTAAAAATCCAGCTGTGTAAAACTGTGGTTTGTCTGTCACATGGATCACATATAATTGCGCTGAAAATACTGCCATTTTTGGACTCCATTCAAAATTTGTTTCAGTGTGTCAGTGAACAGTTGACACGAGTTTGCTGTTCAAACTAGTACCTACAGACCAGGTATTTAAAACTGTGCAGAATACTGCCAGGTTCTTTCCATATTACAGCTCTAAAAATCCAGCTATTTAAAACTGTGGTTTGTCCGTCACATGGATCACATATACGTTGTCAGAAAATACTGCCATTTGTGGCCTCCATTCTAATTTTTTTTCAGTGTATCAGCAAAGTTTTTGACACCGGTTTGCTGTTCAAAATAGTTACCTAAGGCCAGGTATTTAAAACTGAGGTTTGTCCCGTCACACAGATTACATATAACTTCGCTCCAAATTCAGCCATTTGTAGTGAGCGTGGAAGATATTGTCCTCCATTTAAAATGGGCAAGGCGCTTGGCAAGGGACGGGAAACTGGACGTGATGGTGTTGCTGCATGCAGAGGCCGAGGCCGAGGCCATGGGCAATCTGAAATTGTGCCACAACAAACACCCACATCTTCTCGCCCGACCTTCCTGTCCCAATTACTAGGGGACTGCAGTACACCACTATTGAACCCAGAGCAGTGTCAAAAGTTTGTTGGTTGAATAGTGGATAATGCTTCCAGTCACTTAGCCACCACCACCCTGTCTTCCACACGCTCAAGTCTCAGTCGCCGTGAGTCTGGACCACATATTTCTCACCCTGATCCTCCTTCCTCCCACCATGCCGAGTGCCCGGAGAAAACTGATCCCACACTTGAACACTCTGAAGAGCTGTTCAATTTTCCATTTATAGATTCAGGCCTCTCGCCAAGGCCACTTGAAGCGGGGCAAGAGGAAATCGCATTTAGCGATGCCCAAATAATTGAGCAGCCATGGTCACACGAAGGCAGTGGTGGGAAAGTGTCACAAGAGGTGGATAATGATGAGACACAATTGCCAGAAAGTCAGGAGGAGGACCAGGGTGTGAAAGTGGAAGACGAGGTGGTGGATGATATAGTAACTGACCCAACCTGGCTGGTGGACTTTCAGAGCAAGGACAGCAGCACACAGGGCGAGGAAAGCGTAGCACCCCAACAGGCAGGAAGAAGCAGTGTGGTGGCCGCAGACAGAAGGCAAGCATTCGTTCCCCGTAACACCAACACAAAGGAAGTTGCCAGTACAACTGTTAGGTCTTCCCGAGTCTGGTTGTTTTTAAAGAATCTGCCGATAACCTCAAAAAGGCCATTTGCACCACCTGCCAGGCCAGCATCAGCAGGGGTGGCAAAACTACCAGCCTGACCACCACCAGCATGATCAGGTACATGGCAGCAAAGCACCCGACTTTGTGGGCCTAACCCCAGTGTCCAGGAACAGTGTCTGCGGATGGCACCATTACTTCTTCCGCTGTTGTGCATGCAAGTCAATCCCCTGTACATGATGCATGCGAAGATGCCTTTTGCCCTGCCCCTGTCGTTGCACACTCTCAAGTAGCAGCATCAGGAAGCACGTGGAAAAGTGATTGTGGGCAGGGACGGTACATCTCGCTGATAGCACATTGGGTTAACATAGTGGAAGCCGGGACCCAGTCGGACCTTGGGACGGAACACGTACTCCCAACACCAAGGATTGCGGGCCCTAGGTCAATCAGGGTTGCCCTCACAGTTTACAGCTCCTGCACCTCATCCTCTTCAGCCTCCTCCTCCTCTTCAGCCTCCATCTCCAAAATGATCACATCAGTCACAAGCTGGAAGCACTGCAGCACTGCCTCGGCCAAGTGGCAACAGGATGTGCTGAAGCTAATATACTTAGGTGACAAACCGCACAATGCTAAAGAGTTGTGGACCGCTCTGAAAGAGCAGGCAGATCTGTGGCTCACACCGCTGAACCTACAGCCAGGCATGGTCGTGTGTGACAATGGCTGGAACCTCATGGCGGCTCTGAGGCGAGATGAGCTCACACACGTACCATGCCTGCCCCTCGTGGTTCAGCGGTTTCTCAAATACTGCCCAGAGCTGCCGGATCTGCTTGTTAAAGTACACCGCATGTGTGCCCATTTTAGAAAGTCACCTACAGCTTCCGCTGCCCTTGCAGTGTTTCAGCAACGTTTGCAGCTTCCGGCTCACAGACTGGTGTGTGATGTTCCCACACGTTGGAACTCTGCACTGCAGATGTTGGGAAAGATTTGTGAGCAGAAGAGGGCAGTTGTTGAGTACCAGCATCAACAAGGCCATCGGTATTCAGTTCAGACTCCACACATAAGAACTCAGGAGTGGACATGGATGTCAGACATATGTACCATCCTCCAAAACTTTGAGGACTCCACCAAGATGGTGAGCGACTATGACATCATAATTAGCATCACCATCCCACTTCTCTGTCTTCTGAAATGCTCTCTGCTCACAATCAAAAAGGATGCATTGCAGGCAGAGCACGATGAGATGGAGCAATGAACCATACAGGGTGATTACGCACAGCCCAGCCTCATCTCATCCCAACGTGGATTGGGTGACCATGAGGAAGAGGAGGAGGAACGGTAGCTAGTTTCATGCTCTATAGACGGCACTACCTGCACATACCTTCTGTTCAGCGTGGATGGCCAGAGGACAGAGAGGAGGAGGAGGAGAGCATGGTCAGTCATCTTCCATCTTCTTGGTAAGGACACGGAAGTCTTGCCTGTTAGCAGTCTGGCACACATGGCTGAGTTTATGTTACGCTGCCTTTCCCGTGACCCTCGCGTTCTCGAAATTTTCGGTGACAGTCATTACTGGTTGGTGACTCTTCTAGACCCACACTACACGGAGAACTTTATATCTCTTATTCCTGAGACGGACAGGTCTACAAAAATGGGGCAGTACCAGAAGGCCCTTGTTGCGGAACTATTAAAAAAATTCCCATCTGAAAACGCTGGCAGCAGAGGTCACAGTTCGTTGGACAACCAAGGAGTACAGGCAAGAGAGACAGAACTCCAATCCAGCAGAGGCAGGGGAACACTGTCAAAGTTCTTGGAGAATTTTCTCAGACCCTCCCATCGCACAGGCCCTGAGGCGCGGGGTACTCTCACAAGGAGTGCAAAGTTTGGGAAGATGCTGAGGGAGTACCTTGCTGACCGTACCAATGTCCTCAGTGATTCCTCTGTGCCTTAAAATTATTGGGTATCCAAGCTGGATACGTGAAGTGAACTGGCTCTCTACGCCTTGGAGGTCCTGGCCTGCCCTGCCGCCAGCGTTTTATCAGAGCGGGTTTTTAGTGCTGCTGGTGCAATTATAACTGATAAGCACATCCGCCTGTCAACTGAAAATGCTGACAGGCTGACTCTTATAAAAATGAACAAGGGCTGGATTGGGCCAGACTTCTCAACACCACCGAATGATAGCAGCGTAACATAAACTCCAATCCAGTGTCTTTTCTTGGGAGGTGTATTCCCATGCATCTCTTCACACCCACACATGGGTATACACTTCCTGATTTTGGCTATTTGCTCTTGTCCTCCTCCTGCTCCTCATCCTCATCCTCCACCACCATATCACCAGGGTGACCGTGGTCTGTGATGCAACACCCACATATTTTTTTTAAAGGGTGTTTATGATGCCTGTAATTTTTTTTTTATACAGTATGTTCATGTATACCCCCCAGGGGTAAATGTTTGTCAGCCCATACACTTAGTACATGGGGATTACATGTATAGGAGATCCGCTCCCTTCTAATGGCAATATTTTTTATGAAGCCCTCTAAGTCTCTTCCAAGGGGCATTGGAGTGCCTCCCAATTTTTGGCAGCCCTTGCATTCACTGCATAGGCCAACACTATTGGAGACCCACTTCCTAATAATGGGAACATTTTTTTTCAGGAGGCCTTCCTCTTCGTCTCTTCCAAGGGGCATTGAAGTGCCTCCAAATTTTTGGCAACCCTTGCATTCACTGCATAGGCAAACACAATGGGAGACCCACTTCCTAATAATGGGAACATTGTTTTCAGGAGGTCCTCCTCTAAGTCTTTTCCAAGGGGTATTGGGGTGCGTCCAAATTTTCAAAATGGTATTGGGGTGCGTCTAAATTTTGGGCAGCCCTGCCACTTACTGCATATGCAATAACAGTATAGGAGACCCACTCTTTAGTAATGGGATTAATAAAACATAACCGGCTGATGGCTCTTTAAGAATAGTAAAAGCCTCCTGATAGCCCTATAAAAATAGTGTTTGTGACTTTCAGAGTCCCTCTTTCATAAATGAAACAGGATGTACTGCACAAATCTCCTTAGAGGCAGCGCTAGGGCGTACATAGGAGTCTAGACACAAAATAAGAGATAAAATATCTAAATTTTTTCAATAATAATTAAAATTTACGCACAATAAATAAAATTAAAAAGGAAAATTGATAAATAAGTCAGCACCTAAGCTTATACATATAGGTTACACCACAACAGGCTGTATGACAGATTATCCAATGCAATTATATCAATAAAAAGGTGATACTAATACTCAGCTTCCTCCAATCAATGGTTCAATATGCTATTCAGAACTATCTCAAAGTGTCAATGCAATAAAGTGACTGTGTCAGAAGCCCGGAATAGGTGCCCCAAAAGGTACCTCATAAAGTGGCCATGCTAGCAGCAATAATATCTTAAATTGGTCCCTTGCAGACCATGCCCGTCAATAAGCCAAGGTCCACAAGTCTATCCTATTGAGCATAATAAATAATGTTAGACGAAGAAAAGACATATACACTGTGTTCCAAATTATTATGCAAATAATAACATTTTTTTGTTCTTTATTAAAATGAAAAGGTTGAAAACTCTGCTGTGCAGAATAATCTGGAACATGCATTTTGAGTGCAGTTTGAGTTTTTTATTTTTTTAAATATCCTGTTATCATCGGCAGTTTATACAAAAACCTTTCAATTGTACTCGAATAGTTATTGGACTGGAAAATTACAATGACTGCAATTCATATAGGTAATTTGGGAAAATCTGAGAAAATATTATTTGCATAATAATTTGGAACACAGTGTATGTATAGCAGCCCCACTAATATTCCCCTTAGTTTTAAGGATCCACTCAGGGAATTACTTCACCCCAGAATAATGAAACCCTAATCTGAGTCTGTCCATATTTTGGATAAAGTACAGGGCCCACTGTCCACGGGATATATATTAGGGATATACTCAGAACAAAGTATATTTACTTTTACAAATGAGCTGCAGGACATATGCATGACAGCAATTTGCCAAGTTAGGAATAGAGTCACAGATGTAGAATAACAAAAGCCAGAGTCTTCCTTCCTTTGGGGTTTGCTTCCTTCCTATAATAGATGTTGTTGTGATTTATTCTGTATATTTATTGTATGTATTTTATTGTAGTTCTCCTGTGGTGCCGGGGGATTGGAAGTCTATTGGCTGTGGGTACTCCTAGGACTTCTTCGTTGGACTCTTGGGTCGAATATTTTATCCATCACGATGGAAATCCATGGAGGGACAAGAAGGAAGACTCTGGCTTTTGTTATTCTACAGCTGTGACTCTATTCCTAACTTGGCAAATTGCTGTCATGCATATGTCCTGCAGCTCATTTGTAAAAGTAAATATACTTTGTTCTGAGTATATCCCTAATATATATCCCGTGGACAGTGGGCCCTGTACTTTATCCAAAATATGGACAGACTCAGATTAGGGTTTCATTATTCTGGGGTGAAGTAATTCCCTGAGTGGATCCTTAAAACTAAGGGAAATATTAGTGGGGCTGCTATACATATAATTTCTTTTTTCTTTTTATAAAATTATTTGCCAAAAACTTTTTTCTTTTTTCTTTCTCTTTTTTCATCACTTTCCTTTTCTTACCTATATTGTTGATTGTTTCATCCTGATTGCGTTCTTCCTAGGACCTTTCTTCCTTTCCCAGTGCTGTTCCCTCTGATTTCTTCTTTTGCGGTGATGGTTTGCATCTTTCCCCCGCTAAGGCTTTCAATAGCGCTATATGCCGAACTGGCAGGTGCGCATGCGCGTCTGATGAGGCTCTTTGGCTTCCGTTTGGGCGCACATGGGAGGGCAATGTGGTCCACGCTTGCGCTCCAAGCGCCGGAAGCGGAAGTCTCTTTCTTTGTACCATGAGCCGTCCGATTACACGCATGCGCCCACAACGCCAAGCGGCACCGTTCCAACATGATTGGTCCACGGGCACTACATAAGGAGCGGTTCTTTCAATAAAGGTTAACGCCCCCTGGAAGAAGCGTGGTGAAACGGCGTCGTCGGGGTGCAGCACCGCTTAGCGTGGGACACTGGCTTCATTTACTTCGGCTGTAAGTAGCTCCACCTAATGGCTTATCTCTTTATTGTTCGGTGGTAATGATCTGTTGAGTCTGGGATCTAGTGCCAATTTGGGATTTAGTGTCTTTAAATTCCTGGCCCTCATTCAATGGCAGAAACATACAGCCATATAGGCAGGTCGGTCCATATATATGTCTTTTCTTCGTCTAACATTATTTATTATGCTCAATAGGATAGACTTGTGGACCTTGGCTTATTGACGGGCATGGTCTGCAAGGGACCAATTTAAGATATTATTGCTGCTAGCATGGTCACTTTATGATGTACCTTTTGGGGCACCTATTCCGGGCTTCTGACACAGTCACTTTATTGCATTGACACTTTGAGATAGTTCTGAATAGCATATTGAACCATTGATTGGAGGAAGCTGAGTATTAGTATCACCTTTTTATTGATATAATTGCATTGGATAATCTGTCATACAGCCTGTTGTGGTGTAACCTATATGTATAAGCTTAGGTGCTGACTTATTTATCAATTTTCCTGTTTAATTTTATTTATTGTGCGTAAATTTTAATTATTATTGAATAAATTTAGATATTTTATCTCTTATTTTGTGTCTAGACTCCTATGTACTCCCTAGCGCTGCCTCTAAGGAGATTTGTGTAGTATATGGATAATTCGGAGTGACTATGCCAATGTAGTGACTTATGATTGTTGATGAAACAGGATGTGTCTGATGATGTGTCACACACCACATGGCCAGATAAGGTTGTAAAATGTTAAAATTACATTTCCTGGTGAATGCATTTGTCACGGTTGAAAGCAATACAAAAGTGCAAAAACGCATCAAAAACGCTACGTGTGAACACAGCCCAAGGTGTGGAGGAGGATTTTTGGTTTTGGTTATTTATTTTGCCTTATATACAAGTCATTACCCTGGAAAGGATGTTCCTTAACATATTTCCCAGGAAAATCCATTTTGGTTTCATTTTTGTATGTTTTATTGTGAGTCCGTAAAAGTGGCATAATACTCTGACAACGTTGTTAACAGCAGTGACCTGTGAGTCAGAAATGCTTCCAGGGGTCTTCCCCATGCTGTTCCCATGTCATTTCAGCACTGTTCCCATCGATTTGGGCAATTTTTAGGCCCTCTGCAGACCGTCGGGGGGGAGCCGCCTGAAAAATGCTGGAGTTTCCCATAGACTTACATTGGGCTCATTACTCGACCCGAGCACTCGAGTGTCCCAATGTGCTCCACCCGAGCATCGAGCACCCGAGCATTTTAGTGCTCGCTCATCACTAATCCCCACTTGAATAAATGTTATGTTAAGGCATCACCAAGTCATCCTAATAATGAGAAGTAAGTGAATTAATCTATTTATTTTCCTCACTTATATAGTGCCATTATTTCCACAGCTTTACAGACATTGTCGGCTCTGACCCCATTGGAGCTCACAATCTACTTTCCCTATCAGTCTTTGGAGTGTGGGAGGAAACCGGAGAACCCGGAGGAGGAAACCCCCAAAACACTAGAAGAATATACAAACTCCTGCCCGATGTTGTCCTTGGGGAATTTAACTAAAGGTATGTTCACACTGACTTTTTAAACAAAGATTTTGATGCAGATCTGCTTTAAAAGACTCATAAAAACATCTCAAATATGCCCCCCTCCCACACTTCCTATTGATTTCAATGGATAAATCCACATTGCTGTTCATTCTGGAGACTTTTTGTATTTTTTCCAATGAGGTTTGTAAAAACTCAAAACAAAGATGATATATGAAAAAGGGAAGAACAAGAGTCTTTAATGCTAATAAAATGTTATCTTTATTGATACACAAAAAATAGTAAAACTAATTCATAAGGTAATATAATTCATATAGAATGATGGGTACAGTAAACTAACAGTGATAGGATCTCAGATATTAGGGTCGAGGCTTCAGTCTGTCCGCAAATAGTGAATAATAACAACAAAAGCCTCTCCTATATTACACAGGATGGAAGCCTCTCCTATATTACACAGGATGGAGGCCTCTCCTATATTACACGGGATGGAGGCCTCTCCTCTATTACACGGGATGGAGGCCTCTCCTATATTACACGGGATGGAGGCCTCTTCTATATTACACAGGATGGAGGCCTCTTCTATATTACATGGGATGGAGGCCTCTCCTATATTACACGGGATGGAGGCCTCTTCTATATTACACAGGATGGAGGCCTCTTCTATATTACATGGGATGGAGGCCTCTCCTATATTACACGGGATGGAGGCCTCTCCTATATTACACGGGATGGAGGCCTCTTCTATATTACACGGGATGGAGGCCTCTCCTATATTACACGGGATGGAGGCCTCTCCTATATTACACGGGATGGAGGCCTCTCCTATATTACACGGGATGGAGACCTTGTCCAGGTTTGAGATGAAAGTCTGCAGTCACTGTATGTGACTGCAATCTTCTGAAATCTCACAGTGCATGCACTTAACACTTTTAGGATTCTCGCTTGCAGATGGTAAGAGTGGACGGTAATGACAGCACAAGTATGAGATCCGTATACTTTTGTTTAGACCTGTCCAGCCTTGATCAATCCATTGTCATTGAGTGAGGCCACACATGTCTAGTCGGCACCTGACCGCATGTATGCAAATCGCCGACACTAGAGAATCCTGACAGCGTGCAGTGCGCACTGTGAGAATTCAGAAGTCTGCAGTCACATAGAATGACTGCAGACTCAACACAAACTTGGACAACCCCTTTAATGATCCTAACCAGGGGTGGATTAAGAGTAGCAAGGGCCACGGGCAGTTTAGAAGGCGCGGTCTTTCCCCCCCCCCCCACACACACACACACCTGATTTATCACGTAACATGTCACATGATCCCCTGTGATAGATCATGTGATAGTTCACGTGAAATTAATTTGGCACAATATTAATTATATTAATTTTTTTTAGGCTGTGTGCCCACTATGCGTTTTTTAAGCGTTTCCGCAGTGGCAATTCCGCTGCAGAAACGCTTAAAAAACGCTTGGTAGAAGGTCTGCCGTGTCCCCAATGATAATCCGCGTGTGCTGTGCATATGCTGCGGAAATTTCCGCTGCGGATTATCATTGCGGAAAAATCCGCAGCATTACCAATTATTTTGCGGAAGCCCGGCGTTTTTGCCGCCATTGACTTGCATTGGAACGCATGGAATCCGCATCACTGGATCTGTAGATGCGGAATCCATGCGTTTCAATGTGCGGATGGTACCCGGGTTTGGAGAAGAGGAGACTCTCCTCCAGACCCAGGTACCATAGAACCTGTAAAAAAAGAATAAAATAAAAAATAAATATTATACTTACCTTCTGATGGCCCCCGGTGTCTTTATCCGATGCGTCCCGGCTTGCTGGCAGCTCGCGATGGTCTGAAAAGGACCTGTCGTGACGTCATTTAGTCATGTGACTGGTCACGCGACCGCTGACGTGCGGCAGGCCATCAGAAGGTAAGTATATATATTTTATTTTTTACCATTCTTTTACGGTCACACTATATATGCCGGTTGCATGGATTTATATCGTGTGACCAAGTTGTCAAGCACTTTCCAATTGATGCTAAAATCTCTTGTCAACCCGCATGCGGAAATGCAAGTGAAGAACGCTTCACATCCGCATGTTCCTGGCAGGAAAACGCATGTACAATCCGCATGTACAATCCGCATGTACAATCTGCATGTACAATCTGCATGTACAATCTGCATGTACAATCCGCATGCAAAATCCGCTTGCTTTTTTTCTGCCAGGGAGATGCAGAAACGCTCAAAAATAATCTGGAACATTTCTGTATCGTGGACACAGCCTTACATTAATTGTATGACTCAATATTGAGCACACGTAGCCATCTATACACAGTGGGAGGCTGCACGGTGCCATCTATACACAGCGGGAGGCCGCACGTAGCCATCTATACACAGCGGGAGGCCGCACGTAGCCATCTATACACAGCGGGAGGCCGCACGTAGCCATCTATGCACAGGGGGAGGCCGCACGTAGCCATCTATACACAGCGGGAGGCCGCACGTAGCCATCTATACACAGTGGGAGGCCGCACAGCGCCATTTATACACAGCAGGGGGCCGCACGGCGCCATCTATACACAGCGAGAGGCCGCACGTCGCCCCCCCCAGAGACAGCAGGAGGCCACATGGCGCCATCTATACTCAGCAGGAGGCCGCACGTAGCCATCTATACACAGCAGGAGGCCGCACGGCGCCATCTATACACAGCGGGAGGCTGCACAGCGCCCCCCCAGAGACAGCAGGAGGCTGCACGGCGCCATCTATACTCAGCAGGAGGCCGCATGTAGCCATCTATACACAGCAGGAGGCCGCACGGCACCATCTATACACAGCAGGAGGCCGCACGGCGCCATCTATACACAGCAGGAGGCCGCACGGCGCCATCTATACTCAGCAGGAGGCTGCACGTAGCCATCTATACACAGCAGGAGGCCGCACGGCGCCCCCCCAGAGACAGCAGGAGGCCGCACGTAGCCATCTATACACAGCAGGAAGCCGCACGGCACCATCTATACACAGCAGGAGGCCGCACGGCGCCATCTATACTCAGCAAGAGGCCGCACGTAGCCATCTATACACAGCAGGGGGCCGCACAGCGCCATCTATACACAGCAGGGGGCCACACGGCACCATCTATACACAGCAGGAGGCCGCACGGTGCCATCTATACACAGCAGGGGGCCGCACGGCACCATCTATACACAGCAGGGGGCCGCACGGCGCCATCTATACACAGCAGGGGGCCGCACGGCGCCATCTATACTCTGCGGGAGGCCGCACGGCACCATCTATACATAGTGGGAGGCCGCACGGCGCCCCCCCAGAGACAGCAGGAGGCCGCACGGCGCCAACTATACTCAGCAGGAGGCCGCACGCAGTCATGCATGCAGTCATGCACACACACAAACATATACAGACATATACATACACGCATAAACACATTTGAAACACAAAAATACATATAAACAGACATCACACAATGATATCTGCCTGCACACACACACACACACACACACACACACATACACACATACACACACAGACTCACCATCCCCCGGCTCCATTCCTCCTGCCTGCTCTAACTTCTCCGTTGCAGCAGTGCAGGCCGGGCGCGCACTGCATGACGTCACAGCTAGGAGACACGGCCACGCACAGGGCTGTGTCTCCTAGCAGTGACGCGGCCGGGCCAGCACAGGGAAGTTAACTGCTGCAGTGCTGGCCTGGCAGATGAAGAAGTAGCGGCCGTGCGCCGCTGCTGGGGGAGTGGTCCGGGGCCCCCACTCCCGCCACCGCTACCGGTATGTGCCGCAGCGGCCCGCACATATAATGAGGGCAATCCGGCATTAGACACCCCGCCCAGAGCCGCGGGCCCCCTGCAGGCTCGGGGCCCCGGGCTGTAGCCCGGATTGCCCTCATTATAATCCGCCTATGATCCTAACATAAATAAAAATATGAGAATTAGTCAGTATCACAAATAATATTTATACCAGGGTGCTTGGTAGATGAGGTTGTCTCTGGAGTTGTTCTCTTTTTCTTCCTCTTGTCCAGACAACATGATGACTTTTCATAGCCACAGCTGTCTCTACAGACTTCCATCTTCTCGGATCTTCTACAGCACATCCCCACACGATGCCCTTAAAGATAGCAGTGTTATTGTATTGCTCCTGAATAATAATATCCGCCCTACACTGAGCCCCTGAATAAATAATTTCCTCTCATTATATTCCCTGCAGAAAATATGACCCCCACACTGTCCCTCTTATGGTACATGCCCTCCACACTACACTGTTCTTTCCAAACTGGGCCCCCTCTTCACATCGTCCTGTCACATTGTGTTCCCTATATACGATCCATTCTCTATTCTGTGCCCCCTCATCACATTCCCCCTCCTTGGTATACTGTCCCCTCATAGCTTTACACTTACACTGTCCCCCTTGCTACTCACCACTACTCAGTCTCTATTCATTCCGTACTAACACTTTTATCCCCCCATACTGTCTCCTCACACTATGCCCCTCAATAGTCTCCTCACACATTTTCCCCTCCCTCCTCATACTGTCTCCTCTGACATCCCCCCTGCTAATCATACTGTCTCCTCACATATTTACCTCCTCACTCTCCATACTGCCTCCTCAAACATCCCCCGACTCTCCTTACTGTGTCTGAACCCATACCATCACTCTCGCTCCCCATACGGTGTCCCCATACATTCTTCCTCTTGCTCTTCAAACTGAGTCTGCACCCATGTGGGACATGCAGAAGTAGTGATGTTGCTTTAAAAGCATTCAGCAACTATTAGAAGTAACACCAGCACAGGAGACAAGAAGTGTTGTGCTCCAGAAGCATCCAGCAACTAGAGGGGTTAACTCAGTCACAGGAGAAGGGGAGTGTTTTAGCAGAGCCCCAGGGGGATTGTGGGGGAGTTGTCTACTGTCTGGCTGGAGCCAAAGAGAAAGGTGGGGTGTCTGTTCTGTATCTCACAGAAGTGCCCCTGCAAGTGAAAAAAATCAAGTCAGGAGTGAAGCTAAGCACAGGTCAGGTAGAGTTCCTGTACTAGCAGTGCAGAGTATAGTCAGGCAGAAAGATAAGGAAGTAATGGTGTCACAGGGATCATCTCCCTCAGCAAACCCTACCCCCTCCTCCATCTCATTGTGCTCTAAAGAGTGCTATGTTCATTAATGTGCCTTTGCATTAGAACTGTGTTGTAACATTGGTGGCCTGTATGGAGAATTCTGAGCTGGAATTAGCGTGTAGAGGGAGAAGAGGAAAAGTGTTTGGAAAAACACAGCAGCACAGCACCTCAACTCAACTCTGCTACACCAGTTAAAGGGGGCTAGCCCTAAAGAAAAACTCACTAGCAGCAATGGATGTGGAAATACAAATGGACAGAATTAGTGAGTTAATTCAGTTAACCTGTGAAGAATTGAGAACAGTAGCAGAACATGTAAAGATGTCAGAAGAACAGATTTCCAAAGCACACAACCTCAGGCAACTGTTAGCTGCCATTAATGCAAAAATGGATGAGCTGGGGGAGAAAGAAGCTGAAGACGTCATGGGGACGTCCCTCCAGGAGCTAACACAGTTTCTAACCAGGTTGAAGTTGGAGGATGGAGGGGCGGCACCAATTACCAAAAGCGGGAATCCCCGTCCACAGACTGAACTACAGGAATTGAATGAACATTTCAAAGCCCTAACAACAGCCCTGAGGAATCGAACAAAACCTCTGAACAGGTGACAGACTCAGACAGGACCTTTAACCTGCTAGGGTTAGATAAATCAGGGAGACAGTCCTCTCTAACACCACAAATCACCATAAGGAAAGAATTCAAGATCATGGGACAAATTGGAGAGTGTGAACAGAAAGAGAGACTGTCTTCTAAGATCTTGTTGCACCAGATCGATTCAGGCTTACAGAAAGACTACCAGTCAGATGTGATCGTTGAGGGGGTGGTGAAAGCGATCAGCCCAGGACTGAACCTCCGTAGTATGCTAGAAATGAAAAGTCAATTGACCTTGCAATACCTGAAGATGATTTTAAAAGGGCACTATAAAGAAGAGAGTACTTCAAAATTGTTTCACCGACTCATTAACCTCTCACAGAAAAATAATGAATCACCACAAAATTTCTTGTTCAAAGTAATTGAACTGAAGGATAGACTGTTGTTTGCATCCAGAGATGTAGTAGTGAAAGAGAAGTTTGATGCTGGACCAGTCCAGAAGAAGTTCTTGAGATCATTGGGAACGGGATTAATCAGCAAAGATATCAATTTGCAGCTGAAACAGTACCTAGAAGATCCTGGCATTCTGGACGAAGTCCTATTTGAGAAAATGAATGAGGCCGCTAGTTTGGAGTCAGAGAGCGAACAGAAGTTGAAGAAAGGCTCTGCTTCTAAAATCACCAAGATGAGTCCGTTTAAGTTGGAGACCCCCGGTGGCCAGTCCGAAGATCATCATAGAGATCCTCCAGTGCCACCTCCAAGAGGGAACCTTAAATCACCAAAAAAAGAGAGGACCGCCAGCGCTGACTGGGAGGAAGTAATAGGAGAATTGCGAGCCGAGTTGATTGGGGTAAAAAAGTTGATTCGTTCCAGGCCAGAACCAGTATCCCTCAGACCCAGGAGTGGGTTCCAAAATAGAAGATGCCCGGCTTGCGAAGCGTGCCGCTCATCAAATCAGAGTACAGTGTGTGTCCTCTGTCTAAGATGTGGTGAGGAAAGACATTATGCCAAGGAATGACAATGGTCACGGTCGTTTGGGTTAAAAGACAGGAGGTTACCAGTGCAGGGCAACTGGTAACCGTGACACGGAGGAGGCCCCAGAAGCAAATCCAAATCTCACCAAACCCTAGATCGGCGCATGAGGTAAAACGGCTGCGTCAGTACTATCCCCAAGTGTGTTCCCATCTACAACTGCCGCAGAGGAGACATGGGCATCAGTTACTTAATGCCCAGTGTGGAGGTCAAACTATGTACTAGGAGGAGGCTTCCTCGGTCAGTAAAGATAGCCTCATCAGCCTAATTGGTGAAAGGTGCTGTATACAGTGGCAGCTAGATGGACTCCAGGTAAAAGCACTGTGGGACACAGAAGCCCAAGCTAGCCTTTTAAATGAACAATGGAGAAGGCTCTACCTGCCACATACCTGCCTTCGGTCACTAAAAGAATTCTTAGGACCAGTGGAACTCCATGGCAAAGCCAGCAACCAGACCGAAATTCCTTTAATAGGCTGGGTGGAAGTGACTTTCCAACTCAGGGCCACGAAGAACAGCAACACCATTGAGCTTTTGGTACCTTTTCTCGTGACCAGTGATCAGAATGTGGCAGAGAATCCAATCCTGGGTTATAATGTAATCAGTGAGGCCATCACAAAACACAAGACAGGGGCTTTGATGGTGGATGCAATCGCCACATCGCTCGCCATACCCAACCCTGTGGCGGTTAACATGATTCATAGAGTAAAAAAAGAACAGAATACAATGGACTGAAAAGAAGTCAAGGTAGGCTGGCGCCCAACCATCATCCCTGCAAACCAAATGGTGGGGATGAGGTGTGGAGTCTGGGTAGAACCGGGAAGAAAAGTCCAGAAAAGACTGTTCGTGCCAAAAGACTCCTCAGAACTTCCAGAAGGCCTAGTTCAGGGTGAGACTGTGCTTATGATTCCTACTGGTGGGTTTGCTTGAGTGACAGTACTGGTGATGAATGCTACCAAACACGAAATTAGACTGGATCCAAAGACTGTGTTAGGTCACATCGAAACCATTAAAACGGTATATCCAGCCAGTGTGAGACCAGCCCAGGGGTCTACAGTGAATTCAGTCTCCCCACCAAGGAACAGGAATTGCCCAGGGGAGGAAATTGCGCAACCCACCTCGGGATCCTGGGATCCCCCAGTACACATGGAACACTTGTGTGCTGAAGATCTAGCGGTAGCAAAACAAATGCTGAGAGAAGAGTGTCATGCGTTCTCCAAAGATGACTCTGATGTAGGCTGTATCCAGGGCCGGACTGGCCATCTGGCAATTCAGGCAAATGCCAGTCTGGTCGTGGACCTCCCTGTCTGCTACATTGTTATCAGAATCTGCATCCTCAAGATGCCCATACTGTTAACAGTTGTGATGGAGCACAAAGTTGCTGGCTCCATCACTTAACCCAGCAGGCCGCAGGTGTCCCTTCTGTCCGTGACCTGCCAGAGGCCAACACCAAGCAGGGGACGTCGGCGGAGCAATGACATCACTGCAACACGCCGCCAGCATCCATGGCAAGAATAAATAGAAGAGGAGATGGAGGATGCGGTGTCTGGATTAGGTGAGTATATGTATTTTTTAATTTTTGGGGTGAGGGGGACCATCACACTATATAGGGCGCTGTGAGTTGTACCATCATATTATTATTATTATTTATTATTATAGCATCATTTATTCTATGGCGCTTTACATGTGAAAAGGTATACATAATAAAAAACAGTACAATAATCTTAAACAATACAAGTCACCGACTTGAGCAGGAGGAAAGAGGACTACAAGGGATGGGTGAGGATACAGTAGGTGAGGGTAGGGCTGGTTGTGCAGCTGTATGGTGGAGCGAGGACCCTGCCCGCGAGGGCTCACAGTCTACAAGGGATGGGTGAGGATACAGTAGGTGAGGGTAGAGCTGGTCATGCAGCGGTATGGGGGGGCGGTGGTTACCGCAGGTTGTAGGTTTGTCGGAAGAGGTGGGTCTTCAAGTTCATTTTGAAGGTTTGCACGGTAGGTGAGGGTCTGATGTGTTGGGGTAGAGAGTTCCAGAGTTGGGGGGAAGCACGTGAGAAATCTTGTATGCAATTGTGGGAAGAGGAGATAAGAGGGGAGTAGAGAAGGAGATCTTGTGAGGATCGGAGGTTATGTTCAGGTAAGTAGCGGGAGACTAGGTCACAGATGTATGGAGGATACCGGTTGTAGATGGCTTTGTATGCCAAGGTTAGGGTTTTTGAAGTGGAGGGAAGGCCACAGAGCAGGAGGTTGCAGCAGTCAAGGCTGGAGATGATGAGGGCATGCACTAGTGTTTTTGAAGATTTGTGGCTGAGGAATGTGCGTATGTGGGAGATATATTTTTGAGTTGGAGTAAGCAGGGCTGTGGAGTCGGAGTCGGAGTCGGGGAGTCGGAGTCGGTACTCATTTTGGTGGAATCGGAGTCGGTATAAAATGGACCGACTCCGACTCCTAAAATATATAATAAATTGGGTGCAGTAGATCAATGCAGTTTATGGGGAATATTTCTTCATAGGAATTTGGGAAAGTCATGAAATGTCCTATAAATGGCTGTTCTATTCCTGATCTAAGGCTACATTCAAACACAGCATTTTTGCTGCGTTCTTTGAGGATACGTTTTTCAGCTGCAAAAGCAGAGCAGCCTTTTAAAAAACCGCATCACCTGAAAGGATTTTGAGCTCATAGATAATGTTTTCAATAGCAAAAGCAGATTAGAAAATCGCCGAACAAACTGTCATGCTCATTCTTTGTGAGGATCCGTTTTTGAGCCCAAAAATGGATCCTCACAAAACGATGTGTCTGAATGTCATATCTTGAAACCCATTGACTTTGCTGGGATGCCCAGAGACACTGCATTTTACTTCAAAAAACGGATCGGCAAAAACGCTGTGTGTGAATCATGGCCGTAGCCAGCGAGGGGCAGGGGGGGCAGCTGCCCCCCCTAGGAGCAGGGGCACGCACCTATCCAAACTCACTTGTATGCTCAATTATAGGATTTACAGAAAACCACATGTTTTGGGTGAGGATTAACAATTATTCAACATTATCTCCCACCTATTATCCCCATCAGGACATGATATTATATGGAAAGCAAACTCCATTGTAACTATAAGACCTACAAGTACCAATCGGAGTCATATGCTTGAATAAAATCAAAAAAACTTTATTAAATATACATAATACAGACGATGATTAAAATTTTAAATAGAGGTGAAGTTTGGAGAGACTCAACATAGTCTCTGCAGGGTGAGGAATGCCACATATAATGTAGTGATCTAGCCAGTTATAACCATCATTTCAAGTATATATATATATATATATGAGTTATTGGGATCACCCCATACACCAATATCAGTCCCTGTTTCTCATCATGGGGAATAAGTGCGGGGTCCCATCAGTATGCAAACATGTATAAATTATGCAACCATATATAAATTTTCAATATACATTACATTAAAAAGACTCACCCATTCTTTATGTGGCACTCCCACTCAGGAGACGCCCTTGGACGCGCGTTTCGTGTAAGCTTTTTCAGCAAGGAGGTACTTACACCACTATACTGTGCTCCCTCTTATAGTGCAAATCGCACTGATTGCTCCTCATTGCGTATGCGTGCTGCCCTGCATCCCCGGAAGAAATGAATCCACTTCCGGCATTCACCTAGCGCACACGTCATAGGGAAATCCCATATTGACGTCATAGCCATGCGCACTAGGTATCTTGAAGCCATCAGTGGATTCCTGCGTGAGAGTGCATGCGAGAGCCGGTCATCAGTGTCAATGCAAGCTATGCTGCAGACGGAACAAAGAATAGTGCGGAGACATCCATTTCAATTTACAGGTACCATATATAATAGTTCAGGTCGCATACAGCGCGGAGAATGTATAAATACTCCATATATGACAGAATATAAAAATATAAGATATAGTCATATCCAAACAGTGTGATGCAATACATTATATCTAAAGTAAAAACAATCCCCCAACGTCAGTGTGTGTGGTGCACTGAAGAAAAGATTTTTTTAATATATAATTTTGTTATAATGGTCGTGGTGCGGTATGGTGGAGTGATGGTTAATGCAGGTTGTAGGCTTATCGGAAGAGGTGGGTCTTCTGGTTCCTTTTGAGGGTTTCCACGGTCGGCAAGAGTCTGATATGTTGGGGTAGAGCGTTCCAGAGTAGGGGGAAGCACGGGAGAAATCTTATATGCAATTGTGGGAAGAGGAGATAAGAGGGGAGTAGAGAAGGAGATCTTGTGAGGATCGGAGGTTGCGTGCGGGTATGTACCGGGAGACTAGGTCACAGATGTATGAAGGAGACAGGTTGTGGATGGCTTTGTATGCCAAGGTTAGGGTTTTGAACTGGAGTCTCTGAGCAATGGGGAAAAGTGAAGGGGTTGACGGAGAGGAGATGTCTGAATGTGATTGTACCATAGTATATAAGGGGCTGTGGGCTGAACCACCATACTATATAGTGTACTGTTGAGGGGATCATCATACTACATAGGGGTCTGCTAGGAAGTCGTGGACAATATACTGTGTGGAGGTCTATGGGGAACATTACACTACGCTAGGGATTGTGGTGACCATCATATTGTATGGGATAGTTATGGGGGACATTATACTCTATAGGGGCTTCGGGGTCCTTATACTGTACGGCCATACTGTGTGGCTTTGGTGAACATCACACTTTATATACAGGGCTGTGGGGGGACTGTCATATGGTATTGGGGCTATAAGGGATCTTCATAGTGTATGGGGAATATATCATACTGTGTGGGGTGGTTATGGGAGACCATCTCACTGTGTAGGGTGGTTGTGATGGACATCATACTTTATGGGATGGCTGTGGTGGACATCATACTGTGTGAAGGTCTGTGGAGCCTCTCATACTATATACTGGGGGCTATGGTAGATACCATACTTTATGGGAGGCTATGGTGACCATATTACTGTGTGAGGTGCTGTGGGACATCATACTTTCTGTAAGATTTGTGGGGCAATCATACTGTGTGGGGTCATCATGCTTTGTAGGGGCATAATACTCCATGGGGGTCATGAAAGGGGTATCATAGTGAGTGAAAACACATAGAGGCTTCAATAGGGGCAAAAAAACTGTCTAAGCGCTGCAATACATTTCCTTCTCCATTTCTTAAATTGTTTGGAGATTTGCTCTTCTTTGACTGTGACATGATAGGATTTTTCTCTGGGGACCCTGTTAATTCTATGTGCACCCCTGCTCAGGAGCATTATTACAATCAAGAGGCACTGAGGGTCATTATTATTATTATGAGGAACAATGGGGGAGATTGTTATCATTTTAGGGGAAGCAAGGAGTCATTATTATTATTATTATTATTAATATAAGAAAGCACATGGGATATTTTTAATATTATAAGGAGGTACCTGGTCAATATTATAAGAGGTCAAGGGGTGCATTATTAAAGGAGTCACAGGAGAATTATTATAACGTATCACAAGGGATGAGTTATAGATGGAAGAAGAGGTCATCGTGGTCTGGAAGAAATGCAAAGGAAAAGGGAAAATAATTGACAACAATCAGTGAGAATGTCATTGGTGAGAACCTGCACAGTACACACATATATGGTCTGTAGAGCACTGGTGAGAACCTGCACATACACACATATATGGCTGGCATCTATGGTAGTGATATCAATCTTAGTACAGTGTTTTTGGTTGAAGTATTTGTCCAGGATTGAAGTTAAAGTCTGCAGTGGCTCTATATGACTGCGGACTTCTGAATCCACACAGAGCTCATGTGCTGTGAGGATTCTCCGGTGCTGGCACTGCCAATTGGTGATCATGTGCAGTGGCTTAACTTGAACAGCATCGGCCGTAAAGCAAAAGCTCTAATGGGGCCACCAATTATTGCAAGCCATTAATAGCATTGGTCTTTTCATATAGGCCAAGGGGACTTTTGGGGCCCCCAAGGCTCCAGGGCCCGGGTGCGATTGCAAGCCTCGCACCTACTGGAGTTATGTCCCTGATCATGTGACCGCAAGTATGAAATTTGCATACATGTGGTCACGTGCTAACTAGATGTTCACAGCCTCGCTCAATATAAGTGAAATTAGCAAAGCCCAGTACAAGGGTGGGGACAGCATGGGCCTGTGTGATTTCAAATGCCAGGGCTGAATTTCAGTCCCAGTCCGTCCCTGGCTGTATCCCATCATTGCATTTGAAAATCAATTTGAACGACACGACCCCAGTAACCAGAAGTTACATGTCTGTGCCAAAACCATTAAACCGTGAAGTGAAAGAGTATTTACAAGATCTCATCAACAGAGGTTGGGTCCAAAAGTTGAAGTTGTCTTATTCCTCTCCTATTGTTTGTGTTAGGAAGAAGGACGGTACGTTGAGACTCTGTTGTGATTACTTGAAACTAAACCGAAAGTCAGTACCTGATCGACACCCGATACCAAAGATACAAGATATGCCGGATAGGGTATCAGTAAGCACCTGGTTCTCTGTCCTCGATCTGGGTAAAGCATATCATCAAGGGTTTGTTGAAGAGTCCAGTAGACCCTTGACAGCATTCATCACACCGTGGGGGTTATAAGAGTGGATCCGCATACGGTTTGGGCTCAGCTCAGCTCCAGCAGAATTCCAGAGGAGCATGGAGACCTGTTTAGAAGGATTGACGGACGATATTTGCCAGCCGTACTTGGATGACAATGTGGTACACAGCAAAACCTTCCGGGAGCATGTTGAACAAGTGAGGACCGTATTACAACGGTATCAACAACACGAAGTTGAGTTGACCCCAAAGAAGTGTTAACTAGAGATGAGCGTTGTTCTACTCGAACTGTTCGCCAATCTCAAATTCGAGCTGTTTTGGGCGGTGTTCGAGCCGTTCGGCGAACACGAACAATTTGAGAAAAATTCGGCTGTTCGAGGTTATGTTCGATAACTGTTCGTGCACCAAAATCATAACTGGATTTTTTCTCAGTAATGATGAAAATTAATGTTAATACGCAGTTTGAGTGTACAGCGGGGCGGGGGGAGGGGCAGGGGATGGATCTCTGCAGGAACAATGAAGATCTCCATTTTTTTTTCTCTTTCCCGCATTTGCAGTGGGGAGGTGCAATCTATCAGCCTATCAGCAGCGCACACACGCAGCGAAGTGCTTTTTTTCACACAAGCAAGGGCATGTGTCATTGGCTGTGTATGTCACATGTCCTTGCCCTATAAGACCAAGCCATTTTCCCCGTCGCCACCATTTTCTCACTGCTGCAGCTGCGTGTTAGACGGCACCGCTGTTGCTGTGTGCGCTATACCTTGTTAATTTCAAGCCAATTTTCGCACAAATCTACAGATAGCTTGGGAGTAGGGAATAGTTGTGATTGCAGTCCTTTTAACCGCTTCCCGACCGCCCACTGTAGATAAACGTCCGCGCTGCCTGGGCTCTGTGCAGCGCGGACGTTTAAAAACGGTGGGTGGTCTCGCAGTGCTCAGGACCCCCTGGGTCCTGCAAGCGCTGTGAGAGCGGTGCAGAGCATTAGCTCTGACAGGGAACATCATCGGGACCTGATTAGATCAGGTCCCAGTGATGTTAACCCTTTGCTGTCTTCTATATGCTGTGATCTATAGTGATCGCGGCATATAGGAGACAGCAGGAGGAGAGGGGGTCGTCCACTTACCTCTCTGACGACCCCTTGATTGCTTTCAGGACCTGGCGTTGCTATGGCAGCTGGAGGTCACATGACCGCCTCCAGCTCTGCCATATATGGTGTCCTTCCTGTCTGACTTCAGCCTGTAGCTGATGCCAGACAGGAGACTGTGAAACAGTCAGTGAAGATCTCATATAATGTAATATATGTCTATTACATTACATGAGATCAGGGATCAGAAAAATAAAAATTAATGTCCCATACAGGGACTAAGTAAAAATGTAAAAAAAAAGTAAAAAAAAATGTTTTGAAACTGTTAAAAAAAAATACAAATAAATAAAAATAAATAAATAAAATATTAAACCGATAAATCCATATAGTTATGCAAAAATAAAAAAAGTACACATATTTGGTATTGCCGCGTTCGAAACAACCCGAGCTATAAAACTGTCACACTAATTAACTCCTTATGTGTACACCGTAATAAAAATAAATAAAAAAAGGAGAAAAAAACTATGCTTTTTCCTCATATCGCCAAACAAAAAGTGGAAAAGAATGCGATCAAAAAGCAAAATGGAAATAGAAATGGTACCGCTGAAAACGTCATCTTGTTCTGCAAAAATCAAGCCACTATACAGCTCCATCAGCCAAAAAATAAAAAAGTTATACCTCTCAGAATAACGCAATGCAAAAAAAATATTTTTTCTTTAAAATTGTTTTATTGTGTAAAAGCGCCAAAACATAAAAAAATATACAGTAAGTGTAGTATCGCTGTAAATGTACTGACCCGAAGAATAACGCTGCCTGATCACTTTTACCACACGCAGAACGGCATAAAAAAAACCTCAAAAAACAATTCCTGAATTGTTGGTTTTTGTTAATTTTACCTCCCAAAAAAACGGAATAGAAAGCGATCAAAAAATGTCACGTACCCACAAATGGTACCAATAAAAATGTCAACTCGTCCCGCAAAAAACAAGCCATCACATGACTCTGTCGGCCGAAATATGGAAAAATTATAGCTCTCAAAATATGGCGATGCAAAAACTAGATTTTGCAAAAAAAAAGCGTCTCTTAGTGTGTGACAGCTGTCAGTCATAAAAACCCGATATAAATCTGGTATCTCTGTAATCGCACCGACCCGAAGAATAAAGTAATCTAATCAGTTATATCACACTAGGAACGGCGTAAAAAAATAAATAAAACCAATTCTTCACCTGCTACTGATTTGTTTATTATGTCTCCCAAAGATCGCAGTATGGCTCGGCACACATTTATCCTGCGCTCTGCGCTGAGCACTTACGCCAGAGTTTCCATGTAAATCTCTGAAATATGTGATTCAGCCGGAACCCATGACGGAAGATTCCCTGTAATGAGGCAGATATAGGCCACTGTGGATGCCGTCTAGCCTGGGATCCCACGGTGTCATTTGTTTTAGGCGTGCATAAAAGTGCGGTTGGCCACAGTTTTGTGCACTTCTGAAAAAAAGGACACCGCTAAACAGAGGCCAGACGGAGTCCAGAGTAACTCTGCTGCCTCATTACAGTGAATGGATCCCGCAGGGGTTTCATCTGAATTACATCACTTGGAAATTTAGATGGAAACCCCGATGTAAGTGCTCAGCCTAGAGCGCCGGATAAATGTTACGTAAAATGTTCCCAATAAAAGCTTCAACTCAGTCCTCAAAAAAAGCTAGTCCCCACTCAGGTCCGTCATCTGTTAAAAATATAAGGGACTTCCAAGTTACTGGTAGCAGAAAGGCTCTGGAAAAGCGAAATGGCCCTTGCCCCCCAAAAGAAATTCAAAAAATGTTGTGCTCCCAAATCCAAATGCCTATTCTACAATAATTTGTTCTCCAATTGTCAAATAGCACTCCGTCCCCCCCAGATCTCGCCGTATGGCTGAGCGGTACGATACAGCCACATATGGGGTATTGGCACTTTTAGAAGAAATTGTGTGACACATTTCGGCACCATTTTTACCCATTGCCCTGTGTGAAAATGTAAAATCTGAGGGTAAAACATTTTTTTGTGGTAAAAATATAATTATGCTTTTTTCACTGCCCAATGGTATAAATTTAAAAATTAAAAAATACTCACTACTTCCCTAGATGAATTCCTTGAGAGGTGTAGCTTACAAAATGGGGTCACTTGTGGGGGTTTCTGCTGTTTCTGCATGTCAGCGACTCTTCAAATGTGACATGGTGTCTGCTGCCTATCCCAGCCAACATAGCGCTCCTTTCTCTTCCGAACCCTGCCGTACACCAAAGCAGTGGTTTTCCCCCACATATGGGGTATCGGCGTACTCAGGAGAAATTGTACAACAAATTTCATGGTGCAATTTATCCTGTTACCCTTATGATAATGCAAAATTAGGGAATGAAAAACATTTTTTGTGGGAAAAATGTGAAAATTGTATTTTTATGGCTCAATATTATAAACTTCTGTGAAGCAGCTGGGGGTGCAAGGTGCTCACCACATATCTAGATAAGTTCCCTAAGGGGTCTAGTTTCCAAAATGGTGTCACTTGTATGGGGTTTCCACTGTTTAGGCACATCAGGGGCTCCTCAAATGCAACATGGCGTCCGCTAATTATTCAAACAAATTTTACATTCAAAAAGTCAAATGGCGCTCCTTCCCTTCCGAGCCCTGCCGTGCGCCCAAACAGTGGTTTGCCTCCACATATGGGGTATCGGCGTGTTCAGGAGAAATTGCACAACAAATTTCATGGTGCAATTTATCCTATTACCCTTATGATAATGCAAAATTAAGGGATGAAAAACGTTTTTGCGGGAAAAATGTGAAAATTTTATTTTTACAGCTGATTATTATAAACTTCTGTGAAGCACCTTGGGGTTCAAGGTGCTCACCACACATCTAGATAAGTTCCCTAAGGGGTCTAGTTTCCAAAATGGTGTCACTTGTGGGGGGTTTCCACTGTTTAGGCACATCAGGAGCTCCCCAAATGCAACATGGCGTTCGCTAATTATTCAAACAAATTTTGCATTCAAAAAGTCAAATGGCGCTCCTTTCCTTCCGAGCCCTGCCGTGCACCCAAACAGTGGTTTGCCTCCACATATGGGGTATCGGCGTGTTCAGGAGAAATTGCACAACAAATTTCATGGTGCAATTTATTGTATTACCCTTATGATAATGCAAAATTAAGGGATGAAAAACGTTTTTGCGGGAAAAATGTGAAAATTTTATTTTTACAGCTGATTATTATAAACTTCTGTGAAGCACGTTGGGGTTCAAGGTGCTCACCACACATCTAGATAAGTTCCCTAAGGGGTCTAGTTTCCAAAATGGTGTCACTTGTGGGGGGTTTCCACTGTTTAGGAACATCAGGGGCTCTCCAAACGCAACATGGCGTCTGCTAATTATTCAGACAAATTTTACATTCAGAAAGTCAAATTGCGCTCCTTCCCTTCCAAACCCTGCCGTGCACCCAAACAGTGGTTTTCCCCCACATATGGGGTATAGGCGTGTTCAGGAGAAATTGCACAACAAATATAATGGTGCAATTTATCCTATTACCATTATGATAATGGAAAATTAAGGGATGAAAAACGTTTTTGTGGGAAAAATGTGAAAATTTTATTTTTACAGCTCAATATTATAAACTTCTGTGAAGCACCTTGGGGTTCAAGGTGCTCACCACACATCTAGATATGTTCCCTAAGGGGTCTAGTTTCCAAAATGGTGTCACTTGTGGGGGGTTTCCACTGTTTAGTCACATCAGGAGCTCTCCAAACGCAACATGGTGTCTGCTAATTATTCAGACAAATTTTACATTCAAAAAGTCTAATGGCGCTCCTTTCTTTCCGAGCCCTGCCGTGCGCCCAAACAGTGGTTTTCCCTCACATATGGGGTATCAGCACGCTCAAGAGAAATTGCACAAAAAATGTTGGGGTGCATTTTTTCCTGTTACCCCTGTGAAAATAAAAAAAATTGGGTCTAAAGTAACATTTTTGTGAAAAAAGTTAAATGTTAATTTTTTTCTTCCACATTCCAAAAATTTCTGTGAAGCACCTGAAGGGTTAATAAAGTTCTTGAATGTGGTTTTGAGCACCTTGAGGGGTGCAGTTTTTAGAACGGTGTCACTTTTGGGTATTTTCTGTCATAAAGACCCCTCAAAGTGACTTCAAATATGATGTGGTCCCTAAAAAAATGTTTTTGTAAATTTTGTTGGAAAAATGAGAAATCGCTGGTCAACTTTTAACCCTTATAGCTCCCTAACAAAAAAAAATTTTGGTTCCAAAATTGTGCTGATGTAAAGTAGACATGTGGGAAATGTTATTTATTAAGTATTTTGTGTGACATATTTCTCTGATTTAAGGGCTTAAAAATTCAAAGTTTGAAAATTGCAAAATTTTCAAAATTTTCGCCAAATTTCCGATTTTTTCACAAATAAACGCATGTGATATCAAAGAAATTTTACCACTATCATGAAGTACAATATGTCATGAAAAAACAATCTCAGAATCAGGGGGATCCGTTGAAGCGTTCCAGAGTAATTGCTTCATAAAGTGACAGTGGTCAGAATTGAAAAAATTGGCCCGGTCACGAAGGCAAAAACAGGCTCTGGTGCGAAGTGGTTAAGGACTAGGTTACAGCATTTCCTACGACTTTTATCAGGCAGGTCTGTGCTCTTAAATAGATAGATTGTGGGAGTAAAGACTAATTGTAATTGCAGTCCTTTTCAGGACTAGGTTACATCAGTTCCTATCAGTTTTTGCCAGGCAGGTCTGTGCCAGTGCTGTGCAAGTTTTTTTCACAGCATTTGGCTGAATCTAGCAAAGCTAATCCTTTTTGGCCTATTGCAGAGTGTGGTAGTCTGTGGAGTAGCCTATCTGTGTTGCAAGATATACCACCTGTGTATAGAATACCAATTTTTTTACTGCACCTAGTGAAGTAAAATCTTTTGGGCATAGCATCATTCTATTAGTCCATCTATACTGACCTCCATCAGGTTGCAAATTGAATATAATTTTTTTCTGCATCTAGCTCTGAAAAAATATTGGGCTTCTAGCTGTGTGTGGGACTTGTTGTATTAGTCCATCTATACTGACCTCCATCAGGTTGCAAACTGCATATATTTTTTTCTTCATCTACCTCTGAAAAAATATTGGGCTTCTAGCTGTGTGTGGGACTTGTTGTATTAGTCCATCTATACTGACCTCCATCAGGTTGCAAACTGAATATATTTTTTTCTGCATCTACCTCTGAAAAAATATTGGGCTTCTAGCTGTGTGTGGGACTTTCTCTATTAGTCCATCTATACTGACCTCCATCAGGTTGCAAACTGAATATATTTTTTTCTGCATCTACCTCTGAAAAAATATTGGGCTTCTAGCTGTGTGTGGGACTTTCTCTATTAATCCATCTATACAGACCTCCATCAGGTTGCAAACTGAATATATTTTTTTCTGCATCTACCTCTGAAAAAATATTGGGCTTCTAGCTGTGTGTGGGACTTTCTCTATTAGTCCATCTATACTGACCTCCATCAGGTTGCAAACTGAATATATTTTTTTCTGCATCTAGCTCTGAAAAAATATTTGGCCTTCTAGCAGTGTGTGGGACTTTCTCTATTAGTCCATCTATACTGACCTCCATCAGGTTGCAAATTGAATATAATTTTTTTCTGCATCTAACCCAGCCAATAGTTTTGGCCTAATACCACAGTTTGGCCACTCAGCTCTGCTCGGTTCCCATCCATTGTTTTTTTGTGCAAACAACTCCAGAGTTGTTAATTAGTTAACCACCAAAATGAGTGGAAAAAGGCCTGCTGCTGGTGGAAAGGGGAATAGGCGTGTTGGGAAGGGGAAAAAAGGTTGTGTCCGTGGGGTAGGTGTTAAAGCAACAGTAACATCTGCAGAAGAAAGACCATCTTCCAGCCAAACTAAAATGTCTACTTCTTTTAGCGGACAATGTGATAAGATCCCTTTCTTACGGCCACGCCAATCGCTACAAATTCCAGATGAGGCACAAAAACAGCAGGTGCTTCAACGGATATCAAGTGCTCCTTTAAGTGGGCTCTCCTCCACATCAACTTCAACATCACAAATACTCCAGTCCTCAAAGGTGTCACCCCAATCGCACTTGCTTCCTCACAGCTCCCAAATCTCCAGCTGCCCGTCTGAGTATGAGGTAGAACAGATGGTTGAGTCTGCAGAGCTGTTTACTCATACTATAGCCTGGGAATCAGAGGTCGACTCCAGCGCTTCTGTGAATCCAGACGAGGAAATGATCTGCACTGATGCCCAGAATCTTTATGAGTCGGATCCAGGACCAGACGCAGAAGGTTCTGACCATAATGTAGACCCTCATTCCCAAACTGTAACTCCTGTTGGTGGAGACAATGAGGAAGACGATGATAAGACTCAAATACCTGATTGGAGCGACAACTTTAGTTTTTTGTCAGGGCAGGAACAGGTTGGCTCTGAGGACGACGGGTGTGATAACGCACAGGGTGATGATGATGAGGTTGGAGATCCCACTTACTGTCAACCCACAGTCAGCCAAGAGATGAGGTCAGCAGAGGAGGTGGAGGAAGATGCTAGTGACGACGAGGTCAGGTTGCGCCTTCCTGGACAGAGACGTAGTACTGGAAGCACGTCAACAACTGCATCCTCAAACACAACTCTGCCTCTCACCACAAGTCGTGGTGGCTCTTCAGGTCGCATGGGTGCTAAGCCTTGCATAGCCTGGGCATTTTTTCAGATCGATAAAGATGACCCAACTCGTGTTATCTGTAACATTTGTCAGAAAAAGCTAAGTAGAGGCCAAAAAATACATAGTTTGAGTACTTCATGCATGAACCGGCACATGGACATGAAGCATAAGTTGCAGTGGGAAGCTCAGTGTGCTACAATGCGGCCTAGCCGGCCGGGCCAACCACCGTCTGCCATATCTTGTGCATCCGCGGCCTCTTCATCCTCTGTGACTGGGGGGACAGCAGTCACACCTGTTTTGGGGCGCAGACCTGCCACCTCTTTACCCGCAACAGCCAGCATGATTGGCAGGTCATCATTTTCTTTGGAGGTGGTAACACCAGCTGGTGTTGAGCGCTGTCCGACATCGATAGCACCACCTTTGGATCAAGGCAACCTAACATGTCCGCCTGCATCTTCCTCACAGACCGGCAGTTTGCCGGGGACACCCTTATCAACCCCGTCTAAGCACAATAGCCAGTCCTCGGTCCCTCAGATGTGGACAAGTAAAAGACCATTTCCTCCTAGCCATGAGAAAGCTAAGAGGTTGAATTTCACCATCTGCAAGTTCTTGGCTACAGAAATGCTGCCTTTCCGCCTGGTGGACACAGAGGATTTTCGAGACCTTATGTCCGTCGCAGTGCCCCAGTACCAGATGCCCAGTCGGCACTACTTCTCAAAGAAAGGTGTGCCTGCGCTCCACCAGCATGTCGCACACAACATCACCGCTTCTTTGAGAAACTCTGTGTGTGACAGGGTGCATTTCACCACAGACACTTGGACGAGTAGGCATGGACAGGGGCGTTACATGTCGCTGACTGAGCACTGGGTAACTATGGTGACAGCAGGACAAGGGGCTGCTGTCCAAGTCTTGCCGTCCCCACGAGTTGTGCGTCAATCCTCTTTATGTCAAAGTTCCTCCACTGCTTCTGCCTCCTCAACCTCCTCTCGGTCTTCCACCTGCACCCAAAGCCTGTCTGGTCATGCCACAAGCTTTCTAACTGCGCAGAAGGGATCCTGCACACCTCCTTACTATGCTGGCAGTAGGGCTCAACGTCATCAGGCGGTTTTTACATTGAAATGTCTGGGAAATGTGAGTCACACAGCTGAGGAGTTGTGGTCAGCTCTGGAGAACCAATTTCATGAATGGTTGTCTCCACTGGACCTGAAACCAGGGAAGGCCGTGTGCGACAATGCTGCAAACCTGGGTGCGGCCCTTCGCCGGGGCAATGTCACACACGTGCCTTGTATGGCTCACGTGTTGAACCTGGTTGTCCAGCAATTTTTAGCCCACTATCCCAGACTAGATGGCCTTCTGCAGAGGGCACGGTCGCTGTGTGCTCACTTCCGCCGTTCGCATCCCGCAGCTCAGCGACTTACATCTCTACAGAAGTCGTTGGGCCTGCCACTTCACCGGCTAAAATGCGATGTGCCTACCCGGTGGAATTCAACTCTGCACATGTTGCAGCGACTGTGGCAGCACCGACAAGCCCTGGTGCAATACGTTCTGACGTATAGCCTGGGCCAACGAGATCCAGAGGTGGGGCAAATCACGCTGGAGGAGTGGTCTCAGATCAGGGACCTATGCACCCTTCTGCACAGTTTTGAAATGGCGACGAAGATGTTTAGTGCTGACGATGCCATTATCAGCATGACTATTCCGGTGATTTACATGCTGGAGCACATGTTAAACAGAATTCGGAGTCAGGTGGTGGCACAAGAGGAGGTGGAGGAAGTAGAGGAGGAGGAGTTGTATGCGGAAGGGCTAACATCTGCAAGGTCCAGACGGCCGGCAGCACCAAGGCGGCAGGCATGTGAGGGTGGGGGAGATGGTTTTACCAGGGCGCATGGTAGCAGCCAAACTAGTGAGGAAGGTGCAGGAGCCCAGGAAGAAGTGGAGGATGAACTGATGGAAGACTCATCAGATGAGGGAGACCTTGATCACATTTCTGTTGTGTGAGGTTGGGGGGAGAGGACAGAGGAAGGAAGCATGATTGTTACCTCGCCACCAACACAACAGGGACTTGGTGCTCCTGGATGCGCAACACACATGAGTGCCTTCTTGCTGCACTACCTGCAACATGACCCTTGAATTGTGAGAATTAGAAATAATCCTGACTACTGGGTTGCCACACTGTTAGATCCCCGGTACAAAAGTAAATTTGCAGAAATTATTCCTGCCATAGAAAGGGATGCACGCATGCAGGAGTATCAGCAGAGACTGTTGCAGAATCTTACATGTGCTTTTCCACAAAATACCAGTGGTGCACGTAGTGAATCTCACAGTTCCAACTTGCCAACCGTGGGACCGTCAAGTGTTCAGCACTCAAACCGTAACAGAACCACAGTATCTGCTGGTAACATCAATTTTGCGGAATCATTTCACCACTTTTTTAGCCCATCCTTTGCAAGGCCACAGGAGACAAGAAGTCTGACACATAGTCAACGCCTAGAGAGGATGGTACAGGAGTATCTCCAAGTAAACATTGAAGCCACGACTGTGTCACTGGACCCTTGCTCTTTTTGGGCTTCCAATCTGGATAAATGGCCGGAGCTAGCCACTTACGCCTTGGAGATCTTGTCATGCCCCGCAGCCAGCGTTCTGTCTGAACGTGTGTTCAGCGCTGCTGGTGGTGTGCTGACAGATAAGCGCACGCGGCTCTCCACTGATAATGTAGACAGACTCACGTTCATAAAGATGAACAAATCATGGATCCGAAACGACTTTTCTACCCCTGTGTCATCCTGGGGAGAGTAAAAGCTTGATGATTGGTTAAAATCACCCTACCAACCGTTTTAAGCTTTCAAATTACTAATCATGTTTATCTGTATCTTGACTGGAAAATAATTTGGGCTTTGTAGCAGTGTGCAGCACTGATCCTATTAGGCCATCTATACTAAAGCTTCACCAGATTTAAAATTAAAAATAATTTTTAGCTGCATCTAGCCCGGAAAATAATTTTGGGGCTCCGAGATGCGCAAGACACATAAGTGCCATCTTGCTGCACTACCTGCAGCATGACCCTCATATTGTCAGAATTCGAAGTAATCATGACTACTGGGTTGCCACACTCTTAGATCCCCCAAACTTTTCGATCAACCTTTTCATTTTAATAAAGACCAAAAAAATGGTCATTTTTGAAATTATAAACATTAGCAGGTTGTTAGAAACTGAAATCAAACAGTTTTCAACTCAAAACTTTATTCTAGGTGATGTTACATTTTCACATAGGACCCCTTGTTCGAAAGGAGCTTCTGAACTCTCTCGTCCATTGAATTTGTCAGGTTTTGGATGGTTTCTGCTTCAATTGTTTTGCATGAGGACAGAATACCCTCCCAGAGCTGTTGCTTAGATGTGAACTGCCTCCCGCCATCATAGACACTCCTTTTAATGATGCTCCAAAGGTTCTGAATGGGGTAGAGGTCAGGGGAGCATGGGGGTCACACCATAAGTTTGTCCCCTTTTATGCCCATATCAGCCAGAGATGCAGATGTTTTATGTGCAGCATGAGATGGTGCATTATCATGCAGAAAAATGATCTTGCTGTGAAATACACGGTTCTTCTTCTTGAACCATGGCAGGAAGTGCTGTTTAAGAAAATCCACATACATTATGGAGTTCATCTTTAGCGCCTTCAGGGATCCTAAAGGGGCCGACAATCTCTCTCCCCATGATTCCAGCCCAAAACATTACTCCACCTCCTCCTTGTTGGCGCTGTAGCCGTGTTTGCGTGGGGTGTCCATCAACCAGCCATCCTCCACTCCATCCATCTGGACCATCGAGCGCTGCACGGCACTCATCCGTGAACAAAACAGTTTTGAAATCAGTCTTCATGTAATGTTTGGCCCACTGGAGCCATTTCTGCTTGTGTGAAGTGGATAGAGGAGGTCGACAGGATGGCGCATGCACAGCTGCAAACCTCTGAAGGACCCTGCATCTTGTTGTTCGGGGGACGTTGGAGGCACAAGCAGCTTCAAAAACTTGTCTGCTGCTATGACAAGGCTTTTTTGCCGCTGCTCTTTCAACCTGACGTAATTGCCTGTAGGAAAGAGTCCTCAATTTGCCCTTATCAGCACGCACACGTGTGTACTGTGAATCAGCTACATACTTCTTGATTGCCAAGACACTTCATCCTGATCATCGCACAATGTTGATTGTAGTCATGCCTTGACCTAAACACTCCACAATTTGTTGCTTCTCAGCAGCCGACACATCCTTTTTCTTTCCCATTTTGGCAGAAAATGTAGGCTGCTTAATAATGTGAGAGAGCCTTCTTAAGTAGTCTTGCCTTTCATTGGACACACCTGCCAAACTAATTAGCACAGGTGTCTGCAATTGCTTACAGTGATATAAAGAGCCCTGACACACATCACCATCAATGAGTTTAACTGACAAACAAACAAATTCTTCCCTTATCACTCCTAAACACTTTTTGTATAATAATTTGGAACGCAGTGTACATGTGCTTTTCCACAAAACACCAGTGGTTCACGTAGTGAATCTTACAGTTCTAACTTGCCAACCGTGGTCTGTATGGAGTTGTTCAATAAAGGGCCCAAAATTAAGATAACATAGATGGGAGAGGTCTCTATGAATAGGAATTCCTAAGTATTTGATACCCTGTGAGGGCCAGGCAAAGGGAAAGTTGGACTGGATGGAATCCTATATGGATTTGGGGAGGGAGACATCGAGGGCCTCAGACTTCGCTGCATTGATTTTAAAATTTTACCATGTAACAAAGTGATCTATTTCAGCCATAACAGCATGGATGGATATATGTGATTGAGTGATATATACTAGGACATCATCAGCAAATAGAGAGCACTTGTACTCGGTGCCTCCCACCTCAATCCACCTAATATTGGGGTTATGGCGAATTGATGAGAGCAGGTGCTCCGTCACTAGGATGTATAAGAGAGGGGACAGAGGACATCACTGCCTTGTCCCATTGGTGATTGTGAAAGGTGATGAAAATGTTCTGACGCACCCCCTGGGCCTTGGGACACCCGGAGCCGGACCCTTTTTGGTGGATGCTGGTGGTTGTAGTCTTCGTGGCGGCGACCCGGTTCCGTGGCTCAGGGCGGTCAAACCAGTGGCGGAACTATTTATGTGGTTTTGATGTTTAAATGTCCGACTACGCCACCCGTGGATTGCGGTCAGAGTGAACCGCCGCTACAGGGCAGACCGCTGAGGCTGGTGTTGTGGGTGCAGCAGAGCGTAGCATAACTCCCCACGGGAGGAGTATAGCCTCAGGGCAGTGTATGCGGAGGATGGGGGTGATGGTGCAGGGCAGCAGCAGTAACGACACGGAGTCAGTGATGCAGTTCAGGCCTTTACTCACAGTTCTTATTATCCAGACCACGTCTGCAGGTAACGGCTGCCCACGTCGTACTGTGCTCACCAGGTGAGGGGCTCAGACAACTCCCAGATAACTTTGGAGCACTTCACAGGACCCCCTTTGTGTGTCCTTTGTCTGGCCTTTCTTACCAACACTTCTGTCCGGCTGCCTCGGGCCTCCTCTTGGTAAACTTGGCGCCAGTTTCCCTGACCCTATGTGGTGCCTTCCTAGCGGGTGTAGCGAGGGGCTGCGCCACATAAAATGTCAGAGCCTCCGGTTTCTAGCTGAGGGTCGTTTCCTGCCTCCACTAGTTCGGGGACCGGTCTCCCCCTTTGGCCTGACCCCTCCACGCAGGTGGATTCGGGCGTGCGGTGGCGACTCGCCCGTCCGCACCCCTGGGATCCCTTCATTCCTCGTTCCTGGAGCCTTCTCCGCTCCTCTTCCTTCCTTCTCCCTCTTCCAGGCCTGGGCCTCTGTTACTAGGCCCGCCTCCGGAGCAGAGCTCATGCAGAGCCCCTGCTCCCTGCCACTTCTGCTCAGACTTCTCTGCACTGAACTAAGATGGTGCCCACCTTTTATACTCCCTTCTCAATGCACCCAGGAACTGCTTCCTCCCTGCTCCTGCACTACAGGGTTCCCCTTCCTCAGTGTTCCCTCCCCCCACTCCAGCCAGGGACAGGGACTGTCGTGCCCATCTCAGGGGCATATTGGTCGCCCTGCCCCACGGCAATGTGGTGTAATGCATGCAGGTGTCGGGTCCTGATCCACACTCCATCCTTACCTGAGAGTGAGATATCACACCTCTGGGTGAGGTGCAATACGTCTGTAGCAACCGAGCCCTCAGGGTGCTACAGTTCCATTTATCTTCAGCCTAGGTGACGTATTGCGATACAGGGCCGTGATTTTGGCTATAAGAGGGTCCCCTAGACCCCTACCCCAAGCTTTTTAAGAGAATCATATATTGCGTGCCAGGAGACTCTATGGAATGCTTTCTCAGCATCCAACGAGAGTATCTAATTACAAATTTTTAACTGCATCTAGCCCAGGAAATACTTTGTGCCTAGTAGCAGTGTCTGCTAGTCAGCGGATTATCCCGGCTGTTAAGCAAGCTGCACCACCTGTAGTTTAGACACTTAATTTTTTCAAAGGAAATGCTTCGGGACCATGGGATACTTAGTGAAGAGCATCAGGAGGCACCCCAAGGCATAGGGGCTGGGACTGGCAGTAGGATGCCTTGCGGTGGACAGCCGAGCTCGATCCTTATAAAAGCTTTTTAACTGCAGCAGCTTTAGTGGACGCTACTGGAGCTGGAATTACCGCGGCTGCTGGCATGAGACTTGCCCTCCAATAGATCCTTGTAAATGGATTTAAAGTGTATTCATTCAAATTAGAGAGACAATTTAAATTAAAAAGCTTAGAGCTGCCTCCACCACAGGGGGGCTCGCTCGACCCACCAGCGGACAGGCACCAGTATTGGGAGAGGGTGGCTGGCCGTCAGGGTTCACCGCGGCTCTGGCACAAACCCGGCGACACGGAGGTGGCACGGGCAGGAGCGGACTGGCCGTGTCGGCTTCTCACTTTTTGGATTTTAGAAGGGCATGACATGCCTATATCTGTGTCTCCCCCTCCTTTTACTCCTCCACCTCTTTTATTTTCGCATGACTATATGTACTTGTCACTTTTCCATGTGTTAGTTATGTCTTCTGAGCAGTTTGTCAGCTTTTGGACACCTTTGAACGTGTTTTCTATGTGTTTCTATGTGTTTTTGTTTGCCTGCCATTGGTTTTAACGGTGTTCGAAGGTGTTCGACGAACAGTTCGACAAACAGTTCGGCGAACACACGGGTGTTCGACGAACCGAACCGAACTCGAACACTACGGGGGTGGCTCAACACTAATTGAAATGTGCTATCTGTGAACGATTTAGAGATTATCTTTACTATAGCAAAGAGTTTGAGGTATACGCTGAAAACAACCCTTTGACCTATGTCCTCACTACAGCCAAACTGAATGCAACGGGTTAGAGGTGGGTCGCTGAACTAGCTGACTTCAATTTCAGCATCAAGTACAGGCCAGGAAAATGCAATGCGGATGCTGACGGATTGTCAAGAATGCCACTAGAGGCTGAGGAGTTCATGCAAGAATGCGCGGAGGATGTCAGTCTGGAAGCAATTGAGAGCACTACCCAAGCAGTACAAGTTTATCAGGAGGAAGACACACCATTGTGGTGTCCGTTGATGGTGAAAACCACCATAAAAGCGAGAGAACAAGATCACCCCCGGTCTATTCAACAACTACCAAAAGGGAAAATCCGTAGAGCACAACAGGAAGATCAGATAATTGGTAGAATACTACTTTATGTGGACCAAAATCGGTTTCAAGTAAACAGGAGAGAGACAATGAGTCACCAGCAGTATTTGTTTTAATTAAAGAATGGATGATGCTCTACATCAGTGAAGACAGTATCCTGTATCGTAAAGGAGGACAAAACCGGCAGTTGGTACTACCCAGAGTATTCCGTAGGTTGGTCTTCAAAGAACTCCATGAAAACATGGGACACCTGGGAGTGGAAAGGACAACAAATTTGATCCGTGAACGTTTCTTCTGGCAATACATGCAGAGAGATATTGAGAGGTACGTGACCAGGGAGTGTGGGTGTCTGAAAGATAAACGTCCCAACACATCAACCCAGGCACCAATGGGCAACATCCAAACTACGTATCCATTTGAGATGGTCTCAATAGACTTTCTACATCTCGAGACGTTCGAGGGTGGTTACGAATACATCTTGTCTGTGATGGACCATTTCACTTGATTTGCTCAAGCATATGCCACCACCAGTAAATCGGGTCGAAAAGCGGCAGAGAAGATCTTCAATGATTTTGCTTTGAGGTTTGGGTTCCCTACGAGGGTACACCACGACCAAGGAAGAGAATTTGAGAACAATGGAAAGTAAAGCTAGGAAAGTACTGTGGAAAGTAAAGTACAAGTACAATGTACAAGTACAAAGTAAAGTACAAGTACAATGTACAAGTACAATGGAAAGTAAATCTAGGAAAGTACTGTAGAATTCAGAGATCCCACACAACGCCATATCACCCAAAGGGTAATGGACAAGTGGAACATTTTAATCAGACATTATTGTAGATATTGCGCACTTTAACACCTGATGAGAAGAAATACTGGACGAGTTCTCTGTCAAAAGTGGTACATGCGGCACGGTGGCGCAGTGGTTAGCACTGCAGCCTTGCAGCGCTGTGGTCCTGGGTTCAAATCCCACCAAGGACAACATCTGCAAGGAGTTTGTATGTTCTCCCTGTGTTTGCGTGGGTTTTCTCTGGTTTCCTCCCACACTCCAAAGACATACTGATAGGGAATCTAGATTGCGAGCCCTGACGGGGACAGCGACGATAATGTATGTAAAGCGCTGCAGAATATGTTAGCGCTATATAAAGATTATTATTATTACATGCCTATAACTGTACAAAGAGTGATGCAATGGGTTACTCACCCTTTTTCCTATTGTATGGACGATCGCCAAGACAGCCAATTGACATCATGTTCAATACTCCGGTGTCAGAGACTTACAGAACATATCCGGAGTACGTTCGGAAATGGAAGGAACGGATGGCAGAGGTATACAACATTGTGTCCAAAGTGGTTACGCAAGGACAGAGCAACAGTAAGGAGTACTATGATCGAAAATGCTATGGAGCAGAATTGGCACTGGGAAGCTGGGTGCAAGTCAAGAACGTACGTGAGAAAGGCGGTCCAGGAAAGCTTTGTTCGTACTGGGAAGACAAGGTGTATGTGGTCTTAAGGAGGAAAGCTGATGACAGCCCAGTGTATGAGATCCGATTGGAAACAGGAAACAAGAAAGCCAGAATAGTCCATTGGAATTTACTGCTACACTGTGATTATCTCCCACCACAACAAGACTTCCCAGAAGTAGAACGACATCATCCGAGATCGACTAAGGGACCACCACAGACTGAAGCTCCGGAGGTGGATAGTGACCTTGAAAGTTCCGATGAAGAACAACACACCGTTGTTTTTCTCAGACTGGCAAGGAGAGGGATGTACCATCCTCAGGAGAGTGAACTAAGTCCTGAGCCTGAGGCTCAATAGTTTGTACCATGGCGTACAGATGAAGTCCAATTCAGATCTGAGCTCCTGAAGAGACCGATTGACACTCAGAAGGAGCGGAATTACCAGACTGTGCAGAAACAAGCGATTCAGAGAAAGTACAGGAACTTACAGAAACAGTTCCAAGAGCATCTGAGGAAGCACGGGAAATGAGTGCGGTGGAAGAAACTTCTGTGACCGAAGAACCCATGGTCTCTGAGGAACAACCCACCAGGAGGATGTCGACTCGAGAAGTGACGTGATGCTGATGTATGAGACACTTGGTGAACCGAGTCAAGTGCCAAGGACTGTTGACTGGAAACAGGTATCTCTGCCTGTGGACCAGGTAAGCCCACTTCAGTGGTATTCACCACCGACAGGCTGTATGCAAGATGTTGCCTGGTGGAAAGACTTGTTTTCATGCTTTGATTTTCCTTAAAATACTTTGTAGAAACAAAGAACTGTTAAAGCCTAGAGAGAGAGAGTTAGTAGAAGACGTATGAAAAGCTACAGCTGAAGAGATGCTGATTGTTTATTTCTTACAGGCATCCCACAAGAAAAAGGTCATAACATAGTAACATAGTAACATAGTTTTTAATGCTGAAGGAAGACTAAGTCCATCTACTTCAACCCATAGCCTAACATATTGAGGAAGGCAAAAAAAAACCATATGGCAAACACTAAGCTCCACATACCTTATTAGGTTATCAATGTTTATGAACGTTATACCAATTTCACAATGCCAATTTGTACATAAAGTTATCCAACTTTCACCACTGTCTCAGAATTGGTCAGATTGACCAATTAAGATGAATGTCGAGGACAACATTCAAAAAGGAGGGAAGAGTGTTACATGCAGAAGTAGTGCTGTTGCGTTAAAAGCATTCAGCACCTATGAGAAGTAACACCAGCACAGGATACGAGAAGTGTTGTGCTCCAGAAGCATCCAGCAACTAGAGAGGTTAACACAGTCACAGGAGAAGGGAAGTGTTTTAGCAGAGCCCGAGTGGGGATTGTGGGGAAGTTGTTTACTGTCTGGCTGGAGCCGAAGAGAAAGGTGGTGTGTGTGTCTTCTGTATCTCACAGAAGTGCCCCTGCAAGTGAAAAGGATTCAAGTTAGGAGTGAAGCTAAGCACAGGTCAGGTTGAGTTCTTGAACTAGCAGTGCAGAGTATTGTCAGGCAGAAAGATAAGGACTGGAAGTAATAGTGTCACAGGGATCATCTCCCTCAACAAACCCTCCCCCCTCCTACATCTCACTGTGTTGTTAATAATGCTGTGTTCATTATTGTGCCTTTGCAATAGAACTGTGCTGTCCTGTACTACTGGGAAGACTATGAACTGCTGTGCTGCTAAGAAAACTGTACTGTTTGTCACTGGAGCTTGTTGCTCATAAGACTTGACTTGCACTGGCTGTGTGGCTTCTTATTAAATGCTACTGTTCCACCCTTCTTCCCCCTTGTCCGTCAATCTGTGTCCTCAAATTTCTCTGGCTTCTCCTTCCCACTCCGCATATTGTGTCCGCATCCATCAATTCCTCGTTCCCCAAATTTTGTCCTCAAATCCTATTTCATGTCCCCCTCATTACAATAAATCTTCAATGTCTTCAGCTTCACTGGAGCACTTACCACTATCGTCGCATGTGCTTCTGCACTGCCGGGTATGTCGTCATCAGCGTGATCACATAACCTGACCACACTGCTGACGTCGCCCTGACCCAGTGGTCAGGGCTTCAATTATAGTTGTGTCTTTTAGATGCGAGTGCAGTTATTCACTGGGAGCCGATGCGCTGCACTTTTCTGAGCTGGCTGTCAGCTTGATAGTCGGCTCAGAGAAAAACCGACTCCCAGTCTGGGGGCTGAAAAACGCAACTGCCGGGGGGATCTCGTAAAGTGTCTTAGAGCTATAGTCGCAGCTGAGCTGCTGTCCAGTTGCACTCTGGCACTTTACAGACATAGGGTTTCCCAGTGTGCTGTAGGGTGTGGGGTTCATCACACTCACTTGTAGGCCGCAGGCCTCCGCTGCCTCCAGGCCTCTGTCCTTAGGAGCCGCCACACACAATGCGTGGGACACCAGCTTCTTTACAACAGTCAAAGTTTTACTACACAGTCCAAGTTCATTAGGTGGGTGCAGGTGGGATAGGGCACAGCAATTCGCACTTCCTTCCTCCTTAGTACAACTCCTTTTCTGTCTTGCCACCAGTTCATCCTGGACTACCCCCAAGCCCGCTGACTCCATCAGCCTCAGGGATTCGCTCTCCACTTCAGCAGTGCACCCGGGACCGGCCACTTACCCCGTTGCATGTCTATCGACCTTGTCATGTTAGTAGACTAGGCCCGCTCCATGGTACCTGACCTCAAGCCCTAGAGTCCAGATGCTGTTGGAATGTCTGTCAGGGAACTCAATTTGGCCTCCCACTGCCTTGACCATTTGGGCAATGCTGCCTCGTTTAGGCCATGCTCACCTATTACCCTTATTTTATATCCTATGCTGTCCTAAGCTTATCCTTTTGCTATATTTACATTATGCATTAATATCTTATATATTGTACATCACCATTATGCATTATATCATATTACATTAGACAGATGTATAATGGCCCCACATAGTCCTCTGTGAGAGAAAAGAATCCATTTTGTTTGTCTGTGGTATCCATTGTGTCCTATGTATACTATGTAACGTGTGCTATGTAATCACTGTGAAGACCCGGGGTCTTCCGTGGGTGTAACACTACTCAGACAACAGAGGGTGAGGGTAAAACAGCGAGGCAATACTTTATTGAACCACCAAACGGACAACAAACAGATAGAACAGTCCCAGCAAGTACCCAAGATGGTGCAAAATTACACCCTTCAGCTGGCCCACCGTGAATAGAGAAGCTGCGACTTTGGGACTTCCAGGGTCGACTCCCTCAACCAGTGGCCCCCCACTTTTGGCGGGTCCCCACAGAGAGAAGGTAGAGGCAAGCTTAGGAAGCTGACAGTCCATTGAGGTACAAGGCCAAGAGACCCGAGGGCCTCTCCGAGAGTTTCCATGGGGCCAAATGACCGGCTGGTCCCAATCTGGCTTCTCCGAATGTCACCTGTGTGCACACTGAGTAAACAAACCTTTTTATCTGTTGCTAACAAGAATAATTTTTTTTTCTGTGACAAAAGTGATACAGTCCGCCAAAAGCCACTTTGTCATTTTGTGGCATTGAAATGCACTGAGTAAACAAACCTTTTTTTTTCTGTTTCTAACAAGAGTAAAAAAAATCTATTTTTTCTGTGAGTAATATGACACCGCATGCCATAAGCCACCTTGTCATTTTGTGGCATTGAAATTCATCTGTGTGCAGAGCTGTTGCAGTGTAAAAAAAAAAATTCAGTTGCTAACGTGATACAGCAAGCGATATCTCACCTTGTCATTTTGTGATGGTGAAATTCAACTGTATGCACTGCTCATGCAGAGTAAAAAAAAAATTGATTTTTTTCTGTGTTTTGTTTGGAGCATATCTTCTCTGTTATACAGACCTCATCCACACTAAAAAAAAATTCTGTTACTAACGTGATACAGTAGGAGATATGTCAGTTTGAAATTGTTTGGAGCATATATTCTATGCTATACAGGCCTCATCCACACTAAAAAAATACTTTCTTCTCTTACTAATGTCATACACTAGGGGACATCTCAGGGTGTCAAGGGAGGGTGGATTACTGCGATTGAGGGGGGTTGGTGATACCAGACAAACTGTTAGTGAATGAGCAAGAGCCGAGGAGCAAATGGAGAAGGAAGAGATGATGGGCGAGTAACTTTCAGGAGATGAAGTGGATAATCATCCCCTCTTTGTTGTTCATGGTCAGTGGGAGGGGACGGAGGAAACAAGCATCAGACTTACCCATCCTCCAACACAGCATGGGCTTGGACTTCATGGAAGAGCCCGACATATGAGTGCCTTCTTGCTGCACTATCTGCAACATGATTTTCTCTGTCTAGTGGCCTTATGTGAACATGCATTTACATTTTGCATGCACATCAATTTACTTTTCAGTTCAGACTCCCAGGTTTTTTCTTTGTGGTTTAGTGTGCTTCAGTGCATATAAGGGTATAAGGGTGTGGCCGCCCTTTGTCTGAGCTGAAAGGTTCATTCTGCCTCTCAGGTCCATGCTTTTACTAGGGGTTCATTCTCTCTGCCCTTATCCATATGTATGTCACTTGACAAATGGTAAGGTTTTAATATTAGAGTTAGGACTGTCCCGTAACTGTTGCCGTGACGTGGCGGGATGGCTTTTACATTATTTTAATCAAAATTTATATTAACTAAATACCCTTTATTATTTATCATTATTTTTATGCACTGTACGATTTATCCATTTACTTCCAGGTACTTGGGTATTTTGCTTGTCTTTGGTTTTTCATGATCCCCGTATAGTTATGATTCGAAATAGTGCTGACTACTGGGTTGCCACTCTGTTAGATCCACATTATAAGAGTAAATTTTTCCAGATGTTTCCCGCACTGAAAATGGATCCGTAAATGCTGGAATATCGAAACATACTTTTACATAACCTTAAGATAGGTTTTCCCCAAGACAGCAGTGAGGCACACAGTGTGCATCGCAGCGCTAGACTTTCAACCTCCGGCACATCAATTCCTCAACACCAAAACATTAGCAGCAGAGTCAGTGGCAGAAGCAATTTCCTTTCACACATTTTTTGCACCAGCTTGTGCACCAGAACAACAGAGTACAAGTCTAACACGTGGTGAACGACTGGAGAAGATGGTGGAGGACTATCTAGAGCTCAATATCAGTACCATCAGGGAGGGTTTGGACCCTTTGACATTTTGGTCTTCAAAAATGAATGAGTGGCCTGAGCTCTCCTGTCACGCCTTGGAGGTTTTATCATGCCCGGCAGCCAGCGTTCTCTCAGAACATATCTTCAGCGCTGCTGGTGGTGTCCTGATGGATAAGCGCAGCTGGCTGTCCCCTGAAAGTGTAGACCGCCTAACTTTCATCAAGATGATCAAGTCATGGATCTCCATTGACTTTTGCACCCCAATCGCAGATAGTATAGTCTAGGTGATGCTGTAGTTTATAGTGTGCTGCACTGATCTTACCTAATTGCAGTCTGATGTGAGGGTAGTGAGAATGGCATCCCACCCCTCTGATATTTCTGTTGGTTAAATATGTGAAAATGTATTTTACATATATGTTACTGGGGAGGAGTCCTGAGGAGATAATTTGCATATTCCCACTGCATTTTGGGGTAAGTGAAGAGTCTCCGCGAGCTCAAAGAACACTGGATTTTGGCTGTTGGAGCTGAAAAGAGGACATCGGTAAACCAGGGGAGGAGTCCTGAGGAGATAATTTGCATATTCCCACTGCATTTTGGGGTAAGTGAAGAGTCTCCGCGAGCTCAAAGAACACTGGATTTTGGCTGTTGGAGCTGAAAAGAGGACATCGGTAAACCAGGGGAGGAGTCCTGAGGAGATAATTTGCATATTCCCACTGCATTTTGGGGTAAGTGAAGAGTCTCCGCAAGCTCAAAGAACACTGGATTTTGGCTGTTGGAGCTGAAAAGAGGACATCGGTAAACCGCGCATTTTGAAGCTTTTTTTTTAAGCTTTTTTCACTGTTTTCAGAACATTAACAATAAGAACATGGAAGAGTCCAGGAGCCATTTGGTGAGCTGCATATCCTGCTACATGTTCACAGACTTGCCAGTGGAAAAGCCAGACTTCACATGCCAGAAATGCAAGCTTGTGTCCCTGTTGGAGGAAAAGTTGCGAAATCTAGAAGAGAGGTTAACTACCTTGAAAATCATTAAGGAAGGTGAAGAGTTCTTAGACAGAGCAGAATTATCTCTTCATGATTCAGAAAGAGAAGAAATTCGAACTGCACCTGACGAAACAGAGGAATGGAAGCATGTGACCCACAGAAGCAGGAGGATCGAGAGGCAGTCAGCACCCATACTGCTCAGGAACCAGTACCAGGCTCTCACGCAGGAGAACCATGAAGAAATACAGCAAAATAAGACTTTGCCAGCAATGAATAACCTTGTAAGCCCTCAGAATCCTCCTGGATGGAGAAAGAAGAATGTTGTGAAGAAAAAACGGAGAGTGGTGGTCATGGGGGATTCCCTGTTAAGAGGAACAGAGGCCGCTATCTGCAGACCAGACATAACCTCAAGAGAAATGTGCTGTCTTCCAGGAGCAAAAATTACAGATGTGTCTGACAGGATATCAAGACTCTTCAGACCTACAGATCACTACCCATTCCTGCTAATACATGTGGGGACAAATGACACCGCAAGAAAGGACCTGGAAACCATCTGCAGTGACTTTGAAGACTTAGGCAAGAAAGTGAAAGAATTGGGAGCGCAGGTGGTCTTCTCATCCATCCTCCCAGTGGATGGCCATGGAACAATGAGGTGGAATAAGATTCTACAGGTGAACAACTGGCTACGTCGATGGTGCCGTCAACAAGGATTTGGATTTCTGGATCACGGAATGAATTACCTATACGATGGACTACTTGCTAGAGATGGGGTGCACCTTACGAAGACTGGAAAACATGTATTTGGAAGTCGCCTTGCTACACTCATCAGGAGAGCTTTAAACTAGAACAATGTGGGAAGGGAAGCAAAAGGCCAGAAAAAGTCATACAGCTGACAAATACTATTGAGATCTCTGCTACTGGAAGTGGAAAAGAAGAACAAAGACAAAAAAATCTAAATAATAAAAATATGGGAGGAAGAGAAACCAATCACAAACTAAAATGTTTTTATACAAATGCACAAAGCATGGGCAACAAACAAGGAGAATTGGAACTACTAATGCAGGAAAAGGAATATGATGTCATTGGAATCACTGAAACTTGGTGGGACGATACACATGATGGGAATAAAAGGCTAAAAGGATACAACTTATTTGCAAGAAACAGACTTGATAAACGAGGAGGAGGTGTCGCATTGTATGTTAGAAAAGCGAATATCTGCACAGAGATTGAAGCTTCAGAGACTGGGAGTTCTGTGGAAACTGTTTGGGTAAGAATACAAGGAGAGAACAACGGAAAGGACACCATTGTAGGCATTTACTACAGGCCACCTGGGCAAGCTGAAGATATGGATGAACTCTTTATGTATCAAATGACCAAGTTCTCCAAAAAATATGACGTAGTGGTCATGGGAGATTTCAACTATCCAGACATTTGTTGGGAATCTCTCTCAAGTAAAACTAACAGGTCAAGCAAATTCTTATCCTCTCTTGCTGACAACTTTATCTTCCAAAAGGTAGGGGAGAAAACAAGGGGATCTGCTACTTTGGATCTAATCCTTATAAACAGGGAGGAAATGGTTGAGGAGGTAAAGGTGGCTGGGACCCTAGGAGGCAGCGATCATGCTATTATAGAATTTTGGATAACTAGAGGAGGAAGACATGTGAAGACTCAAACTTCAAGGTTAGATTTTAGAAAGGCAGATTTTAAGAGACTCAGAAAGAGAATAGGAGGGATCCAATGGCTGGATGTCCTTAAGGACAAAAATGTCCAGGAAGGATGGGAAATTTTTAAAAATGAGATTCTCAAAGCACAATCGTTAACAATCCCGAAAAGTAGGAAGAATGGGAAGCATTTAAGGAAACCAGGATGGATGAACACAGAACTTAAACACATGCTAAAAAGAAAGAAAGAAATGTTTTTAAATGGAAAGAGGGAGGCATATCTAAAGAAGATTATAATGCAGTCTGCAGATCCTGCAGGGCACGTATCAGGTTAGCTAAAGCTGACAATGAATTAAGGCTTGCAAGAGATGTCAAAAGCAATAAAAAAGGATTTTGGGGGTATGTCAAAAGTAAAAGAAAAGTCAAAGATGCTATAGGATTTTTACAGGATGAAAATGGAGAAATGGTAAGAGAGGATGTTGAGAAGGCCGAACTTTTTAATTCCTATTTTGCATCTGTTTTCTCTCAGAAAGAAAATGTAACATCAACTGATCTTCACTGTCCTTTTAAAGGAATAGAGGAATCCAAGTTATCAGTAAACAGAAAGATTGTGAGGGAATATTTAGCTAACATAAATGAGTTCAAGTCTCCAGGTCCAGATGAATTACACCCCAGAGTACTGAAGGAGATTGTAGAAGAAATTTTAGAACCACTCTCCATAATCTTTGAAAATTCTTGGAGAACAGGAGAAGTCTCAGAAGACTGGAGAAGAGCAAATGTTGTTCCTATCTTCAAAAAGGGGAAGAAGGTGGACCCAGGGAACTATAGGCCGGTGAGTCTGACTTCTATACCAGGAAAGATCTTTGAACAAATTATTAAACAACATGTATGTAAGTACATGGATAAGAATGAAGTGATTAACCAGAGTCAGCATGGGTTTGTAACTAACAAGTCATGTCAGACTAACTTAATTTCCTTCTATGACAGAATCACTGACTGGGTGGATCAGGGAAATGCTGTAGATATAGTATATCTTGACTTCAGCAAAGCATTTGACAAAGTATCTCACATCATCCTTATTGAAAAAATGACCAAGTATGCAATGGACCAGGCTGTTAGGTGGATTCATAACTGGCTTAGTGATCGGACTCAAAGGGTGGTTGTAAATGGCTTCACATCCAGCTGGATGAATGTCTCAAGTGGGGTACCACAGGGCTCCGTCCTGGGACCTGTATTGTTCAACATCTTTATCAATGATTTAGATGAAGGAATTGAGGGTAAACTGATTAAATTTGCTGATGACACAAAGCTAGGAGGGATAGCTAATACTAGAGAAGAGAGAGAGAGGATTCAAAAAGACCTAAATAAACTGGAGCAGTGGGCAGCAACCAACAGAATGGTTTTTAACAGGGAAAAATGCAAAGTACTACATCTGGGCAATAAAAATGAAAAAAGCATATACAGAATGGGAGGAATAGAGCTAAGCAACAGTACATGTGAAAAAGACTTAGGTATACTAATAGATCATAGACTGAACATGAGTCAACAGTGTGATGCAGCAGCAAAAAAGGCAAATACAATTCTGGGATGTATTAACAGAAGCATAGAGTCTAGATCACGTGAAGTCATTATCGCACTTTACTCCTCTTTGGTCAGACCTCATCTGGAATACTGCGTCCAGTTTTGGGCACCACATTTTAAAAAAGACATCGACAAACTGGAGCAAGTTCAGAGAAGAGCAACCAGAATGGTGACCGGTCTGCAAACCATGTCCTATGAGGAACGGTTACAGGATTTGGGAATGTTTAGCCTGCAAAAAAGAAGACTGAGAGGAGACTTAATAGCTGCCTACAAATATCTCAAGGGCTGTCACATTGTAGAAGGATCATCTTTATTCTCATTTGCACAAGGAAAGACTAGAAGTAATGGGATGAAACTGAATGGGAGGAGACACAGATTAGATATTAGAAAAAACTTTTTGACAGTTAGGGTGATCAATGAGTGGAACAGGGGGCCACGAGAGGTATATTATAATAGTTATACTCTAGTGAAATTAATTCTTGGGTACTGATATTGTTCTCCACACAGGGGTACATATGATTAAATCAAGATTGGTTTTCTTACTACTGTCATATATAAAGCAGGCTACATTTCATCTTTTAATTCTTTTGTACAGATATTGTTCTCCACACAGGGGTACACATGATGAAATAGAAATTGATTTTCTTAGTACCGTGGTATATAAAGCAGGCTATATTTCATCTTTAATTCTTTGATGCTGATATTATTCTCCACATAGGGGTACACATGATGAAATCGAAATTGGTTTTCTTAGTACCGTGGTATATAAAGCAGGCTATATTTCATCTTTTAATTCTTTGATGCTGATATTGTTCTCCATACAGTCCCTATTATAATAGTTATACTCTAGGGAAATTAATTCTTTGGTGCTGATATTGTTCTCCATACAGGGGTACACATGATGAATAGTGATGAGCGAACGCACTCACCATTACTCGGTACTCCCCCGAGCATCATGGTGCTCGACAAGCTCGGCGATTGGCGAGTGTTTCTGGGTTGCTCGGGCGGGAACTTGGGTCCCCTCCCTGCATGTTTGGCGCTCTTTAGAGAGCCAATGAACATGCAGGTATTGCCTGCCATGCACTGTAATGCCGTAGCCATGTTGGTTGTGGGCATTACAGTGATTGGCTGGCCGCACAGCGTCATCAGGTCTATATCAGACCTGGCACCGCCATGCTCGTCACAGTCACTCCGGATCAGACATTGTAGGGAGAGCTGCTGCTGTGTCAGGGAGAGATTTAATCTTGTATTAGGTAGTGTAGGGAGAAAAATTGTACATTACACATATCCATCTTAACAAACAGTCCTTTTGAGGACTAACTAATCCATCTGCAGAGATATCAGGCAGGCAGTGTATATAGGCAGGCAGGCAGGGTATATAACAGACTGCAGCGCACATAGGACAAGAAGCTCCATTCCAGTTCTGCCTTCTGATGCTGTTAGACATTTCTAGAAATAGGCCCAGGTCTCAGGGGCCAGGAATAATTTTTTTGCATCTTAATCGTCATAATTTGCTTAAAAAGCAATCCAGAGAACACAGTTTTTCTGCGCCATTTGCATGTTGGCACTGCAGAATACAGCCTGGTCCTTTCCATATTACAGCGCATATTCCTCACCCTGATCCTCCTTCCTCCCACCATGCCGAGTACCCAGATACAACTGATCCCACACTTGGACACTCTGAAGAGCTGTTCACTTTTCCATTTATAGATTTGGGCCTCTCGCTCGGTCCACTTGAAGCGGGGCAAGAGGAGATCGTGTGTAGCGATGCCCAAATATTTGAGTAGCCATGGTCACACAAAGGTGACGGTGGGAAAGTGTCACAAGAGGTGGACGATGATGAGACACAATTGCCAGAAAGTCAGGAGGAGGACCAGGGTGTGGAAGTGGAAGACGAGGTGGTGGACGATATAGTAACTGACCCAACCTGGCAGGAGGACATGCAGACAAGGACAGCAGCACACAGGGGGAGGGAGGAGAGCACCCCAACAGGCAGGAAGAAGCAGTGTGGTGACCGCAGACAGAAGGCAGGCAACTGTTCCCCATAACACCAACACGAAGGAAGTTGCCAGTACAACTGATAGGTCTTCCCGAGTCTGGTTGTTTTTTAAAGACTCTGCCGATAACCCCAAAAAGGCCATTTGTACCACCTGCCAGGCCATCATCAGCAGGGGTGGCAAAATGACCAGCCTGACCACCACTAGCATGATCAGGCACATGGCAGCAAAGCACCTGACTTTGTGGGCCGAACCCCAGGGTCCAGGAACAGTGTCTGCGGGCGGCACCATTGCTTCTTCCACTGTTGTGGATGCAAGCCAATCCCCTGTCCATGGTGAATGCGAAGATGCCTCCTGCCCTGCACCTGTCGTTGCACCCTCTCAAGTAGCAGCATCAGGAAGCTCGTCCTTGTCCTGGTCCCAGTGCAGTGTTCGGTTGTCCATACCCCAGTACTTGGAGCACAAGCGCAAATATGCAGCCAACGCCCCACAGGCCACACTACTAAATTCTCACATTTCACGACTGCTTGCGCTCGAAATGTTGACTTTTAGGCTCATGGAGATGGAAAAATTCCGCAACCTGATGGCGGCGGCCATCCCTCGGTACTCGGTCCCCAGCCGCCACTATTTCTCCCGGTGTGTCATCCCCGCATTACACAAGCACGTGTCCCACAACATTAGCCGTGCCCTCAACAATGCAGTTGCCGGGAAAGTCCACCTAACCACGGACACGTGGACAAGTGCTTGTGGGCAGGGACGGTATATCTCGCTGACAGCACACTGGATTAACATAGTGGAAGCCAGGACCAAGTCGGACCTTGGGACGGAACACGTCCTCCCGACGCCAAGGATTGCGGGCCCTAGGTCAATCAGGGTTTCCCCCACAGTCTATAGCTCCTGCACCTCATTCTCCTCAGCCTCCTCCTCTTCTTCAGCCTCCATCTCCGAAATGACCACATTAGTCACAAGCTGGAAGCACTGCAGCACTGCCTCGGACAAGCGGCAACAGGCTGTGCTGAAGCTAATATGCTTAGGTGACAAACAGCACAATGCTGAAGAGTTGTGGACAGCTCTGAAAGAGCAGGCAGATCTGTGGCTCACACCGCTGAACCTACAGCCAGGCATGGTCATGTGCGACAATGGCCAGAACCTGGTGGCGGCTTTGAGGCGAGGCGCGCTCACACACGTACCATGCCTGGCCCATGTGCATAACCACTTGGTTCAGCGGTTTCTCAAATCCTACTTGGAGCTGCCGGATCTGCATGTTAAAGTACGCCGCCTGTGTGCCCATTTTAGAAAGTCACCTACAGCTTCCGCCGCCCTTGCAGTGTTTCAGCAGCATTTGCAGCTTCCGGCTCACAGACTGGTGTGTGATGTCCCCATGCATTGGAACTCTACACTGCAGATGTTGGGAAGGATTTGTGAGCAGAAGAGGGCAGTTGTTGAGTACCAGCATCAACAAGGCCGTCGCTATTCAGTTTAGGCTCCACACATAAGACCTCAGGAGTGGACATGGATGTCAGACATATGTACCATCCTCCAAAACTTTGAGGACTCCACCAAGATGGTGAGCGGCGATGACGCCATAATTAGCGTCACCATCCCGCTTCTCTGTCTTCTGAAAAGCTCTCTGCTCACAATCAAAGAGGATGCATTGTAGGTGGAGCACGATGAGATGGAGCAAGGAACCATACAGGGTGATTACACATAGCCCAGCCTCATCTCATCCCAATGTGGATTGGGTGACAATGAGGAAGAGGAGGAGGAGGAAGGACAGGAGCTAGTTTCATGCACTATAGACGGTACTACCTGCACAGCTGTCATACTGTCTGTTCAGCGTGGATGGCCAGAGGACAGAGAGGAGGAGGAGGAGGAGAGCATGGTCAGTCATTTTCTTGGTGAGGACACGGAAGTCTTGCCTGTTAGTAGTCTGGCACGCATCGCTGAGTTTATGTTACGCTGCCTTTCCCATGACCCTCGTGTTCTTACAATTTTGGGTGACCGTGATTACTGGTTGGTGAAACTTCTAGACCCACGCTACAAGGAGAACTTTATATCTCTTATTCCTGAGACGGACAGGTCTACAAAAATGGGGCTGTACCAGAAGGCCCTTGTCGCGGAACTATTAAAAAATTCCCATCTGAAAACGCTGGCGGCAGAGGGCAAACTTCGTTGGACAACCAAGGAGTACAGGCGAGAGAGACACAACTTCAATCCAGCAGAGGCAGGGGAACACTGTCAAAGTTCTGAGAGAGTTTTCTCAGACCCACCCATCTGACAGGCCCTGAGGCGTGGGGTACTCTCACAAGGAGTGCAAAGTTTGGGAAGATGCTGAGGGAGTACCTTGCCGACCATACCAACTTCCTCCGTGATTCCGCTGTGCCTTATAATTATTGGGTATCCAAGCTGGATACGTGGAATGAACTGGCTCTCTACGACTTGGAGGTCCTGGCCTGCCCTGCCGCCAGCGTTTTATCAGAGCGGGTTTTTAGTGCTGCTGATGGAATTATAACTGATAAGCGCATCCGCCTGTCAACTGAAAATGCTGACAGGCTGACTCTTATGAAAATGAAGAAGGGCTGGATTGGGCCAGACTTCTCAACACCACTGAATGATAGCAGCGTAACATAAACTCCAATCCAGTGTCTTTTCTTGAGAGGTGTATTCCCATGCACCTTTTCACACCCACACATGGGTAAACGCTTCCTGATTTTGGCTATTTTCTCTTGTCCTCCTCCTCCTCATCTCCACCACCATATCGCCAGGGTGACCATGGTCCATGATACAACACCCACCTAATTTTTTTAAAGGGTGTTTATGATGCCCGTAAACATGTTTTTTTATATAGTATGTTCATGTATACCCCCCAGGGGAAAATGTTTGTCAGCCCATACACTTGTGCATGGGCATTACAAGTATAGGAGGCCCGCTCCTTTCTAATGGGAACATTTTTTTATGAGGCCCTCCTCCACTTCTCTTCCAAGGGGCATTGGAGTGCCTCCAAATTTTTGGCAGCCCTTCCATTCACTGCATAGGCCAACACTATGGGAGACTTTCTCCTTTCTAATGGGAATTTGTCGTTACTGTGGCCCTGCTCCATGTGTCTTTAAATTCTTAGTGGGGTTTATCCTAAAATTGTCAGCCGTTGGACTCACTGCATACCCTATAACTGTATAGCAGACCCTCTCCTTTCTAATGGGAACATGTCGGACCTTGTTACTGTGGCCCTGCTCCATGTGTCTTTAAATTCTTAGTGGGGTTTTTCCTAAAATTGTCAGCCATTGGACTCACTGCATACCCTATAACTGTATAGCAGACCCTCTCCTTTCTAAAGGGAACATGTCGTACCTTGTTACTGTGGCCCTGCTCTATGTGTCTTTAAATTCTTAGTGGGTTTTTTCCCAAATTTTGGAAGCCCTTGCAGTCACAGCATGGGCATTACCACTTATAGGAGACCCGCTCCTTTATAATGGGAACATTTTTTTTACTGGGACCCTCCTCTATGTCTCTTCAAAGAGGTATTGGGTTGCGTCCAAATTTTTGGAAGCTCTTGTAGTCACTGGATACGCAATAACAGTATAGGAGACCCACTTGTTAATAATGGGAACAACAAAGCTTAGCCGACTGCTAGCTCTCTAACAATAGCTAGGGCCGACTGCTGGCCTTTTAAGAATAGTAAGGGCCGTCTGATGTCCCTATAAAAATAGACTTTATGACTTTCAGAGTTCTTCCATCATAAATGAAACAGGATGTGTCTGATGATGTGTCACACACCACATTGCCAGCTAAGGTTGTAAAATGTTAAAATGACATTTCCCGGTGAATGCATTTGTCTTAAAAAAAACCTTGAAAAAAACAAAACAGTAGGATCTTTCTTTAGTATAAAAAACAGCGTCACCTATTTAACAACAATATAATCACATTGTTCAGCCCATGCACCTCCTCTTCCATCTCCGACATGACCACATCAGTGACAAGCTGAAAGCACTGCAGCACTGCCTTGGCCAAGCGGCAACAGGCTTAACCCCTTAACAACATTTGACGTACTAATACGCGTCTGTGCACTGGGACTTAAGAGACAGACCCGTATTAGTACGTCATGGCGATCGCGCGCGCACACAGGCGATCGCCGCCGGGTGTCAGCTGATTGTCACAGCTGACATCCGGTACTATGGGCAGGGAGCGGTCACGCACTGCTCCCAGCACATTAACCCCCGCGATGCTGCGATCGAAGTCAATCACAGCATTGCGGAGGCAAGGGGAGGTGGTCGCAGATACTCACCTCCTCTTCCGGCTTCCAGCGCTGTCTGTCGTGGCTTCCAGGATGTTGCTGACTTGCCCCCTGGGCCCCGCGTACACGTGGAGTGAGTTACCCGGAACCAGGTCTCTGGGGGATGCTGGGGTTTGTAGTCTCCGTGGCGGGGACCCGGTCCCGTGGCTCAGGGTGGTCAAACCAGTGGCAGTCTTTATAGGGTTTTAAGTTAATTGTCCGACTACGCCACCCGTGGATTGCGGTCAGTGCGGACCGCCGCTGCAAGGCTGACCACTGGGGCTGATGCGGTATGCAGCTGAGGTAGTGTGACTCCCCATGGGAGGAGTGCAGCCCCAGGGCAGTGTAGTAGACGATGGGAGTGATTGTGCTGGCGTCTCAGTACTAGTAGTGCTGACGCGGTGAGAAAGCACAGAGACAAGGTGTTGCAGTTCAAATGCTTTACTCACAGTTCTCATCCAGGTCACTTGTGCTTAGGTAGGACCACCTAAGCCGTGCTGCGTCCACCAGGCAAGGGGCTCGGTCAACCCCCAGGTAATTCCGGAGTATGGCCCAGGACTCCCTTCTATTCCTTTCTCTGGCCGTGCCCCACCAGTGACACTACTTTTGTCCAGCTGCCTCGGGCCTTCTCTTGGGAGGGCTTCGTGCTCACTGCCCTGACCCTATGTGGTATGCCTTTCTAGTAGGTGTAGTGAGGGGTCGCACCAAGATATGATCGAGACCGCCGTCCTTGGCTGAGGATTAGTCGCCTCCACCAACTTGGGATCTGGTACCCTGTTCTGCCAACCCGTCACCCGCAATCTCCTGGGACTTTGGGGTTCTTTCTGCCTTCGTGTCTCTGGGCCTCTCTTGGTGTTCTGTTCCTTTCTTTCTTTCCTTTCTGTTCCTTTCTGTTCCTTGCTGTTACTGTCCTTCTCCTCTGGCTCTGGCCTTCACTCTAGGCCTGCCTCGTGGAGCTGGGCCCTAGCTGAGCCACAGCCCTCTGTCAGCCCTCTCTGGCTGAACTCCTTCTCTCACTCCTCTCCTCTGACTGTCTGAACTTCTAAGATGGTGCCCACCTTATATACCTCCATCTCTGTGTATGAGCCCAGATGACTTGCAACCAATGGGCTCCTCCCTATGCCCAGAAACCGTCCCCTCCTGCTCCTACATCACTGGGTGTGCTTCCCCCTCCCCACTCCAGCCAGGGACAGAAGCTGTCGTGCCTGCACTTCTGTCTCGTGGGAGCACCGTTGAGCTGTCCCTCGGAAATGGGGTGTGTGTGATGCATGCAGCTAAATGAGCCCTGGTCCATACTTCATCCTTACCCGGGAGTGGAATACCACACCTCTGGGTGAGGTGCAATACCCCTGTAGCGGCCGAACCCTCGGGGCGCCACATTGCCATGACGACCCGATGTCGTCATGACAACATCCGGGTCACCAGACAGCAGGAAGATTTTTTGGACATGCGCAGTGCATCTCCAAACAATCTTCTCCCTGTCCAGCGCTGACAGCCTGCATGACACAGGGATGGTGCTGCATTCCTGTGCCATGCAGGCGATCAGAGAAAAAAAAGTGAAAGTCCCATAGTGGGACAAAGTAATAAAGTATAAAAACTATCAGAAAGTGAAAAAAAAAAAATTGTAAAAATATAAAAAAAATAATAAAAAAAATAATCCACCAAAAATAAAAATATAATGTACCCATCAATAAATATTATTATAAAAAAAAACAAAAAAACAATAAAAGTACAAATATTTGGTATCGCCGTGTCCGGAACAACCTGACCTATAAAACTATCCCACTAGTTAACCCCTTCAGTGAACACGGTAAAAAAAAAAAAAAAAAAAAACGAAGCAAAAAAACAATGCTTTATCACCATACCGCCAAACAAAAAATGGAATAACACGCGATCAAAAAGACAAATATAAATAAAAATGGCACAGCTGAAAACGTCATCTCGTCCCGCAAAAAACAAGCTGCCACACAGCTCCATCAGCCGAAAAATAAAAAAGTTATAGCTCTCAGAACAAAGCTATGCTAAAAAATATTTTTTTCTATAAAATTGCTTTTATTATGTAAAAGTGCAAAACATAGAAATACGATATAAATGTGGTACCGCTGTAAACGTACTGACCCGAAGAATAAAGCTGCCTTATCAATTTTACCACACGCGGAACACAATAAAAAAAAAAAAAAAAAAACAATTCTTGAATTGTTGGTTTTTGTTTATTCTGCCTCCCAAAAATTGGAATAGAAAGCGATCAAAAAATGTCACGTGCATGAAAATGGCACCAATAACAACGTCAACTCATCCCGCAAAAAAAAGCCGTCAAATGACTGTCTGCCAAAATCTGGAAAAATTATAGCTCTCAAAATATGGCGATGCAAAAACTAGATTTTACAAAAAATGCGTCTTTTAGTGTGTGACAGCTGTCAGTCATAAAAACCCCATATGATTCTGGTATCGCTGTAGTCTCACCGACCCGAAGAATAAGGTCTTCTAATCACTTATACCGCATGAGGAACGGCGTAAAAAATAAACTCTCAGGTTAGGGTTGTGATAGGGTTAGGGTTGTGCTAGGGTTAGGGTTTTGCTAGGGTTAAGGTTGTGCTAGGGTTAGGGTTGTGCTACGGTTAGGGTTGTGTTAGGGTTAGGGCTGGGGTTGGGGTTAGGGTTGGGGTTAGGGTTGTGATGGGGTTGGGATTTTTTTCAAAAGTAAGAAAAAAAGATGACGATATGGCGACTAGTGTTGAGCGCAAGTGCTCGCTACTTGAGTTTGCATCGGGTGTTCTGGTATGCATTGAGTATCGTGGGTATTTGAGTGACATGCTCGAGTCTCCGCCCCATATGCTTCACAGCCCAAAACACTTTGCGGGGATTGCCTGCCATGCACGAGCGATCCTCGCATGTTTTTTTTTGGGTGTCTAATAACCGTGAAACATCCGGGCGGGGACTCGAGCATGTCACTCGAGCACACGCAGTACATGGTGCATACCTGAGTACCTGATGCAAACTCAAGTAGCGAGCACTTGCGCTCAAGACTAATGACAACTTATTCAATATGATGACCTAATGTTATCAAATTCTGTGTCGTACCTCTGGGTTCAAAATGTTCACTATACACCTTAATAAAATCCTTGAGGGGTATAGTTTCCAAAATGGGGTCACTTGTGGGGGAGCTCCACTGTTTAGGCACATCAGGGGCTCTCCAAACGCGACATGGTGTCCGCTAACAAATTGAATGGAAAATCGGCTCAAATTGTTAGCGGACGCCATTTTGCGTTTGGAGATCCCCTGCGTGCCTAAACTTTTGAGCTCCCCCACAAGTGACCCCATTTTGGAAACTAGACCACCCAAGGCACCTATCTAGATGCATAGTGAGCACTTGGAACCCCCAGGTGCTTCACAAATTGATTTGTAAAAATGGAAAAGTATTTTTTTTCCACTTTTTCATTTTTACAAATCAATTTGTGAAGCACCTGGGGGTTCCAACTGCTCACTATGCATCTAGATAGGTGCCTTGGGGGGTCTAGTTTCCAAAATGGGGTCACTTGTGGGGGAGCTCCAATGTTTGGGCACACAGGGACTCTCCAAATGTAACATGGTGTCTGCTAACAAATTGTCGGCTCAAATTGTTAGCGGACACCATGTTGCGTTTGGATAGCCCCTGTGTGCTCAAACATTGGAACTCCCCCACAAGTGACCCCATTTTGGAAACTAGACCCCCCAAGGCACCTATCTAGATGCATAGTGAGCACTTGGAACCCTTAGGTGCTTCACAAATTGATTCATAAAAATGGAAAAGTATTTTTTTTCCACTTTTTCATTTTTACGAATCAATTTGTGAAGCACCTGGGAGTTCCAACTGCTCACTATGCATCTAGATAGGTGCCTTTGGGGGTCTAGTTTCCAAAATGGGGTCACTTGTGGGGGAGCTCCAATGTTTGGGCACACAGGGACTCTCCAAATGCAACATGGTGTCCGCTAACAAATTGTCGGCTCAAATTGTTAGCGGACACCATGTTGCGTTTGGAGAGCCCCTGTGTGCCCAAACATTGGAGCTCCCCCCACAAGTGACCCCATTTTGGAAACTAGTCCTCCCAAGGCACCTATCTAGATGCATAGTGAGTACTTGGAACCCTTAGGTGCTTCACAAATTGATTCGTAAAAATGGAAAAGTATTTTTTTTCCACTTTTTCATTTTTACGAATCAATTTGTGAAGCACCTGGGGGTTGCAACTGCTCACTATGCATCTAGATAGGTGCCTTGGGGGGGTCTAGTTTCCAAAATGGGGTCACTTGTGGGGGAGCTCCAATGTTTGGGCACACAGGGGCTCTCCAAACGCAACATGGTGTCCGCTAATTATTCAAGCAAATTTTACAATCAAAAAGTCAAATGGCGCTCCTTCCCTTCCGAGCCCTGCCACATATGGGGTATCTGCGTGCCCAGGGGAAATTGCACAACAAATTTTGGGGTCCATTTTTTCTTGTTACCGCTGTGAAAATAAAAAAAAATGGGTCTAAAGTAACATTTTTGTGAAAAAAGTTAAATGTTCATTTTTTTCTTCCACATTCCAAAAATTCCTGTGAAGCACCTGAAGGGTTAATAAATTTATTGAATGTGGTTTTGAGCACCTTGAGGGGTGCAATTTTTAGAATGGTGTCACTTTTGGGTATTTTCTGTCATAAAGACCCCTCAAAGTGACTTCAAATGTGATGTGGTCCCTAAAAAAATGGTTTTGTAAATTTTGTTGGAAAAATGAGAAATCGCTGGTCAACTTTTAACCCTTATAGCTCCCTAACAAAAAAAAATTTTGGTTCCAAAATTGTGCTGATGTAAAGTAGACATGTGGGAAATGTTATTTATTAACTCTTTTGTGTGACATATCTCTCTGATTTAAGGGCATAAAAATTAAAATTTTGAAAATTGCAAAATTTTCAAAATTTTCGCCAAATTTCAGTTTTTTTCACAAATAAACGCAAGTGATATTGAAGAAATTTTACCACAATCATGAAGTACAATATGTCACGAAAAAATATTCTCAGAATTAGCGGGATCCGTTGAAGCGTTCCAGTGTAATTACCTCATAAAGTGACAGTGGTCAGAATTGTAAAAATTGGCCTGGTCATTAACGTGCAAACCACCCTCGGGGGTTAATGCTTAGGTGACATACTGCCCAGCGCTGCAGAGTTCTTGAAAGCTGTAACACAGCAGCCTGATCTGTGGCTCTCACCGCTGAACATACAGTACAGCCAGGCATAGTCGTGTGTGACAATGGGGAGAACCTGGTGACGGAGAAATGACAGCCGGGGTAGATGCGGTTTCCCTCTATGCCAGTCCTTTCACCGAGCTAAAGAATATGGCTGTGGTGAAATACAACTCCCACTGAGAAGCAGTGTCAGATGGAAAAACATTGTGCCCACCAGAGGATTTGATTCTGAGGGCTCACCTTTCTCCCCCACTCAAGAGCCCCATAGCAACTGCAAAGTTAGCGCTATCATGAACTTTTCTGAGGTAGAAGCCAGGGCACACCAGAGGATTCTCTGGTGGGACCGTCCAACCCTGCCGAGAAGCAGTCCTGGCTAAGAAAAGTGTGTGGAAAGGTTCCCAGACACTCTATGGCTGCTTTTTAACTGAGGTGGAAACCCACGCAAACACAGGGAGAACATACAAAGTCCTTGCAGATGATGTCCTTGCTGGGATTTGAACCCAGGTTCCCAGCACTGCAAGTCTTCAGTGCTAACCACTGATCCAATGTGCTGCCGTTCACCCTCTGATATCTAACAGGCTGGAGAAACTTGCACCTACTGCCACTCTATCTTCAGCTCCTTTGTGACAAAATGTATTTGGGCAGCCACTCAGTCTACCAAATAAAATTCCTGAGAAGGAAATTGGGGATGGCTTCGCTACTGGTACTGGGGGCCGTGCTAATACCATGGCGTCGTACCATAGTTTTCTGGAAATATTCCAGGCTGGTAGGAGGCAAGCAAATTCCCCCAGAAAAGTACCAGCAGTAATGTTCAGGGACCCACGCTTGTAGAAGACGGAGACAACACCGGGAGAAATAGTGACGGCTGGGGACCAAGTTTGGACACGAGGCATAAGGCATGTGGTTGTGAAAAGGTTCCGCCTCCATGAGCCTAAAAGGCCACATTTCAAGTGCAAGCAGCTTTACGGGACTTCCTGTGAGAAATGACATGCAGGCTAAATAGGGCTTCCCTCTATGCCAGTCCTTTCACTGAGCTAAATACAACTGTCAGCAAAAAAAAGTTGTGGACTGGCTCCGTACCGTCCCTTGCCACATTCACCTGTCCACGTGTTTGTGGTTAGGCGGTCCTTCCCAGTAAGCGCACTTGTGGAGGGCACAGGTAATGTTTTGGGACCCGTGCTTGTGGAAGGCAGAGGCAATACAGGGAAATATAGTGGCGGCTGGGGACCGAGTATGGACACCCGGCCGCCGCTGGCATGAGGTTGTGAAAAGCTTCCGCCTCCACGAGCTTAATAGGCCACATTTCAAGTGCAAGCAGCTGTCAAAAATTTGGCAGTATAATATTGCAGCCTGTGGGTGGGTGGCTGGCTGCATACTTGCGCTTGCATTCCAAGGAATGTGGTAGGGACAACTGAACGCTGCAGTGGGACAAGGATGTGGAAGGTGATTGTTGAAAGTCTGCAACGACAGGTGCATGGTGTGAGGCATTTTCGCTTGCGCCAAGGATCACTTATGATGGGCACACTTTTAGGCAGTGACCTGGGAGTCAGAGATGTTTCCAGCGGTCTTCCCCATGCTGTTCCCATGTCTTTTCAGCACTGTATGCATGTGTCTGATGATGTGTCACACACCACATGGCCAGATAAGGTTGTAAAATGTTAAAATTACATTTCCTGGTGAATGCATTTGTCTTGGTTGAAAGCAATGCAAAAGTGCAAAACCGCATCAAAAACACAACGTGTGAACATAGCCCAAGGTGTGGAGGAGTATTTTTGTTTTTGGTTATTTATTTTGCCTTCTATACAAGTCATTACCCTGGAAAGGATGTTACTTAACATATTTCCCTGGAAAATCCATTTTGTTTTTTATTTTTGTATGTTTTATTGTGAGTCCATAAAAGTGGCGTAATACTCTGACCACGTTGCTGAAAGCAGTGACCTGGGAGTCAGAAATGCTTCCAGGGGTCTTCCCCATGCTGTTCCCATATAATTTGAGCACTGTTCCCATCGATTTTTGCAATTTTTAGGCCCTCTGCAGACCGCCGGGGGGAGCTGCCTTAAAAATGCTCGAGTTTCCCATAGACTTACATTGGGCTCATTGCTCGGGTTGAGCACCCGAGTATTCCAATTTGCTCGACCCGAGCAACGAGTACCCGAGCAATTTAGTGCTCGCTTATCACTAATAGAAGCATGTCAGTCACATATATAATAAGTACAGTGACAGTGTTGATTACTGTACTTGTCATTTAGTGTTAAAATAAAGGATTTATTAAAAAAAAAATTGGCGTGGTTTTCCCCGTAATTTTAATCTCTAGTGGAGGTTAAGCAGATGGCTGGAGCAGATGTTTGAAGCCTGGGAAGGGGGTAATACCCACAGAGCTTCCCAGGCTACTATTATCAGACCCCAGCTGAATACCTAGCCTTTACTAGCTATTAAAATGGGAGAACCCCCAAAAAAATGACATGGGGTCCCCCTTATTTTAACACTAGAACTACCGGAGGGGTCATTTTGACCCTTTTGCTATTTATTTTTCCTATAATTTCTAAAATTTTAACAAATGAGTTCTGAGTTTTTGTGACTTTTATTTTTTCATGGTAGTGTTTATTTTAGGACACAAAAATGAATTGTAATTTTTTCAGGGGCCCGGATTTTACAATTCATACCTATAAGTACTGAAGGGGTCAATTTGACCCCATGCATAAAAGTAGTAGTAGGCAAGTCACCTAATATTACAAAGTACAGAAAATCACAGTGCTTCTCCCTAGTTGTAGAGTGTAATTGTGTCTTTGCATATCAGGGATGATTCAGCATTTTGTTTTGTCTAAACTTGTCTGAACATGTTTGATCCATGTCTCTTCTAGTGATTTTTGTCTGCACTTCAGTAGCAAACATTACAGTTGAAGCTACAACTCTGCATGTTTGTACAGTGTCGTTTTATTACTTCTGCGATCTTACAAGTCCCTTTTTGCGACGTATATTTGAAGCATGAGTAAGCAGAGGGGTCTGACAAGTGATGAAATTTTGAAATGTCTTCAGAATTTATCTGAAAATGAGTCAGAAGAAGAAAATCAGGAACAAATATACTCAGAGTCATGATATTTCCGAAGAATCAGATTTAAGCAGTAACAGTGATATAATTGACGATACCGAAGATTCTGGAGAGGATGATGGACGTCCTGCTACATCAACAAGATGTACGGCCACACCACAATTGCGGAGAGGAAGAGGGACCCAACCACAATATTTTGGATACGGAGGGAGAAAGAAAGGTACAGTGGACATTCCACCTGCTGTGGGTCATAAAGAGACTTGTCGCGATGGAACTGTGTGGGAAGTTGTCCCAATTGCTTCTGCATCTACTGGCCGACTGTCCCAACAAAACATTCTACGAGAAACAGCTGGACCCACCCCTTATGCCAAATGGGAGATCATCAATGGGAATGTATCAAGTGCATGGAGGTTGCTAATTGAAGAACCTATACTTCGCCACATAAAAAAGTGTACAGAAATGGAGGCTCGTCAGAAACTTGAAGATGATAAATGGACAGTTTCTCTAATCGAGCTTGATGCATTTACTGCAATATTATATGCGAGGGGCGCATATAATGCAAATGGTCTTTCGGTAAAAACCTTGAGGTCAAGTACTTTGGGTCCTCGCTTCTTTCAAGACACTATGCCGAGAAGTAGATTCGACATCAAATCCACCCGATCTGATACATTGAAGAATGACAAGTTTTCTTTATTTTCTGAAGTGTGGAATTGCTTCATTGGAAATTGTATACTGTGTTACAAACCTGGACAAAACCTGACAGTTGATGAACAGCTTTTTCCAACTAAATCAAGATGTCCTTTCACCCAATATATAGCTAATAAGCTGGACAAATTTGGAATAAAATTCTGGCTAGTAGCTGACGTAGAATCCAAATACCTCTGCAACGGGTTTCCATATTTGGGAAAAGATGGCAGAACGCTGCCATCCAGCTTGCCATGCAACAGACACTGAGAAGCTCCTCAGTGTCTCGCTGTGACGGCATCCAGGTGAGCCGAGTTCATGTCAAATGAACTCAGCTCACCTCATGCACGTCACTGACATCGTGGGAGAATTCTCCTGCACATGCGGTGTCGGAAAATGACGTCACCGCTTGAGCAAGAGAATTCTCCCACGCTGGGATGGCATTGAGATGGCAGGCTGGATGGCAGCAGAACGCTGCCATCCAGCTTGTCAACCTTCACAGACATTGCCTGCGCTCCGCAGTGTCTCTGAAGGATGGCATGCTGGATGGCAGCGTTCTGCTACCATCCAGCCTGCCGTCTCAATGCCGTCCCAGCGTGGGAGAATTCTCCTGCTCAAGCAGTGACATCATTTGCCGGCACCGCATGAGCAGGAGAATTCTCCCACGCTGTCAGTGACGTGCATGAGCTGAGCTGAGTTCATTGGACATGAACTTGGCTCATCTGGATGCCGTCACAGCCAGACACTGAGGAGCTTCACTGAGGAGCTTCTCAGTGTCTGCTGCATGGCAAGCTGGATGGCAGCGTTCTGCTGCGATGCAGCCTGTCATGTCAATGTAGCAGGGCTGAAGCCATCCTGGGAACCATGGAAAGGTAAGGATGAGGTTGCTTTATTATTTTACTTTTATTGCAGGAGATCGTTGGCTTCAGCTGGAATGGGCGATACGGTAAGTAGAGTTTAATTTAGAACATTAAAGTATTGTGTCTTTATTTCAATTAAAGGATTTTATTCTGGGTGTTGGAGTTTTTTTAACTTTCACTATGGGGTTAGTAATGGGGCGTCTTATAGACGCCTCTCCATTACTAACCTGGGCTTGATGTCAGCTGGCATTATAAGCTGACATCAACCCCAGCCCTATTACCCCACTGCCACCGCTACAGGGCAGTGGGAAGAGCAAGGCTAAGTGCCAGAATTGGCACATCCTATGGATGTGCCATTTCTGGGGCGGCTGACGGCTGGTGTTTGTAGCCTGGGAGGGGGCCAACATGATGAAATCAAAATTGTTTTTCTTACTAATGTGGTAAATAAAGCAGGCTATATTTCATCTTTTAATTCTTTGGTGCAAAAATTGTTCTCCATACAGGGGAAAAAAATACTTTCTTCTGTTACTAGCATGATACAGAAACCCATATCTCATGTTGTCATTTAGTGCTGCTGAAATTCAGCTGTGTGCAGAGCTGGTGCACAATAAAAAATCTAATTTTTGTTGCTAATAGCGTGCTCCGAGTCCTACCACACTATCTGAGCAACATGAGTGGGAAAAAGAGAGGTCGTGGTGGAAGGGGGAATAGGCTTGGTGTTAAATGTATATGTAGGGTAGGTGGTAATGTTAGTGAAAACACTATTAGTGAACCAACACTGTCACGTTCTATCCAAAGACAACTGACAACTTCTGTAACTGGACAGGCAACTTCCCTCCCTTTTTTTGGCAGCCGCACAGCGATAAGCCTTGTTGATGAGGACCAGAAAGAGCAGGTGCTCTAGTGGATGGAAAGCGCTGCTTCAAGTGGCATCTCCTTCTATTCCTCCACCTCAACATTAGTGATGAGGGAATATGTTCGAAATCCGATCTCAAAAGTTAAATTCGACACGAATATGGCACATTCAGATTCGTGATCGGAAAGGCGAGCATTTTTACTTAAATTCGTGAAAATCAGTAACGTTCAGCGAATAAGAGCGGAAAAATGATTGCGGGGCAACTCAAGCGTTTTTAACAGTTTGGCTAGCATAGTGCTTGTGTATGATGAGCGGGGGGGACATGTGTGATGAGTGGAGTGGCTGGGGAGAGCTCAAAGGTCAGAGGAGCGGCGCGCTTGTAATCTTTTTTTTTTTTTACCTGTAACTTTAAGTGAGCAAAACGCGGCTAGCCAATCAGAGTGCAGGAAGCATCCGCACTGTCCAGACACAAGGGTTTCTGCCATAGGTTGCTGAAATCATGTGACCTATCTATATAAAGAGCAGCCATGTTCCCTCAGCGCCATTTTATGCATGTCACTGCTGATATACGCTGCAGCTGAGTGTGCTCCTGTTTAAAGAGAGATATTAGCTAGTGTTAAAAATACTTATTTACGTATATTTTTATAGAGGACTTATTATCAGATGCGATTGATTAAAGAATACATAACACGATATTCTTATAAAAAAAAGTATTGATTTATTCTTGGACTGTCCATTAAAAAGATTAATTGCAGTAGTTGCATAAAATATGTGAAATAGTTACAAAGTGATTGATTCATGAGTGTCCATCTTTCCTTGGATCCTGAAGGATATCTCTCGTCCATCTGTGTCAAGCACATGTCCGGGTAAAGCACGTGCGTCCTTGTGCCTACATCGGCAGCTGTTTCCTCAGCCAGCGTAATTCCTCATCCACTGTCCTGTGAAATGGCCAGCGAGCCCCTCCTTATGTCTAACAGTGGATATATAGCCCCCTTATAGTATTTGTTATCTATATATGGCATTAACCTTCACTGAGCCAAAAATAGCCTGAAGGTCTAGCACAAGGCTGATGCAATCTTGTGTATGGATACAGAATTAAGAATAAAATGAATATCCTAATTAATATTTAACAATGACCCGACCCGAGCAATGAGCCCAATGTAAGTCTATGGGAAGCTCGAGCATTTTTCAGGCGGCTCCCCCCGGCGGTCTGCAGAGGGCCTAAAAATTGCCCAAATCGATGGGAACAGTGCTCAAATGACATGGGGACAGCATGGGGAAGACCCCTGGAAGCATTTCTGACTCCCAGGTCACTGCTGTCAACAACGTTGTCAGAGTATTACGCCACTTTTACCGACTCATAGACGCGTAGCGTTTTTGAGGCGTTTTTGCACTTTTGCATTGCTTTCAACCAAGACAAATGCATTCACTGGGAAATGTCATTTTAACATTTTACAACCTTATCTGGCCATGTGGTGTATGACACATCATCAGACACATGCATACAGTGCTAAAAAGACATGGGAAAAGCATAAGGAAGACCCCTGGAAGCATCTCTGACTCCCAGGTCACTGCCTAAAAGTGCGCCCATCATAAGAGATCCTTGGTGCATGCGAAGATTCCTCCCGCCATGCACCTGTTGTTGCAGACTTGCAACAATCACCATCCACGTCCTTATCCCACTGCAGCATTCAGTTATCCCTACCCCATTCCTTGGAATGCAAGCGCAAGTATGCAGCCAGCCACTTAATCACCCACAGGCTGCAATACTATACTGCCAAATTTTTGACAGCTGCTAGCACTTGAAATGTGGCTTTTTAGGCTCGTGGAGGCGGAAGCTTTTCATAACCTCATGCCGGCGGCGGCCGAGTGTCCATACTCGGTCCCCAGCCGCCACTATTTCTGCCGGTATCGTCTCTGCCTTCCACAAGCACGGGTCCCACAATATTACCCGTGCCCTCCCCAGTGCACTTACTGGGAAGGACCACTTAACCACAAACATGTGAACAGGTGTATGTGGCCAGGGATGGTACGGAGACAGTCCACAGCTTTTTTTGCTGAGAGATGTATTTCACCACAGCCATATTTTTTAGCTTAGTGAAAGGACTTGGGAAACCATATCTACTCCAGCTGTCATTTCTCCAAGGAAGTCCTCTAAAGCTGCTTTCACTTGAAATGTGGCCTTTTAGGCTCATGGAGGCAGAAGCTTTTCACAACCTCATGCCGGTGGCGGCCGCGTGTCCATACTCGTTCCACAGCCGCCACTATTTCTCCCAGTATCGTCTCCACCTTCCACAAGCACGGGTCCCACAACATTACCTGTGCCCTCCCCAGTGCATTTACTCGGAAGGGCCGCCTAACTACAAACACTTGGACCGGTGAATGTGGCCAGGGACGGTACGGAGCCAGTCCACAGCTTTTATTGCTGAGAGTTGTATTTCACCACAGCCATATTCTTTAGCTCGGTGAAAGGATTGGCATAGAGGGAAACCATATCTACCCTGGGTGTCATTTCTCCCAAGAAGTCCTCTAATGCAGCTTGTTGCAGAAGTGATGGCAGCCCATCCAACATCAGCTCGCACTTGTCAGTGGTGCTTCGACACACAAACATCTTTTTTTGCTCCTTTAATTTCATGACTACAGAGTTGGGCAATGGCCTGATCTGCAATGCGGTTTGAGAAATAACATGCATAAGCACGTCCAATCCACATAAAAAAAAAGCAGTCATAGAGTGTCCGGGAGCCTTCCCACACACTTTCTTAGCCAGGGCTGCTTCTCGGCAGGGTTGGACGGGCCCACCAGAGAACCAGAGACTCCTCCGGTGGGCCCTGGCTTCTCATTCAGGAGAGTTCATAGTGCCGAGGTGAGGCCATGATGATGATCGTGGCCACCATCTGCTTAGTTTTCTGTTACTTGGAATTCAAGCGCAAGTATGCAGCCAGCTACCCACCCACCCACAGGCTGCAATACTAAACTGCCAGATTTCTGGGCAGCTGCTTGCACTTGAAATATGGCCTTTTAGGCTCATGGAGGTGGAAGCTTTTCACAACCTCATGCCGGCGGCGGCCGGGTGTCCATACTTGGTCCCCAGCCGTCACTATTTCTTCTCCCGGTATTGTCTCTGCATTCTACAAGCGCGGGTCCCTGAACATTACTGCTGGTACTTTTCTGTGGGAATCTGCTTGCCTCCTACCAGCCTGGAATATTTCCAGTAAACTATGGTACGACGCCATGGTATTAGCACTGCCCCCAGTACCAGTAGCGAAGCCATACTCAATTTCCTTCTCAGGAATTCTATTTGGTGGACTGAGTGGCTTCCCAAATACATTAGTTTCTCACAAAGGAGCTGAAGATAGAGTGGCAGTAGGTGCAAGTTTCTCCAGCTTGTTAGATATCAGAGGGTGAACGGCAGCACATTGGATCAGTGGTTAGCACTGAAGCCTTGCAGCGCTGGAATCCTGGGTTTAAATCCCAGCAAGGACAACATCTGCAAGGATTTTCTATGTTCTCCAGGTGTTTGCGTGGGTTTCAACCTCAGTAAAAAAGCAGCCATAGAATGTCCGGGAACCTTCCCACACACTTTTCTTAGCCAGGACTGCTGCTCGGCAGGGTTGGACGGTCCCACCAGAGAATCCTCTGGTGTGCCCTGGCTTCTACATCAGTATAGTTCATGACAGCGCTAACTTTGCAGCTGCTCTTGAGTGGGGGAGAAAGGTGGGCCCTCAGAATCAAATCCTCTGGTGGGCACAATGTTTTTCAATCTGAAACAGCTTCTCAATGGGAGTTGTATTTCACCACAGCCATATTCTTTAGCTCGGTGAAAGGACTGACATAGAGGGAAACCGTATCTACTCCGGCTGTCATTTCTCCGTCACCAGGTTCCGCCCATTGACACACACGACGATGCCTGGCTGTATGTTCAGCAGTGAGAGCCACAGATCAGGCTGCTGTGTTACAACTTTCAACAAATCTGCTGCGCTGGGCGGTTTGTCACCTAAGCATTAAGCATGTTATCTTCAGCACAGCCTGTTGCCACTTGGCCAAGGCAGTGCTGCAGTGCTGTCAGCTTGTGACTGATGTGGTAATTTCAGAGATGGAGGAGCAGGAGCAGAACAATCTGATTACACTGAGGTTACATTGGCGACTCTGTTTTTATACTAAAGAAAGATCCTACTGTTTTTTGTGTTTTTTTACGTTATTTTTTAAGACAAATGTGTTGCGCCCCATGGGCCTGTTACCACAGTAGTGTTGCCTGCTTCACCGGAGGTGATATTACGCTTGGAAGCAGGAGGAGCTCCCCACGTCAGGTAAACCCCACATGCACACACAGGTTCTGTTCCCTGACCTGAAGGGGGAGCTCTACACCCTATTTTGGGGAGCTGCCTTTTCTGGCTGGGGGAGGAGTTAGTCAGTGAGTGTGAGAGGGAAGGGGGAGGGAGAGAAAGCAGCAGAGGGAGAAGGAGAAAGTTCTGGGGAGCAGGTCAAGTGAAGAGCTCACCCCAGGCAGCGGAGCAGAGGACGCCAGAGTCCTGGGTTGTACGGGCATTGCACGTCCCAGCAACCGAATCTGGGGGACAGGAGACTGCAAGTTTCCTGGCCACAAGCAGAGGCCCGGCAGCACAGCGGTATAACTAGAGCTCAGAGCTGCACCCAATATGACAGTACTTGTTATAGGTTCGCACCTTCTAGTACGGAGCTTAGGGCAGGCGTTAAGAAAAGGGACCGCATGATAGCTCACAGGCAGCGGGGCCTGCAACGGAGAAGCACAGTAGGCAGGCCTCCAAACCCACCAGATGGGGTGGACTCCAATTGCTTCCAGGCTGACCGGACCCTCCTGGATCTAGTGACCAGTGCCCCGGGCTCCACAGCTTTCTCTGCAGTAAAGGTAACCAGACTGCATTCCTCGTGTATGTCTTCTTCTTCTGCGCCTCCCCACAGCTATGCTACCACCGTGACTATCATCACTGCTGCCGCCCTGCTCTCTGCACCCTGTTTCCCCTGCAGCCATCCTTCATATAAGCTTTCTCAATCCCTGGGGGCCCGCTTCACCCGTGGGAAGTGTTTCATCCCAGCTGCTATGCCATCTATCCCCCAGGGTCCACACAGCAGCGATGGTCATCCCTGACCAGGCACCACAGGTGGCGTCACATAAAGACTACGAATCCCCTGTAAATACTCCCTTCATCTGCTCGGCCAGGGCCACAAAGCTGGGCCACTGCCACCGTGACCTCCCTGGAAGACTGCCGGCCCAGCTACCGAGTACCCTAGACCCTTATGGCCGCTGCAACTGGCGTCACGAACAGGATCTACGGACCCTGTTAACCAGGTCCTGTGTGCCACAAAGACTGTATATAACTGTATAAACCGCAGCCATTACTGTAGCACATGCGGAGTTAATGATATGTGGGGTGTCCCATCGTGGGTGGAGCCTCGGAAATGGCACCAAAATTGGCCCCTCCCACTTGCATAGACTGTACCAGAGTTGTCTGTCACTCAAGTTGAAAGGTGCCAGCCTTCCCCTTTGCATCAGACTGAGGGGGGAGATTGTCGCCTCCCACTGTAGAGGGCTGTGTGATCCCATTCATCCATCCAGCTGCTGCAGCTCTGTGCTGTGTGATCTCATCCATCCCGCTGCTGCAGCCCTGTGCTGTGTGATACCATCCATCCAGGGCCGGCGTCAGCACCCGGCGCACCCGGGCAAATGCCGGGGCCCTGAGCAAGCAGAGGGGCCCACTGACGGTCTTGCACCCCGCTGGGCTATGGGCGGAGGAGAGCGGTGTCAGCGCCCGCCCTTCTCCGCCGCTTGCTCAGGGCCCCGGCAGGCGGATACTTACCTCTCCCCGTGCCTCCGCAGATCCGCTGTCTTCCTGCTCTGCGCTCCCTGTGACGTCTCAGGTCAGAGGGCGCGGTGACGTATTTTCACCGCGCCTGCCCCTGAGCCGTCACAGGGAGCGCTGAGCAGGAAGACACCGACAACGCTGGAGTTCGGAGCCGAGCAGCGAGCGGCGGGCGGCGGGCAGCGGGCAGCAGGTAGCAGGTGAGGAGAAGGGAGGTGAGTATTTGATTTTTTTTTTTTAATGTATGGAGGCATGGGGCATTTTAAAGAGAAGGGGGGGGGCATCCTGCATGGGGCATTATAAAGAGAGGGGGGACATCCTGCATGGGCCATTATAAAGAGGGGGGGGACATCCTGCATGGGGCATTATATAGAGGGGGGGGGCAGCCTGCATGGGGCATTATAAAGAGAAGGGGGGGGGCATCCTGCATGGGACATTATAAAGTGGGGGGGGACATCCTGCATGGGGCATTATAAAGAGAGGGGGGGGGCATCCTGCATGGGGCATTATAAAGGGGGGGGGACATCCTGCATGGGGCATTATATAGAGGGGGGGGACAGCCTGCATGGGGCATTATAAAGAGAAGGGGGGGGCATCCTGCATGGGGCATTATAAAGGGGGGGGGACATCCTGCATGGGGCATTATAAAGGGGGGGGCAGCCTGCATAGTGCATTATGTGGGGGGGGAACAGCCTGCATGGAGCATTATAAGTGGGGGCAGCCTGTATGGGGCATTATGTGGGGGGTAACAGCCTGCATGGAGCATTAAAAGGGGGGGGCCTGTATGGGGCATTATGTGGGGGGTAACAGCCTGCATGGAGCATTAAAAGGGGGGGGCCTGTATGGGGCATTATGTGGGGGGGTAACAGCCTGCATGGAGCATTATAAGGGGGGGACAGCCTGTATGGGGCATTATGTGGGGGGTAACAGCCTGCATGCAGCATTATATGGGGGCCAGTATCCTGTATGGAGAGTTATAAGGGGACCGGTATCCTGTATGGAGCGTTATAAGGGGACCGGTATCCTGTATGGAGCATTATATGGGGGCCAGTATCCTGTATGGAGTTTTATAAGGTGACCAGTATCCTGTATGGAGCGTTATATGGGGGCCAGTATCCTGTATGGAGCTTTATAAGGGGACCAGTATCCTGTATGGAGCGTTATATGGGGGCCAGTATTCTGTATGGAGCCTTATATGGGGGCCAGTATTCCATATGGAGCCTTATATGGAGGCCAGTATTCCGTATGGAGCCTTATATGGGGGCCAGTATTCTGTGTGGAGCGATTCACCGGTTTCTGAGCTATTGTGGAATTTACAATAGATATCACTCATGTAATGTAAGAAGTGAAATCTTTGCATTGTACTATATATATATATATATATATATATATATATATATATATATATATTTCTCCGCTGTATCTCTGCATCATGAATCGTGGTATGTGTTAAAGGGGCCCACTGAGACTCTTTCGCCCGGGGCCCAGAAAAACCTGGAGCCGGCCCTGCATCCATCCATCCAGCTGCTGCAGCTCTGTGCTGTGTGATCCCATCCATCCAGCTGCTGCAGCCCTGTGCTGTGTGATCCCATCCATCCAGCTGCTGCAGTCCTGTGCTGTGTGATCCCATCCATCCATAGATCCATCCAGCTGCTGCAGCCCTGTGCTGTGTGATCCAGCCACCCATCCAACAATCCTAGCTGATGCAGCCCTCTGAATACAATACAAGCGTGAGAAGCTGTACAGCAAGGGTGCGGCTGTACATTGACCAGCAGAGCAGTCTCGGTGACCGGCTGTGCAAGGAGCGATGACATAAGCATCCGGAGAGGTGAGTCCTACCCCAGCAAGGGTGAACTAGGGGGGAGAAAGATGCCCAACTTAGGCGAAGCTCCAATAGCGGGTGCTACCACAGCCCCCATAGTGCCACTATCTATGCCATAAATCCCAGGAGCAGCCTGGTTACCACAATACTCAAGGGAGTCGCATACCCCTAGCGATTTCAGAGAGACTGCGTAGCCTGCTTGACGCTTACCCCTTGGCCTAAGGGAAGAAGGTCAGCATTGTAGTCGGTTAGCTAACTGGTGCCGCGCAGAGGGAAGTCAAGTCCTGGCCGGACACTGATAAACGGACAGTCAAGCACATCTTAACAAAGCTACAAGACAATTTGGATACCCGCACAACAGCAGAAAGAAAAATGCAGTTCTTTGGCTGCAAACAAAGGGTGCAGGACAGTGTGAGAGACTATGCCCTCAACCTCCAGGAGGCGCTGCGAGCCATTAAGCAGATTGATCCTGACAGCGTGCAGGAGGAGGACAGGCTTTTAACAGAGCAATTTATAGAAGGACTGCTGTCTACCATGCATAAGACGCAATTGCATATAATGTCCTTACAAAACCCTGACATGAAATTTGCTCAATTTAAGGACAGGGCAATCCGTGTGCTACGAGAGACAACCACTAGCGATACCGCGCCCATTAAACGCCAAGTAATACTCTACCACCAGGAGGCAGTGTCTTTGCCCCTGTTGAGGCTGATGTCCTGACACTGAGTAACGAACCCTCTACAGACTTATGCCTACAGGTACAAAAACTAGCCAGAAATGTGGCTGCGTTGGCAAAAACAGTCCAGTCTCTGCAAGTGTCTTCCCCTACAGAGAAGATCCAGCTGACCTTGAGTCCGGATGACCTGCCTTGGTGACGACAGAAGAGGATCCCATCCACCCGCACCAAAGGAAGAGGCACCAACTGCTACGACCCGACGGGCGGCCCATCTGCCGACGCTGCGACGAGGTGGGTCACATCGCAAGGTGGTGTCTGTTAAACAAACGACCCCTGGGGCAGAGGACCAACCCCCAGGAGTAAAGCAACCTGGTCCACACAACTGGAGGGACAAGTACGTAGGGGGACGGCCGAACCTGACAGTCGTGATTGATGGCATTCCATTGAACGGTCTCTTGGACACTGGTTCCCAAGTGACCACGATGCCTCATATCCTTTACAAACACTATTGGGCTGACACTGACCTTACCCATCGCCCTGATGATGACTTGACTATAGTAGCAAGTAACTGTCAGCCCTTGCCTCAGCTGGGGTATAAAGAGGTGACCATTAAGGTGGGGAGAGTGGACCTTGAATCGCAGGGTTTGATAATTGTGGATATTGATAAACGTGAATGCCATCCCATTATCACCCTAGGTACAAACATTATTGAAAACTGTCTTGGTGAGATAATTGTGTTGTTACAGCAGGTAGCTGAAACCGCCAACTCGGGACAACAGCAAGCTCTGCACAAAGAGATTAGAGCACTCATGCAAAGACAACAGGTAGAGTTGTCCGGTGGAGAGATTGGCAGCATAGGGGAGAGTGACCCATACCCCATTGTGCTACCTCCCAAGAGTGAAATGATGATATGGTGTAGAACAACCATGGGCATCAGAGGCCAAGACTACCAGGCCTTGTTAGAGCCTGTTTACTCTGACACCAGACCCACTATCCTGACAGCCCGAGAGGTGGTGGATGTCAGAAAGTGGAGGGTACCCATACGAGTATTAAATTGTGGGGAAAAATATGTCAACTTACCCAGGTATGCTGTAGCATTGGCATCTCTGCCTCCTGCTGGGCAGAGACGCCGTTCCCCTCACCGCCGCGGTCCAGGTCCGGCGTCCTCCCGCTCCCCTGCTGCTGTGGCACGCACCGTGCGCAGCTTCCAGGGTACTGTGCTTAGGGTGCGCGCTCCCTCCCTCTTAAAAGGGCCTCGCGCTCTGTCCTATAGATTCCCCTGCCAATGGCCGGAGGACTTCCCCTATATCAGGTCCCTCCTCCAATATGGAGGTGCCTGTACAAGGTTGTTGTTCCGTGTGCTAACACTTGCTCCAGCCCTCAGGTCCCGCTGCCTGTCAGTCCTGCCTGCCAGTCTGTCTATCAGCCCAGCCCGCCGGCCTGTCTAACAGTTCTGTCCTCCCGTCTGTCTAGAGTTATGTCCGCCAGCCTGCTTACCAGGATCACCTGTCTGTTACCTGTTGTTCCCGCCAGCCAGTCTACCTGGAGCACCTGCCTGTTACCTATTGTGCCCTCCTGTAGCCTACCCGCAGCACACGTCTGGCTATCTGCCGAACCAGCCTGCTTATCCACCCGGACCACCCGTCAGCCTTCCTGCCATGCTCACCCACTGTACCGGTCAGTTCCTGCCATCTGACCCATGGGAGTCACCTGCTTTCAAACAAGGTCGGTCCCAGAGTGGCACCTGGTTCACCTGCCCGGTCCCTCCCTGGTTCACTGATTCGACTAAGCCGCCTTGTGACCCTGGTCAGGCCGAGTAGGCACTTAGTCACGCCCCTCTGGTCCCTCCTTGCACCGAAGCACAGAGGTTCCACCACCCGGACCCGTAACAGTTTGCACAGGCCATGGAACCCGGTGGCCCCCAGGCTTATTGGCTCTCGCTCTCTAACCTGTACCAGGAGGTCTCACGTCAGAGATCCCAACAGGGGACTATCCTGTCCTATCTGCAGACTGTCAACACACTCCTGTGCACCACGTCTGTGTCTGTCTCTAGCCGAGCGGCACCCGCTCCGGCGGCACCTCAACCTACTGGCGCTATGGCACCCGGCTCTGAACCCCGGCTCTCTGCGCCTCCACGTTTTAGTGGTGACCCTATCTTATGTCGGGGCTTCTTAAATCAGTGAACGCTGCACTTTGAACTCCTGGCACATCAGTTCCCCTCCGACCATGCCAAGGTGGCGTTCATCATGTCTCACCTCATTGGGAAGGCATTGGCATGGCTAAATCCTCTGTGGGAAAGAGGAGATCCCCTGGTGTCCGATCTTCTGGCTTTCCTCACTGCCTTCCGGAAGGTTTTCGATGAGCCCGGACGAAAATCTTCTACTGCCTCCTCACTTCTCCATCTCCACCAAGGGAGTCTCACTGTGGGCCAGTATGCCATACGTTTCCGAACCCTTGCATCTGAGCTTGCCTGGAACAACGAGGCCCTAGTGTCCACCTTCTGGGAGGGTCTTTCCGGACGGATCAAGGATGAGTTAGCCGGTCGTGACATCCCTTCCACCCTGGACAACCTGCTGTCATTAGCTACCCGGATTGACATCCGTTTTCTGGAGCGTGCTAAGGAGACTACCCGGGAGAGAAGATTTCCGCGTCTCGCTCCTGTATTCCAAAAGCCAGCCTCGCAACCAGCAATTCCCTGGGCATGTTCGCCTGAGCCCATACAAATTGACCAAACCAAGATGGTCAAGTCTCGCCAGGAGACGCGCCGAGCTGAGGGGAGTTGCTTCCACTATGGCAGTAAAGAACATCTGATCTGTTCCTGCCTGGTGAGGCCAGGAAACTCCAGTGTCTAGCACCGCTTGGAGATGTCGTCCTAGGCAAGAGTAAATCCTCTCCATCTTGGACTCTGTCTGTTTCTATTTCTAGTGGTGAGATCCGCTTCTTCGAGGTTGCCCATCTGGATTCCGGAGTTGCTGGGAATCTCATTCAACAGGCTGTTGTGGAGTGGTATAAGATTCCTACCGTACGTCTGGCTGAACCATTGTCGGTTGCCTCCGTGGATGGGAGACTTCTTCCGGAGACCATCTTGCTTGTCACAGAGCCTGTAACCCTTCAGGTGGGAATGCTGCACTCAGAGAAGATCTCCTTTCATGTGCTATCCCGTCTCTCTCACCCCCTCTTGCTTGGTCTACCCTGGTTACAAAGACATGAGCCCGTCCTGAATTGGAGATCTGATGAAGTGCTCCTTTGGGGTCAGGAATGCCATGAGTCCTGTCTGGTTCCGGTTCGTTCAGCTCGACCCCCGTCTACTCCGGCTAATCTACCTGGTCTGCTCCTGGTACCTGGTGCTTCTCCTCCCAGTGGGCGTATCTACCCCTTGTCACTGGCTGAGACCCGGGCCATGTCTGAGTACAATCTTGCTAGGGGATTTATCCAGAAATCCACCTCTCCGGCTGGAGCAGGATTCTTCTTCGTCCCTACGTACCTGTATCGATTACAGGGGTCTCAACCAGATTACCATAAAAAATAAGTACCCCCTGCCTCTTATCTCGGAGCTGTTCGACTGCCTTAAATGCGCGAAGATCTTCACTAAGCTCGACCGTCGAGGGGCGTACAATTTGGTCCGGATCAGCCAGGGAGATGAGTGGAAGACGGCATTCAACACCCGGGACGGTCACTACGAATACCGTGTGATGCCCCTTGGTCTCTGTAATGCCCAGCTGTCTTCCAGGAGCTGGTTAACGACATCTTCCATGATCTTCTGTATTCTTGAGTGGTGGTGTACCTGGACGATATCTTGGTCTTCTCTTCGGATCTGCCCTAACACCGGAGAGATGTTTGTCAGGTTCTGCTTAGGCTCCGGCAGAATCGCCTATACGCCAAATTCGAGAAATGCCTCTTTGAGCAGACCTCTCTACTGTTCCTGGGCTATATTATCTCCGAGACTGGTCTGCGGATGGATCCTGAGAAGATCTCTGCCGTCTTAAAGTGGCCCCGACCGGAGGGGTTGAAGGCGATTCAGCGATTCCTGGGCTTCGCAAATTATTACCGCCTCTTCTTTCCTCATTTCTCCTCCCGGACTGCTCCCATCTCTGCGCTCACCCATAAAGGAGCAAATCCCAGGGAATGGACTTCCGAAGTGGAGGAGGCCTTTGTCTCCCTAAAACTAACCTTCTCCTTCGCTCCTGTGCTACATCGTCCGGATTGCAACAAGCAGATGTTCCTGGAGGTTGATGCATCCTCCTCCGGAGTCGGAGCGGTGCTCACCCAGAAATCCTCATCCGGGAGAATGGTAACCTGCGGCTTCTTCTCCAAGCTCTTCTCCTTGTCCGAGCGCAACTACTCCATAGGAGATCGTGAGCTGCTGGCCATCAACTTAGCGCTGGAGGAGTGGCGCTATTTGCTTGAGGGGGCTCTACACCCGGTGGTCATCTAAACTGACCATAAGAACCTCGCTTTCATGTTGGAGCCATGATTCATGTCAGTGCACTTGGTGCAACAGCTCTCCAAGGTGTGATCACTCCTTTTTAGATACAGACTAACGAGCAGATCTAATTTGATGCAGGTGTTAGTTTTGGAAATGAAAATTTACAGGGTGATTCCATAATTATTTCCTCAGAATTTAGTGATTCCATAATTTTTTTCCCTCTGCTTGGTCTGAAAAGAATTAACCTTACTGAGTACCACATTTTTAATCTTGATTTCTTTTAGTGTTTCTTAAAGCCATAAAGTTGCCATTTGAAATGACTTTAGTTTTGTGCCATGTCTGTCATCTGCTTTTTTTCAACAACATTAAATGACTGAATGAACATCCTCCAAGTCCGGTGATTCCATAATTTTTGCGAGGGGTTGTAGTATGACATAAAACCATGCGACACATTCACTTCCGTTCTGAAGGTGTCAAAGGTCATCATCAGTTTATATTCCCAAACCTTTCTGTCTCTCTGAGATTTGAAGCCACTAGTGATGGGCGAGCACTAAAATACTCGGGTACTCGTTGCTCAGGTGGAACAAATTGGAATACTCTAGTGCACGACCCTAGCAACGAGCCCAATGTAAGTCTATGGGAAACTCGAGCATTTTTCAGGCGGCTCCCCTCGGCAGTCTGCAGAGGGCCTAAAAATTGCCCAAATAAATGGGAACAGTGCTCAAATGACATGGGACAGCACGGGGAAGACCCCTGGAAGCATTTCTGACTCCCAGGTCACTGCTGTCAACAACGTTGTCAGAGTATTACGCCACTTTTACAGACTCACAATAAAACATACAAAAACGAAACCAAAATTGATTTTCCTGGGAAATATGTTAAGGAACATCCTTTCCAGGGTAATGACTTGTATATAAGGCAAAATAAATATACAAAAACAAAAATACTTCTCTACACCTTGGGCTATGTTCACACATAGCGTTCTTGCACTTTTGCATTGCTTTCAACCTTGACAAATGCATTCGCCAGGAAATTACAGACACATCCTGTTTCATTTATGAAGGCGGGACTCTGAAAGTCACAAAATCTATTTTTATAGAGCCATCAGGCGGCCTTTACTATTCTTAAAGGGCCAGCAGTCAGCTTTCACTATTATTAGAGAGCCATCAGCCGGTTATGCTTTGTTGTTCCCATTACTAAAGAGTGGGTCTCCTATACTGTTCTTGCGTATGCAGTGAGTGTCAGGGCTGCCCAAAATTTGGACGCACCCAAATACCTCTTTGAAAATTTGGATGCACCCCTTTGAAGAGACTTAGAGGAGGGCCTCCTGAAAACAATGTTCCCATTATTAGGAAGAGGGTCTCCAATTGTGTTTGCATTTGCAGCAAATGCAACGGTTGCCAAAAATTTGGAGGTACTCCAATGCCCCTTGGGAGAGACTTGGAGGTCAGGGAGCCTCCTGAAAACAATGTTTCCATTATTAGGAAGTGGGTCTCCCATAGTGTTGGCCTATGCAGTGAATGCAAGGGCTGCCAAAAATTGGGAGGCACTCCAATGCCCCTTGGAAGAGAAGTGGAGGAGGGCCTCATAAAAAAATGTTCCCATTAGAAAGGAGCGGGTCTCCTATACTTGTAATGCCCATGCACTAAATGTATGGGCTGACAAACATTTACCCCTGGGGGGTATACATGAACATACTGTATACATTTTTTTTTTACGGGCATCATAAACACCCTTTAAAAAAATTATGTGGGTGTTGCATCACGGACCACGGTCACCCTGGTGATATGGTGGTGGAGGATGAGGATGAGGAGAAGGAGGAGGACAAGAGCAAATATCCAAAATCAGGAAGCGTATACCCATGTGTGAAAAGGTGCATGGGAATACACCTCCCAAGAAAAGACACTGGATTTGAGTTTATGTTACGCTGCTATCATTCGGTGGTGTTGAGAAGTCTGGCCCAATCCAGCCCTTGTTCATTTTTATAAGAGTCAGCCTGTCAGCATTTTCAGTTGACAGGCGGATGCGCTTATCAGTTATAATTCCACCAGCGGCACTAAAAACCCGCTCTGATAAAACGCTAGCAGCAGGGCAGGCCAGGACCTCCAAGGCATAGAGAGCCAGTTCATTCCACGTATCCAGCTTAGATACCCAATAATTATAAGGCACAGAGGAATAACGGAGGATGTTGGTACGGTCGGCAAGGTACTCAGCATCTTACTAAACTTTGCACTCTTTGTGAGAGTACCCCGCGCCTCAGGGCCTGTGCGATGGGAAGGGCTGAGAAAACTCTCCCAGAACTTTGACAGTGTTCCCCTGCCATTGCTGGATTGAAGTTGTGTCTCTCTCGCCTGTACTCCTTGGTTGTCCAATGAACTGTGACCTCTGCCGCCAGCGTTTTCAGATGGGAATTTTTTTAATAGTTCCGCAACCAGGGCCTTCTGGTACTGCCCCATTTTTGTAGACCTGCCCGCCTCAGGAATAAGAGATATAAAGTTGTCCGCGTAGCATGGGTCTAGAAGTGTCACCAACCAGTAATGACTGTCACCCAAAATTTTGAGAACGCGAGGGTCACGGGAAAGGCAGCGTAACATAAACTCAGCCATGCGTGCTAGACTGCTAACAGGCAAGACTTCCGTGTCCTCACCAAGAGGACGACTGACCATGCTCTTGACGCGACCCCTGGGCCATGGGGTACCCGGTGCCGGGCCGGTAAATGCTGGGGGATGTCACGTGGCGGTGACCTGGTCCGTGACCTAGAGCGGTCAATAAAAAGGGGTTATTGATAGGGGATTTATAGTGATTGTATAAAGTTCGTGACTCCACCTGTGGTATGCGGCTAGGGGAGCCACCGCTGCGGAGCAGGTCCTCTGGAGCTGATGTTACTGCAGCAGGGATGGTGTGGCTCTCCACAGGTAGAGCTTAGCTCCAGGGCAGTGTAGATGTTATGGGTTTTGCTGGGCATTGTAGTGCAGGTTTTGATGACGCAGCAATAATCAGTCCACAAATTAATGGTGGTTTCCTCTTATCTTTACTGGTGGTGATTAGACAAGCCGGGACTAGGGTACTGGCTAGAAGTGGAAGTCCGGGCAGCCTGGAAGCAAGTAAAGAATCATCCTTACCAGGTGAAGTTGGAGGCCTTCCCTTTCCACTAAACTCTTTGGCCCTGCTGCTTGTAGCTGCGCGGTGGCCCTCGTCCCTGAGTGCAACATTTCTGTGCTCACCCGTATGGCAGGCAGCTCGGGCCTTGCTGGTGCGTCGCTCCCACGTGGCTTTGCTGGGCCCTCTGTGCTGCTGAGCCTCCAGGTGTCTGATGTGGCCAGGAGACCTGCAGTCTCCTGCCCTCCGGTTTCTACTGCTGGGCCTTCGGTGCCCCACAGCCTCGGACTCCCGTGTTTTAATCACAGTTCTTGTTCAAGGTTCTCAGGTACACTGTACGGGTGTCCGCCCCTGCGTCGCACTGCGTCCACCAGAACAGGGGTTCAGCTCTTCCTCAGATACAGTGCCTACAAGTAGTATTCAACCCCCTGCAGATTTAGCTGGTTTGATAAGATGCAAATAAGTTAGAGCCTTCAAACTGCAAACGAGAGTAGGTTTTATGAACAGAAGCATAAATCTTACAAACCAAAAAGTTATGTTGCTCAGTTGAATTTTATTAAATTTTAAACATAAAAGTGTGGGTTAATTATTATACAACCCCTATGTTTAATATTTTGTGGAATAACCCTTGTTTGCAATTACAGCTAATAATCGTCTTTTATAAGACCTGATCAGGCCGGCACAGGTCTGTGGAGTTATCTTGGCCCACTCCTCCATGCAGATCTTCTCCAAGTTATCTAGGTTCTTTGGGTGTCTCATGTGGACTTTATTCTTGAGCTCCTTCCACAAGTTTTCAATTGGGTTAAGGTCAGGAGACTGACTAGGCCACTCCAACACCTTGACTTTTTCCCTCTTGAACCAGGCCTTGGTTTTCTTGGCTGTGTGCTTTGGGTCGTTGTCTTGTTGGAAGATGAAATTACGACCCATCTTAAGATCCTTGATGGAGGAGCGGAGGTTCTTGGCCAAAATCTCCAGGTAGGCCGTGCTATCCATCTTCCCATGGATGCGGACCAGATGGCCAGGCCCCTTGGCAGAGAAACAGCCCCACAGCATGATGCTGCCACCACCATGCTTGACTGTAGGGATGGTATTCTTGGGGTCGTATGCAGTGCCATCCAGTCTCCAAACGTCACGTGTGTGGTTGGCACCAAAGATCTCGATCTTGGTCTCATCAGACCATAGAACCTTGAACCAGTCTGTCTCAGAGTCCTCCAAGTGATCATGAGCAAACTGTAGACGAGCCTTGACATGACGCTTTGAAAGTAAAGGTACCTTACGGGCTCGTCTGGAACGGAGACCATTGCGGTGGAGTACGTTACTTATGGTATTGACTGAAACCAATGTCCCCACTGCCATGAGATCTTCCCGTAGCTCCTTCCTTGTTGTCCTTGGGTTAGCCTTGACTCTTCGGACAAGCCTGGCCTCGGCACGGGAGGACACTTTCAAAGCCTGTCCTGGCCGTGGAAGGCTAACAGTAGTTCCATAAGCCTTCCACTTATGGATGATGCTCCCAACAGTGGAGACAGGTAGGCCCAACTCCTTGGAAAGGGTTTTGTACTCCTTGCCAGCCTTGTGACCCTCCACGATCTTGTATCTGATGGCCTTGGAATGATCCTTTGTCTTTCCCATGCTGACCATGTCTGAGTGCTGTTCACAAGTTTGGGGAGGGTCTTAAATAGTCAGAAAAGGCAGGCAAAAGAGATCTTTAATCCACACATGTGAAGCTCATTATTCTTGGTGCCTGAACTACTTCTTAATACTTTTATGGGACCAAACAGAATTCTTGTGGTTTGAGGGGTTGAATAATAAATGACACTCTGAATTAACTTTTAACGTTTTTTAAAAAAAAAAAAAAAAATTTGCTGCAGTGCATTTCCCACTTCCAGGCTGATCTACAGTACAAATGTCACAATGCCATGTTAATTCCGCATGTGTCAACCAGCTAAATCTGCAGGGGGTTGAATACTACTTGTAGGCACTGTATGTCAGGAGCGCTTGACGGAAACCCGCTTTCTTTATGTTCCTAACTAGACCGACTTCCCGCACTGGGTCTTCTCCCTCCTGCCCTGCGCTTCCCACACACAGTCCTGATCGGGTGCTCTGAAGTCCCTCTGGGCAACCTGGAGTTCCCGGACCTACTTGACCCTCACAGTGACTAGGATGGGACTGTGGCGACTGCACCATGGAAGTGCCGAAGCCTCCGGTTTTTCCAGCCAAGACCGGGAGTAACACGGCTGGTCCAGGGGTCGGTCCCCTTCTTGCGGCCTGATCCCTCTGACACCTGGCAGATTCGGGGCATATGGGTGCCGTCCTGCACTCACCGCACCCCCTGGGATCCCTTCTGTAGAACGGAGCCTTTCTCCTCTGCTCCCCTCCTGGGCCTCTATCACTAGGCCCCACTTGTGGAGCACAGCTCCTGAAGAGCCTCTGCTCCCCTCCTTACTACTCACTCACTTCTCTGTCTTGCCCTGCCACCCTAAGATGGCTTCCCTTTATATACCTCCTAACAATGGTGCTCCCCTGAACTACGTCCTCCACCCACACGCACTACATGGTTCCCCCTCTCTTTGGTTCCCCCTTCTCCAGCCAGGGACGGGGCAGCAAATCAGAGTGCATCTTGCCTTTCCAGCCGGCCTGGAGTAGTGTAGTTTTGGGTGCAGGTGTTGGGGTTCCGGGCAGCACTCCCTTCTTACCTGAGAGAAGGAGACACCACACCTCTGGGTGAGGTGCAGTACCTCTGTGGTGACTGAACCCTCAGGGGCGCCAAAGCATCACCTCTTGTGAGGGAGGCAATGCCACTGTGGCAACTGGACCCCTGGGGTGCCACACTCTCCTTTTCCTACTCCTCCTCCCTGTCCTCAGGCCATCCACGCTGAACAGACGGTATGACAGCTGTGCAGGTAGTACCGTCTATAGTGCATGAAACTAGCTCCTATTCTTCCTTTTGATCCTCCTCTTCCTCATTGTCACCCAATCCACGTTGGTATGAGTTGAGGCTGGGCTGCGTGTAATCACCCTGTATGGTTCCTTGCTCCATCTCATTGTGCTCCGCCTGCAATGAATCCTCTTTGATTGTGAGCAGAGAGCGTTTCAGAAGACAGAGAAGCGAGATGGTGACGCTAATTATGGCGTCATTGCTGCTCACCATCTTGGTGGAGTCCTCAAAGTTTTGGAGGATGATACATACAGTATGTCCATGTCCATCCATATCCACTCCTGAGGTCTTATGTGTGGAGTCTGAACTGAATACCGATGGCCTTGTTAATGCTGGTACTCAACAACTGCTCTCTTCTGCTCACAAATCCTTCCCAACATCTGCAATGTAGAGTTCCAATGCGTGGGGACATCACACACCAGTTTGTAAGCCGGAGGCTGAAAATGCTGCTGAAACACGGCAAAGACAAACCTACAAAAAATGCTTCTCTCGCGAGAGAGATGATACAGTCGACAGACAGTAAGAAAAGCTTTTAATAGAGCATGTAACACCTCAAGAAAAGATCTACTTAGATCAAAGAAACCCTCTCCTCCTAGTTGTGTAGTGAGATTTATTACACAGTACAATAGTAATTGGATGCATTTGAGAGACGCATTGGAGAAGTTTTGGCCAGTTCTACTCTCTGATCCAGTTCTAAAGAACTATGTACAAGATAGACCTACTGTAACTTACAGAAGATCACAAAATTTGAGAGATACCCTAGTGCAAAGGTTTCACAAGGACAAAAAAACTGAGAATGTCTTTGGATCAAGAGGTCAGAAATGGGGCTTTTTTACTTGCGGGAAATGTATAACATGTCCCAATTTGCAGAGGACAACTTCCTTCTTCTCTAGTGATGGTAGAGAAAAATTCACCATTACTCATCATATATCATGCGAGACTGAAGGAGTAATTTACTGTGTTGCCTGCCCTTGTAATATGTTTTATATTGGGATGACTATGAGAAAGTTGAAAATCTGGGTCCGAGAACATGTGCTGGACATTATGAACTCGCATAAGATTGAAGAATCCACACAATTAAAGCCAATACCCCGTCATTTTAAAGATTGTCACAATTGTGACCATACCCTGCTCCAAGCGTTTGGAATAGATCACATTTTGACCAATTTGAGAGGTGGTGATTTGAAGAGAAACCTTTTACAACTTGAAACAAAGTGGATTTGGCGAATGGAGACCGTGCGCCTCGACGGTCTCAATGAGATTCTAAGTTTTGCCCCTTTCTTATAGAGTAACTCTCTGTTTTTATTATTTAGTTTTTATTTTTTAGTTTTGGTTAGGTTTTAATTTTTTAACAGTTTTTTATTTACTTTTCACACTTTCCATTTGGCCTTGATCTTGCGTAGTGATGATCGAGCATGCTCGTTGCTCGAGATTTGGAATCATGGTCTGGCGAGTACCATTATCTTCAGTGTGCTTGGGGCTTAAGTTTTCATCACTCCGTGAACATGATTTGCAACTGTTTGACAGCTTTAATACTGGATAAACAGGCGTTCCTCACATGTATTAAAGCTGTCAAACAGTCGCAAATCATGTTCACGGAGCGACGAAAACTTAAGCCCCAAGCACATCTATATATATAATCGTCTTATCCCGTCTGTCTGTCTGTCTGTCTGTCCTGGAAATCCCGTGTCGCACATTGGTCCGGCAGCGGCCAATCAGCGCCACGGGATTTCTGAAAAAAGATGGCGGCCGTTAGCGGCTCATCTGTGGGACGGAGCTCAGCGGCGACGAAGCCGGGAGATGACCGGCGCGAGGCGCTCATCTCCCGGCCGGTACCAGCAGAAGGACCTCGACCGCCGGACCCATCTGCGGGACGGAGATGCAGCCGGGAGATGACCGGCGCGAGGCGCTCATCTCCCAGCCGGTAGCAGCGGAAGGACCGACGGCGTCGCTGACCCCCATGCGGAAGGGAGGACCGGGGAGCGGCGCTGCGGGTCGGGATACTTCTGCTGCGAGCGCCCGCTCATGTTCTCGCAGCGGAAGTACCCGCACAGGCAGCGCCGCTCCCCGGTCCTCACCAAGACGATTCGATGATTGGTCGCGGTCTTCGGACCCGACCAATCACTGATCTTACTGCAAAAGTTAAACACCGCTGTGCTGATTGGTCGCGGACGCTGCCCGCGACCAATCACCGATTTGGGCGCCACATTTAAATATCGGCCGCGACCAATCACCGATCTTGGCTCCACATTTAAACACTGCTGTGCTGATTGGTCGCCGACGCCGGGCGCGACCAATCACAGATTTTGGCGCCACATTTAAATAGCGGCCAATATTTAATTTTGGCGCCCAAATCGGTGATTGGTCGCGGGCAGCGTCCGCGACCAATCAGCACAGTAGTGTTTAACTTTTGCGGCAAGATCAGTGATTGGTCGCGGACCAAGACCGATTTGTGCGGCACATTTAAATAGCGGCCGCGACCAATTGGATGTCAGCGCTGCTCCCCGGTCCTCCCTTCACACCCTAGGTGCATGGATGTCAGCGGTGCTGCCTGTGCGGATACTTCCGCTGCGAGAACCCGGGACATGAGCGGGCGCTCGCAGCAGAAGTATCACGACCCGCAGCGCCACTCCCCGGTCCTCCCTTGACACGCTAGCCGCTGATGTCCCCACAATATCCGCATGGTGTTACAAAGGTCCGGACATTTGTGTTAAAAATCGCTGCCCGCGACCAATCACCGATTTGGCCGCCACATTTAAATATCGGCCGCGACCAATCGCCGATCTTGGCGCCACATTTAAACACCGCTGTGCTGATTAGTCGCGGACGCTATTTAAATGTTGCGCCCAGATCGGTGATTGGTCGCGGTCTTGGCCCACGACCAATCGCTGATCTTGCCGCAAAAGTTAAACACTACTGTGCTGATTGGTCGCAGACGCTACCCGCGACCAATCACCGATTTGGGCGCCAAATTTAAATATCGGCCACGACCAATCACCGATCTTGGCTCCACATTTAAACACCGCTGTACTGATTGGTCGCGGACGCTATTTAAATGTGGCGCCAAAATCGGTGATTGGTCGCGGCCGATATTTAAATTTGGCGCCCAAATCGGTGATTGGTCGCGGGCAGCGCCAGCGACCAATCAGCGATTTTTAACACAAATGTCAGGACCTTTGTAACACCATGCGGATACTGTGGGGACATCAGCGGCTAGCGTGTCAAGGGAGGACCGGGGAGCGGTGCTGCGGGTCGGGATACTTCTGCTGCGAGCAGTCGCTCATGTCCCGGCTTCTCGCAGCGGAAGTATCCGCACAGGCAGCAGCGCTCCCCGGTCCTCACCAATACGATTCCGCTCCCCGGTCCTCACCAATACGATTCGCTGATTGGTCGCGGGCGGAGAGCGCGACCAATCAGTGATCTTGGCGCTAAAGTTAAACACCGCTCTGCTGATTGGTCGCGGACACTGCCCCCGACCAATCACCGATTTGGGCGCCACATTTAAATAGCGGCCGCGACCAATCACCGATCTTGCCGCCACATTTAAACACTGCTGTGCTGATTGGTCGCGGATGCCAGCCACGACCAATCAGCGAGATTGTCGCCAAATTTAAACAACGCTCTGCTGATTGGTCGCCGACTCCAGCCACGACCAATCAGCGAGATTGGCGCCAAATTTAAACAGCGCTCTGCTGATTGGTCACGGTTGCCAGCCGTGACCAATCAGCGAGATTGGCGCAAAATGTAAACAACGCTCTGCTGATTGGTCGCGGACAGCAGCCGCGACCAATCAGCGAGATTGGCGCCAAATTTAAACAACGCTCTGCTGATTGGTCGCGGACGCCAGACGCGACCAATCAGCGATATTGGCGCCATATTTAAACACCGCTCTGCTCATTGGTCGCGGTTACCGGTCACGAATAACCAGCATTATTGGCGACAAATTTAAACACCGCTCTGCTGATTGGTCGCGGCTGTGACCAGTCATCATTATTGGCGCCAAATTTAAATACCGCTCTGCTGATTGGTCGCGACCGCCGGCCGCAAACATTCAGCATTATTGCCGCCAAATTTAAACCCTGCTCTGCTGATGGATCGCGTTCGCTGGCCGCGACCAATCAGCATTATTGGCGCCAAATTTAAACCCCGCTCTGCTGATTAGTCGCGACCGCCGGCCGTGACCAATCTGCGATATAGGCGCCAAATTTTAACACCGCTTTGCTGATTGGTCGCGGTTGCAAGCCTCGACCAATCAGCGATTTTGGCGCCAAATGTAAACACCGCTCTGCTGCTTGCGCCCAGTCGGCTGCATACCTATTCTATAATACCCGATGCATTAGAATCGGGCCACCATCTAGTTGAAGATAATAGGTACTCGCCCCCGAGCATGCTCGTAAATTTCGAGCAATGAGTATGCTCGATCATCACTAGTCTTGCTGCTTTGGATGAGGATGAAGGATCCTGCCCGGAAGGAACAGCAACATGTATACGGAATGAAGAAAAGGCTCTCGGGCATGCTGTGCTTTACTTATTTGATTGTTTGTGATTTATATGGAGAGAGATATATGGTCATGTTCCCAGTGATTATGTTTTCTTCATTTGGCTCGGTTGTATTTTGTTTTGGTATTATTTTTTATTATAGGTTTTTTCTTATATCCATGGCATCTGGGTGTTAATAACGGTAAAGTATTATCACTATGTCTCCTTTTGCACCATTGCACTTTTTCATTGTACAGGGTGGGCCATTTATATGGATACACCTAAATAAAATGGGAATGGTTGGTGATATCAACTTCCTGTTTGTGGCATATTAGTATATTCGGAGGGGGAAAACTTTTCCAGATGGGTGGTGACCATGGTAGCCATTTTGAAGTCGGCCATTTTGGATCCAACTTTATTTTTTTCAATGGGAAGAGGGTAATGTGACACATCAAACTTATTGAGAATTTCATAAGAAAAGCAATGGTGTGCTTGGTTTTAACGTAACTTTATTCTTTCATGAGTTTTTTTACAAGTTTATGACAGTGTGTCAAGAGTGGGAGAAGAGGGTTGCATTGACAATCCAACACAATGGGCAGCACTTTGAACACATTTTATAAGTAACATACGTAGTAACATAGTTTTTAACCCCTTTACCCCCCCAGGGTGGTTTGCACGTTAATGACCAGGCCAATTTTTACAATTCTGACCCCTGTCACTTTATGAGGTAATTACTCTGGAACTCTTCAACGGATCCCGCTGATTCTGAGAATGTTTTTTCGTGACATATTGTACTTCATGATTGTGGTAAAATTTCTTCGATATCACTTGGTTTATTTGTGAAAAAATTGGAAATTTGGCAAAATTTTGAAAATTTCACAATTTTCAAAATTTTAATTTTTATTCCGTTAAATCAGAGAGATATGTCACACAAAATAGTTAATAAATAACATTTTCCACATGTCTACTTTACATCAGCACAATTTTGGAACCAAATTTTTTTTTTTTATTATTGCACTATAAGGGTTAAAAGTTGATCAGCAATTTCTCATGTTTCCACAAAATTTACAAAACCATTTTTTAAGGGATCACATCACATTTGAAGTGACTTTGAGGGGTCTTTATGACAGAAAATACCCAAAAGTGACACCATTCTTAAAACTGCACCCCTCAAGGTGCTCAAAACCACATTCAAGAAGTTTATTAATCCTTCATGTGCTTCACAGGAATTTTTGGAATGGGGAAGAAAAAAATGAACATTTAACTTTTTTCACAAAAATGTTACTTTAGACCCAATTTTTTATTTTTGCAGGGGTAACAGGAAAAAATGGACCCCAAAATTTGTTGTGCAATTTCCACTGAGCACGCAGATACCCCATATGTGGGGGAAAACCACTGTTTGGGCGCACGGCAGGGCTCGGAAGGGAAGGAGCGCCATTTGACTTTTTGAATGTAAAATTTGCTTGAATAATTAGCGGATGCCATGTTGCGTTTGGAGAGCCCCTGATGTGCCTAAACACTGGAAACCCCCCATAAGTGACCCCATTTTGGAAACTAGACCCCTCAGGGAACTTATCTAGATGTGTGGTGAGCACCCTTAACCCCCAGGTGCTTCACAGAAGTTTATAACATGAAGCTGTGAAAATAAAAAAATCTAACTTTTTCAACAAAAATGATCTTTTAGCCCCAATTTTTTTATTTTCTCAAGGGTAAAAGGAGAAAATGGACCCCAAAAACTTTTATTCAATTTCTCCTGAGTACGCCAATACCCCATATGTGGGGAAAATACACTGTTTGGGCGCACGTCAGGGTTCAGAAGGGAAGGAGCTGGAATCAAGAGCGGACGCCATGTCGCATTTGGAGAGCCCCTGATGTGCCTAAATAGTGGAAACCCCCCACAATTGACTCCATTTTGGAAACGAGACCCCTCAAGGATTTTATCAAGGGGTAAAGTGAACATTTTGAACCCAAAGGTACGACAGAATTTGATAACATTAGGTCATCATATTGAATAAGTTATCATTATTCTTGAGCGCAAGTGCTCGCTACTTGAGTTTACAACAAATACACGGGTATGCACCATGTGTCACGGGTGCTCGAGTGACATTCTCGAGTCCCCGCCCGCATGTTTCACGGTTATTAGACACCCAAAAAAGAATATGCGGGGATTGCTCTTGCATGGCAGGCGATCCCAGCAACGTTTTTCTTGGCTGCGAAGCATATGGGGCGGGGACTCCAGCATGTCACTCAAACACTCGCGATACTCAGTGCATACCCGAGTACCCGATGCAAACTCAAGTAGCGAGCACTTGCGTTCAACACTGGTCGCCATATTGTCATCTTTTTTTTTTCTTTACTTTTGAAAAAATCCAAACCCCAACTCTAATACAACCCTAACCCCAACCCTAGCCCAACCCCAACCCTAGTCCCAACCCTAACCCTAACCCCAACCTTAACCCCAACCCCAACCCTAAACCCGGCCCTAACCCTAACCCTAGCTTAACCCTAACCCAAGAGTTTATTTTTTACACCGTTCCTCATGCAGTGTAAGTGATTAGACGACTTTATTCTTCGGGTCGGTGCGACTACAGAGATACCAGAATCATATCGGGTTTTTATGATTGACAGCTGTCACACAGTAAAAGATGCTTTTTTTGCAAAGACTAGTTTTTACATCACCATATTTTGAGAGCTATAATTTTTCCATATTTTGGCAGACAGAGTCATGTGATGGTTTGTTTTTTGCGGGACAAGTTGATGTTTTTATTGGTACTACTTTCGGCACGTGACATTTTTTGATCGCTTTCTATTCTGATTTTTGGGAGGCAGAATAAACAAAAAGCAGCAATTCCAGAATTGTTTTATGGGTTTTTTTTTATGCTGTTCTGCGTGTGGTAAAATTGATAAGGCAGCGTTATTCTTCGGGTCAGTACGTTTACAGTGGTACCACATTTATATAGTTTTTTTTATGTTTTGTCGCTTTTACACAATAAAAACGATTTTCTAGAAAAAATAATTTTTTTGTATCGCTTTATTCTGAGAGCTATAACTTTTTTATTTTTCAGATGATTGAGCTGTATTGCAGCTTGTTTTTTGCGGGACGAGATGACGTTTTCAGCGGTACCATTTTTATTTACATTTGTCTTTTTGATCGCGTGTTATTCCATTTTTTGTTTGGCGGTATGATGATAAAGCATTGTTTTTTGCTTCGTTTTTTATTTTTATTTTTTACCGTGTTCACTAAAGGGGTTAACTTGTGGGACAGTTTTATAGTCAGGTCGTTCCAGATGCGGTGATACCAAATATGTGTACTTTTATTGGTTTATTTATTTTTTCATAATAAAAAAATATTATGGGTTCAATATATTTTTATTTTTGGGGGATTATTTTTTTAATTTTTATTTTTATACTTTTACAATTTATTTATTTTTTTTTTTCACTTCTCTACTTTTTTTTTTTTACTTTTACACATAGTCCCACTATGGGACTTTCACTTTTTGCAGCCTGGTCGGCTGCACAGCATAGACAGCAGCAGCATCCCTGTGCTATACAGCCTGTCAGCGCTGCACAGAGGGAGAGATTACTTTGGTCATGCACTGCACATGACCAAAGTAACTTCCTGCCTCCCGGTGACCCGGATGTTGTCATGACAACATCGGGTCATCATGGCAACATCCGGAAGCTGCCGCAGACATCGCAGGACACCGGCAGGAGAGATGAGTATAGCGATCACCTCCCCCCTTTCCACCGCAATGCTGCGATCGACTTCGATCACAGCATTGCGGGGGTTAATGTGCCGGGAGCGGTGCGGGACCGCTCCATGCACATAGCACCGGGTGTCAGCTGTGACAATCAGCTGACACTCGGCGGCTATCACCCCCCACGCTTGTGTGCGGGTGCGATCGCAGCGAGCGTAATAATACATAGCTGTTCCATAAGTCCCAGGGCACAGCTAAGTACTATTACTGACGAGGTCGGAAAGGGGTTAAGGTTGAAGGAAGACTAAGTCCATCTAGTTCAGCCCATAGCCTAACATGTTGATCCAGAGGAAAGCAAAAAAAAAAACCATGTGGCAAACACTAAGCTCCACATTGGGGAAAAAATTCCTTCCCGACTCCATACGACAATCAGACTAGTTCCCTGGATCAACGCCCTATCAAGGAATCTAGTATATATAACCTGTAATATTATACTTTTCAGGAAAGGCATCCAGGCCCTTCTTAAATGTTAGTAGTGAATCCCTCATTACAACATCATGCGGCAGAGAGCTCCATAGTCTCACTGCTCTTACAGTAAAGAATCCGCGTCTGTGATTATGATTAAACCTTCTTCCCTCCAGATGTAGAAGATGCCCCCTTGTCCCCGTCTCAGGCCTCAGAGTAAAAAGATCAGTAGAAAGGTCTTTGTACTGTCCCCTCATATACTTGTACATAGTAATAAGATCACTCCTAAGACTTCGTTTTTCCACAGTAAATAACCCCAAGTGTAATAACCTGTCTTGGTATTGCAGATTCCCCCAGTCCTCTAATAACCTGTCTTGGTATTGCAGACCCCCCAGTCCTCTAATAACCTGTCTTGGTATTGCAGACCCCCCAGTCCTCTAATAACCTGTCCTGGTATTGCAGACCCCCCAGTCCTCTAATAACCTGTCTTGGTATTGCAGACCCCCCAGTCCTCTAATAACCTGTCTTGGTATTGCAGACCCCCCAGTCCTCTAATAACCTTGGTCGCTCTTCTCTGCACCCGCTCTAGTTCAGCTATGTCTTTCTTATGCACCGGAGACCAGAACTGTACACAGTATTCTAAGTGTGGTCGCACTAGTGACTTGTATAGAGGTAAAATTATCTTCTCCTCATGAGCATCTACGCCTCTTTTAATGCATCCCATTATTTTATTTGCCTTTGCAGCAGCTGCCAGACACTGGCCACTAAACGCACCCTGTTCCTCCTCTTTACTTTCTTTCAATTGTGTCTCATCATCGTCCACCTCTTGTGACACTTTCCCACCGTCGCCTTCGTGTGACCGTGGCTGCTCAAATATTTGGACATCGCTACATCTCCTCTTGCCCCGCTTCAAGTGGACCGGGCGAGGGGCCCGAATCTATAAACGGAAAATTGAACAGCTCTTCAGAGTATCCAAGTGTGGGATCAGTTGTCTCTGGGCACTCGGCATGGTGGGAGGAAGGAGGATCAGGGTGAGGAATATGCGATCCAGACTCACAGCTACTGAGACTTGATCGTGTGGAAGACAGGTTGGTGGTGGTGGTGGCCAAGTGACTGGAAGCATTATCTGCTATCCAACCAACAACCTTTTGACACTGCTCTGGGTTCAATAGTGGTGTGCTGCGGTCGCCTAGTAATTGGGACAGGAAGGTCAGGCGACAAGATATGGGTGATTGTTGTGGCACAGTTTAGCTTGCCCACGGCCTCGGCATGCACCATCACCATCATGTCCATTTACCCCTCCCTTGCCACGCACCTTGCCCATTTTAAATGGAGGACAATATTTTCCACCTTCACTATAAATTTCTGGATTTTTACCGCTGTAATTATGGAAAGGATATGGCTGTATTCTGCAGTGCCAACAAGCAAATGGAGCAGATAAACGGTGTACTCTGGATTGCTTTTTAAGCAAATAATCAGGATTAAGATAAAAAACATTATCCCTGGCCCCTGATATCTGGGGCTATGTTTGCAAAGATCTGTAAGAACAGCAGCAGCAGGAATGTTCAATGGAGCCTCTTGCACTATATGCACTGCAGTCTGCTACATACACTGCCTGCCTAACTCCTGCTATCACCACTGATTATATGCAGCTGGATTAGTCCTTAGAAGGACTGTTAGTTCAGATGGATATTATAGATATATATGCTGTGGTATACCTATACTAACAATGAACAAGCAAATCTCTCCCTAGCTCAGCAGCACCTCTCCCTACACTGTCTGATTCCAGAGTGACTGTGACGAGCATGGCGGCGCCAGGTCTGATGTAGACATGATGATGCTGTGCAGCCAGCCAATCACCGTAATGCTACAACCACCATGGCTGCAGCAGTAGTGCATGGCAGGTAATCACTGCATGTTCATTGGCTCTCTAAATAGCGCCAAACATGCAGGGAGGAGACCCGAGCTCCCGCCGAGCAACCCGGAAATACTCGCCGAGCATGTCGAGCAGTGAGATGCTCGGGCGAGCACCGAGCAGTAGCGAACACTCGTCACTACTCATCACTAATAATAAGTGATATTACGCTATTATTCTATTATACCATAGAAGTATATGCACAATACAATGTATCTTCTGGCTCTGATGTAACCAGAAAGTAAGAAGAGAAAGGTGCAATTACGAAACAAAAAGCAGAATTCACAAAAACCTTTGGAACAAAAGTGCAGCCAAAGGCAGCGACCTTTCCTTCATGTGAGCTGTGAAATAATGCAAAGTTCTGTCAGTTTGGAGCAGATTTTTCGAGCTAAATTAGACGTCTGCAGCGGCCGAGCTCACTGCACAAAAAAAAGGTTAAATGCCATGATGAATCTCCGTGAAGGTGATTGCAATAATTGGAAGCTTCGATCTGGTATTGTTGTTTAGCCGTCGTCCGTGTCAGAGATCTCAGCAGGATGCAACCAGCAGCAAGTTCAAGTTTGGCCGGATCAGCGGAAGAGATTTACTAAAAAGTAAGAAAAAAAAAGAATTAAAACAAAGAATTGTATTGTTTACAAGGGTCTAATTAAAGATTTGTTCTAAAAAAAACTGAAATGGTATCAAATGCACAACAGCAATTCTCGGCACGTCGGCCCATGGGCCACCCTTGTGAACCGGAACAAAAGCGGAACCGTCAGAGTGAATATTAAGAAGCATCTGAAGACCATTAGAAGACACAATGGAAACATTTTATTAGAAAAGTCTGTGTGGAGACGAGGGGTGAAGCCACAGAGGGGATGAGACCGCAGCGATTGTGTCTTGTATGAAGCCTTGGTGACTCTGTGACCGCATGAAAGCTCCTCAATATAAAGATATGGCTTCTCAGATACTTTTTAGATCCAGCTACAAGAGGACAATCTCTGCAAAACATGAGGAAAACACAGCGAGGAGTGAGAACAAATGGAAAGCTAAATCTGAGGGTGTGAATAGAGGAGCAGAACCCAGGCCGGGGAAGAGAGGAGCAGAAGACAGGCCGGGGAAGAGAGGAGCAGAAGACAGGCCGGGGAAGAGAGGAGCAGAAGACAGGCCGGGGAAGAGAGGAGCAGAAGACAGGCCGGGGAAGAGAGGAGCAGAAGACAGGCCGGGGAAGAGAGGAGCAGAAGACAGGCCGGGGAAGAGAGGAGCAGAACCCAGGCCGGGGAAGAGAGGAGCAGAAGACAGGCCGGGGAAGAGAGGAGCAGAACCCAGGCCGGGGAAGAGAGGAGCAGAACCCAGGCCGGGAAAGAGAGGAGCAGAACCCAGGCCGGGGAAGAGAGGAGCAGAACCCAGGCCGGGGAAGAGAGGAGCAGAACCCAGGCCGGGGAAGAGAGGAGCAGAACCCAGGCCGGGGAAGAGAGGAGCAGAACCCATGCCGGGGAAGAGAGGAGCAGAAGACAGGCCGGGGAAGAGAGGAGCAGAAGACAGGCCGGGGAAGAGAGGAGCAGAAGACAGGCCGGGGAAGAGAGGAGCAGAACCCAGGCCGGGGAAGAGAGGAGCAGAAGACAGGCCGGGGAAGAGAGGAGCAGAACCCAGGCCGGGAAAGAGAGGAGCAGAACCCAGGCCGGGGAAGAGAGGAGCAGAACCCAGGCCGGGGAAGAGAGGAGCAGAACCCAGGCCGGGGAAGAGAGGAGCAGAACCCAGGCCGGGGAAGAGAGGAGCAGAACCCAGGCCGGGGAAGAGAGGAGCAGAAGACAGGCCGGGGAAGAGAGGAGCAGAAGACAGGCCGGGGAAGAGAGGAGCAGAAGACAGGCCGGGGAAGAGAGGAGCAGAAGACAGGCCGGGGAAGAGAGGAGCAGAACCCAGGCCGGGGAAGAGAGGAGCAGAAGACAGGCCGGGGAAGAGAGGAGCAGAAGACAGGCCGGGGAAGAGAGGAGCAGAAGACAGGCCGGGGAAGAGAGGAGCAGAACCCAGGCCGGGGAAGAGAGGAGCAGAAGACAGGCCGGGGAAGAGAGGAGCAGAACCCAGGCCGGGGAAGAGAGGAGCAGAACCCAGGCCGGGAAAGAGAGGAGCAGAACCCAGGCCGGGAACGAGAGGAGCAGAACCCAGGCCGGGGAAGAGAGGAGCAGAACCCAGGCCGGGGAAGAGAGGAGCAGAACCCAGGCCGGGGAAGAGAGGAGCAGAACCCAGGCCGGGGAAGAGAGGAGCAGAAGACAGGCCGGGGAAGAGAGGAGCAGAAGACAGGCCGGGGAAGAGAGGAGCAGAAGACAGGCCGGGGAAGAGAGGAGCAGAAGACAGGCCGGGGAAGAGAGGAGCAGAAGACAGGCCGGGGAAGAGAGGAGCAGAAGACAGGCCGGGGAAGAGAGGAGCAGAAGACAGGCCGGGGAAGAGAGGAGCAGAACCCAGGCCGGGGAAGAGAGGAGCAGAACCCAGGCCGGAGAAGAGAGGAGCAGAACCCAGGCCGGGGAAGAGAGGAGCAGAACCCAGGCCGGGGAAGAGAGGAGCAGAACCCAGGCCGGGGAAGAGAGGAGCAGAAGACAGGCCGGGGAAGAGAGGAGCATAACCCAGGCCGGGGAAGAGAGGAGCAGAACCCAGGCCGGGGAAGAGAGGAGCAGAAGACAGGCCGGGGAAGAGAGGAGCAGAAGACAGGCCGGGGAAGAGAGGAGCAGAAGACAGGCCGGGGAAGAGAGGAGCAGAAGACAGGCCGGGGAAGAGAGGAGCAGAAGACAGGCCGGGGAAGCTAGGAGCAGAAGACAGGCCGGGGAAGAGAGGAGCAGAACCCAGGCCGGGGAAGAGAGGAGCAGAACCCAGGCCGGGGAAGAGAGGAGCAGAACGCAGGCCGGGGAATAGAGGAGCAGAACGCAGGCCGGGGAAGAGAGGAGCAGAACCCAGGCCGGGGAAGAGAGGAGCAGAAGACAGGCCGGGGAAGAGAGGAGCAGAACCCAGGCCGGGGATGAGAGGAGCAGAACCCAGGCCGGGGAAGAGAGGAGCAGAACCCATGCCGCGGAAGAGAGGAGCAGAAGACAGGCCGGGGAAGAGAGGAGCAGAACCCAGGCCGGGGAAGAGAGGAGCAGAACCCAGGTCGGGGAAGAGAGGAGCAGAAGACAGGCCGGGGAAGAGAGGAGCAGAAGACAGGCCGGGGAAGAGAGGAGCAGAAGACAGGCCGGGGAAGAGAGGAGCAGAAGACAGGCCGGGGAAGAGAGGAGCAGAAGACAGGCCGGGGAAGAGAGGAGCAGAAGACAGGCCGGGGAAGAGAGGAGCAGAACCCATGCCGGGGATGAGAGGAGCAGAACCCAGGCCGGGGAAGAGAGGAGCAGAACCCAGGCCGGGGAAGAGAGGAGCAGAACCCATGCCGGGGAAGAGAGGAGCAGAAGACAGGCCGGGTAAGAGAGGAGCAGAACCCAGGCCGGGGAAGAGAGGAGCAGAACCCAGGCCGGGGAAGAGAGGAGCAGAACCCAGGCCGGGGAAGAGAGGAGCAGAAGACAGGCCGGGGAAGAGAGGAGCAGAAGACAGGCCGGGGAAGAGAGGAGCAGAAGACAGGCCGGGGAAGAGAGGAGCAGAAGACAGGCCGGGGAAGAGAGGAGCAGAAGACAGGCCGGGGAAGAGAGGAGCAGAAGACAGGCCGGGGAAGAGAGGAGCAGAAGACAGGCCGGGGAAGAGAGGAGCAGAAGACAGGCCGGGGAAGAGAGGAGCAGAACCCAGGCCGGGGAAGAGAGGAGCAGAACGCAGGCCGGGGAAGAGAGGAGCAGAACGCAGGCCGGGGAAGAGAGGAGCAGAACGCAGGCCGGGAAAGAGAGGAGCAGAAGACAGGCCGGGAAAGAGAGGAGCAGAACACAGGCCGGGGAAGAGAGGAGCACGGATGCTACAGAAGTGCCTGGACCCAGAGAAATGTACAAATTACCCTAAGGCAAATAAGCCCTAACTAAAGGTTCTGTGTTTATTAGAAAGGTCCTCGGTATTATCTGTTCATCAACTTATCAGTTTCTGCAGTTTATAAGCACAGGTTTGTGTTGCTCCTTCCTTGAAGCAGTTTTCAAATACGGGGTTTTAGTTAATTCTTCTATTAGCCGATCAATCTGGGAAACGCACGGCCAGAGAAGGAGATAGATATTATTGGTATGAAACAACTCCTAAAGGACAAACGTCTCACAGGAATCTATCTCTGAGCTCTTCCTAGTAATGAATCTCTCTTTCAGCATCAAGCTCATTCATACTGACTTTTGATCTTATATAATTACTAGATGGTGGCCGGATTCTAACGCATCAGGTATTCTAGAATAGGTATGCGGCCGACCGGGCGCAATCAGCAGAACGTTGTTTAAATTTGGCGCCAAAATCGCTGATTGGTCGCGGTCGGCTGGCGGCCACGACCAATCAGCAGAGCGGTGTTTACATTTGGCGCCAATCTCGCTGATTGGTCGCGGGCGGCCGGCGGCCGCGGCCAATCAGCAGAGCGGTGTTTAAATTTAGCACCAATCTCGCTGATTGATAGCGGTCGGCCACCGCGACCAATCAGCAGAGCGGCGTTTAAATTTGCCGCCGATATCGCTGATTGGTCGCGGTGGCCGGCCGCGACCAATCAGCAGAGCGGCGTTTAAATTTGCCGCCCATCTCACTGATTGGTCGCTGCCAGCCACCGCGACCAATCAGCAGAGCGGCGTTTAAATTTGCAGCCTATATCGCTAATTGGTCGCGGCCGGCGACCACGATCAATCAACAGAGCGGCGTTTAAATTTGCCGCCCATCTCGCTGATTGGTCGCGGCCGGCCACCGCGACCAATCAGCATAGCGGTGTTTAAATTTGCCGCCCATCTCGCTGATTGGTCGCGGTGGCCGGCCGCGACCAATGAGCAGAGCGGCGTTTAGATTTGCCGCCCATCTCGCTGATTGGTCGCGGTGGCTGGCCGCGACCAATGAGCAGAGCGGCGTTTAAATTTGCCGCCCATCTCGCTGATTGGTTGTGGTCGGCCGGTCACCGCGACCAATCAGCAGAGCGGAGTTTAAATTTGCTGCCCATCTTGCTCATTGGTTGCGACCGGCCGCGATTAATCAGCAGAGCGGCGTTTAAATTTGCCGCCCATCTCGCCACTGATTTGCCACCGCGACCAATCAGCGTCGTATTAGTGTGGGCCCGGGAGCGGCGCTGCTTGTGCGGCTCCGTATTAGCGAGTACCGGGGAGCGGCGCTGCCTGTGTGGCTCCTTCTGCTGCGAGAAGCCGGGAGATGAGCGGCTGCTCGCAGCAGAACATCCCGACCGGCGGCGCAGCTCCCCGGTCCTCCGTTCACACTTGCTGTCAGGAGATCAGCGGGCCAAGCCACTGATCTTCCGACGTTAGCCCCATGGAGGTCAGCGGCGCCGGTCGGGGTAGTTGTGCTGCTAGCGCCGCTCATCTCCCCGCTGCATCACCGCTGACCTCCGTCCGCCAGATGAGCCGCTAACGGCCGCCATCTTTTTTCAGAAATCCCGCGGCGCTGATTGGCCGCTGCCGGACCAATGAGCGACGCGGGATTTCCAGGACAGACAGACGGACATACAGAAAGACAGATAGACAGACAGACAGACAGACAGACGGGATAAGACAATTATATAGTAGATTAGTGATGAGCGAGCACTAAAATGCTCAGGTACTCGGGTGCTCGGGTTGAGCACATTGGAATACTCGGGTGCTCGATCTGAGCAATGAGCCCAATGTAAGTGACGCGCCCCCTGGGCCATATTCTTTAAGGGAATACCCGGAGCCGGATCAGATGGGGGTTGTAGTCTTCCGAGTGGCTGTGACCCGGTCCGTGCCCAGGGTGTCAAGCTCAGAGTATGTGGCAGTCCTACAGATGTTACAAAGTTCGTTATGTCGACTACGCCACCCGTTGGATTGCGGTCACTACGGCCGCCGCTGCAGCAGGGTCCGCTGAGGCTGATGGTGTTGGTGCAGCTTTAGATGGTATAACCCCCAACGGGAGGGGTATGGTCTCAGGGGGTCAGGTGCAGAGGATGGGGGTTGTGGTGGTGCAGCGTAGATGGTAATTAAAGACAGAGTCGGGTTGTGCAGTTCAGGGTGTTTACTTACTGCAGATATTCCGGTCACTCCGGCCTTCAGTGACCACCCGAGCCGTGCTGCGTCCACCAGGTCCTGGATTCAGCCAACCCCCAAGCAAGTCCGGAGCGTGTCCCTGAGCCCTCCTTCTTGTCCTTTCTTCTGGCCGTCCCCACCAGGGATCCACCTAGGTCCAGCTCCCTCGGGCCTTCTGTTGGGAGACCCTTGGCCTTGGGTTCCCTGACCCTACTCGTGGTTTGCCTTCAGGGTGGATGTGGTGGGTGGCCGTGGCAGATCCTGCCCACGGCCTCCGGTCTCTGGCTGAGGTATGCTTTAGCCCCCACCAGTTTGGGATCCGGTACCCTATTGCCAACTCTTCACCCTAGGTTTGTATATGGGTTCTCAGAGTTCCTTTTTGTTTCCCCCTCTGGGTCTCTCTTTCTCTCTTCTCTCACTCTTGCTCTGGGGCTGCTCTGCTCTCTTCCTCTGACTTCTCACAGACTGACTGACCCTGATCTTAGATGGTGCCCACCTTAAATACTCCCTCTATGTGTGAGCTCAGGTGACCAGCACCCAATGAGCTCCTATCTTTACCCAGGCTGCTCCCCCTATCTGCCCCTACACTACTGGGATGTACCACCCCCCTCCCACTCCAGCCAAGGACAGACTCGATCGTACCTGCACATTTCTAAGTGGGAGTACCGTTGGTCTGCCCTCCGAAATGGGATGTGTGTAGTGCATGCAGCTGACTGAGCTCAGTTCCACACTCCATCCTTACCCGGGAGTGGAATATCACACCTCTGGGTTGAGGTGCAATACCCCTGTAGCAGCCGAATCCTCAGGGTGCTACATTCCCCCCTGGTAAATCACAGCACGTCCTCGGGCTGTAAGATATAAAACACCAAACATACAATTTTTTTTCATATAAACATAATAAAACATATAAAACAACATATATTAGCTTCTAGCTCCTCCTCCGGACACTGTGCAACGTGTGCCCGGGAAAAGTGCAACAGTTTCTCTAGAAAAATGGTTTTCCTATAAAACCGGTAGGGGGCGCTTTAGGAAGCGCAACTATTTACAAGGAGATATGGCCGCTCTCAGTCCTCGGCCAGGTATTTAGGAAAGGGATGACCGCTCTCAGTCCTCGGTCAGTGGGATTAAGGGAAATACGGGTAACAGTTCAATTCGCTGGTCCCAACGGGGACTATATTAGCAGCAGTAACAGTTCACTGTGCCCCGACGGGCAACTATATACAGCTTCTACTCCGCTGTACTCAACGACGACGTCCTCCTGCTCTTTCTTTGTGGTTACCTTTAACTTCAGACCCGTCCGGGTCCTCTTGCTCCTCCTCACACCGCAGCTCCTCCTCCGTCAGGCGATGCACATGGAGGGCGTAGGGTCCTTTGGCACACTTGTGTCGGGTAAAGGTGACCTCGTCCCCTATATACAGGTCACGTCCTCTGTGTCCCTCCGGTAGGTGGGACTCAACGTCTCTTCTGGTCACGAAGACGTCGCCTGGGGTGCGGTGATCTCGGATGAAGCCCCACCCGTGCTGCATATTGAACTTGATCACAGTCCCGGTGGAAGGGGGACCATGGGCTGCACGGGGACTCCTCCTGGCCCGGCTCTTCTGCTCCGCGCTCCTTATCTGGGCTTGTTGTTCCCGGACCCGCCTCTCTCTCCGCTCCCTCTCAAAGACCTCGAGCTGCTGGCGGCAGCACTCTGCACGCTCCGCTGCGGCTGCCCGAGTCTCCTGAGTGAACCCCATGAGATCTTCTCCGGTGGGGTCCCACTCAAACTGCGCTTCTGCTAGCGGGGGCGAGATCCTCTTTACGGGCTTTGGAGCCGGGATCAGGGGTTCATCTGGGGGTCTCTCTTTCCGGAGTCGGGGATGGTGAAACTCCGGTGGCCAAATAAAGGGCTGCCCATCCGGGCACGTATGTTGGGCGAACAGATCTTCTCCCAGATGCGGCACTCTTGGTTTTATGGGCGCGGTGGTGGTGGCGCCCGGGTTGCCCAGGCCTTGCGGCCAGGCCTGGGGCACCTGGAAAGTGAAGGGCACCGTAAGGACGGCGGCGCCCTGGGCTACTTGGCCCTGCGACCAGGCCGGTGGCTCCGCGGAGGTAGGGGGCGCTGTTGGTATTGCGGCGCCCGGGGGTACTAGGCCTTGCGACCAGGCTGGTGGTACTTCCTGCTTGGTCACGCTCGGGGTCGTGGCGTATGACGTCACAGGGGTCGCGGCTGCGGCTTCCGGTTGAGGCCTAGTCTGTGGCGGTGACGTTGCGGTTACGGGCACGGCAGGGGGTACTTCGGGCTCTGCGACGGGGAGCTGGGGCAGGTGCGCGGTTTCCCGGTTTGGGGTAGTGACGTCCCCTTTACCTGCCTCCTTTCGTTCGGCTCCCTTCTCGGCGCCGTCTCCGGCCTTCAGTCCTCCTGCGCCATCCTCAGAGGCGGTCTGTCTCCTCGTCTCGGGTGGCGTGCTCCGCTGACGAGTCTCGGTCCGCTGGGCCATCTCTCGGCTCCACTCCGCCAACGTCTCTCGCTGCACCCGGGCCATCCTCCGTGCGAGGCCCTCCAGCGCGGTCTGTGCACACTCCCGATCTCGGGGGAGCTGTGCCAGGACCTCCACTAAGCCTAGTGGGGTCGTTGCTTCTAGCAGGCTCCTGACCAACGGGTCGGTGCTGCTTTGCTCTCCTTCCGTTGTCTCCAGCAGGCTCCTGGCCAGCGGGCCGGTGCTGCTCTGCTCTTCTTCCATCTCCGGGTAAGCTTCTTCTGGACTCAGCTCTAGGCTTCTTGTCTCCGGGTGCGCTCTCTCCAGACTGCTCCAGGCGACACCCATCTTTGCTCTCTTCTTCTCAGTCCTCCCACTTCGAGGGCGGTCCCGGGGCCACTTGGTGATTGTCAGCTCCAGGGGCAGTTCTTTCACGCTGACAGACACCTCTAGCATCACAGTCTCTGTTGGTGGGGGCGGTTTCCACTTTTGGCGCCATTTTCGGTCCTGGCCCACGATGGGAGGCGGCCTCTTGCCACCCTCTGGCACGCCCATAATGGCGTCCGCTCTTCCAAGGCGGGAAACCTTTGGAAATGGCGGGAATCGTCTCCCAGTGGCGGGAAACTCTGCAGATGGCGGGAAAAAGCTGTTAATGGCGGACAACCGGCGGGAATCGACCTGTGATGGAGTCCGATGGCGGGGACCCTCCGGAACCGGCAGGAGACTTCTTTTTGAGGTAAACTTGTTCTTTTCTTCCGGCACGCAGTACCCGGTTGTTGCGGGCACGTTATCCTGCCGACTACGCCAAAGTTGACGCGCCCCCTGGGCCATATTCTTTAAGGGAATACCCGGAGCCGGATCAGATGGGGGTTGTAGTCTTCCGAGTGGCTGTGACCCGGTCCGTGCCCAGGGTGTCAAGCTCAGAGTATGTGGCAGTCCTACAGATGTTACAAAGTTCGTTATGTCGACTACGCCACCCGTTGGATTGCGGTCACTATGGCCGCCGCTGCAGCAGGGTCCGCTGAGGCTGATGGTGTTGGTGCAGCTTTAGATGGTATAACCCCCAACGGGAGGGGTATGGCCTCAGGGGGTCAGGTGCAGAGGATGGGGGTTGTGGTGGTGCAGCGTAGATGGTAATTAAAGACAGAGTCGGGTTGTGCAGTTCAGGGTGTTTACTTACTGCAGATATTCCGGTCACTCCGGCCTTCAGTGACCACCCGAGCCGTGCTGCGTCCACCAGGTCCTGGATTCAGCCAACCCCCAAGCAAGTCCGGAGCGTGTTCCTGAGCCCTCCTTCTTGTCCTTTCTTCTGGCCGTCCCCACCAGGGATCCACCTAGGTCCAGCTCCCTCGGGCCTTCTGTTGGGAGACCCTTGGCCTTGGGTTCCCTGACCCTACTCGTGGTTTGCCTTCAGGGTGGATGTGGTGGGTGGCCGTGGCAGATCCTGCCCACGGCCTCCGGTCTCTGGCTGAGGTATGCTTTAGCCCCCACCAGTTTGGGATCCGGTACCCTATTGCCAACTCTTCACCCTAGGTTTGTATATGGGTTCTCAGAGTTCCTTTTTGTTTCCCCCTCTGGGTCTCTCTTTCTCTCTTCTCTCACTCTTGCTCTGGGGCTGCTCTGCTCTCTTCCTCTGACTTCTCACAGACTGACTGACCCTGATCTTAGATGGTGCTCACCTTAAATACTCCCTCTATGTGTGAGCTCAGGTGACCAGCACCCAATGAGCTCCTATCTTTACCCAGGCTGCTCCCCCTATCTGCCCCTACACTACTGGGATGTACCACCCCCCTCCCACTCCAGCCAAGGACAGACTCGATCGTACCTGCACATTTCTAAGTGGGAGTACCGTTGGTCTGCCCTCCGGAAATGGGATGTGTGTAGTGCATGCAGCTGACTGAGCTCAGTTCCACACTCCATCCTTACCCGGGAGTGGAATATCACACCTCTGGGTTGAGGTGCAATACCCCTGTAGCAGCCGAATCCTCAGGGTGCTACATAAGTCTACGGGAAACTCCAGCATTTCTCAGGTGGCTCCCCCCCGGCGGTCTGCAGAGGGCCTAAAAATGACCCAAATCAATGGGAACAGTGCTCAAATGACATGAAAACAGCATGGGGAAGACCCCTGGAAGCACTTTCCCAGTAAGGGGAAAGGCACGGCTAAGGTTGTGGGACACGTGCTTGTGTAATGCGGGGATGGCACACCGGGAGAAATAGTGGTGACTGGGGACCAAGTGCCAAGGGACGGCCGCCGCCATCAGGTTTCAGAAAGCTTACGTCTCCACGAGCCTTAAAGGCAACATTTTGAGCGCAAGCATTCACAAAATGTGAGAATTTAGTAGTGTGGCCTGTGGGGCATTGGCTGCATATTTGCGCTTGCGTTCCAATGACTGGGGTATGGACAACTGAACGCTGCACTGGGACAAGGACATGGACGTGCTTCCTGATGCTGCTACTTGAGAGTGTGCAACGACAGGTGCAGGGCAAGAGGCATCTTCGCATGCGCTATGGACAGGGGATTGGCTTGCATCCACAAAAGTGGAAGAAGCAATGGTGCCACCCGCAGACACTGTTCCTGGACCCTGGGGTTCGGCCCACAAAGTCGGGTGCTTTGCTGCCATGTGCCTGATCATGCTGGTGGTGGTCAGGCTGGTCGTTTTGCCACCCCTGCTGATGCTGGCCTGGCAGGTGGTGCAAATGGCCTGTTTGGGGTTTTCGGCAGAGTCTTTAAAAAACAACCAGACTCGGGAAGACCTAACAGTTGTACTGGTAACTTCTGTCGTGTTGGTGTTACGGGGAATGGTTGCCTGCCTTCTATCTGCGGCCACCACACTGCTTCTTCCTGCCTGTTGGGGTGCTCTGCCTCCCTCCCCCTGTGTGCTGCTGTCCTCGCTCTGCATGTCCTCTTGCCAGGTTGGGTCAGTTACTATATCATCCACCACCTCGTCTTCCACTTCCGCACCCTGGTTCTCCTCCTGACTTTCTGGCAATTGTGTCTCATCATCGTCCACCTCTTGTGACACTTTCCCCTTTGTGTGACCATGGCTGCTCAAATATTTTCGCATCGCTACATGCGATCTCCTCTTGCCCCGCTTCAAGCGGACCGGGCGAGAGGCCTGAATCTATAAATGGAAAAGTGAACATCTCTTCAGAGTGTCCAAGTGTGGGATCAGTTGTCTCTGGGCACTCAGCATGGTGGGAGGAAGGAGGATCAGGGTGAGGAACATGCGGTCCAGACTCACGGCTACTAAGACTTGACCGTGTAGAAGACAAGGTGGTGGTGGTGGCTAAGTGACTGGAAGCATTATCCGCTGTCCAACCAACAACCTTTTGACACTGCTCTGTGTTCAATAGTGGTGTGCTGCGGTCCCCTAGAAATTGTGACAGGAAGGCCGGGCAACAAGATGTGGGTGTTTATTGTGGCACAGTTTCAGTTTGCCCATGGCCTCAGCCTCTGCATGCACCATCACCATCACGTCCACTTCCCGTCCCTTGCCAAGCACCTTGCCCATTTTGAAGAAACATAAAACTGGCCGGCATTTCCTAAACAAGACATAGGTGTGAACAGGTGCTTACTTGGAGCAGCCATCTCCATATTCAACTAACAAGCAAAGCAGCACACAGCAACGCTATGTATGCAAACATGAAATATATGAAATTTGAATAGCATTACTGCTGTAGAAAAAGAGAAATAAATGAGAAATGTTAGCGCATAAATTGGCCCATTCATGTGTACCTGATAGCCACGGAAATGCTATTCAAATTTCATATATTTCATGTTTGCATACATAGCGTTGCAGTGTGCAGCTTTGTTTGTTAATTGCCCATTTTAAAAGGAGGCCAATATTTTCCATGTTCACTACAAATTTCTGGATTTTTATCGCTGAAATATGGAACAGATCTGGCAGGAAATGGAGCAGAAAAATGGTGTACTCTGGATTGCTTTTTAACAAAATAATCAGGATTAAGATAAAAAAAAAATTATCCCTGGCCCCTGATACCTGGGGCTATTTCTAGAAATATCTGTAAGAACAGCAGCAGCAAGAACGTTCAATGGACTCTCTTGTGCTGTATGCACTGCAGTCTGCCACATACCATGCCTGCCTGCCTAACTCCTGCTATCACCACTGAATATACGTAGCTGAATTAGTCCTCAGAAGGACTGTTAGTTCAGATGGATATATATATATATATATATATATATATATATATATATATATATATATATACAGTATAGACAAAAAGTTTGGACACACGTTCTCATTTAAAGATTTTTCTGTATTTTCCTGACTTTGAAAGTGTCCCCAAGTGCAGTTGCAAAAACCATCAAGCACTACAAAGAAACTGGCTCACATGAGGACCGCCCCAGGAAAGGAAGACGAAGAGTAACCTCTGCTTCTGAGGATAGGTTTATCCGAGTCACTAGCCTCAGAAATCTCAGGTCAACAGTAGCTCTGATTAGAGACCAGGTCAATGCCACACAGAGTTCTAGCAGCAGACTCATCTCTACAACAACTGTTAAGAGGAGACTTTGTGCAGCAGGCCTTCATGGTAAAATAGCTGCTAGGAAACCACTGCTAAGGACAGGCAACAAGCAGAAGAGACTTGTTTGGGCTAAAGAACACAAGGAATGGACATTAGACCAGTGGAAATCTGTGCTTTGGTCTGATGAGTCCAAATTTGAGATCTTTGGTTCCAACCACCGTGTCTTTGTGCGACGCAGAAAAGGTGAACAGATGGACTCTACATACCTGGTTCCCTCCGTGAAGCATGGAGGAGGAGGTGTGATGGTGTGGGGGTGCTTTGCTGGTGACACTGTTGGGTATTTATTCAAAATTGAAGGCATACTGAACCAGCATGGCTACCACAGCATCTTGCAGCGGCATGCTATTGTTAGAACTCTCCTGTTAGGTTTTTTCTATCTTGCTGGTCACATGACCTTGTTTGCCTATTTAATCCTGCTCCGCCCTCCTGGCCTTGCTGGACTTCATTGTAATTTCTACTCTTAAGTTAGCCTGGTGCTTAGTTTCCTTTCTCAGTCAGTTTAGCTTGGTCTTCGGACCTTTATGTTCTATGTTGTGTGTTTGTCTTTTACTGCTACAATTTCTGCTAGGAGGTGCCCAACTTTATCTCAGTCCCTAGTTCTTGTAGGGATCCCTCCTTTGCATCTATAGGTCTTCGTACAGACTAGCCGAGGACTTTAGCCGGTCTGATCACAGGATCAGGTTCCCCGTTACATCGTAGGGATCTAGCTTAGTTCTATTGTAGGGACAGATCTCCTTTCTTTCCTTAGTGCTTGTAGCAGATCATAACAGCTATTCCATCCGGTTTGCGTTTAGTTGGACCATCATATATTTTTCAACAGGACAATGGCCCCAAACACACCTCCAGGCTGTGTAAGGGCTATTTGACCAAGAGGGAGAGTGATGGGATGCTACGCCAGATGACCTGGCCTCCACAGTCACCAGACCTGTACCCAATCGAGATGGTTTGGGGTGAGCTGGACCGCATCAAAGCAAAAAGTCGCTACTTTGAAGAACCTAGAATATAAGACATATTTTCAGTTGTTTCACACTTTTTTGTTAAGTATATAATTCCACATGTGGTAATTCATAGTTTTGATGCCTTCAGTGGAATGTACAATTTTCATAGTCATGAAAATACAGAAAAATCTTTAAATGAGAAGGTGTGTCAAAACTTTTGGTCTGTACTGTATGTATATGTATATATATATATATATATATATATATATACAGTATATATATATATATATATATATATATATATATATATATATATATATAGTGTAACATTCCTGGCGGCGTGCTTGCATAGTGCAACACCTCCCACTATGCAAGACCGCAATCTTACCTGTCAGTCCAGCCTGCAAATCTTGCTCCAGTTCATGCTGTGTGCATGTCTTGTCTTGACTGACTGCTTAAATCGGCGGCCCGGTTACTTCCCGATTCTTATAACTGCTGTGGGCGCACCCCTAATGCGTCTCCAGCCTATTGCTGTGAGTCGCTGGATATTTAAAACCCCTCCACCCAGTAGGAGATGCCTGAGCAACACTATCATTCAGTGTTCTCCTTGACTCTGAAGTTGCCAGGTCCAGTTCTGTGTCTTCTTGTCTGTTTCCGCCACTCTGGGGGCTGTATACCCAGGCCTGTTATCTGTGACTTCTAGTCTGTTTCGCCTCTCTGGGGGCTGTATACCCAGGCTCATTCTTGTATCTCATTTCAGTAGCAGTTCCTGTCTGAACTGTATCCTAGCCTGTTACCTGTTTTTCTCTATGTCCGTACCTTCACTTTTCCTGCAGTATCTGAACCTGCACCTAACTCCAACTCGTTGTCTCTGTACTTCTGTTTGTGAGTTTTGTGTCCATTCGCTACTTCATTTGTAGTACCTTGTGTGTATCTGGTTCTGCTTGTCCCTTTTCCCTTCCTCCTTATCCACCTCCTGTGTTCTAGCCATCTTCCTGCATTTTCCTGTCTGTTCCATGTGAACAGAGCCCTGTCCTCTCTGTCTGCACCTTCAGCCCTGTTCTGCTCTGCCTTGTCCACCGCACGTGCGGTTTCACTCCGCTCTGTCTTGCCCACCGCTCTGGCGGTTTCTCTCTGCTCTGACTTACCCACCGCTCCGGTGGTTCCGCTCTGCTCTGCCTTGTCCACTGCACCTGCGGTTTCGCTCTGCTCTGACTTGCCCACCGCTCTGGCGGTTTCGCTCTGCTCTGACTTGCCCGTTGCACCGGTGGTTTTTCTCTGCTCTGACTTACCCACCTCTCCGGCGGTTCCGCTCTGCCTTGTCCACCGCACTTGCGGTTTCGCTCCGCTCTGTCTTGCCCACCGCTCCGGCGGTTTCTCTTTGCTCTGACTTGCCCACTGCTCCGGCGGTTTCTCTCTGCTCTGACTTACCCACCGCTCTGGCAGTTCCGCTCTGCTCTGCCTTGTCCACCGTACCTGCAGTTTCGCTCCGCTCTGTCTTGCCCACCGCTCCGGCGGTTTCTCTCTGATCTGACTTACCCACCACTCCGGCGGTTTTGTTTTACTCTGCTTGTCTACCGCATCTGCGGCTCTTTACCTGTCTCCCAGTCCGTACTGGACCTGATCCAGCCTGCTCTCCAACCTGCTAGTACCTCCCTGTCTGCACTCCAGCCGTGCTTGCCAGAATCTCCCTGTTTGCACTCCAGCCGTGCTTGCCAGTGCCCACCTGTCTGCATACCAGCCGTGCTTGCCAGTGCCCACCTGTCTGCATACCAGCCGTGCTTGCCAGTGCCCACCTGTCTGCATACCAGCCGTGCTTGCCAGTGCCCACCTGTCTGCATACCAGCTGTGCTTGCCAGTGCCCACCTGTCTGCATACCAGCCATACTTGCCAGTACCCACCTGTCTGCATACCAGCCGTACTTGCCAATACACACCTGCCTGTATTCCAGTCTAACCTGCCTGTTCCTGCATTCCCCAGTGTGGGTCAACAACTGTGACTGGGGTCTGACCTGGAGTCGCACCTGGTCCCTCTGCTCGGTTCCTCCTTGGTCCACGGAGTTGACTAAGCCACCGTGCGACCTTGGTCGGATCGGGTTGATACTCAGTTACACCCCTCCAGGCACTCCTCGGTTCATGGTACAGTGGGATCACTAATCACGCTGACACCAGTCATTCCGGGCGTGAGCGTAACTTAGTCGAATACCTATACTAACAGGACGTTGAATGGACCCTCTTGCACTATACACACTGCAATCTGCCTGCCTGCCTAACTTCTGCTATCACCACTGAATAGATGCAGATGGATTAGTCCCCAGAAGGACTGTTAGTTCAGATATATATATATATATATATATATTACACATATAGAATACCTTTACTAACTATGAACAAGTAAATTTCTCCCTGAAGCAGCAGCAGCTCTCCCTACAATGTCTGATTCAGAAGTGACTGTGACGAGCATGGCGGCGCCAGGTCTGATATAGACCTGATGACGCTGTGTGGCAGGCAATCCCTGCATGTTCATTGGCTCTCTTTAGAGAGCCAAACATGCAGGGAGGAGACCCGAGCTCCCGCCGAGCATCCCGGAAATACTCAGCGAGCGCCGAGCATCTCGAGCAGTGAGATGCTCGGGCGAGTACAGAGCAGTGGCGAGCATGCTCGCTCATCACTAGTACTGATGTGTTTGGATATTCTTTGTCTGAGCTCCTGAATCGTCTTGCCCACATATAGTCTGGAACACGGGCACTTCACTGCATAAATTATACCTCTCGATCTGCAATCCATTGTGTTTCTTATGACAAATTTACGTCCATCATATGGGTTAACAAATTCATTAAAATCAGGTAGGTATTTGCAAAATGTACAGGACTTTCATGGATGAGAACCTGTTTGTAATTTGTGGAGCCAGTTGGACTTTGGTTGAGATTTAACATCAGATGTAAAATGACTGTGAACTAACTGTTCCCGTAAATTTGGACCTCTACGATAAGTTACCGATGGTGTTATGCCAATCATCTCCTTCAAGTCTGGATCCGCTCTGAGAATTGGCCAGAATTTTTTAAGGATATTTACAGCTTCTGTCGCTTGCCTATCGAACTTACCGATGAATCTGATTAACGGATTCTCTTTTTTCTTTTTCTCTCCTTGATCCAATAAGGTATCTCTATCAGTAGCTTTTGCTCTATTAAATGCCCTGTTTAACACTTTTTTAGGGTATCCCCTTGCTACAAAGCATTTAAAGATATCACCACATTATCTACCGAAACTTTCATTGTCTGAACAGTTCCGGCGAGCTCTCAGGTACTGTCCTACAGGTATCCCTGTCTTAAGGGGTGGAGGGTGCCAGCTATTCCAGTGAAGAAAGCTGTTTGTGGCTGTGGGTTTCCTGAAAATGTCTGTATGGATAAAACCATTGTCCTGAATATGTATCTTTAAATCCCAAAAATTTATATTTTTATTCCCAATTTCGTATGTAAAACACATACCAATTTTATTTCTATTTAGAATCATAACAAAATCAAGGAATAACTGTAGATCACCGTCCCACAGGATAAGTACATCATCGATGTACCTACCCCAAAATAAAATGTGAGTTGTGTAAAAAATTAAATCATCATAAAAAACCATCCCGTCTTCCAACCACCCTAGAAATAAATTAGCAAAAGTTGATGCACTGGATGTACCCATAGCGGTGCCTTTCACCTGATGGTAAAAGGCACCGCCAAAAATGAGATAATTATGTGTCAGAACAAAAATGAGCAGTGAAATCAAAAAATCATCAAAAAATCATCATGTGCACAAAAGTGTTTAGCTTTGGTGGAAAGAAAATGTGAAATTGCTTGTACTCCCAAATTATGGTGAATATTCGTGTAAAGGGCCTCGACATCGAGGCTAGTGAGGATAGTTGTTTCAGAAACGGAGATGTCTCTTAATTTCAGGACTATGTCTTTTGTATCATGAATATATGATGGTTGGATCTGAACGAAAGGAGCTAATAACTCATCTAAACGGTCATATATTGGCTGGAAGTGCAAAACATAACAAACCTATAAAAAATACTTCCATGCGAGAACTAATTTAAACAGTTAATCTTTATTTGTATTCATGAAAAAATATATAAAAACAGGTTTTGTATAGCAGCTGTTTTCATTCTGCAGTATATCTTTTTTATCTGTTTTTATATATTTTTTTCATGAACTCAAATAAAGATTAACTGTTTAAATTAGTTCTCGCATGGAAGTATTTTTTGTAGGTGTGTCATCTAAATATTTGCTGATTCATTCTGTTAACGAATTGTTACCCAAAACTATCGGTCTTCCTGGAATAGGCTGGACCCCCTTATGCACTTTTTGGATAGTGCATAGAAAGTGGCTGTTGTAGGGTGAGAATTATAAAGTATTTTAAATTCATCCTCAGATATTAGTTGATCTTTCAATGGTTGAGACTAGACAGTCTCTACAGTGACTGATGGCCTATAAAAAGGTATCTCTTTACCAAGGTGCCACACAAGAAAAATCTCATCATGGGTTACAAAACCTTTGCAACCTTATTGTTGGAAAACATCCTGATGGCATTGATTACAGAAAAATTTCTAAACTACTGAAGGTTCCATTGAGCACTATTGGGGCCATAATCCAGAAGTGGAAAGAACATCATTTCACCATAAACTGGCCACGACCAGGTGCTCCCTGCAAGATTTCAGACAGAGGAGTTAAAATAATTATCAGAAGGGTTGTCCAAGAGCCAAAGACACCTGTGGAGAGCTACCGAAAGACCTGGAATCTGTAGGTACAATTGTTTCACAGAAAACAATAAGTAACAACCTCCATGGCCTGTATGCACGCTCACCACGCAACCTCCATAGCTTTTATGCATGTTCACAATGCAACCTCTATGGCCTGTATGCACGCTCACCACACAACCTCCATGGCCTTTATGCACGCTCACCACGCAACCTCCATGGCCTTTATGCACGCTCACCATGCAACCTCCATGGCCTGTATGCACGCTCACCACGCAACCTCCATGGCCTTTATGCACGCTCACCACGCAACCTCCATGGCCTGTATGCACGTTCACCACGCAACCTCCATGGCCTGTATGCACGCTCACCACGCAACCTCCATAGCTTTTATACATGTTCACAATGCAACCTATATGGCCTGTACACATGCTTGCCACACAACCTCCATGGCCTTAATGCACGCTCACCACGAAACCTCCATGGCCTGTATGCACGCTCACCATGCAACCTCCATGGCGTGTATGCACGCTCACCACGCAATCTCCATGGCCTGTATGCACGTTCACCACGCAACCTCTATGGCCTGTATGCACGTTCACCACGCAACCTCTATGGCCTGTACGCATGCTCACCATGCAACCTCCATGGCCTTTATGCATGCTCACCATGCAACCTCCATGGTCTGTATGCACGCTCACCACGCAACCTCCATGGCCTGTATTCACACTTACCATGCAACCTCCATGGCTTTTATGCACATTCACCACACAACCTACATGGCCTCTATTCACGCTCACCACACAACCTCCATGGCCTGTATGCACACTCACCACGCAACCTCCATGGCCTGTATGCACGTTCACCACGCAACCTCCATGGCCTGTATGCACGCTCACCACGCAACCTCCATAGCTTTTATACATGTTCACAATGCAACCTATATGGCCTGTACACATGCTTGCCACACAACCTCCATGGCCTTAATGCACGCTCACCATGCAACCTCCATGGCCTGTATGCACGCTCACCATGCAACCTCCATGGCGTGTATGCACGCTCACCATGCAATCTCCATGGCCTGTATGCACGTTCACCACGCAACCTCTATGGCCTGTATGCACGTTCACCACGCAACCTCTATGGCCTGTACGCATGCTCACCATGCAACCTCCATGGCCTTTATGCATGCTCACCATGCAACCTCCATGGTCTGTATGCACGCTCACCACGCAACCTCCATGGCCTGTATTCACACTTACCATGCAACCTCCATGGCTTTTATGCACATTCACCACACAACCTACATGGCCTCTATTCACGCTCACCACACAACCTCCATGGCCTGTATGCACACTCCCCACGCAACCTCCATGGCTTTTATGCACATTCACCATGAAACCTCCATGGCCTGTACTCACGTTCACTACACAACCTCCATAGCCTCTATGCACGCTCACCACGCAACCTCCATGGCCTGTATTGATGCTCACCATACAACCTCCATGGCACGTATGCATGCTCACCACGCAATCTCTATGGCCTGTATGCACACTCACCACACAGCGGTCTGGGCTGCTTTGGCGGCTTCCTTTGGCTCCCGGTCAAGCACAAACTGTCGCACTTCCACTGGGCAAAGACGAAGAAACTGGTCCTTCACCATCAGATCCTGCAGGTCCTCGAAGGTGGTGACTGACAGTCCTTGGACCCACTGCTCAAAGTTGGTCCGGAGCCCATGTACCACATCTCCGTAGCTGTCATGTGGTCCACGCTGGAGGGCTCGGAACTTTATCCGGTAAACCTCTGGAGTCATCTGGTACTTTCTTATCAGGGCCTGCTTAATGGCCTCGTAGTCTCCATCTTGGTCTCGAGGCAGAGAAGCAAACCCCTCCAGAGCTTTTCCTCTGATCCCTGGAGTTAAGTACCTGGCCCACTGGTCCACAGGCAGCTGGTACTGTCTGCAAGCGTTTTCAAATCCTCGCAGATATATGTCCAAGTCCCGGTCTTTTTCCATTGCAGGAAAATGCTCAGGACGGGGTTTAAAGCTGTTGGCACTGTTGGACTCACGGGTCTGTGTGGGAGATGACTCCTTCTGAATCCGGGCTAGCTCCAGCTGGTACAGACGCTCCTCTTAGGCCTGTCGCTCAGCTCTCTCAGCTTGGGCCTGTTGCTCAGCTCTCTTAGCCTCTCAGTCAGTTTGGGCATGTCGCTCCTCTCGGTCAGCTTGGGCCTGTCGCTCGACTCTCTCAGCTTGGGCCTGTCGCACAGCTCTCTCAGCCTCTCGGTCAGCTTGGGCCTGTCGCTCCTCTCGGTCAGCTTGGGCCTGTCACTCGGCTCTCTCAGCTTGGGCCTGTCGCTCAGCTCTGTCAGCCTCTAGGTCAGCTTGGACCTGTTGCTCTGCTCGCTCCTGAAATTTCAGGATCAACTGCAGTCATCTGTCACGATTGTCTGCTGCGAGCTGCTCCAAGGCTATCTGCAGGTGGGGGTCCACACTACCCTTGCTGTAGGCATGGCTGGCAATCACAGGTGGGACCCCTGCAGCAGCACCATCTGGGCCTAGGCTGGTCACCCCATCATCAGGGCTCTGCTGTCAGACTGGCTCTGCGGCACCTTGCAACAGTTCAGCAATCATTTGGGCCTTCTTTTTGGCCGTGGGGTCAATCTGTCTCAGCTCACAGAGGGCAGTGAGAGTGGATTTCGATTGCTGGTGATACCAGGGCTCTCCACGTGCAGCCATCATTGCCAAATAAAAGATAAGACAGAAAAACAAGAGAAGGGGGGGGTGCAACTGCTACACCTACAGTAATGTCCCAGATAAAAAATATTAAAACACTGAGTCTGATTTCTTAAAACGTTGCACAGAATTCTCGCAAGAACCGTGCAAGTTTTCAGTGACAGGAATGATTGCTCAATCCAGCCACTGATGTTCTGTAATATCCCACCGCTGCCACCAATTTGTCAGGAACGGCAGGGATGACACCTGGGAGATCACACAATATCCCATCGTTGCCGTCACTCTGTCAGGATTGAGCAGGGATTCGCATGCACACGATCCCGATTACTCAGTATGTAGGCATCGTCAAGCGTGCAGTGAGCGTATGGCGTACACACCTCCGGATTCTAACGCATGGAATATGTATATACGCCCCCATATGGTCACTGCCAGCTTCACGATAACCCACTTATTATTCACTGCCACCACTGACCAGCTTTTAACATACAATACAGGCCTGATCGGACGCCTGCATTTTGGTAGCGTATATGGCTTCGGGAGAGGGAACGATTACAGAGCAAAAGAAACAGAACTATTACATTTTATATTTAATCCAAAGAGAGGAAGTGTTTATAAAAATGTTCAGCAAAAGGTGGAGGCCCGGGGGGATGAGAGAGAATTCTTTTGAAGCCTGAGAGTACATGCTTCTCACCTAGGTGTAGATTTATCACAGGTCTGTGCCACTGGAAAATACACTCGCATGTTAATTGGGTTTGCCACCTCTCTTTATACTGGCATTTGCCTTTTGGCCACTTCTCCTTTGTGTGCTAGTTTACATACAGACAGCTCCGTAGATTGTCAGCTCTGCTACTCTGACAACCAGTATGGAGGAGGGGATTGAGGGTTTCCAGGGGGAGAGAGAGATCCTTAAGATTTCTATGACATTTCCCCTCTTTGAGGTAGTGTAGGGGACGATTTACAAATTGCTCCTTAAGCCTACTTTACAGCCCACACTTCCTGCTAATCTGACAAGCCATGGACCCAACTTGTCCACCACTCTGACTGACTGGGGATCCCGTTTTCTGATCACCCTGACCGGTTCAGGATACATTCTTCCCACCCCTCTGACAGGCTATGGGTACCTTCCTCCCATACTCCTGACAGACAGTAAGACACACATTCCTTTTACCGTGCTTGTTTGTGGGACCTACCTGGTATTTGCCTCTTAGCCACTTCTCCTGTGTGTGCTAGTTTACATACAGACAGCTCCGTAGATTGTTCTACTCTGACAATCATTTTGGAGGAGGAAGGGGAGGGTTTTCAGAGGGAGAGAGAGATCCTTAAAATTTATGTGACAGTATTGTCTTTTTTCATTTTAAAAAATATAAAAGGAAAATGGTCCAATGCAAAAGTTTGGGCACCTTTGGAGATTTGTGTGTGCAGATAACTTTGACCAAGGTTTGAGACCTTAATTAGCCTGTTAGGGTTATGGCTTGGTCACTATCGTCATTAGGAAAGGCCGGTGATTAAAATTTCTAGCTTTATAAAAACCCAGCCTCCACTAACCTTGTGCCAAAACCAGCAGCCATGGGTTCTTCTAAGCAGCTGCCGAGCACTGACAATGGTGGAGGCCACAAAGCAGGAGAAGCTATAAGAAGATAGCAAAGCGTTTCCAAGTTGACCTTTCCTCAGTCAAAATGTCATTAATTAATGGCAGTTACCAGGAACAGTGGAGGTCAAGATAAGTTCTGGAAGATCAAGCAAGATTTCAATGAGAGCTGCTCGTAGGATTGCTAGAGAGGCAAATCAGAACCAGCACTTGACTGCAAAAGACCTTCAGGAAGATTTAGCAGACTCTGGAGATGTGGTACATTGTTCTGTTCAGAGACACCTGCACTATGGCCTCTATGGAAGAGTCATCAGATGAAGCTCTCTCCTGGGTCCTCACCATAAAATTCAGCGTCAGAAGTAGTAAAAGAACATCTAAACAAGCCTGATGTATTTTGAAAACAAGTCGTGGACCGATGAGGTAAAATAGAAGTCTATGGCCATAATGATCAGATGTAGAGTACAGACCAAAAGTTTGGACACACCTCATTTAAAGATTTTTCTGTATTTTTATGACTTTGAAAATTGTACATTCACACTGAAGGCATCAAAACTCTGAATTAACACATGTGGAATTACAGTTATATGAAAAGGTTTGGGCACCCCTATTAATCTTAAGCTTAATGTTTTATAAAAATTAGTGTTTTTGCAACAGCTATTTCAGTTTGATATATGTAATAACTGTTGGACACAGTAATGTTTCTGCCTTGAAATGAGGTTTATTGTACTAACAGAAAATGTGCAATCTGCATTCAAACAAAATTTGACAGGTGCATAAGTATGGGCACCTCACCAGAAAAGTGACATTAATATTTAGTAGATCCTCCTTTTGCAAAAATGACAGCCTCTAGTCGCTTCCTGTAGCTTTTAGTGAGTTCCTGGATCCTGGATAAAGGTATTTTTGAACATTCCTCTTTACAAAACAATTCCAGTTCAGTTAAGTTTGATGGTCGCCGAGCATGAACAGCCCTCTTCAAATGATCCCACAGATGTTCAATGATATTCAGGTCTGGGGACTGGGATGGCCATTCCAGAACATTGTAATTGTTCCTCTGCATGAATGCCTGAGTAGATTTGGAGTGGTGTTTTGGATCATTGTCTTGCTGAAAGATCCATCCCCTGCATAACTTCAACTTTATCACTGATTCTTGAACATTATTGTCAAGAATCTGCTGATACTGAGTGGAATCCATGCGTCCCTCAACTTTAACACGATTCCCGGTGCCGGCATTGGCCACACAGCCCCAAAGCATGATGGAACCTCCACCAAATTTTACTGTGGGTAGCAAGTGTTTTTCTTGGAATGCTGTGTTTTTTTGCCACCATGCATAACGCCTTTTTGTATGACCAAACAACTCAATCTTGGTTTCATCAGTCCACAGGACCTTCTTCCAAAAAGAAATTGGCTTCTCCAAATGTGCTTTTGCATACCTCAGCCGACTCTGTTTGTGGCGTGCTTGCAGAAACGGCTTCTTTCGCATCACTCTCCCATACAGCTTCTCCTTGTGCAAAGTGCGTTGTATAGTTGACCGATGCACAGTGACACCATCTGCAGCAAGTTGATGCTGCAGCTCTCTGGAGGTGGTCTGAGGATTGTCCTTGACTGATCTTACCATTCTTCTTCTCTGCCTTTCTAATGTTTTTCTTGGCCTGCCACTTCTGGCCTTAACAAGAACTGTCCCTGTGTTCTTCCATTTCCTTACTATGTTCCTCACAGTGGAAACTGACAGGTTAAATCTCTGAGACAGCTTTTTGTATCCTTCCCCTGAACAACTATGTTGAATAATCTTTGTTTTCAGATCATTTGACAGTTGTTTTGAGGAGCACATGATGCCACTCTTCAGAGGAGATTCAAACAGGAGAACAGCTTGCAAGTGGCCACTTTAAGTAGCTTTTCTCATGATTGCATACACCTGGCTATGAAGTTCAAAGCTCAATGAGGTTACAAAACCAAAAAAAGTGCTTTAGTAAGTCAGTAAAAAGTAGGTAGGAGTATTTAAAACAAGAAAATGATAAGGGTGCCCATACTTATGCACCTGTCAAATTTTGTTTGAATGCAGATTGCACATTTTCTGTTAGTACAATAAACCTCATTTCAAGGCAGAAACATTACTGTGTCCAACAGTTATTACATATATCAAACTGAAATAGCTGTTGCAAAAGCACCAATTTTAAGAAAACATTAAGCTTAAGATTAATAGGGGTGCCCAAACTTTTTCATATAACTGTATATACTTAACAAAAAAGTGTGAAACAGCTGAAAATATGTCTTATGGTCTAGGTTCTTCAAAGTAGCCACCTTTTGCTTTGATGACTGCTTTGCACACTCTTGGCATTCTCTTGATGAGCTTCAAGAGGTAGTCACCGGTAGAGATGAGCGTTGTTCTACTCGAACTGTTCGCCAATCTCAAATTCGAGCTGTTTTGGGCGGTGTTCGAGCCGTTCGGCGAACACGAACAATTTGAGAAAAATTTGGCTGTTCGAGGCTATGTTCGATAACTGTTCGTGCACCAAAATCATAACTGGATTTTTTCTCAGTAATGATGAAAATTAATGTTAATACGCAGTTTGAGTGTACAGCGGGGTGGGGGGAGGGGCAGGGGATGGATCTCTGCAGGAATAATGAAGATCTCCATTTTTTTTTTCTCTTTCCCGCATTTACAGTGGGGAGGTGCAATCTGTCAGCCTATCAGCAGCGCACACACGGAGCGAAGTGCTTTTTTTCACACAAGCAAGGGCATGTGTCATTGGCAGTGTATATCACATGTCCTTGCCCTATAAGACCCAGCCATTTTCCCCGTCGCCACCATTTTCTCACTGCTGCAGCTGCGTGTTAGACGGCACCGCTGTTGCTGTGTGCGCTATACCTTGTTAATTTCAAGCCAATTTTCGCACAAATCTACAGATAGCTTGGGAGTAGGGAATAGTTGTGATTGCAGTCCTTTTAAGGACTAGGTTACAGCATTTCCTACGACTTTTATCAGGCAGGTCTGTGCTCTTAAATAGATAGATTGTGGGAGTAAAGACTAATTGTAATTGGAGTCCTTTTCAGGACTAGGTTACATCAGTTCCTATCAGTTTTTGCCAGGCAGGTCTGTGCCAGTGCTGTGCAAGTTTTTTTCACAGCATTTGGCTGAATCTAGCAAAGCTAATCCTTTTTGGCCTATTGCAGAGTGTGTTAGTCAGTGGAGTAGCCTATCTGTGTTGCAAGATATACCACCTGTGTATAGAATACCAATTTTTTTACTGCACCTAGTGAAGTAAAATCTTTTGGGCATAGCATCATTCTATTAGTCCATCTATACTGACCTCCATCAGGTTGCAAATTGAATATAATTTTTTTCTGCATCTAGCTCTGAAAAAATATTGGGCTTCTAGCTGTGTGTGGGACTTGTTGTATTAGTCCATCTATACTGACCTCCATCAGGTTGCAAACTGAATATATTTTTTTCTGCATCTACCTCTGAAAAAATATTTGGGCTTCTAGCAGTGTGTGGGACTTTCTCAATTAGTCCATCTATACTGACCTCCATCAGGTTGCAAATTAAAAATAATTTTTATCTGCATCTACAGTACCTCTGAAAAAATATTTGGGCTTCTAGCTGTGTGTGGGACTTGTTCTATTAGTCCATCTATACTGACCTCCATCAGGTTGAAAATTGAATATAATTTTTCTCTGCATCTACCTCTGAAAAAATATTTGGGCTTCTAGCAGTGTGTGGGACTTTCTCAATTAGTCCATCTATACTGACCTCCATCAGGTTGCAAATTAAAAATAATTTTTATCTGCATCTACAGTACCTCTGAAAAAATATTTGGGCTTCTAGCAGTGTGTGGGACTTGTTGTATTAGTCCATCTATACTGACCTCCATCAGGTTGCAAACTGAATATATTTTTTTCTGCATCTACCTCTGAAAAAATATTAGGCTTCTAGCTGTGTGTGGGACTTGTTGTATTAGTCCATCTATACTGACCTCCATCAGGTTGCAAATTAAAAATAATTTTTATCTGCATCTACCTCTGAAAAAATATTTGGCCTTCTAGCAGTGTGTGGGACTTGTTCTATTAGTCCATCTATACTGACCTCCATCAGGTTGCAAGCTGAATAAAAAAATTTTCTGCATCTATCTCTGAAAAAATATTTGGCCTTCTAGCAGTGTGTGGGACTTGTTCTATTAGTCCATCTATACTGACCTCCATCAGGTTGCAAACTGAATAAAAAATTTTTCTGCATCTACCTCTGAAAAAATATTTGGGCTTCTAGCTGTGTGTGGGACTTGTTCTATTAGTCCATCTATACTGACCTCCATCAGGTTGCAAATTGAATATAATTTTTTTCTGCATCTAACCCAGCCAATAGTTTTGGCCTAATACCACAGTTTGGCCACTCAGCTCTGCTCGGTTCCCATCCATTGTTTTTTTGTGCAAACAACTCCAGAGTTATGAATTAGTTAACCACCAAAATGAGTGGAAAAAGGCCTGCTGCTGGTGGAAAGGGGAATAGGCGTGTTGGGAAGGGGAAAAAAGGTTGTGTCCGTGGGGTAGGTGTTAAAGCAACAGTAACATCTGCAGAAGAAAGAACATCTTCCAGCCAAACTAAAATGTCTACTTCTTTTAGCGGACAATGTGATAAGATCCCTTTCTTACGGCCACGCCAATCGCTACAAATTCCAGATGAGGCACAAAAACAGCAGGTGCTTCAACGGATATCAAGTGCTCCTTTAAGTGGGCTCTCCTCCACATCAACTTCAACATCACAAATACTCCAGTCCTCAAAGGTGTCACCCCAATCGCACTTGCTTCCTCACAGCTCCCAAATCTCCAGCTGCCCGTCTGAGTATGAGGTAGAACAGATGGTTGAGTCTGCAGAGCTGTTTACTCATACTATAGCCTGGGAATCAGACGTCAACTCCAGCGCTTCTGTGAATCCAGACGAGGAAATGATCTGCACTGATGCCCAGAATCTTTGAGTCGGATCCAGGACCAGACGCAGAAGGTTCTGACCATAATGTAGACCCTCATTCCCAAACTGTAACTCCTGTTGGTGGAGACAATGAGGAAGACGATGATAAGACTCAAATACCTGATTGGAGCGACAACTTTAGTTTTTTGTCAGGGCAGGAACAGGTTGGCTCTGAGGACGACGGGTGTGATAACGCACAGGGTGATGATGATGAGGTTGGAGATCCCACTTACTGTCAACCCACAGTCAGCCAAGAGATGAGGTCAGCAGAGGAGGTGGAGGAAGATGCTAGTGACGACGAGGTCAGGTTGCGCCTTTCTGGACAGAGACGTAGTACTGGAAGCACGTCAACAACTGCATCCTCAAACACAACTCTGCCTCTCACCACAAGTCGGTGGTGGCTCTTCAGGTCGCATGGGTGCTAAGCCTTGCATAGCCTGGGCATTTTTTCAGATCGATAAAGATGACCCAACTCGTGTTAGTTTGAGTACTTCATGTATGAACCGGCACATGGACATGAAGCATAAGTTGCAGTGGGAAGCTCAGTGTGCTACAATGCGGCCTAGGCGGCCGGGCCAACCGCCGTCTGCCATATCTTGTGCATCTGCGGCCTCTTCATCCTCTGTGACTGGGGGGACAGCAGTCACACCTGTTTTGGGGCGCAGACCTGCCACCTCTTTACCCGCAACAGCCAGCGTGATTGGCAGGTCATCATTTTCTTTGGAGGTGGTAACACCAGCTGGTGTTGAGCGCTGTCCGACATCGATAGCACCACCTTTGGATCAAGGCAACCTAACATGTCCGCCTGCATCCTCCTCACAAACCGGCAGTTTGCCGGGGACACCCTTATCAACCCCGTCTAAGCACAATAGCCAGCCCTCGGTCCCTCAGATGTGGACAAGTAAAAGACCATTTCCTCCTAGCCATGAGAAAGCTAAGAGGTTGAATTTCACCATCTGCAAGCTCTTGGCTACAGAAATGCTGCCTTTCCGCCTGGTGGACACAGAGGATTTTCGAGACCTTATGTCCGTCGCAGTGCCTCAGTACCAGATGCCCAGTCGGCACTACTTCTCAAAGAAAGGTGTGCCTGCGCTCCACCAGCATGTCGCACACAACATCACCGCTTCTTTGAGAAACTCTGTGTGTGACAGGGTGCATTTCACCACAGACACTTGGACGAGTAGGCATGGACAGGGGCGTTACATGTCGCTGACTGGGCACTGGGTAACTATGGTGACAGCAGGACAAGGGGCTGCTGTCCAAGTCTTGCCGTCCCCACGAGTTGTGCGTCAATCCTCTTTATGTCAAAGTTCCTCCACTGCTTCTGCCTCCTCAACCTCCTCTCGGTCTTCCACCTGCACCCAAAGCCTGTCTGGTCATGCCACAAGCTTTCTAACTGCGCAGAAGGGATCCTGCACACCTTCTTACTATGCTGGCAGTAGGGCTCAACGTCATCAGGCGGTTTTTACATTGAAATGTCTGGGAAATGTGAGTCACACAGCTGAGGAGTTGTGGTCAGCTCTGGAGAACCAATTTCATGAATGGTTGTCTCCACTGGACCTGAAACCAGGGAAGGCCGTGTGCGACAATGCTGCAAACCTGGGTGCGGCTCTTCGCCGGGGCAATGTCACACACGTGCCTTGTATGGCTCACGTGTTGAACCTGGTTGTCCAGCAATTTTTAGCCCACTATCCCAGACTAGATGGCCTTCTGCAGAGGGCACGGTCGCTGTGTGCTCACTTCCGCTGTTCGCATCCCTCAGCTCAGCGACTTACATCTCTACAGAAGTCGTTGGGCCTGCCACTTCACCGGCTAAAATGCGATGTGCCTACCCTGTGGAATTCAACTCTGCACATGTTGCAGCGACTGTGGCAGCACCGACAAGCCCTGGTGCAATACGTTCTGACGTATAGCCTGGGCCAACGAGATCCAGAGGTGGGGCAAATCACGCTGGACGAGTGGTCTCAGATCAGGGACCTATGCACCCTTCTGCACAGTTTTGAAATGGCGACAAAGATGTTTAGTGCTGACGATGCCATTATCAGCATGACTATTCCGGTGATTTACATGCTGGAGCACATGTTAAACAGAATTCGGAGTCAGGTGGTGGCACAAGAGGAGGTGGAGGAAGTAGAGGAGGAGGAGTTGTATGCGGAAGGGCTAACATCTGCAAGGTCCAGACGGTCGGCAGCACCAAGGCGGCAGGCATGTGAGGGTGGGGGAGATGGTTTTACCAGGGCGCATGGTAGCAGCCAAACTAGTGAGGAAGGTGCAGGAGCCCAGGAAGAAGTGGAGGACGAACTGATGGAAGACTCATCAGATGAGGGAGACCTTGATCACATTTCTGTTGTGCGAGGTTGGGGGGAGAGGACAGAGGAAGGAAGCATGATTGTTACCTCGCCACCAACACAACAGGGACTTGGTGCTCCTGGATGCGCAACACACATGAGTGCCTTCTTGCTGCACTACCTGCAACATGACCCTCGAATTGTGAGAATTAGAAATAATCCTGACTACTGGGTTGCCACACTGTTAGATCCCCGGTACAAAACTAAATTTGCAGAAATTATTCCTGCCATAGAAAGGGATGCACGCATGCAGGAGTATCAGCAGAGACTGTTGCAGAATCTTACATGTGCTTTTCCACAAAATACCAGTGGTGCACGTAGTGAATCTCACAGTTCCAACTTGCCAACCGTGGGACCGTCAAGTGTTCAGCACTCAAACCGTAACAGAACCACAGTATCTGCTGGTAACATCAATTTTGCGGAATCATTTCACCACTTTTTTAGCCCATCCTTTGCAAGGCCACAGGAGACAAGAAGTCTGACACATAGTCAACGCCTAGAGACGATGGTACAGGAGTATCTCCAAGTAAACATTGAAGCCATGACTGTGTCACTGGACCCTTGCTCTTTTTGGGCTTCCAATCTGGATAAATGGCCGGAGCTAGCCACTTACGCCTTGGAGATCTTGTCCTGCCCCGCAGCCAGCGTTCTGTCTGAACGTGTGTTCAGCGCTGCTGGTGGTGTGCTGACAGATAAGCGCACGCGGCTCTCCACTGATAATGTAGACAGACTCACGTTCATAAAGATGAACAAATCATGGATCCGAAACGACTTTTCTACCCCTGTGTCATCCTGGGGAGAGTAAAAGCTTGATTGGTTAAAATCACCCTACCAACCGTTTTAAGCTTTCAAATTACTAATCATGTTTATCTGTATCTTGGCTGGAAAATAATTTGGGCTTTGTAGCAGTGTGCAGCACTGATTCTATTAGGCCATCTATAATAAGCTCCACCAGATTTAAAATTATTAATCATGTTTATCTGTATCTTGACTGGAAAATAATTTGGGCTTTGTAGCAGTGTGCAGCACTGATCCTATTAGGCCATCTATACTAAAGCTTCACCAGATTTAAAATTAATAATAATTTTTAGCTGCATCTAGCCCGGAAAATAATTTTGGGGCTCCGAGATGCGCAAGACACATAAGTGCCTTCTTGCTGCACTACCTGCAGCATGACCCTCATATTGTCAGAATTCGAAGTAATCATGACTACTGGGTTGCCACACTCTTAGATCCCCCAAACTTTTCGATCAACCTTTTCATTTTAATAAAGACCAAAAAAATGGTCATTTTTGAAATTATAAGCATTAGCAGGTTGTTAGAAACTGAAATCAAACAGTTTTCAACTCAAAACTTTATTCTAGGTGATGTTACATTTTCACATAGGACCCCTTGTTCGAAAGGAGCTTCTGAACTCTCTCGTCCATTGAATTTGTCAGGTTTTGGATGGTTTCTGCTTCAATTGTTTTGCATGAGGACAGAATACCCTCCCAGAGCTGTTGCTTAGATGTGAACTGCCTCCCGCCATCATAGACACTCCTTTTAATGATGCTCCAAAGGTTCTGAATGGGGTAGAGGTCAGGGGAGCATGGGGGTCACACCATAAGTTTGTCACCTTTTATGCCCATATCAGCCAGAGATGCAGATGTTTTATGTGCAGCATGAGATGGTGCATTATCATGCAAAAAAATGATCTTGCTGTGAAATACACGGTTCTTCTTCTTGAACCATGGCAAGAAGTGCTGTTTGAGAAAATCCACATACATTATGGAGTTCATCTTTAGCGCCTTCAGGGATCCTAAAGGGGCCGACAATCTCTCTCCCCATGATTCCAGCCCAAAACATTACTCCACCTCCTCCTTGTTGGCGCTGTAGCCGTGTTTGCGTGGGGTGTCCATCAACCAGCCATCCTCCACTCCATCCATCTGGACCATCGAGCGCTGCACGGCACTCATCCGTGAACAAAACAGTTTTGAAATCAGTCTTCATGTAATGTTTGGCCCAATGGAGCCGTTTCTGCTTGTGTGAAGTGGATAGAGGAGGTCGACAGGATGGCGTATGCACAGCTGCAAACCTCTGAAGGACCCTGCATCTTGTTGTTCGGGGGACGTTGGAGGCACAAGCAGCTTCAAAAACTTGTCTGCTGCTATGACAAGGCTTTTTTGCCGCTGCTCTTTCAACCTGACGTAATTGCCTGTAGGAAAGAGTCCTCAATTTGCCCTTATCAGCACGCACACGTGTGTACTGTGAATCAGCTACATACTTCTTGATTGCCAAGACACTTCATCCTGATCATCGCACAATGTTGATTGTAGTCATGCCTTGACCTAAACACTCCACAATTTGTTGCTTCTCAGCAGCCGACACATCCTTTTTCTTTCCCATTTTGGCAGAAAATGTAGGCTGCTTAATAATGTGAGACAGCCTTCTTAAGTAGTCTTGCCTTTCATTGGACACACCTGCCAAACTAATTAGCACAGGTGTCTGCAATTGCTTACAGAGATATAAAGAGCCCTGACACACATCACCATCAATGAGTTTAACTGACAAACAAACAAATTCTTCCCTTATCACTCCTAAACACTTTTTGCATAATAATTTGGAACACAGTGTACATGTGCTTTTCCACAAAACACCAGTGGTTCACGTAGTGAATCTTACAGTTCTAACTTGCCAACCGTGGTCTGTATGGAGTTGTTCAATAAAGGGCCCAAAATTAAGATAACATAGATGGGAGAGGTCTCTATGAATAGGAATTCCTAAGTATTTGATACCCTGTGAGGGCCAGGCAAAGGGAAAGTTGGACTGGATGGAATCCTATATGGATTTGGGGAGGGAGACATCGAGGGCCTCAGACTTCGCTGCATTGATTTTAAAATTTGACCATGTAACAAAGTGATCTATTTCAGGGTTAACAGCATGGATGGATATATGTGATTGAGTGATATATACTAGGACATCATCAGCAAATAGAGAGCACTTGTACTCGGTGCCTCCCACCTCAATCCACCTAATATTGGGGTTATGGCGAATTGATGAGAGCAGGTGCTCCGTCACTAGGATGTATAAGAGAGGGGACAGAGAACATCCCTGCCTTGTCCCATTGGTGATTGTGAAAGGTGATGAAAATGTTCTGACGCACCCCCTGGGCTTTGGTACACCCGGAGCCGGACCCTTTTTGGTGGATGCTGGTGGTTGTAGTCTCCGTGGCGGCGACCCGGTTCCGTGGCTCAGGGTGGTCAAACCAGTGGCGGAACTATTTATGTGGTTTTGATGTTTAAATGTCCGACTACGCCACCCGTGGATTGCGGTCAGAGTGAACCGCCGCTCCAGGGCAGACCGCTGAGGCTGGTGTTGTGGGTGCAGCAGAGCGTAGCATAACTCCCCACGGGAGGAGTATAGCCTCAGGGCAGTGTATGCGGAGGATGGGGGTGATGGTGCAGGGCAGCAGCAGTAACGACACGGAGTCAGTGATGCAGTCCAGGGCCTTTACTCACAGTTCTTATTATCCAGACCACGTCTGCAGGTAACGGCTGCCCACGTCGTACTGTGCTCACCAGTTGAGGGGCTCAGACAACTCCCAGATAACTTTGGAGCGCTTCACAGGACCCCCTTTGTGTGTCCTTTGTCTGGCCTTTCTTACCAACCCTTCTGTCCGGCTGCCTCGGGCCTCCTCTTGGTAAGCTTGGCGCCAGTTTCCCTGACCCTATGTGGTGCCTTCCTAGCGGGTATAGCGAGGGGCTGCGCCACATAAAATGTCACAGCCTCCTGTTTCTAGCTGAGGGTCTTTTCCTGCCTCCAGTAGTTTCGGGGACCTGTCTCCCCCTTTGGCCTGACCCCTCCACGCAGGTGGATTCGGGCGTGCGGTGGCGACTCGCCCGTCCGCACCCCTGGGATCCCTTCGTTCCTCGTTCCTGGAGCCTTCTCCGCTCCTCTTCCTTCCTTCTCCCTCTTCCAGGCCTGGGCCTCTGTTACTAGGCCCGCCTCCGGAGCAGAGCTCATGCAGAGCCCCTGCTCCCTGCCACTTCTGCTCAGACTTCTCTGCACTGAACTAAGATGGTGCCCACCTTTTATACTCCCTTCTCAATGCACCCAGGAACTGCTTCCTCCCTGCTCCTGCACTACAGGGTTCCCCTTCCTCAGTGTTCCCTCCCCCCACTCCAGCCAGGGACAGGGACTGTCGTGCCCATCTCAGGGGCATATTGGTCGCCCTGCCCCACAGCAATGTGGTGTAATGCATGCAGGTGTCGGGTCCTGATCCACACTACATCCTTACCTGAGAGTGAGATATCACACCTCTGGGTGAGGTGCAATACCTCTGTAGCAACCGAGCCCTCAGGGTGCTACAGTTCCATTTATCTTCAGCCTAGGTGACGTATTGCGATACAGGGCCGTGATTTTGGCTATAAAAGGGTCCCCTAGACCCCTACCCCAAGCTTTTAAGAGAATCATATATGGCGTGCCAGGAGACTCTATGGAATGCTTTCTCAGCATCCAACGAGAGTATCTAATTACAAATTTTTAACTGCATCTAGCCCAGGAAATACTTTGTGCCTAGTAGCAGTGTCTGCTATTCAGCGGATTATCCCGGCTGTTAAGCAAGCTACACCACCTGTAGTTTGGACACTTAATTTTATCAAAGGAAATGCTTCGGGACCACGGGATACTCAGTGAAGAGCATCAGGAGGCACCCCAAGGCATAGGGGCTGGGACTGGCAGTAGGATGCCTTGCGGTGGACAGCCGAGCTCGATCCTTATAAAAGCTTTTTAACTGCAGCAGCTTTAGTGGACGCTACTGGAGCTGGAATTACGCGGCTGCTGGCATGAGACTTGCCCTCCAATAGATCCTTGTAAATGGATTTAAAGTGTATTCATTCAAATTAGAGGGACAATTTAAATTAAAAAGCTTAGAGCTGCCTCCACCACAGGGGGGCTCGCTCGACCCACCAGCGGACAGGCACCAGTATTGGGAGAGGGGGGCTGGCCGTCAGGGTTCACCGCGGCTCTGGCACAAACCCGGCGACACGGAGGTGGCACGGGCAGGAGCGGACTGAACGTGTCGGCTTCTCACTTTTTGGATTTTAGAAGGGCATGACATGCCTATATCTGTGCCTCCCCCTCCTTTTACTCCTCCACCTCTTTTCTTTTCGCATGACTATATGTACTTGTCACTTTTCCATGTGTTAGTTGTGTCTTCTGAGCAGTTTGTCAGCTTTTGGACACCTTTGAAGGTGTTTTCTATGTGTTTCTATGTGTTTTTGTTTGCCTGCCATTGGTTTTAACGGTGTTCGAAGGTGTTCGACGAACCGAACCGAACTCGAACACTACGGGGGTGGCTCAACACTACATAGGAGCAGTATTATAGTAGTTATATTCTTGTTCTTAGGGGGCAGTATTATAGTAGTTATATTCTTGTACATAGGAGTAGTATTATAGTAGTTATATTCTTGTACTTAGGGGGCAGCATTATAGTATTTATATTCTTGTATATAGGAGTAGTATTATAATAGTTATATTCTTGTACTTAGGGGGCAGTATTATAGTAGTTATATTCTTGTTCAATAGGGGCAGTATTATAGTAGTTATATTCTTGTACATAGGGGCAGTATTATAGTAGTTATATTCTTGCACAGAGGAGCAGTATTATAGTAGTTATATTCTTGTACATAGGAGCAGTATTATAGTAGTTATATTCTTGTACATAGGCTGCAGTATTATAGTAGTTATATTCTTGTACATAGGAGTAGTATTATAGTAGTTATATTCTTGTACTTAGGGGGCAGCATTATAGTATTTATATTCTTGTATATAGGAGTAGTATTATAATAGTTATATTCTTGTACTTAGGGGGCAGTATTATAGTAGTTATATTCTTGTACAATAGGGGCAGTATTATAGTAGTTATATTCTTGTACATAGGGGCAGTATTATAGTAGTTATATTCTTGTACATAGGAGCAGTATTATAGTAGTTATATTCTTGTACATAGGCTGCAGTATTATAGTAGTTATATTCTTGTATATAGGGGGCAGTATTATAGTAGTGATATTCTTGTATATAGGGGGCAGTATTATAGTAGTTATATTCTTGTACATAGGGGGCAGTATTATAGTAGTTATATTCTTGTATATAGGGGTCAGTATTATATTAGTGATATTCTTGTATATAGGGGGCAGTATTATAGTAGTTATATTCTTGTACATAGGGGGCAGTATTATAGTAGTTATATTCTTGTATATAGGGCACAGTATTATAGTAGTTATATTCTTGTACATAGGGAGCAGTATTATAGTAGCTATACTCTTGTACATAGGGGCAGTATTATAGCAGTTATATTCTTGTACCTAGGGGACAGTATTATAGTAGTTATATTCTTGTACATAGGCTGCAGTATTATAGTAGTTATATTCTTGTACATAGGAGTAGTATTATAGTAGTTATATTCTTGTACTTAGGGGGCAGTATTATAGTGGTTATATTCTTGTACCTAGGGGGCAGTATTATAGTAGTTATATTCTTGTACATAGAGGGCAGTATTATAGTACTTATATTCTTGTACATAGCGGCAGTATTATAGTAGTTATATTCTTGTACATAGGGGGCAGTATTATAGTAGTTATATTCTTGTACATAGGGGGCAGTATTATAGTAGTTATATTATTGTATATAGGGCACAGTATTATAGTAGTTATATTCTTGTACATAGGGAGCAGTATTATAGTAGCTATACTCTTGTACATAGGGGCAGTATTATAGCAGTTATATTCTTGTACCTAGGGGACAGTATTATAGTAGTTATATTCTTTTACATAGGAGGCAGTATAATAGTAGTTATATTCTTGTACATAAGGGGCAGTATTATAGTAGTTATATTCTTGTATATAGGGGGCAGTATTATAGTAGTTATATTCTTGTACATAGGGGCAGTATTATAGTAGTTATATTCTTGTATATAGGAGCAGTATTATAGTAGTTATATTCTTGTACATAGGAGGCAGTATTATAGTAATTATATTCTTGTATATAGGAGCAGTATTATAGTAGTTATAGTCTTGTAAATAGGGGGCAGTATTATAGTAGTTATATTCTTGTACATAGGGGCAGTATTATAGTAGTTATATTCTTGTATATAGGAGCAGTATTATAGTAGTTATAGTCTTGTAAATAGGGGGCAGTATTATAGTAGTTATATTCTTGTACATAGGAGCAGTATTATAGTAGTTATATTCTTGTACATAGGAGCAGTATTATAGTAGTTATATTCTTGTACATAGGCTGCAGTATTATAGTAGTTATATTCTTGTACATAGGAGTAGTATTATAGTAGTTATATTCTTGTACTTAGGGGGCAGTATTATAGTGGTTATATTCTTGTACCTAGGGGGCAGTATTATAGTAGTTATATTCTTGTACATAGAGGGCAGTATTATAGTACTTATATTCTTGTACATAGCGGCAGTATTATAGTAGTTATATTCTTGTACATAGGGGGCAGTATTATAGTAGTTATATTCTTGTACATAGAGGGCAGTATTATAGTAGTTATATTATTGTACATAGGGGCAGTGTTATAGTAGTTATATTCTTGTACATAGCGGCAGTATTATAGTAGTTATATTCTTGTACATAGGGGCAGTATTATAGTAGTTATATTCTTGTACATAGAGGGCAGTATTATAGTAGTTATAATATTGTACATAGCTGCAGTTTTATAGTAGTTATATTCTTGTACATAGGGGCAGTATTATAGTAGTTATATTCTTGTACATAGCGGCAGTATTATAGTAGTTATATTCTTGTACATAGAGGGCAGTATTATAGTAGTTATATTCTTGTACATAGGGGCAGTATTATAGTAGTTATATTCTTGTACATAGGGAGCAGTATTATAGTAGTTATATTCTTGTACATAGGGGGCAGTATTATAGTAGTTATATTCTTGTACATAGAGGGCAGTATTATAGTAGTTATATTCTTGTACATAGGAGCAGTATTATAGTAGTTATATTCTTGTACATAGGCTGCAGTATTATAGTAGTTATATTCTTGTACATAGGAGTAGTATTATAGTAGTTATATTCTTGTACTTAGGGGGCAGTATTATAGTGGTTATATTCTTGTACCTAGGGGGCAGTATTATAGTAGTTATATTCTTGTACATAGAGGGCAGTATTATAGTACTTATATTCTTGTACATAGCGGCAGTATTATAGTAGTTATATTCTTGTACATAGGGGGCAGTATTATAGTAGTTATATTCTTGTACATAGAGGGCAGTATTATAGTAGTTATATTATTGTACATAGGGGCAGTGTTATAGTAGTTATATTCTTGTACATAGCGGCAGTATTATAGTAGTTATATTCTTGTACATAGGGGGCAGTATTATAGTAGTTATATTCTTGTACATAGAGGGCAGTATTATAGTAGTTATAATATTGTACATAGCTGCAGTTTTATAGTAGTTATATTCTTGTACATAGGGGCAGTATTATAGTAGTTATATTCTTGTACATAGCGGCAGTATTATAGTAGTTATATTCTTGTACATAGAGGGCAGTATTATAGTAGTTATATTCTTGTACATAGGGGCAGTATTATAGTAGTTATATTCTTGTACATAGGGAGCAGTATTATAGTAGTTATATTCTTGTACATAGGGGGCAGTATTATAGTAGTTATATTCTTGTACATAGAGGGCAGTATTATAGTAGTTATATTCTTGTACATAGGAGCAGTATTATAGTAGTTATAATATTGTACATAGCTGCAGTTTTATAGTAGTTATATTCTTGTACATAGGGGCAGTATTATAGTAGTTATATTCTTGTACATAAGGGGCAGTATTATAGTAGTTATATTCTTGTACATAGAGGGCAGTATTATAGTAGTTATATTCTTGTACATAGGGGGCAGTATTATAGTAGTTATATTCTTGTACATAGGGGGCAGTATTATAGTAGTTATATTTTTGTACATAGGGGGCAGTCTAAAATGAGACGAAAACATCATATATGTTCACTGTGGATTGCAAATAAATCATCTTTTTTCTCTTTTGAGTGCCAGGTTTTTTATAGATATTTTGTGGCATATAACACAGAGTGAAGTAGAGTAGACCTCAGTTCAGGTTTTTCATTGTTTCGGATAGGATGAGGGTTGCAGTATTGGGATAAGATCGATTGGAGTCGTCTGTGAGAGACGTGTTCCTTCTTATCTGCAGAGAATTAGAGATGTTTGGACGACTCCTTTCTCTGCGGGTCCTCCTGCGTTCTTCTCTTCATTTCTTGTAGGATCCGTCACTTCTTCCTCTGTTGCTTTTGCTGGATTGAATTGTGAGCAAAGACACCCGAGGAACCAACAACCTGCAGATGCTCAGACAAATGACGAGCCCGGAGAACTCACAGCTTTCTGTCGTCTTGATTTCTAGTTGCCTTAGAGACCCTGAAAACCTCTGGTGCTTTTGAAAATGGAGAAAGAATACAAAGAAAGAAAGGAAGATAATTATATACACAAGAGGATTATAGGGAGCGGGATGTAATGTGGCAAATAATGAAAGCCTCAGCTCACCTGCACAGACCAAATTGTTGGCAACAGTGGAAATTGTCTTCAAATGGAAGATGTGCAGACTAAGATGGCGAATCCGGGACTTTACGATTTCTTCTAAATATTTAAAGGAAAATTCAACCCTAATTGCAAATTGATTAATATTGTAGCTTATATTCAGAATTCAGGTAAGAGATGTAGAAGTTTACATGATCCATTCATCAGATCCACTCTGCCTGCATTACAATAAAAGAAATTCCCACTGATGATGGTGACAACTAGTGATGAGCGAGCATGCTCGCCACTGCTCGGTACTCGCCCGAGTATCTCAGTACTCGAGATCCTCGGAGCTCTCTGAGTACTTTCGAGATGCTCGGGCGGGAGCTCGGGTCCCCATCCTGCATGTCTGGCGCTATTTAGAGCACCAATCATGCAGGGATTGTCTGCCACTCACTGTAATGTCACAGCCATGGTGGTTGTGGCATTACAGTGGTTTCCCAAATCGATTTGAACAGTGCTCACAGTGAAACATGAAAAGCCGGCAATTCAGCAGCGGCATACACCGGTACCCGACAATTTAGAACAGAAAGAATAGAGCATCACACATAGATTAGATAGATAGAAACATGTCAGTCACATATATATGAAGTACAGTGACAGTGTTGATTACTGTACTTGTCATTTAGTGTTAAAATAAAAGATTCATTAAAAAAAAAATTGGTGTGGGGTTCCCCGTAATTTTAGTCTCTAGCGGAGGTTAAGCAGACGGCTGGGGCAGATGTTTGAAGCCTGGGAAGGGGGTAATACCCATGGAGCTTCCCAGGCCTGCGCTCCTCCGTGTCTCTGAAGGATGGCATGCTGGATGGCAGAGTTCTGCTGTGATCCAGCCTGCCATCTCAATGCCGTCCCAGCGTAGGAGAATTCTCCTGCTCAAGTGGTGACATCATTTGCCGGCACCGCTTGAGCAGGAGAATTCTCCCACGCTGTCAGTGATGTGCATGAGGTGAGCTTAGTTCATTGGACATGACCTCGGCTCATCTGGATGACATCACAGCGAGACACTGAGGAGCTTCACTGAGGAGCTTCTCAGTGTCTGCGGCATGGCAAGCTGGATGGAAGCTTTCTGCTGCAATCCAGCCTGTCATGTGAATGTAGCAGAGCTGAAGCCGTCCTGGGAACCATGGAAAGGTAAGCAACATAGTAACATAGTAACATAGTTTGTAAAGCCGAATAAAGACTTGCGTCCATCAAGTTCGACCTGTTAGTTCTGTAATTGCTAAAGTTGATCCAGAGGAGGGCAAAAACCCCAAATGATTTGGCCAATCTTCACCTGAGGAAAAATTCCCTCCCGACTCTGAAACCAGCAGTCAGAATAAATCCCTGTATCAACCTACTATTTTATTTTATTTTTAAGTATATGCAGAAATCTGCCTGGTATCTAGAAAAGCATCCAGTCCCCGCTTGAACTGGTGTAGTGAATCCGACATTACCGTCTCCTCACTCAGTGAATTCCATATTCTCACTGCTCTTACCGTAAAGAACCCCTTCCTATGCTGGTGCTGAAACCTTTTCTCTTCCAGTCTTAGTGAATGCCCTCTTGTTACCGTAATATCCCTCCTTTTGAACAAATCCTGGGCAAGATCTCTATACTGTCCCCTAACATATTTGTACACATTTATTATGTCCCCCCTCAACCTTCTCTTTTCCAGGCTGAATAGTCCTAGTTTTGCCAACCTCTCTGGGTATTGCAGTCCCTCCATTCCCTTTATTAATTTTGTTGCCCTCCTTTGTACCTTTTCAAGCTCATTTATATCCTTTCTATATATTGGGGCCCATAACTGAGCACAGTATTCCAAGTGTGGTCTGACCAGTGCTTTGTACAGTGGAAGAACAATGTTCTCCTCCTTTGCAGCTATACCTCTTCTGATACATCCCCTTACCCTGTTTGCCCTTACAGCAGCCGCCTGACTTTGGGCACTCCAATTTAGTTTGCTATCAATCAAGATGCCCAAGTCCTTCTCCATCTCTGAATTCTCCAATGGTTTCCCATTCAGTGAGTACTGGTGACTTCCATTTTTCCTTCCCATATGTATGACCTTACATTTCTCCTCGTTAAACCTCATTTGCCATTTAATGCTCCACCTACCCAGCTTATCCCAATCCCTCTGTAGGTCTTCACTGTCCTCTTTTGTATTAATTGTTTTACATAACTTTGTGTCATCTGCAAATATTGATATTTTACTATTTATCCCGTTGACTATGTCGTTAATAAAGATATTAAATAACATTGGGCCTAGCACAGACCCCTGTGGTACCCCACTAGTGACGCTTACCCAATCTGAGTATATTCCATTTATAACCACCCTCTGCCTTCTATCCTTTAGCCAGTTAGCTACCCACTTGCAAACATTTTCCCCCAGCCCCATCATTCTCATTTTGTATACCAACCTATTATGTGGCACGCTATCGAACGCTTTTGAGAAGTCGAGATACACGACATCCACTGGTTCCCCCTGATCTACTCGAGAGCTAACCTCCTCGTAGAAGTCAATCAGGTTTGTTTGGCAGGAGCGATTCCTCATGAATCCATGTTGGTTCGGGATTAAAAGATTATTAGCATCAAGATGCTCCGTAATTGCCTCTTTAATGAAGCTTTCAAAAATTTTGCCCACAACGGACGTCAGACTCACCGGCCGATAGTTTCCGGCGTCACTTTTCGCTCCCTTTTTGAATATTGGCACTACATTCGCCTGTCGCCAATCAAGTGGCACAGACCCAGTCTCAACAGAGTCCTTAAATATAAGAAGATATAACGGTCTGTCTATCACATTACTTAGTTCCCTTAGTACCCGTGGGTGTATGCCATCAGGTCCTGGTGATTGGTTTATTTTAATGTTACTGAGGCATTTCTGTACCCCAGCTTGGGTTAGATTTGTCATACTTAGTGGAGGATTAAGTTTGTCACTTCTCATTTCTCCTGTTAGTTCGATTTCCTTTGTGAAAGTTGTCGAAAAAAAATTATTTAATAGATTAGCTTTATCCTCATCTTTCTCTATGATTTTGCCTTCTTCACTTTTTATCGGTCCAATATTATCCGATTTAATCCTTTTACTATTTATATACGTAAAGAACAGTTTGGGATTTGATCTACTTTCCCTAGCAATACGTCTCTCTGTTTCCTCCTTCGCTATTTTTATTTGTTTTTTGCAGGTTCTCGTTTTTTCCTTGTAACACATTAGTGCCTCCTTACTGTTTTCCTGTTTTAATCTCTTGAATGCCTCTTTTTTGCTATTTAACGCCCCTTTTACGTTCTTGTTCAACCATATTGGTTTCCTCTTATTTCTGGCCCTTTTATTCCCATACGGTATATACCTCTCGCACTGAGTATTCAGAATTCTTTTGAAGGTTTCCCATTTACTATTCGTATTCCATTGATTAAGAACTTTGTCCCAGTCAATAAGTTGAAGGTTTTCTATCAGCTGATCAAACTTCGCCCTCCTAAAGCTTAATGTTTTTGTTGTTCCCTTATTGATAACCCTACTGAAGGGCATTTTGAAGTCGATAATATTATGGTCGCTATTACCTAGGTGCCCCCCTATCTGTACCTCAGTTATTCTATCAGGCCTATTAGTCAATATTAAGTCCAACACGGCCTTCCCTCTCGTTGGTTCCTGCACTAGTTGGGAGAGATAATTATCCTTAATATTTGTCAAGAACCTTTTTCCTTTCTGAGATCTACAGGTTTCTGTTTCCCAGTCAATATCCGGGTAGTTGAAGTCCCCCATTACAATCACTTCATTATGTTTTGCTACTTTGTCTATTTGTCCTAATAGCAGATTCTCATTCTCCTCTGTTATATTGGGTGGCTTATAGAAGACCCCCAGTAATATTTTATTATTATTTTTAGTTCCCTCTATCTCTACCCACATGGACTCGACCCCCTCTTCTCCCTCTCCTATATCTTCCCTTAGTCTGGGTTTTAGACATGACTTTACATATAAGCAGACTCCTCCGCCTTTCCCCTGTTTCCGGTCCCTTCTAAATAAACTATAATCTAATAAATTTACCGCCCAGTCGTAGCTATCGTCTAGCCAAGTCTCTGTTATACCTACGATGTCATACCTCTCCTCCGATATAAGCGCCCGCAGCTCATCCGCCTTATTGGTCAGGCTTCTTGCGTTGGTCAGCATGCAAGATAAAACTTTGGGGTTATTTAGCATCCTATTCTTCTCTAACGATCTAACTGTACTATCCCCACCCCCCTCTCCACCCTCATTATATTCACTTCTCCCCTTCCCCCTTGCTTGCCTCACATCCCACCTATTTCCTTGGTTCCCCCCCCTCTCTAGTTTAAAAACTCCTCCAACCTATTAGCCATCTTCTTCCCCAGCACCGCTGCACCCTCCCCATTGAGGTGCAGCCCGTCCCTACGGTAGAGCCTGTAGCCGACCGCGAAGTCGGCCCAGTTCTCCATGAACCCAAACCCTTCTGCCTTGCACCAACTCTTTAGCCACTTATTCACCTCCCTAACTTCCCGTTGGCGCTCCTGTGTGGCTCGCGGGATTGGTAGTATTTCTGAGAAAACTACCTTGGAGGTCCTTGCCCTAAGCTTCCTACCTAGGTCCCTGAAATCATTTTTAAGGACCCTCCATCTACCACTCACTTTGTCATTGGTGCCGATGTGGACCATGACAGCTGGGTTTTCGCCATCCCCACCCAGTAATCTGTCAACCCGATCCGCGATGTGCCGGACTCGAGCGCCAGGGAGGCAGCACACCGTTCGGCGATCCCGGTCTTTGTGACAGATTGCCCTGTCTGTCCCCCTAATAATAGAGTCACCCACTACCAGAACCTGTCTTGCCTGCCCTACACTTCCCCCCTCCCCCTCATTACTGGAGCATACACTCCCCCGGCGGTCAGAGGATCTGTCGTGCTCCAATAATGCTGGTTCTGAACCAGCCTTCCTATACTTCTTCCCTCTATCCCTCCTAACTGTTATCCAGCTCCCTGCCTGTTCATCCTGCACTTCCCCTCTATGCTCCACCCCCAGTATTGACCCATTGAGTGTCTGCTTGGTGAGCAGCAAACTCCGTTCCATGTTGTCGATGCTCCTCAGTACCGCTATCTGAGCACTTAGATCCAGAATTTGGGCTTCCAAGTGCACGATATGCTCACATCTCTCGCAGCAGTATGGATCCTCGAGCGGGTGCTCACGGAATGCATACATTGCGCAAGATGTACACTGCACGGCTCCGGCCAACATGGACGCCATTCTAAATATGGGGATACAGTCAGTATATATATATACAAGTACAAAACACAATTATTTATATATAGGTGTATGGACGGGGATCAATTAGGGATGTGCAAGTGTATCAATTAGATATCGGCGGGGGATCAGTTAAGTATGGACGGGGGATCAATTAAGTATCAAGTATGGATGGGGGAATCAGCTAAGTAGGTCAGGTGGATTAATTAAGCAAAAAGTAAAGTAAAGAAAGAATGAAATACAGTCAGCAATTCAGTCCTAAGTCCTCCCTTCCAAACTCCCTGAATCCGAAGTCACTGAAAAACAAGTCACACACTTACTTTCGTTCGCACTTACGCTCCGGACACACGCAGCTCGTTCACACTTGGATGAGGTTGCTTTATTATTTTACTTTTATTGCAGAAGACATTGGCTTCAGCTGGAATGGGCGTGATGGTAAGTATGGTTTAATTTAGAACATTAAAGAATTGTGTGTTTATTTCAATTAAAGGACTTTATTCTGGGTGTTTGTGTTTTTTTTTAACTTTCACTATGGGGTTAGTAATGGGGGTGTCTTATAGACGCCTCTCCATTACTAACCTGGGCTTGATGTCAGCTGGCATTATAAGCTGACATCAACCCCAGCCCTATTACCCCACTGCCACCACTACAGGGCAGCGTGGAAGAGCGAGGCTAAGTGCCAGAATTGGCGCATCCTATGGATGCGCCATTTCTGGGGCGGCTGACGGCTGGTGTTTCTAGCCTGGGAGGGGGCCAATATTCATGGCACCCTTCCTGGGCTATTAATATCAGCCGCCAGCTGTCTGCCTAGCCTTTGCTAGCTATTAAAATAGGGGGGACCCCACATCATTTTTTGGTGGGGGTTCCCATTTTAATAGCTGGTAAAGGCTAGGTATTCAGCTGGGGGCTGATATTAGTAGCCTGGGAAGCTCCGTGGGTATTACCCCCTTCCCAGGCTTCAAACATCTGCCCCAGCCGTCTGCTTAACCTCCGCTAGAGACTAAAATTACGGGGAACCCCACGCCAATTTTTTTTTAATAAATCCTTTAGCACTAAATGACAAGTACAGTAATCAACACTATCACTGTACTTCTTATATATGTGACTGACATGTTTCTATCTATCTAATCTATGTGTGATGCTCTATTCTTTCTGTTATAAATTGTCAGGTACCGATGCTGAATTGCCGGCCGGCTTTTTTAAAGAGACGGGTGCATGAAAATCGGAGGGCACTAGTGTGTTCCAAGTGCCCTGCTATGTTTTTCATGCACCCTCCTATATAGCCTGCCTGCCTGTCTGCCTATATATTCTGCCTGCCTGACATTTAATTGAGCACTGTTCCCATCGATTTGGGCAATTTTTGACCTTCTGCAGACCGCCGGGGGGGGACCGCCAGAAAAATGCTCCAGTTTCCCATAGACTTACATTCGGCTCGTTGCTCGGGTCGAGTACCCCAGTATTCCAATGTGCTCGACCCGAGTGACAACACTTTTCATGAAAAGAAATTAGAAGTAGTAACTATTAGTAGTAACAATTCCCACCTGTTTGTAACATTGTTTTTAACCTTTTGAATTGATAGTTTAAGGGCAATTTGCCAAGACCAGCGTTTCATACACAAGTCCTAGCCCAGAGCGAGCAGGAACATCGTGCCGGTCACCGCCTGCCTTGTGCCAGTCATTCTGTCGTCAAGTTAATTACATCTATTGGGTTGTAGGCCCCTCGATGCCTTTTGTTAAGCCCCAACAGTTTTATATTTTTAAATTCAAAGAGCACCATAAAAAAGCATTTTACCCTACAAAAATGTTAAAATTGATTTTTATTTACTAAAATAACTAGAAATGATTAAATCTAGTGAATTTCCAATTCAACAGATTCTTAAAATATTTATAAAAAGTTTCATTCACTGATAATTGTTGGTACTCCAATTGATCTAAAAAGATGTGTATAAAACTCTGAGGTCCCTCGGACTGAACTCAACCCTTGTCCAACTCTTTAACACATACCCAGCCTTACTTCCCTCATACACATTCGATAGCTGTAGGCCTAACGATGGTGCGGTCTATGACTATCTCAACTGACCAAGCATACACATTGCAGAATGCTCCGATGTTCTCTATAAGAGAGCCTCTGCCAGACTTATTTTCTTAAGGATTTTCTCCGGAGAATAAAAGAATCAAGAGTCCAAAGTTAGACATACTGAGTCCATAAGCCCCCCGAAAATCATCTGCTTTGGGCTCTCATCAACATTAAACTCTAGGTGGAACCTGTCGATATTAGCAGGTTCGACTGATGATAGCCTAAGTGTGCCTTTAGTGACCCCACCATAGAAATGCATAGTCCTGGTACTAACCAACAGCCCATTAATTAAGACACTGCACTGACAGACTCTTCAAGTTTTTTTTAAATAAAAACAAAAAAATAAATATTATCCCTTTTTGACATTTCTGATCAGGCAGGCAATTCTGTGCAGAACACTGACTCAAAACGGACAGGGTCGCTGTCAGAGGTAACATCACCCTGCTGTAACTGAGATGAATGATGTCTAACTTATTTCATTACATCATCCTCTTCATCCAGACTAAAACAACTAAAAGAAGAAATCGGAGGCCAATTGTGACCTGTGTTCAGTAATATTATTGGCCAGACGGCTCGTGCCAGTGGTGGTGGATCTTCTGCTGCTTCTGGTGGATATCACAATTTTAGCTGTGGTATGAAGATTTTTTTATTTTATCCTACCTTATCTATTGCCCCTTTTTTTTTACAAAACATTTTATCCACAGCTATAAGTGACTTCTGACAATATTTTCTACTCCAAAAATTCATCCCCTGATGAAAAGGAAGAAATGTTAAGTAGTTAGTAGTGATGAGCAAGCACTAAAATGCTCGGGTGCTCTTTGCTCGGGTCGAGAACATTGGAATACTCAGGTGCTCGACCCGAGCAATGAGCCCAATGTAAGTCTATGGGAAACTCGAGCATTTTTCAGGCGGTTACCCCCGGCGGTCAGCAGAGGGCCTAAAAATTGCCCAAATCGATGGGAACAGTGCTCAAATGACATGAGGACAGCATGGGGAAGACCCCTGGAAGCATCTCTGACCCCCAGGTCACTGCTGTCAGCAACGTGGTCAGAGTATTACACCACTTTTACGGACTCAACAATAAAACATACAAAAACAAAACCAAAATGGATTTTCCTGGGAAATATGTTAAGGAACATCCTTTCCAGGGTAATGACTTGTATATAAGGCAAAATAAATAACCAAAACCAAAAATACTCCTCCACACTTTGGGCTATGTTCACACGTAGCGTTTTTGATGCGTTTTTGCACTTTTGATATGCTTTCATCCAAGACAAATGCATACACCGGGAAATGTCATTTTAACATTTTACAACCTTATCTGGCCATGTGGTGTGTGACACATCATCAGACACTTCCTGTTTTACTTATGATGGAGGGACTCTGAAAGTCATAAAGCCTATTTTTATAGGGCCATCAGGCGGCCCTTACTATTCTTAAAAGGCCAGCATTCGGCTCTTGCTATTATTAGAGAGCCATCAGCCGGCTATGCTTTGTTGGTCCCATTATTAAAGAGTGGGTCTCCTATACTGTTAATGCGTATCCAGTGACTGCAAGGGCTGCCAAAAATTTTGGATAAAACCCACTAACAATTTAAAGACATATAGAGCTGGGCCACACTAAAGAGTATCACATATTCCCATTAGAAAGGAGAGGGTCTGCTATTCAGTTATAGGGTATGCAGTGAGTCCAACGGATGCCAAAATTTAGGAAAAGCCCCACTAACAATTTAAAGACACATAGAGCAGGGCCTCATAAGATCCCCCGAAAAATTATTCCTGGCCCCTGAGACCTGGGCCTTTGTATAGAAATTAGTGTTGATCGAGCACTAAAATGCTCGGGTGCTCGAAGCTCGGGCCGAGCTCGCCGTGATACTCGGGTGCTCGACCCGAGCAACGAGCCCAATGTTAGTCTATGGGAGATCCGAGCATTTTTGCGGCGGCACCCCCAGCAGTCTTTTAAAAGCCTAACAAGTGCCCAAAACGATAATGACAGTGCTCAAATGACATTTGGACAGCATGGGGATTGCCCCAGGAAGCATTTCTGACCCCCAGGTCACTGCTGTCAACAACGTGGTCAGTGGTATTAAGCCACTTTTAAGGGCACACAATAAAACGTTCAAAAACAAAACTGAAACTGCTTTCCTGTGAAATATGTTAAGGAACTTCCTTTCCAGGGTAAAGAAGACTTGTGTATAAGGTAAAATAAATACCCCCCCCCCCAAAAAAATACTCCTCCACACCTTGGGCTATGTTCACAAGTAGCATTTTTTATGCGTTTTTGCACTTTTGTATTGCTTTTAACAGTGACAAATGCATTCACCGGGAAATGTCATTTTAACATTTTACAACCTTATCTGGCCATGTGCTGTGTGACACATGCATAAAGTGCTGAAAAGACATGGGAACAGCATGGGGAAGACCCCTGGAAGCATCTCTGACACCCAGGTCACTGCCTAAAAGTGTGCCCATCAGAAGTCATCCTTGCCGCATCAGAAGATGCAGACTTGCAACTATCCCCGTGCAAGTTCTTGTCCCAGGGCAGTGTTCAATTGTACCTCCCCCATTCCTTGCAATGCAAGCGCAAATATGCAGCCAACCACCCACCCACCCCCAGGCTGCAATACCATACTGCTTGCTTGCACTTGAAATTGGGCCTTTTAGGCATGTGGAGGCGGAATCTGACCACCACGTCATGGCTGCGTTGGCGGCCTGGAATCCATACTCAGTCCCCAGCCACCCGGAGGCCGGGTGTCCACACTCTGTCCCCAGCTGCCAGGGGGCGGCCGGGTGTCCATACTCGGTCCCGAGGCGCCCCGCGGCCGGGTGTCCATAAACGGTCCCCAGCCGCCCCTATTTCCCTTGTCAACTTCCCCCCACACTCTTTTCTTAGCCTGGCCTGCTTTAGGGCAGCATTGGACGAGACCACCAGAGAAACAGACTCCTCTGGTGGGCCCTGGCTTCTCTATCAGGGGAGTTCAGAGTGCCAAGGTGAGGAGCATGATGATGATGATAGAAGTTAGCATCTGCTTTGTTTTCTTTTAATGCAAGCATAAGTGTGCAGCCTGCCACCCACCCACCCCCAGGCTGCATGCCATACTGCTAGCTTGCACTTGAAATGGGGCCTTTTAGTTTGGAGGAGGCCGAAGCTGGCCACTACCTCATGGCTGCTTCGGCAGCGAGGTATCCATACTCAGTCCCCAGCCGCCCCTATTTGTCCCGGTGTGCCTTATACATAAGATTAAGCGCGTATACCAAAACATTACCTGTGCCCTCCCCAGTGCATTTAGTGGGAAGGACAGCCTATTCCGCTGTAGTGTGTGCATGCCAAACCCCTGTTCATGGTACATGCAAAGATGCCTCCCACCCTGCACCTGTCGTTGCAGACTTGCAACTATCCCCGTTCAAGTCTTTGTCCCAGGGCAGTGTTCAATTGTACCTCTCCCATTCCTTGCAATGCAAGCGCAAGTATGCAGCCTGCCACCCACCCACCTCGAGGCTGCACTACCATACTGCTTGCTTGTTTGCACTTGAAATTGGGCATTTTAGGCATGTGGAGGCGGAATCTGGCCACCACGTCATGGCTGCGTTGGCAGCCTGGAATCCATACTCAGTCCCCAGCCGCCCGGCGGCCGGGTGTCCACACTCGGTCCCCAGCCGCCTTGGGGGCGGCCGGGTGTCCATAAACGGTCCCCAGCCGCCCCTATTTCTACTTGGAACATCCCCCCACACACTTTTCTTTGCCCGGCCTGCTTTAGGGCAGCATTGGACGAGCCCACAAGAGAACCAGACTCCTCCAGTGGGCCCTGGCTTCTCCATCAGGGGAGTTGAGAGTGCCAAGGTGAGGACCATGATGAAGATGATAGAAGTTAGCATCTGCTTTGTTTTCTTGGAATGCAAGCGCATGTATGTAGTAGCGGCTAGGCCTGAGGTAGTCAGCATTTTGGCGCATATCCTACCTCCTCCGAGGATTGCTGGATGTTTTCCTGCTACTATTCCAGTTCTATGACTCCTATTAAAACAAAGCTTCAGGTGATGAATGATGGATGAGGTAGTGGCAAAGGAGAAAGAGCAGGAGGAACAGGGACCATTCACATCAATATCAGGCCAGTCAACCACATATGTCTTGTAGGATATATTTCTGTAACAAAAGGAGCGGTACGGCTACACAGTTATAGGGCATACAGTGAGTGCAATGCTTACCAAAAATTTTGAGGCACTCCAATGCCCCTTGGAAATGACATGGAGGTCAGAGGGCCTTAACTAAACTGTTTTTTCCATTAATAGCAACTGGGTCTCCTGTACACTGTTAGCCTAAGCAGTGAATGGAAGGCTTTCCAAAAATTATGAGGAACTGCAATGGCCCTTGAAACAGACGTGGATTACAGCATACTCAAAACCTTCTACCCATTATTGGGGAGTGGGTCTCCCTTAGTTTTCGCCTTTGCATTGAAAAGCAAAAGCTGACTAAAATTAGGAGGAAATGCAATGCCCGTTGGAAGAGTCGTGGAGGTTAGAGGTAATTAAAAACATTTCAATGCCCCTTGGAAGAGCTGTGGAGTTCAGAGTGGCTTAAGAGGACGCTTTTAATGCCCCTTTGAAGAGATGTGGAGGTCACAGTAGCTTAACAAGACGGTTTTAATACCCCTTGGAAAAGACGTGGAGGTCCCAGTAGCTTAACAAGATGGTTTGAATGCCCCTTGGAAGAGACGTGGAGGTCACAGTAGCTTAACAAGACTGTTTTAATGCCCCTTGGAAGAGACTTGGAGGCCACAGTAGCTTAACAAGACGGTTTTAATGCCCCTCGGAAAAGACGTGGAGGTCCCAGTAGCTTAACAAGATGGTTTGAATGCCCCTTGGAACAGACGTGGAGGTCACAGTAGCTTAACAAGACGCTTTTAATGCCCCTTACAAGAGCCATACAGTACAGCATCTTAAAAATATTATTCCCATTATTGGGGAGTGGGTCTCCCATAGTATTTGCTTATGCCTTCCAAGCAAAAGCTTCCAAAAATTAGGACGGAGCACAATGCCCCTTACAAGAGCCATGCAGTGCAGCATATTACAAACATTATTCCCATTATTGGGGAGTGGGTCTCCCATAGTATTTGCTTATGCCTTCCAAGCAAAAGCTTCCAAAAATTAAGACGGATCAACTTGCAATGCCCCTTACAAGAGCCATGCAGTGCAGCATATTACAAACATTATTCCCATTATTGGGGAGTGGGTCTCCCATAGTATTTGCTTATGCCTTCCAAGCAAAAGCTTCCAAAAATTAAGACGGATCAACTTGCAATGCCCCTTACAAGAGCCATGCAGTACAGCATATTACAAACATTATTCCCATTATTGGGGAGTGGGTCTCCCGTAGCATTTGCTTATGCCTTCCAAGCAAAAGCTTCCAAAAATTAGGACGGAGCAACTTGCAATGCCCCTTACAAGAGCCATGCAGTACAGCATATTACAAACATTATTCCCATTATTGGGGAGTGGGTCTCCCATATTATTTGCTTATGCCTTTCAAGCAAAAGCTTACAAAAATTAGGAGGAAATGCAATGCCCGTTCGAAGACTCGTGGAGGTCCCTGTAGCTTAACAAGACGGTTTTAATGCCCCTTATTAGAGATGTGGAGGTCAGAGTGGTATAACAAGATGCTTTTAATGCCCCTTACAAGAGATGTGGAGGTCAGAGTGGTATAACAAGATGCTTTTAATGCCCCTTACAAGAGATGTGGAGGTCAGAGTGGTATAACAAGATGCTTTTAATGCCCCTTACAAGAGATGTGGAGGTCAGAGTGGTATAACAAGACGCTTTTAATGCCCCTCAGAAGAGACGTGGGGGTCAGAGTGGTATAACAAGATGCTTTTAATGCCCCTTACAAGAGATGTGGAGGTCAGAGTGGTATAACATGATGCTTTTAATGCCCCTTACAAGGGATGTGGAGGTCAGAGTGGTATAACAAGACGCTTTTAATGCCCCTCAGAAGAGACGTGGAGGTCAGAGTTGTATAACAAGACGCTTTTAATGCCCCTTACAAGAGATGTGGAGGTCAGAGTGGTATAACAAGACGCTTTTAATGCCCCTTACAAGAGACGTGGAGGTCAGAGTGGTATAACAAGATGCTTTTAATGCCCCTTACAAGAGATGTGGAGGTCAGAGTGGTTTAACAAGATGCTTTTAATGCCCGTCAGAAGAGACGTGGAGGTCAGAGTGGTATAACAAGACGCTTTCAATGCCCCTTACAAGAGATGTGGAGGTCAGAGTGGTATAACAAGATGCTTTTAATGCCCCTTACAAGAGATGTGGAGGTCAGAGAGGTATAACAAGACGCTTTTAATGACCGTCAGAAGAGACGTGGAGGTCAGAGTGGTATAACAAGACGGTTTTAATGCCCCTCAGAAGAGACGTGGAGGTCAGAGTGGTATAATAAGAAGCTTTTAATGCTCCTTACAAGAGACGTGGAGGTCAGAGTGGTATAACAAGATGCTTTTAATGCCCCTTACAAGAGCCATACAGTACAGCATCTTAAAAATATTATTCCCAATATTGGGGAGTGGGTCTCCCACAGTCTTTGCTTATGCCTTCCAAGCAAAAGCTGACAAAAATAAGGACGGAGGAACTTTCAATAATGGCAACACGGACCACGGTCACCCTGGTGGTATAGTGGTGGTGGAGGCTGAGGATAAGGAGAAGAACATAAAACAGCCGAAATGAGGAAGCGTATACACATGTGTGGGTGTGAAGCGGTGCATGTGAATACACCTCCCGAAATAACACAGTGGATTTGACTTTATGTTACTCTGCTGTCATTTGGTGGTGATGAGAAGTCTGGCCTAATCCAGCCCTTGTTCATTTTGATAAGGGTCAGCTTGTCAGCATTGTCAGTTGACAGGCGAGTGCGCTTATCAGTTATAATTCCCCCAGCGGCACTAAAAACACGCTCCGATAACATGCTAGCGGCAGGGCAGGCCAGGATCTCCAAGGGGTACAGAGCGAGTTCATTCCTAGTGTCCAGCTTGGATACCCAATAATTAAAAGGCACAGAGGAATCACGGAGGACACTGGTACGGTCGGCAAGGTACTCCCTCACCATCTTTTGAAACTTTCCACTCCTTGTGAGAGTACCCCGCGCCTCAGGGTCTGTCCGAAGTGAGGGTCTGAGAAAACTGTCCCAGAACGTTGACAGTGTTCCCCTGCCTCTGCTGGATTAGAGCTGTACGCCTTGGTTGGTCAACGAACTGTGACCTCTGCCGCTAGCGTGTTCAGATGGGAATTTTTTGAACAGTTCTGCAGCAAGGGCCTTCTGGTACTGGCCCATTTTTGTAGACCTCTCCACCTCAGGAATAAGAGAGTGAAAGTTCTCCTTGTAGCGGGGGTCTACAAGTGTCACCAACCAGTAATGACTGTCACCCAACATTTTGACAACGCGAGGGCAGCGTAACATAAAGTCAGCCATGTGTGCCAGACTGGTATCGGGCATCATTTCCGTGTCCTCACCAAGATGACGACTGACCATGCTCTCCTCCTCCTCCTCCTCCTCCCCCCTGTCCTCAGGCCACCCCCGCTGAACCGACGGTATGACACTTGTAGAGGTACTACTGTCTACAGCGCATGAAAACAGCTCCTGCTCTTCCTCCTCCTCCTCCTCTCCCTCATTGTCCCCCAATGCACATTGGGATGAGATCAGTCTGGGCTGTGTGTAATCGCCCACAACGGCTTCTTGATCCATCTCATCATACTCTGGCTGCAATGCCTCCTCTTTAATTCTCTGCAGAGAGCGTTGCAAAAGACAGACAAATGGGATGCTGACACTAATGATGGCGTCATCGCCACTCACCATCTTGGTGGCCTCCTCAAAGTTTGTCAGGATGGTACATATGTCAGACATCCAGGTCCACTCATGAGGTCTAATGTGTGGAGTCTGACCTGAATATCGACGGCCTTGTTGCAGCTGGTACTCCACAACTGCTCACTTCTGCTCACAAATCCTTTGCAACATGTGGAGGGTAGAGTTCCAACGTGTGGGGACATCACACACCAGTCGGTGTGCCGGAAGCTGCAAACGCTGCTGCAACACAGCAAGGGAGGCGGAAGCTGTAGCCGACTTGCGAAAATGAGCTGACAGGCGGCGTACTTTGACGAGCAGATCTAGCAACTCGGGTACGATTTAAGAAACCGCTGAACCACGAGGTTAAGCACATGAGCCAGGCATAGCACGTGTGTGATCTCGCCTCGCCTCAGAGCCGCCACCAGGTTACGGCCATTGTCACACACGACCATGCCTGGATGTAGGTTCAGCGGTCTCAGCCACAGATCTGCCTGCTCTTTCACTGCTGTCCACAACTCACAAGCAGTGTGAGGTTTATCACCTAAGCTTATGAGTTTCAGCACAGCCTGTTGCCGCTTGGCGGAGGCAGCACTGCAGTGCTTTCAGTTTATAACTGATATGGTGATATCTGAGATGGAGGCTGAACATGAGGAGGAGGAGGAGGATGCGCAGGAGCTGTACACTGTGGGGGCAACTCTGACTGACATAGGGTCCGCAATCCTCGGTGTGGGGAGGATGTGTTCCGTCCCAAGGTCTGACTGGGTCCCGGCTTCCACTATGTTTACCCAGTGTGCCGTCAGGGAGATGTACCGTCCCTGGCCGCAAGCACTTGTCCACGTGTCCGTTGTCAGGTGGACTCTCCCAGTAACTGTGTTGTTGAGTGCACGGCAGATGTTTTGGAACACGTGCTTGTGTAGTGCGGGGATGGCACACCGGGCAAAATAGTGTCGGCTGGGGACCGAGTACCGAGGGACGGCCACCGCCATAAGGTTGCGGAAGGATTCCGTCTCCACCAGCCTAAAAGGCAGCATTTCCAATGCAAGCAGTCGTGAAATGTGCGAATTTAGGACTGTGGCCTGTGTGGCGTTAGCTGCGAATTTCCGCTTTCGTTCAAAGGTCTGGGATATGGACAATTGAACGCTGCGGTGGGACGTGGACGTGGACGTTGATGCTGTTTCTTGAGAAATTGCCATAACAAGTGAAGACTGAGAGGAGGGGGCATCTTTACATGCAGTAGGGACAGGGGATTGCCTTGCACACACAACTGAGGGTTCTATTGCACGCAAAACAGCAGAAGAAGCAGTGGTGACACCCGCTGACACTGGTCATGGACCCTAGGTTTCGCCCCACAAAGTCGGGTGCTTTGCTGCCATGTGCCTGATCATGCTGGTGGTGGTCAGGCTGGTAGTTTTGTCACCCCTGCTGATGCTGGCATGGCAGGTGGTACAAATGGACTTTTTGGGGTTATCAGCAGAGTCTTTAAAAACAATTCCAGACTTTGGAAGACCTACTGCTTGTACTGGCAACGTCCCTCGTGTTGGTGTTACGGGGAATGGTTGCCCGCTTTCTGTCTGCGGCCATCACACTGCTTCTTCCTGCCTGTTGGGGTAGTCTGCCTCCCTACCCCTGTGTGCTGCTGGCCTCACTCTGCATGTCCTCCTGCCAGGTTGGGTCAGTTACTAGATCATCCACCACCCCCTCCTCTTCCACTTGCGCACCACGATGCTCCTCCTCACTTCCTGGCAATTGTGTCTCGTCATCGTCCACCTCTTGTGACAAATTGCCAGCGTCGACTTCCTGTGGCCATGGCTGTTCAAATATTTGGGCATCGCTACATAGGATCTCCTCTTCCACCACTTCAAGCGTAGCAGGTGAGGGGCACAAATATGGAAATGGACCAGTGAACAGCTCTTCAGAGTGTCCAAGTGTGGGATCAATTGCTGTCTGACGACACTCGGCATGGTGGGAGGAAGGAGCATCACGGTGAGGAGGAGTATGCGGTCGAGACTCACGGCTACTAAGAGTTGACCGTGTGGAAGACAGACAGGAGGTGGTGGTGCCCAGGTAACTGGAAGTATTATCTGCTATCCAATTAATAACTTGTTCACACTGATCAGTTCGCAATACTGGTGTTGTTCTGTGCTTCCCTAGTAATTTGGTCAAGAAGTGGGAGCGAGAAGATGTGGCTGTTGGTTGTGGCACATTTTCACCTTGGCCACGGCCCCGTCCTCTGCACGCACCATCACCAGAACGTCCAGTTCCACGTCCCTTGCCACGCGCCTTGCCCATTGTAAAGGAAGTAAAATAGCTTACACTCGCACTATCAATGGAAAAAGGGTAATAAAAAGTAGATTAGAACCGTGGAAGAGGAAAACCGCAGTTCTATTTCTCTGGTCTACACCCGACTCTTTTAAACAATCAGAACAATCAGGGAGAAACTATTACTGTTTTTCCTTACGGAAAAAATACCAAAACCTGAATAATAGAGATTTTTTACCGTGGAACAGCAAAACTACAGTTTTAATTTACTGGTGTATACCAGACTTTTTTAAAAATATAGATTTGCGGCTGAACAGTGAGCGACACACTCAAACTGTTTTTTTTTTAGATACCAAAGGCCCAAAACTGGATACTACAGAGATTTTACTCATAGAACTGCAAAACCACACTGGGATGTCGGGCCTACACAAGACTATTTTCAACAGATATATTTTTGTGTCAGAACACTCAGGAGACACTACTGTTTTTTTTACTGCAAAAAATGCGAAAAGCAGGACAATAGAGATTTTTTACCGTGGAACAGCAAAACCACAGTTATAATTTACTGGTGTATATACCAGACTTTTTTAAAAATATAGATTTGCGGCTGAACAGTGAGCGACACACTCAAACTGTTTTTTTTTTTTTAGATACCAAAGGCCCAAAACTGGATACTACAGAGATTTTACCCGTGGAACTGCAAAACAACACTTCTGTTTCTGTGGCCTATACCAGACTCTTTTCAACAGATATATTTGTGTCTGAAAAATCAGAGACACACTTTTTTTTTAGGGGGGGGGGGGAGGGACACCAATAGGTTAATAAGACTGGTATTTGTACAGTGTGTAGGAGGAAAAAAAAAAGAGGATTTAGATGAAAAAAAAAGGATTTTTCCTGGCCCCCGAGACCTGCAGCTAAGTCCAGCAATTTCAGAAACAGGAGCACACAGGACTGTAATGCAGCGTTTGCTGGTATAACCACTGTGTCTCCTATACAGCCTGCCTGCCTGCCTGATATCTGGGATGGATATTAGTCCTGAGAAGGACTGTTTGTTTGTTCTGGCAGCCTTTACAGACCCTACACGAAGTATTTCGCAGGAAAAATCTCTCCCTAGCTCCGCAGAGCTGTCCCTACACTGTCTGATCCGGAGCGTCTGTGTCCAAGATGGCGGCGCCCGGTTTTAAATACTCGAGGTGACGCTGTGCGGCCAGCCAATCACTGTAATGCCCACAAACAACATGGCTGCGGCATTACAGTGACTGGCTGGCAATCCCTGCATGTTCATTGGCTCTGTAAAGAGCGCCAAACATGCAGGGCGGAGACCCGAGCTCCCGCCCAAGTAACCCGGAAATGCTCGGTGCTCGCCGAACATCCCGAGTAGCGTGATGCTCGGGCGAGTACCGAGCAGTGTCGAGCATGCTCGCTCAGCACTAATAGAAATATCTAACAGCAGCAGCAGACAGAACTGGAATGGAGCCTCTTGTGCTATATGCGCTGCAGTCTGCTATATACACTGCCTGCCTGAAATCTCTGCAGATGGATTAGTCCTCAGAAGGACTGTTAGTTCAGATGGATATATATACTGTACAGACCAAAAGTTTGGACACACCTTCTCATTTAAAGATTTTTCTGTATTTTCATGACTATGAAAATTGTACATTCACACTGAAGGCGTCAAAACTATGAATTAACACATGTGGAATTATATACTTAACAAAAAAGTGTGAAACAACTGAAAATATGTCTTATATTCTAGGTTCTTCAAAGTAGCCACCTTTTGCTTTGATGACTGCTTTACACACTCTTGGCATTCTCTTGATGAGCTTCAAGAGGTAGTCACCGGAAATGGTTTTCACTTCACAGGTGTGCCCTGTCAGGTTTAATAAGTGGGATTTCTTGCCTTATAAATGGGGTTGGGACCATCAGTTGTGTTGTTCTGAAGTCTGGTGGATACACAGCTGATAGTCCTACTGAATAGACTGTTAGCTGCTTTTTTCTTGCCATAATACAAATTCTAAGTAAAGAAAAACGAGTGGCCATCATTACTTTAAGAAATGAAGATATCAGCCCGAAAAATTGGGTAAACTTTGAAATTGTCCCCAAGTGCAGTTGCAAAAACCATCAAGCGCTACAAAGAAACTGGCTCACATGAGGACCGCCCCAGGAAAGGAAGACCGAGAGTCTCCTCTGCTTCTGAGGATAAGTTTATCCGAGTCACCAGCCTCAGAAATCGCAGGTTAACAGCAGCTCAGATTAGAGACCAGGTCAATGCCACACAGAGTTCTAGCAGCAGACACATCTCTACAACAACTGTTAAGAGGAGACTTTGTGCAGCAGGCCTTCATGGTAAAATAGCTGCTAGGAAACCACTGCTAAGGACAGGCAACAAGCAGAAGAGACTTGTTTGGGCTAAAGAACACAAGGAATGGATATTAGACCAGTTGAAATCTGTGCTTTGGTCTGATGAGTCCAAATTTGAGATCTTTGGTTCCAACCACCGTGTCTTTGTGCGACGCAGAAAAGGTGAACGGATGGACTCTACATGCCTGGTTCCCACCGTGAAGCATGGAGGAGGAGGTGTGATGGTGTGGGGGTGCTTTGCTGGTGACACTTTTGGGGATTTATTCAAAATTGAAGGCATACTGAACCAGCTTGGCTACCACAGCATCTTGCAGCGGCATGCTATTCCATCTGGTTTGCGTTTAGTTGGACCATTATTTATTTTTCAACAGGATAATGACCCCAAACACACCCTCAGGCTGTGTAAGGGCTATTTGACCAAGAAGGAGAGTGATGGGGTGCTACGCCAGATGACCTGGCCTCCACAGTCACCAGATCTGAACCCAATCGAGATGGTTTGGGGTCAGCTGGACCGCAGAGTGAAGGCAAAAGGGCCAACAAGTGCTAAGCATCTCTGGGAACTCCTTCAAGATTGTTGGAAGACCATTTCCGGTGACTACCTCTTTAAGCTTATCAAGAGAATGCCAAGAGTGTGCAAAGCAGTCATCAAAGCAAAAGGTGGCTAAGAACCTAGAATATAAGACATATTTTCAGTTGTTTCACACTTTTTTGTTAAGTATATAATTCCACATGTGGTAATTCATAGTTTTGATGCCTTCAGTGTGAATGTACAATTTTCATAGTCATGAAAATACAGAAAAATCTTTAAATGAGAAGGTGTGTCCAAACTTTTGGTCTGTACTGTATACATTGTTGAATACCTATACTAACTATAAACAAGCAAATCTCTCCCTAGCTCAGCAGCACCGCTCCCTACACTGTCTGATTCTGGAGTCACTGTGACGAGCATCGCAGCGCTAGGTCTGATATAAACCTGATGACGCTGTGGCCAGCTAATCACTGTAATGCCACAACCAACATGGCTACGGCATTACAGTGTGTGGCAGGCAATCCCTGCATGTTCATTGGCTCTCTAAAGAGTGCCAAATATGCAGGGAGAGGACCTGAGCTCCTGCTGAGAAACCCTGGAAATACTTGTTGAACATCTCGAGCAGTGAGATGCTCAGGCGAGCACCGAGCAGTAGCGAGCATGCTCGCTCATCACTAATCTATATCCATCTGAATCATCAGTCCTTCTGAGGACTAACCCAGTGCTAGGCAGGCAGGCAGTGTATGTGGCAGACTGCAGTGTATAATACAGAACAAGAGGGTCCATTGAACTTCCTGTCTGCTGCTGCTGTAATAATTACAGATATTTCTAGACATAGCCCCAGATATCAGGCAACAGGCAAATTATTTTTTTTTATCTTAATTCTAGTTATTTTCTTAAAAAGCAATCCAGAGTACACCATTTTACAATTTTTCTGCTCAATTTGCTTGTTCTCACTACAGAATAAAGCCAGATCTGTTCCATATTTCAGCGATAAAATCCAGAAATTTAAACCGAATGTGGAAAATATTGGCCTCTTTTTTCATTCTGTTGCAGTGTGTCGGTCAAGCTATTCGCACTAGTTCTATGGGTAGAATAGTATTAGTAAATTACAGGCCTGTTATTTAAAACCGTGGTTCTCTGTGAGATATATCACCTATAAGAGTGTTACAAAATCATACATTTCTTCCATTTTCAATCCATTACAGTGTGTCGGTCATGCTATTCACACTAGGTCTCTGTGTGGAATGATATTAGTAAATTACAGGCCTGCTATTTAAAATTGCGGTTCTCTGTCAGACGTATCACATATAACAGCATTCCAAAATCAGCCATTTCTCGTGAACTTGGAAAATATTGTCCTCCAATAAAAATGGGTAAGGTGCGTGGTAATGAACGGGGAAGTGGACATGGTGCATGCAGAGTCCGAGGACGTGGCCGTGGGCAAGCTGAAATTGTGGTACAACAAACTCTCACATCTTGTCGCTCGATCTTCCTGTCCCAATTACTAGGGGACCGCAGTCGAATAGTATGGGCGTAACTAATAGGCTGTAAGCCGGATAATGTGCACTACCCTGTGTGAACAGCACCCTATACAAGCCTATCTTTGTGCAATTGTAATACTAGACAGTTACCCCCTCCATGAAATGGTAGGTTGTGAGTGATTGTTTCATCAGTATTTTGCACCTGTGTATCCGCCATCTTTATGTCGGTCTGCTGCATCCTGGTAGTGCATTTGGCTTTGAAGATCTGGGCAGATAAACACTGCTGCCCTTTTTTGCTGTTTTTTCTTGAATTTTTGGGGGAATTTTAATTCTTCTTAGTGTGCTTTTTGACCGGAGTACACCACTATTGAACTCAGAGCAGTGTCAAAAGATTGTTGGTTGGATAGCAGATAATGCTTTCAATCACTTTGGCACCACCACCATCCTGTCTTCCACACGGTCATGTCTAAGTAGCGAGTCAAGAGAACGCTTGTAGCAATGCCTAAATATTGGAGCAGCCACGGTCATACGAAGGTGACAGTGGGAAAGGGCAATTACTGCTGCAAGAGGTGGATGATGATGATGAGACATAATTGTCAAAGTCAAGAGGAGGACCAGGCTGCGGAAGTGCAAGAAGAGGTGGTGGATGATATAGTAACTGACCCAACCTGGGATCGGGGCATACAGAGTGAGGACAGAAGCACACATTGGGAGGGAGACGTAGCACCACAACAGGCAGGAAAAAAGAGTGTGGTGGCCACAGACGCAAGGTTTTTAAGCGTTCCTCGTAACGCCAACATGGCGGAAGTTGCCAGTACAACTGTTAGGTCTTCTCGAGTCTGGTTATTTTTTAAAGACTCTGCAGATAACCCCAAAAAGGCCATTTGCACCACCTGCCAGGCCAGCATCATCAGGGCTAGCAAAACTAGCAGCCTGACCACCACCAGCATGATCAGGCACATGGCAGCAAAGCACCTGACTAAGAGGGCCGAACGCCAGGGTCCAGCAACAGTGTCTGCGGGTGACACCACTGCTTGTTCCGCTGTTGTACGTGCAAGCCAATCCCCTGTCCATGGCGCATGCGAAGATGCCTCCCGCCCCTCAACTGTCGTTGCACACTTTCAACTAGCAGCATCAGCAAGCACATCCACATCCTTGTCCCAGCGCAGCGTTCAGTTGTCCTTACCCCAGTCCTTGAAACGCAAGCTCTAATACGCAGCTAATGCCCCACAGGCCACACTACTAAATTCACACATTTTGCGAATGCTTGCGCTTGAAATGTTGCCTTTTAGGCTCGTGGAGACGGATGCTTTCTGCAACCTGATGGCGGTGGCTGTCTCTCAGTACTCGGCCCCCAGCCGCCACTATTTCTCCTGGTGTGCCGTCGCTGCATTACACAGGCACGTGTCTCACAATATTAGACGTTCCCTCATCAATGCAGTTACTAAGAAAGTCCACCGAACCACAGACACGTGAACAAGTGCTTGTGGGCAGGGACAGTACATCTCGTTGACGGCACATTGGGTTAATTTAGTGGAAGCCGGGACCCAGTCGGACCTTGGGACGGAACACGTCCTCCCAACGCCAATGATTGTGGGCCCTTGGCCAATCAGGATTGCCCCCACATTCTTCAGCTTTTGTACCTCATCCTCCTCAGCCTCCTCCTCCTCTTCAGCCTCCATCTCCGAAATGACCACATCAGTCGCCAGCTGGAAGCACTGCAGCATTGCCTCGGCCAAGCAGCTAATATGCTTAGGTGTCAAACCGCACAACGCTGAAGAGTTGTGGCAGATCTATGGCTGACAACGCTGACCGTACAGCCAGGCATGCTCGTGTGTGACAATGGCCGGAACCTGGTGGCGGCTCTGAGGCTAGGCGAGCTTACACACGTACCGTGCCTGGCCCATGTGCTTAACCTCGTGGCTTAGTGGTTGCTCAAAACCTTCCCGGAACTTTCGGATCTACTTGTCAAAGTATGCCTCCTGTGTACCCATTTTAGAAAGTAAGCTACAGCTTCCATTGCCCTTGCCGTGCTTCAGCAGTGTTTGCAGCTTCCAGCTCACCGATTGATCTGCTATGTCCCCACGCGTTGGAACTCTACATTGCAGATGTTGGGAAGGATTTGTGAGTGAAAGAGGGCAGTTGTTGACTACCAGCATCAACAAGGCCATCGGTATTCAGGTCAGACTCCACACATAAAACCTCAGGAGTGAACATGGATGTCAGACATATGTACCATCCTCCAAAACTTTGAGGACTCCACCAAGATGGTGAGCGGCGATGACGCCATAGTTAGCGTCACCATCCCGCTTCTCTGTCTTCTGAAATGCTCTGCTCACAATCAAAGAGGATGCATTGCAGGCGGAGCACGATGAGATGGAGCAAGGAACCATACAGGGTGATCCACACAGCCTAGCCTCATCTCATCCCAACGTGGATTGGGTGACAATGAGGAAGAGGAGGAGGAGGAAGAACAGGAGCTAGTTTCCTGTGCTATAGACGATACTACCTGCACAATTATCATACCATCTGTTCAGCGTGGATGGCCTGAGGACAGGGAGGATCAGGAGGAGAGCATGGTTAGTCATTCTCTTGGTGAGAACACAGAAGTCTTGCCTATTAGCAGTCTGGCACACGTGGCTGAGTTTATGTTACACTGCCTTTCCCATGACCCTCGCGTTGTACAAATTTTGGGAGACAGTCATTACTGGTTGGTGACACTTCTAGACCCACGCTACAAGGAGAATTTTGTCTCTTATTCCTGTGCCGGACAGGCCTAATAAAATGGGGCAGTACGAGAAGGCCCTTGTTGCGGAATTAGTGAAGAAATTCCAATCTGAAAATGCTGGGGGCAGAGATCACAGTTCGTTGGACAACCAAGAAGTACAGGTGCGAGACACAACTCCAATCCAGCAGAGGCAGGGAAACACTGTCAAAGTTCTGGGAGAGTTTTCTCAGACCCTCCCATCACACAGGCCCTGAGGTGCGGGGTACTCCCCCAAGGAGGGGAAAGTTTCACTACATAGGCAAACAGTATGAGAGACCCACTTCCTAATAATGGGAAAAAAAATTTCAACAGCCCCTCCTCTACGTCTCTTGCAAGGGGCATGGTTGTGCCTCCAAATTTTTGGCAGCCGTTGCATTCACTGCATAGCAAGTAGACATAAGCGAATGTTTCAATATTCGATTCAGATTACGATCGTTGAATCTGCAATATTCGCCGATTTATTAGTCGAATGATCGTCGAACGTTAGTGTAGCGCCCCGAGGGCTCGGCCGCTACAGGGGTATTGCACCTCTGCCAGAGGTGTGATATTCCACTCGCGGGTAAGGATGGAGTATGGACCAGGGCTCAGTTAGCTGCATACAGCACACACACCCCATTTCCGAGGGACAGCTCAACGGTGCTCCCACTAGACAGAAGTGCAGGCACGACGGACTATGTCCCTGTCTGGAGTGGGGAGGGGGGTGGAACACCTAGTGCTGTAGGGGCAGATAGGGGTTGGTTCCTGAGCATAGGAAGGAGCCCATTGGTTGCTGGTCACCTGGGCTCATGGTCAGAGGGAGGTATAAAAGGTGGGCACCATCTTAGATCTAGGTTCTGTCCAGAGAGGAGAAGACAGTGAGTAGAGGCTCTGTAGGAGCTCTACTCCAGGAGGGCCTAGTGAGAGGCCGAGGAGGAGGTGAAGGGGAGCTGTGGTGCCACCTGAGCCCAGCTCCAAGAGAAAGGAACAGGAAGGAACGGAAAGGGAGAAGAAGAGACAGAGAAACAGAAGGGCTCAGGAACAAGAAGGTGGAAGGGACCCTAAGAACCCACGAGAATCCAGGGTGAAGGGTCAGGTAGATTAAGGGTACCGGATCCCAAGTTGGTGGAGGAGAAACTACCCTCAGCCAAAGACCGGTCGTCGTTATCATCTATTGGTGCGACACCTCATCAAACCTGCTAGGAAGGCACCATATAGGACAGCGGAGGACGGGGCCCACGTTTAACCGCACAAGTCTGCGACAGCTGGAAAAAAGTGGGTCACTGGTGAGGCAGGCCAGAGAAAGGATTAAAGGGGGTCCTGTGCCATGCTCCTGAACTGCCTGGGAGTTGACCGAGCCCCACACCTGGTGGACGCAGCACGGCTCGGGCGGACACTACCTGTACAGAAGTGACCTGGAGTACCTGAACTGTGAGTAAACGACATTGGACTGCAGTACGTTGTCGGTGTGCTCTTTCGCTCCTCCAGCACTATCAGCCCCGGGACTCTCACTACCATCGCTCCCAACATCCACTACACTGCCCTGGGGCCGCACTCTTCCCGTGGGGAGTCACACCATCCCAGCTGCACACGTCGTCAGCCCCAGCGGACTGCCTTGCAGCGGCGGTTCCTAACAACCGCAATCCACAGATGGCGTAGTCGGACTTTATCGTTGGTACGTAGCAGGCTACCATTGGTCTGACCACCCTGAGCCACGGGACCGGGCCGCCACTACTACTCCCAGCGTCTCCCTATTGCCTGGTTCCGCGTGCCCCACGGCCCAGGGGGGCGAGTCATTAGCAAGCGCCATAGGATTCGATGGGTGGACAAAAAAAAATGCATACACAACACCTTAAAACCATCCCAAAAGCTGCCAAAACAGTGCCATCAATTGACCCAAAGTACTAGTACTATAATTATTATTACTATTACAGTGACATTTATTCTGTGGCACGTTACATGTCAAAAGGGGTCACCGACTGGTACAAGAGGAGAGAGTACCCTGCCCGCGAGAGCGCACAATCTACAATGGATGGGTGAGGATACAGTAGGTCAGGGTACAGCTAGTCGTGCAGCGGTATGCTAGAGAGAGGGTTACCGCAGATTGTACGCTTGTCACAAGAAGTGGGTCTTCAGCTTCCTTTTCAAGGTTTCCATGGTAGGCAACAGTCTGATGTGTTGGGGTACAGCGTTATCACAGTAGGGGAGATGCAGGGGACAAATCTGTCGAGAGCCTATATCACGTTAAGCTTCCAGGAGCTCACAACTGAGCAGATTAACCCCTGCACCGATTAATATGAAGGCAAAATGCTTCTTTTTAATGACTGCAGGATTGGGAGGAATCAGACGCTGTAGTCTTCTGGGTTCTCTCTGTCACTGTAAATCCGTGACACCTTGTAAGCTTCAAAAAAATGTTCACAAGGTAGACAACAGCGGTGGTTGGTCTCCTAGACAACGAGCTAACTCCTTTATGATGCTTGAGGACAACATCTGCAAGTAGTTTGTATGTTCTCCCTGTGTTTGTGGGGTTTCCTTCAGGTTCTCTAGTTAAATCCTCAGTAAAAAAATCAGCCATACAGGAGTGTTCACAGTTCAAAAAATTTGTCCCTGACACCACCATTTCGGTGGCCAACAGATTGGAGATGGTGGATTTCCACCTCTTAGCTTTGTCATGTGTGGGAGGAAACAATATTTTACGTGACCACAAATGCAGGACCGAGGGCTGGCTGCTGTGCTGTGAAAGGGTGGAGTACGATGAAACGGACAAACTGCTGGACCATGAGTGAAGTGCAGGCGCAGATGTTACGGTGCATTGAGAAACTTGTGGTGTGCTGTGTGAAACAAACACAGCAGGCATGTCCACTTCCATTACAGCTGACGGGCTTTCACTCAGCCTGACTGGAGCAGGTAGAGAACCAGAGGTTCTGTGGTGGGTGACCCACGTGACAATACTTGGAATGGTAACAAAGGAGGAGGAAGAAGCAGCGGATGCGATTGATGGGGCAGCTGATGGTTGTTGAGGTCCGCTGGTCCGCATTTTATCGCAGTGAGATTGCCAGAGTAACAGATGTTTATTGCCCATGTGAAGCTTCATGCATGTAGTAGTCAAATTATTGCACTTTTAACCTTTACTGAGTTTTTTAGCATAAAATTTGCAGATAACGTGAGCTGGCTCATCCTTTGCGGTCTCAAAAGAGGCCCAGGCTAGGTAACCATTTCCGCCTCTGTGAGCTGCAGACCCGAGACCACTGCTGGTCACTGCCATGGTTGTGGCTAAGGATGCAGTGCTCCTGTGCCGTAGGTCGGAAGGTAACCTCCTCGTCTTTCTCCTCCACCTCCTCAGATGAGCTACTCAGCTGCGTTCCTCTGGGTTCACACCAAGTTGGATGTGCAACCTCATCATCATCCAATGGGATATCCCATTCCTTTCCCTCAGAGTCACTCTCCTCTTCTTCTTGCCCTGACAGCACAGTACAGTCGAGGGTCAGGAAGCTGCTCGGACCCAACTTTTTTCCCTACCACCCCTGTGTGGGGAGGAATATCTGACCCAAATAATTTTAAGCTGAGATGCAGTCTGCTATATATACCGATGTTGAGTTTATCAGGTCTGTGTACCCCTGTGTGGAGAAGAATATCTGCCCCAAACAATTTTAAGCTGAGATGCAGTCTGCTTTATATACCCATGTTGAGTTTATCAGGTCTGTGTACCTCTGTGTGGAGAACAATACCTGCACCAAAAAATTATTTTCACTAGAGTATAAATATTGCAAAGGAGACCAAAACCTCTTCCACTGCAGCCCACCCAGCACATGGAGACCCAATCAGGAGTGTTCACATTTCCCTAAATTAGGGCCTAAAACCACCGAAGTGGCATCAATTTCAGTACAGTAGAAATAGTATAATTAGGATCGACACCTCTTCCCCTACAGCCAACCTAGGAGATTGAGACCCAACCAGGACTGTTCCCATTTGAAAACAATTGGGCCTAAAACCACCAAAGTGGCATCAATTTCACTAGAGTATATGTAGTATAATGGAGACCAACACCTATTCCACTACAGCCAACCCAATAGATGGAGACCCAATCAGGATTCCCCACGTTTCAAAAAATTAGTGCATAAAATGTGCACCCGCAGCAAGAGCTGGCACATAAGCCATAGCACAGACAGCAATTCCGCAAGATCAATGCAGCACACTAAAAATTACAACATCGTCTACTCTGTACAGTCTGCAATTGGGGTGCAAAACTCCTTGGCGATCCATGACTTGTTCATCTAGATGAAAGTTAGGTGGTCAACACTTTCATGGGACAGCTAGGTGCGCTTATCCATCAGGACACCACCAGCATCGCTGAACACACGTTCTTAGAGAACGCTGGCTGCCGGGCATGAAAAAACCTCCAAGGCGTGACAGGCGAGCTCAGGCCATTCACCCATTTTTGAAGACCAAAATGTAAAAGGGTCAAAATCCTCAATGATGACATTCATATTGAGTTCTAGACAGTCCTCCACCATTCTCTCCAGTCGTCCTCCAGACTTGTACTCTGTTGTGCTGGTGCATGAGCTGGTCTAAAAAATGTGTGAAGGACTCACAGAAATTGCTTCTGCCACTTACTCTGCTGCTGCAGCTAATGTTTTGGCGTTGACAGACTCTATTGTGGGCTGCGTAACACTGATGCTTGTTTCCTCCGTCCTCTCTTGCCATACACATTCAACCGAGAGGGGATGATTATCCTCTTCATCCTCTGACAGCTGCTCGCCCATCACCTCTTCCTCCTCCATTACTTCCTCGGCTGTTGCACCTTCACTAACAGTTTGTCTGGTATCACCAAGCCCCCTCGATCGCAGGAATCCACTGTCACTTGGCATCCGCCTGTGTGATGAGAGTCTGGAACTTTGAGACATTCTCATCCCTTCCGCATCCTCCTCTTCTTCTGGGACAACCACCTTATGCCGCACACTATTCAAAGTCTTCTCCAGCATGTAGATGACCAAAATAGTGATGCTGATGATGGCATTGTTAGCGCTAACTAGTTTAGTAGCCATTTCAAAACTGTGAAGGACAGACTGAAGAGAGGAGAGGATCAGAAGAAAGGCTCCAGAAAAGAAAGGATCCCAGGGGCACGGGCAGTGCGGATGCCACCCGTGCGCCCGAATCTACCAGAAGTGGAAGGATCAGGCCGCAGAGGGGACTGGCCCCTAAGCTAGCGGAGTTCTTCAGGTCTCAGCTAGATAACCGGAGGGTGCAGGATTTCAGGTGCTGCAGCCAGCAGCCACATCTAAATCACCAAAAAGGTGGCCATAGAGGACCCAGGTGACAGAGAAGACATCGCCCAACAAGGTCACTGGCTTGGGACACTGGCTGTGAGGCTCAGGGCAGGAGGGTGCGAGCCAGCGCAGGAAGTCGACCAGAAAAGGCACACAGAACGGGGTCCCGCCAGGTGCTCTGGAATTACCTGAGGGTTTGCTGAACCCCTCCCTGAGTAGACACAGGACGACGTGGGAGGTTATACACCGGTAACTGTAACCTGGAGTCTTGGCAAACTGTGAATAAAACCCTGAAGACTGCACCCCACTGTCTCTGTGAATAATTGCTGTGCCATCACCTGCCTGCACCACACTGCAACAGCAACATCTATTACATCCCCACTACACTGCCCTTGATCTAAGCTCTACCTGTGGAGAGCTGAACCAACTCTGCTGAATTAACCCTCAACTGGTGAGGTGTGGTTTGCCATACCCCAGGGAATTTTAGTTCGGCTGCCATTCATTGAAGCCGCATACCACAGGTGGCGTCACGAACATTAAAATATAAAAACTATAATCCCCTGTAAAATCCCCCTTTTATTGACCGCCCTGGGCAACGACCGGCCCGGCTACCGAGTACCCCATGGCCCAGGGGCGCGTCATATACCTTGAACACCCAGTCTATTCCCCCTTCCACCACAACCTCTCTTTTTCCGACTCATGTTGCTCAGATACTGTGGTAGGAGCACGCTATTAGAAAAACAAAATTAGATTTTTTCCTCTGCAACAGCTCTGCACACACCTGAATTTCAGCGACACTAAATGACAAGGTAAGGTATGGCATACTGTATAACGTTACTAACTGAACAAAGTATTTTTTTTTACTGTGGATGAGGCCTGTATAACAGCAGCAGTTTGGAGTATACGCCCATCCCCTCCACTTGGTCACTACTTTCAGGTGTGTGGTTGATATAGGTAAGCTCTTACTTATATGGATATACATGTGGACCAGTGTTTGCCGTTTCAATTCACCCTAGAAGTATAGGCTAGTGTGTGGATACAAATAGCCTTGCACATACTGAAGTGGTTTCTCATTACCCCTAAGAGTGACATATCATACTAAGACAGATTTATACTTGTTCACTCTTATATTTATTGACTCCTTGATTTGTAGGGGGTGTATACATATATACAATTTACACTCTAAAACATAATGCTTTCACTATGTATCTTCCCTGCTGTGCGTCTCCATGTGTAGCCATTTTGTACTGTGCTTTGTTCACTTCCATGCCCTGTGATTGATTATTGAAATTAATAAAGATTATTGTAGTTTTATATGTTGGCCTCTAGATCGTCTTTCTTCGGTCCTTTGCTTTTCTTATGGTTGTTTGGCGATTGGCCATGACATTTAGTCCTAATATATGGTAGGAGTTTATTATTGTATTATTGTGATTGATATAAGATATATATATTGCTCTTCCTACTATTGTTCCTATGAATTTCATCTACTTCAATCTATTCTTGATTCTTAATGTGATGAAGCAAGCTCAGCCCACCTTTTCATTTAGTGGGGTTGAAATTCTGCTCTATGTAGAGTCTGCAGAGCTTCTTATTGCAGAGCATGAAAACCTTTTTTTTCTGTTGCTATTGTGATAGTGCGAGCTGTGATAGTGCGAGCTCTGTTCGCCCAGTTTTTCCTTTTTTTGGTGGGTGAAATGCAGCTGTACGCACAGTAAAACAAATCAATTTTTTTGGTTGGCAGGCAGAGTCCACAAATGTTTTTTTACTGTGGCACAGGTGATCCAGTCTGCTAAAAGCCAGATACTATTTTAGTGGCGTTGAACTTCATCTGGTTTCAGAGTAAAAGCATAATACATTTTTCTCCTACTTGGCCCAGTCCAAAAAATATATTTTCATGTGACAAACATGATACACTCTGCTATAAGCCAGCTCTACGTCAGCGGCGGTCAGAGTCAGCTGGACCCAGAGCTTATGCAGAGGAACAAAAAAAATATTTTTTGCTCTGGGTAACGTGACACAGCCAGTGAGATCTGAGTTTGAAATATTTTGGAGCATTTATTTTATGTCATACTGGCCTCATCCACAGTAAAAAAAAAAAAAAATCTTCTGTTCCTAAAGTGATACAGCAGAGGACATCTCAGTTTGAAGTAGTTTGGAGAATATTTCCTATGTTATACAGGCCTCATCCACACAAAAAAATACTTTCTTCTGTGCCTAACATTATGCACCAGGGACATCTCAGTTTGAAATTGTTCGTATCATATGTTTTATGATATATAGTCCTCATCCACAATAAAAATATACTTTCTTCTGTTACTAACATGAAAGAACAGGGGACATCTCAGTTTGAAATTGTTTGGAGAATATCTCGTAGGTTTTATCGGTCTCATGCACGCTAACACATTTCTTTTGTCTGTTAGCAACGTTATACAGCAGGCCATATCTTACCTTGTCATTTAGTGCTGTTGAAATTCAGGTGTGTGCAGAGCTATTGCACAGGAAAAAAACAAATTTTTGTTTAGTTAGTAGCGTGCTCCTACCACACAATCTGAGCAACATGAGTGGGAAAAAGAGCGGTCTCGGTGGAAGGGGAATAGGCTTGGTGTTCAAGGTGTACGTGGGGTAGGTGTTAATGTTAGTCAAAGCACTAGTGAACCAACACTGTCACATCCCATCTGAAGACAACTGACAACTTATGTTAGTGGACGGCCTACTGCACTCCCTTCCTTTGGCATCCGAACAGCGATACGCCTTGTTGATAAGGCCCAGAAAGAGCAGGTGCTCCAGTGGATGACTCTGCTTCAAGTGGCCTCTCCTCTTCTTCCTCCACCTCAACATCACACACAGTACAGTCCACACAGGTGGCACCCCGATTACCCTTGCTTCCCTCCGCGTCTCAACAGTCCAACTGCCCAACTGACTGTAGCAAACCACAGATGGGCAAGTCTGTAGAACTCTTCACCCATTCTACACCATGGGCATCAGAAGTGTACTCCAAACAGTCACAGAGTCAAGAAGAGGAGGAAAGCATCTCCACTGATGCCCAACATTTTTTTTTAGCTTGGATGCGGAGCAGGATGAAATAGTGTCTGAGCATGTTCCCTCCCCTTGTCACCAGATGTTAACCGCAGGGGAGGGAGGTGATCCCGATGAAACTCAAATACCTGAGGCTCATGCGGACTGTACTGTGCTGTCAGGGCAACAAAAGGAGAAGGGTCACTGTGAGGGCGAGGAATGGGATAACACATTGGATGATGACTAAGTTGAAGATCCTACTTGATGTGAACCCAGAGGCACACCGCCGAGTAGCTCATCTGCGGAGGTGGAGGAGGAAGACGAGGAGGTTACATTTCGCCATACAGTGCAGACACAGAGTGATGCAAGCACGAGGAGCACTGAATCCTTAGCCACAACTGTGGCTGTGGCCAGCAGCGGTCGCGGATCTGCAGCTCGCAGGGGCAGCAAGGATTGCCTAGCCTGTTCCCTTTTTGTCACTGCAAAGGAAAAGCCAACTCATGTTATCTGCAAACTTTGCAATAACAAAGTAAGTAGAGGCAAAAATTTGACTACTACATGCATGAACGCTCACATGCTCAAACAACATGCTTTACGCTGGGAATCTCACTGCACTGAAGTGCGGACCAGCGGACCTCAACAACCATCAGCTGCCCCATCAGATGCATCCGCTGCTCCTTTCTCCTCCCCTGTAACCATGCCAAGTATTGTCATCCAGGTCTCCCATCACAGAAACTCCGGTTCATTACCCGCTCCAGTCAGGCTGAGTGACAGCCCGTCAGCTGAAATGGAAGCGGACACATGCCTGCTGTGTTTGTTTCACCGAGCACACCCCATGTTTCTCAATCCACCATAACATCTGTGCCTGCACCTCACTCACGCTCCACCAGTTTGTCCAGTTCCCCATACTCCGCCCTCTCTCAGCACCGCAGCCAGCCCTCGGTCTCTCAGTTGTGGTCACGAAAAAGATTGTTTCCTCCTATGCATGACAAAGCTAAGAGGCTGTACTCCACCATCTTCAGTCTGTTGGCCACGGAAATGCTGCCTTTCCTGGTAGATACAGGCGGTTTCCGAAAGCTGATGGCTGTCGCAGTCCCCCAGTACCAGTTGCCCAGTTGCCATTACTTCTCTAAGAAAGCTGTGCCTGCGCTACACCAGCATGTCGCAGACAAAATCACCAATTCCTTGTCTAAATCTACATGTGCCATGGTGCATTGTACCACAAACACCTGGATGAGTAAGCAAGGCCAAGGGTGTCACATCTCGCTGACTGGGCACTGGGTGACTTTGGTGGCTGTGGGGGCAGGCAGAGAAGGGGTTGCTCTGCAAGTCTTGGAATGCTCAAGGCTTGCAGAAGAAACCTCTGTGCTTCCCACTTCTTCCCCTGCTTCTGTGTCCTCCACCTCCTCTAGGGCCTCCCCCTGCGCACTCAACCTCTGCCTTGACGAGACACACGTTCCAAGGGTGTGGAACGAATCCAAACCACCTCCGTACTGCGCAGTCACGGCTCATCGCAATCAGGCAGTCTTCAAATTAATATGCCTTGGAGATCGCAGTCATACAGGTGAAGAGTTGTGGGCAGCTCACCAGGCTCAGTTTAAGCAATGGCTGTCTCCACTGAACCTAGAGCCAGGGAAGGCTGTGTGCGATAACGGTATGAACCTGTTAGAAGCCATAGGCCGAGGCAAACTCACACACATGCCTTGCATGGCTCACGTCCTCAACCTGGTGGTACAGAGATTTCTCCGCCACTATCCTGGCCTTGATGAGCTGCTTCACAAAGTACAGAAGCTGTGTGCTCACTTCCGCCATTTCACTCCTCTTGTCATCGACTTGCATCGATACAGAGGTCTTTGTTCATGCCAGTTAACAGGTTGATCTGTGATGTGCCGACGCGGTGGAATTCCACTCTGCACATGTTGCAGTGAGTGTGGCAGCAACAAAAAGCTCTGACGCAGTATATCATGTCGTATAGCCTGGGCCAATACTGTACGCACGTGGGGCATATCATGTTTATGGAGTGGGAACAGATTAAGGACCTTTGCACCCTTCTACACAGTTTTGAAATGGCTACTAAACTGGTTAGCGCTGACGATGCCGTCATCACTATTCCGGTCATCTACATGCTGGAGCAGACTTTGAATAGCCTGCGGCAGGAGGTGGTGGTCTCAGAAGAAGAGGAGGATGCGGAAGGGATGAGAATGTCTCAGAGTTCCAGACTCTCATCACACAGGCAGATGCCAAGTGACGGTGGATTACTGCGACCGAGGTGGTTTGGTGATACCAGGCAAACTGTTAGTGAAGGTGCAAGAGCCAAGGAAGTAATGGAGGAGGAAGAGGTGATGGGAGAGCAGCTATCAGAGGATGAAGAGGATAATCATCCCCTCTCGGTTGAACGTAGTTGGCAGGAGGGGACGGAGGAAACAAGCATCAGTGTTATGCAGCCCACAATACAGCCTGGCTTTGGACCTCCTGGAAGAGCCCGATATATGAGTTCCTTCTTGATGCACTATCTGCAACAAGATAGGCCCTAATTTTGGGAAATGTGGAGAATCTTGATTGGGTTTCTATCCATTGGGTTGGCTATAGTAGTGGGAGATGTTTGGGCCTCCGTTAAACTACTTTTAGTCTGATGACATTGATGCCACTTCGGTGGTGTTAGGCCCTCATTTAGGGAAATGTGAACACTCCTGGTTAGCTCTCCAACTCCTGGGTTGGCTGAAATTGATTACACATTGCTAGTATCTGTCACTAATTTTTGGAAATGTGGAGAATCCAGATTGGTTCTCCATCTATTGGGTTGGCTGTAGTGGAAGAGGTTTTGGTCTCCTTTGCAATAGTTATACTGTAGTGAAATTGATGCCACTTTGGTGGTGTTAGGCCCTCATTTAGGGAAATGTGAACACTCCTGGTTAGGTCTCCATCTGTACTGGAAGAGGTGTGGGTCTTATTTACACTATTTCTACTATAGTGAAATTGATGCCACTTTGCTGGTGTCTGCTATTAATTTTTAGTATCTGCCATTAATTTTTGGAAATGTCGGGAATCCTCATTGGGTCTTCATTTATTGGATTTGGCTGTAGTGGAAGATGTTTTGGTTTCCTTTGCAATACTCATACTCTAGTGAAATTGATGCCACTTTGTTGGTGTTAGGCCCTAATTTAGGGAAATGTGAACACCCCTGGTAAATAGTGATGAGTGAACGTTCTCGCCACTGCTCGGTACTCGCCCGAGTACCACTGTGCTCGATGAGCTCGGCGCTCAACAAGTATTTCCGGGTTGTTCAGGTGGAAACTCTGGTCTCCTTCCTGCATGTTTGGCGCTCTTTAGAGAGCCAATGAACATGCAGGGATTGCCTGCCACTCATTGTAATGCCGCAGCCATGTTGGTTGTGGCATTACAGTGATTGGCTGGCTGCACAGCGTCATCAGGTGTGTATAAGACCGGGCGATGCCATGCTCGTCCCAATCTACCCCAGAATCAAGCAGAGTAGGGAGAGGTGCTGCTGCGTCAGGGAGAGTTTTGCTTGTTCATTGTTAGTATAGGCATTCCACAACATATATATCTATAATATCTATCTGAACTAACAGTCCTTCTGAGGCTAGTGTTGAGCCACCCCCGTAGTGTTCGAGTTCGGTTCGGTTCGTCGAACACCCGTATGTTCGCCGAACTGTTCGTCAAACTGTTCGTCAAACACCTTCGAACACAGTTAAAACCAATGGCAGGCAAACAAAAACACATAGAAACACATAGAAAACACCTTCAAAGGTCTCCAAAAGCTGACAAACTGCTCAGAAGACACAACTAACACATGGAAAAGTGACAAGTACATATAGTCATGCGAAAAGAAAAGAGGTGGAGGAGTAAAAGGAGGAGGAAACACAGATATAGGCATGTCATGCCCTTCTAAAACCAAAAGAGTGCGAAGTCGACACGGCCAGTCCGTTCCTGCCTGTGCCACCTCCGTGTCGCCGGGTTTGTGCCAGAGCCGCGGTGAACCCTGACGGCCAGCCCCCCTCTCCCAATACTGGTGCCTGTCCGCTGGTGGGTCGAGTAAGCCCCCCTGTGGTAGAGGCAGGTCTAAGCTTTTTAATTTAAATTGTCTCTCTAATTTGAATGAATACACTTTAAATCCTTTTACAAGGATCTATTGGAAGGCAAGTCTCATGCCAGCAGCCGCGTAATTCCAGCTCCTGGAGCGTCCACTAAAGCTGCTGCAGTTAAAAATCTTTATAAGGATCGAGCTCGGCGGTCCACCGCAAGGCGTCCTACCGCCAGTCCCAGCCCCTATGCCTTGGGGTGCCTCCCCGATGCTCTTCACTGAGTGTCCCGGGGGCCCGAACCATTTCCTTTGAAAAAATTAAGTGTCCAAACTACAGGTGGTGTAGCTTGCTTAACAGCTGGGATAATCCGCTGACTAGCAGACACTGCTACTAGGCACAAAGTATTTCCTGGGCTAGATGCAGTTAAAAATTTGTAATTAGATACTCTCGTTGGATGCTGAGAAAGCATTCCATAGAGTCTCCTGGCACGCCATATATTATTCTCTTAAAAAGCTTGGGGTAGGGGTCTAGGGGACCCTTTTATAGCCAAAATCACGGCCCTGTATCGCAATACGTCACCTAGGCTGAAGATAAATGGAACATTTTCATCACCTTTCATAATCACCAATGGGACAAGGCAGGGATGTCCTCTGTCCCCTCTCTTATACATCCTAGTGACGGAGCACCTGTTCTCATCAATTCGCCATAACCCCAATATTAGGTGGATTGAGGTGGGAGGCACCGAGTACAAGTGCTCTGCATTTGCTGATGATGTCCTAGTATATATCACTCAATCACATATATCCATCCCTGCTGTTATGGCTGAAATAGATCACTTTGTTACATGGTCAAATTTTAAAATCAATGCAGCGAAGTCTGAGGCCCTCGATGTCTCCCTCCCCAAATCCATACAGGATTCCATCCAGTCCAACTTTCCCTTTGCCTGGCCCTCACAGGGTATCAAATACTTAGGAATTCCTATTCATAGAGACCTCTCCCGTCTATGTTATCTTAATTTTGGGCCCTTTATTGAACAACTCCATACAGACCACGGTTGGCAAGTTAGAACTGTAAGATTCACTACGTGAACCACTGGTGTTTTGTGGAAAAGCACATGTACACTGTGTTCCAAATTATTATGCAAAAAGTGTTTAGGAGTAAGGGAAGAATTTGTTTGTTTGTCAGTTAAACTCATTGATGGTGATGTTTGTCAGGGCTTTTTATATCACTGTAAGCAATTGCAGACACCTGTGCTAATTAGATTTACAGGTGTGTCCAATGAAAGGCAAGACTACTTAAGAAGGCTGTCTCACATTATTAAGCAGCCTACATTTTCTGCCAAAATGGGAAAGAAAAAGGATGTGTCGGCTGCTGAGAAGCAACAAATTGTGGCGTGTTTAGGTCAAGGCATGACTACAATCAACATTGCCAAGACACTTCATCCTGATCATCGCACAATCAAGAAGTATGTAGCTGATTCACAGTACAGACGTGTGCGTGCTGATAAGGGAAAATTGAGGACTCTTTCCTACAGGCAATTACATCAGATTAAAAGAGAAGCGGCAAAAAAGCCTTGTCATAGCAGCAGACAAGTTTTTGAAGCTGCTGGTGCCTTCAACGTCCCCCGAACAACAAGATGCAGAGTCCTTCAGAGGTTTGCAGCTGTGCGTAAGCCATCCTGTCAACCTCCTCTATCCACTGCACACAAGCAGAAACGGCTACAGTGGGCCAAACAATGCATGAAGACTGACTTCAAAACTGTTTTGTTCACCGATGAGTGCCGTGCAATGCTCGATGGTCCAGATGGATGGAGTGGAGGATGGCTGGTTGATGGACACCCCATGCAAACACGGCTACGGCGCCAACAAGGAGGAGGTGGAGTAATGTTTTGGGCTGTAATCATGGGGAGAGAGATTATCGGCCCCTTTAGGATCCCTGAAGGGGTAAAGATGAACTCCATAATGTATGAGGAGTTTCTCAAACAGCACTTCCTGCCATGGTTCAAGAAGAAGAACCGTGTATTTCCGCAGCAAGATCATTTCATGCATGATAATGCCCCGTCTCATGCTGCACATAACAGATCTGCATCTCTGGCTGATATGGGCATAAAAGGGGACAAACTTATGGTGTGACCCCCATGCTCCCCTGACCTCAACCCCATTCAGAAACTCTGGAGCATCATCAAAAGGAGTGTCTATGATGGCGGGAGGCAGTTCACATCTAAGAAACTGCTCTGGGAGGGTATTCTGTCCTCATGCAAAACAATTGAAGCAGAAACCATCCAAAGCCTGACAAATTTAATAGACGAGAGAGTTCAGAAGCTCCTTTCGAACAAGGGGTCCTATGTGCAAATGTAACATCACCTAGAATAAAGTTTTTAGTTGAAAACTGTTTGATTTCAGTTTCTAATAACCTGCTAATGCTTATAATTTCAAAAATTACCATTTTTTTGGTCTTTATTAAAATGAAAAGGTTGATCGAAGAGTGTCGGGGATCTAAGAGTGTGGCAACCCAGTAGTCAGGATTACTTTGAATTCTGACAATCTGAGGGTCATGCTGCAGGTAGTCAGCAAGAAGGCACTCATGTGTCTTGCGCATCTAGGAGCCCCAAAATTATTTTCCGGGCTAGATGCAGCTAAAAATTATTATTAATTTGAAAGCTGGTGGAGCTTAGTATAGATGGCCTAATAGAATCAGTACTGCAAACTGCTATAAAGCCCAAATTATTTTCCAGCCAAGATACAGATAAACATGATTAGTAATTTTAAATCTGGTGGAGTTTAGTATAGATGGCCTAATAGAATCAGTACTGCACACTGCTACAAAGCTCAAATTATTTTCCAGCCAAGATACAGATAAACATGATTAGTAATTTGAAAGCTTAAAACGGTTGGTAGGGTGATTTTAACCAATCATCAAGCTTTTACTCTCCCCAGGATGACACAGGGGTAGAAAAGTCGTTTCGGATCCATGATTTGTTCATCTTTATGAACGTGAGTCTGTCTACATTGTCAGTGGAGAGCCGCGTGCGCTTATCTGTCAGCACACCACCAGCAGCACTAAACACACGTTCAGACAGAACGCTGGCTGCGGGGCATGACAAGATCTCCAAGGCGTAAGTGGCGAGCTCCGGCCATTTATCCAGATTGGAAGCCCAAAAAGAGCAAGGGTCCAGTGACACAGTCGTGGCTTCAATGTTTACTTGGAGATACTCCTGTACCATCGTCTCTAGGCGTTGACTATGTGTCAGACTTATTGTCTCCTGTGGCCTTGCAAAGGATGGGCTAAAAAAGTGGTGAAATGATTCTGCAAAATTGATGTTACCAGCAGATAATGTGTTTCTGTTACGTTTTGAGTGCTGAACACTCGACGGTCCCACGGTTGGCAAGTTGGAACTGTGAGATTCACTAAATGCACCACTAGTGTTTTGGGAAAAAGCACAGGTAAGATTCTGCAACAGTCTCTGCTGATACTCCTGCATGCGTGCATCTCTTTCTATGGCAGGAATAATTTCTGCAAATTTACTTTTGTACCGGGGATCTAAGAGTGTGGCAACCCAGTAGTCAGGATTATTTCTAATTCTCACAATTCGAGGGTCATGTTGCAGGTAGTGCAGCAAGAAGGCACTCATGTGTCTTGCGCATCCAGGAGCACCAAGTCTCTGTTGTGTTGGTGGCGAGGTAACAATCATGCTTCCTGCCTCTGCCGACCGTCTGGACCTTGCAGATGTTAGACCTTCCGCATGCAACTCCTGCTCCTCTACTTCCTCCACCTCCTCTTGTGCCACCACCTGACTCCGAATTCTGTTTAACATGTGCTCCAGCATGTAAATCACCGGAATAGTCATGCTGATAATGGCATCGTCAGCACTAAACATCTTCATCGCCATTTCAAAACTGTGCAGAAGGGTGCATAGGTTCCTGATCTGAGACCACTCCTCCAACATGATTTGCCCCACCTCTGGATCTCGTTGGTCCAGGCTATACGTCACAACGTATTGCACCAGGGTTTGTCGGTGCTGCCAAAGTCGCTGCAACATGTGCAGAGTTGAATTCCACCAGGTAGGCACATCGCATTTTAGCCGGTGAAGTGGCAGGCCCAACGACTTCTGTAGAGATGTAAGTCGCTGAGCTGCGGGATGCGAACGGTGGAAGTGAGTACACAGCGACTGTGCCCTCTGCAGAAGGCCATCTAGTCTGCGATATTGGGCTAAAAATTGCTGGACAACCAGGTTCAACACGTGAGCCATACAAGGCACGTGTGTGACATTGCCCCGGCGAAGGGCCGCACCCAGGTTTGCAGCATTGTCGCACACAGCCTTCCCTGGTTTCAGTTCCAGTGTAGACAACCATTCATGAAACTGGTTCTCCAGAGCTGACCACAATTCCTCAGCTATGTGACTCACATTTCCCAGACATTTCAAAGTAAAAACCGCCTGATGACGTTGAGCCCTGCTGCCAGCATAGTAAGGAGGTGTGCAGGATCCCTTCTGAGCAGTTAGAAAGCTTGTGGCATGACCAGACAGGCTTTGGGTGCAGGTGGAGGACCGAGAGGAGGTTGAGGAGGCAGAAGCAGTGGAAGAACTTTGAGATAAAGAGGATTGACGCACAACTCGTGGGGATGGCAAGACTTGGACAGCAGCCCCATGTCCTGCTGTCACCATAGTTACCCTGTGCCCAGTCAGCGACATGTAACGCCCCTGTCCATGCCTACTCGTTCAAGTGTCTGTGGTGAATTGCACCCTGTCACACACACAGTTTCTCAAAGAAGCGGTGATGTTGTGTGCGACATGCTGGTGGAGCGCAGGCACACTTTTCTTTGAGAAGTAGTGCCGACTGGGCATCTGGTACTGGGGCACTGCGACGGACATAAGGGCTCGAAAATCCTCTGTGTCCACCAGGCGGAAGGGAAGTATTTCTGTAGCCAAGAGCTTGCAGATGGTGAAATTCAACCTCTTAGCTTTCTCATGGCTAGGAGGAAATGGTCTTTTACTTGTCCACATCTGAGGGACCGAGGGCTGGCTGATGTGCTTAGACGGGGTTGAGAAGGGTGTCCCCGGCAAACTGCCTGTCTGTGAGGAAGATCCAGGCGGACATGTTAGGTTGCCTTGATCCAAAGGTGGTGCTATCGATGTCGGACAGCGCTCAACACCAGCTGATGTTACCGCCTCCAAAGAAAATGATGACCTGCCAATCACACTGGCTGTTGCGGGTAAAGAGGTGGCAGGTCTGCGTCCCAAAACAGGTGTGACTGCTGTCCCCCCAGTCACAGAGGATGAAGAGGCCGCAGATGCACAAGATGGGGCAGACGGTGGTTGGCCCGGCCGGCTAGGCAGCATTGTAGCACAGTGAGCTTCCCACTGCAACTTATGCTTCATGTCCATGTGCGGGTTCATGCATGAAGTACTCAAACTATGTATTTTTTGGCCTCTACTTAGCTTTTGTTGACAAATGTTACAGATAACACGAGTTGGGTCATCTTTATCGATCTGAAAAAATGCCCAGGCTATGCAAGGCTTAGCACCCATGCGACCTGAAGAGCCACCACGACTTGTGGTCAGAGGCAGAGTTGTGTTTGAGGATGCAGTTGTTGACGTGCTTCCAGTACTACGTCTCTGTCCAGGAAGGCGCAACCTGACCTCGTCGTCACTAGCATCCTCCTCCACCTCCTCTGCTGACCTCATCTCTTGGCTGACTGTGGGTTGACAGTAAGTGGGATCTCCAACCTCATCATCATCACCCTGTGTGTTATCACACCCATCATCCTCAGAGCCAACCTGTTCCTGCCCTGACAAAAAACTAAAGTTGTCGCTCCAATCACGTATTTGAGTCCCATCATCGTCTTCCTCATTGTCTCCACCAACAGGAGTTACAGTTTGGGAATGAGGGTCTACATTATAGTCAGAACCTTCTGCGTCTGGTCCTGGATCCGACTCATAAAGATTCTGGGCATCAGTGCAGATCATTTCCTCGTCTGGATTCACAGAAGCGCTGGAGTCGACCTCTGATTCCCAGGCTATAGTATGAGTAAACAGCTCTGCAGACTCAACCATCTGTTCTACCTCATACTCAGACGGGCAGCTGGAGACTTGGGAGCTGTGAGGAAGCAAGTGCTATTGGGGTAATACCTCTGAGGACTGGAGTATTTGTGATGCTGAAGTTGATGTGGAGGAGAGCCCACTTAAAGGAGCACTTGATATCCATTGAAGCACCTGCTGTTTTTGTGCCTCATCTGGAATTTGTAGCGATTGACGTGGCCGTAAGAAAGGGATCATATCACATTGTCATATCACATCTGCAGATGTTACTGTTGCTTTAACACCTACCCCACGGACACAACCTTTTTTCTCCTTCCCAACACGCCTATTCCCCTTTCCACCAGCAGCAGGCCTTTTTCCACTCATTTTGGTGGTTAACTAATTCACAACTCTGGAGTTGTTTGCACAAAAAAACAATGGATGGGAACCGAGCAGAGCTGAGTGGCCAAACTGTGGTATTAGGCCAAAACTATTGTCTGGGTTAGATGCAGAAAAAAATTATATTCAGTTTGCAACCTGATGGAGGTCAGTATAGATGGACTAATAGAGAAAGTCCCACACACAGCTAGAAGCCCAAATATTTTTTCAGAGCTAGATGCAGAAAAAAATTATATTCAGTTTGCAACCTGATGGAGGTCAGTATAGATGGACTAATAGAACAAGTCCCACACACTGCTAGAAGCCCAAATATTTTTTCAGAGCTAGATGCAGAAAAAAATTATATTCAGTTTGCAACCTGATGGAGGTCAGTATAGATGGACTAATAGAACAAGTCCCACACACTGCTAGAAGCCCAAATATTTTTTCAGAGCTAGATGCAGATAAAAATTATTTTGAATTTGCAACCTGATGGAGGTCAGTATAGATGGACTAATAGAATGATGCTATGCTCAAAAGGTTTTACTTCACTAGGAGCAGTAAAAAAATTGGTATTCTATACACAGGTGGTGTAGCTTGCAACACAGATTGGCTACTCCACTGACTAACACACTCTGCAATAGGCCAAAAAGGATTTGCTTTGCTAGATTTAGCCAAATGCTGTGAAAAAAACTTGCACAGCACTGGCACAGACCTGCTGTTATGTTCTGCTACCAAAGCTAAGGAAAGAGAGGATATCTGTCCCCACTATGAGACTCAGCTGAATCCCTACGATGTAACAGGGAACCTGATCCTGCGATCAGACCTGCTAAAGTCCTAATCTAGTCTGTACGAAGACCTATAGATGTGGGGAGGGAATCCCTACAAGTACTAAGGACTGGGAGGAATATGGGACACCTCCTAACAGAAATAGTAGCAGACAGACGAACAAACAAAATAGATAGAACATAGAGGTCCGTAGACCAAGCAAACTAACAGAGTTAGATACAGAGCACAGGCTAGCTAGAAAGTAGATATACAATGAAGTCCAGCAAAGCCAGAAGGGCGGAGCAGGACTAAATAGGCCAACAAGGTCATGTGACCAGCAAAGGAAAAAAAAACTAACAGCAAGGTTCTAACAGTACCCCCCCTTCTAAGAGGATCCTCCGGATCCCCTAGGACCAGGCTTATCAGGAAATCTCCTGTGAAACGCTCTGATAAGTCTGGACGCGGAAACATCATCTGACCTCACCCAAGAGTTATCCTCGGGTCCGAAACCTTTCCAGGCCACAAGATACTGCAAACTACCTCTATACCGTCTAGAGTCAAGGATGCGAGAAATTTCATATTCCCCGTCCTCCACCACCGGAGGAACAGAGGCAGAGGCGTCACCATCCGACACAACAGCTTTTTTTAACAGAGAGACATGAAAGACCGGATTAATTCTCCAGGAGGTAGGAACCTCCAACCTAACAGCAGATTGGTTGACAACCTGAAGCACCTTAAAGGGCCCTACAAACTTGGGACCCAATTTCTTAGAAGGAATCCTCAACCGCAGATTCCTAGAGGACAACCAAACCATGTCACCAACAGCGAACAAAACCTCCTGTCGTTTCCTATCAAAGTAGTCTTTAGATTTTCTGTTGGCCTCCTGAAGATTACCACGCACATCCGTCCAAACTCTTTCCAAATCACCGGAAAAATTCTCCTCCTCAGGCACGGCAGATCCCAACTTGGAGAACGACCCAAACGACGGATGTCTCCCAGAACAACAAAAAAAAGGCGAACAACCAGCAGAAGAAGATGTATGATTGTTCAGAGCAAATTCGGCAAGTGGCAGAAACTCAGACCACCCCTCTTGATTGTCTGCCACAAAACAACGCAAGAACTGCTCAACATCCTGGTTTTTCCTTTCTGTCTGGCCATTAGATTCAGGATGATATCCGGACGAAAACGACAAATGAATTCCCAACCTGTCACAAAAGGCACGCCAAAAACGAGCCACGAACTGAGGACCCCTATCAGAAACAATGTCAGTAGGAGCGCCATGAAGTCTGACAATTTCCTTGACAAAGGCCTTAGCGAGAGTTTTAGCGCAGGGCAGTTTGACGAAGGGAACCAAGTGACACATCTTGCTAAAGCGGTCCACGACCACCCAGATGACAGTAAAACCCTCAGAGGGGGGAAGGTCAGTTATAAAGTCCATAGCCAAATGTGTCCAAGGAGCACTGGGGACCTCCAAAGGACAAAGCAACCCCGCAGCAGGAGTATGTGAGGACTTAGATCTAGCACATATAGTACATTGGCGCACCCACTTAATGACTTCCTTCTGCCATCCAGGCCACCAAAAACTGCGACCCACCAGTCTCTTGGTCTCAGAGATTCCGGGATGACCTGCCAACCGAGATTCGTGACACTCAACAAACAAATCTCTCCTAAAGGTCTCAGGCACAAACAACCTCCCATGAGGAGTGCTAGATGGGGCATTCTCCTGAGCTTTAAGAATCTCATCTTCCAAAACGGAGTCTAAAGCAGCTATCACAACACCTTCTTGTAAAATGTTTTCCTCTTTCTCAGCACCGACTATGGGAGAAAAACTGCGAGACAAGGCATCCGCCTTAACATTCTTAGTACCAGGGATGTAAGTAACGGAGAAATTAAACCGCGAGAAAAACAGTGCCCACCTAGCCTGACGGGCATTCAGGCGCTTGGCAGCATCAAGATATATCAGATTTTTATGATCCGTAAGAACCTGAACGGGAAATTCCGCACCTTCCAAGAAGTGGCGCCAGTGTTCAAATGCGAGTTTAATAGCCAATAATTCCCGATTACCAATATCGTAATTCAATTCAGTCTCCGAAAATTTTTTTGAAAAAAAGGCACAGGGATGTAATCCATCCCCGTTATCCTGAGACAATACTGCGCCAACCCCCACAGAGGAAGCATCAACCTCAACCAAAAACGGCCTAGTCACATCAGGCTGCATAAGGATGGGAGCAGAGGTGAACCTCTCCTTGAGATACACAAAAGCTTCAATGGCCTCAGAAGACCACTGAACCGCATCAGCACCTTTCCTGGTGAGATCAGTCAGAGGTTTGACAATACTAGAAAAATTTTTTATGAACTTTCTATAGTAATTGGCGAAACCCAAAAACCTCTGTATCGATTTCAAACCAATAGGCCTAGGCCATTCCTGCACAGCCTGAACCTTAACCGGATCCATCTCAAAACCTTTGCTGGAGATAATGTAGCCCAAAAAACTAATTCTCTGTACAGCGAACTCACATTTCTCCAGCTTAGCAAAAAGCGAATTGTCCATTAATAACTGTAATACCTCACGCACGCTCCGCCAATGAGACTCCAGATCTGGCGAATAAATCAAAATGTCATCCAAATACACAACCACATTTTTACCGATCAAAGGTCTAAGGATGTCATTTATCAGATTCTGAAAAAATGCAGGAGCATTAGTGAGACCAAAAGGCATAACCAGATTCTCAAAATGACCCACAGGAGTGTTAAAAGCAGTCTTCCATTCATCACCCTCCTTCATGCGCAACAGATTGTATGCCCCCTTAAGGTCAATTTTAGAGAACCACTTGGCCCCCAATAACTGGTTAAACAGATCAGGAATCAATGGCAGTGGGTAAGGATTGCGTACCGTAATTTTGTTAATCTCACGAAAATCCAGACAAGGACGTAAACCGCCGTCCTTTTTTTTTACAAAAAAAAATCCAACCGCCACAGGAGACTTAGAGGGCCTAATGTGACCGGCGGCCAAGCTTGTCTTTATGTATTCCTCCAAAGCCTTCCTCTCAGGAATAGTAAGGTTAAATAAACGACTCTTAGGAAGAGTCGCTCCAGGGACAAATTCAATAGAACAATCATAGTCTCTATGGGGAGGCAAAACCTGCGATTCCTTCTCAGAAAAAACTCTCCAAAAATCCTGAATAGGAACAGGCAATTCTCCCCTATCCAAAGCTGCAATACGCCCGTTACAACACTTGTCATAACATTTATGGCTCCAGGATTTAATTTCACTGGTAGACCAATCCAGTACAGGATTGTGAAATTTTAACCAGGGCAAACCCAATATTACTGGAGAAGGCAAGTTATTCAACACTACCAAATCCAATTTCTCATGGTGAACACCATTAATAGTGAGAGGAAATTCACTGACCTTGAGAGTAATATTCTTCAAAGGGGAGCCATCCACAGAAACCACAGCAATGGGGGATGATAAAGGTTCAGGTTTTAAATTGAGTTTTTCCACGAATCCCCCATCAATTACATTCAGTGTAGACCCGCAATCAACAAACACCCGAAATTCCATTAATTTTTCCTGAGCAATCGTGGAAGCAGCTAAAAATATACCCTTGGAATTTAAACAGGCAATACGGGCGTGACTGACCATTTTTTTTTCTTTCTTCATACGAAGCTCACAGCCTTTAATCATATGACCAGATTTTCCGCAGTAGAAACACAAGCCTTGCGAAAAACGACGGTCTTTTTCTTGAGAGCGAGGTGCCACCGATCCAATCTCCATCGGTTCACCACTGTTAGTACACACATTATCATAACCAGAAACTGACATAGCAGAGGATTTGCTCTCATTAACCCTAGCACGCAGTCTTCTATCCACCCGTATAGCTAATTGCATAGCCTGTTGCAAATCTTCAGGTGTAGGATAAGCAATTAGCAGGTCTTTAACCCTTTCACTGAGCCCAGCAAGAAATAGACTTTTCAGAGCAGAATCGTTCCACCCTGTTTGAGTGGACCAACGACGAAAATGTGTACAATATTTTTCCACATTACCCGATCCTTGTTTTAGACGTCTCAACTCAGTCTCAGCTGATGCAACACGGTCAGGATCATCATATAATAGTCCCAAAGCAGAAAAAAAACTATCCACTGATCTGAAGCATGAATCACTAGGTTGCAAAGAAAAGGCCCACTCCTGAGGCTCTTTGCGCAAAAGTGACATTATGAACCCTACGCGCTGGGATTCATCCCCAGAGGACTTAGGTCTCAAACGAAAATACAATAAGCAAGCATTTTTAAATGAAAAAAATTCTCGGTGTTCACCAAAAAACAAATCCGGCAAACATACCTTAGGCTCCAAGAAATGTGCTCCAGGACAGTTACTCACGTGCTGACGGAGCTCGGCCACCTCCAGAGAGAGTCCCTGCAGGCGATGAACCAAATCCTGAACCGACACCATGATGGAACAGAAAAATCTTTCCTTAGAGAATTTGCTGGCTGGACTTACTGTTATGTTCTGCTACCAAAGCTAAGGAAAGAGGGGAGATCTGTCCCTACTATGAGACTCAGCTGAATCCCTACGATGTAACAGGGAACCTGATCCTGCGATCAGACCTGCTAAAGTCCTAATCTAGTCTGTACGAAGACCTATAGATGTGGGGAGGGAATCCCTACAAGTACTAAGGACTGGGAGGAATATGGGACACCTCCTAACAGAAATAGTAGCAGACAGACGAACAAACAAAATAGATAGAACATAGAGGTCCGTAGACCAAGCAAACTAACAGAGTTAGATACAGAGCACAGGCTAGCTAGAAAGTAGATATACAATGAAGTCCAGCAAAGCCAGAAGGGCGGAGCAGGACTAAATAGGCCAACAAGGTCATGTGACCAGCAAAGGAAAAAAAACCTAACAGCAAGGTTCTAACAGTACCCCCCCTTCTAAGAGGATCCTCCGGATCCCCTAGGACCAGGCTTATCAGGAAATCTCCTGTGAAACGCTCTGATAAGTCTGGACGCGGAAACATCATCTGACCTCACCCAAGAGTTATCCTCGGGTCCGAAACCTTTCCAGGCCACAAGATACTGCAAACTACCTCTATACCGTCTAGAGTCAAGGATGCGAGAAATTTCATATTCCCCGTCCTCCACCACCGGAGGAACAGAGGCAGAGGCGTCACCATCCGACACAACAGCTTTTTTTAACAGAGAGACATGAAAGACCGGATTAATTCTCCAGGAGGTAGGAACCTCCAACCTAACAGCAGATTGGTTGACAACCTGAAGCACCTTAAAGGGCCCTACAAACTTGGGACCCAATTTCTTAGAAGGAATCCTCAACCGCAGATTCCTAGAGGACAACCAAACCATGTCACCAACAGCGAACAAAACCTCCTGTCGTTTCCTATCAAAGTAGTCTTTAGATTTTCTGTTGGCCTCCTGAAGATTACCACGCACATCCGTCCAAACTCTTTCCAAATCACCGGAAAAATTCTCCTCCTCAGGCACGGCAGATCCCAACTTGGAGAACGACCCAAACGACGGATGTCTCCCAGAACAACAAAAAAAAGGCGAACAACCAGCAGAAGAAGATGTATGATTGTTCAGAGCAAATTCGGCAAGTGGCAGAAACTCAGACCACCCCTCTTGATTGTCTGCCACAAAACAACGCAAGAACTGCTCAACATCCTGGTTTTTCCTTTCTGTCTGGCCATTAGATTCAGGATGATATCCGGACGAAAACGACAAATGAATTCCCAACCTGTCACAAAAGGCACGCCAAAAACGAGCCACGAACTGAGGACCCCTATCAGAAACAATGTCAGTAGGAACGCCATGAAGTCTGACAATTTCCTTGACAAAGGCCTTAGCGAGAGTTTTAGCGCAGGGCAGTTTTACGAAGGGAACCAAGTGACACATCTTGCTAAAGCGGTCCACGACCACCCAGATGACAGTAAAACCCTCAGAGGGGGGAAGGTCAGTTATAAAGTCCATAGCCAAATGTGTCCAAGGAGCACTGGGGACCTCCAAAGGACAAAGCAACCCCGCAGCAGGAGTATGTGAGGACTTAGATCTAGCACATATAGTACATTGGCGCACCCACTTAATGACTTCCTTCTGCCATCCAGGCCACCAAAAACTGCGACCCACCAGTCTCTTGGTCTCAGAGATTCCGGGATGACCTGCCAACCGAGATTCGTGACACTCAACAAACAAATCTCTCCTAAAGGTCTCAGGCACAAACAACCTCCCATGAGGAGTGTTAGATGGGGCATTCTCCTGAGCTTTAAGAATCTCATCTTCCAAAACGGAGTCTAAAGCAGCTATCACAACACCTTCTTGTAAAATGTTTTCCTCTTTCTCAGCACCGACTATGGGAGAAAAACTGCGAGACAAGGCATCCGCCTTAACATTCTTAGTACCAGGGATGTAAGTAACGGAGAAATTAAACCGCGAGAAAAACAGTGCCCACCTAGCCTGACGGGCATTCAGGCGCTTGGCAGCATCAAGATATATCAGATTTTTATGATCCGTAAGAACCTGAACGGGAAATTCCGCACCTTCCAAGAAGTGGCGCCAGTGTTCAAATGCGAGTTTAATAGCCAATAATTCCCGATTACCAATATCGTAATTCAATTCAGTCTCCGAAAATTTTTTTGAAAAAAAGGCACAGGGATGTAATCCATCCCCGTTATCCTGAGACAATACTGCGCCAACCCCCACAGAGGAAGCATCAACCTCAACCAAAAACGGCCTAGTAACATCAGGCTGCATAAGGATGGGAGCAGAGGTGAACCTCTCCTTGAGATACACAAAAGCTTCAATGGCCTCAGAAGACCACTGAACCGCATCAGCACCTTTCCTGGTGAGATCAGTCAGAGGTTTGACAATACTAGAAAAATTTTTTATGAACTTTCTATAGTAATTGGCGAAACCCAAAAACCTCTGTATCGATTTCAAACCAATAGGCCTAGGCCATTCCTGCACAGCCTGAACCTTAACCGGATCCATCTCAAAACCTTTGCTGGAGATAATGTAGCCCAAAAAACTAATTCTCTGTACAGCGAACTCACATTTCTCCAGCTTAGCAAAAAGCGAATTGTCCATTAATAACTGTAATACCTCACGCACGCTCCGCCAATGAGACTCCAGATCTGGCGAATAAATCAAAATGTCATCCAAATACACAACCACATTTTTACCGATCAAAGGTCTAAGGATGTCATTTATCAGATTCTGAAAAAATGCAGGAGCATTAGTGAGACCAAAAGGCATAACCAGATTCTCAAAATGACCCACAGGAGTGTTAAAAGCAGTCTTCCATTCATCACCCTCCTTCATGCGCAACAGATTGTATGCCCCCTTAAGGTCAATTTTAGAGAACCACTTGGCCCCCAATAACTGGTTAAACAGATCAGGAATCAATGGCAGTGGGTAAGGATTGCGTACCGTAATTTTGTTAATCTCACGAAAATCCAGACAAGGACGTAAACCGCCGTCCTTTTTTTTTACAAAAAAAAATCCAGCCGCCACAGGAGACTTAGAGGGCCTAATGTGACCGGCGGCCAAGCTTGTCTTTATGTATTCCTCCAAAGCCTTCCTCTCAGGAATAGTAAGGTTAAATAAACGACTCTTAGGAAGAGTCGCTCCAGGGACAAATTCAATAGAACAATCATAGTCTCTATGGGGAGGCAAAACCTGCGATTCCTTCTCAGAAAAAACTCTCCAAAAATCCTGAATAGGAACAGGCAATTCTCCCCTATCCAAAGCTGCAATACGCCCGTTACAACACTTGTCATAACATTTATGGCTCCAAGATTTAATTTCACTGGTAGACCAATCCAGTACAGGATTGTGAAATTTTAACCAGGGCAAACCCAATATTACTGGAGAAGGCAAGTTATTCAACACTACCAAATCCAATTTCTCATGGTGAACACCATTAATAGTGAAAGGAAATTCACTGACCTTGAGAGTAATATTCTTCAAAGGGGAGCCATCCACAGAAACCACAGCAATGGGGGATGACAAAGGTTCAGGTTTTAAATTGAGTTTTTCCACGAATCCCCCATCAATTACATTCAGTGTAGACCCGCAATCAACAAACACCCGAAATTCCATTAATTTTTCCTGAGCAATCGTGGAAGCAGCTAAAAATATACCCTTGGAATTTAAACAGGCAATACGGGCGTGACTGACCATTTTTTTTTCTTTCTTCATACGAAGCTCACAGCCTTTAATCAAATGACCAGATTTTCCGCAGTAGAAACACAAGCCTTGCGAAAAACGACGGTCTTTTTCTTGAGAGCGAGGTGCCACCGATCCAATCTCCATCGGTTCACCACTGTTAGTACACACATTATCATAACCAGAAACTGACATAGCAGAGGATTTGCTCTCATTAACCCTAGCACGCAGTCTTCTATCCACCCGTATAGCTAATTGCATAGCCTGTTGCAAATCTTCAGGTGTAGGATAAGCAATTAGCAGGTCTTTAACCCTTTCACTGAGCCCAGCAAGAAATAGACTTTTCAGAGCAGAATCGTTCCACCCTGTTTGAGTGGACCAACGACGAAAATGTGTACAATATTTTTCCACATTACCCGATCCTTGTTTTAGACGTCTCAACTCAGTCTCAGCTGATGCGACACGGTCAGGATCATCATATAATAGTCCCAAAGCAGAAAAAAAACTATCCACTGATCTGAAGCATGAATCACTAGGTTGCAAAGAAAAGGCCCACTCCTGAGGCTCTTTGCGCAAAAGTGACATTATGAACCCTACGCGCTGGGATTCATCCCCAGAGGACTTAGGTCTCAAACGAAAATACAATAAGCAAGCATTTTTAAATGAAAAAAATTCTCGGTGTTCACCAAAAAACAAATCCGGCAAACATACCTTAGGCTCCAAGAAATGTGCTCCAGGACAGTTACTCACGTGCTGACGGAGCTCGGCCACCTCCAGAGAGAGTCCCTGCAGGCGATGAACCAAATCCTGAACCGACACCATGATGGAACAGAAAAATCTTTCCTTAGAGAATTTGCTGGCTGGACTTACTGTTATGTTCTGCTACCAAAGCTAAGGAAAGAGGGGAGATCTGTCCCTACTATGAGACTCAGCTGAATCCCTACGATGTAACAGGGAACCTGATCCTGCGATCAGACCTGCTAAAGTCCTAATCTAGTCTGTACGAAGACCTATAGATGTGGGGAGGGAATCCCTACAAGTACTAAGGACTGGGAGGAATATGGGACACCTCCTAACAGAAATAGTAGCAGACAGACGAACAAACAAAATAGATAGAACATAGAGGTCCGTAGACCAAGCAAACTAACAGAGTTAGATACAGAGCGAAGGCTAGCTAGAAAGTAGATATACAATGAAGTCCAGCAAAGCCAGAAGGGCGGAGCAGGACTAAATAGGCCAACAAGGTCATGTGACCAGCAAAGGAAAAAAAACCTAACAGCAAGGTTCTAACACCTGCCTGGCAAAAACTGATAGGAACTGATGTAACCTAGTCCTGAAAAGGACTGCAATTACAATTAGTCTTTACTCCCACAATCTATCTATTTAAGAGCACAGACCTGCCTGATAAAAGTCGTAGGAAATGCTGTAACCTAGTCCTTAAAAGGACTGCAATCACAACTATTCCCTACTCCCAAGCTATCTGTAGATTTGTGCGAAAATTGGCTTGAAATTAACAAGGTATAGCGCACACAGCAACAGCGGTGTCGTCTAACACGCAGCTGCAGCAGTGAGAAAATGGTGGCGACGGGGAAAATGGTTTGGTCTTATAGGGCAAGGACATGTGACATACACAGCCAATGACACATGCCCTTGCTTGTGTGAAAAAAAGCACTTCGCTCCGTGTGTGCGCTGCTGATAGGCTGACAGATTGCACCTCCCCACTGTAAATGCGGGAAAGAGAAAAAAAATGGAGATCTTCATTATTCCTGCAGAGATCCATCCCCTGCCCCTCCCCCCGCCCCGCTGTACACTCAAACTGCGTATTAACATTCATTTTCAGCATTACTGAGAAAAAATCCAGTTATGATTTTGGTGCACGAACAGTTATCGAACATAACCTCGAACAGCCGAATTTTTTTCAAATCGTTCGTGTTCGCCGAATGGCTCGAACACCGCCCAAAACAGCTCGAATTTGAGATTGGCGAACAGTTCGAGTCGAACAACGCTCATCTCTAGTAGGGACAACTGAACGCTGCACTGGGACAAGAACATGGATGTGATTGTTGCAAGTCTGCAACGACAGGAGCACGGCGGGAGGCATCTTCGCATGCACCAAGGATCACTTATGATGGGCACACTTTTAGGAAGTGACCTACGAGTCAGAGATGCTTCCGGGTGTCTTCCAAATGCTGTTCCTATGTCTTTTTAGCACTGTATGCATGTGTCTGATGATGTGTCACACAGCACATGGCCAGATAAGGTTGTAAATTGTTAAAATGACATTTCCCAGTGAATGCATTTGTCTTTGTTGAAAGCAAAGCAAAAGTGCAAAAACGCATCAAAAACGCTACGTGTGAACATAGCCCAAGGTGTGGAGGAGCATTTTTGTTTTTGGTTATTTATTTTGCCTTATACACAAGTCATTACCCTGGAAAGGATGTTCCTTAATATATTTCCCAGGAAAATTCATTTTGGTTTAGTTTTTGTATGTTTTATTGTGAGTCTTTAAAAATGGTGCAATACCTCCGACAACATTGTTGACAGCAGTGATCTGGAAGTCATAGATGCTTCCAGGGGTCTTCCCCTTGCTGATCCCATGTCATTTGAGCACTGTTTCCATCGATTTGGACAATTTTTAGGCCCTTTGTAGACCGCGGGGGGGAAAAATGCTCGAGTTTCCCATTGACTTACATTGGGCTCCTTACTCAATCCGAGCACTAGAGCATTCCAATTTGCTCGAACCGAACAACGAGTACCCGAGCATTTTAGTGCTCTCTCATCACTACTAGTTAGGTCTCAATCTCCTGGGTTGGTCATAGTGGAAAAGGTTTTGGTCTCAACACTACTGGTTAGGTCTCAATCTCCTGGGTTGGTCGTAGTGGAAAAAGTTTTGGTCTCCATCTATTTGTATAGTTATACTGTAGTGAAATTAATTAATTGGTGCAGATATTGTTCTCCACAAAGTGGTACATAAACATGATAAACTCAAAATTGGTTTTCAATAAACAACCATCAGCTCCCCCATCAAATGCATCTGATGCTTCCTCCCCTCCTCTGTTACTGTTTTGCCAAGTATTTAAAGGTCTCGGATATGGCTTTAAAGAAGGCGATTAATTTTTATTATAATTAAACGGTTACAGAAAATAGGAAATAGTGCGATATTGTTTACACTTTTGCATAATATAAATCACAAAGGTAAAGTACTTACAGTGCACACTATACAGGAAAAACTTTACCAGGAGCAACATACATCATCTGTCTGGGAAACATCAGCTGTGAGAAGCAAAAAGCAAAGACAGAGAAAAGTCCTGGGATGAATCCACACTGCGACGTCAAGGCGTCCCCTTTTAGTCCACAGGTCAACAGGCTTCTGTCTTAGCTGAAAACGTCAATAGCTTATATCTTATGTGAAAACAAATGCTTGCGTATCCAAATGTTACACAAATTCTGACAGGTTATAGTTGTTCGATATAGTATCTTTCTTCTAAGTAGTGTTGAGCCACCCCCGTAGTGTTCGAGTTCGGTTCGGTTCGTCGAACACCCGTGTGTTCGCCGAACTGTTCGTCGAACACCTTCGAACACCGTTAAAACCAATGGCAGGCAAACAAAAACACATAGAAACACATAGAAAACACCTTCAAAGGTGTCCAAAAGCTGACAAACTGCTCAGAAGACACAACTAACACATGGAAAAGTGACAAGTACATATAGTCATGCGAAAAGAAAAGAGGTGGAGGAGTAAAAGGAGGGGGAGACACAGATATAGGCATGTCATGCCCTTCTAAAATCCAAAAAGTGAGAAGCCGACACGACCAGTCCGTTCCTGCCCGTGCCACCTCCGTGTCGCCGGGTTTGTGCCAGAGCCGCGGTGGATCCTGATGGCCAGCCCCCCTCTCCCAATACTGGTGCCTGTCCACTGGTGGGTCGAGCGAGCCCCCCTGTGGTGGAGGCAGCTCTAAGCTTTTTAATTTAAATTGTCTCTCTAATTTGAATGAATACACTTTAAATCCTTTTACAAGGATCTATTGGAGGGCAAGTCTGATGCCAGCAGCTGCGTAATTCCAGCTCCACTAGCGTCCACTAAAGCTGCTGCAGTTAAAAAGCTTTTATAAGGATTGAGCTCGGCGGTCCACCGCAAGGCGTCCTACCGCCAGTCCCAGCCCCTATGCCTTGGGGTGCCTCCCCGATGCTCTTCACTGAGTGTCCCGGGGGCCCGAACCATTTCTTTGAAAAAACTAAGTGTCCAAACTACAGGTGGTGTAGCTTGCTTAACAGCTGAGATAATCCGCTGACTAGCAGACACTGCTACTAGGCACAAAGTATTTCCTGGGCTAGATGCAGTTAAAAATTTGTAATTAGATACTCTCGTTGGATGCTGAGAAAGCATTCCATAGAGTCTCCTGGCACGCCATATATGATTCTCTTAAAAAGCTTGGGGTAGGGGTCTAGGGGACCCTTTTATAGCCAAAATCACGGCCCTGTATCGCAATACGTCACCTAGGCTGAAGATAAATGGAACTGAGGGCTCGGTTGCTACAGAGGTATTGCACCTCACCCAGAGGTGTGATATCTCACTCTCAGGTAAGGATGTAGTGTGGATCAGGACCCGACACCTGCATGCATTACACCACATTGCTGTGGGGCAGGGCGACCAATATGCCCCTGAGATGGGCACGACAGTCCCTGTCCCTGGCTGGAGTGGGGGGAGGGAACACTGAGGAAGGGGAACCCTGTAGTGCAGGAGCAGGGAGGAAGCAGTTCCTGGGTGCATTGAGAAGGGAGTATAAAAGGTGGGCACCATCTTAGTTCAGTGCAGAGAAGTCTGAGCAGAAGTGGCAGGGAGCAGGGGCTCTGCATGAGCTCTGCTCCGGAGGCGGGACTAGTAACAGAGGCCCAGGCCTGGAAGAGGGAGAAGGAAGGAAGAGGAGCGGAGAAGGCTCCAGGAACGAGGAATGAAGGGATCCCAGGGGTGCGGACGGGCGAGTCGCCACCGCACGCCCGAATCCACCTGCGTGGAGGGGTCAGGCCAAAGGGGGAGACCGGTCCCCGAAACTAGTGGAGGCAGGAAACGACCCTCAGCTAGAAACAGGAGGCTGTGACATTTTATGTGGCGCAGCCCCTCGCTACACCCGCTAGGAAGGCACCACATAGGGTCAGGGAAACTGGCGCCAAGTTTACCAAGAGGAGGCCCGAGGCAGCCGGACAGAAGGGTTGGTAAGAAAGGCCAGACAAAGGACACACAAAGGGGGTCCTGTGAAGCGCTCCAAAGTTATCTGGGAGTTGTCTGAGCCCCTCACCTGGTGAGCACAGTACGACGTGGGCAGCCGTTACCTGCAGACGTGGTCTGGATAATAAGAACTGTGAGTAAAGGCCCTGGACTGCATCACTGACTCCGTGTCGTTACTGCTGCTGCCATGCACCATCACCCCCATCCTCCGCATACACTGCCCTGAGGCTATACTCCTCCCGTGGGGAGTTATGCTACGCTCTGCTGCACCCACAACACTAGCCTCAGCGGTCTGCCCTGGAGCGGCGGTTCACTCTGACCGCAATCCACGGGTGGCGTAGTCGGACATTTAAACATCAAAACCACATAAATAGTTCCGCCACTGGTTTGACCGCCCTGAGCCACGGAACCGGGTCGCCGCCACGGAGACTACAACCACCAGCATCCACCAAAAAGGGTCCGGCTCCGGGTGTCCCAAGGCCCAGGGGGTGCGTCAGAACATTTTCACCACCTTTCACAATCACCAATGGGACAAGGCAGGGATGTTCTCTGTCCCCTCTCTTATACATCCTAGTGACGGAGCACCTGCTCTCATCAATTCGCCATAACCCCAATATTAGGTGGATTGAGGTGGGAGGCACCGAGTACAAGTGCTCTCTATTTGCTGATGATGTCCTAGTATATATCACTCAATCACATATATCCATCCATGCTGTTATGGCTGAAATAGATCACTTTGTTACATGGTCAAATTTTAAAATCAATGCAGCGAAGTCTGAGGCCCTCGATGTCTCGCTCCCCAAATCCATATAGGATTCCATCCAGTCCAACTTTCCCTTTGCCTGGCCCTCACAGGGTATGAAATACTTAGGAATTCCTATTCATAGAGACCTCTCCCATCTATGTTATCTTAATTTTGGGCCCTTTATTGAACAACTCCATACAGACCACGGTTGGCAAGTTAGAACTGTAAGATTCACTACGTGAACCACTGGTGTTTTGTGGAAAAGCACATGTACACTGTGTTCCAAATTATTATGCAAAAAGTGTTTAGGAGTGATAAGGGAAGAATTTGTTTGTTTGTCAGTTAAACTCATTGATGGTGATGTGTGTCAGGGCTCTTTATATCACTGTAAGCAATTGCAGACACCTGTGCTAATTAGTTTGGCAGGTGTGTCCAATGAAAGACAAGACTACTTAAGAAGGCTGTCTCACATTATTAAGCAGCCTACATTTTCTGCCAAAATGGGAAAGAAAAAGGATGTGTCGGATGCTGAGAAGCAACAAATTGTGGAGTGTTTAGATTCTCAAAGCACAATCGTTAACAATCCCGAAAAGTAGGAAGAATGGGAAGCATTTAAGGAAACCAGGATGGATGAACACAGAACTTAAACACATGCTAAAAAGAAAGAAAGAAATGTTTATTAAATGGAGAGAGGGAGGCATATCTAAAGAAGATTATAATGCAGTCTGCAGATCCTGCAGGGCACGTATCAGGTTAGCTAAAGCTGACAATGAATTAAGGCTTGCAAGAGATGTCAAAAGCAATAAAAAAGGATTTTGGGGGTATGTCAAAAGTAAAAGAAAAGTCAAAGATGCTATAGGATTTTTACAGGATGAAAATGGAGAAATGGTAAGAGAGGATGTTGAGAAGGCCGAACTTTTTAATTCCTATTTTGCATCTGTTTTCTCTCAGAAAGAAAATGTAACATCAACTGATCTTCACTGTCCTTTTAAAGGAATAGAGGAATCCAAGTTATCAGTAAACAGAAAGATTGTGAGGGAATATTTAGCTAACATAAATGAGTTCAAGTCTCCAGGTCCAGATGAATTACACCCCAGAGTACTGAAGGAGATTGTAGAAGAAATTTTAGAACCACTCTCCATAATCTTTGAAAATTCTTGGAGAACAGGAGAAGTCCCAGAAGACTGGAGAAGAGCAAATGTTGTTCCTATCTTCAAAAAGGGGAAGAAGGTGGACCCAGGGAACTATAGGCCGGTGAGTCTGACTTCTATACCAGGAAAGATCTTTGAACAAATTATTAAACAACATGTATGTAAGTACATGGATAAGAATGAAGTGATTAACCAGAGTCAGCATGGGTTTGTACCTAACAAGTCATGTCAGACTAACTTAATTTCCTTCTATGACAGAATCACTGACTGGGTGGATCAGGGAAATGCTGTAGATATAGTATATCTTGACTTCAGCAAAGCATTTGACAAAGTATCTCACACCATCCTTATTGAAAAAATGACCAATTATGCAATGGACCAGGCAACTGTTAGGTGGATTCATAACTGGCTTAGTGATCGGACTCAAAGGGTGGCTGTAAATGGCTTCACATCCAGCTGGATGAATGTCTCAAGTGGGGTACCACAGGGCTCCGTCCTGGGACCTGTATTGTTCAACATCTTTAGCAATGATTTAGATGAAGGAATTGAGGGTAAACTGATTAAATTTGCTGATGACACAAAGCTAGGAGGGATAGCTAATACTAGAGAAGAGAGAGAGAGGATTCAAAAAGACCTAAATAAACTGGAGCAGTGGGCAGCAACCAACAGAATGGTTTTTAACAGGGAAAAATGCAAAGTACTACATCTGGGCAATAAAAATGAAAAAAGCATATACAGAATGGGAGGAATAGAGCTAAGCAACAGTACATGTGAAAAAGACTTAGGTATACTAATAGATCATAGACTGAACATGAGTCAACAGTTTGATGCAGCAGCAAAAAAGGCAAATACAATTCTGGGATGTATTAACAGAAGCATACAGTCTAGATCACGTGAAGTCATTATCGGTCTTTACTCCTCTTTGGTCAGACCTCATCTGGAATACTGTGTACAGTTTTGGGCACCACATTTTAAAAAAGACATAGACAAACTGGAGCAAGTTCAGAGAAGAGCGACCAGAATGGTGACTGGTCTGCAAACCATGTCCTATGAGGAACGGTTGCAGGATTTGGGAATGTTTAGCTTGCAAAAAAGAAGACTGAGATGAGACTTAATAGCTGTCTACAAATATGTCAAGGGCTGTCACATTGTAGAAGGATCATCTTTATTCTCATTTGCACAAGGAAAGACTAGAAGCAATGGGATGAAACTAAATGGGAGGAGACACAGATTAGATATTAGAAAAAACTTTTTGACAGTTAGGGTGATTAATGAGTGGAACAGGCTGCCACGAGAGGTGGTGAGTTCCCCTTCAATGGACGTCTTCAAACAGAGGCTGGACAGACATCTGTCTGAGATGATCTAGTGAATCCTGCTTTGAGCAGGGGGTTGGACCAGATGACCCAGGAGGTCCCTTCCAACTCTACCATTCTATGATTCTATGATTCTAAGGCATGACTACAATCAACATTGTGCGATGATCAGGATGAAGTGTCTTGGCAATCAAGAAGTATGTAGCTGATTCACAGTACACACGTGTGCGTGCTGATACGGGCAAATTGAGGACTCTTTCCTACAGGCAATTACGTCAGGTTGAAAGAGCAGCGGCAAAAAAGCCTTGTCATAGCAGCAGACAAGTTTTTGAAGCTGCTGGTGCCTCCAATGTCCCCCGAACAACAAGATGCAGGGTCCTTCAGAGGTTTGCAGCTGTGCATACGCCATCCTGTCGACCTCCTCTATCCACTTCACACAAGCAGAAACGGCTCCAGTGGGCCAAACATTACATGAAGACTGATTTCAAAACTGTTTTGTTCACGGATGAGTGCCGTGCAGCGCTCGATGGTCCAGATAGATGGAGTGGAGGATGGCTGGTTGATGGACACCCCACGCAAACACGGCTACAGCGCCAACAAGGAGGAGGTGGAGTAATGTTTTGGGCTGGAATCATGGGGAGAGAGATTGTCGGCCCCTTTAGGATCCCTGAAGGCGCTAAAGATGAACTCCATAATGTATGTGGATTTTCTCAAACAGCACTTCCTGCCATGGTTCAAGAAGAAGAACCGTGTATTTCACAGCAAGATCATTTTTTTGCATGATAATGCACCATCTCATGCTGCACATAAAACATCTGCATCTCTGGCTGATATGGGCATAAAAGGGGACAAACTTATGGTGTGACCCCCATGCTCCCCTGACCTCTACCCCATTCAGAACCTTTGGAGCATCATTAAAAGGAGTGTCTATGATGGCGGGAGGCAGTTCACATCTAAGCAACAGCTCTGGGAGGGTATTCTGTCCTCATGCAAAACAATTGAAGCAGAAACCATCCAAAACCTGACAAATTCAATGGACGAGAGAGTTCAGAAGCTCCTTTCGAACAAGGGGTCCTATGTGAAAATGTAACATCACCTAGAATAAAGTTTTGAGTTGAAAACTGTTTGATTTCAGTTTCTGACAACCTGCTAATGCTTACAATTTCAAAAATGACCATTTTTTTGGTCTTTATTAAAATGAAAAGGTTGATCGAAAAGTTTGGGGGATCTAAGAGTGTGGCAACCCAGTAGTCATGATTACTTCGAATTCTGACAATATGAGGGTCATGCTGCAGGTAGTGCAGCAAGAAGGCACTTATGTGTCTTGCGCATCTCGGAGCCCCAAAATTATTTTCCGGGCTAGATGCAGCTAAAAATTATTATTAATTTTAAATCTGGTGAAGCTTTAGTATAGATGGCCTAATAGGATCAGTGCTGCACACTGCTACAAAGCCCAAATTATTTTCCAGTCAAGATACAGATAAACATAATTAGTAATTTTAAATCTGGTGGAGCTTATTATAGATGGCCTAATAGAATCAGTGCTGCACACTGCTACAAAGCCCAAATTATTTTCCAGCCAAGATACAGATAAACATGATTAGTAATTTGAAAGCTTAAAACGGTTGGTAGGGTGATTTTAACCAATCATCAAGCTTTTACTCTCCCCAGGATGACACAGGGGTAGAAAAGTCGTTTCGGATCCATGATTTGTTCATCTATATGAACGTGAGTCTGTCTACATTATCAGTGGAGAGCCGCGTGCGCTTATCTGTCAGCACACCACCAGCAGCGCTGAACACACGTTCAGACAGAACGCTGGCTGCGGGGCATGACAAGATCTCCAAGGCGTAAGTGGCTAGCTCCGGCCATTTATCCAGATTGGAAGCCCAAAAAGAGCAAGGGTCCAGTGACACAGTCATGGCTTCAATGTTTACTTGGAGATACTCCTGTACCATCGTCTCTAGGCGTTGGCTATGTGTCAGACTTCTTGTCTCCTGTGGCCTTGCAAAGGATGGGCTAAAAAAGTGGTGAAATGATTCCGCAAAATTGATGTTACCAGCAGATACTGTGGTTCTGTTACGGTTTGAGTGCTGAACACTTGACGGTCCCACGGTTGGCAAGTTGGAACTGTGAGATTCACTACGTGCACCACTGGTATTTTGTGGAAAAGCACATGTAAGATTCTGCAACAGTCTCTGCTGATACTCCTGCATGCGTGCATCCCTTTCTATGGCAGGAATAATTTCTGCAAATTTACTTTTGTACCGGGGATCTAACAGTGTGGCAACCTAGTAGTCAGGATTATTTCTAATTCTCACAATTCAAGGGTCATGTTGCAGGTAGTGCAGCAAGAAGGCACTCATGTGTGCTGCGCATCCAGGAGCACCAAGTCCCTGTTGTGTTGGTGGCGAGGTAACAATCATGCTTCCTTCCTCTGTCCTCTCCCCCCAACCTCGCACAACAGAAATGTGATCAAGGTCTCCCTCATCTGATGAGTATTCCATCAGTTCGTCCTCCACTTCTTCCTGGGCTCCTGCACCTTCCTCACTAGTTTGGCTGCTACCATGCGCCCTGGTAAAACCATCTCCCCCACCCTCACATGCCTGCCGCCTTGGTGCTGCCGACCGTCTGGACCTTGCAGATGTTAGCCCTTCCGCATACAACTCCTGCTCCTCTACTTCCTCCACCTCCTCTTGTGCCACCACCTGACTCCGAATTCTGTTTAACATGTGCTCCAGCATGTAAATCACCGGAATAGTCATGCTGATAATGGCATCGTCAGCACTAAACATCTTCGTCGCCATTTCAAAACTGTGCAGAAGGGTGCATAGGTCCCTGATCTGAGACCACTCCTCCAGCGTGATTTGCCCCACCTCTGGATCTCGTTGGCCCAGGCTATACGTCAGAACGTATTGCACCAGGGCTTGTCGGTGCTGCCACAGTCGCTGCAACATGTGCAGAGTTGAATTCCACCGGGTAGGCACATCGCATTTTAGCCGGTGAAGTGGCAGGCCCAACGACTTCTGTAGAGATGTAAGTCGCTGAGCTGCGGGATGCGAACGGCAGAAGTGAGCACACAGCGACCGTGCCCTCTGCAGAAGGCCATCTAGTCTGGGATAGTGGGCTAAAAATTGCTGGACAACCAGGTTCAACACGTGAGCCATACAAGGCACGTGTGTGACATTGCCCCGGCGAAGGGCCGCACCCAGGTTTGCAGCATTGTCGCACACGGCCTTCCCTGGTTTCAGGTCCAGTGGAGACAACCATTCATGAAATTTGTTCTCCAGAGCTGACCACAACTCCTCAGCTGTGTGACTCACATTTCCCAGACATTTCAATGTAAAAACCGCCTGATGACGTTGAGCCCTACTGCCAGCATAGTAAGGAGGTGTGCAGGATCCCTTCTGCGCAGTTAGAAAGCTTGTGGCATGACCAGACAGGCTTTGGGTGCAGGTGGAAGACCGAGAGGAGGTTGAGGAGGCAGAAGCAGTGGAGGAACTTTGACATAAAGAGGATTGACGCACAACTCGTGGGGACGGCAAGACTTGGACAGCAGCCCCTTGTCCTGCTGTCACCATAGTTACCCAGTGCCCAGTCAGCGACATGTAACGCCCCTGTCCATGCCTACTCATCCAAGTGTCTGTGGTGAAATGCACCCTGTCACACACAGAGTTTCTCAAAGAAGCGGTGATGTTGTGTGCGACATGCTGGTGGAGCGCAGGCACAGCTTTCTTTGAGAAGTAGTGCCGACTGGGCATCTGGTACTGGGGCACTGCGACGGACATAAGGTCTCGAAAATCCTCTGTGTCCACCAGGCGGAAAGGCAGCATTTCTGTAGCCAAGAGCTTGCAGATGGTGAAATTCAACCTCTTAGCTTTCTCATGGCTAGGAGGAAATGGTCTTTTACTTGTCCACATCTGAGGGACCGAGGGCTGGCTTTTGTGCTTAGACGGGGTTGATAAGGGTGTCCCCGGCAAACTGCCAGTCTGTGAGTAAGATGCAGGCGGACATGTTAGGTTGCCTTGATCCAAAGGTGGTGCTATCGATGTCGGACAGCGCTCAACACCAGCTGGTGTTACCACCTCCAAAGAAAATGATGACCTGCCAATCACGCTGGCTGTTGCGGGTAAAGAGGTGGCAGGTCTGCGCCCCAAAACAGGTGTGACTGCTGTCCCCGCAGTCACAGAGGATGAAGAGGCCGCGGATGCACAAGATATGGCAGACGGTGGTTGGCCCGGCCGGCTAGGCCACATTGTAGCACAGTGAGCTTCCCACTGCAACTTATGCTTCATGTCCATGTGCCGGTTCATGCATGAAGTACTCAAACTATGTATTTTTTGGCCTCTACTTAGCTTTTGCTGACAAATGTTACAGATAACACGAGTTGGGTCATCTTTATCGATCTGAAAAAATGCCCAGGCTATGCAAGGCTTAGCACCCATGCGACCTGAAGAGCCACCACGACTTGTGGTGAGAGGCAGAGTTGTGTTTGAGGATGCAGTTGTTGACGTGTTTCCAGTACTACGTCTCTGTCCAGGAAGGCGCAACCTGACCTCGTCGTCACTAGCATCTTCCTCCACCTCCTCTGCTGACCTCATCTCTTGGCTGACTGTGGGTTGACAGTAAGTGGGATCTCCAACCTCATCATCATCACCCTGTGCGTTATCACACCCGTCGTCCTCAGAGCCAACCTGTTCCTGCCCTGACAAAAAACTAAAGTTGTCGCTCCAATCAGGTATTTGAGTCTTATCATCGTCTTCCTCATTGTCTCCACCAACAGGAGTTACAGTTTGGGAATGAGGGTCTACATTATGGTCAGAACCTTCTGCGTCTGGTCCTGGATCCGACTCATAAAGATTCCGGGCATCAGTGCAGATCATTTCCTCGTCTGGATTCACAGAAGCGCTGGAGTCGACCTCTGATTCCCAGGCTATAGTATGAGTAAACAGCTCTGCAGACTCAACCATCTGTTCTACCTCATACTAAGACGGGCAGCTGGAGATTTGGGAGCTGTGAGGAAGCAAGTGCGATTGGGGTGACACCTTTGAGGACTAGAGTATTTGTGATGTTGAAGTTGATGTGGAGGAGAGCCCACTTAAAGGAGCACTTGATATCCGTTGAAGCACCTGCTGTTTTTGTGCCTCATCTGGAATTTGTAGCGATTGGCGTGGCCGTAAGAAAGGGATCTTATCACATTGTCCGCTAAAAGAAGTAGACATTTTAGTTTGGCTGGAAGATGGTCTTTCTTCTGCAGATGTTACTGTTGCTTTAACACCTAACCTATTCCCCTTTCCACCAGCAGCAGGCCTTTTTCCACTCATTTTGGTGGTTAACTAATTCACAACTCTGGAGTTGTTTGTGACGCGCCCCCTGGGCCATATTCTTTAGGGGAATACCCGGAGCCGGATCAGATGGGGGTTGTAGTCTTCCGAGTGGCTGTGACCCGGTCCGTGCCCAGGGTGTCAAGCTCAGAGTATGTGGCAGTCCTACAGATGTTATAAAGTTCTTAATGTCGACTACGCCACCCGTTGTATTGCGGTCACTATGGCCGCCGCTGCAGCAGGGTCCGCTGAGGCTGATGGTGTTGGTGCAGCTTTTGGTAGTATAACCCCCAACGGGTGGGGTATAGCCTCAGGGGGTCAGGTGCAGAGGATGGGGGTTGTGGTGGTGCAGCATAGATGTTAAGTGAAGACAGAGTCGGGTTGTGCAGTTTAGGGTATTTACTCACTGCTGATGTTCCGGTCACTCCAGCTTCAAGTGACCACCCGAGCCGTGCTGCGTCCACCAGGTCTTGGATTCAGCAAACCCCCAAACAAGTCCGGAGCGTGACCCTGAGCTCTCCTTCTGTCCTTTCCTCTGGCCGTCCCCACTAGTGATCCACCTAGGTCCAGCTCCCTCGGGCCTTCTGTTGGGAGACCCTTGGCCTTGGGTTCCCTGACCCTCCACGTGGTCTGCCTTCGGGGTGGATGTGGTGGGTGGCCATGGCAGACGCTGCCCACGGCCTCCGGTCTCTGGCTAGGGTGTGCTTTTGCCCCCACCAGTTTGGGATCCGGTACCCTATTGCCGACTCTTCACCCGGGGATTGAATTTGGGTTCTCAGAGTCCTTTCTTTTCACCCCCTCTGGGTCTCTCTTTCTTCTCCTCTCTCACTCTGGGCTGCTCTGCTCTTCCGCTCTCTTTCACTCCTCTGCAAAAGCTGACTGACTGACCCTGATCTTTGATGGTGCCCACCTTATATACTTCCTCTATGTGTGAGCTCAGGTGACCAGCACCCAATGAGCTCCTATCTTTACCCAGGCTGCTCCCCCTATCTGCCCCTACACTACTTGGGATGTACCACCCCCCTCCCACTCCAGCCAGGAACAGACTCGGTCGTACCTGCACATTTCTAAGTGGGAGTACCGTTGGTCTGCTCCTCGGAAATGGGATGTGTGTAGTGCATGCAGCCTACCGAGCTCAGGTCTACACTCCATCCTTACCCGGGAGTGGAATATCACACCTCTGGGTTGAGGTGCAATACCCCTGCAGCAGCCGAATCCTCAGGGTGCTACATTCCCCCCTGGTAAATCACAGCACGTCCTCGGGCTGTAAGAACAAAACACCACAAAACATACAAATTTTTGCATAAACATATAAAACATCATACAAAACATTATATATATATATATCAATAAAACTTTTCATATAAAACATTCTTGTAGACTTTTCCTCGCTTCTAGCTCCTCCTCCGGTCACTGTGCAACGTGTGACCGGGTAAAGTGCGACAGTCTTTTCTTGAAAAATGGTTTTCCTATAAAACCGGTAGGGGGCGCTTTAGGACGCGCAACTATATACAGGGAATATGGCCGCTCTCAGTCCTCGGCCAGGTATAAGGGAGGAATGACCGCTCTCAGTCCTCGGTCAGTGGGATTTAAGGGTTAAACGGGTAAACAGTTCACACTTGCTGGTCCCAACGGGGACTATAATAGCAACAACAGTTCACTGTGCCCCGACGGGCAACTATATACAGCTTCTGTTTCGCTGTACTTAACGACGACGTCCTCCTGCTCTTTCTTTATGGTGATCTTTAGCTTCAGATTCAGACCCGTCCGGGTCCTCTTGTTCTTCCTCCTCACACCGCAGCTCTTCCTCCGTCAGGCGATGCACATGGAGGGCGTAGGGTCCTTTGGCACACTTGTGCCGGGTGAAGGTGACCTCGTCCCCGATGTAAAGGTCACGACCTCTGTGTCCCTCCGGTAGGTGGGATTCAACGTCTCTCCTGGTTACAAAGACGTCGCCTGGGGTGCGGTGGTCTCGGATGAAGCCCCACCCATGCTGCATGTTAAACTTGATCACAGTCCCGGTGGTGCGGGGACTATGCGCTGCACGGGGGTCTCTCCTGGCCCGGCTCTTCTGCTCCGCGCTCCTTATTTGAGCTTGCTGTTCCCGGACCCGCCTCTCTCTCCGCTCCCTCTCGAAGACCTCGAGTTGTTGGCGGCAGCACTCAGCACGCTCCGCTGCAGCTGCCCGAGTCTCTTGAGTGAACCCCATGAGATCTTCTCCGGTGGGGTCCCACTCAAACTGCGCTTCTGCTAGCGGGGGCGAGATCCTCTTGACGGGCTTTGGAGCCGGGATCAGGGGTTCATCCAGGGGTCTCTCTTTCCGGAGTCGGGGATGGTGAAACTCCGGTGGCCATTTGAAGGGCTGCCCATCCGGGCACGTATGCTGGGCGTACAGGTCCTCACCCAGGTGCGGCACTCTTGGTCTTATGGGCGCGGTGGTGGTAGCGGCGCCCGGGTTAACCAGGCCTTGCGGCCAGGCCTGGGGCATCTGGAAGGTGAAGGGCACCGTAAGGACGGCGGCACCCTGGGCTACTTGGCCCTGCGACCAGGCCGGGGGCTCCGCGGAGGTAGGGGGCGCTGTTGGTATTGCGGCGCCCGGGGGTACTAGGCCTTGCGACCAGGCTGGTGGTACTTCCTGCTTGGTCACGCTCGGGGTCGAGGCGTGTGACGTCACAGGGGTCGCGGCTCCCGTTTGAGGCCTAGTCTGCGGCGGTGACGTTGCAGCGACGGGCACGGCAGGGGATACTTCGGGCTCTGCGACGGGGAGCTGGGGCAGGTACGCGGTTTCCCGGTTTGGGGTATAGACATCCCCTTTACCTGCCTCCACTCGTTCGGCTCCCTTCTCGGCGCCGTCTCCGGCCTTCAGTCCTCCTGCGCCATCCTCAGAGGCGGTCTGTCTCCTCGTCTTGGGTGGCGTGCTCCGCTGACAGGTCTCGGTCTGCTGGGCCATCTCTCGGCTCCACTCCGCCAACGTCTCTCGCTGTACCCGGGCCATCCTCCTTGCGAGGCCCTCCAGAGCGGTCTGTGCACACTCCCGGTCTCGGGGGAGCTGTGCTAGGACCTCCACTAGGCCTAGTGGGGTCGTTGCTTCCAGCAGGCTCCTGACCAACGGGTCGGTGCTGCTCTGCTCTCCTTCCACTGTTTCCAGCAGGCTCCTGGCCAGCGGGCCGGTGCTGCTCTGCTCTCCCTCCTCTGTTTCTAGCAGGCTCCTGGCCAACGGGCCGGTGCTGCTCTGCTTTCTCGCCATCTCCGGGTAAGCTCCTCCGATACTCTTCTCCAGGCTTCTTGCCTCCGGGTGCGCTCGCTCCAGACCGCCCCAAGCGACACCCATCTTTGCTCTCTTCTTTCGTCTCCTCCCACTTCGAGGGCGGTCCCGGGGCCACTTGGTGATTGTCAGCTCCAGGGGCAGTTCTTTCACGCTGACAGACACCTCTAGCATCACAGTCTCTGTTGGTGGGGGCGGTTTCCACTTTTGGCGCCATTTTCGGTCCTGGCCCACGATGGGAGGCGGCCTCTTGCCACCCTCTGGCACGCCCATAATGGCGTCCGCTCCCCCAAGGCGGGAAATCTTCGGAAATGGCGGGAATCGCTTCCCAGTGGCGGGAAACTCTGCGGATGGCGGGAAAAAGCTGTTAATGGCGGACAACCGGCGGGAATCGACCTGTGATGGAGTCCGATGGCGGGGACCCTCCGGAACCGGCAGGAGACTTCTTTTTGAGGTAAACTCGTTCTTTTCTTCAGGCACGCAGTACCCGGGTGTTGCGGGCACGTAATCCTGCCGACTACGCCAAAGTTGACGCGCCCCCTCCAGCCAGGAACAGACTCGGTCGTACCTGCACATTTCTAAGTGGGAGTACCGTTGGTCTGCTCCTCGGAAATGGGATGTGTGTAGTGCATGCAGCCTACCGAGCTCAGGTCCACACTCCATCCTTACCCGGGAGTGGAATATCACACCTCTGGGTTGAGGTGCAATACCCCTGCAGCAGCCGAATCCTCAGGGTGCTACATTTGCACAAAAAAACAATGGATGGGAACCGAGCAGAGCTGAGTGGCCAAACTGTGGTATTAGGCCAAAACTATTGGCTGGGTTAGATGCAGAAAAAAATATATTCAGTTTGCAACCTGATGGAGGTCTGTATAGATGGATTAATAGAACAAGTCCCACACACAGCTACAAGCCCAAAATTTTTTCAGAGGTAGATGCAGAAAAAAAATATATTCAGTTTGCAACCTGATGGAGGTCAGTATAGATGGACTAATAGAGAAAGTCCCACACACTGCTAGAAGGCCAAATATTTTTTCAGAGCTAGATGCAGACAAAAAATTATTTTGAATTTGCAACCTGATGGAGGTCAGTATAGATGGACTAATAGAGAAAGTCCCACACACTGCTAGAAGGCCAAATATTTTTTCAGAGCTAGATGCAGATAAAAATTATTTTTAATTTGCAACCTGATGGAGGTCAGTATAGATGGACTAATAGAGAAAGTCCCACACACTGCTAGAAGGCCAAATATTTTTTCAGAGGTAGATGCAAAAAAAAATATATTCAGTTTGCAACCTGATGGAGGTCAGTATAGATGGAATAATAGAGAAAGTCCCACACACAGCTAGAAGCCCAATATTTTTTCAGAGGTAGATGCAGAAAAAAATATATTCAGTTTGCAACCTGATGGAGGTCAGTATAGATGGACTAATACAACAAGTCCCACACACAGCTAGAAGCCCAATATTTTTTTCAGAGGTAGATGCAGAAAAAAATATATTCAGTTTGCAACCTGATGGAGGTCTGTATAGATGGATTAATAGAACAAGTCCCACACACAGTTAGATGCCCAATATTTTTTCAGAGGTAGATGCAGAAAAAAATATATTCAGTTTGCAACCTGATGGAGGTCAGTATAGATGGACTAATACAACAAGTCTCACACACAGCTAGAAGCCCAATATTTTTTCAGAGGTAGATGCAGAAAAAAATATATTCAGTTTGCAACCTGATGGAGGTCTGTATAGATGGACTAATAGAGAAAGTCCCACACACTGCTAGAAGGCCAAATATTTTTTCAGAGCTAGATGCAGAAAAAAATTATATTCAGTTTGCAACCTGATGAAGGTCTGTATAGATGGATTAATAGAACAAGTCCCACACACAGCTAGAAGCCCAATATTTTTTCAGAGGTAGATGCAGAAAAAAATATATTCAGTTTGCAACCTGATGGAGGTCTGTATAGATGGATTAATAGAACAAGTCCCACACACAGCTACAAGCCCAATATTTTTTCAGAGGTAGATGCAGAAAAAAAATATATTCAGTTTGCAACCTGATGGAGGTCAGTATAGATGGACTAATAGAGAAAGTCCCACACACTGCTAGAAGGCCAAATATTTTTTCAGAGCTAGATGCAGACAAAAAATTATTTTGAATTTGCAACCTGATGGAGGTCAGTATAGATGGACTAATAGAACAAGTCCCACACACTGCTAGAAGGCCAAATATTTTTTCAGAGGTAGATGCAGAAAAAAATTATTTTTAATTTGCAACCTGATGGAGGTCAGTATAGATGGACTAATAGAGAAAGTCCCACACACTGCTAGAAGGCCAAATATTTTTTCAGAGCTAGATGCAGATAAAAATTATTTTTAATTTGCAACCTGATGGAGGTCAGTATAGATGGACTAATAGAGAAAGTCCCACACACTGCTAGAAGGCCAAATATTTTTTCATAGCTAGATGCAGATAAAAATTATATTCAATTTGCAACCTGATGGAGGTCAGTATAGATGGACTAATAGAACAAGTCCCACACACAGCTAGAAGCCCAAATATTATTTCAGAGGTACTGTAGATGCAGATAAAAATTATTTTTAATTTGCAACCTGATGGAGGTCAGTATAGATGGACTAATAGAGAAAGTCCCACACACTGCTAGAAGGCCAAATATTTTTTCAGAGCTAGATGCAGAAAAAAATTATATTCAGTTTGCAACCTGATGGAGGTCAGTATAGATGGACTAATAGAGAAAGTCCCACACACTGCTAGAAAGCCACATATTTTTTCAGAGGTAGATGCAGAAAAAAATATATTCAGTTTGCAACCTGATGGAGGTCAGTATAGATGGACTAATAGAGAAAGTCCCACACACAGCTAGAAGCCCAATATTTTTTCAGAGGTACAGTACAGACCAAAAGTTTGGACACACCTTCTCATTTAAAGATTTTTCTGTATTTTTGTGACTATGAAAATTGTACATTCACACTGAAGGCATCAAAACTATGATTTAACATATGTGGAATTATATACTTAACAAAAAAGTGTGAAACAACTGAAAATATGTCTTATATTCTAGGTTCTTCACAGTAGCCACCTTTTGCTTTGATGACTGCTTTGCACACTCTTGGCATTCTCTTGATGAGCTTCAGTCACCGGAAATGGTCTTCCAACAATCTTGAAGGAGTTCCCAGAGATGCTTAGCACTTGTTGGCCCTTTTGACTTCACTCTGCGGTCCAGCTCACCCCAAACCATCTCGATTGGGTTCAGGTCTGGTGACTGTGGAGGCCAGGTCATCTGGCGTAGCACCCCATCACTCTCCCTCTTGGTCAAATAGCCCTTACACAACCTGGAGGTGTGTATGGGGTCATTGTCCTGTTGAAAAATAAGTGATGGTCCAACTAAACGCAAACCGGATGGAATAGCATGCCGCTGCAAGATGCTGTGGTAGCCATGCTGGTTCAGTATGCCTTCACTTTTGAATAAATCCCCAACAGTGTCACCAGCAAAGCACCCCCACACCATCACACCTCCTCCTCCATGCTTCACGGTGGGAACCAGGCATGTAGAGTCCATCCGTTCACCTTTTCTGCGTCGCACAAAGACACGGTGGTTGGAATCAAAGATCTCAAATTTGGACTCATCAGACCAAAGCACAGATTTCCACTGGTCTAATGTCCATTCCTTGTGTTCTTTAGCCCAAACAAGTCTCTTCTGCTTGTTGTCTGTCCTTAGCAGTGGTTTCCTAGCAGCTATTTTACCATGAAGGCCTGCTGCACAAAGTATCCTCTTAACAGTTGTTGAAGAGATGTGTCTGCTAATAGAACTCTGTGTGGCATTGACCTAGTCTCTAATCTGAGCTGCTGTTAACCTGCGATTTCTGAGGCTGGTGACTCGGATAAACTTATTCTCAGAAGCAGAGGTGACTCTTGGTCTTCCTTTCCTGGGGCGATCCTCATGTGAGGCAGTTTCTTTGTAGCACTTGATGGTTTTTGCAACTGCACTTGGGGACACTTTCAAAGTTTTCCCAATTTTTCACACTGACTGACCTTCATTTCTTAAAGTAATGATGGACACTCGTTTTTCTTTACTTAGCTGCTTTTTTCTTGCCATAATGCAAATTTTAACAGTCTATTTAGTAGGTCTATCAGCTGTGTAGCCACCAGACTTCTGCACAACACAACTGATGGTCCCAACCCCATTTATAAGGCAAGAAATCCCACTTATTAAACGTGACAGGGCATGCCTGAGAAGTGAAAACCATTTCTGGTGACTACCTCTTGAAGCTCATCAAGAGAATACCAAGAGTATGCAATACAGTCATCGAAGCAAAAGGTGGCTATTTTGAAGAACCTAGAATATAAGACATATTTTCAGTTGTTTCACACTTTTTTGTCAAGTATATAATTCCACATGTGTTAATTCATAGTTTTGATGCCTTCAGTTTGAATGTACAATTTTCATAGTCATGAAAATACAGAAAAATGTTTAAATGAGAAGGTGTGTCCAAACTTTTGGTCTGTACTGTAGATGCAGAAAAAAATATATTCAGTTTGCAACCTGATGGAGGTCAGTATAGATGGACTAATACAACAAGTCCCACACACAGCTAGAAGCCCAAATATTTTTTCAGAGGTAGATGCAGAAAAAAATATATTCAGTTTGCAACCTGATGGAGGTCTGTATAGATGGACTAATAGAGAAAGTCCCACACACTGCTAGAAGGCCAAATATTTTTTCAGAGCTAGATGCAGAAAAAAATTATATTCAGTTTGCAACCTGATGGAGGTCTGTATAGATGGATTAATAGAACAAGTCCCACACACAGCTGGAAGCCCAATATTTTTTCAGAGCTAGATGCAGAAAAAAATTATATTCAATTTGCAACCTGCTGGAGGTCAGTATAGATGGACTAATAGAATGATGCTATGCCCAAAAGATTTTACTTCACTAGGTGCAGTAAAAAAATTGGTATTCTATACACAGGTGGGATATCTTGCAACACAGATAGGCTACTCCACTGACTAACACACTCTGCAATAGGCCAAAAAGGATTAGCTTTGCTAGATTTAGCCAAATGCTGTGAAAAAAACTTGCACAGCACTGGCACAGACCTGCCTGGCAAAAACTGATAGGAACTGATGTAACCTAGTCCTGAAAAGGACTCCAATTACAATTAGTCTTTACTCCCACAACCTATCTATTTAAGAGCACAGACCTGCCTGATAAAAGTCGTTGGAAATGCTGTAACCTAGTCCTTAAAAGGACTGCAATCACAGCTCTTCCCTACTCCCAAGCTATCTGTAGATTTGTGCGAAAATTGGCTTGAAATTAACAAGGTATAGCGCACACAGCAACAGCGGTGCCGTCTAACACGCAGCTGCAGCAGTGAGAAAATGGTGGCGACGGGGAAAATGGCTTGGTCTTATAGGGCAAGGACATGTGACATACACTGCCAATGACACATGCCCTTGCTTGTGTGAAAAAAAGCACTTCGCTCCGTGTGTGCGCTGCTGATAGGCTGACAGATTGCACCTCCCCACTGTAAATGCGGGAAAGAGAAAAAAAAATGGAGATCTTCATTGTTCCTGCAGAGATCCATCCCCTGCCCCTCCCCCCACCCCGCTCAAACTGCGTATTAACATTAATTTTCATCATTACTGAGAAAAAATCCAGTTATGATTTTGGTGCACGAACAGTTATCGAACATAACCTTGAACAGCCGAATTTTTCTCAAATTGTTCGTGTTCGCCGAACGGCTCGAACACCAGCCAAAACAGCTCGAATTTGAGATTGGCGAACAGTTCGAGTAGAACAACGCTCATCTCTACTCAGAACGTCTTAAAAAAATATTAATTCCTGCTATTCCATTTGATTGGGCTAAACCTCTATGCCTTTATTGTCTCCCCCACCTCCCCCAATACATTCTACATTATTCTTAGTTGTTTTCCTTCATGTAGAATTAACCTACAAGGAAAGAAAGGGTTTATTTTCATTCCGATATTTCTGTCCCATTGACTTGCATTGGTTTCCGGTATCGGAATCGGCGATATCCGATACTTTTTGGGTATCGGTCCGATCCAATCCGATCCGATATTTCCCGATATCGGAAGGTATCGCTCAACACTACTCCGCACATAAAAGCTGATGAGTGGGCATGTATGTCTGTGCCGTCATCCTAAACTTTGAAGACTCCACAAAGATGGTAAGTGGCGATGACGCCATAACTAGCGTCACCATCCCGCTTTTCTGTCTACTGAAACTCTCGCTGCTCACAGTTAAATATAGGCATTGCAGGCAGAGCAAGAAATTATGCAGCCCAGCCTCATCTCATCTAATTGCAGATTGGGTGATAATGAGGAGGAGGAGGATGAGGAGGAGAACATGGACAGTCGTCCTCTTGGGGAGGACAGGGAAGTCTTACCTGTCTTGGAAGTCTTGATACCCCTCTTTCAGTCTGTGGGAAAGCTGAATGTTTTGCTTAATGACCTTCAGTGGCCTAAACCAGAGGTCCCCAACCGCCGGACCAGGACCGGGCCGTTGGGGTTTTTCAGCCGGTCCGCGGCACTGCCACAGACAATCACTAAACATTGACAGTGTGCTCTGGTCTGCGGTGGCTCAGAGCACACTGTGTGGGGTGGATGCTGCCCGCTGTTCTAGACTCCCGCAGGGTAGACCTGTAGAGGACCTGTGATGACATCAAGGTACATAACTGTGATGTCACCACAGGTCCTGAAGCAGGATGAAGCAGGGGCGGAACTACCGCCCGTGCAGCCGGTTCATTGAACGGGGGCCCCGAGGGAGAGGGGGCCCCTCCAGCCTCCAGCAGGGCCGCCATCAGGGCATGACTGCCCTGACTCCAGTATGGGGCCCGGCCGGTAGGAGCCCCTCGGAGCCCCCCTCTTGTGCGTCTCTCTCCTCATGGGGCCCCCGGCCCCATGCAAAGCGCCGGGTCCAGGACATCTCATAATTCCTCTGACTTCCGGTCATGTGATGGCTCCGTCACATGACCGGAAGGCAGGAGAACCTGGTGTCAGCGATTTGGACGAGCGCCAGGATTCTGCAGGGATCGCATGGGGGTAAGTATAACAAGTTTTATTTTTTTTTAAATACAATTAACTAGGAGTGGGGGGAATGGGAGATGCACATGGGGGGAGGGGAGAGATGAGAGATGCACATGGGGGGAGGGGAGAGATGAGAGATGCACATGGGGGAGGGGAGAGATGAGAGATCTACATGGGGGGGAGGGGAGAGATGAGAGATGCACATGGGGGGAGGGGAGAGATGAGAGATGCACATGGGGGGAGGGGAGAGATGAGAGATGCACATGGGGGGGAGAGGAGAGATGAGAGATGCACATGGGGGGAGAGATGAGAGATGCACATGGGGGAGGGGAGAGATGAGAGATGCACATGGGGGAGGGGAGAGATGAGAGATGCACATGGGGGGCAGGGGAGAGATGAGAGATGCACATGGGGGCAGGGGAGAGATGAGAGATGCACATGGGGGGGAGGGGAGAGATGAGAGATGCACATGGGTGGAGGGGAGAGATGAGAGATGCACATGGGGGTGAGGGGAGAGATGAGAGATGCACGGGGGGGTTTGAGATGCACGGGGGGGATGAGAGATGCACGGGGGGGACGAGAGATGCACGGGGGAGATGAGAGATGCACGGAGGGGGATGAGAGATGCACGGAGGGGGATGAGAGATGCACGGGGGGTGAGCTGCACATGGGGGGGTGAGAGATGCACATGGGGGGGGTTATGTTTACATAACTTTGTTGCCTTATGAAGGGCGGGGGGGCCCCAAAAATTAAATTTCTTGCACAGGGGCCCACTACAGTCTGTGTCCGCCCCTGGGATGAAGTAAATGCAGCTGAACAGCAGCTGTCAGGGCAGCTGCCCTGTCCTGCTGCAGGGCGTGATGGGGCCTCAGTGATGCGGCTCCTGGCACAGCACATTATGTGGGGCTCCTGGCATAGCTCCTGGCGGGGACCTGGTCTACACTATATGATAAGTATGCACTAAACTCCAAATCCCTCCATTACCCCGCCCCCATATGACCAAAGCCTCGCCCACCCCACCCCCTCCTTGCTGGGCCATGGAAAAATGATCTTGCTTCAAGCCGGTCCCTGGTGCAAAAAAGGTTGGGGACCACTGGCCTAAACCATGGTTTGCTTATGCACGTTATTTCTCAAAACGAATTGCAGATCAGGCCATTGTCCAACTCTGTAGTGATTAAATTCAAGGCGTAAAGAAATATCTTTGTCTGTGGCTAGGCACCAACGAGAAGTGTGAGCTGATGTTAGAAGGGCTGCCATTGCTTATGCAAGAAGCTGCATTAGAGGACTTCCTGGGAGAAATGACAGCTGGAGTACATATGGTTTCCCAAGTCCTTTCACCGAGCTAAAGAATATGGCTGTGGTGAAATACAACTCTCACTGACAAGCTGTGGACTGGCTCCGTACCGTCCCTGGCCACATTCACTTGTCCACGTGTTTGTGGTTAGGCCGTCCTTCCCAGTCAGTACACTGGTGGGGGCACGGGTAATGTTCTGGGACCCATGCTTGTGGAAGGCGGGGACGACACCGGGAGAAATAGTTGTGGCTGGAACCCGAGTATGGACACCCAGCGGCCCCCATGAGGTTGTGAAAAGCTTCCGCCTACACGAGCCTAAAAGGCCACATTTCAAGTGCAAGCAGCTGCCCAGAAATGTGGCAGTCTATATTGCAGCTTGTGGGTGGGTGGCTGGCTGCATACTTGAACTTGCATTCCAAGTAACAGAAAACTAAGGAGATGGATGGCCTCATCATCATCACAACCTGCAAGGTTTGCACTATGAACTCTCGTGATGGAGAAGCCACGGCCCGCCGGGGGATTCTCCGTTTCTCTGGTGGACCCATCCAACCCTGCCGAGAAGCAACCCTGGCTAAGAAAAGTCTGTGGGAAGGTTCCCCGACACTTTGTGGTTGATTTTTCACTGTGGACTGGCTCTGTACCGTCCCTGGCCACATTCACTTGTCCACGTGTTTTTGGTTAGGCGCTCCTTCCCAGTAAATGCACTGGCAAGGGCATGGTTAATGTTCTGGGACACAGGCTCTTCTCCATTTACACCTTTGGCCTGGGACAGCACATGGTCTCACGGCTTTCAGTATCACCTCTATGCTGATGACACACAGATCTCCTTCTCTTGACCTGATATCACCTCCTTACTAACCAGAATCCCACAATATCTGTCCGCTATTTCATCTTTCTTCTCTGCTAGATTTGTAAAAGTTAATGTGGCACCCCAGGGGTCTGGTTGCCACAGTGATAGAAATATTACGTCTGAGAGCAAGTGGGAGGTTCCCTGGTCAGGAGACCTTGAACATGCAACACCTCCTGTCCCAGACCAGATAGGGGAGGAACCTGCCCTATATAAACTGGATCTGTGGCGGGGTTAGTGAGTCAGAGCCTGGAGATAGTTCCAGACACAGGGAAAGTAACAGCTAGGAGCTCTGTAGGAGCCAGGAGCTGAAGACCAGGGACTTGAGCTAAGCAGAGTTCGTCCTGGCAGAAGATGCTAAGAACCGGACACAGGAGTCCGAGGCTGTGGGGACTTATAAATATCCAGCAGCAGAAACCAGCCGGCAGGGGATTCCAGGTCCTCTGGCCATAGAAGCCCGGAGGCTCAGTCACAAGCAAGGGACCAGCACCGCCGTCGTGGAGCGGAGGCTATCAGAAGGCCCCAAGTCACCAGCCATACGGGTGAGCACTACACGGTATACTCAGGGACGTGGGCTACTTCCACTCGCTTACAGCAAGGTAGCCAGAAAGAGTGAAGACAGACGGGGAGGCCTACAACTCCACCTGGCCAGGGGAACTCCTGTTTGCTCACAGACTGACCAGGCCTCTTATGCTAGCCAGTACTCCCGGGAGGGTCTGCCTTATCATCATCAGTGAAGACCCTGAACTGCACTGCAAAGACTCTGAGTCATTCCTGCTGCGCTCGTGCACCATCACTCCCATCATCCACACTACTGCCCTGAGGCTACACTCCTCCCGTGGGGAGTTATCCCATTCTCTGCTGCGCACACAACACCGGCCTCAGCGGTCTGCCTCGCAGCGGCGGTACACTCTGACCGCAATCCACGGGTGGCGTAGTCGGACAATTAACCTAAAACCTATAAAAGACTGCCACTGGTCTGACCACCCTGAGCCACGGACCGGGTCACCGCCACGGAGACTACAATCCCCAGAGACCCGGCTCCGAGTAACCCACACACGTGCACACACGGCCCAGGGGGCGCGTCAACTTTTGGCGTAGTCGGCAGGATTGTGACCAACCCGCCACAAACGGGTATTGCGTGCCTGAAAAAGACTTTGTACTTACCTGAGTGAAGTTTCCCGCCATCCGGAGCCGTTTCCCGCCATCTTCAGTCGTCTCCCGCCATCTTCAGTCGTTTCCCGCCGTCTTCAGCCATTTTCCCGCCATCGGACGCCATCTTCAGGACGCTGCGTGGGAAGAAGAGTGGCGTGGACGTCAAAACCGCGCGAGACCTGAAGCCCCGCCCTATGCACCGACGCTGCGCAAGGTCCTGGAAGGAGAGAGAGCGACGCTGACGTCACCAGGACGCAACGCAAGGTCCTCGCCCGGAGCAGCACCTGCGGAGCCGCGGCCTACGGAGGAAGAGCAACAAAAGGTAGGCCACGGTTAACTAGGGGGGCGGAAGATACCAGGAATGGAGGGAGCTCCCACCGCCAGCACGGCCGCTGCTGCAGTAATGCCATTTACAATGCCTTACATCCCTGGAGCGGCCTGGCTGCCCCAATACTCAGGGGAGTCGCATACCCTAAGCGACTTTAAAGAGAAACTGTACCGCCTATTTAAAGTGTACCCCCTGACGGAGGGCCAGAAAGTGAGCATATTGATAGGCCAGCTAACCGGCGCAGCCCAACGCAAAGTAAAGTCCTGGTCAGTCAGGGACAAGGAGACCATAAAAGAGATCTTGGCCCGTCTGAAGGACACTTTTGAAACCCGTACCTCAGCAGAGATCAAAATGAGATTTTATGGGTGCAAGCAGCGGGCCCAAGACAGTATAAGAGACTATGCCTTGAATTTGCAGGAGGCCCTGGGAGCCATTAAACAGGCAGACCCTGACAGTGTGCGGAATGCAGATGAACTGTTGACTGAGCAATTCATTGAGGGTCTGCTGTCCAACGCCCACCGAACCCAGTTACGTGCAATGGCCTTGCAGAACCCTGGGTTATACTTTGCAAAGTTCAAAGACAGGGCCATCTGGGTGCTCCGAGAACCGGCACCGGGTAGCGCTGTAACCCACCGGTGCCCTGCTATTACCTATCACCCTTGTCTGCAGAGCCTATGGGAGCTGGTGCGCAGGCTTTGGATAAAGACCCGGCTGCAGACCTGCACCATCAGGTCCAAGAACTGACAAAAGCGTTGCCGCATTAACCAGGACTGTGCAGTCATTACAGGTATCCTCTCTAGGAAGGATCAAGCTGGCCACGAGTCCGGAGGACGTCCCGTGGCGCCGACAGAGGAGGATCCCATCGTCCAGAGGAAGACCCAGCGACAGATACAACGAGGACGGACAACCCATCTGCCGCCGCTGCAATCAACCCGGACATATGGCAAGGTACTGTCATTTAAACGGGCACAACCTGGGGCAGAGGGCCAATCCCCAGGCATAAGATCATCAGGCCCATCGAACTGGCGTGATTAAGACGTAGGGGGACGTCCAGTCTTGCCTGTGGTACTGGATGGAATTCCTATGAGTGCCCTACTAGACACCGGGTCACAGGTAGAGCATCACATCCCCACAGGAGACCATCCACCCATAAAGGAAAGATACCGACCTGTACCCCCTGCACACTATCAGCATGCGAAGGGGATGTTGCGAGACATGAAGGAGGCTGGGGTAATCAGGGACAGATGTAGCCCCTGGGCAGCTCCACTAGTTCTAGTGAAAAAGAAAGACAACACCATGAGAATGTGTAGACTACAGAAAGGTCAACCAAATCACACACAAAGATGCGTACCCGTTACCTAGGATAGAAGAATCTTTAGCTGCATTAAAATCTGCTAACTTCTTCTCCACTTTGGATCTTACTAGCGGGTACTGGCAGGTTCGGGCTCTGCAATGCACCAGGAACCTTCCAGCGATTGATGGAATGCTGTCTGGGACACCAGAATTTCGAGACAGTCCTGTTATACCTGGACGATGTCATCGTTTATTCCAAAACCTACGAAGACCATCTGAAACACCTGGCAGAGGTGTTTGACGCCCTGGCTAGCTACGGTCTAATTGTGAAACCCTCCAAGTGTCATCTGCTGAAACCAAAGGTACAGTACCTGGGACACGTGGTGAGTGCCGACGGAGTGGCTCCCGACCCCAATAAGATCACCGTGACTGGCCAAGACCCTCCAACATAAAGGAAGTGCGGCAGTTCCTCGGGTTGGTAGGCTACTACCGAAGATTCATTCCCGGTTTCACCAAAATGGCAGCTCCTATGCAGGACCTCCTGATAGGTCAATCCAGGAAGGCCAAGAACCAAAAGCTACCCTTCAGGTGGGAAAAGCTGGAAGAGGAGTCCTTCCGCCAGCTGAAGATGGCTCTCACGGGGGATGAAATCCTGGCGTACCCCGACTACAGCCAGCCCTTTATCCTCCACACGGATGCGAGCAACATCGGGCTAGGAGCCGCACTGTCCCAGATCCAGCAGGGGAGAAAACGGGTAATCGCTTACGCCAGCCAAAAACTATGGCCCACAGAGAGAAACCCTGAGAATTATAGCTCATTCAAGCTAGAGTTCCTGGCAGTGGTGTGGGCAGTGACGGAACGTTTCAAGCATTACCTTGCCTCCTCCAAGTTCACCGTGTACACGGACAGCAACCCGTTGACACATCTGGACACTGCAAAACTTGGTGCCCTGGAGCAGAGATTGATGGCCTGCCTGTCCAACTATGAATTCACCATCAAATACCGGGTGGGACGCTCAAATGCCAACGCAGACGCCCTGTCCAGGATGCCGAACTTACCGGACGGAGGGGAAGATCCAGAGGAACTGGAAGAGATCGAACTCCCTGCGTTCCACCGTCATGGGATTACCCAGTATTCCCACCGTGTAAGGGACAGGCACTCTGCTACGTTCAATCCCTTACCCCACTACAGCTGGGCAGAGACTCAAGACAGTGACCCCGCAGTCCATCTGGTGAAGGAAATGCTGACACAGGCTGATGCCCGCCTTGACCCAGACGCCCCGGAGGAGACCAAACAGCTGTGGAAGGAGAAGAGTAAACTGTTTCTCTACAAGGGGAAGCTGTGCCGGAGAACTGTCAACTCTCGGACACATGAGCTGACCTGGCAGGTAGTGGTCCCGAGACGGGACGCGGATATGGTCCTGGACGGAGCAGGGCACTTCGGATGGAAGAAGCTGGAGTTCCTGTTGTGTGACCGGTTCTTCTGGGTAGACATGAGAGGGGCCATTGAGAGATAGTGCAGAGACTGCGGCCCATGCAACCTGAGGAGGAGGGACCGTGCCAGTAAGAAGACCCCCCTGCAGCCCATCATCACGAAGCAACCACTAGAACTGGTAGCCCTGGACCATGTGAAGCTGGCTCCGAGTAGGTCCGGGTACGTTTACGCCCTCACCATCGTAGACCATTACTCCCGGTTCCTGGTGGTGGTCCCTGTCAAGGACTTAACGGCTCAAACAGCAGCTAGAGCCTTCCAGCAGCACTTCTGCCGTCCACACGGGTATCCGGAGCAAGTGTTGACTGACCAAGGTCCAGCCTTCGAAGCGGAGGTCTTCCAGGAGTTCTGCAACTTGTATGGTTGCAGGAAGATAAGGACAACGCCTTACCACCCCCAAACCAACGGGCTGTGTGAGAAAATGAACAATATCGTCATTGATCTCCTCAAGACGTTGCCCCTGGAAGAAAGCAGCCTGTGGCCGGAGAAGCTGCCAGACCTGATTGACTTGTACAACCACATCCCTGTAGGTTCCACTAACTGCACCCTGGCTTACCTGATGCGCGCAAGACCAGGTAAGCTGCCAATTGACCTGGAAATGGGGGTCCTGACACCCGAGGACACCTCACCAGAAGAAGACTGGGACACAGAACGGCAGCAGCAGTACCGGAAAGTACAGGAGACCGTGGAGCGAAGTCTGTCTCAAGCAAGAGGAAGGCAAGAGAGGACTTATAACCAACATGCTCCCGCTGCTCCCCTGGCATCTGGAGTGCAGGTCTTGAAGAGGAAGAGACGGCTCCACAAGTTGGATGACCAGTGGGAGAAGGACCCGTACACCTTACCGCCCTCAAGCCATGAGAACCCAAAAGTATGTGTCATCAGCAAGGATGGAGGAGAGACCACAGCCACTGTCTCCAGAGACCACCTGAAGAAGTGTCCCGAGCAGCTACAAGGTGCTGAAGAAGACCAGGATATCCTTCAACCCGCAGAGGGAAAGGAAGAAATGATCAGTACCGTACTCGGAGACTTTCCCCGGTCCTGGACTCAGATCAACAACGCAGTAGTGGTACCCGTCCTCACCTTTCTCCAGCCAGCCCCTCAAGGGCCTACAGAAGAACAGGGAGTGTCGGGAGAGCAGCCAGCCCAGGAGAATAAACCCTCTGCTAGTAGTGAGCCTGTCGTGCCCCTAGTAAGCTAAAGAGTACGCAGGAAGCTGCCAGGCCTACCCGCAACACCTCCTACACCTTGTAGTGCAGAGCCAGATAGTGGGTTACGTAGGTCCACCAGGAGCACTAGAGGACAGATGCCCGCTCGCTGGAGAATCTAAAATGTAATGTGAATTTACCTGTATATTGCAAATGCTGAAAATGGCTTATGTTTTTGTTGCCTGTTCATTGATTATGTTTCTCTAGTTACCCTGCAGGTTTATTTGGACTGACAGGTTATGGACGCTGAATAACCGGAACTACATTGTAAATAGTTGCACTTTTTGCCTCTTGCGAAGACGGCCACGGAAGAAAAACCTGTCTGGCGTGGTCCCGTGTGGTCCAAAGTAATTAGCTTCGCCTTGCAGCCACCCCCGGGGCCAACGTTTGGGGTTTGCTTTGGACAGGTCCCTTACTCTGTTCTAAGACTTCACCTTGGGTGATATGGACACCCGGTTACGGAAATGCCGTGACCATCAAGACAAAATGTACTTTTTCCTGTTATTGTTTATGCCCTTGTATTTGTGTTTTTCTTAAAAATGTGTTTAGTCCCGGAGTACTAAATTTCACTAGGGGGGAATGTGGCACCCCAGGGGTCTGGTTGCCACAGTGATAGAAATATTACGTCTGAGAACAAGTGGGAGGTTCCCTGGTCAGGAGCCCTTGAACATGCAACACCTCCTGTCCCAGACCAGATAGGGGAGGAACCTGCCCTATATAAACTGGATCTGGGGCGTGGTTAGTGAGTCAGAGCCTGGAGTTAGTTCCAGACACAGGGAAAGTAACAGCTAGGAGCTCTGTAGGAGCCAGGAGCTGAAGACCAGGGACTTGAGCTAAGCAGAGTTCGTCCTGGAAGAAGACGCTAAGAACCGGACACAGGAGTCCGAGGCCGTGGGGACTTATATATATCCAGCAGCAGAAACCAGCCGGCAGGGGATTCCAGGTCCTCTGGCCATAGAAGCCCGGAGGCTTAGTCACAAGCAAGGGACCAGCACCGCCGTCGTGGAGCGGAGGCTATCAGAAGGCCCCAAGTCACCAGCCATACGGGTGAGCACTACACGGTATACTCAGGGGCGTGGGCTACTTCCACTCGCTTACAGCAAGGTAGCCAGAAAGAGTGCAGACAGACGGGGAGGCCTAGAACTCCACCTGGCGAGGGGAACTCCTGTTTGCTCACAGACTGACCAGGCCTCTTATGCTAGCCAGTACTCCCGGGAGGGTCTGCCTTATCATCATCAGTAAAGACCCTGAACTGCACTGCAAAGACTCTGAGTCGTTCCTGCTGCGCTCGTGCACCATCACTCCCATCATCCACACTACTGCCCTGAGGCTACACTCCTCCCGTGGGGAGTTATCCCATTCTCTGCTGCGCACACAACACTGGCCTCAGTGGTCTGCCTCGCAGCGGCGGTACACTCTGACCACAATCCACGGGTGGCGTAGTCGGACAATTAACCTAAAACCTATAAAAGACTGCCACTGGTCTGACCACCCTGAGCCACGGACCGGGTCACCGCCACGGAGACTACAACCCCCAGAGACCCGGCTCCGGGCAACCCACACACGTGCACACACGGCCCAGGGGGCGCATCATTAACATGGATAAAATAGAATGCATCATCTTTCCACCATGTCATTCACCCCCCCAACTGACCTATCCATCAAAGTGAATGACTGCCCACTCTCCCCAGTCCCACAAGCTTGACTCTGATCTGTCCTTCAAACGTCTTATCCAAGCCTTTTTTAAGCTGACTCCAACTCCAAAGTATCTCGAGGATCTGCACATTCCTCAACCATGCATCTAGAAAAACATCAGTGCACTCCCTCATCATCTCCCGCCTCGACTACTACAAGCTCCTGCTCTGTGACCTCCCTTCTACAACTCTCGCACCCCTTCAATCTATCCTAAGGTGTGCTCACCGATTAATCTACCTGTCTCCCTGCTATTCCCAGGCTTCTCTCCTCTATCAATCCCTGCACGGGTTCCCGGTTGCCCAGACACTCCAGTTAAAAAGCCTAACTCTGGCATACCAAGCCATCGAAAAACCTGTCTCCTCCATACATGTGTGACCTTGTCTCCCTGTAGTAGTTACCTGCACGCAACTTCCCATCCTTCCAAGATCTCCTTCTCTACTTCCCTCTTATCTCTTGTTGTCACAATCGCATACAAGGTTTATCTCATGCATCTCCGCTACTGTGATAACGCTGTACCCCAACACATTAGACTCTTGCCTACTGTACAAACCTTGAAAAGGAAGCTGAAGGAAGCTGAAGACCCACTTCATGTGACAAGCGTACAATCTGCAGTAACCCTCGCTGCAGCATACCGCTGCACGACTAGCTGTACCCTTACCTACTGTATCCTCACCCATCCCATGTAGATTGCTTGTGCGCCCTCTCAGGCAGGGTCCTCTCTCCTCCTGTACCAGTCGGTGACCCCTTTTGACATGTAAAGCACCAAGGAATAAATGTGGCTGTCAAAGTAATAATAATTATAGTACTTATACTCTGGGTCAATTGATGGCACTTCTCTGGTGTCTACACCTAATTTGATGTGTTTTGGCAGCTTTTGGTCCCGTTTCTAGGTATTGTATACACATTTTTTTGGTCCCCCCATTGACTCCTATGGGATTTGGAAATGTTTGCCGAATTTTCGATGAATAAATTTGGCAAATGTCTATTTGTTCCTCGAACTTTCCCGAACCGAACATTGAAATGTTCGCTCATCTGTAGTTAGGAAGCGAACAAAATATTTTTTAACTGTGGATGACGCCTGTATAACATAGGAGATATTCTCCAAACTATTTCAAACTGAGATGTCCCCTGCTGTATAACGTTAGGCACAGAAGAAAGTATTTTTTTTTAATTGTGGATGAGGCCTGTATAACATAGGAGATATTCTCCAAACTATTTCAAACTGAGATGTCCCTGGTGTATAACGTTAGGAACCGAACAAAGTATTTTTTTTAACTGTAGATGAGGCCTGTATAACTAGGAGATATTCTCCAAACTATTTCAAACTCAGATCTAGCCTGCTGTATAACGTTAGTGTGTCACCCTGGCCTGGATGCCACAAAATGTATTAAAGCTGTGTCTGAGAGCAATGGGGAGGTTCTCTAGTCAGGGGAACATTAGCATGCAGTACCTCCTGTCTCAGGCCAGTAGGGGGAGCAGGCTGCCCCTATAAAAGCTGGTGCTGGGGGCAGGGTTAGAGAGAACCTGATGGCCTGTCTCAGCACTGAGACTTGTCCCAGAGCAGAGCAGGGACAGACAGTTGCACTGCACCTAAGAGGAAGTGTGGCAGGAGGAGAGCCACAAGCCAGAGACAAGAGGCAAAGCAAGCCTGTCTTGGCAGATAACGGACTTAATCTACCAGACTTTGGTGTCTGAGGCTGGAAGGATTCCACATCCCCCAGCAGAGAACCTGTCCGCAAGGGACTGTATATTCCTTGGCCTAAGAAGCCTGGAGGCCCTGCCACAACCGAAGGGACCAGTAAAGCCGTACAAGGCTTGGAGCAGAAAGGAACCCACGTCGCAGACCATACAGGCGAGAATACAATGAAAGCTCGGAAACGTGGGCTGTTACCCTATAACGAGGAGATAGCCAGAAGGAGCGCAGAAAGCACGGTAGGCCTACACCCTCACCCTGACCAGGGCCAATTTCCCCTTTGCTCTCAGACATCCAGGTCCCCTCTAAGCTGGGACTGTTTGTGGGTCAATTTACCTGTTCTAGTAAAGACCCTGAACTGCAACCTGTTGTCTGCATGCTCCTTGCTCCTCCAGCACTATCAGCACTGGGACTCTCACTACCATCACTCCCACCATCCATTATACTGCCCTGGGGCCGCACTCTTCCCGTGGGGAGTCACACTACCCTAGCTGCACACCTCATCAGCCCCAGCGGTCTGCATGCAGCGGCGGTTCCTAATAACCGCAATCCACGGGTGGCGTAGTCGGACATTATCAGCAGAACGTAGCAGACTACCATTGGCCTGACCACCCTGAGCCACGGAACCGGGTCGCCACTACTACCCCCATCATCTCCCTATTGCCCGGATCCGAGTGCCCCACGGTCCAGGGGGCGAGTCAGCTTTGGCGTAGTCGGCAGAATTGCAACCAACCCGCCACAAACGGGTATTGTGTGCCTAGAAAAGACTTTGCGCTTACCTGAAAAGAGGTTTCCCGCCATCCGGAGCCGTTTCCCGCCATTTCCAGCCGTCTCCCGCCATCTTCCATCGGTTCCCGCCATCTTCAGCTGTTTTCCCGCCATCCGAAGTAGTTTTCCTGCCATCGGACTCCATCTTCGGGACGCTGCACGGGAAGAAGAGGGTCGTGGACGCCGAAAGTGCGCGAGATCCGAAGCTCCGCCCCACGCACCGACGCTGCGCAAGGTCCTGGAAGGGAGAGAGAGCGACGCTGACGTCATCAGGACGCGACGCCAGGTCCTCGTCCATAGCAGCAGCAGCGGAGCCGCGGCCTACAGAAGAGGATCATCGGAAGGTAGGCCACGCTTAACTAGGGGGGAGGAAGATGCCGGACACAGAGGCGCCCACTACCACCAACGCAGCTGCAGCAGCGGTGATGCCCTTTTCCCTGCCCTACATCACTGGAGCGGGAGCCCCATGCCCTAACTGACTTCAAGGAAAGGCTATACAGTTTGTTCCACGTTTACCCCCTGACAGAGGAACAGAAGGTCAGCATACTAGCAGGGCAGTTAACTGGCGCAGCCCAAAGGGAGGTAAAAAATCATGGCCCACTGAGGAGAAAAGGACTGTGAAGGGTATTCTGGCCAGGCTGCGGGGTACCTTTGACACACGTACCTCCGCTGAAATTAAAATGAGGTTCTATGGATGTAAGCAGCGGGCACAGGACAGCATCAGAGACTATGCCCTAAATTTGCAGGAAGCCTTGAGGGCTATTCAACAAACTGACCCTGGCAGTGTGCAGGAAACGGATAAGCTGCTAACAGAACAATTCATAGAAGGTCTGCTGTCCAGCGCCCACAGGGCCCAACTGCGCCTCATGTTCTTTCAGAACCCCGACCTGACCTTTGCCCAATTTAAGGACAGGGCCATAAGGGTGCTCCGTGAATCTGCAACCAGTGGCGCTATAAACCCCCGGCGCCCTGCTCTCACCTACCACCAGGAGGCGGCGCCCTCCTCTATAGAATCATAGAATGGTAGAGTTGGAAGGGACCTCCTGGGTCATCTGGTCCAAACCCCTGCTCAAAGCAGGATTCACTAGATCATCTCAGACAGATGTCTGTCCAGCCTCTGTTTGAAGACGTCCATTGAAGGGGAACTCACCACCTCTCGTGGCAGCCTGTTCCACTCATTAATCACCCTAACTGTCAAAAAGTTTTTTCTAATATCTAATCTGTGTCTCCTCCCATTTAGTTTCATCCCATTGCTTCTAGTCTTTCCTTGTGCAAATGAGAATAAAGATGATCCTTCTACAATGTGACAGCCCTTGACATATTTGTAGACAGCTATTAAGTCTCCTCTCAGTCTTCTTTTTTGCAAGCTAAACATTCCCAAATCCTGCAACCGTTCCTCATAGGACATGGTTTGCAGACCAGTCACCATTCTGGTCGCTCTTCTCTGAACTTGCTCCAGTTTGTCTATGTCTTTTTTAAAATGTGGTGCCCAAAACTGTACACAGTATTCCAGATGAGGTCTGACCAAAGAGGAGTAAAGACCGATAATGACTTCACGTGATCTAGACTGTATGCTTCTGTTAATACATCCCAGAATTGTATTTGCCTTTTTTGCTGCTGCATCACACTGTTGACTCATGTTCAGTCTATGATCTATTAGTATACCTAAGTCTTTTTCACATGTACTGTTGCTTAGCTCTATTCCTCCCATTCTGTATATGCTTTTTTCATTTTTATTGCCCAGATGTAGTACTTTGCATTTTTCCCTGTTAAAAACCATTCTGTTGGTTGCTGCCCACTGCTCCAGTTTATTTAGGTCTTTTTGAATCCTCTCTCTCTCTTCTCTAGTATTAGCTATCCCTCCTAGCTTTGTGTCATCAGCAAATTTAATCAGTTTACCCTCAATTCCTTCATCTAAATCATTGATAAAGATGTTGAACAATACAGGTCCCAGGACGGAGCCCTGTGGTACCCCACTTGAGACATTCATCCAGCTGGATGTGAAGCCATTTACAACCACCCTTTGAGTCCGATCACTAAGCCAGTTATGAATCCACCTAACAGTTGCCTGGTCCATTGCATACTTGGTCATTTTTTCAATAAGGATGGTGTGAGATACTTTGTCAAATGCTTTGCTGAAGTCAAGATATACTATATCTACAGCATTTCCCTGATCCACCCAGTCAGTGATTCTGTCATAGAAGGAAATTAAGTTAGTCTGACATGACTTGTTAGTTACAAACCCATGCTGACTCTGGTTAATCACTTCATTCTTATCCATGTACTTACATACATGTTGTTTAATAATTTGTTCAAAGATCTTTCCTGGTATAGAAGTCAGACTCACCGGCCTATAGTTCCCTGGGTCCACCTTCTTCCCCTTTTTGAAGATAGGAACAACATTTGCTCTTCTCCAGTCTTCTGGGACTTCTCCTGTTCTCCAAGAATTTTCAAAGATTATGGAGAGTGGTTATAAAATTTATTCTACGATCTCCTTCAGTACTCTGGGGTGTAATTCATCTGGACCTGGAGACTTGAACTCATTCATGTTAGCTAAATATTCCCTCACAATCTTTCTGTTTACAGATAACTTGGATTCCTCTATTCCTTTAAAAGGACAGTGAAGATCAGTTGATGTTACATTTTCTTTCTGAGAGAAAACAGATGCAAAATAGGAATTAAAAAGTTCGGCCATCTCAACATCCTCTCTTACCATTTCTCCATTTTCATCCTGTAAAAATCCTATAGCATCTTTGACTTTTCTTTTACTTTTGACATACCCCCAAAATCCTTTTTTATTGCTTTTGACATCTCTTGCAAGCCTTAATTCATTGTCAGCTTTAGCTAACCTGATACGTGCCCTGCAGGATCTGCAGACTGCATTATAATCTTCTTTAGATATGCCTCCCTCTTTCCATTTAATAAACATTTCTTTCTTTCTTTTTAGCATGTGTTTAAGTTCTGTGTTCATCCATCCTGGTTTCCTTAAATGCTTCCCATTCTTCCTACTTTTCGGGATTGTTAACGATTGTGCTTTGAGAATCTCATTTTTAAAAATTTCCCATCCTTCCTGGACATTTTTGTCCTTAAGGACATCCAGCCATTGGATCCCTCCTATTCTCTTTCTGAGTCTCTTAAAATCTGCCTTTCTAAAATCTAACCTTGAAGTTTGAGTCTTCACATGTCTTCCTCCTCTAGTTATCCAAAATTCTATAATAGCATGATCGCTGCCTCCTAGGGTCCCAGCCACCTTTACCTCCTCAACCATTTCCTCCCTGTTTATAAGGATTAGATCCAAAGTAGCAGATCCCCTTGTTTTCTCCCCTACCTATGGACCCCGTGGGGGCTGATGCACAGGCCCTGAACCAAGCCCCGTCGAAAGACCTGCACCACCAAGTCCAGGAGCTGACCAAGAGCGTCGCGGCGCTGACCAGGACCGTCCAAGCGTTGCAAGTGGACCCGTCAAGACCCATCGAGCTGGCTTCAAGTCCGGAGGATGTCCCGTGGCGTCGACAGAGGAGGATCCCGTCGTTCCGAGGGAGGCCCACAGACCGCTACGCAGAGGATGGACAGCCCATTTGCCGTCGATGCAACCAGCCCGGACACATTTCCAGGTACTGTAATTTAAACGGCTCCAACCTGGGGCAGAGGGCCAACCCCCAGGCATAAGATCACCAGGCCCTTACAATTGGCGTAATAAGTACGTTGGGGGGCGCCCGGTTTTACCCGTGGTGCTGGACGGTATCCCCATGAGCGCCTTGCTGGATACTGGGTCACAAGTAACCACTATCCCTTATGTACTTTTTAAGCAGTATGGGACTGATGCTGATATCACGCGGTATCCAGACGGTAACTTGAGCATCATCGCCAGTAATGGCTTACCCGTGCCGCAGATGGGGTTCAAGGAGATGACCATTAAAATTGGTAAAGTTGAACTGCCGGCACAGGGAGTAATTATTGTGGACATTGACCGTCGTGAAAGTCACCCTAAAATAACTGTGAGTACTAACGTAATTGAAAATTGTCTTTCAGAGGTAATTGTAATCTTACAACAGGTGGCGGTGAATGCTAGTTCCAGCCAACAGAGAGTCCTCAACAAGGAGATAAAAGCCCTGATGAGACGGCAGCAGGTAGAACTGTCTGGTGGTGAGATCGGTAGCGTAAGACTGAGTGACCCATTCCCCATTTCCATGCCTCCCAAAAGTGAAATGATGATCTGGTGTCGGACTGCAATCGGGTTGAGAGGTAGAGACTACCAAGCCATGGTAGAACCCGTGTACTCAGACAGCAGGCCCACCATTTTGACAGCCCGGGGTGTGGTTGATGTCCGTCATGGGAGGGTGCCCGTCCGCATCCTCAACATTGGGGAGAGGGAAGTACACTTACCCAGGTATGCTACACTCGCCAAACTGTTTGTTGTCGAACACCAAGCTATCAGGGCCGTGGAACCCTTGCCTCCATCTCCACAGGCGGAGGGTAATGGCTCCCAGAAACAAAAGGAGGACTGGTGCCAGAAACTCCACGTGGGTGCTGACTCCACTCCCCTGCACCAAAAACAAGGAGTCTACCGGGTGGTACAGGAGTACGAGAGAGTCTTTAGTAAGCACCCGCTAGACTTCGGCAGAGTAAAGGGGATAGAACACCACATCCCCACAGTGAGCCACCCACCGATAAAAGAAAGACACAGACCTGTACCTCCTGCACACTACCAGAATGCAAAGGGCATGCTAAGAGAGATGAAAGAAGCTGGGGTCATTAGAGATAGCTGTAGCCCCTGGGCAGCCCCCTTGGTTCTGGTCAAAAAGAAAGACGGCACCATGAGAATGTGCGTGGACTATAGACAAATCAACCGTATCACCCACAAAGACGCATATCCGCTGCCTAGAATAGAGGAGTCTTTAGCCGCACTAAAATCAGCTAACTTCTTTTCTACTTTGGACCTTACTAGCGGGTACTGGCAGGTTCCTGTGGCAGAGGCTGACAAGGAGAAGACTGCCTTCACCACCCCGATGGGACTGAGTGAGTTCAACTGTATGCCTTTCGGGCTCTGCAACGCACCAGGGACCTTCCAGCGGCTGATGGAATGCTGTCTAGGGCGCCGAAACTTCGAGACGGTCCTCCTTTACCTGGACGACGTGATCGTCTATTCGAAGACCTACGAGGACCATCTCAAGCTCCTGGCCGAGGTGTTCGAAGCCCTGGCAGGCTATGGCCTGAAGGTGAAACCATCGAAGTGTCACCTGCTGAAACCAAAGGTCCAGTACCTAGGGCACGTGGTAAGCGCGGAAGGAGTGGCCCCCGACCCTGACAAGGTCACGGCAATCAAGAGCTGGCCAAGCCCCTCGAACATCAAAGAGGTGAGACAGTTTCTCGGGTTGGTAGGCTACTACCGAAGATTCATCCCCGGGTTCACCAAGATGGCAGCTCCTATGCAGGACCTCCTGATCAGACAGTCTAAGTCCAGGAGTCAAAAGCCACCCTTCAAGTGGAATAAACCGGAAGAGGAGTCCTTCCGCCAGTTGCAGATGGCCCTCATGGGGGATGAGATCCTGGCCTACCCTGATTATGGCCAGCCTTTTATCCTTCACACAGACGCCAGTAATGTGGGACTGGGAGCCGTACTGTCCCAAAACCAACAGGGCAGAGAACGGGTGATCGCATACGCCAGCCGGAAGCTGAGGCCCACCGAGAGGAACCCGGAGAATTACAGCTCCTTCAAGCTAGAATTCTTGGCGGTGGTGTGGGCCGTGACGGAACGCTTCAAGCATTACCTGGCCTCCGCAAAGTTCACCGTGTACACAGACAACAACCCGTTGACACACCTGGACAATGCAAGACTGGGTGCCCTAGAACAGCGGTGGATGGCCCGTCTCTCCAACTATGACTTCGTGATCAAGTACCGGGCAGGCAAAACCAATGCCAACGCGGACGCCCTATCAAGAATGCCTCACTTACCTGAAGGTGACGAAGACCCAGAAGTGCTGGAGGAGGTAGAACTCCCCGCGTTTCACCGGTATGTAGCCGCTCAATACTCCCACCGCGTGAAGGAGGAGGATCTAACAACCGTGATGAGAAATCCCCTACCTCACCACAGCTGGGCCGAGACCCAAGATAGTGACCCTGCCATCCGCCTGGTGAAAGATCTGCTGACCCAGGAAGATGCCCGCATAGATCCGCATGCTCCAGAGGAAGCCAAGCAGCTATGGAAAGAGAAGAGCAAGCTGTTCCTCTAAGAAGGCAAGTTGTGCAGAAGGATTGTCAACCACCGGACGCACGAGCTGACCTGGCAAGTCGTGGTCCCAAGGCGGGATGCAGCTATGGTCCTGGGGGCTTACCATGACAGGGCGGGACACTTCGGTTGGAAGAAACTGGAGTTCCTGCTAAGAGGAAGGTTCTTTTGGGTCGGCATGAGAGGAGCTGTAGAAAAATGGTGCAGAGACTGTGGCCCTTGTCACCTAAGGAGGAAGGACCGTGCCAGCCAGAAGACACCCTTGAGGCCCATCGTCACCACGCAGCCTCTTGAGCTGGTAGCTCTGGACCATGTCAAATTGGCTCCAAGTCGGTCAGGATACATCTATGCCCTGACAATCGTGGACCACTATTCCCGTTTACTAGTGGTGGTCCCGGTAAAGGACTTGACAGCCCAAACAGCGGCCAGAGCCTTCCAGCAATATTTCTGCCGTCCACACGGGTATCCGGAACAGGTCCTGACGGACCAGGGTCCAGTGTTCGAAGCTGAAATCTTCCAGGAGTTCTGCAACCTCTATGGCTGTAAGAAAATTCGGACAACACCTTACCACCCACAAACCAACGGGATGTGTGAGAAAATGAACAACATAGTCATTGATCTCCTGAAGACGTTGCCCCTGGAGGAACGCAGCCTGTGGCCAGAAAAACTGCCGGACCTGATAGACTTATACAATCATATCCCGGTGAATGCTACCAACTGCACCCCGGCTTACCTGATGCGAGCCAGACCAGGTAAGCAGCCCGTAGACCTGGAGATGGGAATCCTAACACCTGAGGACACCTCCCCGGATGCAGACTGGGATACGGAAACGCAACTGCAGTACAAGAAGGTACAGGAGAGTGTGGAGAGGAGCCTGGCCCAGGTGAGAGAGAGGCAAGAAAAACTCTTCAACCAACATGCCCCTGCTGGTTCCCTAGAACCTGGTGAGCAAGTCCTGAAGCGGAAGAGAAGGCTACATGAGTTGGACGACCAGTGGGAAAGGAAACCCTACACCGTACTGCAGTCTGATCACGACAACCCGAATGTGTGCGTGATCACCAAGGATGGAGGAGAAACCACTAGTGTCGTCTCCAGAGACCACCTCAAAAGTGCCCCGAGCAACTCTGTAGTGCAGAAGAGGATCAGAGTGACCTTGAACCCGCAGAGGACAAGGAAGAAATGATCAGCACCGTTCTCGGAGAGTTCCCTCAGTCCTGGACTCGCATAAATGATGCCATAGTGGTACTGTCCTGCATTTCCTGCAACCGGCACAGCAACAACCAACACCAGAGCCGGAAGGTGAAGAGGAGCAAGCGGTTCCAGAGGCAGAAGAGCCTGTACCAGCAGCCCAGGAGAGTCAACCCTCTGCTGACAGTGAGCCTGCCATGCCTGCGGTAAGCCAAAGGACCTGCAGACAGCTGCCTGCCCTACCTGTACACCCAGCTGGTAGCTGTACCCCTAACGGTAGTGGGGAAAGCCAGGTCAGTCCACCACCAGACAGTGGGCTACGTAGATCAACCAGGAGCACAAAAGGGCAGATACCCGCTCGCTGGAGAATATAGAGTGTACTAAAATTGTAAATAACCCTGTTGCCAAATGTTGAATTGGTTGCAAAGTTACATGCATGTTTGGTAATTCTGTGTTTCAGTTTCTTGCAGCTACCGTAAGGACTCAAAGGTTATGGACTTTTTATAACCGGGACCTTGTATGGACTGCGTTTGGAGCCTAACCCAGGAATGAACTAAGACTGTAAAGGACTTGGGGTAGGACAGACCCCCACCTGGTTAAGGCTCCCCGTTGTGCTGGTCATATGGACACCCGGTCACAGACCACACTGTGACCTTAAGAACTCAATCTGTGCGTCGTCTGTCTATTAATGTTTTATTGTTATGCATATTGTCTTTGTTTATTGTTTAGTCCCGGAGTACTAAATTTCACTAGGGGGGAATGTGTCACCCTGGCCTGGCTGCCACAAAATGTATTAAAGCTGTGTCTGAGAGCAAGGGGGAGGTTCTCTAGTCAGGGGAACATTAGCATGCAGTACCTCCTGTCTCAGGCCAGTAGGGGGAGCAGGCTGCCCCTATAAAAGCTGGTGCTGGGGGCAGGGTTAGAGAGAACTTGATGGCCTGTCTCAGCACTGAGACTTGTCCCAGAGCAGAGCAGGGACAGACAGTTGCACTGCACCTAAGAGGAAGTGTGGCAGGAGGAGAGCCACAAGCCAGAGACAAGAGGCGAAGCAAGCCTGTCTTGGCAGATAATGGACTTAATCTACCAGACTTTGGTGTCTGAGGCTGGAAGGATTCCACATCCCCCAGCAGAGAACCTGTCCGCAAGGGACTGTATATTCCTTGGCCTAAGAAGCCTGGAGGCCCTGCCACAACCGAAGGGACCAGTAAAGCCGTACAAGGCTGGGAGCAGAAAAGAACCCACGTCGCAGGCCATACAGGCGAGAATACACGGAAACCTCGGAAACGTGGGCTGTTACCCTATAACGAGGAGATAGCCAGAAGGAGCGCAGAAAGCACGGTAGGCCTACACCCTCACCCTGACCAGGGCCAATTTCCCCGTTGCTCTCAGACATCCAGGTCCCCTCCTAGCTGGGACTGTTTGTGGGTCAATTTACCTGTTCTAGTAAAGACCCTGAACTGCAACCTGTTGTCTGCGTGCTCCTTGCTCCTCCAGCACTATCAGCACTGGGACTCTCACTACCATCACTCCCACCATCCATTATGCTGCCCTGGGGCCGCACTCTTCCCGTGGGGAGTCACACTACCCTAGCTGCACACCTCATCAGCCCCAGCGGTCTGCATGCAGCGGCGGTTCCTAATAACCGCAATCCACGGGTGGCGTAGTCGGACATTATCAGCAGAACGTAGCAGACTACCATTGGCCTGACCACCCTGAGCCACGGAACCGGGTCGCCACTACTACCCCCATCGTCTCCCTATTGCCCGGATCCGAGTGCCCCACGGCCCAGGGAGCGAGTCATTAGGAACAGCAAAAAATAGATTTTTGACCCTGCACAAGCTCTAAATTCAGCTGAATTTCACCACCACTAAAAGGACTAGGTGGCTTATAGCAGTGTATCACGTTTGCGACAGAAAAAAATATTTTATGGACTCTGCCTATGAACAGAAAAAAAATTATTTTTTTACTCTGAAGACAGCTGAAGTTCACCGCCACTAACGTAGTAGCTGATGTATAGCAGACTGTGTCACGTTTGCCACACAAAAAAATTTGTGGACTCTGCCTAGCAAGACAAAAAAACAATTTTCTTTACTTTGAAAACAGCTGAGGCTCACCGCCACTAAAATAGTAGGTGGATTTTAGCAGACTGTATCACGTCTGCAACACACAAAAAATCTTTGGTGGACTGTGGCACTGGCTAGCAACAGGAAAAAAAATCTTTTTTTTTTACTCTGAAAACAGATGAATTTCACCACCACTAAAAGCACTAGGTGGCTCATAGCAGAGTGCAACATGTCTGCGTCACAAAAAACTCTTTGGTGGACTCTGTCTAGCAACAGAAAAATACTTTTTTTACTTTGAAAACAGCTGAAGTTCATTGCCACTAAGATAGTAGGTGGCTTTTAGCAGACTATCACGTTTGCCACCCCAAAAAAATATTTGGTGGACTGTGACTAGCAACAGAAAAAAATATATTTGTTTTACTGTGCATCAAGCTGAAGTTCATCCACCAAAAAAATGACAAACTGGGCTAACACAGCTCGCACTATCACATTAGCAAATAAAAAAAAAATTTTTTTGTGCTCTGCACTCAGAAGCTCTGCACTGACAAGCTCTGCAGATCACTGAATTTCAACCTCACAAAATCAAAAAGACGCCTACAAGGGCTTGATTGCTTTATTACATTAGCAAGTGCAAAAATAGATTGAAGGTATACTCCTGCATGGAGCACAATACAACCGGTGCACAACACTGTTCTATGGCGGCATGGGCCCTGCTCTTTCTGTCAGAATCTCAGTACTTGCACAAGAAAACAAAAAATATGCTGCAAGGTCGATTGAACAGGTACACAGCACAGGACTTATCTACACTATCTGACTTCCACAGAAGCACCCATCTATCTAGATAATATCTCTCATTAGACAGGACAGCGCACACTGAGCAGCGTCCATCTCCTTCAGTGACATGCATAAAATGGCGCTGAGGGAACATGGCCTCTTTTTATAGAGGGAGGACATGTGATTTCAGCAGCCAATTGCAGAAGCCCTTGTGTCTGGCACACTGTGGATGTTTCCTGCACTCTGATTGGCTATCTGCGCTTTCCTAACTTATAGTTACCGCCTACAGGGGCAAAAAAAAACAGTGCGCCGCTAATATGACCTGTTCTGAGCTATCACCAGCCCCCCCACTCATCATACACAAGTACTATGCTAGCAAAACTGTTAAAAATGCTGTAGTTTCCCCGCAATCACATAACCATGTAAATTCGTCGAACGTTACCGATTTTACCAAATTGAACAAATTTTGCTCGCCTTTCCGATCACGAATCCGAATGTGCCACATTCGTGTCGAACTTAACTTTTGAGATCGGATTTTGAACATATTCACTCATCACTAACAGCATAGACTTACATTGTGAAACAAAAAGAGAAAAAGAGCGCGCTATGTGAAGAACCAGGTGAATAAGTTGATAAACATGGGGGGGGCAATTGGCCACTCATCTAGAGGGGTTGTGCACCCCTGCACAACCCCAGTGAACGCCTTGTTGCAAAAAGACTGGTGCACGCTCAGCATGCTGCAGACCGTCGTCTGTCACTGGTGCTTCTGCATTCCATGTTTATTAAGGCGTCCATGCGTGGTTTGTATTGTGCGGCCCACGTATTGGAGGCCACATGTACACTCCAACAAATAGACTACATGTGTTGATTCACGTCATGTAACCTCCAATATGTGGCCGCTCGATACAAACCATGCATGCACGCCTTAATAAACATAGGCATAATATACGAATAGGGTATCAATTACATAGTGTATCTAAACATTTTAATGCTGTCCATCAAAAAGATCCAAAATTCATGAGGCTCACCATTATTGATCATGTGGGATATACTGTTCCAGATCGGTTGCCCAGTTTAATTAATAGGGAAAGTTTCTGGATTTTTAAATTTGGGCACTTTAGCCCCTGAAGGTTTGAATCTGGCCATTGAGAATGTGGTCATCTATTAATGGTCACTGATAAGTGTATTGGTGATACCATCCCCCCTTTTTTATTATTTATGTTTACATTTTATTATTATATAATTATATCAATCTATTTTTAATATTGTATTTTTTTTTCATATTGTGATTATTAATATTTTTCATTAATATGGATTATTATATTATCATTATTTTTAGGTTTTATATTCCCTTGCTCTAAGAATTTGTGTGCTAGTTGTCTATGCATATATATGAGTTGCGCTTATACACTGGCACATAAAGGGTGTTTGTAGAGTTCATGATTAATCAATTAGTTTGTTAACCAATCAATGTCGTGCCTTCCCTATAAATGTTTTCCCCTGTCTAAACCCCTGTACCACCTGATGAAGATAGTATAGCTATCGAAACGCGTTGTGGAGAGGGCTAGTAAAAAGTTTTCTCAGCCCTAAGACTATCCCCTTGGTGATCATTATCCTAGCGCTCCACAGACTGCTCTCTACCTTGAGCACCTATAGACTTTCATTGGGCTCGTTACTCGGACAGAGCACCCGAGGATTCCAATTTGCTCGACCCGACCATCAAGCACCCGAGCATTTTAGTGCTCGCTCATCACTAGTGAACACTCCTGATTGAGTCTCCATCTACTGGATTGGCTGTACTGGAAGAGGTGTCGTTTCTAATTCTACAATTTCTACTATACTGAAATTGATGCCACTTTTCTGGTGTCTGCCACTAATTTTTGGAAATGTGGGGAATCCTGATTGGTCTTCCATCTATTGGGTTGGCTGTAGGGGAAGAAGTGTCCTTCCTAATTGTACTATTTCTACTGTAATGAAATTGATGGTGGTGTTAGGCCCTAATTTAGGTAAATGTGAACACTCCTGGGTCTCCATCTGCTGGATTGGCTGTGGTGGAAGAGGCTTTGGTCTCCTTTACAATAGTTATACTCTAGTGAAATTAATTCTTTGGTGCAGATATTCTTCTCCACACAGGGGTACACAGACCTGATAAACTCCAAATGGCTATATAAAGCAGACTCCATCTTAACTTAAAATTGTTTGGGCAGATATTGTTCTCCATACAGGGGGAAAAAATGGTTGGGTACGAGCAGCTTCCTGACCCTCGACTGTACTGTGCTGTCAGGGCAAGAAGTGGAGGAGGGTGACTGTGAGAGCGAGGAATGGGATATCACATTGGATGATGATGAGGTTGCACATCCAACTTGGTGTGAACCCAGAGGCATGCAGCTGAGTAGCTCATCTGAGGAGGTGAAGGAAGACGAGGAGGTTACGTTGTGTCTTATGGTGCAGACTCAGAGGAGCACTGCATCCTTAACGACAACCATGGCAGTGACCAACAGCGGTCTCCGGTCTGCAGCTTACAGAGGCGGAAAGGGTTGCCTAGCTTGGGCCTTTTTTGAGACCGCAAAGGATGAGCCAGCTCACATTATCTGCAAACTTTCTGCTAAAAAACTCAGTAGAGGGAAAAACTGCAATAATTTGACTACTACATGAACAACCCTAACCCTTCACATGCACAATCAACATGCGTTACTCTGGCAATCTCACTGCGATAAAATGCGGACCAGCGGACCTCAACAACCATTAGCTGCCCCATCAACGGCATCCGCTGCTTCTTCCTCCTCCTCTGTTACCGTGCCAAGTAGAACTTCTGGTTCTCTACCCACTCCAGTCAGGCTGAGTGAGAGCCCATCAGCTGTGATGGAAGCCGACATGCCTGCCGTGGTTGTTTCACCGGGCACACCACATGTTTCTCAATCCACCGTAGCATGTCCCCCTGCACCTCACTCACAGTTTGTCCGGTTCACCGTACTCCGTCCTCTCTCAGCACAGCAGCCAGCCCTCGGTCCAGCAGTTCTGGTCACATAAAAGATTGATTCCTCCTACACATGACAAAGCTAAGAGGTTGAACTTCACCATCTCCAATCTGTTGGCCACGGAAATAGTGGTGTCAGGCCTAATTTTTTAAACTGTGAACACTCCTGTATGGCTGCTTTTTTACTGAGGAAGTAACTAGAGAACCTGGGGGAAACCCCCACAAACACGGGGAGAACATACAAACTACTTGCAGATGTTGTCTTTTATCATCATAAAGGAGTTAGCTCGTTGTCTAGGAGACTGACCACCGCTGCTGTCTACCATGTGAACATTGTGTTGAAGCTTGCAAGGTGTCACGGGTTTACCGTGACAGAGAGAAGCCAGAAAACTGCAGCGTCTGATTCCTCCCACTCCTGCAGTCATTAGAAGCCTTTTGCCTTCATATTAGTCAGTGCTGGGGTTAATCTGCTCAGTTGTGTGCTCCTGGAAGCTTACCTTCATTTAGGCTCTCAGCAGATTTGTCCCGTTCATCTCACCTACTGTGAGAACGCTGTACCCCAACACATCAGACCCTCGCCTACCATGGAAACCTTGAAAAGGAAGCTGAAGACCCACTTCTTGTGAAAAGCGTACAATCTGCAGTAACCCTCGCTCCACCATACCACTACACGACTAGCTGTACCCTGACCTACTGTATCCTCACCCATCCCTTGTAGATTGTGCGCCCTCGCAGGCAGGGTCCTCGCTCCTCTTGTACCAGTCGGTGACCCCTTTTCACATGTAAAGCGCCACAGAATAAATGTGGCTGTCCTAGTAATAATAATTATAGTACTTGTACTCTGGGTCAATTGATGGCACTTTCCTGGTGTCTGCCCCTTATTTGATGTGTTTTGGCAGCTTTTGGGTCCCTTTGAAGGTGTTGCGTATGCTTTTTTTCTGTCCCCCCATTGAATCCTATGGCGTTCGGTAATTTTCGACAAATTAATCAACGAAGTAATTGGGCGAATGTGTAAACATTTGGCAAACCGAACATTGAAATGTTCGCTCATCTCTACTAAGATTAATACCACCGGTCAGATGACCGTGAGAGCCCGCTGATGTCAGATGACAGTGTGAGCCCGCAGACGTCAGATGACAGTGTGAGCCCGCAGACGTCAGATGACCGTGTGAGCCCGCAGATGTCAGATGACAGTGTGACCCCGCAGACGTCAGATGACAGTGTGAGCCCGCAGATGTCAGATGACAGTGTGAGCCCGCAGACGTCAGATGACAGTGTGACCCCGCAGACGTCAGATGACCGTGAGAGCCCGCTGATGTCAGATGACAGTGTGACCCCGCAGATGTCAGATGACCGTGTGAGCCCGCAGATGTCAGATGACAGTGTGACCCCGCAGATGTCAGATTACAGTGTGACCCGTCAGATAACAGTGTGAGCCCGCAGATGTCAGATGACAGTGTGAGCCCGCAGACGTCAGATGACAGTGTGAGCCCGCAGATTTCAGATGACCGTGTGAGCCCGCAGATGTCAGGTGACAGGGTGACCCCGCAGATGTCAGATGACAGTGTGACCCCGCAGATGTCAGATGACAGTGTGACCCCGCAGATGTCAGATGACAGTATGAGCCCACAGATGTCAGATGACAGTGTGAGCCCGCAGACGTCAGATGACACTGTGAGCCCGCAGACGTCAGATGACACTGTGAGCCCGCAGACGTCAGATGACAGTGTGAGCCCGCAGACGTCAGATGACAGTGTGAGCCCGCAGACATCAGATGACCGTGACCCCGCAGACGTCAGATGACAGTGTGAGCCCGCAGATGTCAGATGACAGTGTGACCCCGCAGAAGTCAGATGACAGTGTGACCCCGCAGATGTCAGATGACAGTGTGAGCCCGCAGATGTCAGATGACAGTGTGAGCCCGCAGATGTCAGATGACAGTATGAGCCCGCAGATGTCAGATGACAGTGTGAGCCCGCAGATGTCAGATGACAGTGTGAGCCCGTAGATGTCAGATGACAGTGTGAGCCCACAGACGTCAGATGACAGTATGAGCCCGCAGATGTCAGATGACAGTGTGACCCCGCAGACGTCAGATGACAGTGTGACCCCGCAGATGTCAGATGACAGTGTGACCCCGCAGATGTCAGATGACAGTGTGAGCCCACAGATGTCAGATGACAGTGTGAGCCCGCAGACGTCAGATGACACTGTGAGCCCGCAGACGTCAGATGACAGTGTGACCCCGCAGATGTCAGATGACAGTGTGACCCCGCAGATGTCAGATGACAGTGTGACCCCGCAGATGTCAGATGACCGTGTGAGCCTGCAGATGTCAGATGACAGTGTGACCCCGCAGATGTCAGATGACAGTGTGACCCCGCAGATGTCAGATAACAGTGTGACCCCGCAGATATCAGATGACAGTGTGACCCCGCAGATGTCAGATGACAGTGTGACCCCGCAGATGTCAGATGACCGTGTGAGCCCGCAGATGTCAGATGACAGTGTGACCCCGCAGATGTCAGATGACAGTGTGAGCCCGCAGATGTCAGATGACAGTGTGAGCCCGCAGATGTCAGATGACAGTATGAGCCCGCAGATGTCAGATGACAGTGTGAGCCCGCAGATGTCAGATGACAGTGTGAGCCCGCAGATGTCAGATGACAGTGTGAGCCCGCAGACGTCAGATGACAGTATGAGCCCGCAGACGTCAGATGACAGTGTGAGCCCGCAGACGTCAGATGACAGTATGAGCCCGCAGACGTCAGATGACAGTGTGAGCCCGCAGACGTCAGATGACAGTGTGAGCCCGCAGATGTCAGATGACAGTGTGACCCCGCAGATGTCAGATGACAGTGTGACCCCGCAGATGTCAGATGACAGTGTGACCCCGCAGATGTCAGATAACAGTGTGACCCCGCAGATATCAGATGACAGTGTGACCCCGCAGATGTCAGATGACAGTGTGACCCCGCAGATGTCAGATGACAGTGTGACCCCGCAGATGTCAGATGACAGTGTGAGCCCGCAGATGTCAGATGACAGTGTGAGCCCGCAAATGTCAGATGACAGTATGAGCCCGCAGACGTCAGATGACAGTGTGAGCCCGCAGATGTCAGATGACAGTATGAGCCCGCAGATGTCAGATGACAGTGTGAGCCCGCAGATGTCACCTCGGACAGGTGACGGATATTGTTGTTTTTTATTTTTGTTTTCCTACAGGAGTAAAGGGCACCGGGGATTAGATGTTAGGTGAGTATAACAGTGTTTATTATTTTTAAATAAAAAAGTGAAACTTTGTGTGTTTTATTTCAAATAAAATAATGTATTCTTGTTGTTTGTCTTTATTTACAATATAACTATAGGATTAGTAATGGGGGCGTCTTATAGACTTCTCTCCGTTACTAACCCGTGGAGTTGGTGTAATCCGGACAATACAAAGCTGACATCAACCCCACAAATATTACACCACTTGCCATCGCCACAGGGCAATGGGGAGAGCCAGGCAAAGTGCCAGAATTGATGCATCTAATAGATGCGCATTTTCTGGGGCAGCTGCAGGCTGTTATTTTTAGGCTGGGAGGGCAATATCCATGGCCTCTTACCTGCCTGAGAAAACCAGACCGCAGCTGTCAGTTTTGCCTGGCTGGTTATCAGAATTACATGGGAATCCACGCTATTTTTTTAAAAATGTATTTATTTATAGTGCAGGCGCCAGCAGATGAATACTCCCATCAGCCACTTCTGCTCTCGCTGTTATTTGCGACAACAGGCATAGGCTGATGGTTGTAGTAGTCCCACCTGCCGATACCTGTGACACCGTGGCAAACACTGAATGTTCAGGCACTCTATTCATGTGAATGGTGTCCGTGTTCGGGTTCAGGTATTGTTCTGGTACCCGAACCCAAACTTTTAATAAACTGTTCAGCTGAACCCGCTGGACCCAAACAGTCAGTGGTTCACCCATCACTATCCGGTATCCCATGGGGATAGCCACTTTGTGGGATACCCTAGTAAGAGGTGCTGACCTCCGCCGCGGGGGCAGTGGATCGCACCTACCGGTAATCAGCTGCACGGTACAAATGAAAAGCTGATTTATCGGATGTGATAATGGTGAATTGTGACTTTCCCAATGTCCCAGGCTCCTTAATAATAGTGTTTGACTTGATAACGCCTCTATCACTGTGTGTTTCGGATGAGATTTATGCCCATAATTTCATATTATAATCCATTTTCCAGTGTTTAAAACGTCTTTTTAAGGAAAATTGCTGAGACGATGATGTAAAATGTTGGTCAGCACAATCCACTGATGTGGAGCTGGACGGATAACACATTAGTCTGAAAAGAAAAACGAAGGAGATAAAATCCATCCCGAAATCTATGAATATGCAAGTAAGGACATCGTGGGAAGACGCTATCGACGTTTTTTCCAGCTCGTACTTAGACTATGGTGGTTAATGGTTTATTGAACACAGGACATAATTTGGTGGCATAAAAAGCACAACAGAGAGGAATTGATGAATGTGTTAGAGAGAGAAGAGATTATCTGACACCGAAAAAGGCGAGGGCTCTCCTAACTGCACAAAAAACATCAAATCCGTATTTAAAAGAACAGTGATCTCCTAGAACAGGATCTCCTGATTTCCCACACAATCTTTTCGCAGCAGAAACTGAATAGAACTGTAAGAAAAGAGCAACATAGGAGACAAGAGTCCTCCGCCTTTGTGGCATCTGTGCAGGAAGACTGCCATCTACTCCCTAGACTCTGTGGAACTAACCAGAAGAGAGAGAGGTTCAGGGAGGAAGAGTTTGAATGGAGCACCTGGTCAGGGGACCTTAATGATTCATTTCCCCGATATAAAAGACCAGCATGCCAAAACGGGGGAAAATTTGGCGCTAAGTGAAGGAATGGGAAGGACGTGTATCAAGGAAAACGTTAAGGCTGAGGTGACAGGCCGCAGCAGAAGGCCCGAGGCAGTGGGCTCTGACGCACCTGTAAACAGACCCGGGTGGAGTTTCAGAATTCAGAAGATGGCGGTCAAAACCTGAAGACCCTATCCATGCTAGGCAAGTTCCAGAATCCAGACGACACTGGTCAACACCCGAAAACCTGACCTGGAGTTTAGACTACGCCCGTCAAGAGCCAAGCCCCAGCCCTCATCTCACCGGGTACAAGAGACATTCGCCATCAGTCAAGCACCGAAGATCCATGAGAAGGCTCTGCTCGGGGCAGAATGCCCGCAGTGATGAACGGGAGGCTTGAGTGGGAAGAGCCATTATTTCCAGCACCAACGTACGGTACAGGGTTTGGTCTGGGCTCATGAGACAGACTGGGCAAGGGCTAATTGAAGCAAAGGTGGCTCAGCGAGCTTTGTTAGACTTTATCAGGAGGACTTGCGGCCTAGTGGGAAGAATCATAGACCCCCGCTAGGGCCTGTGTTAGATAGTACAGTGACTTTCTCTAGTACTGGTATCATCCCCTTTATTAGATGTTATAAGAACATATAACCAGAGACTGGTATGGTAGCTAGAGTGAACCTGAGGATTCTTTATACATTTATTATTGTATATTTCATGCTGTAATTATTTTAGCATTAATTGTCATTGCTATAGATACCACAATCCCCGCCATATCAGGGAAATAAATAGTTTCAGTGGTTACTTCCGCCTTGTGTCTTCTCTGTACATTGCATCCCGTCACCGGCTTAGATTTAGCATAGTCGGCAGGATGCAACATTCCAGTACATGATCCATGGGGATCAATCAGTAACCGAGTCCGGCAGGGGCGCATTCTCCTAGGGGCTATGCTGAGCAACCTCCAGAAGTTTACGGGAAGCAGCCTACTGTTGTGGGACTGAGGACCATACTGTACAAATGTGGCACCCCAGGGGTCTGGTTTCCACAGTAATAGCAGTATTACGTCTGTGAGCAGGTGGGAGGTCTCCTGGGCAGGAATCCTAAGCATGCCACACCTCCTGCCCAGTCCTGGGAGGGGAAGAACTTCCCCTACATAAACTGGGGCTGAGGCAGGGTTAGAGAGAGGAGTTCCAGACAGAGACGGAGTCTGGTCTGGACACGCAGAAACAGGGACAGACAGACATCAGGAGCTCTGTAGGAGCCAAGGAGAAGAGCCAGGGGCTGGAGCTGTGCAGAGCTCGTCCTGGGAGAAGGTACTAAAACCGGACACAGGAGTCCGAGGCTGTGGGGACTAAGATATACCCAGCAGCAGAATCCATCCGGCAGGGGATTCCAGGTCCTCTGGCCATAAAAGCCCGGAGGCTCAGTCACAACGAAGGGACCAGCACCGGCATCCCGGAGCGGAGGCTAACAGGAGGCCCCAGGTCACCAGCCATACGGGTGAGCACCACATGGTATACCCAGGGACGTGGGCTACTTGTAACCGCCGAAAGCAGGGTAGCCAGGAAGGGTACAGACTAACGGGAAGGCCTACAACTCCACCTGGCCAGGGGAACTCCGGCTTACTCGCAGACTAACCAGGCCCCAACTACTAGCCAGTACTCCCGGGGGAATTTGCCTTGTACCATCAGTAAAGGCCCTGAACTGTACCCTCGCGTCTCCGTGCTTCCTTGTCGCACCGTTAGTGCTGGGACATCCACACCATCCCTCCCAACATCACCCACATCCGCTGCCCTGAGGCCATACCTCTCCCGTTGGGGGTTATATCAACATTGCTGCACACCTATACCACCGGCCTCAGCGGTCTGCCCTGCAGCGGCGGTTTCATAACCGCATTCAACGGGTGGCGTAGTCGGACACTAATACCATCATACCAATAACTGCCACTTAGTTTGACCACCCTGGGCGCGGACCGGGTCACCGCCACACGAAGACTACTACCCCCATCGGATCCGGCTCCGGGTATCCCCCGCGCGCACGCGGGCCACACTACAGCACTGGCCCAGGGGGTGAGTCAACTTTGGCGTAGTCAGCAGGATTACGTGCCCGCAACCACCGGGTACTGCGTGCCTGAAAAAAGAGACTTTTATACTTACCTGTGGTGAAGTTTCCCGCCGTCCGGAGTCGTTTCCCGCCATCTGGAGCCGATTCCCGCCATCCGACGCCATCTTCTGCCTTCTTCCCGCCATCCGTGGAGTTTTCCCGCCATTGGACGCCATCCTGAGGGCGCCGCGCGGGAAGAAGAGGGGCGTGGACTCCGAAAGCCCACGAGAACTGAAGCCCCGCCTCACGTCCGGACGTTGCGTAAGGTCCTGGAAGGAGCCCAGCAGACGCCGACGTCACAGGAGCGCGACGGAAGGTCCTCAACCCTGACGATCCACTGCGGAGCCGCGGCCTACGGAAGAGGATCATCGCAAGGTAGGCCACGGTCCACTAGGGGGGAGGAGGATGTCGGATACGGAGGAGAGCTTCACCGCCACAGCCGCCGCCAGCGCCACCGCTGCTGCGGTCATGCCTTTCACCATGCCCTATATCCCGGGGGCAGCCTGGCTACCCCAGTACTCAGGGGAGTCACATACCCTAAATGACTTCAGAGAAAGGCTGGATAGCCTCTTCCAGGTGTATCCCCTCACGGAGGTGCAAAGAGTGAGCATCCTGGTGGCCCAATTAATCGGGGCAGCCTAAAGGGAGGTAAAGTCCTGGCCACCTGGGAGGAAGAGGACTGTCAGAGACATACTAACCTGGCTGAAAGACACATTTGACACCCGCACCTCAGCCGAAATAAAACTAAGATTTTATGGGTGCAAACAACGGGCACATGAGAGTATAAGAGACTATGCTCTAAACCTACAAGAGGCCCTGAGAGCCATTAAGCAGGCAGACCCTGACAGCGTGGGAAATGAAGATAAGCTGTTGACTGAACAATTCATTGAGGGTCCACTGTGCAATGCCCACCGAACCCAGTTGCGGGCAATGGCCTTACGGGACCCTGACCTGGACTTTGCACAGTTCAAGGACAGAGCCATCCGGGTGCTCCGAGAACCGGCACCAGGTGGCGCTGTGACCCACAGGCACCCTGCTATCACTTATCACCAGGAGACGGCGCCCTTGTCTGCAGGGCCTGTGGGAGCTGATGCGCCGGCTTTAAACAGTGACCCGGCTACAGACCTGCACCATCAGGTCCAAGAGCTAACTAAAAGCGTTGCCGCGCTAACCCGAACTGTGCAGTCTTTACAGGTTTCTACTGCAGGGAAGATCGAGCTGGCATCCGGACCGGAGGACATCCCGTGGCGCCGACCAAGGAGGACCCCACCGGCCAGAGGAAGACCCAGCGATCGATACAACGAGGACGGACGACCTATTTGCCGCCGCTGCAATCAACCCGGACATGTGGCAAGGTACTGTCATTTAAACGGGCACAACCTGGGGTAGAGGGCCAACCTCCAGGCATAAGACCATCAGGCCCATCAAACTGGCGTGATAAATACGTAGGGGGACGTCCAATCTTGCCTGAGGTACTGGATGGCATTCCTATGAGTGCCCTACTAGACACTGGGTCACAGGTCACCACCATCTCGTACGTGCTCTTCAAGCAGTACTGGAATGATTCGGACATAACCCGCTACCCAGACGACGACCTGAGTATCATCGCCAGCAATGGTCAGCCCGTGCCGCAGGTGGGATTCAAGGAGGTGACCATTAAAATCGGTAAAGTCGAACTGGCGGCACAAGGACTGATTATAGTGGACATAGACCGTCATGAGAGTCACCCTAGAATCACCCTGGGAACCAATGTAATTGAAAATTGTCTTGCAGAGGTGATGCTCATTTTACAGCAGATTGCCAAGAACGCCAGTTCCGGCCAGCAGCGTGTGCTCCAAAAAGAGATCCGGGCACTGATGAAGCGGCAACAGGTGGAACTATCTGGTGGTGAGATAGGTAGCGTGAGAATGTGTGACCTGTTCCCTATTGCCATGCCCCCAAAAAGTGAGATGATGATTTGGTGCCGGGCAGCTATTGGTCTTAGAGGTAGAGACTACAAAGCAATGGTAGAAGCCGTCTACTCAGACAGTAGGCCCACCATTTTGACAGCACGGGGGGTGGTCGATGTACGCCATGGGAGGGTGCCCGTTCGCATCATAAATATCGGTGAGAGAGAAGTACACCTGCCCCGGTATGCCACGCTAGCTAAATTGTTCACCATAAACCAGAATTCTGTACAGGCCGTGGAACCCTTGCCTCCATCTCAATCAGAGGAAGGTAACGGCTCTAAGAAACCAGTGGAGGACTGGTGACAGCAACTACATCTGGGTACTGACTCCACTCCCTCACACCAGAAACAAGGAGTCTATCGGGTGGTTCAAGAGTACGAGAGAGTGTTTAGTAAACACCCGTTAGACTTCGGGCGAGTAAAGGGGGTAGAACACCACATCCCCACGGGAGACCATCCTCCCATAAAGGAGAGATACCGACCCGTACCCCCTGCACACTACCAACACGCCAAGGGGATGCTTAGAGACATGAAGGAGGCTGGGGTAATCAGGGACAGCTGTAGCCCCTGGGCAGCTCCACTAGTCTTAGTGAAAAAGAAGGACAACACTATAAGAATGTGTGTAGACTACAGGAAGGTCAACCGTATCACACACAAAGATGCGTACCCGTTACCAAGGATAGAAGAGTCCTTAGCTGCATTAAAATCTGCTAACTTCTTCTCTACTTTGGATCTCACTAGCGGGTACTGGCAGGTTCCTGTAGCAGAGGCAGACCGAGAGAAGACCGCATTCACCACCCCGATGGGTCTCAGCGAATTTAACTGTATGCCGTTCAGGCTCTGCAACGCACCAGGAACCTTCCAACGGTTGATGGAATGCTGTCTGGGACACCGGAACTTCGAGACGGTCCTGTTATACCTGGACGATGTCATCGTCTATTCCAAGACCTACGAGGACCACCTGAAACACCTGGCAGAAGTGTTCGAAGCTCTGGCAAACTACGGCCTAAAGGTGAAACCCTCCAAGTGTCACCTCCTGAAACCAAAGGTGCAATACCTGGGACACGTGGTGAGTGCTGACGGAGTGGCTCCTGACCCTGATAAGATCACCGTGATCAAGGACTGGCCAAGACCCTCCAGCATAAAGGAAGTGCGGCAGTTCCTCGGGTTGGTAGGCTACTACCGAAGATTCATTCCCGGTTTCACCAAAATGGCAGCCCCTATGCAGGACCTCCTGATAGGTCAATCTCGAAAAGCCAAAAACCAGAAGCCGCCCTTCAGGTGGGAAAAGCTGGAAGAGGAGTCCTTTTGCCAGTTGAAGATGGCCCTCACGGGGGATGAAATCCTGGCATATCCAGACTACAGCCAGCCCTTTATCCTCCACACGGACGCAAGTAACATCGGGCTAGGAGCCGTGCTGTCCCAGATCCAGCAAGGAAAAGAACGGGTAATCGCTTACGCTAGCCGAAAGCTACGACCCACCGAGAGGAACCCTGAGAATTATAGCTCATTCAAGCTGGAGTTCCTGGCAGTAGTGTGGGCAGTGACCGAACGTTTCAAGCATTACCTTGCCTCCTCCAAATTCATCGTGTACACGGATAACAACCCGTTGACACACCTGGACACTGCAAGGCTCGGTGCTCTGGAACAGAGATGGATGGCTCGCCTGTCCAACTTTGAATTCACCATCAAATACCGGGCAGGACGCTCAAATGCCAACGCGGATGCCCTGTCTAGAATGCCGAAAGCACCGGATGTAGGGGAAGATCCAGAAGATCTGGAAGAAGTTGAGCTCCCTGCGTTCCACCGTCATGGGATTACCCTGTATTCCCACCGTGTGAAGGACAGGCTCTCCGCGACGTTCAATCCCTTGCCCCACTACAACTGGGCGGAGATGCAAGACAGTGATCCTGCAGTCCGTCTGGTGAAGGAAATGCTGACCCAAGCCGATGCCAGTCTGGACCCAGATGCCCCAGAGGAGACTAAGCAACTGTGGAAGGAGAAAAGTAGGCTGTTCCTCTACAGGGAGAAGTTGTGCCGGAGAATGGTTAACTCTCGAACACATGAGTTGACCTGGCAGGTAGTGGTCCCCAGACGAGACGCGGCTATGATTCTGGAGGCGTACCACAACGGAGCAGGACATTTCGGGTGGAAGAAGCTGGAGTTCTTATTGCGTGAACGGTTCTACTGGGTAGGCATGAGAGGAACCATCGAGAGGTGGTGCAGAGACTGTGGACCGTGCCACCTAAGAAGGAAGGACCGTGCCAGCCAGAAGACTCCCTTGCAGCCCATCATCACCCGACAGCCACTGGAACTGGTAGCCCTGGACCATGTGAAACTGGCTCCAAGCAGATCTGGGTATGTCTACGCCCTCACAATCGTAGATCATTACTCCCGGTTCCTGGTGGTGGTCCCGGTCAAGGACTTAACGGCTCAAACAGCAGCTAGAGCCTTCCAGCAGCACTTCTGCCGTCCACACGGGTACCCGGACCAAGTGCTGACCGACCAAGGGCCAGCCTTCGAAGCGGAAGTCTTCCAGGAGTTCTGCAACCTGTATGGCTGCACGAAGATAAGAACAACGCCTTATCTCCCACAAACTAATGGACTCTGCGAGAAGATGAACCAGGTGGTGATAGACCTCCTGAAAACATTGCCCCTGGAAGAACGCAGTCTGTGGCCTGAGAAGCTGCCTGATCTGGTGGACCTATACAACCACATCCCTGTAGGTTCTACCAACTGTACCCCGGCTTACCTAATGAGAGCGAGGCCTGGTAAGCTGCCTATCGACCTGGATATGGGAGTCCTGACGCCCGAGGACACCTCGCCAGAGGCAGACTGGGATACAGGACGGCAGCAGCAGTATCGGAAAGTGCAGGAGAGCGTGGAGCGAAGTCTGTCTCAAGCTAGAGAAAGGCAAGAGAGGGCTTATAATCAGTATGCTCCCGCTGTTCCCCTGGTACCTGGAAAGCAGGTCTTGAAGAGGAAAAGAGGGCTCCACAAGTTGGACGACCAGTGGGAGAAGGACCCGTACACCGTACTGCCATCAAGCCATGAGAACCCAAAGATTTGCGTGATCAGTAAGGATGGAGGAGAAACCACAGCCGTTGTCTCCAGAGACCACCTGAAGAAGTGTCCCGAGCAGCTGCAAAACCCTGAAGAAGAAGATCAAGAAAACCCTCGACCCGCAGAGGAAAGGGAAGAAATGATCAGGACTGTACTCGGAGACTTCCCCCGGTCTTGGACACAAGTAAACGGTGCTGTCGTGGTACCCATCCTCACCTTTCTCCAGCCAGCCCCGCAAGTGCCTACAGAGGAACCAGTAGAGCTGGAAAAGCAGCCGGCCCAAGAGGCAGAAGAGTCCACACCAGCAGTACAGGAGGATCAACCCTCTGCTAGTAGTGAGCCTGCCGTGCCCCTAGTGAGCCAAAGAGTGCGCAGAAAGCTGCCCAGCCTGCCCATAACACCTCCTACACCCTGTAGTGCAGGACCAGTTAGTGAGCTCCGTAGGTCCACTAGGGTTACCAGAGGCCAGATGCCCGTACGTTGGAGAATCTAAGTTGGCTAGTTGCTTTAACTATTTTATGTTTACCTGTTTTGTTGTAGCCGTTGCTAATTATGTTTTTCAGTTACAGATTTCTTTATATGGACTGACAGGTTATGGACAGTGAGTAACCGGAACTCTGTTGTAAATATGTTTGGAGCGTAACCCAGGAATGGACTAAAGACTGTTGAAGACTCGGGGCAGGACAGACCCCTACCTGGTTACGGCTCCCTGTTCTTTGGTGAAATGGACACCCTTATTGCTTCCCGGTTACGGACACGCCGTGACCATCTCATGTATTTAATTGTTATTGTTTATACCCTGTTATGTTTATGTTTAGTCCGGGAGTACTAAATTTCACTAGGGGGGAATGTGGCACCCCAGGGGTCTGGTTTCCACAGTAATAGCAGTATTACGTCTGTGAGCAGGTGGGAGGTCTCCTGGGCAGGAATCCTAAGCATGCCACACCTCCTGCCCAGTCCTGGGAGGGGAAGAACTTCCCCTACATAAACTGGGGCTGAGGCAGGGTTAGAGAGAGGAGTTCCAGACAGAGACGGAGTCTGGTCTGGACACGCAGAAACAGGGACAGATAGACATCAGGAGCTCTGTAGGAGCCAAGGAGAAGCGCCAGGGGCTGGAGCTGTGCAGAGCTCGCCCTGGGAGAAGGTACTAAAACCGGACACAGGAGTCCGAGGCTGTGGGGACTAAGATATACCCAGCAGCAGAATCCATCCGGCAGGGGATTCCAGGTCCTCTGGCCATAAAAGCCCGGAGGCTCAGTCACAACGAAGGGACCAGCACCGCCATCCCGGAGCGGAGGCTAACAGGAGGCCCCAGGTCACCAGCCATACGGGTGAGCACCACACGGTATACCCAGGGACGTGGGCTACTTGTAACCGCCGAAAGCAGGGTAGCCAGGAAGGGTACAGACTAACGGGAAGGCCTACAACTCCACCTGGCCAGGGGAACTCCGGCTTACTCGCAGACTAACCAGGCCCCAACTACTAGCCAGTACTCCCGGGGGAATTTGCCTTGTACCATCAGTAAAGGCCCTGAACTGTACCCTCGCGTCTCCGTGCTTCCTTGTCGCACCGTTAGTGCTGGGACATCCACACCATCACTCCCAACATCACCCACATCCGCTGCCCTGAGGCCATACCTCTCCCGTTGGGGGTTATATCAACATTGCTGCACACCTATACCACCGGCCTCAGCGGTCTGCCCTGCAGCGGCGGTTTCATAACCGCATTCAACGGGTGGCGTAGTCGGACACTAATACCATCATACCAATAACTGCCACTTAGTTTGACCACCCTGGGCGCGGACCGGGTCACCGCCACACGAAGACTACTACCCCCATCGGATCCGGCTCCGGGTATCCCCCGCGCGCACGTGCGCCGCACTACAGCACTGGCCCAGGGGGTGAGTCACATGTATCCTATGACCCCTGCTGTACAGGCTGAGTTGGCCTTATAAACCCTTGACGGAGAAGCACGACAGATGGTCATGTACAGAAAGCCTAAAGACAGTGACACCGTAGATAAAGTAATTAGAATTTCAGAGGATATGCTTGATGACAACACAGACCTAGACAATTTACATATGCACTAATTCCTTATAGTCCATGGGGAGGGTGATATTGTATCTTAGTACATAAACGCCATGCAGGAAGTGAAGGCCCACATTGGTAAGAAAACCCAAAATGCATATTGAGGGCTGGGACCATTAGATGAAGTGCTGTGGGATCAACTGGTTGCTGGCACGCCTGTAAGCAGAACCCGAGAGGCGCCAAGCAAGTTCAAGAGCCAAGGACCCGATCTACACCAGGCAAGTTTTGGAATCCAGACATCAATCAAGGCCTGAAAACCCGACCTGCGCCGATCAAGACCTGGAGTCCAGACTACTAGTGATGAGCGAACATGCTCGCCACTGCTCGGTGCTCTCCCGAGCATCACGGTGCTTGACAAGCTCGGCGGGAGCTCGGGTCCCCTCCCGGCATGTTTGGCGCTCTTTACAGAGCCAATGAACATGCAGGGATTTCCTGTCATGCACTGTAATGCTGTAGCCATGTTGGTTATGGCATTACAGTGATTGGCTGGCCATACAGCATCATCAGGTCTATATCAAATCTGGCGCCGCCATGCTCGTCACAGTCACTCCGGAATCAGGCAGAGTAGGGAGAGGTGCAGCTGAGCTAGGGAGAGATTTGCGTGTTCATAGTTAGTATAGGTATTCCACAATATATATTTATATATGTATATATATAGATATATACACTGTGCTCCAAATTATTATGCAAATAATATTTTCTCAGATTTTCCCAAATTACCTATATGAATTGCAGTCATTGTAATTTTCCAGTCAAATAACTATTAGAATACAATAGAAAGGTTTTTGTACAAACTGCCTATGATAACAGTGTATTTAAAAAAAAATAAAAAACTCAAACTGCACTCAAAATGCATGTTCCAAATTATTATGCACAGCAGAGTTTTCAACCTTTTCATTTTAATAAAAAACCAAAAAATGGTCATTTTTGAAATTATAAGCATTAGCAGGTTATTACAAACTGAAATCAAACAGTTTTCAACTCAAAACTTTATTCTAGGTGATGTTACATTTGCACATAGGACCACTTGCTCGAAAGGAGCTTCTGAACTCTCTCGTCCATTGAATTTGTCAGGTTTTGGATGGTTTCTGCTTCAATTGTTTTGCATGAGGACAGAATACCCTCCCAGAGCTGTTGCTTAGATGTGAACTGCCTCCCGCCATCATAGACACTCCTTTTGATGATGCTCCAGAGGTTCTCAATGGGGTTGAGGTCAGGGGAGCATGGGTGCCACACCATAAGTTTGTCCCCTTTTATGCCCATAGCAGCCAGAGATGCAGATGTTTTATGTGCAGCATGAGACGGGGCATTATCATGCATGTAAATGATGTTGCTGCGGAATGCAACAGCTCTGGGAGGGTATTCTGTCCTCATGCAAAACAATTGATGCAGAAACCATCCAAAACCTGACAAATTCAATGGACGAGAGAGTTCAGAAGCTCCTTTCGAACAAGCGGTCCTATGTGCAAATGTAACATCACCTAGAATAAAGTTTTGAGTTGAAAACTGTTTGATTTCAGTGTGTAATAGCCTGCTAATGCTTATAATTTCAAAAATGACCATTTTTTTGTTCTTTATTAAAATGAAAAGGTTGAAAACTCTGCTGTGCATAATAATCTGGAACATGCATTTTGAGTGCAGTTTGAGTTTTTTATTTTTTAAAAAATATCCTGTTATCGGCAGTTTGTACAAAAACCTTTCAATTGTACTCTAATAGTTATTTGACTGGAAAATTACAATGACTGCAATTCATATAGGTAATTTGGGAAAATCTGAGAAAATATTATTTGCATAATAATTTGGAACACGGTGTATACAGTACAGACCAAAAGTTTGGACACACCTCATTTAGAGATTTTTATGTGAATTAACACATGTGCAATTATATACTTAACAAAAAAGTGTGAAACAACTGAAAATATGTCTTATATTCTAGGTTCTTCAATGTAGCCACCTTTTGCTTTGATGACTGCTTTGCACACTCTTGGCATTCTCTTGATGAGCTTCAAGAGGTAGTCACAGGAAATGGTTTTCACTTCACAGGTGTGCCCTGTCAGGTTTAATAAGTTGGATTTCTTGCCTTATAAATGGTGGCCATCATTACTTTAAGAAATGAAGGTCAGTCAGTGCGAAAAATTGGGAAAACTTTGAAAGTGTCCCCAAGTGCAGTTGCAAAAACCATCAAGCGCTACAAAGAAACTGGCTCACATGAGGACAGCCCCAGGAAAGGAAGAACAAGAGTCATCTCTGCTTCTGAGGATAAGTTTATCCGAGTCACCAGCCTCAGAAATCGCAGGTTAACAGCAGCTCAGATTAGAGACCAGGTCAATGCCACACAGAGTTCTAGCTGCAGACACATCTCTACAACAACTGTTAAGAGGAGACTTTGTGCAGCAGGCCTTCATGGTAAAATAGCTGCTAGGAAACCACTGCTAAGGACAGGCAACAAGCAGAAGAGACTTGTTTGGGCTAAAGAACACAAGGAATGGACAGTAGACTAGTGGAAATCTGTGCTTTGGTCTGATAAGTCCAAATTTGAGATCTTTGGTTCCAACCACCGTGTCTTTGTACGACGCAGAAAAGGTGAACGGATGGACTCTACATGCCTGGTTCCCACCGTGAAGCATGGAGGAGGAGGTGTGATGGTGTGGGGGTGCTTTGCTGGTGACACTGTTGGGGATTTATTCAAAATTGAAGGCATACTGAACCAGCATGGCTACCAAAAGCATCTTGCAGCGGCATGCTATTCCATCCGGTTTGCGTTTAGTTGGACCATCATTTATTTTTCAACAGGACAATGACCCCAAACACACCTCCAGGCTGTGTAAGGGCTATTGACCAAGGAGGAGAGTGATGGGGTGCTATGCCAGATGACCTGGCCTCCACAGTCACCAGACCTGAACCCAATCGAGAGGGTTTGGGGTGAGCTGGACTGCAGAGTGAAGGCAAAAGGGCCAACAAGTGCTAAGCATCTCTGGGAACTCCTTCAAGATTGTTGGAAGACCATTTCCGATGACTACCTCTTGAAGCTCATCAAGAGAATGCCAAGAGTGTTCAAAGCAGTCATCAAAGCAAAAGGTGGCTACTTTGAAGGACCTAGAATATAAGACATATTTTCAGTTGTTTCACACTTTTTTGTTAAGTATATAATTCCATATGTGTTAATTCATAGTTTTGATGCCTTCAGTGTGAATGTGCAATTTTCATAGTTATGAAAATACAGAAAAATCTTAAAATGAGAAGGTGTGTCCAAACTTTTGGTCTGTACTGTATATATATATATATATATATATATATATATCTGAACTAACTGTCCTTCTGAGGACTAATCCAGTTGAATCTATTCAGTGGTGATAGCAGGAGTTAGGCAGGCAGGCAGTGTACGTGGCGGACTGCAGTGCATATAGTGTAAGAGGGTCCATTGAACGTCCTGTTAGTATAGGTATTCCACAACATATGTATATATATACATACACTGCTCAAAAAAATAAAGGGAACACTCAAATAACACATCCTAGATCTGAATGAATGAAGTATTCTCATTGAATACTTTGTTCTGAGCAAAGTTGAATGTGCTGACAACAAAATCACACAAAAATCATCAATGGAAATCACATTTATTAACCAATGGAGGCCTGGATTTGGAGTCACCCCCAAAATTAAAGTGGAAAAACACACTACAGGCTGATCCAACTTTGATGTAATGTCCTTAAAACAAGTCAAAATGAGGCTCAGTATTGTGTGTGGCCTCCACGTGCCTATATGACCTCCCTACAACGCCTGGGCATGCTCCTGATGAGGTTGCGGATGGACTCCTGTGGGATCTCCTCCCAGACCTGAACTAAAGCATCCACCAACTCCTGGACAGTCTGTGGTGTAACGTGACGTTGGTGGATGGAGCAAGACATTATGTCCCAGATGTGCTCAATCGGATTCAGGTCTGGGGAATGGGCGGCCAGTCCGTAGCTTCAATGCCTTCATCTTGCAGAAACTGCTGACACACTACAGCCACATGAGGTCTGTCATTGTCCTGCATTAGGAGGAACCCAGGGCCAACCGCACCAGCATATGGTCTCACAAGGGGCCTGAGGATCTCATCTCGGTACCTAATGGCAGTCAGGCTACCTCTGGCGAGCACATGGAGAGCTGTGCGGCCCTCCAAAGAAATGCCACCCCATACCATCACTGATCCACTGCCAAACCTGTCATGCTGAAGGATGTTGCAAGCAGCAAAATGCTCGGGTGCTCGAAGCTCGGGCCGAGCTCACTGTGATACTCGGGTGCTCGACCCGAGCAACGAGCCCAATGTTAGTCTATGGGAGATCCGAGCATTTTTGCGGCGGCACCCCCGGCAGTCTGTAGAAAGCCTAAAAAGTGCCCAAAACGATAGTGACAGTCCTGAGAAGACATGGGGACAGCATGGGCATCGCCCCAGGAAGCATTTCTGACCCCCAGGTCACTGCTGACAACAAGTGGTCAGAGGTATTAAGCCACTTTAACGGGCTCACAATAAAACGTTCAAAAACTAAACTGAAACTGTTTTCCTGTGAAATATGTTAAGGAACATCCTTTCCAGGGTAAAGACTTGTGTATAAGGTAAAATAAATAACCAAAAACAAAAATACTCCTCCACACCTTGGGCTATGTTCACAAGTAGCATTTTTTATGCATTTTTGTACTTTTGTATTGCTTTCAACAGTGACAAATGCATTCACCGGGAATTGCCATTTTAACATTTTACAATCTTATCTGGCCATGTGCTGTGTGACACATGCATACAGTGCTGAAAAGACATGGGAATAGCATGGGGAAGACCCCTGGAAGAATCTCTGACACCCAGGTCATTGCCTAAAAGTGTGCCCATCAGAAGTGATCCTTTCCGCATCAGAAGTGATCCTTTCCGCATCAGAAGATGCAAACTTGCAACTATCCCCGTGCAAGTCCTTGTCCCAGGGCAGTGTTCAATTGTACCTCCCCCATTCCTTGCAATGCAAGCGCAAGTATGCAGCCTGCCACCCACCCACCCCCAGGCTGCAATACCATACTGCTAGCTTGCTTGCACTTGAAATGGGGCCTTTTAGTTTGGAGGATGCCGAAGCTAGCCACTACCTCATGGCTGCTTCGGCAGCGAGGTATCCATACTCAGTCCCCAGCCGCCCGGCGGCCGGGTGTCTACGCTTGGTCCCCAGACGCCAGGGAGCAAGCCGGGTGTCCATACTCGGTCCCCAGCCACCTGGGGGCGGCCGGGTGTCCTTAAATGGTCCCCAGCCGCCCCTATTTCTCCTTGAAACTTCCCACACACTTTTCTTAGCCTGGCCTGCTTTAGGGCAGCATTGGACGAGTCCACCAGAGAACCAGACTCCTCCGGTGGGCCCTGGATTCTCCATCAGGGGAGTTGAAAGTGCCAAGGTGAGGAGCATGATGATGATGATAGAAGTTAGCATCTGCTTTGTTTTCTTGGAATGCAAGCGTAAGTGTGCAACCTGCCACCCACCCACCCCCAGGCTGCAATGCAATACTGCTAGCTTGCACTTGAAATGGGGTCTTTTACTTTGGAGGAGGCCGAAGCTGGCCACTACCTCATGGCTGCTTCGGCAGCGAGGTATCCATATTCAGTCCCCAGCCGCCCGGCGACCGGGTTTCCACGCTCGGTCCCCAGCCGCAAGGGGGCGACCGGGGGTTCATTCTCGGTCCCCAGCCGCCCCGCGGCCGGGTGTCCACACACAGTCCCCAGCCTCCTTGGGGGCGGCCGGGTGTCCATAAACGGTCCCCAGCCGCCCCTATTTCTCCTTGAAACTTCCCCCACCTTTTTCTTAGCCTGGAATGCTTTAGGGCAGCATTGGACGAGCCCACCAGAGAAGCAGACTCCTCTGGTGGGCCCTGGCTTCTCCATCAGGGGAGTTGAGAGTGCCAAGGTAAAGAGCATGATGATGATGATAGAAGTTAGCATCTGCTTTGTTTACTTGGAATGCAAGCGTATGTATGTAGTAGCGGCTAGGCCTGAGGTGGTCAGCGTTTTGGCACATATCCTACCTCCTCCGAGGATTGCTGGATGTTTTCCTGCTACTATCCTAGTTCTATGACTCCCCTTAAAAAAAAGCTTCAGGTGATGAATGATGTATGAGGTGGTGGCAAAGGAGAAAGAGCAGGAGGAACAGGGACCATTCACATCAATATCAGGCCAGTCAACCACATATGTCTTGTAGGATATGTTTCTGTACTAAAAGGAGCTGTTCGGCTACATAATTATAGGGCATGCAGTGAGTGCAATGCCTAACAAAAATTTCGAGGCACTCCAATGCCCCTTGGAAGTGACATGGAGGTCAGAGGGCCTTAACTAAACCATTTTTTCCATTTATAGCAACTGGGTCTCCTGTGCACTGTTGGCCTAAGCAGTGAATGGAAGGCTTTCCTAAAATTATGTGGAACTGCAATGCCCCTTGAAACAGACGTGGATTACAGCATACTAAAAAAATTCTACCCATTATTGGGGAGTGGGTCTCCCTTAGTGTTCGCCTATGCATTGAAAAGCAAAAGCTTATTAATATTGGGAGGAAATGCAATGTCCGTTGGAAGAATGGTGGAGGTCGCAGTGGTATAAAAATACAATATAAATGCCCTTTTGGAAAAGTGGTGGAGGTCGCAGTAGCTTAACAAGACAGTTTTAATGCCCTTTGGAAGAATGGTGAAGGTCGCAGTAGCTTAACATGATGGTTTTAATGCCCCTGGGGAAAGTAGTGGAGGTTGCAGTAGCTTTACATGACGGTTTTAATGCCCCTTGGAAGAGACGTGGAGGTCGCAGTGGAATAAAAAGACAATATCAATGCCCTTGGGAAAAGTGGTGGAGGTCGCAGTAGGTTAACAAGATGGTTTTAATGCCCTTTGGAAGAATGGTGGAGGTCGCAGTAGCTTAACAAGATGGTTTTAATGCCCCTGGGGAAAGTAGTGGAGGTTGCAGTAGCTTAACAAGACGGTTTTAATGCCCTTTGGAAGAGACGTGGAGGTTGCAGTAGCTTAACAAAATGGTTTTAATGCCCCTTGGAAGAGACGTGGAGTTCACAGTGGAATAAACAGACAATATCAATGCCCCTGGGAAAAGTGGTGGAGGTCGCAGTAGCTGAACAAGATGGTTTTAATGCCCCTTTGAAGAATGGTGGAGGTAGCAGTGGAATAAAAAGACAATATCGATGCCCCTGGGAAAAGTGGTGGAGGTCGCAGTTCCTTAACAAGACGGTTTTAATGCCCCTTGGAAGAGACGTGGAGGTCGCAGTAGCTTAACAAGATGGTTTCAATGCCCCTTTGGAAGAGACATGGAGGTTGCAGTAGCTTAACAAGATGGTTTCAATGCCCCTTGGAAGAGACGTGGAGGTTGCAGTAGCTTAACTAGACGATTTTAATGCCCCTTGAAAGAGACGTGGAGGTTGCAGTAGCTTAACAAGACGGTATTAATGCCCCTTGGAAGAGACATGGAGTTTGCAGTAGCTTAACAAGACGGTTTTAATGCCCCTTGGAAGAGACGTGGAGGTTGCAGTAGCTAACAAGACGGTTTTAATGCCCCTTGGAAGAGACATGGAGTTTGCAGTAGCTTAACAAGACGGTATTAATGCCCCTTGGAAGAGACGTGGAGTTTGCAGTAGCTTAACAAGACGGTTTTAATGCCCCTTGGAAGAGACGTGGAGGTCGCAGTGGAATAAAAAGACCACATCAATTCCCCTGGGAAAAGTAGTGGAGGTCGCAGTAGCTTAACAAGACGGTTTTAATGCCCCTTGGAAGAATGGTGGAGGTCGCAGTGGAATAAAAAGACTATCAATGCCCCTGGGAAAAGTGGTGGAGGTCGCAGTAGCGGAACAAGATGGTTTTAATGCCCCTTTGAAGAATGGTGGAGGTCGCAGTGGAATACAAAGACAATATCGATGCCCCTGGGAAAAGTGGTGGAGGTCGCAGTTCCTTAACAAGACGGTTTTAATGCCCCTTGGAAGAGACGTGGAGGTCGCAGTAGCTTAACAAGACGGTTTTAATGCCCCTTCGAAGAGACGTGGAGGTTGCAGTAGCTTAACAAGACGGTTTTAATGCCCCTTGGAAGAGGCGTGGAGGTTGCAGTAGCTTAACAAGACGGTTTTAATGCACCTTGGAAGAGACGTGGAGGTTGCAGTAGCTTAACAAGATGGTTTTAATGCCCCTTGGAAGAGACGTGGAGGATGCAGTAGCTAAACAAGACGGTTTTAATGCCCCTTGGAAGAGACGTGGAGGTCGCAGTGGAATAAAAATACAATATCAATGTCCCTGGGAAAAGTGGTGGAGGTCGCACTAGCTTAACGAGACGGCTTTAATGCCCCTTGGAAGAGACGTGGAGGTTGCAGTGGAATAAAAAGACAATATCAATGCCCCTGGGAAAAGTGGTGAAGGTCGCAGTAGCTTAACAAAATGGTTTTATTGCCCCTTGGAAGAGACGTGGAGGTCGCAGTAGCATAACAAGACGGTTTTAATGCCCCTTGGAAGAGTTGTGGAGGTTGCAGAAGCTTAACAAGACAGTTTTAATGCCCCTTGGAAGAGACGTGGAGGTTGCAGTAGCTTAACAAGACGGTTTTAATGCCCCTTGGAAGAGACGTGGAGGTTGCAGTAGCTTAACAAGACGGTTTTAATGCCCCTTGGAAGAGACGTGGAGGATGCAGTAGCTTAACAAGAAGGTTGTAATGCCACCTGGAAGAGACGTGAAGGCTGCAGTAGCTTAACAAGACGGTTTTAATGCCCCTTGGAAGAGACGTGGAGGTTGCAGTAGCTTAACAAAACGGTTTTAATGCCCCTTGGAAGAGACGTGGAGGATGCAGTAGCTTAACAAGATGGTTGTAATGCCCCTTGGAAGAGACGTGGAGGTCGCAGTGGAATAAAAATACAGTATTAATGCCCCTGGGAAAAGTGGTGGAGGTCGCAGTAGCTTAACAAGATGGTTTTAATGCCCCTTGGAGGTGAAGTGGAGATCGCAGTAGCTTAACAAGATGGTTTTAATGCCCCTTTGGAAGAGACATGGAGGTTGCAGTGGCTTAACAAGATGGTTTTAATGCCCCTTGGAAGAGACCTGGAGGTTGCAGTAGCTTAACTAGACGTTTCTAATGCCCCTTGGAAAAGACGTGAAGGTTGCAGTAGCTTAACAAGATGGTTTTAATGTCTCTTGGAATAGATGTGGAGGTTGCAGTAGCTTAACAAGACGGTTTTAATGCCCCTTGGAAGAGACGTGGAGGATGCAGTAGCTTAAAAAGACGGTTTTAATGCCACTTGGAAGAGACGTGGAGGTCGCAGTGGAATAAAAAGCCAATATCAATGCCCATGGGAAAAGTGGTGAAGGTCGCAGTAGCTTAACCAAATGGTTTTATTGCCCCTTGGAAGAGACGTGGAGGTCGCAGTAGCTTAACAAGACGGTTTTAATGCCCCTTCGAAGAGACGTGGAGGTTGCAGTAGGTTAACAAGACGGTTTTAATGCCCCTTGGAAGAGGCGTGGAGGTTGTAGTAGCTTAACAAGACGGTTTTAATGCCCCTTGGATGAGACGTGGAGGTTGCACTTGAATAAAAATACAATATCAATGCCCCTGGGAAAAGTGGTGGAGGTCGCAGTAGCTTAACAAGACGGTTTTAATGCCCCTTGGAAGAGACGTGGAGGTTGCAGGGGAATAAAAAGACAATATCAATGCCCCTGGGAAAAGTGGTGAAGGTCGCAGTAGCTTAAGAAAACGGTTTTATTGCCCCTTGGAAGAGACGTGGAGGTCGCAGTAGCTTAACAAGACTGTTTTAATTCCCCTTGGAAGAGACGTGGAGGTTTCAGTAGCTAAACAAGATGGTTTTAATGCCCCTTGGAAGAGACGTGGAGGTTGCAGTAGCTTAACAAGACTGCTTTAATGCCCCTTGGAAGAGACTTGGAGGTTGCAGTAGCTTAACAAGACGATTTTAATGCCCCTTAGAAGAGACGTGGAGGTTGCAGTGGAATAAAAATACAGTATCAATGCCCCTGGGAAAAGTGGTGGAGGTCGCAGTAGCTTAACAAGATGGTTTTAATGCCCCTTGGAGGTGAAGTGGAGATCGCAGTAGCTTAACAAGACGGTTTTAATGCCCCTTTGGAAGAGACATGGAGGTTGCAGTGGCTTAACAAGATGGTTTTAATGCCCCTTGGAAGAGACCTGGAGGTTGCAGTAGCTTAACTAGACGTTTCTAATGCCCCTTGGAAAAGACGTGAAGGTTGCAGTAGCTTAACAAGATGGTTTTAATGTCTCTTGGAATAGATGTGGAGGTTGCAGTAGCTTAACAAGACGGTTTTAATGCCCCTTGGAAGAGACGTGGAGGATGCAGTAGCTTAAAAAGACGGTTTTAATGCCACTTGGAAGAGACGTGGAGGTCGCAGTGAAATAAAAAGCCAATATCAATGCCCATGGGAAAAGTGGTGAAGGTCGCAGTAGCTTAACCAAATGGTTTTATTGCCCCTTGGAAGAGACGTGGAGGTCGCAGTAGCTTAACAAGACGGTTTTAATGCCCCTTCGAAGAGACGTGGAGGTTGCAGTAGGTTAACAAGACGGTTTTAATGCCACTTGGAAGAGGCGTGGAGGTTGTAGTAGCTTAACAAGACGGTTTTAATGCCCCTTGGATGAGACGTGGAGGTTGCACTTGAATAAAAATACAATATCAATGCCCCTGGGAAAAGTGGTGGAGGTCGCAGTAGCTTAACAAGACGGTTTTAATGCCCCTTGGAAGAGACGTGGAGGTTGCAGGGGAATAAAAAGACAATATCAATGCCCCTGGGAAAAGTGGTGAAGGTCGCAGTAGCTTAAGAAAACGGTTTTATTGCCCCTTGGAAGAGACGTGGAGGTCGCAGTAGCTAAAAAAGCCCGTTTTAATGCCCCTTGGAAGAGACGTGGAGGTTGCAGTAGCTTAACAAGATGGCTTTAATGCCCCTTGGAAGAGACGTGGAGGTTGCAGTAGCTTAACAAGACGGCTTTAATGCCCCTTGGAAGAGACTTGGAGGTTGCAGTAGCTTAACAAGACGATTTTAATGCCCCTTAGAAGAGACGTGGAGGTTGCAGTAGCTTAACAAGACAGTTTTAATGCCCCTTGGAAGAGACGTGGAAGTTGCAGTAGCTTAACAAGACGTTTTTAATGCCCCTTGGAAGAGATGTGAAGGTTGCAGTAGCTTAACAAGACGGTTTCAATGTCTCTTGGAAGAGATGTGGAGGTTGCAGTATCTTAACAAGACAGTTTTAATGCCCCTTGGAAGAGACGTGGAGGATGCAGTAGCTTATCAAGACGGTTTTAATGCCCCTTCGAAGAGACGTGGAGGTAGCAGTGGAATAAAAAGCCAATATCAATGCCCCTGGGAAAAGTGGTGAAGGTCGCAGTAGCTTAACAAAATGGTTTTATTGCCCCTTGGAAGAGACGTGGAGGTCGCAGTAGCTTAACAAGGCGGTTTTAATGCCCCTTCGAAGAGACGTGGAGGTTGCAGTAGCTTAACAAGACAGTTTTAATGCCCCTTGGAAGAGGCGTGGAGGTTGCAGTAGCTTAACAAGACGGTTTTAATGCCCCTTGGAAGAGACGTGGAGGTTGCAGTAGCTTAACAAGACGGCTTTAATGCCCGTTGGAAGAGACATGGAGGTCGCAGTTGAATAAAAATACAATATCAATGCCCCTGGGAAAAGTGGTGGAGGTCGCAGTAGCTTAACAAGACGGTTTTAATGCCCCTTGGAAGAGACGTGGAGGTTGCAGGGGAATAAAAAGACAATATCAATGCCCCTGGGAAAAGTGGTGAAGGTCGCAGTAGCTTAAGAAAACGGTTTTATTGCCCCTTGGAAGAGACGTTTAGGTTGCAGTAGCTTAACAAGACAGTTTTAATGCCCCTTGGAAGAGACGTGGAGGTTTCAGTAGCTAAAAAAGCCCGTTTTAATGCCCCTTTTAAGAGACGTGGAGGTTGCAGTAGCTTAACAAGATGGCTTTAATGCCCCTTGGAAGAGACGTGGAGGTTGCAGTAGCTTAACAAGACGATTTTAATGCCCCTTGGAAGAGACGTGGAGGCTGCTGTAGCTTAACAAGACAGTTTTAATGTCCCTTGGAAGAGACGTGGAGGTTGCATTAGCTTAACAAGACGGTTTTAATGTGCCTTGGAAGAGACGTGGAGGTTGCAGTAGCTTAACAAGACGGTTTTAATGCCCCTTGGAAGAGACGTGGTGGATGCAATAGCTTAACAAGACGGTAGTAATGCCACCTGGAAGAGACGTGGATGCTGCAGTAGCTTAACAAGACGGTTTTAATGCCCCTTGGAAGAGACGTGAACGTTGCAGTAGCTTAACAAAACGGTTTTAAAGTCCCTTGGAAGAGACGTGGAGGATGCAGCAGCTTAAAAAGACGGTTGTAATGCCCCTTGGAAGAGACGTGGAGGTCGCAGTGGAATAAAAATACAGTATCAATGACCCTGGGAAAAGTGGTGGAGGTCGCAGTAGCTTAACAATACGGTTTTAATGCCCCTTGGAAGAATGGTAGAGGTCGCAGTGGAATAAAAAGACAATATCAATGCCCCTGGGAAAAGTGGTTGAAGTCGCAGTAGCTTAACAAGACGGTTTTAATGCCCCTTGGAAGAGAAGTGGAGGTTGCAGGGGAATAAAAAGACAATATCAATGCCCCTGGGAAAAGTGGTGAAGGTCGCAGTAGCTTAAGAAAATGGTTTTATTGCCCCTTGGAAGAGACGTGGAGGTCGCAGTAGCTTAACAAGACAGTTTTAATGCCCCTTGGAAGAGACATGGAGGTTTCAGTAGCTAAAAAAGACGGTTTTAATGCCCCTTGGAAGAGACGTGGAGGTTGCAGTAGCTTAACAAGACGGCTTTAATGCCCGTTGGAAGAGACTTGGAGGTTGCAGTAGCTTAACAAGACGGTTTTAATGCCCCTTGGAAGAGACGTTAAGGTTGCAGTAGCTTAACAAGACGGTTTTAATGCCCCTTGGAAGAGACGTGGAGGATGCAATAGCTTAAGAAGACGGTTGTAATGCCACCTGGAAGAGACATGGAGGCTGCAGTAGCTTAACAAGACAGTTTTAATGCCCCTTGGAAGAGACGTGGAGGTTGCAGTAGCTTAACAAAACGGTTTTAATGCCCCTTGGAAGAGACGTGGAGGATGCAGTAGCTTAACAAGACGGTTGTAATGCCCCTTGGAAGAGACGTGAAGGTCGCAGTGGAATAAAAATACAGTATCAATGCCCCTGGGAAAATTGGTGGAGGTCGCAGTAGCTTAACAAGACGGTTTTAGTGCCCCTTGGAAGAATGGTAGAGGTCGCTGTGGAATAAAAAGACAATATCAATGCCCCTGGGAAAAGTGGTTGAGGTCGCAGTAGCTTAACAAGACGGTTTTAATGCCCCTTGGAAGAGACGTGGAGGTTGCAGTTGCTTAACAAGACGGTTTTAATGCCCCTTGGAAGAGACGTGGAGGTTGCAGTAGCTTAACAAGACAGTTTTAATGCCCCATTGGAAGAGACGTGGAGGTTGCAGTACCTTAACAAGATGGTTTTAATGCCCATTGGAAAAGATGTGGAGGTTGCAGTAGCTGAACAAGACAGTTTTAATGCCCCTTGGAAGAATGGTGGAGGTCGCAGTAGCTTAACAAGACAGTTTTAATGCCCCTTGGAAGAGACGTGGAGGTTTCAGTAGCTTAACAAGGCGGTTTTAATGCCCCTTGGAAGAATGGTGTAGGTCGCAGTGGAATAAAAAGACAATATCAATGCCCATGGGAAAAGGGGTGGAGGTCGCAGTAGCTTAACAAGATGGTTTTAATGCCCCTTGGAAGAGACGTGGAGGTTGCAGTAGCTTAATAATATGGTTTAAATGCCCCTTAGAAGAGCCATGCAGTACAGCATCTTAAAAACATCATTCCCAATATTGGGGAGTGGGTCTCCCATAATCTTTGCCTATGCCTTCCAAGCAAAAGCTGCCAAAAATTAAGACGGAGGAACTTGCAATGCTGGCAAGCAAGAGCCATGCAGTACAGCATCTTAACAACATTATTCCCCTTATCGGGGAGTGGGTCTCCCATAGTCTATGCCTATGCCTTCCAAGCAAAAGCTGCCAAAAATTAGGACGTAGGAACTTGCAATGCTGGCAACACGGACCAAGGTCACCCTGGTGGTATAGTGGTGGTGGAGGCTGAGGATAAGGAGCAGAGCAAAATACAGCCAAAATGAGGAAGCATATACCCATGTGTAGGTGTGAAGCGGTGCATGGGAATACACCTCCCGAAATAACACAGTGGATTTGACTTTATGTTACTCTGCTGTCATTTGGTGGTGATGAGTAGTCTGGCCCAATCCAGCCATTGTTCATTTTGATAAGGGTCAGCTTGTCAGCATTGTCAGTTGACAGGTGCTTATCTGTTATAATTCCCCCAGCGGCACTAAAAACACGCTCCGATAACACGCTAGCAGCAGGGCAGGCCAGGACCTCCAATTTGTACAGAGCGAGTTCATTCTAAGTGTCCAGGTTGGATACCCAATAATTAAAAGGCACAGAGGAATCACGGAGCACGCTGGTACAGTCGGCAAGGTACTCCCTCACCATCTTTTGAAACTTTCCACTCCTTGTGAGATTCCCCCTCACCTCAGGGCCTGTAAGCTGGGTGGGTGTAAGCTGGGTGGGTCTCAGAAAACTGTCCCAGAACGTTGACAGTGTTCCCCTGCCTCTGCTGGATTGGAGTTGCGTCTCTCTAGCCTGTACGCCTTGGTTGGGCAACGAACTGTGTCCTCTGCCACTAGCGTGTACAGATGGGAATTTTTTTAACAGTTCTGCAGCAAGGGCCTTCTGGTACTGCCCCATTTTTGTAGACCTCTCCACCTCAGGAATAAGAGAGTGAAAGTTCTCCTTGTAGCGGGGGTCTAAAAGTGTCACCAACCAGTAATGACTGTCACCCAACATTTTGACAACGCGAGGGTCACGGTTAAGACAGCGTAACATAAAATCAGCCATGCGTGCCAGACTGGTAACGGGCAAGACTTCCGTGTCATCACCAAGATGACGACTGACCATGCTCTCCTCCTCCTCCTCCTCCTCCTCCCCCCTGTCCTCAGGCCATCCCCGCTGAACCGACGGTATGACAGTTGTACAGGTACTACCGTCTACAGCGCATGATACCAGCTCCTGTTCTTCCTCCTCGTCCTCCTCCTCCTCCTCTCTCTCATTGTCTCCCAATGCACGTTGGGATGAGATGAGGCTGGGCTGTGTGTAATCGCCCGCTACGGCTTCTTGATCCATCTCATCATACTCTGGCTGCAATGCCTCCTCTTTAATTATCTGTAGAGAACGTTGCAAAAGACAGACAAGTGGGATGCTGATGCTAATGATGGCGTCATCGCCACTCACCATCTTGGTGGACTCCTCAAAGTCTGTCAGGATGGTACACATGTCAGACATCCAGGTCCACTCCTGAGGTCGTATGTGTGGAGCCTGACCTGAATATCGACAGCCTTGTTGCAGCTGGTACTCCACAGCTGCTTTCTTCTACTCACAAATCCTTTGCAACATGTGGAGAGTGGAGTTCCAACGTGTGGGGACATCACACACCAGTCGGTGTGCCGGAGGCTGCAAACGCTGCTGCAACACAGGAAGGGCGGGCGAAGCTGTAGCTGACTTGCGAAAATGAGCTGACAGGCGGCGTACTTTGACGAGCAGATCTGGCAACTCGGGGTACAATTAAAAAAAACGCTGAACCACGAGGTTAAGCACATGAGCCAGGCATGGTACGTGTGTGATCTCGCCTTGCCTCAGAGCCGCCACCAGGTTACGGCCATTGTCACACACAACCATGCCTAGATGTAGGTTCTGCGGTCTCAGCCACAGATCTGCCTGCTCTTTCACAGCTGTCCACAACTCACCTAAGCTTATGAGTTTCAGCACAGCCTGTTGCCGCTTGGCTGAGGCAGTACTGCAGTGCTTCCAGCTTGTAACTGATGTGGTGATATCTGAGATGGAGGCTGAACAAGAGGAGGAGGAGGAGGTTGATGCGCAGGAGCTGTACACTGTGGGGACAACTCTGACTGACATATGGCCCGCAATCCTCGGTGTGGGGATGGTGTGTTCCGTCCCAAGGTCCGACTGGGTCCCGGCTTCCTCTATGTTTGCCCAGTGTGCCGTCAGGGAGATGTACCGTACCTGGCCAACAGCACTTGTCCACATGTCCGTTGTCAGGTGGACTCTCCCAGTAACTGTGTTGTTGAGGGCACAGCAGATGTTTTGGGACACGTGCTTGTGTAGTGCGGGGATGGCACACCGGGAAAAATAGTGTCGGCTGGGGACCGAGTACCGAGGGATGGCCACCACCATAAGGTTGCGGAAGGATTCCGTCTCCACCAGCCTAAAAGGCAGCATTTCCAACGCAAGCAGTCGTGAAATGTGCGGATGTAGGACTGTGACCTGTGGGGCGTTGGCTGCGAATTTGAGCTTTCGTTCAAAGCTCTGGGATATGGACAACTGAATGCTGCGGTGGGACGTGGACGTTGATGCTGTTTCTTGAGAAACCATAACAAGTAAAGACTGAGAGGAGGGGGCATCTTTGCATGCAGTATGGACAGGGGATTGCCTTGCACACACAACAGGGGGTTCTATCACATGCACAACAGAGGAAGAAGCAGTGGTGACACTCGCTGACACTGGTCGTGGACCCTGGGGTTCGCCCCACAAAGTCGGGTGCTTTGCTGCCATGTGCCTGATCATACTGGTGGTGGTCAGGCTGGTAGTTTTGCCACCCCTGCTGATGCCGGCATGGCAGGTGGTACAAATGGCCTTTTTGGGGTTATCAGCAGAGTCGTTAAAAAAATTCCAGACTCTGGAAGATCTACCGGTTGTACTGGCAACGTCCCTCGTGTTGGTGTTACGGGGAACGGTTGCCCGCCTTCTGTGTGCGGCCACCACACAGCTTCTTCCTGCCTGTTGGGGTACTCTGCCTCCCTCCCCCTGTGTGCTGCTGGCTTCGCTCTGCATGTCCTCCTGCCACGTTGGGTCAGTTACTAGATCATCCACCACCTCCTCCTCTTCCACTTGCGCACCACGATCCTCCCCCTCACTTCGTGGCAATTGTGTCTCGTCATCGTCCACCTCTTGTGACAAATTGCCAGCGTCGACTTCCTCTGGCTGTGGCTGTTCAAATATTTGGGCATCGCTACATGGGATCTCCTCTTCCACCACTTCAAGCGGAGCAGGCGAAGGGCACAAATATGGAAATGGACCAGTGAACAGCTCTTCAGAGTGTCCAAGTGTGGGATCAGTTGCTGTCTGACGACACTCGGCATGGTGGGAGGAAGGAGCATCAGGGTGAGGAGGAATATGCGGTCGAGACTCACGGCTACTAAGATTTGACCGTGTGGAAGACAGACCGGAGGTGGTGGTGCCAAGGTAACTGGAAGTATTATCTGCTATCCAATTAATAACCTTTTCACACTGATCAGTTCTCAATACTCGTGTTGTTCTGTGCTTCCCTAGTAATTCGGTCAAGAAGTGGGAGCGAGAAGATGTGGCTGTTGGTTGTGGCACATTTTCACCTTGGCCACGGCCCCGTCCTCTGCACGAACCATCACCAGAACGTCCAGTTCCACGTCCCTTGCCACGCGCCTTGCCCATTGTAAATGAAGTAAAATAGCTTACACTCGCACTATCTATGGAAAAAGGGTAATAAAAAGGAGATTAGAACCGTGGAAGAGGAAAACCACAGTTCTATTTCTCTGGCCTACAACAGAGTATTTTAAACAGATATATAGGTGTCTGAACATACAGGGAAACACTATTTTTTTTTTTACCTAAAACAGGCCAAAAGCTGGATAATACAGAGATTTGAACCGTGAAACTGCAAAACCACAGTTCTAATTTACTGGCGTATACCAGACTTTTTTTATTAGATATATTTGGGGCTGAACAGTCAGCAACACACTCAAAACTGTTTTTTTATGTAAAAAAGGCCCAAAAGTGGATAATGCAGAGATTTGACCCGTGGAACTGCAAAACCACAGTTCTATTTCTCTGGCCTACACCAGACTCTTTTAAACAGATATATTGGTGTCTGACCAGTCAGGGAGACACTATTACTGTTTAACAGGATAATACAGAGATTTGACCCGTGGAACTGCAAAACCACAGTTATATTTTTCTGGCCTACACCAGACTCTTTTAAACAGATATATTTGTGTCTGAACAATCAGGGAGACACTATTACGGGTTTTTTTTAGGGCAAAAAAATGCCCAAAACAGGATAATACAGAGATTTGACCCGTGGAACTGCAAAACCACAGTTATAATTATGTGGCCTACACCAGACTCTTTTAAACAGATATATTGGTGTCTGAACAGTCACAGACGCACTTAATTTTTTTTTGGTGGGGGGGAAATACCAAAAGGTTAATAAGATGCGTATTTGGACAGTATGACTGAGGAAAAAAAAAATACAGGATTTAGATGAAAAAAAAGGATTTTTCCTGGCCCCTGAGACCGGGGAATAAGTCTAGCAATTTGACCAGCAGGAGCACACAGGGCTGTAATGCAGCGTTTGCTGGTATAACCACTGCGTCTCCTATACAGCCTGCCTGCCTGCCTGATATCTGGGATGGATATTAGTCCTGAGAAGGACTGTTTGCTTGATTTGGCAGCCTTTACCGACCCTACACTACCTATTTCGCAGTATAAATCTCTCCCTAGCTCAGCAGCACTGACCCTACACTGTCTGATCTGGAGCGACTGTGTCCAAGATGGCGGCGCCCGGTTTTAAATACTCGAGGTAACGCTGTGCGGCGAGCCAATCACTGTAATGCCCACAAACAACATGGCTGCGGCATTACAGTGACTGGCTGGCAATCCCTGCATGTTCATTGGCTCTGTAAAGCGCGCCAAACATGCAGGGCGGAGACCCGAGCTCCCGCCCGAGTAACCCGGAAATGCTCGGTGCTCGCCGAACATCCCGAGTAGTGAGATGCTCGGGCGAGTAACGAGCAGTGTCGAGCATGCTCGCTCAACACTAATTAGTATGTCTTTGGAGTGTGGGAAGAAAAATGAGTACCCGGAGGAAACCCAAGCAAACATGGGGAGAACATACAAACTCCTTGCAAATGTTGTCCTTAGTGGGATATGAACTCAGGACCCCAGCGCTGCAAGGTTGCAGGGCTAACCACTGAGCCACCGTGCTGCCCACATGGTATTTTGTCCATTTTCTTATTATTGCACCTAATAAGTTGTCTCCTTCTCAACCAGGGTCTTACTTATGGTTTTGTAGCCCATTCCAGCTTTGTGAAGGTCAATTTTTTACATAGTTACATAGTTTATAAGGCCGAAAAAAGACAAGCGTCCATCCAGTTCAGCCTATTTCTTGTGCACTGCAGCTATTCCGCAGCGTTGATCCAGGGGAAGGCAGGGGAAAGGCAGGGGAAACCCATGCGGTATAGGCCAATTTACATCATTGAGGAAAAATTCACTTCCCGACTCCAATCTGGCAGTCAGATTAAATCCCTGGATTAATTAACTATCACTAAGCATAAGATGTAATTTTATTGTTCTCAAGAAAGGCGTCCAGGCCTCTCTTGAACTCATTAAGTGAGTTGGACATCACCACTTCCTCTCCCAGAGAGTTCCAGAGTCTCACGGCTCTGACCGTAAAGAATTCCCTTCTATGCTGGTGCAGGAACCTCCTTTCCTCCAGACGCATAGTGTGCCCCCTCGTCTTTGTCACCATCCTTGGTATAAACAGGTCATGGGAGAGATCTCTGTACTGCCCCCTGATGTATTTATACATGTTTATGAGGTCTCCCCTAAGCCTTCTCTTTTCCAACGTAAATAGGCCTAATTTTGACAACCTCTCTGGGTATTCTAGTCCCTCCATTCCCTTTATTACCTTAGTCGCCCTCCTTTGTACACTCTCTAGCTCCAATATGTCTTTCCTGAGCACCGGAGCCCAGAACTGTGCACAATATTCTAAGTGCGGCCTTACCAGCGCTTTATACAGAGGAAGAACAATGTTCTCATCATATGCCCCTATTCCTCTTCTGATGCATGCCATGACTCTATTTGCCTTCGCAGCTGCTGCCTGACACTGGGCACTCCAATTTAATTTGCTATTAACCAAGACGCCCAGGTCCTTCTCCATGTCAGATTTCCCCAACGGTTTCCCATTTAATATGTATGGGTGACTGCTGTTTTTCTTTCCCATGTGCATGACCTTACATTTATCGGCATTGAACCCCGTTTGCCATTTTTTGGCCCAACTCCCCAATTTATCTAAATCCTCCTGTAGCTGTGCCCTGTCCTCATCTGTATTAACTACTTTACAAAGTTTAGTATCATCTGCAAATATTGCTATTTTACTATGCAACCCTTCCACTAGATCATTAATAAATATATTAAATAATATAGGGCCCAAGACAGACCCTTGAGGCACCCCGCTAGTAACCCTGACACCCCCTGAGCTTACTCCATTGATAACCCCCCTCTGCTTTCTATCACTCAGCCAGCTATTTACCCACTTGCACACATTATCCCCCAGACCAAGCATTCTCATTTTATATACCAACCTTTTGTGTGGCACGGTATCAAACGCTTTGGAGAAGTCAAGGTCTACAACATCCACTGACTCTCCCCGGTCCAGCTGTGAGCTCACCTCCTCGTAGAAGGCCATCAGGAGCGATCCCTCATGAATCCATGTTGATATGGAGTTAGACAGTTATTATCATTAAGATATTCTACAATAGCATCTCTAAGAAATCCTTCAAACAATTTACCCACAACAGACGTTAAGCTGACTGCTCTATAGTTCCCAGGGTCACTTTTAGACCCCTTTTTGAATATTGGTACCACATTTGCTTGGCGCCAGTCTAGTGGGACAGTCCCTGTCCATAAAGAGTGCTTGAATATAATATACAGCGGTCTGTCTATCACATTACTTAATTCTTTTAGTACCCGGGGGTGTATGTCATCTGGGCCTGGTGACTTGTCTATTTTGATATTATTTAGGCGTTTCTGAACTTCCTCCTGGGTTAGGTGGGTGATATTTAGCGGAGGGTTTACTTTATCACTCTGCATTTCCTCCGATAAATTGTTTTCTTTTGTGAGAACAGTGGAGAAGAAGCTATTGAGTAGGTTTGCTTTACCCTCATCGCCCTCTATGATTTTACCCAGGTTATTTTTCAATGGGCCAACGCCATCAGTTTTAATCCTTTTACTGTTTATATAGTTAAAGAACAGTTTGGGATTCGTTTTACTTTCCTTGGCAATTAGTCTCTCTGTCTCCTCTTTTGCTATTCTTATTTGTTTCTTACAGATTTTGTTTTTTTCCCTATAAGATATTAGCGCTTCCTCGCTGCCTTCTTGTTTAAGTTTACCGAAAGCCCTTTTTTTGTTTTTCATTGCCCTCTTGACTTACTTATTTAGCCACATTGGCTTCCTCCTATTCCTAGCCCTTTTATTCCCATAAGGTATGTACCTTCTACAGTGACTATGTAGGACTGTTCTGAACATTTCCCATTTTCTATCCGTGCTCCTATTACTGAAGATCCTATCCCAGTCTATAAGGTGAAGGGCATCTCTTAGCTGAAGTTCAGTGTTTTTGTGACTCCCTTGCTGGGCACCTACTGAAGCACATGTGGAATTGTATAATGTTGGGGTCACTATTTCCCAGGTGCCCCCCGACCTGCACCTCAGTTATTCTGTCTGGCCTGTTAGTTAATATTAAGTCTAAAAGGGCCGTCCCTCTAGTTGGTTCCTGCACAAGTTGTGACAAATAATTGTCTTTGATAATTGACAGAAACCTGTTTCCTTTCTGAGATCTACAGCTTTCGGTTTCCCAGTCTATATCGGGGTAGTTGAAGTCCCCCATAATAATCACCTCGTTATTTTTTGCTACTTCGTCTATTTGTCTCATTAATAGACTTTCCGTGGCTTCTGCTATATTGGGTGGTTTATAACAGACTCCTATGATAATTTTATTATTGCTTTTTGCCCCATGTATCTCCACCCATAAGGACTCTTGTCCCTGACATCCTTAGAAAGCTGACTGATTAATTGAGTCTGTGGACAGGAGTTTTTTATACAGGTGACTATTAGTGATGAGCGAGCACTAAAATGCTCGGGTACTCGTTGCTCGGGTCGAGCACATTGGAATACTCTGGTGCTCGACCCGAGCAACGAGCTCAATGTAAGTCTATGGGAAACTCCAGCATTTTTCAGGCGGCTCTCCCCGGCGGTCTGCAGAGGGCCTAAACGTTGCCCAAATCGATGGGAACAGTCCTCAAATGACATGGGAACAGCATGGGGAAGACCCCTGGAAGCATTTCTCACTCCCAGGAGACTGCTGTCAACAACGTTGTCAGAGGTATTACACCACTTTTACGGACTCTCAATAAAACATAAAAAACCAAAACCAAAATGGATTTTCCTGGGAAATATATTAAGGAACATCCTTTCCAGGGTAATGACTTGTATATAAGGCAAAATAAATAACCAAAACCAAAAATACTCCTCCACACCTTAGGCTATGTTCACACGTAGCGTTTTTGATGCGTTTTTGCATTACTTTCAACCAAGGCAAATGCATTCACCAAGAAATGTAATTTTAACATTTTACAACCTTATCTGGCTATGTGGTGTGTGACACATCATCAGACACATGCATACAGTGCTGAAAAGACATGAGAACAGCATGAGGAAGACCTCTGGAAGCATCTCTGACTCCCATGTCACTGCCTAAAAGTGTGCCCACGATAAGTGATCCTTGGCGCATGCGAAGATGCCTCCCGCCATGCACCTGTCATTGTAGGCTTGCAACAATCATCGTCCACGTCCTTATCCCAGTGCAGTGTTCAGTTGTCCCTACCCCATTCCTTGGAATGCAAGCGCAAGTATGCAGCCAGCCACCCACCCACCCACAGGCTGCAATACTATACTGCCAAATTTTTGACAGCTGCTTGCACTTGAAATGTGACCTTTTAGGCTCATGGAGGTGGAAGCTGTCCACAATCTTATGGCGGCAGCAACCGGGTATCCATACTCGGTCCCCAGCCGCCTCTATTTGTCCCAGTGTCATCTCCGCCTTCCACAAGCACAGGTTCCACAACATTACCCGTGCCCTCCCCAGTGCACTTACTGGGAAGGACCACCTAGCCACAAACACGTGGTCAAGTAAATGTGGCCAGGGACGGTATGGAGCCAGTCCACAGCTTTTTTTGCTGAGTTGTGTTTCACCACAGCCATATTCTTTAGCTTGGTGAAAGGACTTGGGAAACCATGTCAGCCCAGCTGTCATTTCTCCCAGGAAGTCCTCTAAAGCTGCTTTCACTTGAAATGTGGCCTTTTAGGCTCGTGGAGGAGGAAGCTTTTCATAACCTCATACCGGCGGCGGCCGGGTACCCATACTTGGTCCCCAGCCGCCACTGTTTCTCCAGATATTGTCTCCGCCTTCCACAAGCACGGGTCCCACAACATTACCCATGCCCTCCCCAGTGCACTTAATGGGATGGACCGCCTAACCACAAACACGTGGACAGGTGAATGTGGCCAGGGACGGTACGGAGCCAGTACACAGCTTTTTTTGCTGAGTTGTATTTCACCACAGCCATATTCTTTAGCTCAGTGAAAGGACTGGCATAGAGGGAAACTGTATCTACCCTGGGTGTCATTTCTCCCAGGAAGTCCTCTAATACAGCATGTTGCAGAAGCAATGGCAGCCCGTCCTACATCAACTCGCACTTGTCGGTGGTGCTTTGACAGCATGTCCGATCCACATTAAAAAAGCAGCCATAGAGTGTCTGGGAACCTTCCCCCATGTAGCATCGGCGTCTCTGCCTCCTGCCGGGCAGAGACGCCGTTCCCCTCACTGCCGTGGCCCCGGTCCGGCGTCTTCCTGCTCCCCTGCTGCTGTGGCGCGCACTGCACGCAGTTTCCCGGACACTGTGCTTAGGGCGCGTGTGCCATCCTAAAGGTTCCCCGGGCAATGGCCGGAGGACTTCTCCTATATAAGGCACCTCCTCCAAAATGGAGGTGCCTGTGCAAGGTTGTTGTTTTGTGTGCTAACACTTTCCTCAGCCCTCAGGTCCCGCTGCCTGTCAGTCCAGCCCGCAGTCTGTCTAGCAGTCCAGCCCGCCAGTCTGTCTAACAGTCCAGTCTACCAGTAACCTGCCAGTTACCTGCCGTGCCCGCCAGCCTGCCCACCTGGAGCACCTGCTAGTTACCTGCCATGCCCGCCAGCCTGCCTACCTGGAGCACCTGCCAGTACCTGCCAGTAACCTGCCGTGCCCGCCAGCCAGCCTACCCGGAGCACCTGCCAGTAACCTGCCATGCCCACCAGCCTGCCTACACGGAGCACCTGTCTAGCTATCCGCCGTACTCGCCTGCTTGCCTACCCGGAGCACCTGTCTGGCTATCTGCCGTACCAGCCTGCTTATCTACTCGGACCACCTATCAGCCTTCCTGCCGTGCTCATCCGCTGTATCGGTCAGCTCCTGTCACCTGACCCGTGGGAGTCACCTGGTCTCACACAAGGTCGGTCCCAGAGTGGCACCTGGTTCACCTGCCCGATGCCTCCGTGGTCGACTAAGCCGCTGTGTGACCTGGGTCGGTCCAAGTAGGCACTTAGTTATGCCCCTCTGGACCCTCCTTGCACCGAAGCACATAGGTTCCACCACCCGGACCCGTAACAGTTTGCATAAGCCATGGAACCCGGTGGCTCCCAGGCTCCTTCGCTCTCAGACCTGTACCAAGAGGTCTCTCGCCAGAGATCCCAACAGGACAGTATCCTGTCCTATCTGCGGACAGTCAACTCCTGCCTGGATGTACTGTCCACCCCGACTGTTTCCGTCTGTAACCGAGCGGCACCCGCCCCGGCGGAACCTCAACCCAGTGGCGCTGTGGCACCCGGCTTTGAACCCCGGCTCTCTGCGCCTCCGCGTTTTGGTGGTGACCCCGTCTTATGTCGGGGCTTCATAAATCAGTGCACGCTGCACTTTGAACTCCTGGCACACCAGTTCACCTCCGACCGGGCCAAGGTGGCGTTCATCATGTCTCACCTCACCGGAGAATCATTGCCATGGCTAAACCCTCTGTGGGAAAAAGGGGATCCCCCGGTGTCTGATCTTCTGTCTTTCCTCGCTGCCTTCCGGAAGGTCTTCAATGAGCCCGGATGAAAATCTTCTACTGCCTCCTCACGTCTCCATCTCCGCCAAGGGGCTCTCACTGTGGGCCAGTATGCCATACTTTTCCGAACCCTCGCATCTGAACTTGCCGGGAACAATGAGGCCCTGGTGTCCACCTTTTGAGAGGGTTTTTCCGGATGAATCAAGGATGAGCTAGCCGGTCTTGACATCCCTTCCACCCTGGACGACCTGGTGTCATTAGCTACCCGGATCGACATCCGTTTTCTGGAACGTGCTAAGGAGACGACCCGAGAGAGAAGATTTCTGCGTCTCGCTCCAACATTCCAGAGGCCTATCCCGCAACCAGCAATCCCCCGGGCATGTTCGTCAGAGCCTATGCAAATTAACCAAACCAAGATGGTCAAGTCTAGCCTGGAGACACGCCGAGCCAAGGGGAGTTGCTTCTACTGTGGCAGTATAGAGCATCAGATCCGTTCCTGCCCGGTGAGGCCGGGAAACTCCAGTGTCTAGGAGCGTTCGGAGAGGTCGTCCTAGGCAAGAGTAAATCCTCTCCGTCCTTGACTCTGTCTGTTTCTATTTCCAGTGGTGAGACCCGCTTCTTCGAGACTGCCCATCTGGATTCCAGAGCCACTGGGAACCTCATTCAACAGGCTGTTGTGGAGCGATATCAGATTCCTACCGTACGTCTGGCTGAACTGTTGGCGGTTGCCTCCGTGAATGGGAGGCTTCTTTTGGAAACCATCTTGATTGTCACAGAGCCTGTAAACCTTCAGGTGGGAATGCTGCACTCGGAGAAGATCTCCTTTCATGTGCTGTCCGGTCTCTCTCACTCCCTCTTGCTTGGTCTACCCTGGTTAAAAAGACATGAGCCCGTCCTGAATTGGAGATCTGGTGAAGTGCTCCGTTGGGGTCAGGAATGCCAGAGTCCTGTCTGGTTCTGGTTCGTCCTGCTCGACCCCCGTCTACTCAGGCTAATCTACCTGGTCTGCCAGCACCCTACTGGTCCTATGCGAACGTCTTTGACAAAAAGGAAGCGGAGACACTACCACCTCATAGGCCATATGATTGCCCCATCAACCTGGTACCTGGTGCTTCTCCTCCCCGCGGGCGAATGTACCCCATGTCGTTGGCTGAGACCCGGGCCATGTCTGAGTACATAGAGGAGAATCTTGCTAGGGGATTTATCCAGAAATCCACCTCTCCGGCTGGAGCAGGATTCTTCTTCGTCAAGAAGAAAGACGGTGCTCTACGTCCCTGTATTGATTACAGGGGCCTAAACCAGATTACCATAAAAAATAAGTACCCCCTGCGTCTCATCTCGGAGCTGTTTGGCTGCCTTAAAGGCGCGAAAATCTTCACCTAGCTCAATCTTCATGGGGCATACAATTTGGTCCGGATTCGCCAGGGAGACGAGTGGAAGACGGCATTCAACACACGAGATGGTCACTACGAATACCGCATGATGCCCTTTGGTCTCTGTAATGCTCCAGCCGTCTTCCAGGAGCTGGTTAACAACATCTTCCGTGATCTCCTGTATTCTTGCGTGGTGGTGTACCTGGACGATATCTTGGTTTTCTCTCTGGGTCTGCCCTCACACCGGAGGAATGTTCGTCAGGTTCTGCTGAGGCTCCGGAAGAATCGCCTATACGCTAAATAAGAGAAATGCCTATTTGAACAGACCTCTCTACCGTTCCTGGGCTATATTATCTCTGAGACTGGTCTGCGGATGGATCCCGAGAAGGTATCTGCTGTCTTAAAGTGGCCCTAACTGGAGGGGTTGAAGGCGATTCAGCGATTCCTGGGCTTCGCAAACTATTACCGTCTCTTCATTCCTCATTTCTCCTCCCGGACTACTCCCATCTCCGCGCTCACCCGTAAAGGAGCAAATCCCAGGGAATGGACTTCCGAAGCGGAGAAGGCCTTCGTCTCCCTTAAACAAGCCTTCTCCTCCTCTCCTGTGCTGCACCATCCGGATTGCAACAAGCAGTTCTTCCTGGAGGTTGATGCATCCTCCTCCGGAGCTGGAGCAGTGCTCACCCAGAAGTCCTCGACCGGGAGAATGGTAACCTGCGGGTTCTTCTCCAAGCTCTTCTCCTCGTCCGAGCGCAACTACTCCATAGGAGATCGTGAGCTGCTGGCCATCAAATTAGCGCTGGAGGAGTGGCGCTACTTGTTGGAGGGGGCTCTGCACCCGGTGGTCATCTACACTGATCACAAAACCCTCGCTTATTTGCAGAATGCCCAAAGACTGAATCTGCATCAGGCCAGGTGGTCTCTATTCTTCGCCCGAGTCTGCTTCACTCTGCATTACCGCCCGGCGGACAAGAACATTAAAGCTGACGCTCTATCCCGCTCATTCCTGTCTTCCGACCAAGAGGAGGAGCCTCTACATATCATTGACCCCTCAAAAGTAATGACTGTTGCTCCGTTTGACCTGTCTCATATTCCACCCGGTAAGACCTTTGTTGCGGTTCCGGATCGAAAGAAGGTTCTACAGTAGTCTGAGGCCATTCATCCAAACTAGCTGGTCATGCTGGCCAGAGGAAGACCTTTCTGCTCGTCGCCCGACATTACTGGTGGCTTTCCCTGCGCAAGGATGTTGCGGACTTTGTCGCGGCTTGTTCCTCTTGTGCCCGTAACAAGGTTCCCAGGCACCTTCCATCCGGCCGTCTCCTTCCTCTTCCCTTTAGTGATGAGCGAGCATGCTCACTACTGCTCGGTGCTCGCCCGAGCATCTCACTGCTCCAGATGCTCGGTGCTCGCCGAGTATTTCCGGGGTTGCTCGGCGGGAGCTCGGGTCCCCTCCCTGCATGTTTGGCGCTCTTTAGAGCGCCAATCAACATGCAGGGATTGCCTGCCACTCACTGTAAAGCCGTAGCCATGTTGGTTGTGGCATTACAGTGATTGGCTGGCCGCACAGCGTCATCAGGTCTATATCAGACCTGGCGCCGCCATGCTCGTCACAGTCACTCCGGAATCAGACAGTGTAGGGAGAGCTGCTGCTGCGTCAGGGAGATATTTGCTTGTGTATTAGGTAGTGTAGGCAGAAAAAAACGTACATTACACATATCTATCTTAACAAACAGTCCTTTTGAGGACTAACTAATCCATCTGCAGAGATATCAGGCAGGCAGTGTATATAGGCAGGCAGGCAGTGTATATAGGCAGGCAGGGTATAGAGCAGACTGCAGTGCATATAGCACAAGAGGCTCCATTCCAATTCTGCCTTCTGCTGCTGTTAGATATTTCTATACAAAGGCCCAGGTCTCAGGGGCCAGGAATACTTTTTTTTTGGATCTTAATCCTCATTATTTGCTTAAACAGCAATCCAGATAACACCGTTTTTCTGCGCCATTTGCTTGTTGGCACTGCAGAATACAGCCAGGTCCTTTCCATATTACAGCGCTAGAAATGCAGCTATTTAAAACTCTGTTTTCTCTGTCACACGGATCACATATACGTTGTCAGAAAATACTGCCATTTCTGGCATCCATTAAAAATCTCCATTAGTGTGTCAGTGAAGCCATTCACAGCAGTTTGCTGTTCAAACTACTTACCTACAGGCCAGGTATTTAAAACTCTGTTTTCTCCGTCACACGGATCACATATAAGTTCGCTCCAAACTCAGTCATTTGTAGTGAGCGTGGAAGATACTGTCCTCCATTTAAAATGGGCAAGGCACGTGGCAAGGGACAGGGAACTGGATGTGATGGTAATGGTGCATGCAGAGGCCGAGGACAAGGCCGTGGACAAGCCGAAATTGTACCACAAGAAACACCGACATCGTCTCGCCTGACCTTCCTGTCCCAATTCCGAGGGGACCGCAGCACACCACTATTGAACCCAGAGCAGTGTCAAAAGATTGTTAGTTGGATAGCGGATAATGCTTCCAGTCACTTAGCCACCACCACCACCCTGTCTTACACACGGTCAAGTCTCAGTAGCTGTGAGTCTGGACCGCATATTCCTCACCCTGATCCTCCTTCCTCCCACCATGCCGAGTGCCCGGAGACAAATGATCCCACACTTGGACACTCTAAAGAGCTGTTCACTTTTCCATTTATAGATTTGGGCCTCTCGCCCGATCCACTTGAAGCGGGGCAAGAGGAGATCGCGTGTAGCGATGCCCAAATATTTGAGCAGCCATGGTCACACGAAGGCGATGGTGGGAAAGTGCAGTGCGAAAGTGGAAGACGAGGTGGTGGATGATATAGTAACTGACACAACATGGCAGGAGGACATGCAGCGCGAGGACAGCAGCACACAGGGGGAGGGAGGCAGAGCACCCTAACAGGCAGGAAGAAGCAGTGTGGTGGCCGCAGACAGAATGCAACCGTTCCCAGTAAAACCAACACGAAGGAAGTTGCCAGTACAACTGTTAGGTCTTCCTGAGTCTGGTTGTTTTTTAAAGACTCTGCCGATAGCCCCAAATAGGCGATTTGCACCACCTGCCAGGCCAGCATCAGCAGGGGTGACAAAATGACCAGCGTGACCACACATGGAAGCAAAGCACCCAACTTTGTGGGTTGAACCCCAGGGTCCAGGAACAGTGTCTGCAGGTGGCACCATTGCTTCTTCCGCTGTTGTGCATGCAAGCCAATCCCCTGTCCATGGTGCATGCGAAGATGCCTACTGCCCTTCACCTGTCATTGCGCACTCTCAAGTAGCAGCATCAGGAAGCACGTCCATGTCCTTGTCCCAGCGCAGCGTTCAGTTGTATATACCCCAGTCCTTGGAACGCAAGCGCAAATATGCAGCCAAAGCCCCACAGGCCACAGTACTAAATTCTCACATTTCACAACTTCTTGTGCTCGAAATGTTGCCTTTTAGGCTCGAGGAAACATCCCTCGGTACTCGGTCCCCAGCCGCCACTATTTCTCCCGGTATGCCGTCCCCACATTACACAAGGACATGTCCCAAAACATTCGCCGTGCCGTCAACAACGCAGTTACCGGCAAAGTCCACCTAACCACGGACATGTGGACAAGTGCTTGTGGGCAGGGACGGTACATCTCGCTGACGGCGCACTGGGTTAACATAGTGGAAGCCGGGACACAGTTGGACCTTGGCACGGAACACGTCCTCCCGACGCCAATGATTGCTGGCCCTAGGTCAATCAGGGTTGCCCCCGCGGTCTACAGCTCCTGCACCTCATCCTCCTCAGCCTCCTCCTCCTCTTCAGCCTCCACCTCCGAAATGACCACATCAGTCACAAGCTGGAAGCACTGCAGCACTGCCTCGACCAAGCGGCAACAGGCTGTGCTGAAGCTAATATGCTTAGCTGACAAACCGCACAATGCTGAAGAGTTGTGGACAGCTCTGAAAGAGCAGGCAGATCTGTGTCTGACACCGCTGAACCTACAGCCAGGCATGGTCGTGTGTGACAATAGCCGGAACCTCGTGGCGGCTCTGAGGCGAGGCGAGCTCACACACGTACCATGCCTGGCCCATGTGCTTAACCTCGTGGTTCAGCGGTTTCTCAAATCCTACCCGGAGCTGCCGGATCTGCTTGTTGTGAAGGAGGAGGATGAACTGGAGCTAGTTTCATGCACTGCAGGTACTACCTGCACAGCTGTCATACCGTCTGTTCAGCGTGGATGGCCAGAGGACAGAGAGGAGGAGGAGGAGAGCATGGTCAGTCATCCTCTTGGTGAGGACACGGAAGTCTTGCCTGTTAGTAGTCTGGCACACATGTCTGAGTTTATGTTAAGCTGCCTTTCCAATGACCCTCGCGTTCTCAAAATTTTGGGTGACAGTCATTACTGGTTGGTGACACTTCTAGACCCATGCTACAAGGAGAATTTATATCTTTATTCCTGAGGTGGACAGGTCTACAAAAATGGGGCTGTACCAGAAGGCCCTTGTTGCGGAACTATAAAAAAAATTCCCATCTGAAAACGCTGGCGGCAGAGGGCACACTTTGTTGGAGAACCAAGGAGTACAGGTGAGAGAGACACAACTTCAATCCAGGAGAGGCAGGGGAACTCTGTCAAAGTTCTGGGAGAGTTTTCCCAGACCCTCCCATCGCACAGGCCCTGAGACGCGGGGTACTCTCACAAGGAGTGCAAAGTTTGGGAAGATGCTGAGGTAGTACCTTGCCGACCGTACCAACGTCCTCTGTAATTCTGCTGTGCCTTATAATTATTGGGCATCCAAGCTGGATACGTGGAATGAACTGGCTCTCTATGCCTTGGAGGTCCTGGCCTGCCCTGCCACTAGCGTTTTATCAGAGCGGGTTTTTAGTGCCGCTGGTGGAAATATAACTGATAAGCGCATCCGCCTGTCAACTCAAAATGCTGACAGGCTGACTCTTATAAAAATGAACAAGGGCTGGATTGGGTCAGACTCCTCAACACCACCGACTGATAGCAGCGTAACATAAACTCAAATTCAGTGTCTTTTCTTGGGAGGTGTATTCCCATGCACCTCTTCACACCCACACATGGGTATACACTTCCTGATTTTGGCTATTTGCTCTTGTTCTCCTCCTTTTCCTCATCCTCCACCACCATATCACCAGGGTGACCGTGGTCCGTGATGCAACAGCCCCATAATTTTTTTAAAGGGTGTTGCCCGTAAAAAAAACTTTTTGATACAGTATGTTCATGAATACCCCCCAGGGGTAAATGTTTGTCAGCCCATACACTTAGTGCATGGGCATTACAAGCATAGGAGGCCCGCTCCTTTCTAATGGGAACATTTTTTTATGAGGCCCTCCTCCACGTCTCTTCCAAGGGGCATTGAAGTGCCTCCAAGTTTTTGGCAGCCCTTGCATTCACTGCATAGGCCAACACTATGGGAGACTATCTCCCTTCTAAATGTAATTTGTCATTACTGTGGCCCTGCTCTATGTGTCTTTAAATTCTTAGTGGGATTTTTCCTAAAATTGGTCAGCCGTTGAACTCACTGCATACCCTATAACTGTATAGCAGACCCTCTCCTTTCTAATGGGAACATGTCGTACCTTGTTACTGTGGCCCTGCTCCATGTGTCTTTAAATTCTTAGTGGGGTTTTTCCTAAAACTCGTCAGCCATTGGAGTCACTGCATAACCTATAACTGTATAGCAGACTCTCTCCTTTCTAATGGGAACATGTCGTACCTTGTTACTGTGGCCCTGCTCCATGTGTCTTTAAATTCTTAGTGGGGTTTTTCCTAAAATTGGTCAGCCGTTGGACTCACTGCATAACCTATAACTATATAGCAGACTCTCTCCTTTCTAATAGGAACATGTCGTACCTTGTTACTGTGGCCCTGCTCTGTGTGTCTTTAAATTCTTAGTGGGGCTTTTCCCTGGCCACATTCACCTGTCCACATGTTTGTGGTTAGGCGGTCATTTCCAGTACGTGCACTGGGGAGGACACGGGTAATGTTGTGGGACCCGTGCCTGTGGAAGGCGGAGACGATACCGGGAAAAATAATGGCGGCTGGGGACCGAGTATAGATACCCGGTCGATGCCGCCATAAGATTGTGGACAGCTTCCGCCTCCACGAGCCTAAAAGGGCACATTTCAAGTGCAAGCAGCTGCCCTGAAATCTGGCAGTTTAGTGTTGCGGCCTGTGGGTGGGTGGGTGGCTGGCTGCATACTTGCGCTTGCACTCCAAGTAACAGAAAACGAAGCAGATGGTGGCCTCTATCATCATTATGGCCTCACCTCGGCACAATGAACTCTCCTGAAGGAGAAACCAGGGCCCGCCGGAGGAGTCTCCCGTTCTCTGGTGGGCCAGTGCAACCCTGCCGAGAAGCAGCCCTGGCTAAGAAAAGTGTGGGGGAAGGTTCCCGGACACTCTATGGCTGCTTTTTTAATGTGGATCGGCCATGCTTATGCATGTTATTTCTTAAACCGCATTGCAGATCAGTCCATTGTCCAACTCTGTATTCATGAAATTAAATGCACAAAGAAAGATGTTTGTGTGTCAAAGCACCACCGACAAGTGCGTGTTGATGTTGGACGGGCTGCCATTGCTTCTGCAACAAGCTGCATTAGTGGACTTCCTGGGAGAAATGACACCCAGGGTGGATACGGTTTCCCTCTATGCCAGTCCTTTCACTAAGCTAAATACAACTCTTAGCAAAAAAAGCTGTGGACTGGCTCCGTACCGTCCCTGGGGACCGAGCATGGTCACTGCTGGCATGAGGTTATGAAAAGCTTCTGCCTACACGAGCCTAAAAGGCCACATTTCAAGTGAAAGCAGTTTTAGAGAACTGACAGCTGGGTAGATATGGTTTCCCAAGTCCTTTCACCAAGCTAAAGAATATGGCTGTGGTGAAATACAACTCAGCAAAAAAAGCTGTGGACTGGCTCCTTACCGTCCCTGCCCACATTTACCTGTCCACGTGTTTGTGGTTAGTTGGTCCTTCCCAGTAAGTGCACTGGGGAGGGCACGAGTAATGTTGTGGGACCCGTGCTTGTGGAAGGCTTAGACGACACCGGGAGAAATAGTGGCGGCTGGGGACCGAGTATGGACACCCGGCCGCTGCCGGCATGAGGTTATGAAAAGCTTCCGCCTCCACGAGTCTAAAAGGCCACATTTCAAGTGCAAGCAGCTGTCAATAATTTGGCAGTATAGTATTGCAGCCTGTGGGTGGGTGGCTGGCTGCATACTTGCACTTGCATTCCAAGGAATGGGGTAGGGACAACTGAACGCTGCACTGGGATAAGGACGTGGACGGTGATTGTTGCAAGTCTGCAATGACAGGTGCATGGCAGGAGGTATCTTCGCCTGTGCCAAGGATCACTTATGATGGGCACACTTTTAGGCAGTGACCTGGGAGCCAGAATTGCTTACAGAGGTCTTCCCCATGCTGTTCCCATGTCTTTTCAGCACTGTATGCATGTGCCTGATGATGTGTCACTCACCACATGGCCAGATAAGGTTGTAAAATGTTAAAATGACATTTCTTGGTGAATGCATTTGTCTTGGTTGAAAGCAATGCAAAAGTGCAAAAACGCATCAAAAACGCTACGTGTGAACATAGCCCAAGGTGTGGAGGAGCATTTTTGTTTTTGGTTATTTATTTTGCCTTAAATACAAGTTATTACCCTGGAAAGGATGTTCCTTAACATATTTCCCAGGAAAATCCATTTTGGTTTTGTTTTTGTATGTTTTATTGTGAGTCCGTAAAAGTGGCGTAATACCTTTGACAACGTTGTTGACAGCAGTGACCTGGGAGTCAGAAATGCTTCCAGGGGTCTTCCCCATGCTGTTCCTATGTCATTTGAACACTGTTCCCATCGATTTGGGCAATTTTGGGCCCTCTGCAGACCGCCGGGGGGAGCCGCCTGAAAAATGCTCGGGTTTCCCATAGACTTACATTATCTCGTTGCTCGGGTCGACACTCACCATAATGATTAGGTTGAGCTCCTGCCCTGGGCCGAGTTCTCCTATAACAACCATGAGAGCGAGTCTTCTACCGGATTCCGTTTGTCGTCTCCTCTTCTGTGGACAATCCTTCCGCGAAGTCTCTTTTCAGCGAATTTTCGACTATTTGAGAAGACACTAGATCTGCACTTCTGTCGTCCGAACAGATGAAGAAACATGCTGATAAGAGACGTCTGGATCCGCCTCAATCCCATCCGGGAGACGAGGTCTGGCTTTCCTCCAAATATGTCCGTCTCAAGATACCTTCTTATAAGTTCAGTCCGCGATTCATCGGTCCGTTCGATGTTCTGAACCAAATAAATCCCGTGGCTTACAAGCTGAAACTTCCAGTCACCTTAAGGATTCCAAACTCCTTTCATGTATCCGTCCTCAAACCAGTTGTCGTTAATTCCTCCTCTGACGATCCAGGTACCACCCCTGCTCCAGTCTCCTCTGAGGACGTCTTTGAGGTAGAAAACATTTTGGCCACCAAGAGGGTAAGAGGAAAGACTTTCTTTCTTGAAAATTGGAAGGGGTTTGGCCTGGAGGAGAGGTCTTGGGAATCCAGGGAGAACATTCATGCCTCCCATCTTCTTAAAAAATTTCTCGCGGGCCTAAAGAAGAGGGGGCATAAAGGGGGGGTACTGTAGCATCGGCGTCCATGCCTCCTGCCGGGAAGAGATGCTGTTCCCCTCACTGCCGCGGCCCCGGTCTGGCATCTTCCTGTTCCTCTGTTGCTGTTGTGGCGCGCACCGTGCGCAGCTTCCTGGGCACTGTGCTAAAGGCGCGCGCGCTCCCTCCCTCTTAATGGGGCCGCGCGTGCCGTCCTATAGAGTCCCCGGCCAATGGCCGGAGGACTTCTCCTATATAAGGCTCCTCCTCCAAAATGGAGGTGCCTGTGCAAGGTTGTTGTTTTATGTGCTAACACTTTCCTAAGCCCTCAGATCCCGCTGCATGTCAGTCCAACCCCCCAGACTGTCTAGCAGTCCAGCCTGCCAGTCTGTCTTACAGTCCTGCCTGCCAGTCTGTCTAACAGTACAGTCTGCCAGTAACCTGCTAGTTACCTGCCATGCCCGCCAGCCTGCCTACCTGGAGCACCTGCCAGTACCTGCCAGTAACCTGCCGTGCCCGCCAGCCTGCCTACCAAGAGCACCTGCCAGTTGCCTGCCATGCCCGCCAGCCTGCCTACCTGGAGCACCTGCCAGTACCTGCCTACCTGGAGCACCTGCCAGTACCTGCCAGTTACCTGCCGTGCCTGCCAGCCAGCCTACCCGAAACACCTGTCTGACTATCAGCCGTACCCGCCTGCTTGCCTACCCGGAGCACCTGTCTGGTTATCTGCCGTACCAGCCTGCTTATCTACCTGGACCACCCATCAGCCTTCCAGCCATGCTCATCCGCTGTACCGGTCAGCTCCTGTCATCTGACCCGTGGAAGTCACCTGCTCTCAAACATGGTCGGTCCCAGAGTGGCACCTGGTTCACCTGCCCGGTCCCTCTCTGGTTCAAGGAGTCGACTTAGCCGCCGTGTGACCTGGGTCGGTCCGAGTAGGCACTTGGTTACGCCCATCTGGCCCCTCCTTGCACCGAAGCACAGACGTTCCACCACCCGGACCTGTAACACCCCACACTTTTCTTAGCCAGGGCTGCTTCTCGGCAGGGTTGGATGGACCCACCAGAAAACCGGAGACTCCTCCGGTGGGCCCTGGCTTCTCCTTCAGGAGAGTTCATAGTGCCGAGGTGAGGCCATGATGATGATAGAGGCCACCATCTGCTTAGTTTTCTGTTACTTGGAATGCAAGCGCAAGTATGCAGCCAGCCAAACCCACAGGCCGCAATACTAAACTGCCAGATTTCTGGGCAGCTGCTTGCACTTGAAATGTGGCCTTTTAGGCTCGTGGAGGCGAAAGCTTTTCACAACCTCATGCCTCATGCTTCGTGTCCATACTCGGTCCCCAGCCGTCACTATTTCTCCCGGTGTTGTCTCCGCCTTCTACAAGTGCGGGTCCCTGAACACTACTGCTGGTACTTTTATGTGGGAATTTGCTTGCCTCCTACCAGCCTGGAATATTTCCAGTAAACTATGGTACGACGCCATGGTATTAGCACTACCCCCAGTACCAGTAGCGAAGCCATCCCCAATTTCCTTCTCAGGAATTTTATTTGGTAGACTGAGTGGCTGCCCAAATACATTAGTTTCTCACAAAGGAGCTGAAGATAGAGTGGCAGTAGGTGCAAGTTTCTCCAGCCTGTTAGATATTAGAGGGTGAACGGCAGCACATTGGATCGGTGGTTAGCACTGAAGCCTTGCAGCGCTGGGATCCTGGGTTCAAATCCCAGCAACATCTGCAAGGACTTAGCATGTTCTCCCCGTGTTTGCGTGGGTTTCCACCTCAGTAAAAAAGCAGCCATAGAGTGTCCGGGAACCTTCCCACACACTTTTCTTAGCCCGGACTGCTTCTGGGCAGGGTTGGACGGTCCCACCAGAGAATCCTCTGGTGTGCCTTGGCTTCTACATCAGGAGAGTTCATGATAGCGCTAACTTTGCAGCTGCTATGGGGCTCTTGAGCGGGGGAGAAAGGTGAGCCCTCAGAATCAAATCCTCTGGTGGGCCCAATGTTTTTCAATCTGAAACAGCTTCTCAGTTGGAGTTGTATTTCACCACAGCCATATTCTTTAGCTCTGTGAAAGGACTGGCATAGAGGGAAACCGTATCTACTCCGGCTGTCATTTCTCCGTCACCAGGTTCCACCCATTGTCACACATGACTATGCCTGGCTGTATGCTCAGCGATGAGAGCCACAGAGCAGGCTGCTGTGTTACAGCTTTCAATAACTCTGCAGCGCTGGGCGGTTTGTCACCTAAGCATTAAGCATATTATCTTCAGCACAGCCTGTTGCCGCTTGGCCAAGGCAGTGCTGCAGTGCTTTCAGCTTGTAACTGATGTGGTCATTTCGGAGATGGAGAAGGAGGTGCAGGAGCTGAACAATCTGATTACACTGAGGTTACATTGGTGACTCTGGTTTTTATACTAAAGAAAGATCCTACTGTTTTGTTTTTTTTATGTTATTTTTTAAGACAAATGCAATTACCGGGAAATGTCATTTTAACATTTTACAACCTTATCTGGCAATGTGGTGTGTGACAAATCATCAGACACATCCTGTTTCATTGATGATGGAGGGACTCTGAAAGACACAAAGCCTATTTTTATAGGGCCATCAGGCGGCCCTTACTATTCTTAAAAGGCCAGCAGTTGGCCCTCGCTATTGTTAGAGAGCCATCAGCCTGCTATACTTTGTTGTTCCCATTATTAACGAGTGGGTCTCCTATACTGTTATTGCGTATCCAGTGACTGCAAGGGCTGCCAAAAATTCAGATGCAACCCAATACCCCTTTGAAGAGACATAGAGGAGGGTCTCAGTAAAAAAAATGTTCCCATTATAAAGGAGCGGGTTTCCTCATAGAGACATCATAGAGTTCACTGCCGGTCATTCAGGCTGCGATCCCATCGAGGTCAATGAACTGCGGTGACCTCTGTGAGATTGCCGTTAATGGCCTGGCTGGGAACTCAGCCTCAATAATCGTTCGTGAAATCCATGACATCACCGCTAGTCACTGAGTCAGCAGTGACAGCAGCTCATTCCTCAGAGGTTTTTAGTCAGGACGATCACTTCTTGGCACCGTTTTAGTTGAAAACGATTTCTCCCAGACTTGGATTGTGGCGTGGGACAAAACTTCGGACAGGTGAGGGATGTTTTTATTTTTGTTGGGCATCGGGGATTAGGTGTTAGGTGAGTATAACAGTGTTTGTTACTTTTCAATAAAAAAGTGAAACTTTGTGTGTTTTATTTCAAATAAAATAATGTATTCTTGTTGTTTGTCTTTATTTACAATATAACTATAGGATTAGTAATGGAGAGGCATCTAAGCTGTCGAGTTGATGTCACCGGACAATACAAAGGTGACATCAACTGCACAAATATTACCTCACTTGCCATCGCCACAGGGCAATGGGGAGAGCCAGGCAAAGCGCCAGAATTGATGCATCTAATAGATGCGCCTTTTCTGGGGCAGCTGCGGGCTGTTATTTTTAGGCTGGGGGGGCAATATCCATGGCCCCTTACCTGCCTGAGAAAACCAGACCGCAGCTGTCTGTTTTAGCTTGGCTGGTTGTCAAAAATGGGGGGGGGTCCAAGCCTGTTTTTAAATGTATTTAATTAATTATTTAAATGATCAAAAAAATGGCGTGGGGACCCCTCTATTCTTGATAACTAGCCTTTCTAAAGCTGACAGATGAGGATAGCCGCAGCTGTCAGTTTTTCCTGACAGTTTATCAAAAATACAGCGGAAACCACGCCATTTTTTAAATTCATTTATAGCGCAGGCGCCGGCAGATGAATACTCCCATTAGCCTCTCCTGCCCTCGCTGTTATCTGTGCAAGCAGGCGTAGGCTGATGGGTGTAGTAGTCCCATCTGCTGATGCCTGTGACAGCATAGGAACCGCAGTCCTCTGACCGGTGGTATTGATCTTAGCACTGATCAGAGTGTTTTTCCATGCTGTCAAGCATATGACAGCGTGGCAAACACTCAATGTTCAGGCCCCCTAGTCATGTAAATTGGGGTCCTTGTTCGGGTTCGGGTACTGTTCTAGTACCTGAAGCTGAACTTTTAATAAACTGTTCATCTGAACTGAACAGTCCGGGATTCGCCCATCACTAGTTACAGGTCTCAGAATATGGCGACAAAAACTATTTTTGATGAAATTCTGTATTTTTTTGAAACATTAAAATATAGATAAAAAAGTGCATTTTGTATCACTGTAATTGTACAGAGCTGGAAAATGGCATTTTCTGATGACGTTCATCACACAATAGATACTGTAGAAACAAATAGCCAAACATGGCGTCAGTGGCGCTGTCTGTGATGGAGGGGTAAAGCCGCTTCATCGATTTCTGGTCAATTAAATCTAAAATAAAAGACAGCGGTTAAACCATAAAGATCGGAGGATAAAGAAGGAGAAGCTGCAGGCGCTGGATGGAAGACGCCTGCTTTATCCTCCCACCTGGGGGTCTCTAACCGCTGACTTTGGTTAATAGAGGACACGGCTTTATCCCTCCGTCACGGACCACAGCTGGTTCTCCTTGATGTCCGTGCTTCCCCCCAGGGCCCCTGCTGTTCCAGAAAGGAGTCAGTGCCACATTGCTGTGCTACCTATAGGGGGCGCCCCGGATTTATTCACAGTGTTATCCCTCAATGTCTAATGAGGCGGGTGTTAGATCTCCGACCACCTCAGACTCCAACAAAGGATGGAGCTAAGCTGGAGTCACTTCTTATGGCTGTAATAACTCGCCTCCTCGCCCCTCTGTGTTCCTCCTGATTTTCAATGCGTCAGCCATTGGCATCTTAAAGGAACAGTGCTCTTTAAATGTTTCTGGCTTCAGCCAATTCCCAGGTGGTATCAATACCCATGTTACAGTGTCCTTTGTCTGGGCGGTGAGGTCTACTTGGCTCCTGTATGCTTTAGTGAGATTACTGCTGCTGTTTATAACTATTACTGAGCTCTGTCTGCCCTCCATCAGTCTGGTGCCTGCCTGCTGCCTCAGTCCTGTGCCTGCCCTCCCTCCATCAGTCCTGTTCCTGTCCTCTTTCTGTCAGTCCTGTGCCTGCCCACCCTCTGTCAGTCTGGTGCCTGCTGCCTCAGTCCTGTGCCTGCCCTCCCTCTGTCAGTCCTGTTCTCCCTCTGTCAGTCTAGTGCCTGCCTGCAGTCTCAGCTCTGTGCCTGCCATCCCTCTGTCAGTCCTGTTCCTGTCCTCCCTCTGCCAGTCCTGTACCTATCCTCCCTCTGCCAGTCCTGTTCCTGTCCTCCCTCTGCCAGTCCTGTTCCTGTCCTCCCTCTGCTAGTCCTGTTCCTGTCCTCCCTCTGTCAGTCTGGTGCCTCCCTCTGCCAGTCCTGTTCCTGTCCTCCCTCTGTTAGTCTGGTGCCTCCCTCTGCCAGTCCTGTTCCTGTCCTCCCTCTGCCAGTCCTGTTCCTGTCCTCCCTCTGCCAGTCCTGTTCCTGTCCTCCCTCTGTCAGTCTGGTGCCTCCCTCTGCCAGTCCTGTTCCTGTCCTCCCTCTGTCAGTCTGGTGCCTCCCTTTGCCAGTCCTGTTCCTGTCCTCCCTCTGCCAGTCCTGTACCTGCCCTCCCTCTGCCAGTCCTGTTCCTGTCCTCCCTCTGTCAGTCTGGTGCCTCCCTCTGCCAGTCCTGTTCCTGTCCTCCCTCTGTCAGTCTGGTGCCTCCCTCTGCCAGTCCTGTACCTGTCCTCCCTCTGTCAGTCCTGTTCCTGTCCTCCCGCTGTCAGTCTGGTGCCTCCCTCTGCCAGTCCTGTACCTGTCCTCCCTCTGCCAGTCCTGTTCCTGTCCTCCCTCTGTCAGTCTGGTGCCTCCCTCTGCCAGTCCTGTACCTGTCCTCCCTCTGCCAGTCCTGTTCCTGTCCTCCCTCTGTCAGTCTGGTGCCTCCCTCTGCCAGTCCTGTTCCTGTCCTCCCTCTGCCAGTCCTGTTCCTGTCCTCCCTCTGTCAGTCTGGTGCCTCCCTTTGCCAGTCCTGTTCCTGTCCTCCCTCTGCCAGTCCTGTACCTGTCCTCCCTCTGTCAGTCCTGTTCCTGTCCTCCCTCTGTCAGTCCTGTTCCTGTCCTCCCTCTGTCAGTCCTGTTCCTGTCCTCCCTCTGTCAGTCTGGTGCCTCCCTCTGTCAGTCCTGTTCCTGTCCTCCCTCTGCCAGTCCTGTACCTGTCCTCCCTCTGTCAGTCCTGTTCCTGTCCTCCCTCTGTCAGTCTGGTGCCTCCCTCTGCCAGTCCTGTACCTGTCCTCCCTCTGCCAGTCCTGTTCCTGTCCTCCCTCTGTCAGTCTGGTGCCTCCCTTTGCCAGTCCTGTTCCTGTCCTCCCTCTGCCAGTCCTGTACCTGTCCTCCCTCTGTCAGTCCTGTTCCTGTCCTCCCTCTGTCAGTCCTGTTCCTGTCCTCCCTCTGCCAGTCCTGTACCTGTCCTCCCTCTGTCAGTCCTGTTCCTGTCCTCCCTCTGTCAGTCCTGTTCCTGTCCTCCCTCTGCCAGTCCTGTTCCTGTCCTCCCTCTGTCAGTCCTGTTCCTGTCCTCCCTCTGCCAGTCCTGTTCCTGCCCTCCCTCTGTCAGTCTGGTGCCTCCCTCTGCCAGTCCTGTACCTGTCCTCCCTCTGCCAGTCCTGTACCTGTCCTCCCTCTGCCAGTCCTGTACCTGTCCTCCCTCTGTCAGTCCTGTTCCTGTCCTCCCTCTGTCAGTCCTGTACCTGTCCTCCCTCTGCCAGTCCTGTACCTGTCCTCCCTCTGTCAGTCCTGTTCCTGTCCTCCCTCTGTCAGTCCTGTTCCTGTCCTCCCTCTGTCAGTCCTGTTCCTGTCCTCCCTCTGTCAGTCCTGTTCCTGTCCTCCCTCTGCCAGTCCTGTTCCTGTCCTCCCTCTGTCAGTCCTGTTCCTGTCCTCCCTCTGTCAGTCCTGTACCTGTCCTCCCTCTGCCAGTCCTGTTCCTGTCCTCCCTCTGTCAGTCCTGTTCCTGTCCTCCCTCTGCCAGTCCTGTTCCTGTCCTCCCTCTGTCAGTCTGGTGCCTGCCTGCTGCCTTAGCTCTGTTCCTGTCTATGGCTCAGACACTGCTAATGGAGAATGCACAGTCGTCTTGACTCTGGAGATCCAGGCAGGTCCACATCTCCAGCCGCCATTTCTGCAGCCATGCCCTGAAGTGGTGGTCATCACAATGGATTATTCCTCAGGACCATCGGCCACCATGATGGCACTTCTCATGCTCTCCAGCCTCACAGCCTTAATGACCAGCAGGAGAAGTGGCTGCATCAAAACTTGAGAACTAAAGATCAGAATCCTAATGTCTTGTGAAGTAATCTTGGCAGAAACGATTTTATTTATCCGGCTGCTGCGGCGGCTCTTGACGAACCTCATCTATAATTAAGTATTCATTATTTCTTAAACCGTGTTCTCTGCGCAGATTCCACATTTCCCATCGTATATATTGTGCGCACTGATGAATATTTCAAGCTGGATCCTGCTAATCTCTGCAAGCTTTTCTCGTCTCTTCTTTAATGTATATTTTATAGCAGGACGAGTCAATAAATAATTACACCAAAAGGAAATGGCGCTACATTTGTTTAACACGCGCCGCCGTCCGGGGATTACGGAGTTGGTTTGGAATCTTAATATCAGAGATGGTAGAAACATTGTGTTGTATTATTCCTTGTAATGTCTGTATGGCCAAGGATAATGATCAGCCGCACATACAGCATACCATGGCCGTCCACACCTCGGAGATGGGTTAGGAGTTAATTGTTGGATTATGAAGGTTTCTCCAGCAGATAAAATGTCTGTATTTAAAGAGAAACTACTCAGAAATGCTAAAAAGATACTGAATATCTGAGCCGAGGTACCGGATATCCATGTTTTTGCCGTCACTGTAGCCTCTTGTGGTTATCTTCTTCATCATAGATTTTGCCACCCGTTCTGAGCACCAGCCATAGTGCCCATATAAATGCCAGTCACCGCGCTGAAACTGAATGAGGCGATGGCATTCACTCACTCGCCAAGATTTACAGGATTCTCCCCAACTCTCCCAAAACAACAAGGAGGCTCCTGGAGAAAAGAAAAACCCTTAAAGACTCGCCAAATCTCCTTGGCACGGAAGGTTTCTAGTGTGCAACGTTATGATGCAACCAAAATGGGAGAAAAGGAGTAAAAAAAAACTCAAGAAAAATTACAAACTTAAATCAATAATTTAAAACCAGGTAATGAGGTTCAAAAATGAAGTCACTGGTGAAAAATGTGGTGCCAGGGGCTGGACAATATAATCTCTCTATATAGTATCTACAGTCTTCTATGTGGGTCATTAAAGCTCAGCTGTCAGCAGGATTGTGCTCAGTAACCACATACACTGTCAGGTGGGTGGCATTACACTGATTAATATGATACCCGGGTGATGAAATCCGTCCTGTGGTTCTTGTGTAATCCTTACTTTCAGTTTGGAGATAATGATATGCTCGTGCTCCGGGGCGGCCAGTGGGGGGCGCTCTATCTGGTGCTCCGGGGCGGCCTGTGGGGGGCGCTCTATGTGGTGCTCTGGGGCGGCCTGTGGAGGGCGCTCTATCTGGTACTCTGCTTAAATATCCATCTGTATGCTCCTATGGAAACTTATTGATCTTTCACTGACCTGCCTCCTATGTTACCTAGCCCCACACTACTAGATGCATTATGTAAAATAGGAGGCAGGTCAGTTAACGATCAGTGAGCTGTCATAAGAGCATACAGATGAATATGTAAGCAGAGCACAAGATAGAGCGCCCCCCACAGGCCGTCATGGAGAACCAGATAGAGCGCCCCACATAGGCCGCCCCGGAGCACCAGATGGAGCACCCCCCACAGGCCGCCCCAGAGCATGAGCATATCATTTTCTCTAAACTGAAAGTAAAGATTACACAAGAACCACAGGACGGATTTCATCCCCCAGGTATCATATTAATCAGTGTAATGCCACCCACCTGACAGTGTATGTGGTTACTGAGCACAATCCTGCTGACAGCTGCGCTTTAACCATAATTGAAGTTATTTACAATAGATCATTTCTTCTAGAGATATACTGTATATAATACAGGAGAGTGATTTGTATCAGTCTTTATAGATTTATCAATAGTGTTTCCAAATATGTCCAACCTATAAGAAATGAATCCCTTTCACTCTCTATATGTATATGACGCGCCCCCTGGGCCAGTGCTGTTTGGGGAATACCCGGAGCCGGATCAGATGGGGGTTGTAGTCTCCGAGTGGCGGTGACCCGGTCCGTGCCCAGGGTGTCAAGCTCAGTGTGTGGCAGTCCTACAGATGTTGCTGGATGTTCTTTAGTGTCGACTACGCCACCCGTTGATTTGCGGTCAATACGGCCGCCGCTGCAGCAGGGTCCGCTGAGGCTGGTGGTATGTGTGCAGCTTCGGGTAGTATAACCCCCAACGGGAGGGGTATAGCCTCAGGGGGTCAGGTGTAGAGGATGGTGGTAGTGGTGGTGCAGTGTGGATGGTAAGAAGACTCAGAGTCGGGCTGTGCAGTTCAGGGTTTTTACTTACTGCTGTTCTGTTGGTCACTCTGGCCTTGAGTGACCGCCCGAGCCGTGCTGCGTCCACCAGGTCCTGGACTCGGCCAACCCCCAAGCAATTCTGGAGCGTGGTCCTGAGCTCCCTTTCTGACTGTCCTTTCTACTGGCCTTTCTCACCAGGGGTCCACTTATATCCGGCTCCCTTGGGCCTCTTGGTGGGTGCACCTCTTCGGGGTTCCCTGACCCTATACCTGGTGTGCCTTCTTAGTGGACTTAGTGAGGGGCTGCTCCACATGTAATGTCGCAGCCTCCGGTTCTTAGCTGAGGGTTGTTTCTCTCCTCCACTAATTTGGGATCCAGTTCCCTTGCGTGCCAACCCTTCACCCTTCTGGTCTAATTCTGGGTTCTTGGGGTTGCTTCTTCTCCCCCTCTGGGTCCTTCTCTTCTCCTCTCTCTCTTCTCTCTGCAGGCGCTCCTGGACCTCTCTCAGGACTGACTAACCCTCTACAGAAGACTGACCCTGATCTAAGATGGTTCCCACCTTATATACTCCCTCTATGTGTGAGCTCAGGTGACCAGCACCCAATGAGCTCCTAGCCTTACCCAGACTGCTCCCCCTATCTGCCCCTATACTACTGGGATGTTCCACCCCCCTCCCACTCCAGCCAGGGACAGACACTGTCGTACCTGCACATATACCTAGTGGGAGTACCATCGGTCTGTCCCTCGGAAATGGGATGTATGTAGTGTACGCAGCTAACTGAGCTCAGTTCCACACTCCATCCTTACCCGGGAGTGGAATATCACACCTCTGGGTTGAGGTGCAATACCCCTGTAGCAGCCGAATCCTCAGGGTGCTACATATACACCCCCATATATCATATCAGTATTCTAAGAACAGCTCTCAATCAGTTCATGTCACACAATATAAGAACATTCACGAAACATGTTAAGTAGAAGAATGAATCTTTGTATCATTGGTTAGAAGAAACATGTTACTCTGAAGGGCATGAAAAGAGGTCACAGGACCCATTATAGCCACTCTCCCCGGAGAAAGCGAGTGACGCAAACGCGCGTTGAGGTAGTGGTGCAGTGCCTTGTTGCACATCAGTATGGGTAATCACCGGCTCTGATATGTCTGATGTGATTAATATAAATATGTGATATGTTTCTTTATAGTACTCGATACAGAGATTCATTCTTCTTTTTAACATGTTTTGTGAATGTTCTTCAGTTCTTCTTCTTATAGTCACACCCCCTGAGGAAGTGAGTGATGTGAAACGTGCGTTGAGGTAGTGGTGCAGTGCGAGTCTGAACATCAATATGGATAATCCCCTGCTGTAATATGTCTGATGTGGTTAATATAAATAAGTCATTGTTTATAGGTTGGACATTTTTGGAAACAATATTGATAATAAACACTGATACAAATCACTATCCCTGTATATCTGAAACAACTTCTGTATTATATACAGTATATCTGTAGGAGAAATGATCTATTGTAAAGAATTATGGTTAATGACCTTCATATAAGACTGTAGATACTATTATATTGTCCAGCCCCCGTCACCACTTGTTTCATCAGTGACTTGAGATTTCATATTATATATTATCATATTACCTGGTTTTCATTTATTGAAATAAAAGTTGTCCTTTTTATTGAGTTTTTCTGGACTCCTTTTCCTCCTGTTTTGGCAGTTATATAATGGCATGGCCTAGCTAAGATACATGTGTTCAACATGCAAATCTGGTGCTATTCAGAAATAAAAACCCCGCGATGATGCTGAATCATTGGGCTCTGGCATTAAAACACTCGCTCAAAGGGCCGAGAGAGGCGTGAGGGGCCGAAAAGGAAAAATAACCCCTGCACTCCCAGGTCTCCCGGGCACAAGCCGTTACAAGGTGGCCACCATGGATTATAGATCCTCCACTTACCCCGCAGCACATTGCTCCTTCTGCCGGGGTAAATCTCAGCACACACAGAGGGGGACCACCACCGGTGACCACCATCCTCCACCCAAAATCAAGAGGGATTAGTTCTATTCTCAGGGCTCAGCCACAGAGCGAGATTCTCCATTGTGAGTGATAAGATTACTGCAAAAAAATGGGCTTTATGAAGAAGCACAGCGGTGCCTCAACAGCGCCCTCATCTGTTCACGTGGCAACTGTTTTCTTACTGCAATTCATTCCCTTCATCAATGGGATTTTAGGTACCAGAGCATTTAAATTAAAAAAAAATCACATTCTCCGTACTTAGTTTTCTTCCTTTTATTCTTCTTTTTTAATGAATCAATTGTATTCCCCTAGTCCTAACCCTAATCCTAATCTTATCCCCTAACCCAACGGTAAATCTGCTCCTCGACACCGTGCCCTGGTTAGGGTCATGAGAAGTTACAGCTGTTAGTAAATGAACAGTGAGCCTCGTACAGAGCACATGATGCAATCCTACCTCCAGCCATTAGCTGCTTGTCTTCTTGGTGAAGGCCTATGCAGAGCGCAGCAGTTCGGAAAAATGAATGTTGCTCTCTGCACTCCCTAATGCACCAAGGAGAAGTGGTGCTTTAATGCACTGATCATTTGACAGTGGGCGGCAAGGGGGACTAGGTGGGGTGTAAAGGGTAGTATCCCTAAAGACTTTGACCCCTGTGGCCCCCCACACTATGCCGCTATATTCTTTATCTAGCTTTTGCTTGTCTCTAAAGCTAGACACAAGCCCTGTGCGTAGCTGGGCCGTGGCGGCCATGGGTCGGGCCTTCCGTGTCCTGTGGTTGTGTGATGTATTGGATGTCTGCTCATCCTGCGACTTCTGCACCACAGAAGCCTGAACTTTGGGATACGCGGCACCGGCGGGGACTGTAGCAGGGACCGCCATGGGGGGCACTTATGGAGGCATCTGATCCTGACTGGAGGTATCGCAGAGCCAGCATCTGTTGCAGACATATAGCATTTGTGGGGGCTTCATGTGAGCATCTGTGGCAGCACCAGCAGAGCGTCCCCCAACACTTAGACTAAGAAGCAGGAAGTCTCATTGGTGCTCCAGCTGTGGATTCAGAACGTTCTCCACTATCCTCAGACCCTAAACTTTAGTGTGAAAATAGGAATTATTCTTATATTAACTTTATTGTCCTTTAGGAACCTTTACCCAGAATTCCCAATGTTCTTATGCATACAGGAAAATACTTGTAAAAACCTGCTCCCCCTCTTTATCAGTGTTCTAGACAACGGCCTCTTCTGCCCACCTCTTACCCTGCCCCTGCTCTTACAGGAAGCAAGCAGCTCTCTACTGCCACCTATTGGAGTTGACCACCCAGCAAATCACTGTCAGCCCTATAACTAGCCCAGTCACATAATATTCAACTCAGCCAGAGTCATCTTCAAAAGGGACACAGCTGCATCAGGCAGCCCGGTGTTATTGGGGATTCCTGCCGGTGTCAGTGCCGTGTAAGATATGGGGTCTCCAGGAGAGACGCCTGAAGGAAGATCCAGGAATAAAGAGCACTCACTTGCATATCGCTTCTCCCAAGGAGCATTGTCTGATCTATATGACTACATATTTACTTATTTTATTTTACTCACTTATATAGCGCCATTAATTCCACAACTTCATATACAAATGTGGCACCCTGCTACTACAGGTACCACAGGAAAAGGGTGCATGGATGGACTTCTCCACAAGAGGCCCTCACTACAAACAGACACCCTTCCACCTCATACCACCAGAGGGAGCCCTGTTAGGGATATATATATACTGGAGGATGGAGTTAGGCAGTCAGACAGTGTGCTGGCACTTAGACCAGTGAAGAAGCAGCACGTGAGCTGCTGCGTGTGTTGAGGGCCCCGAGTGTGGCCGAGGCAAGGAGAGAGGAGTTGAGGGGGCAGAGGAGCATCACAGGCTCACCCCAAGACACAATCCGGACACCGGGTCCGCGCCTACAGGGTTCTCTACACCCAGCAGGGACAACCGGCATACAAGGAGGCTTCCAGACCACTGGTCATCCTGAAGCTACCAGCAATAACAGGACTAGGAACCACGAAGGCCCCGGCGTCCAGAGATAGTGGTTGCCAAGGAAAAGTCCTACTACCAAGCGGTCAGGTGAGAAAGCAACACAACATAGAAGCTAGGCCAAGTTTCAGGCTGGCTAGACGCTTAGAGAGAGGAAGACATGGATCAGGAGGCCTTATACCCGCTCACTGGGGAGAGTCCTGAAGTGCATCCTTCCTAGCAAGTACCCTGGACCATACCTGCCATTACACCAGTAAAGGTACTGAAGCAAATCCCCCTGTGTGCGTGTCCGTCATTCCTCCTGACTAGTGTTGAGCAAGTACTAAAATGCTCGGTTGCTCGAAACTCGGGCCGAGCTCACCGTGATACTCGGGAGCTCGACCCGAGCAACGAGCCCAATGTTAGTCTATGGGAGACCCGAGCATTTTTGCGGCGGCACCCCCGACAGTCTGTAGAAAGCCTAAAAAGTGCCCAAAACGATAGTGACAGTGCTCAAATGACATGGGGACAGCATGGGGATCGCCCCAGGAAGAATTTCTGACCCCCAGGTCACTGCTGTCAACAACGTGGTCAGAGGTATTAAGCCACTTTTACGGGCTCACAATAAAACGTTCAAAAACGAAACTGAAACGGTTTTCCTGTGAAATATGTTAAGGAATTTCCTTTCCAGGGTAAAGACTTGTGTATAAGGTAAAATAAATAACCACAAACAAAAAAACTCCTCCACACCTTGGGCTATGTTCACAAGTAGCATTTTTCATGCGTTTTTGCACTTTGTATTGCTTTCAACCGTGACAAATGCATTCACCGGGAAATATCATTTTAACATTTTACAACCTTATCTGGCCATGTGCTGTATGACACATGCATACAGTGCTGAAAAGACATGGGAACAGTGTTAGGAGGGCGGTTGCAGATAACTTTATTAAAATGGAACGCAACCGACCCCGGGGTCCGAGATGCAGCCTGGAGGACTGCTGCCGAACACTTTCCGGGTGGAAAGTAAAGTAACCAACTTAAATGTTAAACACTTCCGTGTTTCAGCACACAGGAACGGGTATAGCGGTTCGCTCTATCTCCGTTAACTGCACGGGAGAAGAGTGACCGGGATAGCACCTACTTAACTGAAGAACCACTCTGAGTTAATGCACACGGAGCGGGCTTCAGCGGTTCACACAATCTCCAAGAACCGCAGGGAGACGTGCGACCGGAGGGAAAGCAGTAGCCCTGTCTTCGATACAGGCGCTACGCTGTAGGGATTGGCGCTAGGATGCGTGTATGACTACGCCAACGGGTACACGTGCCTCCAGCCGGCGTGCTACCGGACTGAAGGGTTCAACTCCACGTGGCTGACAGGCGTTAGCTGTGAACAGGACGCCTGCAGGCTGTTCGGGGTGATAGGTGACCCCTGTGGCTGAGCTAGACTGCTAGATGAAGCTACCTGCTTCTATGGAGCTAACCTGCCTAAGCGACCTGTGCTAATTAGCCGAGCGAACTCTGGCATCGGCAGGTCACGGAGTGAACAGCTAGGAAACACGTGGAACAGAGTTGTCCACACAACAGCATCACTTGCTCAAATGATCTGAGCACGTCGCCATGTTTGTGGGCGGGCCTTTTAAAGACTAAGCCCTGCCCACCTACGCGCCATTGGTGACGTTACCAATCAGGCGGTGCCAGGTCACGGACGTGCTCAGTGCGGCAAATCCTGGACTTAGATTCCACAAGCCCTGTCTCCCTCTGCAACCAAGGGTTAACATTGCTAGGCACCACTACCTGGGAGATAAGCAGTGCTCGCGGACCAGCTAGGAGTTGAGGCTGATGGAGATGCTGAGCAGCATCAGCCCCAGCTGGACCAAAATGGGAGACCACAGAAGGTCCTGGACCCATTTCAAATCCAGCACCAAACCGACACCTAACAAACAGCATGGGGAAGACCCCTGGAAGCATCTCTGACTCCCAGGTCACTGCCTAAAAGTGTGCCCATCAGAAGTGATCCTTGCCGCATCAGAAGATGCAGACTTGCAACTATCCCCGTGCAAGTCCTTGTCCCAGGGCAGTGTTCAATTGTACCTCCCCCATTCCTTGCAATGCAAGCGCAAGTATGCAGCCTGCCACCCACCCACCCCCAGGCTGCAATATCATACTGCTTGCTTGCTCTTGAAATTGGGCATTTTAGTTTGGAGTAGGCCGAAGCTGGCCACTACCTCATGGCTGCTTCGTCTGCCTGGTATCCATGCTCAGTGCCCGGCGGCCGGGTGTCCATAAACGGTCCACAGCCGCCCCTATTTCTCCTGTCACCTTCCCACACACTTTTCTTAGCCTGGCCTGCTTTAGGGCAGCATTGGACAAGCCCACCAGAGAACCAGACTCCTCCGGTGGGCCCTGGCTTCTCCATCAGGGGAGTTGAGAGTGCCAAGGTGAGGAGCATGATGATGAAGATAGAAGATAGCATCTGCTTTGTTTTCTTTAAATGCAAGCGTTAGTGTGCAGCCTGCCACCCACCCACCCCCAGACTGCAATGCCATATTGCTAGCTTGCACTTCAAATGGGGCCTTTTAGTTTGGAGGAGGCCGAAGCTGGCCACTACCTCATGGCTGCTTCGTCGGCCTGGTATCCATACTCAGTCCCCAGCCGCCCGGCGGCCCGGTGTCCACACTCGGTCCCCATCCGCCAGGGGGCGGCCAGGTGTCCACACACGGTCCCCAGCCACCTGGGGGCGGCCGGGTGTCCATAAACGGTCCCCAGCCACCCCTATTTCTCCTGTCACCTTCCCACACACTTTTCTTAGCCTGGCCTGCTTTAGGGCAGCATTGGACGAGCCCACCAGAGAACCAGACTCCTCCGATGGGCCCTGGCTTTTCCATCAGGGGAGTTGAGAGTGCCAAGGTGAGGAGCATGATTGTAATGCACATGCCCGGACTGACTGGCATGTGCGTGTTTATGTAGTGATTCCACTGTGCCATGAACCGGAGAGTGCCTGGAGGGGCGTAACTAAGTATCTGCCCGATCCGACCAAGGTCGCACGACGGCATACGACGCTAGTGCACCAGGGAGGAACCGAGCAGAGGAACCAGGGTCTACTCCAGGTCAGACTCCGGACACGGCTGTTGACCCACACCGGGGAATACAGGAACAGGCAGACTAGAGCACAGGCTGGGTAGGGTCCAGTACAGACTGGGAGACAAATTCGAAACCGCAGACGCGGTGGACAGAGCTGAGCAAAGCGAAAACCGCAGACGCGGTGGACAGAGCTGAGCAAAGCGAAAACCGCAGACGCGGTGGACAGAGCTGAGCAAAGCGAAAACCGCAGACGCGGTGGACAGAGCTGAGCAAAGCGAAAACCGCAGACGCGGTGGACAGAGCTCTGTTCACACGGAACAGACTAGAAGGGAAAGGCAGAACCAGATACCCACAGGGTACTTGCAGAGAAGTAGCGAGTGGACCACAAACGGAAGTACAGTGACAACGAGCAGGAGTTAGGTACGAGTTCAGACTCTGCAGAAAAAGGTAAAGTACGGACATAGAGAAAAACAAAACAGGCTAGGAGAGAATACAGACAGGACACAGTTCAGACACGGGAACTGATACCAAAGGCAGGAAACATAAACGGGACCTGGCATATCAGTGACCAAAGGCCAACTGACAGAACACAATGCTCAGGCAGGGATTCATTGGAGCAGCTGGGTTAAATACCAGATGGCAGACAGCAATAGGCTGAGGACGCACAAGGGGTGTGTCTGCAGCAGGTACAAAAAGCAGGAAGTGATCAGGCGCCGCCGTTAAGCAGCAGACACAGAGGCAAACAGACAGCATGGAGGGAAGCCAGGCTAGCAAACTGGACTGGAGATCAAGTGCGCGCTCTTGCACAGTGGGAGATGCAAGGACGCCGCCAGGTATGTTACAATGATGATGATAGAAGTTAGCATCTGCTTTGTTTTCTTTTAATGCAATTGTAAGTGTGTAGCCTGCCACCCACCCACCCCCAGGCTGCAATGCCATACTGCTAGCTTGCACTTGAAATGGGGCCTTTTAGTTTGGAGGAGGCCAAAGCTGGCCACTACCTCATGGCTGCTTCGGCGGCCTGGTATCCATACTCATTCCCTAGCAGCCTGGCGGCCCGGTGTCCATAAACGGTCCCCAGCCGCCCCTATTTCTCCTGTCACCTTCCCACACACTTTTCATAGCCTGGCCTGCTTTAGGGCAGCATTGGACAAGCCCACCAGAGAACCAGACTACTCCGGTGGGCCCTGGCTTCTCCATCAGGGGAGTTGAGAGTGCCAAGGTGAGGAGCATGATGATGATGATAGAAGTTAACATCTGCTTTGTTTTCTTGGAATGCAAGTGCATGTATGTAGTAGCGGCTAGGCCTGAGATGGTCAGCGTTTTGGCGCATATCCTACCTCCTCCAAGGATTGCTGGATGTTTTCCTGCTACTATCCAAGTTCTATGACTCGTGTTAAAACAAAGCTTCAGGTGATAAATGATAGATGAGGTGGTGGCAAAGGAGAAAGAGCAGGAGGAACAGGGACCATTCACATCAATATTAGGCCAGTCAAACACACATGTCTTGTAGGATATGTTTCTGTACCAAAAGGAGCAGTTCGGCTACACAGTTATAGGGTATACAGTGAGTGCAATGCCTACCAAAAATTTTGAGGCACTCCAATGTCCCTTGGAAGTGACATGGAGGTCAGAGGGCCTTAACTAAACTCTTTTTTCCATTTATAGCAACTGGGTCTCCTGTGCACTGTTGGCCTAAGCAGTGAATGGAAGGCTTTCCAAACTTATGAGGAACTGCAATGCCCCTTGAAACAGACGTGGATTACAGCGTACTAAAAACCTTCTACCCATTATTGGGAAGTTGGTCTTCCTTAGTGTTCGCCTATGCATTGAAAAGCAAAAGCTGACTAAAATTAGGAGGAAATGCAATGCCCATTGGAAGAGTCGTGGAGGTCACAGTAGCTTAACAAGATGGTTTTAATGCCCCTTGGAAAAGTGGTGGAGGTCACAGTGGCTTAACAAGACGGTTTTAATGCCCCTCGGAAGAGACGTGGAGGTCGCAGTAGCTTATCAAGACAGTTTTAATGCCCCTTGGAAAAGTGGTGGAGGTCACAGTAGCTTAACAAGACGGTTTGAATGCCCCTTGGAAAAGTGGTGGAGGTCTCAGTAGCTTAAAAAGACGGTTTTAATGCCCGTTACAAGAGCAACACAGTACAGCATCTTAAAATCATTATTCCCATTATTGGGGAGTGGGTCTCCCATACTATTTGCTTATGCCTTCCAAGCAAAAGCTGCCAAAAATTAGGATGGAGGAACTTGCAATGCCCCTTACAAGAGCCATGCAGTACAGCATATTACAAACATTATTACCATTATTGGGGAGTGGGTCTCCCATAGTCTTTGCTTATGACTTCCAAGCAAAAGCTGCCAAAAAGTGGGACGGAGGAACTTGCAATGCCCCTTCAAGAGCCATGCAGTACAGCATATTGCAAACAGAATTCCCATTATTGGGAGTGGGTCTCCCATAGTCTTTGCTTATGCATTCCAAGCAAAAGCTGCCAAAAATTAGGATGGAGGAACTTGCAATGCCCCTTACAAGAGCCATGCAGTACAGAATATTACAAACATTATTCCCATTATTGGGGAGTGGGTCTCCCATAGTCTTTGCTTATGCCTTCCAAGCAAAAGCTGCCAAAAATTAGGACGGAGGAACTTGCAATGCCCCTTACAAGAGCCATGCAGTACAGCATATTACAAACATTATTCCCATTATTGGGGAGTGGGTCTCCCATAGTCTTTGCTTATGCATTCCAAGCAAAAGCTGCCAAAAATTAGGATGGAGGAACTTGCAATGCCCCTTACAAGAGCCATGCAGTACAGCATATTACAAACATTACTCCCATTATTGGGGAGTGGGTCTCCCATAGTCTTTGCTTATGCCTTCCAAGCAAAAGCTGCCAAAAATTAGGACGGAGGAACTTGCAATGCCCCTTACAAGAGCCATGCAGTGCAGCATATTACAAACAGTATTCCCATTAATGGGGAATGGGTCTCCCATAGTCTTTGCTTATGCCTTCCAAGCAAAAGCTGCCAAAAGATAGGAGGAAATGCAATGCCCGTTTGAAGAGTCGTGGAGGTTAGAGTTAATTAAAAACAACATTTCAATGCCCCTTGGAAGAGCTGTGGAGTACAGAGTGGTTTAACAAGATGCTTTTATTGCCCCTCGGAAAAGACGTGGAGGTCGCAGTAGCTTAACAAGACAGTTTTAATGCCCCTTGGAAAAGTGGTGGAGGTTGCAGTAGCTTAACAAGACGGATTTAATGCCCCTTGGAAGAGACATGGAGGTCCCAGTAGCTTAACAAGACGGTTTTATTGCCCCTTGAATAAGTGGTGGAGGTCGCAGTAGCTTAACAAGACGGTTTTAATGCCCCTTGGAAAAGTGGAGGAGGTTGCAGTAGTTTATCAAGACGGTTTTAATGCCCCTTGGAAAAGTAGAGGAGGTTGCAGTAGCTTATCAAGACGGTTTTAATGCCCCTTGGAAAAGTGGTGGAGGTCACAGTAGCTTAACAAGATGGTTTTAATGCCCCTTGGAAAAGTGGTGGAGGTCACAGTAGCTTAACAAGACGGTTTTAATGCCCCTCGGAAGAGACGTGGAGGTCGCAGTAGCTTATCAAGACAGTTTTAATGCCCCTTGGAAAAGTGGTGGAGGTCACAGTAGCTTAACAAGATGGTTTAAATGCCCCTTGGAAAAGTGGTGGAGGTCGCAGTAGCTTAAAAAGACGGTTTTAATGCCCCTTACAAGAGCAACACAGTACAGCATCTTAAAATCATTATTCCCATTATTGGGGAGTGGGTCTCCCATAGTATTTGCTTATGCCTTCCAAGCAAAAGCTGCCAAAAATTAGGACGGAGGAATTTGCAATGCCCCTTACAAGAGCCATGCAGTACAGCATATTATTCCCATTATTGGGGAGTGGGTCTCCCATAGTCTTTGCTTATGCCTTCCAAGCAAAAGCTGCCAAAAATTGGGACGGAGGAACTTGCAATGCCCCTTCAAGAGCCATGCAGTACAGCATATTACAAACATTATTCCCATTATTGGGGAGTGGGTCTCCCATAGTCTTTGCTTATGCATTCCAAGCAAAAGCTGCCAAAAATTAGGATGGAGGAACTTGCAATGCCCCTTACAAGAGCCATGCAGTACAGAATATTACAAACATTATTCCCATTATTGGGGACTGGGTCTCCCATAGTCTTTGCTTATGCCTTCCAAGCAAAAGCTGCCAAAAATTAGGACGGAGGAACTTGCAATGCCCCTTACAAGAGCCATGCAGTACAGCATATTACAAACATTATTCCCATTATTGGGGAGTGGGTCTCCCATAGTCTTTGCTTATGCATTCCAAGCAAAAGCTGCCAAAAATTAGGATGGAGGAACTTACAATGCCCCTTACAAGAGCCATGCAGTACAGAATATTACAAACATTACTCCCATTATTGGGGAGTGGGTCTCCCATAGTCTTTGCTTATGCCTTCCAAGCAAAAGCTGCCAAAAATTAGGACGGAGGAACTTGCAATGCCCCTTACAAGAGCCATACAGTACAGAATATTACAAACATTATTCCCATTAATGGGGAATGGGTCTCCCATAGTCTTTGCTTATGCCTTCCAAGCAAAAGCTGCCAAAAATTAGGAGGAAATGCAATGCCCGTTTGAAGAGTCGTGGAGGTTAGAGTTAATTAAAAACAACATTTCAATGCCCCCTGGAAGAGCTGTGGAGTACAGAGTGGTTTAACAAGATGCTTTTATTGCCCCTCGGAAGAGACGTGGAGGTCGCAGTAGCTTAAGACAGTTTTAATGCCCCTTGGAAAAGTGGTGGAGGTTGCAGTAGCTTAACAAGACGGATTTAATGCCCCTTGGAAGAGACATGGAGGTCCCAGTAGCTTAACAAGATGGTTTTATTGCCCCTTGAATAAGTGGTGGAGGTCGCAGTAGCTTAAGAAGACGGTTTTAATGCACCTTGGGAAGGTGGAGGAGGTTGCAGTAGCTTATCAAGACGGTTGTAATGCCCCTTGGAAAAGTGGTGGAGGTTGCAGTAGCTTAACAAGACGGTTTTAATGCCCCTTACAAGAGCCATACAGTACAGCATCTTAAAAATATTATTCCCATTATTGGGGAGTGGGTCTCCCACAGTCTCTGCTTATGCCTTCCAAGCAAAAGCTGACAAAAATAAGGACCGAGGAACTTTCAATAATGGCAACACGGACTATGGTCACCCTGGTGGTACAGTGGTGGTGGAGGCTGAGGATAAGGAGAAGAACATAAAACAGCCAAACTGAGGAAGCGTATACCCATGTGTGGGTGTGAAGCGGTGCATGGGAATACACCTCCCGAAATAACACAGTGGATTTGACTTTATGTTACTCTGATGTCATTTGGTGGTGATGAGAAGTCTGGCCCAATCCAGCCCTTGTTCATTTTGATAAGGGTCAGCTTGTCAGCATTGTCAGTTGACAGGCGAGTGCACATATCAGTTATAATTCCCCCAGCGGCACTAAAAACACGCTCCGATAACACGCTAGTGGCAGGGCAGGCCTGGACCTCCAAGGCGTACAGAGAGAGTTCATTCCAAGTGTCCAGCTTGGATACCCAATAATTAAAAGGCACAGAGGAATCACGGAGGATGCTGGTACAGTCGGCAAGGTACTCCCTCACCATCTTTTGAAAATTTCCACTCCTTGTGACAATACCCCGCGCCTCAGGGTCTGTCCGAAGGGCGAGTCTAAAAAAACTGTTCCAGAACGCTGACAGTGTTCCCCTGCCTCTGCTGGATTGGAGTTGCATCTCTCTCGCATGTACGCCTTGGTTGGGTAACGAACTGTGACCTCTGCCGCTAGCGTGTTCAGATGGGAATTTTTTTAACAGTTCTGCAGCAAGGGCCTTCTGGTACTGCCCCATTTTTGTAGACCTCTCCACCTCAGGCATAAGAGAGTGAAAGTTCTCCTTGTAGCGGGGGTCTACAAGTGTCACCAACCAGTAATGACTGTCACCCAACATTTTGACAACGCGAGGGTCATGGTTAAGGCAGCGTAACATAAAGTCAGCCATGCGTGCCAGACTGGTAACGGGCAAGACTTCCGTGTCCTCACCAAGATGACGACTGACCATGCTCTCCTCCTCCTCCTCCTCCTCCCCCCTGTCCTCAGGCCACCCTCGCTGAACCGACGGTATGACAGTTGTACAGCTACTACCGTCTACAGCGCATGATACAAGCTCCTGTTCTTCCTCCTCCTCTCCCTCATTGTCCCCCAATGCACGTTGGGATGAGATGAGGCTGGGCTGTGTGTAATCAACCGCTACGGCTTCTTGATCCATCTCATCATACTCTGGTTACAATGCCTCCTCTTTAATTCTCTGCAGAGAGCGTTGCAAAAGACAGACAAGTGGAATGCTGATGCTAATGATGGCGTCATCGCCACTCACCATCTTGGTGGACTCCTCAAAGTTTGTCAAGATGGTACATATGTCAGACATCCAGGTCCACTCCTGAGGTCGTATGTGTGGAGTCTGACCTGAAAATCGACGGCCTTGTTGCAGTTGGTACTCCACAACTGCTCTCTTCTGCTCACAAATCCTTTGCAACATGTGGAGGGTAGAGTTCCAACATGTGGGGACATCACACACCAGTCAGTGTGACGGAAGCTGAAAACGCTGCTGCAACACAGCAAGGGCGGCGGAAGCTGTAGCCAACTTGCGAAAATGAGCTGACAGGCGGCGTACTTTGACGAGCAGATCTGGCAACTCGGTGTACGATTTAAGAAACCGCTGAACCACGAGGTTAAGCACATGAGCCAGGCATGGTACGTGTGTGATCTCGCCTCGCCTCAGAGCCGCCACCAGGTTACAGCCATTGTCACACACGACCATGCCTGGATGTAGGTTCAGCGGTCTCAGCCACAGATCTGCCTGCTCTTTCACAGCTGTCCACAACTCACAAGCAGTGTGAGGTTTTCACCTAAGCTTATGAGTTTCAGCACAGCCTGTTGCCGCTTGGCGGAGGCAGTACTGCAGTGCTTCCAGCTTGTAACTGATGTGGTGATATCTGAGATGGAGGCTGAACATGAGGAGGAGGAGGAGGATGATGCGCAGGAGCTGTACACTGTGGGGGCCTCTCTGACTGACATAGGGCCCACAATCCTCTGTGTGGGGAGGATGTGTTCTGTATCAAGGTCTGACAGGGTCCCGGCTTCCACTATGTTTACCCAGTGTGCCGTCAGGGAGATGTACCGTCCCTGGCCACAAGCACTTGTCCATTGTCAGGTGGACTCTCCCAGTAACTGCGTTGTTGAGGGCACGGCAGATGTTTTGGGACACGTGCTTGTGTAGTGCAGGGATGGCACACCGGGCAAAATAGTGTCGGCTGGGGACCGAGTACCGAGGAACGGCCACCGCCATAAGGTTGCGGAAGGATTCTATCTCCACCAGCCTAAAAGGCAGCATTTCCAACGCAAGCAGTTGTGAAATGTGCGAATTTAGGACTGTGGCCTGTGGGGCGTTAGCTGCGAATTTCTGCTTTCGTTCAAAGGTCTGGGATAAGGACAACTGTACGCTGCGGTGGGACGTGGACGTGGACGTTGATGAGAAACTGCCATAACAAGTGGCAGAGGAGGGGGCATCTTTGCATGCAGTATGGACAGGAGATTGCCTTGCACACACAACAGGGGGTTCTATTGCACGCACAACAGTGGAAGAAGCAGTGGTGACACCCGCTGACACTGGTCGTGGACCCTGGGGTTCGCCCCACAAAGTCGGTTCTTTGCTGCCATGTGTCTGATCATGCTGGTGGTGGTCAGGCTGGTAGTTTTGTCACCCCTGCTGATGCTGGCATGGCAGGTGGTACAAATGGCCTTTTTGGGGTTATCAGCAGAGTCTTTAAAAAAATTCCTGACTCTGGAAGACCTACAGGTTGTAATGGCAACGTCCCTCGTGTTGGTGTTACGGGGAACTGTTGCCTGCCTTCTGTGTGCGGCCACCATACTGCTTCTTCTTGCCTGTTGGGGTACTCGCCTCCCTCACCCTGTGTGCTGCTGGCCTCACTCTGCATGTCCTCCTGCCACGTTGGGTCAGTTACTAGATCATCCACCACCTCCTCCTCTTCCACTTGCGCACATCGATCCTCCTCCTCACTTCCTGGCAATTGTGTCTTGTCATCGTTCACCTCTTGTGACAAATTGCCAGCGTCGACTTCCTGTGGCCGTGGCTGTTCAAATATTTGGGCATCACTACATGGGATCTCCTCTTCCACCACTTCAAGCGGAGCAGGCGAAGGGCACAAATCTGGAAATGGACAAGTGAACAGCTCTTCAGAGTGTCCAAGTGTGGGATCAGTTGCTGTCTGACGACACTCGGCATGGTGGGAGGAAGGAGCATCAGGTTGAGGAGGAGTATGCGGTCGAGACTCACGGCTACTAAGATTTGACCGTGTGGAAGACAGACCGGAGGTGGTGGTGCCCTGGTAACTGGAAGTATTATCTGCTATCCAATTAATAACCTGTTCACACTGATCAGTTCGCAATACTGGTGTTGTTCTGTGCTTCCCTAGTAATTCGGTCAAGAAGTGGGAGCGAGAAGATGTGGCTGTTGGTTGTGGCACATTTTCACCTTGGCCACGGCCCCGTCCTCTGCACGCACCATCACCAGAACGTCCAGTTCCACGTCCCTTGCCACGCGCCTTGCTCATTGTAAAGGAAGTAAAATAGCTTACACTCGCACTATTAATGGAAAAAGGGTAATAAAAAGTAGATTAGAACTGTGGAAGAGGAAAACCACAGTTCTATTTCTCTGGCCTACACCCGACTCTTTTAAACAATCTGAACAATCAGGGAGAAACTATTACTGTTTTTCTCTACGGAAAAAATAACAAAAGCTGAATAATAGAGATTTTTTTACAGTGGAACGGCAAAACCACAGTTATGATTTACTTGTGTATACCAGACTTTTTTAAATAAGTATATTTGCGGCTGAACAGTGAGCGACACACTCAAACTGTTTTTTTTAGATACAAATGGCCAAAAAGTGGATAATACAGAGGTTTGAACCGTGGAACTGCAAAACCACACTTCTGTTTCTCTGGCCTACACCAGACTATTTTCAACAGATATATTTGTGTCTGAAAAATCAGGGAGACACTATTAGTTTTTTTTTTACGGCAAAAAATGCCAAAAGCAGGATAATAGAGATTTTTTACTGCGGAACAGCAAAACCATAGTTATAATTTACTGGTGTATACCAGACTATTTTAAATATATATATTTGCGGCTGAACAGTGAGCGACACACTCAAACCATTTTTTTAGATACAAATGGCCCAAAAGTGGATAATACAGAGGTTTGAACCGTGGAACTGCAAAACCACACTTCTGTTTCTCTAGCCTACACCAGACTATTTTCAAAAGATATATTTGTGTCTGAACTGTCACAGACACACTTTTTTTTTTTTTTTGGGGGGGGGACACCAAAAGGTTAATAAGACGGGTATTTGTACAGTGTGAAGGAAGAAAAAAAAAGAGGATTTAGATGAAAAAAAAGGATTTTTCCTGGCCCCTGAGACCTGGAGCTAAGTCCAGCAATTTCAGCAACAGGAGCACACAGGACTGTAATGCAGCGTTTGCTGGTATAAACACTGCGTATCCTATACAGCCTACCTGCCTGCCTGATATCTGGGATGGATATTAGTCCTGAGAAGGACTCTTTGTTTGATCTGGCAGCCTTTACAGACCCTACACTAACTATTTCGCAGTATATATCTCTCCCTAAATCAGCAGCGCTGTCCCTACACTGTCTGATCCCTGCCGTCTGTGTCCAAGATGTCGCCCAGTTTTAAATACTCGAGGTGACACTGTGCGGCCAGCCAATCAATGTAATGCCCACAACCAACATGGCTGCGGCATTACAGTGACTGGCTGGCAATCCCTGCATGTTCATTGGCTCTGTAAAGAGTGCCAAACATGCAGGGCGGAGATCTGAGCTCCCGCCCGAGTAACCCGGAAATGCTCGGTGCTCGCCGAACATCCCGAGTAGCGTGATGCTCGGGCGAGTACCGAGCAGTGTCGAGCATGTTCGCTCAACACTAGTGACTATGTAAGACAGCTGTCTTTAATGCAGGTAATGAGTTGATTAGGAGCGTCTACATGGTCTGTAGGAGCCAGAACTCATAATGATTTGTAGGGGATCAAATACTTATTTCTCACTGCAAAATGCAAATAAATGTATCTAATATATACAATGTGAGTTTCTTGATTTTTTTGGGATATTCTATCTTTCAATGTTAAAATTAACCTGCCCTAAAAATTATAGACTGTATATATCTTTGTCAGTGGGAAAAATTACAAAAACAGCAAGGTATCAAAAAATTATTTCCTTCACTGTAAGTGCTCAGCATAGAGCACAGGATAAATGTGATCTCAAATGTTATGTAAAATGTTCTCGAAAAACGTTTCAACTCCAATCACAAAAAAAAAGCAAGTCCCCACTTAGGTCCGTCATCTGTTAAAAGAAATATAGGGGGCTTTTACATTACTAGTAGCACAAAGACTCTGGAAAAATGAAATGGCCCTTGCCCCCTGAAAGAAATCCTGCAAATTCTGCACTCCCAAATCCAAATGCCCCTCCCTTTTAAGCTCCACAGTCCCTAAACCGCAGTTAGAGTCCATATGTTTGGCATTCCTGTAGCCCGCCTAATTTATGGGTGAATGTCTCCAGAAGCACGAGCTGGGCGTAATGGTACTGGTCACTAAAACGTACTGGTCACTGCAAAGTTTTGGTCACTACAACAGCAGATTGCAATCTTTGCTGCTTGTTTCTGGAAAACACCCATGGAGTTAAAATCGTCACTACACCTGTAGATAAATTAACAGTGGGGCATAATTTCCACAATGGGTTCACTTGAGGGGGGATTCTGCTCTTCTAGCATGTAGGGGCTCTGTATATGAAGTCCGCAATCTATTCTAGGAAAATCTTCTCTCCAGGAGGCAAATAGCGCTCCGTCCCTCCTGAGTCTCGCCGTATGGCTAAGCAGTACTGTACAGCCATATGAGGTATTTCTAAATTTAGCAGAAATTTTGGGACATATTTTGGTACAATTTTTACCCATTTCCCAGTTCGAAAATGTAAAATCTAGGGCTAAAACAAAACTTTGGTGGTAAAAATTTAACTATTTTTTTCTTTACTGACCAATGGTATAAAATGCTGTGACACACTTGTGGTGTCAATGTGATCCCCTAGATGAATTTATTGAGAGGTGTAGATTGTAAAATGGGGTCACTTATGGGGAGTTCGGCTGATCTGGCACCTCAGGGGCTCTACCAATGTGACATGGCACCCTGAAACCAATCCAGCAAAATCTGATCTATGGCGCTTCTTCCCTTCTGAACTTTGCACTATGCCTCAATAGAAGTTTTTGACCACATATGGGGTATCTGCGTACTCAGGAGAAATTGCACAACAAATTTTGGGGTCCATTTTCACCTCTTATCATTGTGAAAATGCAAAATTTGGCGCCAAAAATATTCTTGCTTGAAAAATTGGATTTTTTTTTTATTTTCACGTCTCAAAGTTATAAACTTCTGTGATGCATTTGGGGTTTCAAGGTGCTCACCAAACATCTAGATAAGTTCCCTGAGGGGTGTAATTTCCAAAATAGTGTCACTTGTGGGGGGCTTCCACTGTTTAGGCACATCGGGGACTCTCCAAACGTGACATGGCGTCCACTAATTATTCCAGCAAATATTGCATTCAAAAAGTCAAATGGCGCTCCTTCCCTTCCGAGCCCTGCCGTGCGCCCAAACAGTGGTTTTCCCTCACATATTGGGTATCAGCGTGCTCAGGGGAAAATTCACAACAAATTTTGGGTCCATTTTCTCTTGTTACCATTGTGAAAGCAAAAAAATGGGTCTAAAGCAAATTTTTTGTAAAAAAAAGTTAAATGTTTATTTTTTCCTTCCACATTCCATTAAAGGGAATCTGTCACCCTGGGAGATATCAGGCGCCGGGAAGTGATAGTGACTCCCCAGCGCCTGCGCAATAGAAACCTGCGGTGCAGTGCACAGGCAGACGGGGCTGTGATGAAGTAAAGCGCGCTCTATGTGAGCTCTATGTGAGCAGTGCTTTGCGCATGCCCTGGATGTCAGTGGGCACAGTGCACGTCACAGGGCCCTGTGATGTGCAGGAGAGGGGGGAAATATGGGGGAATATGGTAACTACGCATATAGGTGGGGATTTCGGGGAATAATAAACAATTAGGCCAGGATTTCGGGGAATAATAAACAATTAGGCGGGGATGTCTTGGCATCCGGGGGACGCCAAGCCTGTGGAATACAGAGGTGATAAAAACACTTTCAATCAAACCTTTACTATGGGCCATACAGGTATGTATATATTTACTTTTCTATCACCTGTATGCCCATATTAAAGGTCAGATTCCCTTTAATTCCTGTGAAGCAACTGAAGGGTTAATAAACTTCTTGAATGTGGTTTTGAGCACCTTGAGGGGTGCAGTTTTTAGAATGTTGTCACCTTGTTAAATATTAATTATGGATATTCATTTTATTCTTAATTCTGAATTCTGTACCATACATAAGATTGCATCAGCCATCGTGCTAGGATTTCTAGATGACATGCGTTATTTGTGTATTTTTAGCTCAGCACCATAATTAGAAGAACAGTTGCCATATGACCGGCCTATAAAAGCCCATGTTAGAGACAGGGGGGCTCTTGCTATCCCACAGCACACAGGACAAGGATCTGTGTGTAAACCAGCTGCTGATGTAGGCCCAAGGAAACATGTTCTTTACCCGGACACATGGTGTCATCTTGACACACGTGCTGGACACAGACAGACGCCATCTACCATCCCGGATCCCAGGGAAAGATGGGTGAATCTCAACAATTAAGCTAATTATGGACAAATGGACAATCACTTTGTAACTAATTATTGTATGTACCCTCTGCAATCATTCTTTTTAATGGACAACCCGTGAATAATATATACATTTTTTTATAAGAATAGCTTGATATTGATACTTTGAGAAGTCCTCGATAGAGAAAATTATACAGAAAGAAGTGTATTTTTTTACATTGGCGAGCCTTAGCCAGTCCTGATTTTTCGTGTTTGCAAGTGAATTTCCTTCTTGAACAAAGGGGGGGAGAGAAGAGACGAGACGAGCTGAACAGCTGCTGTTCATGTGTCAGGAAATTCACTAACTTTGTCACAAGAATCAGAAAGAACCTACAGATTGAGGACTGGTCTATTCTCCAGATGGACTGACAGGCACCAGAGGTACTACAAGGATCAGAATCAGATGAACTGAGGATAGTACATGCTGATCATCAGAAGCTAAGAAATCTGAAGGTAAGCAAAATATGGATATAATTTCTTATTTTGCTAAACAAAGTAAGATTAACTTCAAAGTTAATGAAGGAACTGACTTGGTTGTTTTGTGGCTTAGTTTATATAGAGAATGTGAATTAGAGAATTTACAGTTAAACTCCGAGGTATCTTTTCATAGAGACAAAGACAAATTGAGAAATATTCTACATTTTGTAGATGTATTTCATCGTCTTGTGTTAAAGAGGTCTAAGCAGGACAATAGTGTAGAAATAGTGTCAAATGGTGACACTGATTCTGACTGTAATGTGGAAATTGAGCAAGAAGTAAGACACGTGTCTGTAACTGAAGGTGACCTTGGGTCTGACGAAGAGACGGACATACAAAAAACTGACATGGGAGGAGACATGATTGACATACGAGAAACCGACATATTAGGTGATGTGGGCGGAGGCATGAGTGACGTAGGAGGAGCTGACGTACAAGGGCCACTAAAAATAGCAGAAAATTTAGGAGCTACCGAGGCCCAACTCCAAATTAAAATGAGGAAAAATTTGCTAAAATTATACAAAATCATGCCAAAATATGATGTCAAAATCCATGCCTGTAGAAATTCAGAGATATTTGAGAGCTTTTCTGATAAGTTTGATTTATTCAATGAGGAGAGGAAACAATCATTTAAAATATGGATTCCTGTGACATTGTCCAGATGTTACTCTACTAATGAATGGGAAAATGATACGGACAGATTAAAATATTTGATTTATTGTGCCAAAAATGATTTCCCCAACATAGATGATCTACAAAAATTAAGGATTGGTAGGAAAGAATGTACATATACATTCATGTCCATATTTGAACTGTTGTACAAAGCTCTCATCAAAAATGGAAAATTACAACAAATGATAACAACTTTTGTACAAAAATTCAAATTCTTAAATCCAGTATCTCGAGTTATTGCGGTACAAAAAAACTTTATTTGAATGTGCGCAGTTGCTTGATTTTGTTAGAAAACATGAGAATCATGAAAAGAAAATAAATCACGTTAAATTTATAAAACCAGAAAAGGTAAAATCTTCTCAAAAGTCAATATCAAACTCTCCTAGACTGAGTCATCCCCATAATGAAATCTATGAAATACGCAGAAGATTTCATATATGTTATAAGCCATATCAGATGATACAAAAGTAAATTTCTCCACATAAAGAGTTAAAGCTCAGTCAGAACTATGACTCTCTAAAAAGGAAAATGTCCGAAGTTGACGGACAGAGTCAGGTGAGACGATCAGCTGAGAGTGACATGGAATGTGGACAGAAGGACACGCAGTTATTTGAGCTTTTGAAGGATAGAAAAATGTCTTTTCTAGACAGAGCTTTTTTGGAGATTTTTGACAGAGACAGAAGATTTGGTTTAGGGAGTGACTAAGAAAAAAATGTAATTATATGTTGTATCAAAGTGTTATACAATGTATCAGTAGTTATTTATTATCTTATACAGTAAAATTGTGTAGTTACATAGTATCTGCTAGTTCATATATATATATATATATATATCTATAATATATATATATACTTGTCTAAGAAGAGATTGTGTATAATTCTTTACTTAGCTGCTTTTTTCTCGCCATAATACAAATTCTAACAGTCTATTCAGTAGGACTATCAGCTGTGTATCCACCAGACTTCTGCACAACTCAACTGATGGTCCCAACCCCATTTATAAGGCAAGAAATCCCACTTATTAAACCTGACAGGGCACACCTGTGAAGTGAAGACCATTTCCGGTGACTACCTCTTGAAGCTCATCAAGAGAATGCCAAGAATGTGCAAAGCAGTCATCAAATCAAAAGGTGGCTACTTTAAAGAACCTAGAATATAAAACATATTTTCAGTTGTTTCACACTTTTTTGTTAAGTATATAATTCCACATGTGTTAATTCATAGTTTTGATGCCTTCAGTGTGAATGTACAGTTTTCATTGTCATGAAAATACAGAAAAGTCTTTAAATGAGAAGGTGTGTCCAAACTTTTGGTCTGTACTGTATATATATATATTTATAGTAATAATTAAAATCTTAATTAATAAATTAGAACCTCATATATAAATTAAAGTAGCAATATTTTGAATTGCATTTGAACCAATATATGTATAAGGTATTTAAATAATTCTGTTTCTGTATGAATTTGATATTTAATTTTATTTCTTATATTTCCTTAGAGTTTTCATTCCAAAGCAGGATTTGATCAAACAACTCTAAAATGGATTTATTTCTTTATTCACACAGGAAGATGGAAAAAATTGCATGATTTTATGTGTATAACATTTTAAAAAAATAACAATATAACTAGTTGAATTATATTATGTGTAACACTTATTAATTAATTCTTTTGTGTTGCTAATATTTTCTGTGCATGAAGTGTTCCTGCTAATTAAAGTAGCTTTACAGCATGACGTGTGGCAGCTGCAGCCTTTGAACTTTGAGCAAATAGTATAGATCCCATTCATTCTATTTTCAGCTGACGTAACTTAAAACCTGGCAGCCAGTAAAAAAAGAATCTAAGACATTTCTATTTTTGCAAGTCAAGAGTATTTTTTTTAAAAGCGTCCTAAATTTCAGGAAAATCTAATAGGCTGTGTGCCCACGTAGCATTTTTCAAGCGTATATGCTGCGGAATTTCCGCAGCGTAAACGCTTGAAAAACGCATGTATATCCGCACCCCATGTTCCCCAATGGGATTCCGCAACTTCTATGCACATGCTGCGGATTTTTCCGCAGCGTTTATGCCGCGTTCAAAAATCCGCAGCATGTCATTTAATTTTGCGTTTCCGCAAGCGGAATTGCCTTTGTCCAATGCATAAAAAACGCAAGGCAATTCCGCATGTGGAAAACGCGTGATAAACGCGCGAAAAATGCGCGATAAACGCGTGCGGAATTCCGCATGCGTTTTTCCGGGAGAGGACTTGCATTTATGCAGCAGAAATTTTCTGCTTCATAAATGCAACGTGGGCACATAGCCATATTGTATTATATGCACTTGGGGAATATTCAAAGAAATATTAAGACATTAAATTTAATAGTTTACTATGCGCATTGATAATTAGGATACAAAAATTTTGGGTTATATATATATATATATATATATATATATATATATATATAAAACTTCATATGTGGAATGTTCGAGTTGAACAAATCTGTGACAGTCAGAGTGAAATGTGAAGAATATATGAGCAGCTGCTAAGTGAAACTGAATGTGAGGCCTCATGTGTGCTAGGAAAAAAAACACGTTTCTTTATGTGAAGGTACAAAAATATATTTAATTCTGAGAAACTTATGATACATAATTAACCATTATCTACATAATATATATATTTCTATATTTCTTTAATAATTATTATTTCTTGATTTAGCTGATAGTGGATAAGGGCAACCAGACATGAAAATGGTTTATAAAGTAAATTTACATTTAGAATAATTTTTCCAAATTATAATTTTATAGTATTCATTGTTACTACTTTTTAAATGGTTACCTAAATAGGTACACACCTCTTCAGACAAATCTATGCTACACATAGATATGAAATGTATGCAAAATATTTATAGAAGAATAATTATTTTTAATTTGGTTCTAATATATTCATAAATTATTTTATAAAATAGTATTTTTTGGTATTAAGGGGGAAAATGTGTTTTTTGATCCTGATTACATAATCACTTTTGATCAATACTTATTTTTCACACATTTTAATGAAGAAGAAATATTAATAAGGTACAATGGTATAATTAAGAAGGGTATTACATGCAAAGTTGCATAATTGAATCATTTTTGGTAATACAAGGTTATGACAAATATGAAATCATCCAGATAATGGAAATATAAGGGTATATGTATGAAGAATATAATTACTCTGCATTTGTCATTAAAATATAAAGGCCTTATTTTTATACTTATTTTTAGTCTTAATTTTATTTTTCGTTTTTTAATTTTATTCTTACTTTCTTCTTATTTTTCCATTTTTCATTTTTAATTCTCATTTTTTGATTTTATTTCAGTTCAATATCTCAATTGAGAAAACACAGTAATATTTAATAAAGTAATGTCTAGTACAAGAATATTTCTTCATTAAATATAATGATATGGTTCCAATATAAGAACAAAAATGTTTCAATTTTCTGAGTAAACACAACAAGTCATTCTTGCATTCATTCATTTATTCATTCATTCATTCATATATTTATTAATTTTGGTTCATGAGTATACATTCTTTGGTATTATTGGTTTAATAAAGATTAGTGTTGAGCGAGCACTAAAATGCTTAGGTGCTGGAAGCTTGGGCCGAGATCAACGTGATACTCGGGTGCTCGACCCGAGCAACGAGCCCAATGTTAGTCTATGGGAGACCCGAGCATTTTTACGGCGGCACCCCCGGCAGTCTGTAGAAAGACTAAAAAGTGCCCAAAACGATAGTGACAGTGCTCAAATGACATGGGGACAGCATGGGGATTGCCCCATGAAGCATTTCTGACCCCCAGGTCACTGCTGTCAACAACGTGGTCAGAGATATTAAGCCACTTTTACGGGCTCACAATAAAACGTTCAAAAACAAAACTAAAACGGTTTTCCTGTGAAATATGTTAAGGAACTTTCTTTCCAGGGTAATGACTTGTATATAAGGTAAAATAAATAACCAAAAACAAAAATACTCCTCCACACCTTGGGCTATGATCACAAGTAGCATTTTTTATGCGTTTTTGCACTTTTGTATTGCTTTCACCGGGAAATGTCATTTTAACATTTTACAATCTTATCTGGCCATGTGCTGTATGACACATGCATACAGTGATGAAAAGACATGGGAACAGCATGGGGAAGACCCCTGGAAGCATCTCTGACACCCAGGTCACTGCCTAAAAGTGTGCCCATCAGAAGTGATCCTTGACGCATCAGAAGATGCAGACTTGCAACTATCCGCATGCAAGTCCTTGTCCCAGGGCAGTGTTCAATTGTACCTCCCCCATTCCTTGCAATGCAAGCTCAAGTATGCAGCCTGATACCAACCCACCCCCAGGCTGCAATATCATACTGCTAGCTTGCTTGCACTGGAAATGGAGACTTTCAGTTTGGAGGAGGCCGAAGCTGACCACTACCTCATGGCTGCTTCGGAAGCGAGGTATCCATACTCAGTCCCCAGCCGCCTGGCGGCCGGGAGTCCACGCTCGGTCCTCAGCCACCAGGGGGCGGCCGGGTGTCCATACTCGGTCCCCAGTTGCCCCTATTTCTCCTTGGAACTTCCCCCCACACTTTTCTTAGCCCGGCCTGCTTTAGGGCAGCATTGGACGAGCCCACCAAAGAACCAGACTCCTCCGGTGGGCCATGGCTTCTCCATCAGGGGAGTCGAGAGTGGCAAGATGAGGAGCATGATGATGATGATAGAAGTTAGAGTCTGCTTTGTTTTCTTGGAATGCAAGCGCATGTATGTAGTAGCTGCTAGGCCTGAGGTGGTCAGCGTTTTGGCGCATATCCTACCTCCTCCGAGGATTGCTGGATGTTTTCCTGCTACTATCCCAGTCCTATGACTCCCGTTAAAACAAAGCTTCAGGTGATGAATGATGGATGAGGTGGTGGAAAAGGAGAAAGAGCAGGAGGAACAGGGACCATTCACATCAATATCAGGCCAGTCAACCACACTTCTTGTAGGATATGTTTCTGTACCAAAAAGAGCGGTTCTTCTGCACAGTTAAAGGGCATGCAGTGAGTGCAATGCCTACCAAAAATTTTGAGGCACTCCAATGCCCCTTGGAAGTGACATGGAGGTCAGAGGGCCTTAACTAAACAGTTTTTTCCATTTACAGCAACTGGGTCTCCTGTACACTGTTGGCCTAAGCAGTGAATGGAAGGCTTTCCAAAAATTATGAGGAACTGCAATGCCCCTTGAACCAGACGTGGATTACAGCATACTAAAAACCTTCTACCCTATATTGGGCAGTGGGTCTCCCTTAGGGTTCGCCTATGCATTGAAAAGCAAAAGCTGACTAAAATTAGGAGGAAATGCAATGCCCGTTGGAAGACTGGTGGAGGTCGCAGTGGAATAAAAAGACAATATCAATGCCCCTTGGAAAAGTGGTGTAGGTCTCAGTAGCTTAACAAGACGGTTTTAATGCCCCTTGGAAAAGTGGTGGAGGTCGCAGTAGCTTAACAAGACGGTTTTAATGCCCCTTGGAGAAGTGTTGAAGGTCGCTGTAGCTTAACAAGATGGTTTTAATGCCACTTGGAAGAGTGGTGGAGGTCACAGTAGCTTAAAAAGACGGTTTAAATGCCCCTTGGATTAGACATGGAGGTCACAGTGGAATAAAAAGACAATATCAATGCCCCTTGGAAGAGTGGTGGAGGTCGCAGTAGCTTAACAAGACTGTTTTAATGCCCCTTGGAAAAGTGGTGGAGGTCGCAGTAGCTTAACAAAACTGTTTTAATTCCCCTTGGAGAAGTGGTGGAGGTCACAGTAGCTTAACAAGATGGTTTTAATGCCCCTTGGAGAAGTGGTGGAGGTCGCAGTAGCTTAACAAGACGGTTATAATGTCCCTTGGAAAAGTGGTGGAGGTCGCAGTAGCTTAAAAATACAGTTTTAATGCCCCTTGGAGAAGTGGTGTAGGTCTCAGTAGCTTAACAAGACGGTTTTAATGCCCCTTGGAAAAGTGGTGGAGGTCGCAGTAGCTTAACAAGACGGTTTTAATGCCCCTTGGAGAAGTGGTGAAGGTCGCAGTAGCTTAACAAGATGGTTTTAATGCCCCTTGGAAGAGTGGTGGAGGTCACAGTAGCTTAAAAAGACGGTTTTAATGCCCCTTGGATTAGACATGGAGGTCACAGTGGAATAAAAAGACAATATCAATGCCCCTTGGAAGAGTGGTGGAGGTCGCAGTAGCTTAACAAGACTGTTTTAATGCCCCTTGGAAAAGTGGTGGAGGTCGCAGTAGCTTAACAAGACTGTTTTAATTCCCCTTGGAGAAGTGGTGGAGGTCACAGTAGCTTAACAAAATGGTTTTAATGCCCCTTGGAGAAGTGGTGGAGGTCGCAGTAGCTTAACAAGACGGGTATAATGTCCCTTGGAAAAGTGGTGGAGGTCGCAGTAGCTTAAAAATACAGTTTTAATGCCCCTTGGAGAAGTGGTGTAGGTCTCAGTAGCTTAACAAGACGGTTTTAATGCCCCTTGGAAAAGTGGTGGAGGTCGCAGTAGCTTAACAAGACGGTTTTAATGCCCCTTGGAGAAGTGGTGAAGGTCGCAGTAGCTTAACAAGATGGTTTTAATGCCACTTGGAAGAGTGGTGGAGGTCACAGTAGCTTAAAAAGACGGTTTAAATGCCCCTTGGATTAGACATGGAGGTCACAGTGGAATAAAAAGACAATATCAATGCCCCTTGGAAGAGTGGTGGAGGTCGCAGTAGCTTAACAAGACTGTTTTAATGCCCCTTGGAAAAGTGGTGGAGGTCGCAGTAGCTTAACAAAACTGTTTTAATTCCCCTTGGAGAAGTGGTGGAGGTCACAGTAGCTTAACAAGACGGTTTTAATGCCCCTTGGAGAAGTGGTGGAGGTCACAGTAGCTTAACAAGACGGTTATAATGTCCCTTGGAAAAGTGGTGGAGGTCGCAGTAGCTTAAAAATACAGTTTTAATGCCCCTTGGAGAAGTGGTGTAGGTCTCAGTAGCTTAACAAGACGGTTTTAATGCCCCTTGGAAAAGTGGTGGAGGTCGCAGTAGCTTAACAAGACGGTTTTAATGCCCCTTGGAGAAGTGGTGAAGGTCGCAGTAGCTTAACAAGATGGTTTTAATGCACCTTGGAAGAGTGGTGGAGGTCACAGTAGCTTAAAAAGACGGTTTAAATGCCCCTTGGATTAGACATGGAGGTCACAGTGGAATAAAAAGACAATATCAATGCCCCTTGGAAGAGTGGTGGAGGTCGCAGTAGCTTAACAAGACTGTTTTAATGCCCATTGGAAAAGTGGTGGAGGTCGCAGTAGCTTAACAAGACTGTTTTAATTCCCCTTGGAGAAGTGGTGGAGGTCACAGTAGCTTAACAAAATGGTTTTAATGCCCCTTGGAGAAGTGGTGGAGGTCGCAGTAGCTTAACAAGACAGTTATAATGTCCCTTGGAAAAGTGGTGGAGGTCGCAGTACCTTAAGAAGACAGTTTTAATGCCCCTTGGAGAAGTGGTGGAGGTCGCAGTAGCTTAACTAGACAGTTTTAATTCTCCTTGGAAGAGACATGGAGGTCGCAGTGGAATAAAAACACAATATCAATGCCCCTGGGAAAAGTGGTGGAGATCGCAGTAGCTTAACAAGACGGTTTTAATGCCCCTTGGAAGAGCGGTGGAGGTCGCAGTAGCTTAACAAGATGGTTTTAATGCCCCTTGGAAGAGTGGTGGAGGTCACAGTAGCTTAAAAAGACTGTTTAAATGCCCCTAGGAAGAGACGTGGAGGTCAAAGTGGAATAAAAAGACAATATCAATGCCCCTTGGAAAAGTGGTGGAGGACGCAGTAGCTTAACAAGACAATTTTAATGCCCCTTGGAAGAGTGGTGGAGGTCACAGTAGCTTAAAAAGACGGTTTAAATGCCCCTTGGATTAGACATGGAGTTCACAGTGGAATAAAAAGACAATTTCAATGCACCTTGTAAGAGTGGTGGAGGTCGCAGTAGCTTAACAAGAAGGTTTTAATGCACCCTTGGAAAAGTGGTGGAGGTCGCAGTAGCTTAACAAGACAGTTTTAATGCCCCTTGGAGAAGTGGTGGAGGTCGCAGTAGCTTAACAAGACGGTTTTAATGCCCCTTGGAAGAGACGTGGAGGTCGCAGTGGAATAAAAAGACAATATCAATGCCCCTTGAAAATGTGGTGGAGGTCGCAGTATCTTAACAAGACAGTTTTAATGCCCCAGGGAAAAGTGGTGGAGGTCACAGTAGCTTAACAAGACGGTTTTAATGCCCCTTTGAAGACAGGTGGAGGTCGCAGTAGCTTAACAAGACGGTTTTAATGCCCCTTGGAAGAGCGGTGGAGGTCGCAGTAGCTTAACAAGATGGTTTTAATGCCCCTTGGAAGAGTGGTGGAGGTCACAGTAGCTTAAAAAGACTGTTTAAATGCCCCTAGGAAGAGACGTGGAGGTCAAAGTGGAATAGAAAGACAATATCAATGCCCCTTGGAAAAGTGGTGGAGGACGCAGTAGCTTAACAAGACAATTTTAATGCCCCTTGGAAGAGTGGTGGAGGTCACAGTAGCTTAAAAAGACGGTTTAAATGCCCCTTGGATTAAACATGGAGGTCACAGTGGAATAAAAAGACAATTTCAACGCACCTTGGAAGAGTGGTGGAGGTCGCAGTAGCTTAACAAGAAGGTTTTAATGCACCCTTGGAAAAGTGGTGGAGGTCGCAGTAGCTTAACAAGACAGTTTTAATGCCCCTTGGAGAAGTGGTGGAGGTCGCAGTAGCTTAACAAGATGGTTTTAATGCCCCTTGCAAGAGATGTCGAGGTCGCAGTGGAATAAAAAGACAATATCAACACCCCTGGGAAATGTGGTGGAGGTCGCAGTAGCTTAACAAGATGGTTTTAATGCCCCTTGGAAGAGACGTGGAGGTTGCAGTAGCTTAACAAGACAGTTTAAATGCCCCTTGGAAGAGCCATGCAGTACAGCATTTTAAAAACAATATTCCCATCATTGGGGAGTGGGTCTCCCATAGTCTTTGCCTATGACTTCCAAGCAAAAGCTGCCAAAAAATAGGAGGGAGGAACTTGCAATGCTGGCAAACAAGAGCCATGCTGTACAGCATCTTAAAAACAATATTCCCATCATTGGGGAGTGGGTCTCCCATAGTCTTTGCCTATGACTTCAAAGCAAAAGCTGCCAAAAATTAGGACGGAGGAACTTGCAATGCTGGCAACACGGACCAAGGTCACCCTGGTGGTGTAGTGGTGGTGGAGGCTGAGGATTAGGAGAATAGCAAAATACAGCCGAAATGAGGAAGCGTATACCCATGTGTGGGTGTGAAGCGGTGCATGGGAATACACATTGTTCTTCCTCTGTATAAAGCGCTGGTAAGGCCGCATTTAGAATATTGTGCACAGTTCTGGGCTCCGGTGCTCAGGAAAGACATATTAGAGCTAGAGAGGGTACAAAGGAGGGCGACTAAGGTAATAAAGGGAATGGAGGGACTAGAATACCCAGAGAGGTTGTCAAAATTAGGCCTATTTACATTGGAAAAGAGAAGGCTTAGGGGAGACCTCATAAACATGTATAAATATATCAGGGGGCAGTACAGAGATCTCTCCCATGACCTGTTTATACCAAGGATGGTGACAAAGACGAGGGGGCACACTATGCGTCTGGAGGAAAGGAGGTTCCTGCACCAGCATAGAAGGGGATTCTTTACGGTCAGAGCCGTGAGACTCTGGAACTCTCTGGGAGAGGAAGTGGTGATGTCCAACTCACTTAAAGAGTTCAAGAGAGGCCTGGACGCCTTTCTTGAGAACAATAAAATTACATCTTATGCTTAGTTAATTAATCCAGGGATTTAATCTTACTGCCAGATTGGTGTCGGGAAGTGAATTTTTCCTCAGTGATGTAAATTGGCCTATACCTTATGGTTTTTTGTTGCCTTCCCCTGGATCAACGCTGCGGAATAGCTGCAGTGCACAAGAAATAGGCTGAACTGGATGGACGCTTGTCTTTTTTCGGCCTTATAAACTATGTAACTATGTAACTATGTAACCTCCCGAAATAACACAGTTGATTTGACTTTGTCACTCTGCTGTCATTTGGTGGTGATGAGAAGTCTGGCCCAATCCAGCCAATGTTCATTTTGATAACGGTTAGCTTGTCAGCATTGTCAGTTGACAGGCGAGTGCGCTTATCTGTTATATTTCCCCCAGCGCCACTAAAAACACGCTCCGATAACACGCTAGTGGCAGGGCAGGCCAGGACCTCCAAGGCATACAGAGCGAGTCCATTCCAAGTGTCCAGCTTGGATACCCAATAACTAAAAGGCACAGAGGAATCACGGAGGACGCTGGAACGGTCGGCAAGGTACTCCCTCACCATCTTTTGAAACTTTCCACTCCTTGTGACAGTACCCCGCGCCTCAGGGCCTGTAAGCTGGGTGGGTCTCAGAAAACTGTCCCAGAACGTTGACAGTGTTCCCCTGCCTCTGCTGGATTGGAATTGCGTCTCTCTCACCTGTACGCCTTGGTTGGTCAACGAGCTGTGACCTCTGCCGCTAGCGTGTTCAGATGGGAATTTTTTTAACAGTTCTGCAGCAAGGGCCTACTGGTACTGCCCCATTTTTGTAGACCTCTCCACCTCAGGAATAAGAGAGTGAAAGTTCTCCTTGTAGCGGGGGTCTAAAAGTGCCACCAACCAGTAATGACTGACACCCAACATTTTTACAACGCAAGGGTCATGGTTAAGGCAGCATAACATAAAGTTAGCCATGCGTGCCAGACTGGTAACGGGCAAGACTTCCGTGTCCTCACCAAGATGACGACTGACCATGCTCTCCTCCTCCTTCTCCTCCTCCTCCTTCTCCTCCCCCCTGTCCTCAGACCACCCACGCTGAACCGACGGTATGACAGTTGTACTGGTACTACCATCTACAGCGCAAGATACCAGCTCCAGTTCTTCCTCCTCCTCCTCTTCCTTCTCCTCTCCCTCATTGTCCCCCAATGCACGTTGGGATGAGATGAAGCTGGGCTGTGTGTAATCGCCCGCTATGGCTTCTTGATCCATCTCATCATACTCTGGCTGCAATGTCTCCTCTTTAATTCTCTGCAAAGAGCGTTGCAAAAGACAGACAAGTGGAATGCTGACGCTAATTATAGCGTCATCGCCACTCACCATCTTGGTGGACTCCTCAAAGTTTGTCAGGATGGTACATATGCCAGACATCCAGGTCCACTCCTGAGGTCTTATGTGTGGAGTCTGACCTGAATATCGACGGCCTTGTTGCAGCTGGTACTCCACAACTGCTCTCTTCTGCTCACAAATCCTTTGCAACATGTGGAGGGTAGAGTTCCTACGTGTGGTGACATCACACACCAGTCGGTGTGCCGGAAGCTGCAAACGCTGCTTCAAGTCAACAAGGGCGGCGGAAGCTGTAGCCGACTTGCAAAAATGAGCTGACAGGCGGTGTACTTTGACGAGCAGATCTGGCAACTCGGGGTACGATTTAAGAAACCGCTGAACCACGAGGTAAAGCACATGAGCCAGGCATGGTACGTGTGTGATCTCGCCTCGCCTCAGAGCCGCCACCAGGTTACGGCCATTGTCACCACGACCATACCTGGATGTAGGTTCAGCGGTCTCAGCCACAGATCTGCCTTCTCTTTCATAGATGTCCACAACTCACAAGCAGTGTGAGGTTTATCACCTAAGCTTATAAGTTTCAGCGCAGCCTGCTGCCGCCTGGCTGAGGCAGTACTGCAGTGCTTCCAGCTTGTAACTGATGTGGTGATATCTGAGATGGAGGCTGAACATGAGGAGGAGGAGGAGGATGATGCGCAGGAGCTGTACACTGTGGGGGCAACTCTGACTGACATAGGGTCCGCAATCCTCGGTGTGGGGAGGATGTGTTCCATCCCAAGGTCTGACTGGGTCCCGGCTTCCACTATTTTTACCCAGTGTGCCGTCAGGGAGATGTACCGTCCCTGGCCACAAGCACTTGTCCACGTGTCCGTTGTCAGGTGGACTCTCCCAGTAGCTACGTTGTTGAGGGTACGGAAGATGTTTTGGGACACGTGCTTGTGTAGTGCGGGGATGGCACACCGGGCAAAATAGTGTTGGCTGGGGACCGAGTACCAAGGGACGACCACCGCCGTAAGGATGCGGAAGGATTCCGTCTCCACCAGCCTAAAAGGCAGCATTTCCAACGCAAGCAGTCGTGAAATGTACGAATTTAGGACTGTGGCCTGTGGGCCGTTGGCTGCGAATTTGAGCTTTCGTTCAAAGCTCTGGGATATGGACAATTGAACGCTGCGGTGGGATGTGGACGTGGACGTCGATGCTGTTTCTTGAGAAACTGCCATAACAAGTGAAGACTGAGAGGAGGGGGCATCTTTTCATGCAGTATGGACAGGGGATTGCCTTGCACGCACAACAGGGGGTTCTATTACATGCACAACAGCGGAAGAAGCAGTGGTGACACCCGCTGACATTGGTCGTGGACCCTGGGGTTCACCCCACAAAGTCGGGTGCTTTGCTGCCATGTGCATGGTCATGCTGGTGGTGGTCAGGCTGGTCGTTTTGTCACCACTGCTGATGCTGGAATGGCAGGTGGTACAAATGGCCTTTTTGGGGTTATCAGCAGAGTCTTTAAAAAAATTCCAGACTCTGGAAGACCTACCGGTTGTACTGGCAACGTCCCTCGTGTTGGTGTTACGGGGAACTGTTGCCCACCTTCTGTGTGCGGCCACCACACTGCTTCTTCCTGCCTGTTGGGGTACTCTGCCTCCCTCCCTCTGTGTGCTGCTGGCCTCGCTCTGCTTGTCCTCCTGCCATGTTGGGTCAGTTACTAGATCATCCACCACCTCCTCCTCTTCCACTTGCGCACCACGATACTCCACGATACTCCTCCTCACTTCCTGGCAATTGTGTCTCGTCATCGTCCACCTCTTGTGACAAATTGCCAGCGTCGACGTCCTGTGGCCGTAGCTGTTCAAATATTTGGGCATCACTACATGGGATCTCCTCTTCCACCACTTCGAGCGAAGCAGGCAAGGGGCACAAATCTGGAAATGGACCAGTGAACAGCTCTTCAGAGTGTTCAAGTGTGGGATCAATTGCTGTCTGACGACACTCGGCATGGTGGGAGGAAGGAGCATCATAGTTAGGAGGAGTATGCGGTCGAGACTCACGGCTACTAAAACTTGACCGTGTGGGAGACAGCCCGGAGGTGGTGGTGCCCAGATAACTGGAAGTATTATCTGCTATCCAATAATAATAACCTGTTCACACTGATCAGTTTGCAATACTGGTGTTGTTCTGTGCTTCCCTAGTAATTCGGTCAAGAAGTGGGAGCGAGAAGATGTGGCTGTTGGTTGTGGCACATTTTCACCTTGGCCATGGTCCCGTCCTCTACACGCATCATCACCAGAACGTCCAGTTCCACGTCCCTTGCCACGCGCCTTGCCCATTGTAAAGTAAGTAAAATAGCTTACACTCGCACTATCTATGGAAAAAGGGTAATAGAAAGGAGATTCGAACTGTGGAAGAGGAAAACCACAGTTCTATTTCTCTGGTCTACACCAGAATCTTTTAAACTGATATATTTGTGACTGAACAGACAGGGAGACACTATTTTTTTTTTTTTTTTACGTAAAACAGGCCAAAAGCTGGATAATACAGAGATTTGAACCGTGGAACTGCAAAACCACAGTTCTAATTTACTGGCGTATACCAGACTTTTTTAAATAGATATATTTGGGGCTGAACAGTCAGCGACACACTCAAACTGTTTTTTTTTATGTAAAAATGGCCCAAAAGTGGATAATACAGAGATTTGAACCATGGAACTGCAAAACCACAGTTATAGTTATGTGGCGTACACCAGAATCTTTCAAACAGATATATTTGTGTCTGAACAATCAGGGAGACACTATTACTGTTTTTCTTTATGGAAAAAATACCAAAAGCTGGATAATACAGAGATTTGAACCATGGAACTGCAAAACCACAGTTATATTTTTCTGCCCTACATCAGACTCTTTTAAACAGATATATTGGTGTCTGACCAGTCAGGGAGACACTATTACAGTTTTTTTTACGTCAAAAAATGCCAAAAATAGGATAATACAGAGATTTGACCCGTGGAACTGCAAAACCACAGTTATAGTTATGTGGCGTACACCAGACTCTTTTAAACAGATATATTGGTGTCTGACCAGTCATGGAGACACTATTACTGTTTTTTTTTTCAACAAAAAATGCCAAAAACAGGATAATACGGAGATTTGACCCATGGAACTGCAAAACCACAGTTATATTTTTCTGGCCTACACCAGACTCTTTTAAACAGATATATTGGTGTCTGACCAGTCAGGGAGACACTATTACTGTTTTTTTTTACGGCAAAAAAGGCCAAAAACAGGATAATACAGAGATTTGACCCGTGGAACTGCAAAACCACAGTTATATTTTTCTGGCCTACACCAGACTCTTTTAAACAGATATATTGGTGTCTGACCAGTCAGGGAGACACTATTACAGCTTTTTTTACGGCAAAAAAAGGCCAAAACAGGATAATACAGAGATTTGACCCGTGGAACTGCACAACCACAGTTATAGAAATGTGGCATACACCAGACTCTTTTAAACAGATATATTGGTGTCGGAACAGTCACAGACACACTCAATTTTTTTTTTGGGGGGGGGGGGAATACCAAAAGGTTAATAAGACGCGTACTTGGATAGTCTGACTGAGGGAAAAAAAAAATACAGGATTTAGATGAAAAAAGATAATTTTTCCTGGCCCCTGAGACCGGGGTGATAAGTCTAGCAATTTGACCAACAGGAGCACACAGGACTGTAATGCAGCGTTTGCTGGTGTAACCACTGCGTCTCCTATACTGCCTGCCTGCCTGCCTGATATCTGGGATGGATATTAGTCCTGAGAAGGACTGTTTGTTTGATTTGGCAGGCTTTACAGACCCTACACTAACTATTTCGGAGTATATATCTCTCCCTAGCTCAGCAGCGCTGTCCCTACACTGGCTGATCTGGAGCGACTGTGTCCAAGATGGCGGTGTCCGGTTTTAAATACTCGAGGTGACGCTGTGCGGCCAGCCAATCAATGTAATGCCCACAAGCAACATGGCTGCAGCATTACAGTGACTGGCTGGCAATCCCTGCATGTTCATTGGCTCTGTAAAGAGCGCCAAACGTGCAGGGCGGAGACAAGAGCTCCCGTCCGAGTAACCCGGAAATGCTCGGTGCTCGCCGAACATCCCGAGTAGTGAGATGCTCGGGCGAGTACCGAGCAGTGTCGAGCATGCTCGCTCAACACTAATAAAGATATAAACACTTGTTGTTTCAAAACACACTGACACCTATGGGTTGGAAATGGTAATTACACCTATGGCATAAAAATGTTCTATCACATGAAGAACGTGATTAATAATGAATTATTATCTATTATTGTTTAATATTCCAAACATAATTTATTTAATATTTTGATAATAATTAGATGGATATTATTGATTGCTATGGTACGCTGTGATATTATAGGTTAGGAAAATTGCCAGATTTGGTATCAGATTAGGGAATGAAGACTTCAATCAAGACATCGCAATTATGTATTCTATCTTAATAAAGACTTTTCATATTTATAAATAAAAGAGACTCTCAAAAGTTACAAGAAGAAGCAACTGATATCCGGAAGTCTCAGAAGGTAAAGATGTTGTGAATGCTGAGTGTTATAATAGACTGTGTCAAATACAATTCACACCACCGATAACCAGGACGGCAGAGGACGATGATCCTATATGTATTGGGTTGTGTTCAAGTTTCATCACGTTCCAGTGGTTTCCTATCACCTGAAAGCTGGTGAATAATGAAGGTGTGTCAGGATTCTGCCAGCCTGACATATGTGTCCTGTACATTAAGGACTGAGTACTGGTTATGGTGCTATATAAAGTAGGGAAGTGTCAAGTTAACCCTTGCTTTACTGACCAAAGACGTCACATCTGTTCCAAAAGTGACACGAGACCAGTGCGGATGACACGGAGGATTCCAAAAGTATCCAAAGACAATCCAACATAAGTCCAGGTGACATCGCACAGATATTAAAGCTACATTTCATCCATGGACTTTGTTTTCTTATCAATTGACACACAAGATCTTTCTAATGAAGAGTACAGTTTATGGACTGAACAATAATGAATACAATTATGGATTGTACAATATCTACATGCTATCATTTATTCCAAAGGAGTTTTCATTTAAAGACTGTGTTATAAAAGAACCAAGAAGAAGACGAGACGACGACCCGATGACATCAGATGATGACGATTGGACCCGTGATTACTTCGATTTAGATTTAGGGAAGTATAATTATACATGTTAAATGAATATTAGTCACGGCTTATCATAACATGAATTCACATCATTATCTAACAATAATCCGATACTGATATTATTATTATTATTATGGACATTAAATGATATTGCCAAGGAAGAAGAAGAAAAAATGATCCTGTTATCCTAATGATGAACCTATCTACTTTGAGGATTTCAGTTGATTTCTGTCATCCTCAAAAGGGGGAATTGTTAAATATTAATTATGGATATTCATTTTATTCTGAATTCTGAATTCTGTACCATACATTGAATCTATTGCATCAGCCATCGTGCTAGGGTGTTTAGATGGCATGTGCATTTTGTGTATTTTTAGTTCAGCACCATAATTAGAAGAACAGGTGCCATGTGACCGGCCTATAAAAGCCCATGTTAGAGACAGGGGGGGCTTGCCATTCCACAGGACACAGGATGAGGGTCTGTGTGTAAACCAGCTGCTGATGTAGGCCCAAGGGACACATGGTGTCATCCTGACACACGTGCTGGACACAGACAGACGCAATCTACCATCCTGGATCCCAGGGAAAGAAGGGTGAATCTCAACAATTAAGCTAATTATAGACAAATGGACAATCACTTTGTAACTAATTATTGTATGTACCTTCTGGAATCATTCTTTTTAATGGACAACCCGAGAATAAATAGATACATTTTTTTATAAGAATATCTTGATATTGATACTTTGAGAAGTCCTCGATAGAGAAAATTATACAGAAAGACATATTTTTTTTACACACCTTTGGGTATTTTCCGTCATAAAGGCCCCTCAAAGTTACTTCAAATGTGATGTGGTCCCTAAAAATGGTTTTGTAAATTTTATTGTAAAAATGAGAAATTGCTGGTCAATTTTTAACTCTTATAACTTCCAAAATTGTGCTGATGTAAAGTAGACATGTGGGAAATGTTATTTATTAACTATTTTGTGTGACATATCTCTCTCTCTCTCTGATTTAAGGGCATAAAAATTAAAAGATTAAAAATTGCAAAATTTTTAACAGTTTCACCAAATTTCGGATTTTTTCACAAATAAACATAAGTCATATCAAATAAATATTACCACTATCATGAAGTACAATATGTCACGAAAAAACATCTCAGAATCACTGGGATCCATTGAAGCTCGAGAGTTATTACCTCATAAAGTGACAGTGGTCTGAATTAAAAAAATTGGCCTGGTCAGGAAGGTGAAAACAGGCTTCTGGGTGAAAGGGTTAATGAATTATTGACTTTTAGTTACCTTTGATGTGCCGTCTCTTCAGTCTTCCCCCTGGTTCTGTCACTGCTGCACTGCACCAGCCTGAGACATGGCACCCTTTGATTCGATCCTCCTGTCTGAATTTGAACTAGCGTGATCAATCTCCATTCATCACCTTTCTTCTCATTTAAGAGGCACCACCATTTTATTACAAAATTGAATTGATTACCTATGCAGTAAAGGCCTTTGTGAAGACCCGGGGTCTTCCGTGGGCTTAATACCACTCAGACAACACAGGGTGAGGGTAAAACAGCATGATAATAGTTTATTGAACCAGCAAACAGACAATAAACACATACAACAGTCCCAGCAAATACCCCGAGATGGTACAACATTACACAGTCTCACCCTTCCGCTGGCCCGCTTGGGATAGAACAGCTACGGTTTTGGGACTTCCAGGGCCAACCACCTCAACCAGTGCCCCCCCCCTTCTGGTGGGCCCCCACAGAGAGGAGGTGTCATCAAGCTTAGGAAGCTGACTGTCCATCGAGGTAGAAAGCCAGGAGACCCGAGAGTTTCCATGGGGCCAGATGACAAGCTGGTCCTAATCTGACTTCTCTGAATGTCTCCATGGGTTCCTGGTGACCGGAGAGTCCTACCTGGCAACCCCAAACAACTTATCCTGGGGGCCAGGCGACTTCATAGTCCCAATGCTCTGCAGCCTATCAAGTTCTGGTATATATTTTTCACTGCTTGTGTGATCTGTCCTGAAAACTGCATTATACCTCCATGCAATGCTCTGCAGCCTATCAAGTTCTGGTATATATTTTTCACTGCTTGTGTGATCTGTCCTGAAAACTGCATTATATCTCCATGCAATGCTCTGCAGCCTATCAATTTCTGGTATATATTTTTTCACTCCTCTACCTTTTTTATTCCATGATACTTAAAGGTCATCACACTTACTTTAAGAGTTTATGATCCATGCAGAGTTTGCTAGTCTGTTTTTTTTTTTTTTTTTTTTCCCTGCACTTTATGGTCTCCTGTTGTCTTTTAAGCTAGTGATTGATTGTTAATGAGTTAAATCTGTGCAGATCTAAGCAGATACGTCCCTATATATTGAGACTTAGTTAAGGGGCAGCATTTATGCGGGGGCATTTATGCATATAGCATTTATGCATACTTTATCGAAGTGCCATAATTTAGCAAAGTGCCCTGGCAGTTAGAAAATGGCAGTTGGACAGGGCAGGAGACAGGTAAGACATGCAAGACAAACCAACAAACTTGCTTCCAGGTCATCTTTTTGGCAAACAGTATTCACCATTTGTATCTGTGCCATTTATTTTCTGGTTTCTACAATCATCCACATTCACCGTTCTCCCACAAATGCGGCACACTTCATCCATGTTAATCCCTCACTCCTCTCTTCTCCTATGTACAGTTGTCATGCTCTCTTCACAATGTTATACCACGCAGATCCATTCATTCCCACCATACAACGCAGGAAACGCTCTCACAAATCACTCAATCATCTGCTCACTCTCTGTATCTTCCTTCTATTAGTCGCAGGTGATATTTCTCCCAACCCAGGACCCTCCAGTAATAATAACACTAACTCTTTCCCTGTTACATTCAGAAACCCTGCTAATCTCATTAATATTCCCTGCATATCTTCTGTCTCATTCAACTGTGCCCTTTGGAATGCACGCTAAGCTTGTAATAAACTCTCTTTCATCCATGACTTTTTCCTCTCTAATTCCCTCAACCTTCTGGCTCTCACTGAAACCTGGATCCAGCAGTCGGACACCACCGCCGCTGCAGCTCTCTCCTATGGTGGCCTACATTTCTCTCATACCCCGCAACCTGACAACAGATCAGGTGGAGGTGTTGGTCTGCTTCTTTCAACAAAATGTACTTTTCAGGTTATCCCCCCTGTACCCTCCCTTATCTTCCTGTCCTTTGAGGCCCACACAGTCAGACTCTACCGGCCCTTCTCCCTGCGAGTGGCGGTTGTCTATCGCCCCCCAGGTCCCCCCCGTCAATTCCTGGATCACTTTGCTGCCTGGCTTACAAATTTTCTATCCTGCGACATCCCCACGATAATCATGGGAGACTTTAACATCCCAATTGGCGATCCTCTTTCCCCATCTGCCACGCATCTTTTATCATTAACCTCCTCCTTCGGCCTTTCACAGCTTGCTAATTCTCCTACACATGAGGACGGGAACACATTGGACCTGATCTTCTCCCGGCTTTGCTCAGTACATGACTTTACTAACTCTCCCCTTCCACTCTCTGACCATAATCTTCTTTCATTCTCTGTCAAGAACTGTGACTCTACTCAAGACACTCCCACCGTCCACACTTATAGAAATTTACGCGCCATTAACACCCAGAAATTTATAAAAAGGTTGCAATCATCATTGGCCCCAATCTCCTCCCTCTCATGTCCCGACTCTGCATTGAAGCATTATAACAAAATAATGCTATGCGCCCTGGATGAAGCCGCACCTCCTACACAAAGAACAATTCGGCATAGACGGCGACAACCCTGGCACACGCCTCAAACACGTCTTCTCCAGAGGTACTCCAGGTGCGCTGAACGGCTGTGGAGAAAATCAAATCTGCCCGAAGATTTCCTCCACTATAAATTTATGCTGAAAACATATAACTCTGCCCTTCACCTCTCCAAACAAACCTACTTTAACAACCTCATCATCTCACTTTCCAATAATCCTAAACGACTCTTTGACACGTTTCATTCTCTCCTCAATCAAACAGCACAGGCCCCGACCACCGACCTCAGCGCTGACGATCTGGCTAACTATTTCAAAGAAAAAATTGACCATATCCGACAGGAAATTTTCTCCCAATCCCCAAATGTTATGCATGCTCCCCCCCGCCACATTGTATCTTGCTCATTTTCTGACTTCGAACCAGTCACGGAAGATGAAGTGATCAGGCTCCTTGCATCTTCTCGCCCTACCACCTGCACCAGCGACCCTATTCCCTCACATCTCCTTCAGTCCCTTGCTCCAGCTGTCACCTCTCACCTAACTAAAATTTTCAACCTTTCCCTCTCATCTGGTATCTTTCCCTCTTCTTTTAAACACGCCAGCATACAACCATTACTTAAAAAACCATCCCTCGACCAGAACTGCACGGCCAACTACAGACCTGTTTCCAATCTTCCCTTTATCTCTAAACTCCTGGAACGCCTGGTCCACTCCCGTCTAATCCGCTATCTCTCAGACAACTCTCTTCTTGACCCTTTACAATCTGGTTTCCGCTCTTTACATTCTACTGAAACTGCCCTCACTAAAGTCTCTAATGATCTACTAACAGTTAAATCTAATGGTCACTACTCCCTGCTGATTCTCCTGGATCTCTCTGCAGCATTCGACACTGTGGATCATCAGCTCCTCCTCACTATGCTCCGCACTATTGGCCTCAAGGACACGGTTCTCTCCTGGTTCTCCTCTTATCTCTCTGACCGCTCCTTCTCTGTGTCTTTTGCCGGCTCCTCCTCCTCCCTACTTCCTCTTACTGTCGGGGTTCCTCAAGGATCAGTCCTAGGCCCCCTTCTTTTCTCCTTATACACCGCTCCTATTGGACAAACAATCAGTAGATTCGGTTTTCAGTACCATCTCTATGCTGATGACACCCAATTATACACCTCTGCTCCGGACATCACCCCTGCATTACTACAAAAGACCAGTGATTGTCTTTCTGCTGTGTCTAACATTATGTCCTCCCTCTACCTAAAACTGAATCTGTCAAAAACTGAACTACTCGTCTTTCCTCCCTCCATTAATCTACCTGTGCCCGATATTGCCATCTCCGTTTGTGGCTCAACCATTACTCCCCAGCTACAAGCCCGCTGTCTTGGGGTCATTTTTGATTCAGATCTTTCTTTCACTCCTCACATCAAATCACTCGCTCGTTCATGTCATCTACACCTCAAAAACATCTCAAGAATCAGGACTTTTCTCACCTTTGACTCGGCAAAAACTCTTACTGTCGCTCTTATTCATTCTCGTCTTGACTATTGCAACGCTCTACTAATCGGTCTCCCTCTTACTAAACTCTCCCCTCTCCAATCCGTCCTGAACGCAGCGGCCAGGATCATATTCCTCGCCAACCGCTACTCAGATGCCTCTTCCCTGTGCCAGTCATTGCATTGGTTGCCCATCCAATATAGAGTTCGTTTTAAACTTATCACGCTTACCCACAAAGCGCTCCATGCTTCAGTACCCCCCTACATCTCCTCCCTTGCCTCAGTCTACCACCCTACACGTGCCCTCCGTTCTGCAAATGACTTGAAACTAAAATCCTCCATAATCCGAACTTCCCACTCCCGTCTCCAAGATTTCTCGCGTGCTGCGCCAATTCTCTGGAATGCACTACCCAGGACAGTTCGATTAATTCCCAATACCCACAGTTTCAAGCGAACCCTAAAAACACATTTCTTTAGACTGGCGTATCACCTAAACACACTCTGTCCATCCCAGCTTTCCCCCATATTAAAATCTTCTTCAACTTCGGGTTCAAACCAACCATGCACATAAAAGCCTCTGTCAGGACTGCACACATACTGGCTGGCGACCAGTCCATGTATTATTATTTATCTTATTCAGTATATCAAGGCTGCATTATACAACATATGTACTTTTTACCTTTTGTGTCTCCCCCACTTCCTCATAGACTGTAAGCTCGCGAGCAGGGCCCTCACTCCGTTCGATATGAGATATGCTTATTCTGTATTGTCTGTATAAGTCCCCCCTAAAATTTGTAAAGTGCTGCGGAATATGTTGGCGCTATAAAAATAAACTATTATTATTATTATTATTATTATTAACCTGGTCTCCCCAAATGTATCCATGGGTTCTCTGATGGTCAATGGAGCAGATCTGTATCTCTTCAGTCAGGGCCATATACTCTTAGGCCGGAATCATGTAGAATCAAAATCTGTGTCTCTTTGATTAAAGCCATGCTTCCAAGCTGATTGCCTGAGAGGGTCTGATGTTTGATTCTCCTTGTAAAGTCTCTTTCAAATCTGTTTCAAGCCTCTCTGCTACAGAGGCACATGTCCCTTAAAATAGTTACAGATGTCCTTTCAAGTACACATTCACAGGTAAGAGGTTAGGGAGGGCATTACTCACAGGGCACAGGTCTCATTGTTTGAGCATTTAATGAATTTGCGTTTGTCCTCCTGTTTTGTTAGTCAACAAGCTACAGAGTCCACGCAATGGTTAATCAACATAATTAGCAAACATTCATCATTCCACAGACAAATAGAAGTCAACATTCAGGGTTATACAAATACTGGTATGTCCTTCTTGACCAGCCACAGAAATAACACATACATTTACAAGTCAACACAAAGATAATAGTTTATTTCTCTTGGGTTAACAAATCTAAACATCTGGCTGATTAAGATTATAAGCTGTATCGCCACATTGCTCCCCCCTTAATCAGCCAGACATGATAGAATCCCAATCATCCTTCTCCACTTATTGGAGACAGTCCATCAGCATTTCTTTAAGCATAGACATGAATGTAACAGGTCTCACCTTCATGACAGCAAAACTTTGCATCATCCAGTTTCCTCAGAGCATATTCCATGTCCTCCCCGTGAACAAACTCCACATGTAATTGACGAGAACCGACTCACATCCATTGCATCCCCACATGCCATCCTCAGCATCCTGTGGTTCCTGAATCAAATTCGATGAGTGTCAGTGGCCTGGTATTCAATCGGTTGAAGCTGGCACAGCTCCTGTAGTTGCCATTTCCAGTTGCCGCTGTATATCCTCTCTGGTCCTCCTCGCAAGGCCGGGCTGGTGGGGTTGGACATGGTAGCATCCGAAACCCACTGCGTAGGCCTCACCTATGGTTTGCTGGGTCTTTCTACATGCCTCTCTGGTTGTGGAGCCCTTTGGACAGTGTATGCTAACACCAGTCCCCTTGCAGCTCCCCCAGATCTGCTGGGCTGAGTAGTATCCCACTGTTGCCACCAAAATGTGAAGACGCTGGGTCTTCCCTGGGCATAATACTATTCAGACAACACAGCGTGAGGGTAAAATAGTGTGGCAATATTTTATTGAACCACCAAGCAGACAGTAATTATATAGAACAGTCCCAGCAAATATCCAAGAGTCAAGTCACAGAAAATAATAAATAAACAACATTTCCCACATGTCTACTTTATATCAGCACAATTTTGGAAGTTATAAGAGTTTAAAGTTGATCAGCGATTTCTCATTTTTACAACAAAATTTAGAAAAACATTTTTTAGGGACCACATCACATTTGAAGTGACTTGCAGGGGTCTATATGACAGAAAATACCCAAAAGTGACACCATTCTAAAAACTGCACCCCTCAAGGTGCTCAAAAGCACATTCAAGAAGTTTATTAACCATTCAGGTGCTTCACAGGAATTAATGGAATGTGGAAGGCAAAAATAAATATTTAACATTTTTTCACAAAAATTTTATTTTAGACCCATTTTTTTTACTTTCACAATGGCAGCAGGAGAAAATAGACCTCAAAATTTGTTGTGCAATTTCTCAAGGAACTTATCTAGATGTGTGGTGAGCACCTTGAACCCCCAGGTGCTTCACAGAAGCTTATAATGTTGACCATGAAAATAAAGAAATCACATTTTTCCACTAAAATATTTTTTTTAGCCGAATATTTTGCATTTTTACTAGAGTGGCAGGAAAAATTGCACCATACAATTTATTGTGCAATTTCTCCTGAGCACGCAGATAACCAATATGTGGAGGAAAACGACTATTTTGGCACATGGCAGAGCTCAGAAAGGAAGGAGCGCCTTTTGACTTTTTGAATGTAAAATTTGCTTGAATAATTAGTGGACGCCATGTCGCGTTTGGAGAGTCCTTGATGTGCCTGAACAGTGGAAACCCCTACAAGTGACACCATATTGGAAACTAGACCCCTCAAGGAACTTATCTAGATGTGTGGTGAGCACCTTAAAAGCCCAGGTTCTTCACAGAAGTTTATAATGTTGAGCAGTGAAAATAAAAAAAAATCACAAGAATATATTTTAGCCCCAAATTTTGCATTTTCACAATGATAAGAGGTGAAAATGGACCCCAAAATTTGTTGTGCAATTTCTTCTGAGTACGCAGATACCCCATATGTGGTTGAAAACTACTTTTGAGGCATAGTGCAAAGCTCAGAAGGGAAGAAGCGCCATAGATCAGATTTTGCTGGATTGGTTTGAGGGTGTCATTTCACATTGATAGAGCCCCTGAGGTGCCAGATCAGCCAAACTCCCCATAAGTGACCCCATTTTACAAACTACACCTCTCAATGAATTCATTTAGGAGATCATACTGATGCCACATGTGTGTCACAGAATTTTACACCATTGGGCAGTGAAGAAAGAATAATTACATTTTTACCACCAAAATTTTGTTTTAGCTCCAGATTTTATATTTTCACACTGGGAAATGGGTAAAAATATCACTAAAACTTGTCCCATAATTTCTGCTGAATGTAGAACTACCTCATATGTGTCTGTGCAGTACTGCTTAGCCATCCGGCGAGGCTTGGGAGGGACAGAGTGCTTTTTGCCTCCTGGAGCGCAGATTTTCCTAGAATAGTTTGCAAACTCGATATGCAGAGCCCCTACATGCTAGAAGAGCAGAATCCCCTTTCAAGTGACCCCATTTTGGAAATTATACCCCTTTGTGAATTTATCTACAGGTGTAGTGATGATTTTAACTCCATGGGTGTTTTCCAGAAACAAGCAGCAGTGGATGTTGCCAACTGAAGATTGCAATCTGTCGTTGTAATGACCAGTATGTTGTAGTGACCAGTACGTTGTAGTGACCAGTATGTTGTACCCAGCTTATGCATCTAGAGACATGCACCCGTGAATTAGCCAGGCTCTCATTGCTACAGGAATGCCAAACATATGGACGCTAACTGCGGTTTAGGCACACTGTGGAGCTCAGAAGGGTGGGGGGGACATTTGGATTTGGGAACACAGAGTTCGCTGGAGTTCTTTTGGAGGGCATGGTGCCATTTCATTTTTTCCAGAGCTTTTGTGCTACCAGTAATGTGGAAGCCCACTATATTTCTTTTAACAAATGATGGACCTGAGTGGGGACCTGTTTTTTTTTGTGAATGGAGGCTTTTGTTGGGAACATTTTACATAACATTTGGGATCACGTTTATTCTGTGCTATATGCTGAGCACTTATATTGGGGTTTTCATCTAAATCTCCGAGTGATGTGATTCAGATGAAACCCCAGAGAGATCCAGTCACTATAATGAGGCAGCAGAGTTACTCTGAATTACGTCTGGCCTCTGTTCATCTTTGTCCTTTTTTTCAGAAGTGCACAGAACTGTGTCCGACGGCACTTTTATGCACGCCTAATAAAAAGACGGACACTGTGGGATCACAGGCCAGACGGCGTCCGCCATGCCTCCGTCTGTCTCATTACAGCGAATCTTCCACTGGGGGTTCCGTGTGAATCACGTATTTCAGAGATTTACACAGAAACCCTGGTGTAAGTGCTCAGCGCAGAGCACAGGATAAATGTGAGCAGAGCCTTACTGCAATCTTTGGGAGGCAGAATGAACAAATCAGCAGCAGGTGAAGAATTGATTTTATTTATTTTTTACGCCGTTCCTCGTGCGGTATAAGTGATTAGATGACTTTATTCTTTGGGTCGGTGCGATTACAGCGATACCAGATTCATATCGGGTTGTTATGATTGACAGCTGTCACACATTAAAAGATACCCTTTTTTGCAAAGACTAGTTTTTGCATCACCATATTTTGAGAGCTATAATTTTTCCATATTTTGGCAGACAGAGTCATGTGATGGTTTGTTTTTTGCGGGACGAGTTGACATTTTTCTTGGTACCATTTTCGGGCACGTGACATTCTTTGATCGCTTTCTATTCTTTTTTTTGGGAGGCAGAATGAGCAAAAAATAGCAATTCAGGAATTGTTTTTTGGGGATTTTTTTTATGTTGTTCCGCGCGTGGTAAAATTGCTAAGGCAGCGTTAGTCTTCGGGTCAGTACGATTACAGCGATACCACATTTATACAGTTTTTTATGTTTTGATGCTTTTATACAAGAAAAAATATTTTTTTGCATCATTTATTCTGAGAGCTATAACTTTTTTATGCTGATGGAGCTGTATGGCAGCTTGTTATTTGTGGGACATTTCCAGCGGTACCATTTTAATTTACATTCGTCTTTTTGATTGTGTTTTATTCCACTTTTTGCTTGGCGGTATGATGATACAGCATTGTTTTTTGCCTTCTTTTTAATTTATTTTTTTATGTTGTTCACTGAAGCGGTGAACTAGTGGGACAGTGTTATAGGTTGATTCGTTGGAAACGTGGCGATACCAAATATGTGTACTTTTTTGTTTATTTTTTTCTTTACACAGATAAATATATTTATTGGATTCATATTTTTTCTTTATTTTCAGATTTTTTTAAAAACATTTTTATAATTTTTATTATCTGTTTTTTTTAACTTTTTTACATTGTGAAACTGTCAGATCGCTGATCTGATGCTCTGCAATGCATCTGATGGCAGGAAGGAGGCGTCACAGCTCCACTCTCTGAGTAGGCTCTGGGTGGCCACCTTCTTGAAGGCCCCTGAAGGACCCTGCGGCCATCTTGGGACCGGAGGTAACTATGGAGACTATTAGCATAAAGCAATCTCATCGCGTTGTTCCGATGGGAGCAGACAGGGAGCCCACTCCCTCTGCAATGCCCTGTGATGTCGTTGTCACTATTGACAGCAGCATCACAGGGGTTAAATGCTCGTAATCGGTGCTAGCACTGATCGTGGGCGATGCTGCGGGGTGTCAGCTTTCACATAGAGCTGACACCGGCATGTGATCGCGGTGTGGCACCCTGCTACGCACAGGTACCACAGGACCCAAAAGGGTGCACGGACGGACTTCTCCACAAGAGGCCCTTACTACACACAGACACCTCCACCCTTCCACCTCATACCACAAGAGGGAGCCCTGTTAGGGATATATATACTGGAGGGTGGAGTTAGGTAGGGAGAGTGTGCTGGCACTTGAGATCAGTGAAGAGGCAGCACCTGTTGAGCTGCTGTGCTGAGGGCCTAGAGTGTGGCCGGAGGCAAGGAGAGGAGAGAGGCGTTATGGGGGCAGAGGAGCATCTTAGGCTCACCCCATAACACAAGCCGGAAACCGGGTCCGCGCCTACAGGATTCTCTACGCCCAGTAGGAACAACCGGTATACCAGGAGGATTCCAGACCCCTGGTCAACCTGAAGCTATAATCATTTACAGAGCTAGGAACCACGAAGGCCCCAGCATCCAGGGATAGTGGTAGCCAGAGAAAAGTTCTACTACCAAGCAGACAGGTGAGAAAATGAAACAGTACAGAAGCTAGGGCTAGTTCCAGGCTGGCAAAGAGCTTTAGAGAGAGGAAGAAACGGATCAGGAGGCCTACTACCCGCTCACTGGGGAGAGTCCAGAAGTGCACCCTTCCTGCTAAGTACCCTGGACCGTACCTGCCGTTTACACCAGTAAAGGTACTGAAGCGAATACCCTGTGTGCGTGTCCGTCATTCCCCCTGACCCGACTGGGCCACCTCTCACCTGCATCTCTTCTATCAACCCTCCCCCGGGGGCCCGCTCTGCCTGTGGGGAGCAGAAACACCTCAGCTGCCATCCCATCACCCCCGGAGGTCTGCAGCAGTGCTGGTACCCACTACCAGGAACCACAGGTGGCGTCACGAGTAGTGTTGAGCGATACCTTCCGATATCAGGAAATATCGTATCGGATTGGATCGGGCCGATACCCAAAAAGTATCGGATATCGCCGATTCCGATACCGGAAACCAATGCAAGTCAATGGGACACAAATATCGGAATGAAAATAAACCCTTTCTTTCCTTGTAGGTTAATTCTACATGAAGTAAAACAACTAAGAATAATGTAGAATGACATGAAAAGCCGGCAATTCAGCAGCGGCATTCACCGGTACCCGACAATTTACAACAGAAAGAATAGAGCATCACACATAGATTAGATAGATAGAAACATGTCAGTCACATATATATGAAGTACAGTATTAGTGTTGATTACTGTACTTGTCATTTAGTGTTAAAATAAAGGATTTATTTAAAAAAAAATTGGCGTGGGGTTCCCCTTAATTTTAGGCTCTAGCGGAGGTTAAGCAGACGGCTGGGGCAAATGTTTGAAGCCTGGGAAGGGGGTAATACCCACGGAGCTTCCCAGGCTACTAATATCAGCCCCCAGCTGAATACCTAGCCTTTACTAGCTATTAAAATGGGGGAACCCCCCAAAAAAAATAACGTGGGGTCCCCCCTAATTTAATAGCTAGCACAGGCTAGGCAGACAGCTGGGGGCTGATATTAATAGCCCAGGAAGGGTGCCATGAATATTGGCCCCCTCCCAGGCTAGAAACACCAGCCGTCAGCCGCCCCAGAAATGGCGCATCCATAGGATGCGCCAATTCTGGCACTTAGCCTCGCTCTTCCACGCTGCCCTGGTGCGGTGGCAGGGGGTAATAGGGTTGGGGTTGATGTCAGCTTATAATGCCAGCTGACATCAAGCCCAGGTTAGTAATGGAGAGGCGTCTATAAGACACCCCCATTACTAACCCCATAGTCAAAGTTAAAGAAAAACACAAACACCCAGAATAAAGTCCTTTAATTGAAATAAAGACACAATCCTTTATTGTTCTAAATTAAACCATACTTACCATCACGCCCATTCCAGCTGAAGCCAACGATCTCCTGCAATAAAAGTAAAATAATAAAGCAACCTCATCCTTACCTTTCCATGGTTCCCACGACAGCTTCAGCTCTGCTACATCGAGATGACAGGCTGGACCGCAGCAGAACGCTGCCATCCAGCCTGTCATCCCGCAGACACTGAGAAGCGCAGGCATGCTTGCGCTCCTCAGTGTCTCTCTGTGACGTCATCCAGATGAGCCGAGTTCATGTCCAATGAACTCAGCTCACCTCATGCACGTCACTGAGAGCGTGGGAAAATTCTCACGCTGAAGTGCTGAGTGCAGGAGAATTTTCCCACGCTGTCAGTGACGTACATGAGGTGAGCTGAGTTCATTGGACATGAACTCGGCTCATCTGGATGACGTCACAGAGAGACACTGAGGAGCGCAAGCATGCCTGCGCTTCTCAGTGTCTGCGGGATGACAGGATGGATGGCAGCGTTCTGCTGCGGTCCAGCCTGTCATCTCGATGTAGCAGAGCTGAAGCTGTCGTGGGAGCCATGGAAAGGTAAGGATGATGTTGCTTTATTATTTTACTTTTATTGCAGGAGATCGTTGGCTTCAGCTGGAATGGGCGTGATGGTAAGTATGGTTTAATTTAGAACAATAAAGAATTGTGTGTTTATTTCAATTAAAGGACTTTTTTCTCGGTGTTGTGTTTTTTTAAATACTTTACTAGAAATTCATGGTGGTCATGTCTAATATTGGCGTGACCCCATGAATTTTGGGCTTGGGGCCAGCTGATAATGCCAAGCTGGCCTTAACCCCTTTATTACCCAGTGAGCCACCGCACCAGGGCCCTGGATGAGTTGGGTACAGCGCCAGAAGATGGCGCTTCTATGAACGCGCCATTTTCTGGGGCGGCTGCGGACTGCAATTTGCAGCGGGGGTGGCCCAGAATGCTTGGGCCTCCCTGCGCTGCGGATTCCAGCCCCCAGCTGCCTAGTTGTATCTGGCTGGGCACAAAAATAGGGCGAAGCCCCACGCATTTTTTTTTTTAATTATTTCATGAAATTCATGGAATAATTAAGAAAAAAAGGGCTTCCCTATATTGTTGTGTCCAACCAGGTACAAATAGGCAGCTGGTGGTTGGGGGCAGCCCGTTCCTGCCTGCTGTACCTGGCTGGACACAAATATTGTGCGAAGCCCCACGCATTTTTTTTTTTAATTATTTCATGAAATTCATGGAATAATTAAGAAAAAAAGGGCTTCCCTATATTGTTGTGTCCGGCCAGGTACAAATAGGCAGCTGGTGGTTGGGGGCAGCCCGTTCCTGCCTGCTGTACCTGGCTGGACACAAATATAGGGCGAAGCCCCACGTCAATTTTTTTTAAAATAAATCCTTTATTTTAACACTAAATGACATTTGAGGAGTTAATAAAGATGCAGTCCCTAAATTATTATTTATTTTTTAATTAATTTTTCCCAAAACTTTTGACGTGGGCTTCGCCATATTTTTGTATGCCAGCCAGGTACAGCATCCAGCTTCTATGAACGCGCCATTTTCCGGGGTGGCTGCGGACTGCAATTTTCAGCGGGGGGGGGGGGCAGAAAGCTTGGGCCTCCCTGCGCTGCAGATTCCATCCCCCAGCTGCCTAGTTGTACCTGGCTGGACACAAAAATAGGGAGAAACTTCAAGTATTTTTTTTTTTAATTATTTCAGGAAATTCATGAAATAATTAAAAAAAATTGAAGTGGGGCTTCGCACTATATTTGTGTCCAGCCAGGTACAGCAGGCAGGAACGGGCTGCCCCCAACCACCAGCTGCCTATTTGTACCTGGTTGGACACAACAATATAGGGAAGCCCTTTTTTTCTTAATTATTCCATGAATTTCATGAATTTAAAAAAAAAAACGTGGAGCTTCACCCTATTTTTGTGTCCAGCCAGGTACAACTAGGCAGCTGGGGGCTGGAATCTGCAGCGCAGGGAGGCCCAAGCTTTCTGGGCCCCACCCGCTGCAAATTGCAGTCCGCAGCCGCCCCGGAAAATGGCGCGTTCATAGAAGCGCCATCTTCTGGCGCTGTACCCAACTCATCCAGGGCCCTGGTGCGGTGGCTCACTGGGTAATAAAGGGGTTAAGGCCAGCTTGGCATTATCAGCTGGCCCTAAGCCCGAAATTCATGGGGTCACGCCAATATTAGACATGACCACCATGAATTTCTAGTAAAGTATTTAAAAAAAACACAACACCCAGAAAAAAGTCCTTTAATTGAAATAAACACACAATTCTTTATTGTTCTAAATTAAACCATGCTTACCATCACGCCCATTCCAGCTGAAGCCAACGATCTCCTGCAATAAAAGTAAAATAATAAAGCAACATCATCCTTACCTTTCCATGGCTCCCACGACGGCTCCAGCTCTGCTACATCGAGATGACAGGCTGGACCGCAGCAGAACGCTGCCATCCAGCCTGTCATCCCGCAGACACTGAGAAGCGCAGGCATACTTCCACTCCTCAGTGTCTGGCTGTGACGGCATCCAGATGAGCCGACAATGAACTCGGCTCACCTCATGTACGTCACTGACAGCGTGGGAGAATTCTCCTGCACTCAGCGCTTCAGCGTGAGAATTTTCCCACGCTGTCAGTGACGTGCATGAGGTGAGGTCATGTCCAATGAACTCGGCGCACCTCATGCACGTCACTGACAGCGTGGGAGAATTCTCACGCTGAAGCGCTGAGTGCAGGAGAATTTTCCCACGCTGTCAGTGACGTGCATGAGGTGAGCCGAGTTCATTGGACATGACCTCGGCTCATCTGGATGCCGTCACAGCGAGACACTGAGGAGCGCAAGCATGCCTGCGCTTCTCAGTGTCTGCGGGATGACAGGCTGGATGGCAGCGTTCTGCTGCGGTCCAGCCTGTCATCTCGATGTAGCAGAGCTGAAGCTGTCGTGGGAACCATGGAAAGGTAAGGATGAGGTTGCTTTATTATTTTTCTTTTATTGCAGGAGATCGTTGGCTTCAGCTGGAATGGGCGTGATGGTAAGTATGGTTTAATTTAGAACAATAAAGAATTGTGTGTTTATTTCAATTAAAGGACTTTTTTCTGGGTGTTTGTGTTTTTTTTAAATACTTTACTAGAAATTCATGGTGGTCATGTCTAATATTGGCGTGACCCCATGAATTTCGGGCTTAGGGCCAGCTGATAATGCCAAGCTGGCCTTAACCCCTTTATTACCCAGTGAGCCACCGCACCAGGGCCCTGGATGAGTTGGGTACAGCGCCAGAAGATGGCGCTTCTATGAACGCGCCATTTTCCGGGGCGGCTGCGGACTGCAATTTGCAGCGGGTGGGGCCCAGAAAGCTTGGGCCTCCCTGCGCTGCGGATTCCAGCCCCCAGCTGCCTTGTTGTACCTGGCTGGACACAAAAATAGGGCGAAGCCCCACGTATTTTTTTTTTTAATTATTTCATGAAATTCATGGAATAATTAAGAAAAAAAGGGCTTCCCTATATTGTTGTGTCCGGCTAGGTACAAATAGGCAGCTGGTGGTTGGGGGCAGCCGTTCCTGCCTGCTGTACCTGACTGAACACAAATATAGGGTGAAGCCCCACATAATTTTTTTTTAATTATTTCATGAATTTCCTGAAATAATTTAAAAAAAATTGACGTGGGGCTTTGCACTATATTTGGGTCCAGCCAGGTACAGCAGGCAGGAACGGGCTGCCCCCAACCACCAGCTGCCTATTTGTACCTGGTTGGACACAACAATATAGGGAAGCCCTTTTTTTCTTAATTATTCCATGAATTTCATGAAATAATTAAAAAAAAAAAAACGTGGAGCTTCTCCCTATTTTTGTGTCCAGCCAGGTACAACTAGGCAGCTGGGGGATGGAATCTGCAGCGCAGGGAGGCCCAAGCTTTCTGCCCCCCGCTGAAAATTGCAGTCCGCAGCCGCCCCGGAAAATGGCGCGTTCATAGAAGCTGGATGCTGTACCTGGCTGGCATACAAAAATATGGCGAAGCCCACGTCAAAAGTTTTGGGAAAAATTAATTAAAAAATAAATAATAATTTAGGGACTGCATCTTTATTAACTCCTCAAATGTCATTTAGTGTTAAAATAATGGATTTATTTAAAAAAAAAATGGCGTGGGATCCCCCATAATTTTAGTCTCTAGCGGAGGTTAAGCAGACGGCTGGGGCAGATGTTTGAAGCCTGGGAAGGGGGTAATACCCACGGAGCTTCCCAGGCTACTAATATCAGCCCCCAGCTGAATACCTAGCCTTTACTAGCTATTAAAATGGGGGACCCCCCCCAAAAAAATGACGTGGGGTCCCCCCTATTTTAATAGCTAGCAAAGGCTAGGCAGACAGCTGGGGCTGATATTAATAGCCCAGGAAGGGTGCCATGAATATTGGCCCCCTCTCAGGCTAGAAACACCAGTCGTCAGCCGCCCCAGAAATGGCGCATCCATAGGATGCGCCAACTCTGGCACTTAGCCTCGCTCTTCCACGCTGCCCTGGTGCGGTGGCAGGGGGTAATAGTGGTGGGGTTCATGTCAGCGCCAGCTGCCATGAAGCCCAGGTTAGTAATGATGGGCGTCTATAAGACACCCCCATTACTAACCTACAAAGTGTTAAAAAGAAAAAACACACACTACACCCAGAAAAAAAAAATTTATTTGAAATAAAACACACAATTTTATTTAATTCTTAGTTTACTAAAAATAATAGTTACCTGTCCACGTTCCTGCGCTGATCTCCCATGCACAGCTGTCACATCTGGAGATGGTGACAGCTGTGCATGGCTGCTGTAAGCTCACGCTGCCGGGAACACGTCCGCTCCCGGCAGCGGGAGCCACTGACTGAGGTCACCGGAGTGCATTCAGTCAGCGCAGCTCCGGAGACCTCCTTTACGGCACTGCTGTACCGTGGGAATTTCTCACTAAACAGCAGGGCCGTAAAGCAGCTAACCGGAGCAGCGCTGCCTGAACTCCGGTGAACCCGCTTATGCTGTCATTCTAGCGGCGGCAGCGGTTCAGAGCGGTCACATTCTATGTGGCTGCTCTGAACTGGAGATCTTCGTGGGACACTCGTGGACTACTACGGAGGGGTAAGGATAAGGTTGTGGTTTATTATTTTATATTTTATTACAGGAGATCGATGGCTTCAGGGAATTAGGTGTCTTGGTGAGTATAGGTGTAGTTTTTTATTTTTTACTTTATTTTAGGTGGCGATCGGCGGGGACAGGTAATGTATGAACTAATTTATTGTAGGTAACCACTGGCCACCAATGACATGTATTTAACATTTATTGGGGACACAGTAGGGCAATTTAAATAGCAGGATCAGTCTGATGGGAACTACTGCTCCCATCGAGCTGATCCTGCTGGCAGGAGTGGACGGGGGACAGACATAGGCCGATGGGAGTAGTAGTGTCACATCGGCCTATGTCTGCCTGCACGCACACACACCGCACACACCCGCACACATCGCACAGACACCCCGCACACACACCCCGCACACACACCCCGCACACATCGCACAGACACCGCGCACACCCGCACAAACATCGCGCACACACCCCGCACACACACCCCGCACACACACTAATCATGACGGGTCTGGGAGGTGAGGCTGACCTGTGCGGCCGTGGGAAAGTTCATGTGAGTTCATGCAGTCAAGCATGAACTCACATGAACCCTCTGAGGGCAACGCGGCGACTTCAAATGAACAGCTGATCGGCATCACCTGATACCTCAGCTGTTCATTTGAAATAACCGGCTGGAAAGCGCAGCACAGAACGGGAAAGCCGGCGGTGAAGTCTTTTCACTGCCGGCTTCCCCGCCCGGGTCCTTCACTCCCCGCTCCTTGGAGCTGCGCTCCCCGCCCGGTCCTAACTTACGATCGGGATGGGAGGTGGCGAGGGGAGCGGAGGATCGGGGTGGGAGGCTGCGGGGAAGCAGTATGGGGCTGTGTGATTGTTTAAAAGCCGGCGGCTTTATACCGCCCGCCGGCTTTTAAACAATCAGGAGAATTCTCCCCCGCTGGGATGGCATTCTGATGACAGGCTGGATCGCGCTGCCATCCAACTTGTCATCCTTCACAGACACTACAGAGCGCAGGCATTATGGGAACTTCCGATTCCGGTATCCGATATTGTAAAAGTATCGGAATTAAGTATCGGAATTCCGATACTGCGAATATTGGCCGATACCCGATATTACAGTATCGGAATGCTCAACACTAGTCACGAGACAAAACTGTTATTCATCCCTTCAAGTAACAACCCCTTTTAAAGCATGACCCCAGGGTTTGGACCCGGGAGCCGACTGCCGTGACATCCCACAGAAGGTAAAGGCCCGGGTACCAAGTCCCCAATATCCCCCAGGGCGAGGCATCTCTTCCTGGCGTCACGAACAGGATTTCGTGTCCTTTGCCACCGGGTACTGTGTGCCGTATTTGAACTGTGTTTGAACTGTTGTGAACATCGCCGCTATTACCGCGTCGCCGCACGGGAAGAAGAGGGGCGTAACCGCGGGAACCAGAGAGGCGTGACCATTGGTAGCGCGCGACGCCCAAGTCCCGCCTCGCGCTCTGACGATGCACCAGGAAGCGTCAGGTCCTGGAAGGAGACCGTGATCTGCGGAACTGCGGCCTACCTGATAAAAGTAAAGAAGGTAGGCTATGGTTTACTGGGGGGGCGCAACCATGGCCGACGACAAGCAAAACGCCGGAGCACCGGTTAACGCTCCCGATACTCAACTCGCGCCCGGCGCTGCTCAGGCCGGAGTGGCCACCCCACCAGCAGGGGTCTTGACTCCAGTGATACCCATGGCCCTGCCATACGTCCCCAGAGTGAAATGGCTTCCCCAGTATGATGGCAAATCAGACACCCAGTTTGGGTTCAAGAGGAAAATATGCGGTGTATTGGACATGTATTCAATGACTGGTAAACAGAGAGCCGCTGTTGTGCTGGGACAATTGGCTGGTGCCGCAGAGTGGGAAGTTGAAACCTGGCCAGCCGCAGACCAGGAATTAGTATCTATTATATTTAAGAGACTGCAAACTGTCTTTGAAAACCGCACTGAGACAGATCTTCAGATGAGGTTCTACCACTGTGCCCAGAAACCTGAGGACAGTATCCGGGACTTTGCCTGGCGATTACAAGAGGCCCTGCGGGCCCTGAAACCGGTTAGTCCAGTCAGCATACATGATGAGGACAAAATGCTGATAGAACAATTCATCCGGGGGTTAAGGTCCCAGGAGGAGAGCAGAACTGTACGGTGGTGGGCCTTAGATCATCCAGATGCCACCTTTGACGCCCTGAAGGATATGGCTATTAAGGGCCTTCAGCCCCTGGAAACATCAGATACAGCTATCCAGCGTTACCTGGGAGGGGCCACCCCAATGCCTATGGCACTCACTGCCCCTTCATTAGCGGCTGAGGCAAAAGTGCAAACAGCGTCCCCTAGCGAGCTGGACAGCCTGCGCTCTGAAGTGCGTCAGCTAAGTAAAACCCTGGCCACTGTCCTGAGCGCCCTGCAGCTACAAACGAAGCCCGAGCCGGATGGAAGGATCCTACTCGCTGACAGTCCTGAGGATGTCCCCTGGATGAGGAGAAGAGGGAGGACAACGCCATTCCGTGGGAGGACCAACGACCGACCTCGACCTCCAGGTGAACTCATTTGCTACCGTTGCCATAAGGCAGGCCACACCACACGGACCTGTCCTTTAAACGGGCAAACCCTGGGACCAAGGGCCGACACCCAGGAGTTGATCAACCAGGCCCATCGAGCTGGAACGACCGGTTTGTAGGAGGAAGGCCTTTCCTGTCCATCGTGCTGGATGGCATAGCAACACCTGCACTACTGGATACCGGGTCACAGGTAACCATCATACCTGATGTCTTCTATAAAAGGTACTAGTCCATAGATGAACTCCACCCGCCAGACCCAAACCTCTCTGTGTATGCCTCCAATGGCCTTCCTCTTAACCTAGTCGGGGTTAAGGACGTGACAGTGAATGTGGGAAGAGTGGAACTAAAGGACCAAGGACTGATTGTAATAGAGTCTAACCCTGGTGATACAAACCCATATATGATACTTGGTACAAATGTTGTTGGTAATTGTTTGAGAGAAGTGTTGTTCTTACTCCAACAGATTGCTGACACTGCCTGACCGGGGCAGAGGAAGGTGCTCTAGAAGGAAATTTGCGCCCTCCTGTACCAGAAGCAGGTAAAGCTAACAGGTGGTGAGATTGGTAATGTGCGGGTAACAGACCCGATACCCATTGTGATTCCCCCACTAAGTGAAATGCTGATTTGGTGTAGGGCAGCAATAGGTCTCAAGGGACAGAACTACCAGGCTGTAGTAGAGCCCGTTTACTCGGAGCACAGACCTACACTCTTAACTGCTAGAGGGGTAGTTGATGTGTGCAATGGGAGGGTACCTGTACGTCTCCTAAATTGTGGGGAGGAGGAAGTCAAATTGCCAAGATACGCCACTGTTGCCAGACTGTATACTGTGAATAATAATGCCATACACACAGTGGAATCCTTGACCCCACCAGATACGGTGGAGGACAATGACTCCAAAACCCAGCTGGAGGAATGGTGTCAACAGCTCCATGTTGGAACTGACGCCACTCCTGTCCATCAAAAACATGGTGTCTACAGAGTGGTTCAGGAATATGAACAAGTATTTAGTAAACACCCACGTGACTTTGGAAGGGTTAAAGGGGTACAACACCACATACCCACAGGTAACCATCCACCCATTAAGGAGCGTTACAGACCCATACCACCAGCACATTACCAAAAAGCCAAAGAAATGTTGCATGACATGAAAAAGGCAGGGGTAGTAAGGGATAGCTGTAGCCCCTGGGCAGCTCCCCTGGTCCTGGTCAGAAAGAAGGACGGAAGCATGAGAATGTGTGTAGATTATAGACAAATTAATCGAATAACACATAAAGATGCATACCCTTTGCCCCGTATAGAGGAATCCCTGGCTGCACTAAAATATACCAATTATTTCTCCACATTGGATCTCACTAGCGGGTACTGGCAAGTCTCTGTTGCTGAGGAAGACTTGCCTTTACCACCCCGATGGGATTATGCGAATTCAACTGCATGCAATTTGGACTCTGCAACGCACCCGGAATGTTCCAGAGGCTGATGGAGTGTTGCTTGGGACACCGGAACTTTGAGACAGTGCTGCTATACCTGGACGACGTTATTGTGTACTCGAGGACGTACGAAGACCATCTAAAGCACCTGGCAGAGATATTTGAGGCATTTTCCCGGTATGGGATGAAACTAAAACCTTCCAAGTGCCACCTGCTCAAGCAGAAGGTTCAGTACCTGGGATACGTAGTTGTAGCAACCCGAGGACTCGGCTGCTACAGGGGTATTGCACCTCGAACCAGAGGTGTGATATTCCACTCCCGGGTAAGGATGGAGTGTGGACCAGGGCTCAGTTAGCTGCATGCACCACACTCACCCCATTTCCGGGGGACAGATCAACGGTACTCCCACCAGATAGATGTGCAGGTACGACAGCGTCTGTCCCTGGCTGGAGTGGGGAGGGGGGAGGAATATCCCAGTGGTGTAGGAGTAGACAGGGGAGGGACTCTGGGCATAGGTAGGAGCCCATTGGGTGCTGGTCACCTGGGCTCGGGTGTCAGAAGGGAGTATATAAGGTGGGCACCATCTTAGATCAGGGGGCAGTCCAGTCCGGTTCAGTTGAGAGAGGAGCTCAGCCAGAGAGGGCTGACAGGGAGCTGTGGCTCAGTCTGGGCCCAGCTCCAGAGGCAAGCCTGGAGTGGAGGCCTGAGACAGCAGAAAGAGAAAGGAGGCAAGAAACACCAAGAAAGGCCCAGAGACGCAAGAGAGGAGGGAACCCTAAGATCCCACGGAATAACGGGTGAAGGGTTGGCAGAACAGGGTACCGGATCCCAAACTGGTGGAGGCCAATTATCCTTAGCCAGGAACCGGAGGTCGTGATCAAGTCTTGGCGCGACCCCTCACCATATCCACCAGGAAGGCATACCGGATAGGGTCAGGGAAACCGGGAAAGGTTTCGCCACCAGAAGGCCCGAGGGAGCTGGACAAAGGTGGGTCCCTGGTGGGGACGGCCAGAGAAAGGAAAGAGAGGGAAGCCCTGAACCACACTCCGGAATTGCCTGGGAGTTGACCGGGTCCCTCCCCTGGTGAACGCAGCACGGCTCGGGTGGTCACTCTTGGCCGAAGTGATCTGAACACCAACAGTGAGTAAAGCTTTGGAAACTGCATTTCAAGCCTCTGTGTTTCATCGCCGCACCTGCACCATCAGTACTGGGACACCCACACCATCACTCCCATCATCATCTCCACAATAGCTGCCCTGAGGCGATACTCCTCCCGTGGGGAGTCATCCCACTCTCAGCTGCACAAATAACATCAGCCTCAGCGGTCTGCAGTGCAGCGGTGGTCCCCACTGACCGCAATCCACGGGTGGCGTAGTCGAACAATATAACATCTTATTCTAAGTTCTGCCACTTGGTTTGACACCCTGGGCACGGACCGGGTCACCGCCACGAGGACTACTACCCCTATCAGATCCAGCTCCGGGTATTCCCCGCGTGCGCAACGCTGCCCAACATGGCCCAGGGGGCGCGTCAACTTTGGCGTAGTCGGCAGGATTCCGTGCCCGCAACCACCGGGTTCTGCGTGCCTGAAGAAAAGTTCACATGTACCGTAAGAAGAAGCCTCCCGCCAATTCCAGAGGATTCCCGCCATCGGGCGCCAGGTCGGGTCGTTTCCCGCCGGTTACCCGCCATCTGCAGCCTTTGCCCGCCATCCGCGGAGTTTCCCGCCATCAGGAGACGATTCCCGCCATCTGAGACGGTTTCCCGCCCTGGCAGAGCGGACGCCATTGTGGCGTGCCAGAGGGTGGCAAGAGACCACCTCCCATCGTGGGCATGGTCCCAGAGTGGCGCCAAGGGAGGGGACCGCCCCCATCAGCTGAGACTACAACAATGGAGATGTCCATCAGAGTGGGGGGTCTGCCCCTGAAACTGACTGTCACTAAGTTGCCCCGGGACCACTCCCAATGGGGGCGGATAGGGAACAAAACTGAGGGGCTGGGTGCGGCCTGGAGGAGTCTGGACAGACCGCACCCGGGAATGGAGGAAGCGTCCAGCAGTGCCAACACCGTGGTCCGGAGCCTGCTGCAGGCCGCACCGCCAGACAGCCTAGTGGAGATCCTGGCACAGCTCCCCAGAGATCCGGAGCGTGCACAGGCTGCGCTGGAGGACTTGGACCGGAGGATGGCCCGGGCACAGCAGGATGCGCTGGCTGAGTGGAGAAGGGAGATGGCCCGGCAGGCTGAAACCCGCCGGCAGGAGACGCCACCCGCAACATGGAGCACGTCTGCCTCTGAGGATGGTGCAGGAGGGACGAAGGCCGGAGACGATGCCGCGGAGGGAGCTGCAAGGATGGAAGCAGGTAATGGGGACGTCATTACCCCGAGCCCAGTAGCCGTAAGCCTGCCCCAGCTCCCCGTCGCAGAGCCCGAAGTCCTACTCACCGCGCCCGTTGCCGCACCGCCACTGCTCCCAGCTAGGCCTCAAGCGGCAGGAGCCGCGGTCACGTCCCCCCTTACGCCACGCCCCTCGACCCTGAGCGCGGCGAAACAGGAAGTGCCACCGGCCTGGTCGCAAGGCCTGGTGGACCAGGGTGCCGCTGTCCCTCCAGCGCCCTCTTCCCCAAAGGTGCCATTCCTAGACCCAAATAGGATGCCTCCGGCCTGGACGCAAGGCCGAGTACCCCCGGGCGCCGCGGTCCCCACCGCGCCCTCTGCCTCCACAGTGCCACCCCTGGGCGCAGATCTCTTCGCGCAGCATACTAGCCCGGACGGGCTGCCCTTCGTGTGGCCACCGGAGTACGTCAACCCCCGACTCCGGAAGGAATGGCCCCTGTGTGAGCCTCTGATTCCGGCGCCCGCCAAAATTGTTCCGCTCCCGTTAGAGGACGCCCAATTTGAATGGGATCCGACCGGTGAGAACCTCATGGGGTTCACCCAGGAGACCCGGGCGGACGCAGCCCGGCGTGAGGAGTGCTGCCGTCAACAGCTGGAGGTCTTTGGAAGAGAACGGCGAGAGAGGCGGATCCGCGAGGAACAGCTGCAGGCCCGAAGCGCGGAACAGAAGCGCAGGGCCCGACGAAACCCCCGTATGGCCCACGGTCCCCGCGCCAACGGGACCGTAATAAAGTTCCAGCTAGAGAATGGCTGGGGCTTTATCCGGGACCACCGAACTCCCGGCGACGTCTTTGTTACCCGCAGGGATGTCGAGAGCCACCTACCTGAAGGACACCGTGGACGTGATCTCTACCCGGGTGACGTGGTCACCTTCGCCCGGCATGAGTGTGCCAAAGGACCATACGCCCTTCACGTACACCGGCTAACTGAGGAGGAGTTGCAGTATGAGGAAAGCCAAGAGGACCCGGACGGGTCTGAAGACTACCCTCAGGAGGGAGCACAGAGAGGACATAGCTACTGAAGGGAAGTAGCGTGAACAAAGAATTGTATATAGTTACCCGTCGGGGTACAAGAACTGTCGTGAAATTGTTGATTGTGTGAACTGTTACCTGTGTGCCCCTAATCCCTAACCAGGCTGAGGACTGTGAGCAGCCATTCCCCTATTCCCACTGGCCGAGGACTGAGAGCGGCCATCCTGTAAATAGTTGCGCTTCCTTAAGCGCCCCTTACTGGTTTTATAAGAACTGTTTTTTACCGCGGAATTAGTGACTGTTGCACTTTACCTGGTCACAAGTTGCGCCGTGGCCAGAGATCAAGAATGTGTTTGTGAAGAACGTTTTATATGAGAATGTTTTACTTGAAAAAGTTTTATATTGAAAGTTTAAATGCTGCTAGAATAATAATGTAAAAGTTACCTGTGATGTTCTATAATGTGTTATATGCTAAAAGAGTTCCGGTAGTTTTGACCAGTAACGTTAAAGAGAAAAGGACCTCCCATCAAGGGATGATTGAAAAGTTGATATATCTTATATGTGAGTGCACTTTAAAATTTTTGTATGTCTAAATTGTCTTTGCTCTTTTCCAGCCCGAGGACGTGCTGTGATTTACCAGGGGGGAATGTAGCACCCCAAGGACTCGGCTGCTACACGGGTATTGCACCTCGAACCAGAGGTGTGATATTCCACTCCCGGGTAAGGATGGAGTGTGGACCGGGGCTCAGTTAGCTGCATGCACCACACTCACCCCATTTCCGGGGGACAGATCAACGGTACTCCCACCAGATAGATGTGCAGGTACGACAGCGTCTGTCCCTGGCTGGAGTGGGGAGGGGGGAGGAATATCCCAGTGGTGTAGGAGTAGACAGGGGAGGGACTCTGGGCATAGGTAGGAGCCCATTGGGTGCTGGTCACCTGGGCTCGGGTGTCAGAAGGGAGTATATAAGGTGGGCACCATCTTAGATCAGGGGGCAGTCCAGTCCGGTTCAGTTGAGAGAGGAGCTCAGCCAGAGAGGGCTGACAGGGAGCTGTGGCTCAGTCTGGGCCCAGCTCCAGAGGCAAGCCTGGAGTGGAGGCCTGAGACAGCAGAAAGAGAAAGGAGGCAAGAAACACCAAGAAAGGCCCAGAGACGCAAGAGAGGAGGGAACCCTAAGATCCCACGGAATAACGGGTGAAGGGTTGGCAGAACAGGGTACCGGATCCCAAACTGGTGGAGGCCAATTATCCTTAGCCAGGAACCGGAGGTCGTGGTCAAGTCTTGGCGCGACCCCTCACCATATCCACCAGGAAGGCATACCGGATAGGATCAGGGAAACCGGGAAAGGTTTCGCCACCAGAAGGCCCGAGGGAGCTGGACAAAGGTGGGTCCCTGGTGGGGACGGCCAGAGAAAGGAAAGAGAGGGAAGCCCTGAACCACACTCCGGAATTGCCTGGGAGTTGACCGGGTCCCTCCCCTGGTGAACGCAGCACGGCTCGGGTGGTCACTCTTGGCCGAAGTGATCTGAACACCAACAGTGAGTAAAGCTTTGGAAACTGCATTTCAAGCCTCTGTGTTTCATCGCCGCACCTGCACCATCAGTACTGGGACACCCACACCATCACTCCCATCATCATCTCCACAATAGCTGCCCTGAGGCGATACTCCTCCCGTGGGGAGTCATCCCACTCTCAGCTGCACAAATAACATCAGCCTCAGCGGTCTGCAGTGCAGCGGCGGTCCCCACTGACCGCAATCCACGGGTGGCGTAGTCGAACAATATAACATCTTATTCTAAGTTCTGCCACTTGGTTTGACACCCTGGGCACGGACCGGGTCACCGCCACGAGGACTACTACCCCTATCAGATCCGGCTCCGGGTATTCCCCGCGTGCGCAACGCTGCCCAACATGGCCCAGGGGGCGCGTCATAGTCAGCTCAGAGGGGGTAGCACCAGACCCGGAGAAGGTCACTGCCATCCAGAAGTGGCCTGAACCAAGGAACATCAAAGAAGTATGGCAATTCCTGGGACTGGTCGGGTACTACAGGAGGTTCATTAAGGACTACACCAAAAAGGCAGCACCTTTACAAGATCTCCTAGTAGGACAGCCCAAAAGAGGTAAAAGTCCCCCATTCCAGTGGGGCAAAGAACAGACTGAGTCCTTTGATTTAATGAAGTAAGTCCTAACCGGTGAGGAAATCCTGGCTTACCCCGACTACAGCCAACCTTTCCTGTTATACACAGATGCCAGTGTGGTGCCCAGCTGCGCTTGGTACCACAGATCCTAGAGGGGTGCATTACCGGATTTCTCCACAAGAGGCCCCCACAGCATACACACACCTCCACCTTCCACCTCAGACCACCAGAGGGAGCCCGATAGGGATATAAATAGGGAAGGTGGAGCTAGGCAGCTCAGTGATTCAGCAGTTCCTGCTCAGACACAGAAGGAGTCAGTGCAGTCCAGCCAGAGACTAGCAGTTCCTGCAGAAAGAGTTCAGTATAGTCTGTAAAGTGAGTCCAGACTAGAACTCACAGAGCTCAGGATAGAGAGCTAGGAGTGTGCCGACACTCTGAGAGCGGCGAAGAAGAGCAGCGTCCCGGCTGCAGTGTGTGTAGCCTAGTGAGGGCCCGAGCGGGGCCGAAGGCGAGTGGAAAGTGAGTAACATAGGGGGCAGAGGAGCTTAACCAGCTCACCCTGAAGCGTATACCAGACACCGGGTCCGAGTCTACGTGGATCTTCATGACCAGTAGAAAACAACTGGAACCTCTGGCGAACTACATGTCCCAGGATCACCAAAAGCTGATACGTACCAGGGTCAGGAATCACGGAGACCCCAAATAATAGGGAGAGTGATCTCCAACAGAAGGCCCTATCACCAAGTCAGCAGGTGCAGAACAGAAACCAGGTTAGGCCTAGCTCCAGGCAGGTCAGAAACTTAATATAGAGAGGCAAGAGACAGGAGGCCCTACACCCGCTCACTGGGGAGGATCCTGATACGCACATTTCACCCTACAGTGCTCCGGGACGTGCCTGAATTTCCATCAGTAAAAGGTACTGAAGTGACTTTCGTGTGTTCTCCTATTCTTGCTCTGACCCGGCTGGGTCCCCTCTGTCCGGCATCCCCCCTCCTACACTGCCCTGAGGCCCTGCTCCACCTGTGGGGAGCGATACCATCTAAGCTGCCACAACACCGGCCTCAGTGGACAGCTGCAGCGCTGGTGATCCTCACCAGACACCACAGGTGGCGTCACGAACATTTACAAACCTATTATTCCAATGTACATTGCCCTCTTTTCAGTTGTCCGCCCTGGGCCACGGCCCGGGCCAGCCACCATGATATCCCCCAAGCATCTGAGGGCCCGGCTGCTGAGTACCCCACGGCCCCGGGGGCGCGACACCAGCAATGAGGGACTGGGAGCTGTGTTGTCCCAGAAGCAAAACGGCAGAGAAAAAGTAATTGCCTATGCCAGTAGGAAGCTTCGCCCTACTGAGAGGAACCCGGAGAATTACAGTTCCTTCAAGCTGGAGTTCCTGGCCTTGGTCTGGGCTATCACTGAAAGGTTCACACATTACCTAGCCTCAACTAAATTCACAGCCTTTACCGACAATAACCCCTTGACACACCTGGAGACAGCCAGGTTGGAAGCCATGGAACAGCGTTGGGTGGGCAGATTGTCAAATTACCAGTTCACAATCAAGTACCGGGCAGGTCACGAGAACACCAATGCTGATGCCCTGTCAAGAATGTCCTGTCAAGAATGCCCCACCAGTCGGACAACGTGGATGAAGTACATGACCTAGAAGAAATTGAATTACCTGCTTTCCACAGAAATGGGATGGTCCACGAGCAACATACCTCCAGAAAACGTCATGGTAAGACGCTAAACCCTTTACCTCATCACAGCTGGAAGGGGACCCAGGACAGTGACCCGGTTGTCAGCCTCATCAAAGGACTGATAACCCAAGAAGGTTCTCACCTGGAGAAGGATGCTCCTCCACAAGCCAAACACCTGTGGAATGAGAGAAGCTGGCTGTTCATCTACAGAGAAAAGCTGTTCAGGAGGTATGTCAACCCTAGAACCCATGAAATGGTGTGGCAGATTGTAGTGCCCAGGACGGATATCCAGATGGTGCTAGGGGCCTACCATGACCAAGCACGTCATTTTGGCTGGAAGAAGATGGAAACCCTGCTGAAGGACCGGTTCTATTGGGTTGGAATGCGGAGTTCCATAGAAAGGTGGTGCCCGAATTATGGGCCCTGTAGCCTCAGAAGGAAAGACTACGGAAGTCAGAAAGCACCCTTGCAGTCCATCAAAACAACCCAACCCCTGGAGATTGTCGCTCTGGATCATGTCAAACTGTTGCCCAGCAGATCAGGCTATTCCTATGCCCTGACCATGGTGGATCACTATTCCCGATTCCTGGTGGTAGCCCCTGTCAAGGATCTGACAGCAGAAACTGCAGCAAGAACATTCCAAACCTACTTCTGCAGGCCCCATGGATACCCGGACAAGGTGCTAACAGATCAAGGCCCTGCCTTTGAAGCCGAGCTGTTTAAAGAATTCTGTCACCTGTATGGATGCAAGAAGATCCAGACTATACCATATCATCCTCAAACCAACGGTATGTGCGAGAAAATGAATAACATTGTCATTGACCTGTTAAAAACCCTACCTTTGGAAGAGAGGAACCAGTGGCCAGAAAAGCTACCTGACCTAGTGGACCTGTATAACCAGATACCTGTGAGTTCTACTATTTGTACCCCAGCGTACCTCATGAGAGCAAGACCCGGAAAATTGCCCATGGACCTGGAGCTCGGAGTGGTAGAACCTGCTGCAGATATGTCCACGGAAGACTGGGACACAAATTGGCAAGACCAGTACAGGAGAGTACAGGCCTGTGTCGAAGACAGCCTAAACAAAGTAAGAGAAAGACAAGAAGACCAGTATAACAAGCATGCACCAGCAGAACCCTTGGTACCCAGAGAAATAGTGCTAAAGTAGAAAAGAAGAGGTCACAAGCTCGATGACCAGTGGGAAAGAGAGCCCTACAGTACACCGTGTTAAATTCCGGATTTGACAACACCAAAACCTGCCTGATCAGCAAGGATGGAGGTAGGACAACCACAACAGTCTCAAGAGACCACTTGAAATTGTGCCCAGGTCTACTGAAGATACAGGAGGAAGAAGTACCTCTTATAATACCAGAAAAACGCAAGGAAGATGTAGTTCATACAGTCCTAGGAGACTTCCCCGCGGACTGGCCTCAGCTCGATGGAGCAGTTATCATACCAGCGATACACTTCTGTCAGCCACCAGAAGAACCTCCACCACAAGAAGAACCTGTGAGCACCCTGGAAGAACCTGCTCAGGAACAGGAAGAGTTCACAGTAAGAGGAGGATCATCAGTTGAAGCAGAGCCTGAGGGTCCAGTAAACAGTGCACTTGCCAGTCCCATAGAGATGTTGAGGCAGTTCTATAACTTACCCGCACGTAGACCTGATAGGTTAGCGGATAGTGCATGCACAGACACCAGTAACACCCCAGTGCTACGAAGGTCCACACGCAGCACACAAGGCCAAATCCCTGCCAGGTATAGGGAATAAGGTACAAAATGCCTACAGTGTAAATAGCTACCCGTAAGGGTATATTATTGTTTGTGTGAACTGGAATAGTTATATGTGTGCATTTAGTTACCCATAAAGGGTATAAAGACTTGCAGGCTGAGGACTGTGAGCAGCCAAAAACTGTCCATTGTAAATAGTTGCGCTTATTAAAGTGCCCTCTATTGGTTTTATATTAAGAGACCACTGAACAAAAACCCGTTTGGCGTGGCCGAAGACGTGGTCAAATACCTGGATCACTTATGCCCTGTAGCCATGCCCAGGGCCTACGTTGAGGGTTTTCGGACGGGTCCCTCATGCTACTCATCTTGCACCTTCACCAGTGAGATGGACACCTGGTTATTGGACTCACTATAACTTTGATATGTGTTATTGTTATTAGAATTGTAATTGTTGTTGTTACCTGTTTAAAAAAAATGCTTCAGTCTAGGAGTACTGAGTTGTACTAGGGGGGAATGTGGCACCCTGCTACGCACAGGTACCACAGGACCCAAAAGGGTGCATGGACGGACTTCTCCACAAGAGGCCCTTACTACACACAGACACCTCCACCCTTCCACCTCATACCACCAGAGGGAACCCTGTTAGGGATATATATACTGGAGGGTGGAGTTAGGTAGGGAGAGTGTGCTGGCACTTGAGATCAGTGAAGAGGCAGCACCTGTTGAGCTGCTGTGCTGAGGGTCTAGAGTGTGGCCGGAGGCAAGGAGAGGAGAGAGGAGTTAAGGGGGCAGAGGAGCATCTTAGGCTCACCCCAGAACACAAGCCGGACACTGGGTCCACGCCTACAGGATTCTCTATGCCCAGTAGGAACAACCGGTATACCAGGAGGATTCCAGACCCCTGGTCAACCTGAAGCTATAATCATTTACAGAACTAGGAACCACGAAGGCCCCAGCATCCAGGGATAGTGGTAGCCAGAGAAAAGTTCTACTACCAAGCAGACAGGTGAGAGAGTGAAACAGTACAGAAGCTAAGCCTAGTTCCAGTCTGGCCAGGAGCTTTAGAGAGAGGAAGAAACGGATCAGGAGGCCTACTACACGCTCACTGGGGAGAGTCCAGTAGTGCACCCTTCCTACTAAGTACCCTGGACCGTACCTGCCGTCTACACCAGTAAAGGTACTGAAGCGAATACCCTGTGTGTGTGGCGCCCAGCTGCGCTTGGTACCACAGATCCTAGAAGAGTGCATTGATGGAATCCTCCACAAGAGGCCCCCATAAACATTCACACATCTCCACCTTCCACCTCAGACCAGAAGAGGGAGCCCGTTAGGGATATAAATAGGGAAGGTGGAGCTAGGCAGTTGAGTCTAGCCAGAACAGAGTTCCTGCTCACAGCCAGAGAGGGACAGAGTTCTCAGTCTGGTTCCTGCAGAAGTCTGTCTGCAGAGGTAGGCGAAGCTAGACTCAAGCAGCTCAAGTAAGTGAGCCCAAGGTGTGCCGACGCCTGTAAGAGCGGTGAAGAGCGGCAAGCTTCCGTTAGTGTGAGTAGCCTAGTGAGGGCCCGAGCGTGGCCGAAGGCGAGTGGAAAGTGAGTAGCAGTGTGGGCAGAGGAGCTTACCCAGCTCATCCCGAAACATATACCGGACACCGGGTCCGAGCTTACCGGGATCTCTATGACCCAGTAAGGCATAACCGGAATCCCTGGAGAACTACAGGTCCCAGGATCACCAGAGAGCTGATACGTAACAGAGCCAGGAGACACATAGACCCCGTAAGCTGGGAGCATGCACTCCAAGAGAAGGCCCTACCACAACGTCAGCCGGTGCAGGACAGAGATAAAGTTAGGCCTAACTTCAGGCAGGTCAGAAACTTACTACGCAGAGGCAAGAAACAGGAGGCCCTACACCCGCTCATTGGGGAGGATCCTGATATGCACCCTTCACCCTACAGTGCTCCGGGATGTGCCTGAACTACCACCAGTAAAAGGTACTGAAGTGACTACCGTGTCCGTCCCCGTTCTTGCTCTGACACGGCTGCGTCTCACCTGTCCTGCATCTCCCTCTCTGTACGCTGCCCTGAGGCCTAGCTCCACCTGTGGGGAGCTATACCATCGAGCTGTCTTATCACCGGCCTCAGTGGACTGCCGCAGTGCTGGTGATTCTCACCAGAAACCACAGGTGGCATCACGAACTTCCATAAAATTAACAAATAATCCCCTTTTAAAAGCTGACCCCAGGGTATGGGCCTGGGAGCCGACCACCGCGACATCCCCAAGGCCAGGCAAAGGCCCGGGTACCGAGTCGTCCCCATCCCCCTGGGCGTGTCATGTGCGTGTCCGTCATTCCCCATGACCCGACTGGGCCACATCTCACCTGCATCCCTTCCATCAACCCTGCCCCGGGGGCCCGCTCCACCTGTGGGGAGCAGAAACACCTCAGCTGCCATCCCATCACCCCCGGAGGTCTGCAGCAGCACTGGTAACTATTACCAGAAACCACAGGTGGCGTCACGAGACAAACTGTTATTCATCCCTTCAAGTAACAACCCCTTTTAAAGAGTGACCCCAGGGTACGGGCCCGGGAGCCGACTGCCGTGACATCCCACAGAAGATAAAGGCCCGGGTACCGAGTCCCCCATATCCCCCTGGGCGAGGCAGCGGCGGCGCTCAACGTGAGCCCATGCGATCACTGCGCCGTACATATACTGCTCTTTGCAGGAATGCAGCTCCCCCAGAGCAGCATGTGTAGGCGCATGTCAGGAAGGGGTTAATAAATGTCAGATCCATCAAAGTATTCAATTAATTGACTGTACAGTAAATGTCAGAGAGAAAAAGCTGAAAGTCGTAAACTTGAGTCCATGTAGGGATGTGAACTGCCTCACACTGTTCTCGCCCCATGTGCAGTTCTATATGTGGTAGTGACGCGCGTCTTGTGTGATGTATGATGGTAATGTGCAGCATATAAGTGATGTGAGGTGATACGGTATAATGTGTAGTGCAGGAGCAGCATTAACTGTGAGATAGCACAAGTGCGGTTTATACAGTAAGTGGTTTAGCAGCAGTACAGTACATAGGACAATGGGTTCAGTCTGTAAGATAGTGTGAGGAGTGTGGGGGGATCTGATGGCAGCTACAATCACCCTCCAGCATGTGCAGTTGTAGCAAGACACCTGGCAAGCTTCAGAGAAGGGATTCAGCCCCCCATCAGCTAGCTAGCATGAATGCTCCTATAGGACGCCCCCCTGTGAATTTGAGCCATGTGGTTAAAATTGCTTTGTTAAGGCAGCGATGATTTCATAAGGAGTTATGGAGATACTACACGACATCTCACCACCTGATGAACTTCAACTGATTAGTAAACATTTTCCTTGGGAAAGGACTTGGTGTCCCCTGAATTGCGTGCTATGGCTCCTGAGGCCAGAAGCCTGGAGGCAGTGGAGGCCTACAAGTGAGTGTGGTGCACCCCACATCCTATACCACACTGGGACAGGGATACCTTCATCTGTATAGTGCCAGACAGAAACCGAACAGTGACTACCGCTCTGGAGCACTTTACACACCGAGGAAATCCACGTAAACTTGGAGTCCCCAGAGGATACACACTCAGACATAGAGTCCTCGGAGGAAACCCACGCAAACATGGAGTCCCCGGAGGAAACCCACGCAAACATGGAGTCCCCGGAGGAAACCCATGCAAACATGCAGTCCCCGGAGGAAACCCATGCAAACATGCAGTCCCCGGAGGAAACCCACACAAACATGGAGTCCCCGGACGAAACCCACGCAAACATGGAGTCCTCAGAGGAAACCCATGTAAACATGGAGTCCCCGGAGGAAACCCACGCAAACATGGCGTCCCCGGACGAAACCCACGCAAACATGGAGTCCTCAGAGGAAACCCATGTAAACATGGAGTCCCCGGAGGAAACCCACGCAAACATGGAGTCCTCAGAGGAAACCCATGCAAACATGGAGTCCCCGGAGGAAACCCACGCAAACATGGAGTCCTCAGAGGAAACCCATGCAAACATGGAGTCCCTGGAGGAAACCCACACAAACATGAAGTCCCCGGAGGAAATCCACACAAACATTTACCTCTATACAAGTCACTAGTGCGACCACACTTAGAATACTGTGTACAGTTCTGGTCTCCGGTGTATAAGCAAGACATAGCTGAACTAGAGCGGGTGCGGAGAAGAGCGACCAAGGTTATTAGAGGACTGGGGGGTCTGCAATACCAAGACAGGTTATTAGAGGACTGGGGGGTCTGCAATACCAAGACAGGTTATTATGACGCGCCCCCTAGGCCTGTGCTGTGCAGGGGGATACCCGGAGCCGGATCGCTGGGGTTGTAGTCTCAGTGTGGCGGTGACCCGGTCCGTGCCCAGGGCGGTCAAACCAGTGGCAGTCTTAAGTAATAACAATGTCCGACTACGCCACCCGTGGATTGCGGTCAGTGGGGACCGCCGCTGCGCTGCAGACCGCTGAGGCTGATGTAGTTTGCGCAGCCGAGTATGGGATAACTCCCCACGGGAGAAGTATTGCCTCAGGGCAGCTAATGTGGATGATGGGAGTGATGGTGTGAGCGTCCCAGTAGTAATGGTGCTGGTGCGGCGATGAAACACAGAGACGTGTGGTGCAGTTCAGGGTCTTTACTGATGGTATAAAGCAGACCCTCCTGGGAGTATTGGTCAGCAGTAGGGGCCTTGTCAGTCTGTGAGCAAGCAGGATCTCCCCTGGCCAGATGGAGTTGTAGGCCTCCCCGACTATCTGCACTCTTTCCTGGCTACCTTGCTCTATGCGGGTAGAAGTAGCCCACGTCCCTGAGTATACCGTGTGGTGCTCACCCGTATGGCCGGTGACTTGGGGCCTTCCGTTAGCCTCCGCTTCACGATGGCGGTGCTGGTCCCTTGCTTGTGACCGTGCCTTCGGGTTTCTAAGGCCAGAGGACATGGAATCCCCTGCCGGTTGGATTCTGCTGCTGAACCTGGATGTCCCCACAGCCTCGGACTCCGTGTCCGGGTTAGTGTCTTCAACCAGGGCGAACTCTGCTCAGCTCCAGCCCCTGGTATTCAGCTACTGTTCCTACAGAGCTCCTGTTGTCACTTTCCCTGTGTCTGCTGTCCTCCAGACCTGACTGCGTCTCTGTATGGGACTTCACTCACTAGGCTCTGACTGCTCTGCTTGTTCTGCAGGCTCTGTCTGACCTAATCCCGCCCCAGACCCAGTTTATAAGGGCAGATTCCTCCCTTCCCAGGTCTGGGTGGGCCGTGTTGCATGCTTAGGGCTCCTGACCAGAGAAACCTCCCACTTGCTCTCAGACATAATATCTCTCTTACTGTGGTAACCAGACCCCTGGGGTGCCACATTTACACTTGGGGTTATTTACTGCGGAAAAACGAAGGCTTAGGGGGGATCTTATTACTATGTACAAGTATATGAGGGGACAGTACAAAGACCTTTCTACTGATCTTTTTACTCTGAGGCCTGAGACGGGGACGAGGGGGCATCTTCTACGTCTGGAGGAAAGAAGGTTTAATCATAATCACAGACGCGGATTCTTTACTGTAAGAGCAGTGAGACTGGAGCTCTCTGCCACATGATGTGTAATGAGGGATTCACTACTAACATTTAAGTGTTACGGATCCGGGTGGTGGAACCTCTGTGCTGTGATACAAGGAGGAACCAGAGGGGCGTTACTAAGTGCCTACCTGGACCGACACTGGCCACACGGTGGCTTAGTCGACTCCGTGAACCAAGGAGGGACCGGGAAGGTGAACCAGGTGCCACTCTGGGACCGACCTTGTGTGAGAGCAGGTGACTCCCACGGGACTGATGGCCGAAGCCGACCGCACAGCTGATGAGCGCGACTGGTAGACAGGCAGGTGATGCGGGTAGAGAAGCTGGCGGGCACGGCAGATAGACAGGCTGGCAGGCACGTCTGATAGACAGGCTGGCGGGCACGGTTGATAGACAGGCTGACAGTCACTGGAACCTGAGAGCTGGAGTGTTAGCACACAAACAACAACTTTGCACAGGCACATCCATTATGGAGGAGGTGCCTTCAGTAGGGGCAGTCCTCCGGCCATTGGCCAGGGACTTTTAGGATGGCGCACGCGGCCCCTTTAAGAGGAAGGGAGCGTGCGTGCCCTAAGTACAAAGAACGGGGATCTGCGCGCGGAGTGCGCACCCAGGACAGACGCTGCGATGAGGACAGGGGGAGGAGCAGGGAACGCCGGAGCCGCGGTGGTGAGTAGATCGGCGTCTCTGTCGGGCAGGAGGGGCATGGATGCCTTTCTTGAAAGTATATTACAGGTAATATATACTAGATTCCTTGATAGGGCGTTGATCCAGGGAACTAGTCTGATTGTCTTATGGAGTCAGGAAGGAATTTTTTCCCCAATGTGGAGCTTAGTTTTTGCCACATGTTTTTTTTTGCCTTCCTCTGGATCAACATGTTAGGCTATGGGGTGAACTAGATGGACTTAGTCTTCCTTCAACCTTAAAAACTATGTTACTATGTTACATTGAGTTCCTGGAGGAAACCCACGCAATCATGGAGTCCCCACAGGAAACCAAAAATTCCTTGGTGGGATTTAAACCTCCAGAGACCCTAACCCCAATGACACAAATGCTGATCTGTCCATGTACCAGCTCCAAGCGGCCCCTAGTAATGTGATGTTGAGTGCCAATGGGTAGTCATGGCAGTTGGGATCTGCTTTAGGCTCCCATGACTGCCATCTTTAGTCCACCAGTGAAGCTGACTCTTTGATTGGGATTCACAGGAAAATAGCATAATATGATATGCAAATTGTCTCTTCAGAGAGGAAGAAGACTACAACTCCAGTGCCACCTACTAGAAGTAGTAATCCAAAAAGTCAATACCGATCACAGTGATTACATCAATTACAGGGACTCACAGGCAATCCATGTATGATTATTGATTGGATAACAGATGCCAAACATGCGGGGAGGGGATTCGAGCTTGAAATCGAGCACCCTCCAATTCTCGCCGAGTAACGAGCACATCCGAGCATCGTGATACCCGAGTATCACCGAGCACGTTCGTTCATCCCTAGTAAGGACACAACACCTTTAGAAGCCTGATGTGCCACACTTGCAGTCCCATGGCTGGAGGAGAGTATCGTCCAGATAACAGTTTGGCATCATCACAATGTGCTGTCTCCGCTCACGGAAAGATGAGATCCTGAGAGTATAAACAAGACTTTTTATTCACCAACGCATTTCAGCGACGGACCTTCAACTTTCTCAAAGTAAAGAAAAACAAGGTTTTACACCTAGGAAAAGGCGCCGGCGTGCCGGCGAAACATGGTGAGACCGGACAGTCTCTATCTGAGGATGGATGCTCTGTGTACTCCACATTTACTGCGCACCCTATACATTTCTTGCTTTTTAATATTTACTTCACTTATTTATTATTACTATTTTTTTAAGAAGATAGTTTTATCCCATGAAGTAAATCTCCTTTTTTTCAGATCCTGGCATTGTTGTCCTATTCTCTAAGGAGCGAACTACTTACACAAATGATTACTCCCACAGAGATGATACATGGGATTTCTTCGCTACGTCTGACAGTTTAATTACGAGGATGGAGATGATAGCTGTATCTCCTAGTTTGTCAATTAAGAATTAGGGCATTAAACAAACAGACAGGAAGAGAACATCCAGATGAGACCATTAAGTGCGGCCAATTAGCGCTGAGCACCCGGGAGCACTCCAATATTTATAGCACAAATTACCAAACTAATCTGATCCTACTTTCTTCATTAAGATGAGACTTATTAACTATTTCACTCACTTTGGGGTAATTTACTATTCCTGGGATGGACATCTTGCCGGGTTGACCTCGATATATTGGAGAGGTCCCAATAATACTGAGTGCAGCTCTCGTCTCCTTCTGGATATAAGCAGATCTTAGCTCCCGCTTTGGACTATTAATATATTTAGATAATCCATCTTTCTTTAATGCCAAGTCATTTTGAGTGTGATAATACTCTTTGATGCTGCGCTGCAATCCTTCCGTCATCTAGGATGGTCTTCCACTTCTGCCCCCTCTCCAGCTCTGCCTGTGCAGAGTGGCCACATTCTCAATAATGGCGCATATTCACTCATCTTCTCTTGCGTAGATCTATTTCCCGCATTACTTTACACCTCTTCTCTGCACCCAAAGGTTGTGCCTCCGCTCAATAAATCGGCCATATTTTACTAATCTGATTAGTGCTCTCTTCTCGTAAAGCACAAACTATTAATTCCATTAATTCCAAAGCAGTCATCAAAGCAAAAGGGGGCTACTGTGAAGAACCTAGAATATAAGACATATTTTCAGTTGTTTCACACTTTTTTGTTAAGTATATAATTCCACATGTGGTAATTCATAGTTTTGATGCCTTCAATGTGAATGTACAATTTTCATAGTCATGAAAATACAGAAAAATCTTTAAATGAGAAGGTGTGTCCAAACTTTTGGTCTGTACTGTATGTGACACATAACACGGCCAGCAGAACTCTGCCTCATGATCCTTAGTAAATCCCGCTCTTCTCTGTGTAGTCTGAATGACAGAGGCGTAACATCTAGCTCTCAAAGTCCAGCTAGAAATCTGTACCATGGGCCATTTCTAATACTGGGATCTTCTAACGTAGCTGGGGGTGATTGGCGCCAGAGTTCATGTGTAACTGTTACCTCTGCAGCCCCCATTACTGCCCCCTGATAACTAGTGACTTACATTCATATGAAAAAGTTTGGGCACCCCTATTAATCTTAAGCTTAATATTTTATAAAAATTGGTGTTTTTGCAGCAGCTATTTCAGTTTGATATATGTAATAACTGTTGGACACAGTAATGTTTCTGCCTTGAAATGAGGTTTATTGTGCTAACAGAAAATGTGCAATCTGCATTCAAACAAAATTTGACCTGTGCATAAGTATGGGCACCCTTATCATTTTCTTGTTTTAAATACTCCTACCTACTTTTTACTGACTTACTAAAGCACTTTTTTTGTTTTTGTAACCTCATGGAGCTTTGAACTTCATAGCCAGGTGTATGCAAACATGAGAAAAGCTACTTAAAGTGGCCACTTGCAAGTTGTTCTCCTGTTTGAATCTCCTCTGAAGAGTGGCATCATGAGCTCCTCAAAACAACTGTCAAATGATCTGAAAACAAAGATTATTCAACATAGTTGTTCAGGGGAAGGATACAAAAAGCTGTCTCAGAGATTAAACCTGTCAGTTTCCACTGTGAGGAACATAGTAAGGAAATGGAAGAACATAGGGACAGTTCTTGTTAAGGCCAGAAGTGTCAGGACAAGAAAAACATCAGAAAGGCAGAGAAGAAGAATGGTGAGATCAGTCAAGGACAATCCTCAGACCACCTCCAGAGAGCTGCAGCATCAACTTGCTGCAGATGGTGTCACTGTGCATCGGTCAACTATACAACGCACTTTGCACAAGGAGAAGCTGTATGGGAGAGTGATGCGAAAGAAGCCGTTTCTGCAAGTACGCACAAACAGAGTCGGCTGAGGTATGCAAAAGCACATTTGAAGAAGCCTATTTCTTTTTGGAAGAAGGTCCTGTGGACTGATGAAACCAAGATTGAGTTGTTTGGTCATACAAAAAGGCGTTATGCATGGCAGCAAAAAAACACAGCATTCCAAGAAAAACACTTGCTACCCACAGTAAAATTTGGTGGAGGTTCCATCATGCTTTGGGGCTGTGTGGTCAATGCCGGCACTGGGAATCTTGTTAAAGTTGAGGGACGCATGGATTCCACTCATTATCAGCAGATTCTTGGCAATAATGTTCAAGAATCAGTGATAAAGTTGAAGTTACGCAGTGGATGGATCTTTCAGCAAGACAATGATCCAAAACACCGCTCCAAATCTACTCAGGCATTCATGCAGAGGAACAATTACAATGTTCTGGAATGGCCATCCCAGTCCCCAGACCTGAATATCATTGAACATCTGTGGGATCATTTGAAGAAGGCTGTCCAAGCTCGGCGACCATCAAACTTAACTGAACTGGAATTGTTTTGTAAAGAGGAATGGTCAAAAATACCTTCATCCAGGATCCAGGAACTCATTAAAAGCTACAGGAAGCGACTAGAGGCTGTTATTTTTGCAAAAGGAGGATCTACTAAATATTAATGTCACTTTTGTGGTGAGGTGCCCATACTTATGCACCTGTCAAATTTTGTTTGAATGCAGATTGCACATTTTCTGTTAGTACAATAAACCTCATTTCAAGGCAGAAACATTACTGTATCCAACAGTTATTACATATATCAAACTGAAATAGCTGTTGCAAAAACACCAATTTTTATAAAACATTAAGCTTAAGATTAATAGGGGTGCCCAAACTTTTTCATATGACTGTATGTAGCTACACAAAGTTTTCTTTCCGAGTGTGGGACCTTCTTTTCTATCTCCCTCCAAGGTCATTAATAAATGTGCTCTACATGCCTAAAAATATTTGACCCCCTACTCCACCCACGATTATTAAGTTCAGGGATATGAGCTGAGTTCTAAACAGATGCATAAAATCCAGCACACGGTCCTGAAACCTCCATAGACTCCATAGACTGAAGAGCTCAGGGACTGTAAATGTGGCACTATTAAAACATGGTCCCTGTGCCCATTGGTGAAATTTCTGGTCTGCTGGATCTGCCTCACATAAACTCACAGAGCGAGGCCGCAGAGTGCTCAAATATGTAAAAATCAGGAGCAGATGTACAGAAGTAAGCTCAATGCCAAGCAGCTGCTGGAGTGGTGTAAAGCACATTGTGGAAAAAATACGAAATGTTCCAGGTTCTATCCTGTGCAAAAAGTTTATTGATAGAATAAAGATTCCATGAAGAAAAGCTATCGCAACGCGATTCAAATACAAACCTGCGTTCCTTGTCAAAGCTATACACTAAAAGGACATGCGTGATTATATATAAAAGACCCATTAATACACTTTAAGAATGACAGCACATGATTATAGCCATGGGAAAACCCAGATATACAAAACTGCACAAATCATTAATCTGCTGTGGTTGAGCAACATCATTTCCTTCCATATGATCTTCTGAAAAAAATGTTTTTTGATGGTAAAAGGTTCCTGACAAATGAATTTCTTCTCTGGTACAAAGTTGAGGCCATAAGACCGCACTTTAATCTGCTGGCGTGTTAGAGTACGCTTAGGAAGATTGAGAACATTCTGGATTTGTCGATTATCCATATGAACCTGCGGCGGTGAGTCGAAGTGCCTCGGATGGTTGGCAGGCTTGGGTCCACCACACTAGATGCGTTTTTTGTGCGTTTTTTAGTGTTGTGATAATAGGAAAAACCCTGATCAGGGTTGGTGGAGTCAAATTCTCTGCTATTACCACATGAATTGTCACGAACCGAGGAACTGAAGCTGACTCTTGGATTATAGGAGGATTCCTTGTGGGTCGGAGGGCAACTCAAAATAGTTTTGAGCACTCTTGGGGATTTCTCCCACCTCCCCCACTCGTACACCTGATTGAGAGAAAAGTCATTTGTGTTTCTTGAAAAGCACATCACAGATGTATATCGTATGTCAGAAACTAACCGTAATGTCTCCTATGCATCCGGATGTTTTATACAATGCCACAACAGAAATACCTCTTCGCTGCAGGTTATGGGTATCGAGAAAATCATCCCCCATCCAAGGGGTGGAGACATCAGAAAGCGTCTCCAAAATCGGGAAGCATTTTGGATGATGAATGTGGATACATGTCAACCTATTGGCCTGAATATGGGACGGGAGCGAACGCTCCACTATTAACAGCGCACGTTGTCTGCTCGCATGGAATTATTTGAACTGAGTGTTGTATTGATTTGTGTACTTTTGTGTATCTGGCTTTTCCCACGGCTAATATAATCATGTGATGTCATTCTTAAATTGTATATAATCATGTCCTTTTTGTGCACAGCTTTGACAAGGAACGCAGGTTTGCATTTGAATCGTGTTGCGATATCTTTTTTCCATGGAATCTTTGTTCTATCAATAAACTTTTTGCACAAGTTAGAAGCTGGAACATTTCGTATTTTTTCTTATATTGCAGGGGTCCCTTGAGTGCCGTGCTTCAGGGCGCCTAGGAGAGGGAGGGCGAGCTGGTTTCTCTCTTCTTTCTAAAGCACATTGTCACTTGGCTTTGAACCTCATATGAGACATCTTGGATAAGTTTCAAACTAGTTGTGAGCCACATTTTCTCGCTACCTCCAGTGTTGTACCCCATAAACAAATACCTATTAGTACAAGTTCCCACAGCCATCCTCCAAACTCTTCCAGAGAAGTGGAGGGAATTCTCATCACAAATGGGGCCAACTCCTTATTATTGACCAGGGTTTTTGGATAGAAATAACAGTCGGGAGGACAATACTTTTCAGCATCATATGGACCCAATACTTTCCTTTTAGTGCCCGTTTGGTCATTGTGACCCAGTGTGATAGGTTTCATTGATAAGGATCTGACTCGCCCCCTGGGCCGTGGGGCACTCGGAACCGGGCGATAGGGAGACGATGGGGGTAGTAGTGGCGACCCGGTCCCGTGGCTCAGGGTGGTCAGACCAGTGGCAGTCTTTTAGATGTTTTAGATAATGTCCGACTATGCCACCCGTGGATTACGGTTATTAGGAACCGCCGCTGTAGGGCAGACCGCTGGGGCCGATGATGAATGCAGCTGGGATGGTGTGACTCCCCACGGGAAGAGTGCGGCCCCAGGGCAGTGTAGTGGATGGTGAGAGTGATGGTGGTGAGAGTCCCCGTGCCGTTAGTGCTGGAGGAGCGAAAGAGCACACAGACAACGTACTGCAGTCCACTGTCTTTTACTCACAGTTCAGGTGCTCCGGGTCACTTCTGCGCAAGTAGTGACCACCCAAGCCGTGCAGTGTCCACCAGGTGAGGGGCTCGGTCAACTCCCAGGCAGTTCTGAAGTATGGCTCAGGACCCCCTTTAATCCTTCCTCTGGCTTGCCTCACCAGTGACCCACTTTTGTCCAGCTGCCACAGTCCTGTGCGGTTAAACGTGGGCCCCGTCCTCCGCTGTCCTATATGGTGCCTTCCTAGCAGGTTTGATGAGGTGTCGCACCAATAAATGATCACGACGACCGGTCTTTGGCTGAGGGTAGTTTCTCCTCCACCAACTTGGGATCCGGTACCCTTAATCTGCCTGACCCTGCACCCTGGATTCTCGTGGGTTCTTAGGGTCCCTTCCACCTTCTTGTTCCTGAGCCCTTCTGTTTCTCTCTCTTCTTCTCCTTTTCTGTTCCTTCCTGTTCCTTTCTCTTGGAGCTGGGATGAGACGCAATCTCAGCTCCCCTTCACCTCCTCCTCGGCCTCTCACTAGGCCCTCCTGGAGTAGAGCTCCTACAGAGCCTCTACTCCCTGTCTTCTCCTCTCTGGACAGACCCTAGATCTAAGATGGTGCCCACCTTTTATACCTCCCTCTGACCATGAGCCCAGGTGACCAGCAACCAATGGGCTCCTACCTACGCTCAGGAACCAACCCCTATCTGCCCCTACAGCACTGGGTGTTCCACCCCCCTCCCCACTCTAGACAGGGACATAGTCGGTCGTGCCTGCACTTCTGTCTAGTGGGAGCACCGTTGAGCTGTCTCTCGGAAATGGGGTGTGTGTGCTGCATGCAGCTAACTGAGCCCTGGTCCATACTCCATCCTTACCCGGGAGTGGAATATCACACCACTGGTCTGAGGTGCAATACCCCTGTAGCGGCCGAGCCCTCGGGGCGCTACAGATCCAGCACACTTGTCATGTCATTGTCATCACACACAGATGCCATCTAACCATACTGAGAGGAAACTCTTTCCAGAAGATCTGTAATCAAATTAAACAAATTATTCAACCAAGAAGAGATATCTGTCAATCCGGAGCGATGATGCCGCATGGTCCTTCCAGCATCTCGCCAAGCTTTATGTTCAAGGTCGTCATTTCAGTCCAAGCAATAACAGTTACCTGTTTGTGTCTCTGCAATCAGCGACTTATTATCTTGCGTATTATGGATGCTCATTGGATACAAAGTAACGACGTCTGATCCTTTTTGTGGTGGAGGGTTTCATTATCCAAGCAGAAAGTGAGAAGTCACCACACCGGGGATGAGAAGGAGAACAGGTCCACTGCTCTATAAGTAGGTGCCTAGCGGCTACGGACACAACACATTTGTTCGCTTCAGTCCAATATTTCAATGTTTCAGGCATTTACGCAATCAGGAGATTTTGTTTCCATATTTCCTTAGGATAGAAATGTTTAACTTATCATAAAACTAGAACTGACAATTAGCTAAAAAGTGTCAAATGTGTTATTTATTTTTGAGTACTATAATGTATAGTATATTTAAGAAGTTGTCCACTACTTTATATGAGCCCCCCAATGTATCCCCCCCAGGCCCAGAAGTGTTTTTGTAAATACCTTGCCGTGCCTTTTCTGCCTCTGTGCGGCACTATCGGTGGCTTCTCAGAGGCATCACGTGACCCCCCGCTGATGTCACGTCAAGTGAGGCGTGACATCTGTGATGCGGTCCCCGCAGTGGATGCTGGGCTGTGGACGGGGTTACCCCGCGCGTCACACCCAGCATCCACCGCGCGCTTTTCCAGTGAATGAGGAGAGGGACAGCATGCGGTGGATGCTGGTTGTGACACACGGGGTAACCCTGCCCACAGCCTGGCATCCACCGGGGAGCACCGAAGAGAGAGACCCCCGGCTGCATCCAGAACCATGACGTGACATCAACGGATGTCAGAGCCGGCTGCAGCCGGGGGTCACGTGATGCCTGTGAGCGGCCAGTGATAGCGCCACTCACGGGCAGAAAAGCACCACAAGGTATTTAGAGAAACACTTATGGGCCCCTGGGGAATACATTGGGGGATCATATAAAGTAGTGGACAACCCCTTTATCTAATATACACTGTGTTCCAAATTATTATGCAAATAATATTTTCTCAGATTTTCCCAAATTACCTATATGAATTGCAGTCATTGTATTTTTCCAGTCAAATAACTATTCGAGTACAATTGAAAGGTTTTTGTATAAACTGCCGATGATAACAGGATATTTAAAAAAATAAAAAACTCAAACTGCACTCAAAATGCATGTTCCAAATTATTATGCACAGCAGAGTTTTCAACCTTTTCATTTTAATAAAGAACAAAAAAATGGTCATTTTTGAAATTATAAGCATTAGCAGGTTGTTAGAAACTGAAATCAAACAGTTTTCAACTCAAAACTTTATTCTAGGTGATGTTACATTTTCACATAGGACCCCTTGTTGGAAAGGAGCTTCTGAACTCTCTCGTCCATTGAATTTGTCAGGTTTTGGATGGTTTCTGCTTCAATTGTTTTGCATGAGGACAGAATACCCTCCCAGAGCTGTTGCTTAGATGTGAACTGCCTCCCGCCATCATAGACACTCCTTTTGATGATGCTCCAGAGGTTCTCAATGGGGTTGAGGTCAGGGGAGCATGGGTGCCACACCATAAGTTTGTCCCCTTTTATGCCCATAGCAGCCAGAGATGTAGATGTGTTATGTGCAGCATGAGACGGGGCATTATCATGCATGAAAATGATCTTGCTGCGGAATACACGGTTCTTCTTCTTGAACCATGGAAGGAAATGCTGTTTGAGAAACTCAACATACATTATGTAGTTCATCTTTACCCCTTCAGGGATCCTAAAAGGGCCGACAATCTCTCTCCCCATGATTCCAGCCCAAAACATTACTCCACCTCCTCCTTGTTAGCGCCGTAGCCGTGTTTGCATGGGGTGTCCATCAACCAGCCATCCTCCACTCCATCCATCTGGACCATCGAGATCATTTCATGCATGATAATGCCCCGTCTCATGCTGCACATAACACATCTGCATCTCTGGCTGCTATGGGCATAAAAGGGGACAAACTTATGGTGTGGCACCCATGATCTCCTGACCTCAACCCCATTGAGAACCTCTGGAGCATCATCAAAAGGAGTGTCTATGATGGCGGGAGGCAGTTCACATCTAAGCAACCGCTCTGGGAGGGTATTCTGTCCTCATGCAAAACAATTGAAGCAGAAACCATCCAAAACCTGACAAATTCAATGGACGAGAGAGTTTAGAAGCTCCTTTCGAACAAGCGGTCCTATGTGCAAATGTAACATCACCTAGAATAAAGTTTTGAGTTGAAAACTGTTTGATTTCAGTTTGTAATAACCTGCTAATGCTTATAATTTCAAAAATGACCATTTTTTTGTTCTTTATTAAAATGAAAAGGTTGAAAACTCTGCTGTGCATAATAATTTGGAACATGCATTTTGAGTGCAGTTTGAGTTTTTTATTTTTTTAAAAATATACTGTTATCATAGGCAGTTTGCACAAAAACCTTTCAATTGTACTCTAATAGTTATTTGACTGGAAAATAACAATGACTGCAATTCATATAGTTAATTTGGGAAAATCTGAGAAAATATTATTTGCATAATAATTTGGAACACAGTGTAATTACGAGTTCACCATCAAGTACCGGGCTGGGCACAAGAATGCAACCGCAGATGCGCTGTCCAGAATGCCTAACTTGCCAGATGGGGGAGAAGACCCAGAGGAGCTGAAAGAGATAGAAATCACCACATTCCACCGCCATGGGATAAAGCTGTGCTCCCATTGTGTGAAGAACAGGTGCTCTACCAACAGAGAAGCCACGTTCAATCCATTGCCTCACCATGGATGGGCAGAAACGCAAGACAGTGACCCGGCTGTTTGCCTAGTCAAAGAGTTGCTGACACAAGCTGACTCATACCCTGATTCAGATGCTTCAGAAGAGACCAAACAGCTGTGGAAAGAAAAGAGCAAGCTGTTCATCTATGAAGGGAAGCTGTGTAGAAGAACTGTCAACTCCCGGACACATGAGCTGGTCTGGCAGGTGGTAGTCCCGAGGCGAGATGCGTCTATGGTCCTGGAAGCGTACCACGATGGAGCGGGACATTTTGGATGGAAGAAGCTGGAAGTCCTGCTACGTGAACTGTTCTATTGGGTTGGCATGAGGAAAGCAGTCGAGAGGTGGTGTCGAGAATGCGGACCATGCAACCTGAGAAGAAAAGACCGTGACAGCCAGAGGGCTCCTCTGCAGCCCATCATCATTAAGCAGCCACTCAAACTGATAGCCCTGGACCATGTGAAGCTATCCCCAAGCAGGTCAGGCTATGTCTACGCTCTCATCATCATAGACCACTACTCCCAAATGACTCAGACAGCAGCCAGAGCTTTCCAACAGCACTTCTGCCGCCTGCATGGTTACCCAGATCATGTGGTAACTGACCAAGGTCCGGCCTTCGAAGCAGAAGTATTCCAGGAGTTCTGCAACCTGTACTGCTGCAAGAAGATCAGGACAATGCCTTATCACCCCCAGACCAACGAGATGTGTGAAAAGATGAATCAGGTGGTGATAGACCTACTGAAGACATTGCCCCTGGAGGAACGCAGCCTGTGGCCAGAAAAGTTGCCGGACCTGGTGGATCTCTCCAACCACATCCCAGTGAATTCCACCAAGTGCACACCTGCTTACCTGATGAGAGCAAGACCTGGTAAGCTGCCCATCGATCTGGATATGGGAGTTCTGACACCAGAGGATGCCTCACCGGATGCGGATTGGGACACTGAGCGGCAACAGCAATACCGTAAGGTACAGGAAAGTGTTGAAAGAAGTCTGGCCCAAGCAAGAGAAAGGCAAGAGAAGACTTACAATCAACATGTACCTGCTGCCCGCTTGTCACCAGGAGAGCAAGTCCTAAAGAGGAAAAGGCGGCTCCATAAATTGGATGACCAGTGGGAAAAAGAGCCGTACACTATTCTACCATCAAGTCATGATAACACCAAGGTGTACCTCATAAGTAAGGATGGAGGAGAAACGACAGCAACAGTTTCCAGAGACCATCTGAAGAAATGTCCCGAGCTGCTACAGCAAACTGATGAAGGCCAAGATATCCCTCAACCCGCAGAGGAAGTGGAAGAAATGGTCAGCACAGTATTCGGAGAATTTCCCCGGTCATGGACGCAAGTGAATAATGCCATTGTTGTGCCAGTCCTTACATTTCTCCAACCAGACCCTCAGGGAGCTGTAGAAGTCCCAGTAGAGTTGGAAGAACCATTGGCCCCGGAGACAGAAGATTCCTCATCAGCAGACCAGGAGAATCTACCCTCTGCTAGTAGCGAGCCTGTCGTACCCACGGTAAGCCAAAGGATCCGAAGGAAGCTGCCCAACCTGCCAGAGACACCTCCAAACACCTATAGTGAGGAGAACATTGAGCCCACCACACAAGGGGTAAATACAGGGGACCAAGGTAGAACACAGACAGACAGTGTGTTACGTAGATCTACCAGAGCTACAAAAGGTCAGCCCCCTGCTCGTTGGAGAATTTAAAACGTAAAGTTTAAAGTATAGAAAAATTTTGAAATGTTTTATATGTGTGTACTAATTATGTTTTTCCAGTTACCCGACAGGGTTCAAAGACTTTCAGGTTATGGACAGTGAGTAACCAAAAACTTACCCTGTAAATAGTTGCACCTGTAAAGTGCCCCTTTTGTGCCAGACCACAGAACAAAAACCCGTGGAGGTGGCAGAAGACGTGGTCCAACATCCGGATCATCAATGCCCTGTAGCCACCCCAGGTCTTCCGTGGAGGGTTTGGGACGGGTCCCTCAAGAAGTGCACCTTGTTGGGTGAAATGGACACCTGGGTTCGGATGATACCGTGACCTAAAAAGACAGGAATGCCTGTAAATATGTTCATGTACCTTGTTATTGCTATTGTTATTGTTACCTGTTATTTTTGCCAAATTTGCTCAGTCCCGGAGTACTGAAATTTACTAGGGGGGAATGTGGCACCCCAGAGGGTCTGGTTGCCACAGTGGTAGTAATACCATCTCTGGGAGCAAAACAGGAGTTTCCTGGTCAAAAACACATGACATGCAACACCTCCTGCCCCAGACCAGAAAGGGGAGGATCCTACCCTATATAACTGGATTTGGAGGCGGGGTTAGTGAGTCTAGTCTAAGTCAGTGTCAGGAGTCAAGTAGGACACGAAGGAGCAAGGAGCTAGGGATTCCCAATAACCGCATTCCACAGGTGGCGTAGTCGGACTATACATAAACTGCCCTGGTTTGACCGCCCTGGGTAACGGACCGGGTCGCCGCCACGGTGACTACAACCCCCAGCATCTACCACGCCTGGCTCCGGGTATCCCCACGGCCCAGGGGGCGCTTCAGATGGATAGATAAGTGCTTTGTTTTTGTACCTTACTGTTCATGTAATTTATTAATAAATGATTCAATTTCAGAAAAAAATTGTGTGGGATCCCCCTAAATTTTATTAACCAGCAGAAAGAAAGGGGCTGATGTTTATAGCCTGGGATGAGGGTAATACCCATGGCGTTTCACATGCTATTAATATCAGCTCACAGCTGCATATTTATCCTTTACTGTTTTTTAAAATGGAGGACCCCCTAAAAAATGTATACAGGGCCCCGCTATAATTAATAATCAGCAAAGACTAGGCAGACAACTGAGGGCTGATATTAATAGCCTAGGAAGGGGCCATGGATCCTGGCCCCCTCTGAGTCAAAAACTTCAGCTCTTAGCTGCCCCAGAAATGGCACATCCATAAGATGCGCCCATTCTGGTGCTTAGCCTCTGCTCTTCCTACATGCTGTGGTTCGGTGGCAAGTGGGGTAATAGGGTTGGGGTTCATGTCAGCCTTGTATTGGCAGCTGATATGAAGCCCAGGTTAGTAATGGAAGGTGTTTATGTGATGCCCCCATTATTAACCCCATAGTAAAATTTGTGAAATAAAGACACAGGCAGAAAAAAAAGCCTTTATTTGAAATACAAAACAAACACAGTTATACTCACCTAACACCTATTCCATTTAAGTATATTGTAAAAAAAAAAAAAAAAAAAACAATAAAATACTCACCTAACGTCCAATCCATTTGAAGCCATTGTCGCCTGTAAAAAATCAAAAACAATCATATCACTCACCTGTCCGACATGATAAAATAATCCAGATTGTCCCATGAAGATCTGGGTCAGTTGTAGAGCAGTCACATCAGCAATCACTGATAGTCAGTAACAGGAAGGGGAAAAGGGAGGGGGGGGATGGTGAATAAAAATGTACTTTTATTGATTATATAAAATCTCTATAAATATAAACTGAACCATACATCCTGTGGGGATGTATATAGGGTTCCTGCTATATATATATATATATATATATATATATATATATATATATATATATATATAAATTGAATAGCTGTAACCCTGTAGATCCTGGAATATGTGGGACAGCAGTAAAATTATATGGTTCCACAACCAATGTCCCTTTAATACACTAACATAGGTGGGAACTATGTATAGTAACAGCACCCGCTGCAATCCTCATATACAGGTCAGAAATTCCCTGTGGATTGCTATAATTCATCAGTTAGCCTGTAGGGTCACTGTTGATTGTGTCAGTGTTATGAGATGAGAGCTGACACACCGCTAATGGGGATCGCACCAGTATTTTATGCGGTCACATATGTCGGTCATGCGGGGACAGGAGTCTCAGTCACCGCAGGAGCCACACAGGGCAGAGTGTGGTGCCTTGCAGTTAATTGAATGGACCACCTGTCCGTACAGTTACACCTGACAAGGAGCAAGAGAATGCCAAGAGTGTGCAAAGCAGTCATCAAAGCAAAAGGTGGCTCCTTTGAAGAACCTAGAATATAAGACATATTTTCAGTTGTTTCACACTTTTTTGTTAAGTATATAATTTCACGTGTGTTAATTCATAGTTTTGATGCCTTCACTGTGAATGTACAATTTTCATAGTCATGAAAATACAGAAAAATCTTTAAATGAGAAGGTGTGTCCAAACTTTTGGTCTGTACTGTAGGTGTCCAGCCTGCGTCTCCACTGGCTGACGCCCACCAGCTCCAGTCTTCTTCTCTGCGGAAGAAGTTTGTAAGAGTCTTCTGATGTGATGTATGGATATAGTCACACAGGCGTGCCGGTGCGGCTGCTGTCACGAGAAGAGTGCCGGCACGGCTCGGCACTGACTGGCAGCTCGCTCTGCACTGATGCACTCCTTTTTTCTCCTGTTTCTTGTGTTTAGCTTTTTATATGGTGTTTGGTTTTTTTCTAATGTCTGGGTGTGGTAGCTGCAGTCTACTGCCTCTAACAAAGCTAAAAGAATTTGAGTATACGAGTGTCGGTTCCTGCCACTCACACAGTGTAAGCTCTCTGTTCCCTAATCTGGTTTGTTATTTTCTCTCTATGCCCTTGGCTTACTCAGAAGTGTTCTGAAAGATGCTGCTTTTTCTTTTTTGCCGATTCACTCTCTTCAGACCTGAAGTTCAGCATGTTTGCTCACCTCAATAAGAACTTAATGTTCAGCATTAAGGCTATGTTCACACTAGGTGTTTTTTCAGCTTTTTTCTGCAGCAAAACCTCATCTCTTGGCAGGAAAGAAGCTGTGTCAAAAACACAGGTTTTGGTTTGTTTATTGGTGCATTTTTGGTGTATTAGTGCAGCGTTTTTCAGGATCCCAAAGTTCAGCTTTGCTTCCACCACAGAAACATGAACACAGGTCACCAATGCAAGACATATGTGAAATCATATTAACTAGAATTACAAATGTAACAGAGGGAGGAGGTGAATTGTTCAGGAATAGTTTTTCTAAGACACTGGCAGTGCATTGAATTTGTAGGACACTATTTATTTTCACACTATGGTCTGCCATTGAGTTGCTCAGCGATTGTTCAATTTCAAACCTCCATGAGCCACAGACATTGTTCAATCTCACACCTAGCTCAGCCAATGTTTGCACTTACATATAACTAATTTAATTAAACTGCACTAATCCAAACTGCCATCTCAGGTGAGCAAGACAAGATGGTAAAATCACAAAAATAAATGATTTTACATACTGCTGTACTTTTTTTTTCACTAAAAGCGCAGCAAAGCCTAATAGCTATGTTCACACTAGGCATTTTTTGAGTGTTTTTTCACTACCTATTACTTTCAATGAGTGAAAAACGCTGAAAAAATGCAAAGAAAACACTGAAAGAAGTGACATGCTCTACTCTGCAAAAAAACACGCAAAGCACAAAATACTGATGACACAAAAACCAATGTGTGCACAAGATTTCTGAAATCTCATAGACTTTGCTGGTACTGTAAAACGCAGCTGAAAATTTACATAGAAAAAGCAAAAAAAAAATAAAAAATGCTGAAAAAATGCCTAGTGTGAACATGGCCTAAAAGTGTTGCTCAGCCATAGAAGATCAATGTGTAATATTTGTAGCTGTGATCTGGGTCCTCTTTTCCATGATGCTTTATTCTTTTATTCCTTAGTGGAAGACTCGGAAATACAGTATTACTTATGACACAATATATATTCCATGCACTCCTTGGGTTACTCATTTCTTTGATATGGGTTCACCTGTAAAATCGCCACCCCTGGAACTGACTCTTAATCTTAACTACTATGTGCTTATTAAGAAAATGGTGCATACTAATGCCCACAGATACATTTATAGAGAACTCATGTTAAACTATGATCTTTCGTTCTACGTATTATACAACATTTTTTTTAATTAAGATTCTATATATAGAGATTCCTAAATGCTCACCTTGACTTCTGGAGACCATGGGACATTGTGTTCTCCCAGAATGTCTTCTGTTTGAGACTTTTGCCTCCATAATTTCATGCTTGTTCTCATCTGTCTTTTTCATGGTCGTGTTTTTCCACTTTTATGTCCTCGATTGGTGGTGATACAGCATTAGTCCGATGACATATGATTTCACTGTAAGAGTTGCCTTGAATCCTTCACATCCACAGTCCCTAAAGTCTTCATCAGTATTGAAGGCATCAATATGCAACATTACATGTTCTGCTCCTCAATGGCCATCCTTTCCATCAATAATGACCCCAGGGACTTCCTCACCCTGGGAAATGCTGATCTTTATGTCTTTACACTAATACACTTGCCTTTATTTAATCAGAAAAGTTACAGTATGGACTCATACTGGAATCATTGCTGAATCTTGAACGGCGCAATTCAAGTGTTCCCAAAACTCAAAAATGACAAGTCAAGGAGAACATTGAACACGGATGGACGAAGAAGCAGCACCATAAATAAGTTAATTGCTTCCTGAGAGAGCAATTAGACAATAAGGTTTGAGAAGTATACGAGCAATGAAATAATGCAGAGGGTTAATGAGGTAAGAGGTTAGTGGTTAAAACCGAATAATTTGCTGTTGTGAACGCCAAATGAATCATTAGCTCCCTGTGAATGGGAGTTTGAAGTTCCTGCCGGCGTTTGATGTGGCGGCACCGGGCAGGGTTGCGCTCCCTCTTGCCTTCTTGCTGTCTAAATGAAGAGCAGGAAACATTGTTGTGATACAGACATTAGCGCCATGATTAGTGGAATGCACAATAATTACTTGCTACATTGTATCTGTTTAATACGCTGTCACTGGATACGCCTCCTTAAATTCCTGGCGGATCTCTCATAATTTTAGGTTGTGCATCAAAAAAAAATGTGTAAAGATGGAGATTCATCAAAAACTACAGGGTTAATGAAGTGAGATGCTCTTCAGATAATTAGTGCATGGGCTCTGATTATATCGTGTCCAGATATCTGGAGTTTTGAAACTCAATATGCATGAGAACAGGAAGGAGAATATACTACCGCCATTGTATACTGTACGGTCATTACGAGGTCGTCTCATCCTCACAGGACGCAGAACACTGAGGGTACATGTAAAGAATGGGGGATTCCTTCCAAAAGGAAAAAAGATGAGCCCCTAATTACATGGCATGGTAGACAATCAGATCTCAAGTCCATACACATGTTTTTTCACCCATTTCGGTTGAGATGTGCCATTATCCAATTTAAAATTAGGAAAAGCTGCTGCATTGACTCTTGTATTGGTAATTTTATAGATTCAGTGAATGTGATTTTCCAACTATTAACTTGGGGAAAGTCTAATGATGGACGACCCCATTTATCATTTGAATAGGGGAATATGGTCATGGAAGTGTGGAGTAGGACTAAACTATTTCCTATATACTTGTATGGAGGAGAAAGCCCTAAAAATATCCTGATTGCTCATCATAGGCTCAAGAAGAGGAAAGTGGTGGAAGATGGAAATCCCCTGGTGAAGTCGTTACTGATCTGCAAATGATGGAAACATGGAAACAACTTCTGGATTCTACAGTCTGTAGTTTGAGCCTCGTGCAGAAATCTCGCCACTTCCAGCCTCGGTTGCTGTCATTGAGGTTGGAGGGGCACATTGACTATGACTAAGGGCACATTGTGGTGCCAGAAACGCGTAAGGAACTTCCATTTTAACTTGGTTTTAATGATACACTAATAAAGAACTAAGTTTTACCTGGATAGTGATGCTGGAATACGTTCCTCCTCCCTCCTTCCTTGTTGCATATGGCTGCAGTCACCAGCAGGACTAGCTCCCTCCAGGGAATCTCCGACCGAAGCTGATGATTACAGCGGCACGGTGAGCTATATATCTCTTTTGCCTTGTCACCGAGGTTATTAATGGTCGTCTGAGGAAGGTTCTGCCGCTGAATTCACTTGGGCAAATCATAAGGATCTTCTGCTGGTAGCTCTTGTGTAGTCACCAACCAATGATGTCCTCGATGTGATCGATGGAGACAAGTCCGGAGAAGCTGCCAGCAGCTCCTGTGTAATCACCAAACAATTATGTCCTCGATGTGCTCGATGGAGACAAGTCTGGAGATGCTGTAGGCATGGGAGCAAGTTAAGGTCAAGCAGGCGACTCACAGTAATACAAGGATCATGGGGCCAGTTGTCGTTATAGTGAAAAATGGCTCCTGGGACACTGGAGAAATAGCTGCGCCACTGGTTCCACCACCAAATTAATGTACTTGAAATGAAGACTAGAGAGGTCCGGCTGCTGGACATTATGTCCCCTCACACCTCAAGAGTAAGACTGGTGTGATGTTCCCTCATAGAATCATAGAATCATAGAATGGTAGAGTTGGAAGGGACCTCCTGGATCATCTGGTCCAACCCCCTGCTCAAAGCAGGATTCACTAAATCATCTCAGACAGATGTCTGTCCAGCCTCTGTTTGAAGACGTCCATTGAAGGGGAACTTACCACCTCTCGTGGCAGCCTGTTCCACTCATTAATCACCCCGTCAAAAAGTTTTTTCTAATATCTAATCTGTGTCTCCTCCCATTTAGTTTCATCCCATTGCTTCTAGTCTTTCCTTGTGCAAATGAGAATAAAGATGATCCTTCTACAATGTGACAGCCCTTGACATATTTGTAGACAGCTATTAAGTCTCCTCTCAGTCTTCTTTTTTGCAAGATAACATTCCCAAATCCTGCAACCGTTCCTCATAGGACATAGTTTGCAGACCAGTCACCATTCTGGTCGCTCTTCTCTGAACTTGCTCCAGTTTGTCTATGTCTTTTTTAAAATGTGGTGCCCAAAACTGTACACAGTATTCCAGATGAGGTCTGACCAAAGAGTAGTAAAGACCGATAATGACTTCACGTGATCTAGACTGTATGCTTCTGTTAATACATCCCAGAATTGTATTTGCCTTTTTTGCTGCTGCATCACACTGTTGACTCATGTTCAGTCTATGATCTATTAGTATACCTAAGTCTTTTTCACATGTACTGTTGCTTAGCTCTATTCCTCCCATTCTGTATATGCTTTTTTCATTTTTATTGCCCAGATGTAGTACTTTGCATTTCTCCCTGTTAAAAATCATTCTGTTGTTTGCTGCCCACTGCTCCAGTTTATTTAGGTCTTTTTGAATCCTCTCTCTCTCTTCTCTAGTATTAGCTATCCTTCCTAGCTTTCTGTCATCAGCAAATTTAATCAGTTTACCCTCAATTCCTTCATCTAAATCATTGATAAAGATGTTGAACAATACAGGTCCCAGGACGGAGCCCTGTGGTACCCCACTTGAGACATTCATCCAGCTGGATGTGAAGCCATTTACAACCACCCTTTGAGTCCGATCACTAAGCCAGTTATGAATCCACCTAACAGTTGCCTGGTCCATTGCATACTTGGTCATTTTTTCAATAAGGATGGTGTGAGATACTTTGTCAAATGCTTTGCTGAAGTCAAGATATACTATATCTACAGCATTTCCCTGATCCACCCAGTCAGTGATTCTGTCATAGAAGGAAATTAAGTTAGTCTGACATGACTTGTTAGTTACAAACCCATGCTGACTCTGGTTAATCACTTCATTCTTATCCAGGTACTTACATACATGTTGTTTAATAATTTGTTCAAAGATCTTTCCTGGTATAGAAGTCAGACTCACCGGCCGATAGTTCCCTGGGTCCACCTTCTTCCCCTTTTTGAAGATAGGAACAGCATTTGCTCTTCTCCAGTCTTCTGGGACTTCTCCTGTTCTCCAAGAATTTTCAAAGATTATGGAGAGTGGTTCTAAAATTTCTTCTACGATCTCCTTCAGTACTCTGGGGTGTAATTCATCTGGACCTGGAGACTTGAACTGATTTATGTTAGCTAAATATTCCCTCACAATCTTTCTGTTTACAGATAACTTGGATTCTTCTATTCCTTTGAAAGGACAGTGAAGATCAGTTGATGTTACATTTTCTTTCTGAGAGAAAACAGATGCAAAATAGGAATTAAAAAGTTCAGCCTTCTCAACATCCTCTCTTACCATTTCTCCATTTTCATCCAGTAAAAATCCTATAGCATCTTTGACTTTTCTTTTACTTTTGACATACCCCCAAAATTCTTTTTTATTGCTTTTGACATCTCTTGCAAGCCTTAATTCATTGTCAGCTTTAGCTAACCTGATACGTGCCCTACAGGATCTGCAGACTGCATTATAATCTTCTTTAGATATGCCTCCCTCTTTCCATTTAATAAACATTTCTTTCTTTCTTTTTAGCATGTGTTTAAGTTCTGTGTTCATCCATCCTGGTTTCCTTAAATGCTTCCCATTCTTCCTACTTTTCGGGATTGTTAACGATTGTGCTTTGAGAATCTCATTTTTAAAAATTTCCCATCCTTCCTGGACATTTTTGTCCTTAAGGACATCCAGCCATTGGATCCCTCCTATTCTCTTTCTGAGTCTCTTAAAATCTGCCTTTCTAAAATCTAACCTTGAAGTTTGAGTCTTCACATGTCTTCCTCCTCTAGTTATCCAAAATTCTATAATAGCATGATCGCTGCCTCCTAGGGTCCCAGCCACCTTTACCTCCTCAACCATTTCCTCCCTGTTTATAAGGATTAGATCTAAAGTAGCAGATCCCCTTGTTTTCTCCCCTACCTTTTGGAAGATAAAGTAGTCAGCAAGAGAGGATAAGAATTTGCTTGACCTGTTAGTTTTACTTGAGAGAGATTCCCAACAAATGTCTGGATAGTTGAAATCTCCCATGACCACTACGTCATATTTTTTTGAGAACTTGGTCATTTGATACATAAAGAGTTCATCCATATCTTCAGCTTGCCCAGGTGGCCTGTAGTAAATGCCTACAATGGTGTCCTTTCCGTTGTTCTCTCCTTGTATTCATACCCAAACAGTTTCCACAGAACTCCCAGTCTCTGAAGCTTCAATCTCTGTGCAGATATACGCTTTTCTAACATACAATGCAACACCTCCTCCTCGTTTATCAAGTCTGTTTCTTGCAAATAAGTTGTATCCTTTTAGCCTTTTATTCCAATCATGTGTATCGTCCCACCAAGTTTCAGTGATTCCAATGACATCATATTTCTTTTCCTGCATTAGTAGTTCCAATTCTCCTTGTTTGTTGCCCATGCTTTGTGCATTTGTATAAAAACATTTTAGTTTGTGATTGGTTTCTCTTCCTCCCATATTTTTATTATTTAAATTGTTTTGTCTTTGTTCTTCCTTTCCACTTCCAGTAGCAGAGATCTCAATAGTATTTGTCAGCTGTATGGCTTTTTCTGGCCTTTTGCTTCCCTTCCCACATTGTTCTAGTTTAAAGCTCTCCTGATGAGTGTAGCAAGGCGACTTCCAAATACATGTTTTCCAGTCTTCGTAAGGTGCACCCCATCTCTAGCAAGTAGTCCTTCGTATAGGTAATTCATTCCGTGATCCAGAAATCCAAATCCTTGTTGACGGCACCATCGACGTAGCCAGTTGTTCACCTGTAGAATCTTATTCCACCTCATTGTTCCATGGCCATCCACTGGGAGGATGGATGAGAAGACCACCTGCGCTCCCAATTCTTTCACTTTCTTGCCTAAGTCTTCAAAGTCACTGCAGATGGTTTCCAGGTCCTTTCTTGCGGTGTCATTTGTCCCCACATGTATTAGCAGGAATGGGTAGTGATCTGTAGGTCTGAAGAGTCTTGATATCCTGTCAGACACATCTTTAATTTTTGCTCCTGGAAGACAGCACATTTCTCTTGAGGTTATGTCTGGTCTGCAGATAGCGGCCTCTGTTCCTCTTAACAGGGAATCCCCCATGACCACCACTCTCCGTTTTTTCTTCACAACATTCTTCTTTCTCCATCCAGGAGGATTCTGAGGGCTTACAAGGTTATTCATTGCTGGCAAAGTCTTATCTTGCTGTATTTCTTCATGGTTCTCCTGCGTGAGAGCCTGGTACTGGTTCCTGAGCAGTATGGGTGCTGACTGCCTCTCGATCCTCCAGCTTCTCTGGGTCACATGCTTCCATTCCTCTGTTTCCTCAGGTGCAGTTCGAATTTCTTCTCTTTCTGAATCATGAAGAGATAATTCTGCTCTGTCTAAGAACTCTTCACCTTCCTTAATGATTTTCAAGGTAGTTAACCTCTCTTCTAGATTTCGCAACTTTTCCTCCAACAGGGACACAAGCTGCATTTCTGGCATGTGAAGTTTGGCTTTTCCACTGGCAACTCTGTGAACATGTAGCAGGATATGCAGCTCACCAAATGGCTCCTGGACTCTTCCATGTTCTTACTGTTAATGTTCTGAAAACAGTGAAAAAAAAGCCAATGTCCTCTTTTCAGCTCCAACAGCCAAAATCCAGTGTTCTTTGAGCTCGCAGAGACTCTTCACTTACCCCAAAATGCAGTGGGAATATGCAAATTATCTCCTCAGGACTCCTCCCCTGGTTTACCGATGTCCTCTTTTCAGCTCCAACAGCCAAAATCCAGTGTTCTTTGAGCTCGCGGAGACTCTTCACTTACCCCAAAATGCAGTGGGAATATGCAAATAATCTCATCAGGACTCCTCCCCTGGTTTACCAATGTCCTCTTTTCAGCTCCAACAGCCAAAATCCAGTGTTCTTTGAGCTCGCGGAGACTCTTCACTTACCCCAAAATGCAGTGGGAATGTGCAAATTATCTCCTCAGGACTCCTCCCCTGGTTTACCGATGTCCTCTTTTCAGCTCCAACAGCCAAAATCCAGTGATCTTTGAGCTCGCGGAGACTCTTCACTTACCCCAAAATGCAGTGGGAATATGCAAATTATCTCCTCAGGACTCCTCCCCTGGTTTACCGATGTCCTCTTTTCAGCTCCAACAGCCAAAATCCAGTGTTCTTTGAGCTCGCGGAGACTCTTCACTTACCCCAAAATGCAGTGGGAATATGCAAATAATCTCCTCAGGACTCCTCCCCTGGTTTACCGATGTCCTCTTTTCAGCTCCAACAGCCAAAATCCAGTGTTCTTTGAGCTCGCGGAGACTCTTCACTTACCCCAAAATGCAGTGGGAATATGCAAATTATCTCCTCAGGACTCCTCCCCTGGTTTACCGATGTCCTCTTTTCAGCTCCAACAGCCAAAATCCAGTGATCTTTGAGCTCGCGGAGACTCTTCACTTACCCCAAAATGCAGTGGGAATATGCAAATTATCTCCTCAGGACTCCTCCCCTGGTTTACCGATGTCCTCTTTTCAGCTCCAACAGCCAAAATCCAGTGTTCTTTGAGCTCGCGGAGACTCTTCACTTACCCCAAAATGCAGTGGGAATATGCAAATAATCTCCTCAGGACTCCTCCCCTGGTTTACCGATGTCCTCTTTTCAGCTCCAACAGCCAAAATCCAGTGTTCTTTGAGCTCGCGGAGACTCTTCACTTACCCCAAAATGCAGTGGGAATATGCAAATTATCTCCTCAGGACTCCTCTCCTGGTTTACCAATGTCCTCTTTTCAGCTTCAACAGCCAAAATCCAGTGTTCTTTGAGCTCGCGGAGACTCTTCACTTACCCCAAAATGCAGTGGGAATATGCAAATTATCTCCTCATGACTCCTCCTCTGGTTATGGTTTCTTCACAGCATTGCCCACGTGGTCTTTGGATGGAGACTGGAAGCTATAATGGTGGTGTGTCCTCTTCAGTGATGAGACCAGCTTTTGTATTGGATGCAATTACAGTTGGACATTGGTCTGGAGACCACGTGGGCAATCGAAGGAAGAGGCCTGATCATGTTACTCATCTCTCTATAATTAAGTTCTTCTTCAGTAGCATTTACTTCCTTCATTTCTTTTTGGGATTTTCTCTGCTGATTCTTTATCTTGTCCCGTGCAGTCATGTTTGCAGAGCTGAGGCCTGATTCTAATGTATAATGTATGAAGCAGCTTCATCAAATATTCTTAATTAAATGGCTACTATTAGTCGCTGCAATATCTGCAATCAAGTATTATTTTTTAATCTGAATTTGGAAAATCTGGAAGAAGATGACTTCATCTGTTCATATGTTTCTGTATTCGTGGAGTGAATGAGATTCTGGAGAGTAGGAGAAATTGGAAAGTCAGAAAGAAAAAAATCAAAAGTAAAAGTTAAATAAATTTAAATTTAATTTAATTTATTTAAAGTGACACAAATTTAGATGCAGTTTAGGTTTCATTCCTTCAGTTCGCGTTCTGCGGTTCCTCATTGTTTCATTCATGGTAAATGAATTCTCATATCACCTTCCCTTTTATTTGACAATGGAGATTGTGGACCTGCCCCAGCTACGGCCAGAACATAATAAGCTTCTGAATTCTTCTCAGTCCACATGTCGGTCTCTCTAGAGTTGTTTTCATGAAGCAAAATATGAAGGGTGGGCATTGCCTCCAATCTTCATGGGAATTGTGTTTGGCAATGTTTGTAGGTGCCGAATGGCTATCTCTATGTGGCTGATGTTGGCCTCGTCTATACGTGCATCATGGGTGGAGTTGATCTTGAAGACAACATCTTTCCTTGACTATTACTCATGAAATAGTAACCTACAGTTCGCTACATCTCCAAAATAACCTGTATCACAGTAGCAATTATTATTATTTATTTATATAGCGCCATTGATTCCATAGCGCTGTATGTGTCACCCTGGCCTGGATGGCACAAATATAATAAAGCTGTGTCTGAGAGCAAGGGGGAGGTTCTCTGGTCAGGGGAACATTAGCATGCAATACCTCCTGTCTCAGGCCAGTAGGGGGAGCAGGCTGCCCCTATAAAAGCTGGAACTGGGGGGCAGGGTTAGGGAGAACTGGACGACCTGTCTCTGGATTGAGAGGTGTCCCAGAGCAGTGAGGGACAGTTGTATTGCACCCTAAGAGGACGTGTGGCGGTAGGAGAGCCACAAGCCAGGGACAAGAGGTGAAGTGCACCTGTCATGACAGACAAAGAACCCAATTTACCAGACTTTGGCGTCTGAGGCTGTGAGGACTCCACGTCCTACAGCAGATAACCAGTCCGCAGGGGACTGTATGTTCCTTGGCCTAAGAAGCCCGGAGGTTCCGCCACACCAGAAGGGACCAGCAAAGCCGTACCAGGCTGGGAATAGAAAGGGACCCAAGTTGCAGACCATACGGGCGAGAAGACACGGTGAGCTCGGGAACGTGGGCTGTTACCCTATAAGGAGGAAATAGCCAGAAGGAGCGCAGAGAGCACGGTAGGCCTACACCCTCACCCTGACCAGGGCCAATTTCCCGTTTGCCCTCAGACGTCCAGGCCCCCCCTCCTAGCCGGGCCTGTTTGTGGGTCAGTTCACCTGTTCTAGTAAAGACCCTGGACTGCAACCTGTTGTCTGTGTGCTCCTTGCTCCTCCAGCACTAATGGCGCTGGGACACCCGACACCATCACCCGCATCTTCTACTATACTGCCCTGGGGCCGAACTCTTCCCGTGGGGAGTCACACTACCCCAGCTGCATACACCATCAGCCCCAGCGGTCTGCTTTGCAGCGGCGGTTCGCACTGACCGCAATCCACGGGTGGCATAGTCGGACATTATCAACAGAGCATGGCAGACTACCAATGGTCTGACCACCCTGAGCCACGGAACCGGGTTGCCACTACTACCCCCATCGTTTCCCGATTGCCCGGCTCCGAGTGCCCCATGGCCCAGGGGGCGAGTCAGCTTTGGCTTAGTCGACAGGATTGTAACCAACCCGCCACAAACGGGTATTGCGTGCCTGAAAAAGACTGTGCACGTACCTGAAAAGAGGTTTCCCGCCATCCGGAGCCGTTTCCCGCCATTTCCAGCCGTCTCCCGCCATCTTCCGTCGGTTCCCGCCATCGGATGCCATTTCCCCGCCATCGGATGCCATCTTCAGGACGCCGCGCAGGAAGAAGAGGGGCGTGGACGTAGAAACGGCGCAAGACCCGAAGCTCTGCCCCATGCACCGACGCTGCGCAAGGTCCTGGAAGGTAGAGAGAGCGACGCTGACGTCACCATGACGCGACGCAAGGTCCTCGTCCGGAGCAGCACCAGCAGAGCCGCGGCCTACAGAAGAGGATCGTCGGAAGGTAGGCCACGCTTAACTAGGGGGGAGGAAGATGTCGGACACAGAGGCGCCAACTACCACCAGCGCAGCTGCAGCAGCGGTGATGCCATTTTCCCTGCCTTACATCCCTGGAGCGGCCTGGCTGCCTAAGTATTCAGGGGAGCCCCATGCCCTAACTGACTTTAAGGAAAGGCTGTACAGTTTATTCCAAGTTTACCCCCTGACAGAGGAACAGAAGGTTAGCATACTGACAGGGCAGTTAACTGGCGCAGCCCAGCGGGAGGTAAAGTCATGGCCCGCTGAGGAGAAAAGAACTGTGAAGGGTATTCTGTCCCGGCTGCGGGGTACCTTTGATACCCATACCTCCGCTGAAATTAAAATGCGGTTCTATGGATGTAAGCAGCGGGCACAGGACAGCATCAGAGACTATGCCCTAAATTTGCAGGAAGCCTTGAGGGCCATCCAGCAAACTGACCCTGGCAGCGTGTAAGATACGGATAAGCTACTAACGGAACAGTTTATAGAAGGCCTGCTGTCTAGCGCCCACAGGACCCAGCTGCGCCTCATGTCCTTTCAGAACCCTGGTCTGACCTTTGCCCAATTCAAGGACAGGGCCATAAGGGTGCTCCGTGAACCCGCAACAAGTGGCGCTATAAACCCCCGGCGCCCTGCTCTCACCTACCACCAGGAGGCAGCGTCCTCCCCTATGGACTCTGTGGGGGCTGACGCACAGGCCCTGAACCAAGCCCCGTCGAAAGATCTGCACCACCAAGTCCAGGAGCTGACCAGGAGCATCGTGGCGTTGACCAGGACCGTCCAGGCGTTACAAGTGGACCCGTCAAGACCCATCGAGCTGGCTTCAAGTCCGGAGGATGTCCCATGGCGTCGACAGAGGAGGATCCCGTCATTCCGAGGGAGGCCCACAGACCGCTATGCAGAGGATGGACAGCCAATTTGCCGTCGATGCAACCAGCCTGGACACATTTCCAGGTACTGTAATTTAAATGGGTCCAACCTGGGGCAGAGGGCCAACCCCCAGGCATAAGGTCACCAGGCCCTTATAATTGGCGTGATAAGTAAGTTGGGGGGCGCCCGGTTTTACCCGTGGTGCTGGACGGTATCCCCATGAGCGCCTTGCTGGATACTGGGTCACAAGTAACCACTATCCCTTATGTACTTTTTAAGCAGTATTGGACTGATGCTGATATAACGCGGTATCCAGACAGTAACTTGAGCATCATCGCCAGTAATGGCTTGCCCATGCTGCAGATGGGGTTCAAGGAGATGACCATTAAAATTGGTAAAGTTGAACTACCGGCACAGGGAGTGATTATTGTGGACATTGACCGTCGTGAAAGTCACCCTAAAATAACTGTGGGTACTAACGTGATTGAAAATTGTCTTTCAGAGGTAATTGTAATTCTACAACAGGTGGCGGTGAATGCTAGTTCCAGCCAACAGAGAGTCCTCAACAAAGAGATAAAAGCCCTGATGAGACAGCAGCAGGTAGAACTGTCTGGTGGTGAGATCGGTAGCGTAAGACTGAGTGACCCATTCCCCATTTCCATGCCTCCCAAAAGTGAAATGATGATCTGGTGTCGGACTGCAATCGGGTTGAGAGGTAGAGACTACCAAGCCATGGTAGAACCCGTGTACTCAGACAGCAGGCCCACCATTTTGACAGCCCTGGGGGTGGTTGATGTCCGTCATGGGAGGGTGCCCGTTCGCATTCTCAACATTGGGGAGAGGGAGGTACATTTACCCAGGTACGCTACACTTGCCAAACTGTTTGCTGTTGAGCACAAAGCTATCAGGGCCGTGGAACCCTTGCCTCCATCTCCACAGGCGGAGGGTAATGGCTCCCAGAAACAAAAGGAGGACTGGTACCAGGAACTCCATGTGGGTGCTGACTCCACTCCCCTGCACCAAAAACAAGGAGTCTACCGGGTGGTACAGGAGTACGAGAGAGTCTTTAGTAAGCACCCGCTAGACTTCGGCAGAGTAAAAGGGATAGAACACCACATCCCCACAGGGAGCCACCCACCAATAAAAGAGAGACACAGGCCTGTACCCCCTGCACATTATCAGAATGCCAAGGATATGCTAAGAGAAATGAAAGACGCTGGGGTCATTAGAGATAGCTGTAGCCCCTGGGCAGCCCCCTTGGTTCTGGTGAAAAAGAAAGACGGCACCATGAGAATGTGCGTGGACTATAGACAAATCAACCGTATCACCCACAAAGACGCATATTCGCTGCCTAGAATAGAAGAGTCTTTAGCCGCACTAAAATCAGCTAACTTCTTCTCTACTTTGGACCTTACTAGCAGGTACTGGCAGGTTCCTGTGGCAGAGGCTGACAAGGAGAAGACCGCCTTCACCACCCCGATGGAACATAGCGAGTTCAACTGTATGCCCTTCGGGCTCTGCAACGCACCAGGGACCTTCCAGAGGCTGATGGAATGCTGTCTAGGGCACCGAAACTTCAAGACGGTCCTCCTTTACCTGGATGACGTGATCGTCTATTCGAAGACTTACGAGGACCATCTAAAGCACCTGGCCGAAGTGTTCGAAGCCCTGGCAGGCTATGGCCTGAAGGTGAAACCATCAAAGTGTCACCTGTTGAAACCGAAGGTCCAGTACCTAGGGCACGTGGTAAGTGCGGAAGGAGTAGCCCCCGACCCTGACAAGGTCACGGCAATCAAGAGCTGGCCAAGCCCTTCGAACATCAAGGAAGTGAGGCAATTCCTCGGGTTGGTAGGCTACTACCGAAGGTTCATCCCTGGGTTCACTAAGATGGCAGCTCCTATGCAGGACCTCCTGATAGGATAGTCTAAGTCCAAGAAGCCAAAAGCCACCCTTCAAGTGGGATAAACCGGAAGAGGAGTCCTTCCGCCAGTTGAAGATGGCCCTCACAGGAGATGAGATCCTGTCCTACCCTGATTATGGCCAGCCTTTTATTCTCCACACAGACGCCAGTAATGTGGGACTGGGAGCCGTACTGTCACAAAACCAACAGGGCAGAGAAAGGGTGATCACGTACGCCAGCCGGAAGCTGAGGCCCACCGAGAGGAACCCGGAGAATTACAGCTCCTTCAAGCTAGAATTCTTGGCGGTGGTGTGGGCCATAACGGAACGCTTCAAGCATTACCTGGCCTCCGCAAAGTTCACTGTGTTCACGGACAACAACACGTTAACACACCTAGACAGTGCAAGACTTGGTGCCCTGGAACAGCGGTGGATAGCCCGTCTCTCCAATTATGACTTCGTGATCAAGTACTGGGCAGGCGAAACCAATGCCAACGCTGATGCCCTATCAAGAATGCCTCACTTACATGAAGGTGACGAAGACCCAGAAGAGCTGGAGGAGGTAGAACTCCCCACGTTTCACCGGTACGGAGCCGCTCAATACTTCCACCGTGTGAAGGAGGAGGATTTAACACCCGTTATGATCAATCCCCTACCTCACCACAGCTGGGCCGAGACCCAAGATAGTGACCCTGCAATCCGCCTGGTGAAAGATCTGCTGACCCAGGAAGACGCCCGCTTAGGTCCGGATGCTCCAGAGGAAGCCAATCAGCTATGGAAAGAGAAGAGCAAGCTGTTCATCTATGAAGGCAAGCTGTGCAGACGACTTGTCAACCACCGGAAACACGAGCTGACCTGGCAAGTCGTGGTCCCAAGGCGGGATGCAGCTATGGTCCTGGGGGCTTACCATGACAGAGCGGGACACTTTGGTTGGAAGAAACTGGAGTTCCTGCTAAGAGGACGGTTCTTTTGGGTCAGCATGAGAGGGGCTGTAGAGAAGTGGTGCAGGGACTGTGGCCCTTGTAACTTAAGGAGAAATGACCGCACCAGCCAGAAGGCGCCCTTGAAGCCCATCATCACCCAGCAGCCTTTTGAGCTGGTAGCCCTGGACCAGGTCAAATTGGCTCCAAGTCGGTCAGGATACATCTACGCCCTGACAATCGTGGACCACTATTCCCGTTTTCTAGTGGTGGTCCCGGTGAAAGACTTGACAGCCCAAACGGCGGCCAGAGCCTTCCAACAATATTTCTGCCGCCCACACGGGTATCCAGAACAGGTCCTGACGGACCAGGGTCCAGCGTTCGAAGCTGAAATCTTCCAAGAATTCTGCAACCTCAATGGCTGTAAGAAGATTCGGACAACGCCTTACCACCCACAAACCAACGGAATGTGTGAGAAAATGAACAATATAGTCATTGATCTCCTGAAGACGTTGCCCCTGGAGGAACACAGCCTGTGGCCAGAAAAACTGCCGGATCTAATAAACTTATACAACCATATCCCGGTGAATGCTACAAACTGCACCCCGGCTTACCTGATGCGAGCTAGACCAGGTAAGCTGCCCGTAGACCTGGAGATGGGAGTCCTAACACCTGAGGACACCTCCCCGGATGCGGGCTGGGATACGGAAAGGCGACTGCAGTACAAGAGGGTACAGGAGAGTGTGGAGAAGAGCCTGGCCCAGGTGAGAGAAAGGCAAGAAAGACTCTTCAACCAACACGCCCCTGCTGGTCCCCTAGAACCTGGTGAGCAGGTCCTGAAGCGAAAGAGAAGGCTTCACAAGTTGGACGTCCAGTGGGAAAGGGAGCCCTACACCGTACTGCAGTCTGATCACGACAACTCGAAGGTGTGCGTGATCACAAGGGATGGAGGAGAAACCACTAGTACCGTCTCCAGAGACCACCTAAAAAGGTGCCCCGAGCAACTCCGTAGTGCAGAAGAGGATCAAAGTGACCTTGAACCCGCAGAGGACAAGGAAGAAATGATCAGCACCGTTCTCGGAGAGTTTCCTCAGTCCTGGACTCGAATAAACGATGCCATAGTGGTACCCGTCCTGCATTTTCTGCAACCGGCTCAGCAACAACCTACACCAGAGCCGGAAGGTGAAGAAGAGCAAGCAGCTCCAGAGGCAGAAGAGCCTGTACCAGCAGCCCAGGAGAATCAACCCTCTGCTGACAGTGAGCCTGCCATGCCTGCGGTAAGCTAAAGGACCCGCAGACAGCTGCCTGCCCTACCTGTACACCCAGCTGGTAGCTGTACTCCTAACACTAGTGGGGAAAGCCAGTTCGGTCCACCACCAGACAGTGGGTTATGCAGGTCAACCAGGAGCACAAAGGGGCAGATACCCGCTCGCTGGAGAATATAGGGTGCACTAAAATTGTAAATAACCCTGTTGCCAAGTGTTGAAATGTTTGCAAAGTTACATGCAAGATTGGAAATTCTGTGTTTCAGTTTCTTACAGTTACCGTACGGACTCAAAGGTTATGGACTTTTAATAACCGGGACTTTGTATGGACTGCGTTCGGAGCCTAACCAAGGAATGAACTAAGACTGTAAAGGACTTGGGGTAGGACAGACCCCCACCTGGTTAAGGCTCCCCGTTGTGTTGGTGATATGGACACCCGGTCACAGACCACACTGTGACCTTAAGAACTCAACCTGTGCGTCGTTTGTCTATTAATGTTTTATGGTTATGCATATTGTTCTTGTTTACTGTTTAGTCCCGGAGTACTAAATTCTACTAGGGGGGAATGTGTCACCCTGGCCTGGATGCCGCAAATATAATAAAGCTGTGTCTTAGAGCAACGGGGAGGTTCTCTGGTCAGGGGAACATTAGCATGCAATACCTCCTGTCTCAGGCCAGTAGGGGGAGCAGGCTGCCCCTATAAAAGCTGGAACTGGTGGCAGGGTTAGGGAGAACTGGACGACCTGTCTCTGGATTGAGAGGTGTCCCAGAGCAGTGAGGGACAGTTGTATTGCACCCTAAGAGGACGTGTGGCGGTAGGAGAGCCACAAGCCAGGGACAAGAGGTGAAGTGCGCCTGTCCTGGCAGACAAAGAACCCAATTTACCAGACTTTGGCGTCTGAGGCTGTGAGGACTCCATGTTCTACAGCAGATAACCAGTCCGCAGGGGACTGTATGTTCCTTGGCCTAAGAAGCCCGGAGGTTCCGCCACACCAGAAGGGAGCAGCAAAGCCGTACCAGGCCGGGAATAGAAAGGGACCCAAGTTGCAGACCATACGGGCGAGAAGACACGGTGAGCTCGGGAACGTGGGCTGTTACCCTATAAGGAGGAAATAGCCAGAAGGAGCGCAGAGAGCACGGTAGGCCTACACCCTCACCCTGACCAGGGCCAATTTCCCTTTTGCTCTCAGACGTCCAGGCCCCCCTCCTAGCCGGGCCTGTTTGTGGGTCAGTTCACCTGTTCTAGTAAAGACCCTGGACTGCAACCTGTTGTCTGTGTGCTCCTTGCTCCTCCAGCACTAACGGCGCTGGGACGCCTTACATCATCACCCCCATCTTCTACTATACTGCCCTGGGGCCGCACTCTTCCCGTGGGGAGTCACACTACCCCAGCTGCATACACCATCAGCCCCAGCGGTCTGCCTTGCAGCGGCGGTTCGCACTGACCGCAATCCACGGGTGGCGTAGTCGGACATTATCAACAGCGCATGGCAGACTACCAATGGTCTGACCACCCTGAGCCACTGAACCGGGTTGCCACTACTACCCCCATCATTTCCCGATTGCCCGGCTCCGAGTGCCCAACGGCCCAGGGGGCGAGTCACTGTACATAAGGAGGGGTTACATACCAGATACAGATATCACTTACAGTAAACAAAACTAACAGAGATAGACTGATACTGAGGGAAGAGGACCCTGCCCTTGTTGGCTTTCATTCTACATCAACGGGGAAGGAGACAGTAGGTTGGGGGGATTGCAACAGCTCCGGTGTTGTTGAGGTGGCAGCGGGCAAGGTTATAGCAGGCTGTAAGCCTGTTTGAAGAGATGGGTTTTCAGGTTCCGTCTGAAGGATCCAAGTGTTGCGGATAATCGGATATGTTGAGGCACAAGAATTGCATAGGATGGGGGATTTTCTGGAGAAATCATGGAGACGATTGGGCGAGGAACGAATAAGTGTGAAGGAGAGAAGGAGGTCTTTGGGGGACCGAAGATTACGTGAGGGAATGTACTGGGAGATTAGTTCAGAGTTGTATGGAGGAGAGAGGTTATGGATGGCTTTGCAGGTTCGTGTTAGTAGTTTGAACTGGATACGCTGGGCAATTGGGAGCAAGTGAAGGGATTTGCAAAGGGGGAAAGCAGAGGAGTAGCAAGGCGAGAGATGAACTAATCACGCAGCAGAGTTAAGGATGGACTGGAGGGGTGCGAGAGTGTTAGCAGGGAGGCCACAGAGGAGGATGTTGCAGTAGTCGAGGCGGGAGATGATGAGGGCATGCACAAGCAGTTTAGTAACTTGAGGGTTGAGGAAAGGACGGATTCTGGAAATATTTATGAGCTGGAGGCGACAGGAAGTGGTGAGAGCTTGGATGTGGGGTTTGAAGGACAGGGCAGAGACAAGGGTTACGCCGAGGTAGCGAATTGCCCGTACAGGGGAAAGTGTGATGTCATTTATTGTGATAGAATGATCAGGTGGGGAAGATATGCGAGATGGGGCAAAGATGATGAGTTCACTTTTGTCCACATTGAGCTTGAGAAAGTGGGAGTAGAAGAAGGAGGATATGGCTGCTAGATATGCTGGTATTCTGGACACCAGAGAGGTAACATCTGGGTCAGAGAGGTAGATCTGGGTGTCATCAGCGTACAGATGGTACTGGAAGCCATGGGATTTTATGAGCTGTCCCAGGCCAAGGGTATAGATTGAGAAGAGTAGGGGGTCCTAGGATTCCAACAGAGAGGTGGCGGGGTGAGGAGGTAGTGTGGGAGCGGGAGACACTAAATGTATGGTTAGAAAGGTATGAGGAGATCCAGGATGGGGCGAGGTTTTTGACACCAAAGGAAGAGAGGATCTGTAGTAGGAGGCAGTGGTCAATTGTGTTGAAAGCAGAGGACAGGTCAAGAAGAAGGAGTACAGAGAATTGTCTGTTAGCTTTGGCTGTAAGTCATTAGTGATTTTGGTAAGGGCAATTTCAGTGAAATGGTGGGGGCGGAAGCCAGATTGTCGGTTGTCGAAGAGAGAGTTAGATGAGAAGTGAGAGGAAAGTTCAGCATGAACCTGTTACTCAAGAAGTTTGGATGCAAATGGAAGCAGCAATATGGGGCTGTAGCTGACAAGGCGGTTGGGTCGAGGGATGGCTTTTTGAGGATGGGCGTGATTGTGGCATGTTTGAAGGCAGCAGGGAAGGTACCAGAAGTTAGTGATAGGTTGAAGAGATGGGTTAGGAATGGGATGAGTGTGGTGGTGAGGTTGGGGACGAGGTAGAATGGGATGGGGTTGAGTGCACAAGTAATGAGGTGTGATTTGGAGAGGAGACCAATAAGGTCTCCTTCCGTGATGTTGGAAAGGGAGGTTATGAGGGAAGGGCAATGGTCTGGAAAACAAAGGGGTTGTGGTGGTTGGGCAGTAAAGACTTGCCTTGTTTGGTCAATCTTGTTTTTGAAGTGTGTAGCAAACTCCTCAGCAGAGATGACAGAAGTCGGAGGGAGCAGTAGAGGGCGGAGGAGAGTTTTAAAAATGTTGAATAGTTGTTTGGGGTTGCAGGATAAGAAAGATATGAGGGTTGTGAAGTAGGCCTGTTTATCAGAGGTGAGGGCTGGTGTGAATGCGAGTGTTGCTTGTTTGAATTCAGTGAAGTCATCTTGAGAATGTGTTTTCTTCCAACGCCACTCCGCAACCCTGGACTCTTGTCAAAGCTGTTTAGTGAGGTTGTTGTGCCAGAGTTGCCTATTGACTCATCAAGCTCTGCCATGCATAAGAGGGGCGATCGAGTCAATAGCTGATGCAAGAGTGGCATTGTAGAAAGCAGTGGCGCTGTCTGTGTCGTGGAGTGAAGATATGGATGTCAGTGGTATGATAGAGTCAGAGAGTGTGTGAGTGTCTAGATGTGTAAGATTTCTGCGGGGGTGTGCTAGTTGCTGGACATGGGTGACAGGTGAGGAGAACGTGAGTAGATGGTGGTCAGATAGGGGTAGGGGGGGTTGTAAGGTTAGATAGGGAGTAGAGTCGGGCGAAGATGAGGTCTAGTGTGTGTCAGTCTGTGTGGGTGGCTGAGGAGGACCACTGAGTAAGTCCAAAGGATGAAGTAAGCGACAGGAGTTTGGATGCTGCTGGCTGGTGAGTGTCAGTGGGGATGTTGAAATCGCCCATGATGATTGTGGGAATGTCAACAGAGAAAAAGTAAAGTAAAGCTAGGGGTAGAATTGGTCAATAAAGGCAGTGACCGGGCCTAGAGGTCGGTATATGACAGCCACTTGGAGGTTGGAGGGAGAGTAGATGTGGACAGAGTGGACTTCAAAAGAAGGGAGAATAAGGGAGGGTAGAGGTGGGATAGGGCTAAAGGTGCAGTTGGTAGAAAGGAGAAGACCCACTCCTCTACAATGTCTGTAACCAGGGCGAGCAGCGTGGGTGAAGTGCAAGCCACCGTAACACAGCGCAGCAGGGGAGGCAGTGTCGGAGGGTGTCAGCCATGTAATGACCGGAGGTCCGAGAGAGATCCAGTGAGTCACAAACTGAGACAGAGACAGAAATAAACAACACTTTCTTTACTAAAACAGGGATTAGACTAAAATTCAATATTGCATGAATCAGTCTCAGGTTCTGGCTGGGACACTGTCTCTACTAAATACACACAATCAGCAAAAGCTGAAATCAATGTGCCAATCTCAAGGTTTCCAGCTTGTGTGAATTATTCTAGAGATCTGGAACAATTTTACCTAAACACTGTGTCAGTCTAGTGAGGGCGGTCTATGGGGACCCCCTGAGATGGCACACTGAGTACAATCCTACCACTATGAACAATAATAATGCATGAAACTATATCAATTGCTCTTATACCCTTATTATCAGGATATCCGGATATCTTAAAGTTATGGTACCATTAACCTCAGATGCAGTCTATCACAGGCTTGTGAATCGCGGTGGCTGCAGCTAGTCCCGAAAAACTTTGGAGCCAAAACAAAAACAAAGTTCACAAAACAGCAAAAATTCCTTGTCTTGTCGGCCGATGCCGAGCCCACATGCCGGGGACTTTAGTCCTGTAGCCTCAGATTAAGGTCTGAGAAGATCTCTTCACAAAGTCTTGTCAATATCCTCTCAGTGGAAATGGCACCAGAAACCTTCTTTCCTCCCGAAGTCTCTCACTCTTATCCAGTACACCAACCATGTGCTCCGTCACAGAAATGGATTCCTGAGTCCCTTCATCACTCGACACGTGACTCCTTCAGCACAAAGTCTATAATCCACTCAGCATGGACCTCCACAAAACTCCACAGAGCCACACAGCTTCCCCAGCTCAGCACTTGTCCTTAAACAGAGAAAGGGGTAAACAAACTCCACACAGAAGAGTGTAAAGACAGCGTCTTATTGCAGCTCCTTTTCACAGACTTCCTGTCTAGACTCACACATCAGACACTCTTAGAATACACACAGTTCCTAGCACTGCCCTTCCTCTGAGCCCAGCCAGGCAAAAGTCACAGGGTCCAAGTGCTCTCCTGCTGTTATCACATTTCACACTCTCACAAGCCATGTTTCTGTGATGCCCATGAAGGAGAGATTGCAAGAGGTAATGAATAGGGTTGAGCGAGTATGTTCTGTCCGAGTATGCTCAGGCCGAGCGCCGAGTATTTACAGCTGCTCGGTGATATGGTTGAATCGCTCCCATGTGCATGATTTACGACTGTTTGACAGCTTTATTACATGGGAGGAATGTGTAAGAAATAGACAATCCTCCCATGTAATAAAACTGTCAAACAGTCGCAAATCATGCACACAGGAGCTATTCAACCATATCACCGAGCAGCTATAAATACTCGGAGCTCGGGCCGAGCATATCCTGTCTTGGTATTGCAGACCCCCCAGTCCTCTAATAACCTGTCTTGGTATTGCAGACCCCCCAGTCCTCTAATAACCTGTCTTGGTATTGCAGACCCCCCAGTCCTCTAATAACCTTGATCAGATTAGTCTGACAGGAACGGTTCCTCGTAAACCCATGTTGATATTGGGTCATGAGGTTCTTCTTCTTCAGATACTCTAGTATAGCATCTCTTAGGAAACCCTCCAGGATTTTACCCACAGTAGAGGTTAAGCTTACCGGCCTAGAATTTCCAAGTTCAGTTTTTGTCCCCTTTTTGAATATTGGCACCACATTTGCTATACGCCAGTCCTGTGGTACAGACCCTGTTATTATGGAATCTTTAAAGATTAAAAATAATGGTCTATCTATGACGTTACTTAATTCCTGCAGTACTCGCGGGTGTATCCCATCCGGGCCCGGGGATTTGTCAACTTTAGGGATTTTTAGACGCCGCTGTACTTCCCGCTGGGTGAAGCAAGTGACATTTAATGGAGAATTTTTGTTCTCACTGATCATGTTTTCTGTCATGCGATCTTCTTGTGTAAATATGGTAGAAAAAAAATCATTTAGCATATTGGCTTTTTCCTCATCCTCATCCATCATTTCACCCAGACTATTTTTAAGGGGCCAACACTATCATTTTTTAGTTTCTTACTATTTATGTAGTTAAAAAATATTTTGGGGTTATTTTTACTTTCTCTGGCAATGATTCTCTCTGCCTCAATCTTTGCTGCCTTGATTTGTTTTTTACAGAATTTATGTAATTTTCTATATTTATTTAATGCCTCATCACTACCTACTTGCTTTAGTTCTCTAAATGCTTTCTTTTTGTCACTTATTGCGCCCCTTACAGCTCTATTTAGCCATAGTGGTTTCCTCCTATTTCTAGCCTGTTTATTCCCATAGGGTATATATTGTGCACAGCTCCTATTCAGGATGCTAATAAATGTCTCCCATTTGCTTTGTGTAGCTTTATGTCTCAGGATATCGTCCCAGTTTATTGCACTAAGATCATCTCTCAACCGTTGGAAATTTGCCTTCCTGAAGTTTAGTGTCCTTGTAACCCCTCTACTACACATCCTATTAAAGAATACATGAAAACTTATTATTTTGTGATCCCTATTACCCAAGTGACCCCCAACTCGTATATTTGATATGCGGTCTGGCCTATTGGTTAATATTAGGTCTAGCAGTGCCCCCCTTCTTGTTGGGTCCTGAACCAGTTGTGAAAGGTAATTGTCTCTCATAGTTGTCAATAACCTATTACCTTTGCTGGAACTACAGGTTTCTGTTCCCCAATGTATTTCAGGGTAGTTGAAGTCCCCCATAATAATGACTTCTCCTTGAGCCGCTGCTTCATCTATTTGCTTTATGAGGATATCTCCGCTGCTTCCATTATTTTTGGAGACATATAACAAACCCCTAACAGTAATTTATTATTTTTTCCCCCTCCCCTTATCTCCACCCACAGGGACTCTACATTTTCATTAGATTCACATATATTCTCATGCAAGATGGGTTTTAAGGATGATTTTACATATAAACACCCCCGCCCTCGCTTGTTTGTATGGTCATTTCTGAACAGACTATAGCCCTGTAAATTAACTGCCCAGTCGTGGCTCTCGTCCAGCCAGGCCTCAGATATCCCCACCATGTCATAAATATTTTCCAACAAAATAATTCCTCCATTTTGTTGGTGAGGCTTCTGGCATTAGTGTACATGCATTTTATGCATCTTTCTGTACCTCTATTCCTTCTTACTATATTGACTGTTCTAACCCCACCCCCAATTTCTTTATTTGTGCACAGGTCACTATCTGCACTATCTTCCCCACCTATAAAATGAATACCCTCCCCCCAATTCCTAGTTTAAACACTCCTCCAACCTTCTAGCCATTTTCTCTCCCAGCACAGCTGCACCCTCCCCATTGATGTGCAGCCCGTCCCTACCGTAGAACCTAGTGAACTTCACCATCTCCAATATGTTGGCCACGGAAATGCTGCCTTTCCGCCTGGTGGATACAGATGGTTTCCGAAAACTGATGGCCGTCACAGTCCCCCGGTATCAGTTGCCCAGTCGCCATTACTTCTCTAAGAAAGCTGTGCCTGAACTACACCAACATGACAGAGACAACATCACCTGTTCCTTGAAAAAATCTATGTCTGCTAGGATGCATTTTACCACTGACACCTGGATGAGCAAGCATGGCCAGGGACTTTACATCTCACTGACTGGGCACTAGGTGATTTTGGTGGCTTTTGGGGCAGGCGGTGAAAGGGCTGCTCTACAAGTCTTGGAATTCCCAAGACTTGGGAGACGACCTCTGTATCTAACACTTCCTCCACTGCTTCTGCCTCCTCCACCTCCTTCAGGGCCTCCACCTGCGCCCTCAACCCCTCCCTTAAAGAGACACACGTTCCAACAGTACAGAGAGAATCCCCCACCTCCGTACAGCACAGCCAGGGCTCACCACAACCAGACAGTGTTTAAATTAATATGCTTTGGAGATTGCAGTAACACCGCTCAAGAGTTGTGGGCAGCTCTCCAGGCTGAGTTTGAGCAATGGCTGTCTCCAGTGAACCTGGAGCCAGGGAAGGCCTTGTGTGATAACGGTGTGAACCTGATGGGGGCCCTACGCTGGGGCAGCCTTACACCTGTGTCTTGCTTGGCTCACATCCTCAACCTGGTGGTACATTAATTTGTTCACCACTATCCCGACCTTGATGCGTTGCTGCAGAAAACACAGTTGCTGTGTGCTCACTTCTGCCGTTCACTGCCGATCGCTACAGAGGTCTTTCTGCCTACCGGTTAACAGGTTGATATGTGTTGTGCTGATATGGTGGAATTCCACTTTGCACATGTTTCAGGGACTGTGGCAGAAGCGACAAGCCCTGGTGCAGTATCTCATTTTGCATGGCCTGGTCCAATGCAGTACAGACGTGGTTCAAATCACGCTTGGGAGTGGGCACAGATGAAGGACCACTGCACCCTTCTGCACAGTTTCGAAATGGCTACTAAGATGGTTAGCACTGACGTTGCCATCATCAACATCACTATTCTGGTCATTTACATGCTGGAGCACACTTTGAGTACTCTGATGGAGGAGGTGGTGGTCACAGAGGAAGAGGAGAAAGAAGAGGAGGATGCAGAAGGGATAACATCATCTCTAAGTTATGGACTGTCATCGCACAGGCGGGTTCCAAGGGAGGATGGATTACAGTGATCAAGGGGGGCTCATGGTACGAGAAAAACTGTTAGTGAAGGTGCAGGAGCCGAGGAACAAATGGAGGAGGACGTGGAGGAAGAGGTGATGGGTGTGCAACAGTCAGGAGATGAAGAGGATAATGATCTCCTCTCTTTAGTCCATGGTTGGCGGGAGGGGACTGCGGAAGCAAGCTTTAGTGTTAACCCGCTACCAACACACCATGGAGTCGGATCACATGGAAACGCCCAACACATGATCGCCTCCTTGCTGCATGATCTGCAACTTGATTCCCGTATTGTTACGATTCGAAATAGTGCTGACTACTGAGTTGCCACTCTGCTACATCCAGGGTACAAGAGAAAATTTTACCAGATGCTTCCCCATCCTGGAAAGGGACACACGCATGCTGGAGTATCGAAACACACTTGTAGACAATCTTAAGAGAGGTTTTACCCAAGACAGCAGTGAGGCGCACAGTGTGCATCACAGCTCTAGTCTTCCAACCCCAGGAACGTCAAGTCATCAATGCAAAAAACATTAGCAGCAGCAGTGTAAGTGGCAGAAGCAATTTCTGTGAGTCGTTTCACACATCTTTAGACGAGCCAGTACTCCAGCAGAACAGAGTACAAATCTGACACGTAGTGAACGACTGGAGAGGATGGTGCAGGAGTATCTCGAACTCAATATCAATGCCATCAGGGGGAATTTGGACCCATTTGCATTTTGGTCTTCTAAAATGGATGAATGGCCTGAGCTCGCCGGTCACGCCTCGGAGGTTTTTTCATGCCCGGCAGCCAGCGTTCTCTCAGAATGTGTCTTCAGCGCTGCTTGTGGTGTCTTGACGGATAAGCTCATCTAGCTGTCCCATGAAAGTGTAGACCGCCTAACTTTCATCAAGATGAACAAGTCATGGATCTCCAAAGACTACTGCACCCTAGTCGAGGACTGTACAGACAAGGCGATGGTGTAGTTTTTGGTGTGCTGCAGTGATCCCGCCTTATTGCAGTCTGTGATATCTTTGTCGTGGCTTCTGTGCCTGCTGTTGTTACTGCTGCTGATGTTACTAACAATTATTGGAAATGTGGAAACTCCTGGTTGGGTCTCCATCTGGTGGGTTTCCTGTAGTGGAAGGGGTGTCAGAGCCCCATTATTATAGTATTTCTACTCTGGGGAAATTAATGCCACTCTAGTGGTGTCTGCCCTTAAAGGGGTTGTCTAGTACTTTATATTACCCCCCAATGTATTCCCCCGGAGCCACTAAGGATTTTTGTAATTACCTTACGTTGCAGATAATGCCTATATAATATAAAGTAATGGACAACTTCTTTCATTTTTGGAAATGTTTGGACTCCAAGTTAGGTCTCCTTCATGTGTGTTGCCTGTAGCAGTGGGGATCCCAGACCCCCAGGCCTCCACTTACTTTCAGTCAACTACCCGTCTTACTATCCTTATAGTTTTCTACCAATAATAGTCTATGAAGATGATGTTTCTGCCATCTGAGTGCGGCTGAGCAGAAGAGCTGCAGCTGTTACATGAGGCATCAGGGCTCCCGGCACAGCAGACCTACACCAGTCCCTCACCAATACAAAGCTGTAAATGCTGGCCCAGACCCTGATACCTCATGCATGGCCCAGACTCTCATACCTCATGCATGGCCCAGACCCTGATACCTCATGCATGGCCCAGACCCTGATGCCTCATGCATGGCCCAGACCCTGACACCTCACGCATGGCCCAGACCCTGATGCCTCATGCATGGCCTTGACCCTGATACCTCATGCATGGCCCAGACCCTGATACCTCATGCATGGCTCATGGCTGATTGCTGCTGTGATATTATAAAATTTCTACTGTGGGTCAGTTGTTGCCACTTTTCCTGGTGTCTGCCCCTAATTTTAGGAAATGTCTCCTTCATGTGTCTTGCCTGAATTTGGCAGGGTTCCCAGGGCATCAGGCCTGCACCTGTCACTCTCGCATCTGTTACTTATCAATATTTAAGCTAGAAATGCTGCTCCACACCCTGTCCCATGCATCCATGCTGCACAATTATACTATTTTTACTCTGTGTCAGTTAATGCCAATTTTCCTGGTGTCTGCCTCTAATTTGATGCACTTTGGCAGCTTTTGGGCCCCCTGAAGGTGTCCTCTATACGTTTGGTTTTGCCTCCCATTGAATTCAATGGGGTTTGGATATGTTCGGCGAACAGTTCGGCAAACATCGAGACGTTTTTCGATCCGAACCGAACTTTGAAAGGTTCGCCCATCTCTAGTCTTGGTAGTGGCCAGTACTTGGATCAGCGGATATTGGAGTAGGGTAGATTTAAAGGGGATAACTCACTGATCGCTGGAGGTGCGACTGCTGGGAACCCCGTGATCCTGAAAATGGGGCTCTTCAGTTCCAGCCTGATTTGAGTGGAGGTGTGCATATGTGGCCTGCTGTCCATTGCTTGTCTAATGGACTGATGGAAACAGCTGATCACAGCACTCGGCAGCCCCATAAATGATGAACTGAGTGCAAGCCAAATGCGCATTTCCTCTTCATTCAGGACTGGACTGCAGAGCCCATGCCCGGAATTTCAGAGCTCAACCTCAAAAGCAAAAAAAATTAAGAAGGTTCCTGCAGATAAAGGCATAATGAGGAAGGTTCATGCAGATAAAGGCATAAAAAGGAAGATTCTGCTAGATAAATGTATCAGATTAAGAGAGCAGCTGCTAAAATCCTATTATACAGCATCAAACAGGCATGTGAAGCTGCTGGAGCCTTTGGAATCCCCTGAACATGAAGATGTTGGATCCTCCAGAGGCCGCAGTTGTGCATAAATCTACTATTTGGCCATCCCTAAAAAGCAGATATGGCTGCAGTGGCCCAGACAGACATGAAGACTCATTGTAATAGTGTTTATTACAGATGATGCTGTCCAACCCTGTATAGTCCAGATGGATGGAGTAGTGGATGGTTGGTGAACGGCCATCATGTCCCAACAAGGCTGGTACATCAGCACGGAGGTGGCGGAGTCGTGTTTTGGGTCAGAATCATGGGGAGAGCTGGTAGCCCCTTTAGGGTCCCTGAAGGTATGAAAATGACCTCGGAAAGTACATAGAATTTCTGAGCGACCACTTTCTTCCATGGTACAAAAAGAAGAACCGCGCCATCTGAAGCAAAATCATCTTCATGCTGACAATGTCCCATCTCATACTGCAAAGAAATCTCCGAATTATTGGCTGCTATAGGCATAAAAGGAGAGAAACTCATGGTGCGGCCACCACCCTCCCCTGACCTCAGCCCTATTGACAACTTTTGGAGTGTCCTCAGCAGAAGATCTATGAGGGTGGGAGGCCGATCACAGCAGGACAGCAGCTCTGGGGGAGATTCTGACATCCGGCAAAGAAATTCAAGCAGAAACTCTCCAAAAACTCACAAATCAATGGAGGAGAATTGTGGAGGAGAATCCCAGAAGCTCCGATGTTACCTGGACCTCGGCCTGTGAGGAGGCTTCTGATGGAAAAGCTTCTGATGTCAGGAAATGTGACGTCTTAATGCTGCAGATCCCACAAATGACCGTTCTCATATAACATCTCATATAAGATGTCTGGACTCTTCTTCTGCAGAAGAATTTGCTGTATTTTGACTTTTATAGTTTTGAAATAAATCCTGTTCTCATTGGGAGATTTGTCCGATAAATGTGATTTATCCTCTGACGGTCGATGATCGGACGTTATACGACTCATCTTTATCCAGGAAAATCAGGGGAAAATAAAAGTATTTGTGCAATAATTTGGAACGTGGTATATATAGGCCGGTGAGCAAATGAAGAGTTAAGTCACAGGTTTAGAGTTAAGTGTGAGGCCACGTTCACACGCTCAGTATTCGGTCAGTATTTTACATCAGTATTTGGAAGCCAAAACCAGAAGTGGGTGATGAATGCAGAAGTGGGGACGTTTCTATTATACTTTTCTTCTGATTGTTCCTCTCCTGGTTTTGGTTTACAAACACAAAGTTAAAAAACCTACCAAATACTCAACGCGAGAACGTGGACTATAATAATAATAATAATAATAATGATAATATAATAATAATAACACTAAGAGTTAAGTTAACCCTAAGAGTTTAGAAAACCCATTTTAATTGACCATGTTTGGGAATTTTGAGTCCATAGAGAGTGAGACATTTATCCAGGATTATCTTCTCGTGGCCAGAGAGGAGACTGGTTCTAAAGCTGTATTATTATTATATTATTATTATTATTATTATTATTATTATGTCCCTGGAGAGGTGGTCCTAGCCTGCATTAATGGCAGGAATAGGCCACATGTACCTCCAGGATTCGCCTCCGCTGCAGCCGATCTCTTGGATTTCCAGCAGGAGGACACTTTGTAAGCAGCTAATCATCAAGGTGATTCCAAATACAAGAACACACCATTTGTGTTCGAAACGCGTTGCTTTTTATGGACATGTGCTATGGCATCTGTATCTTAATCTAATAGAGACAACTATTATTTGGGATTTATCTGTGGCTGGAGCTTTTTCTTTTTTTTTTTTTTCCCTTCCTGCATGAACTCCGAAGTGGTTCCTCGTGCTCCGTGCCCCAGAACGCTAATACTCAGGTGAGCTGGTGAACTCCTCATTTTTATTCCGAATACAACGGCTGAAATAAGAAATAATATTCTGAGGCTGGAGAGTAGAATTTATCGTTTGTGGCACAGACCCAACCTTATCCCATCCGGAGCCTAGCTCATTCCCTGTCCTGGCAGCGCCTGTCATTACCGTACATGTCTTACCCGTGGTAATCACAGATAACGTCAGCCATTAGCTCTTCTCTCCGCTCCCGATTACACTTGTAAAATTAAAACAGTTAATGGGGCCTCGACTCCCCTGGAATCCATAGAACGCTATTTCCCTATTTCCCAGTAATTATACCTAAGCTGGAGGCTTCACAGAATAACTCAATCATTTTCGCTTCATTAACTCCTTTATTTTTCTGTTTTAAATTAAAAAAATATATTTATTCCCCTTTATTTAATATGCTGCCACGTGATCAACAATCCCACAATCATGCTCCAATTTATGATCTTCTAACTAACAGAAAAACTGGCCAGAAAATCACAGCGTTGAATTTTATCTTTGGAAATTGCAGTTTTCACTTTTTTAGATTTGTGATTTATAGACAAAAATTGTCTTTGTAGACGACATTGCTCTGGATTTGCCGTTTTTTACAAGTTCACTTTTTTCCTGTTTCATTGATTTTTTATTTTAAGAAAAATATGTAAAAAATGTAAAACTGTGAAATCTGATAATTTGTTTTGTCTGTTTGGATTCATCAGATGAAACGACGAAGAATTATTCTGAGTGTGAAAATGTGCAGTAAAATAAGGAAAGATTCCTCCATCACTGTCAGATCCTCATGCAGCCGGCATTGGTGGGTTTATCGAGAATACATTATTGCCCATGGACCGATTGTAATAACAAACTTATCTGACTAAGAGGGTCAATGATAAAATAGTGGTTCCCTAAGGACTCCTCAGTCAGACGTCCGTGTACTCTTCTCCTGCCACAAATCGCTGCCCATTTCCTCCTTTACCCTCGATCCACTTTCGCGAAGCCGCTCTGGCGTCTGCTGGTCCCAGTTTTTCTATTGTCTTTCAGTCTATTTGTGCCCAGTATCATATGTCTCTTTCAGAGGTAACGGCCCGTCTCGCGCGTCCTTCCTGATCACCCAATCTCCAATCAGAAACATCCAGATCTTCTGCGATGTCCTGTCACTGGCACACACGTTTGAAAACCATGCTGCTGTAGCCTGCTCCTATCCTGTTGACTTACGTTACTTGGGTGAGGAACTTTGACCAGCATCGCTCGAGTCTTTGGGGCTTGACCGTCGACGTCTTAGAGGGGCGGGCACGCGGCACTTCTCTTTTAGAAAGGATCTCTTGACGCTGCTGCGGCTTCTATCGTCTCTCTCCTCGGTGCCAAAATCACCTCAAACCTTGAGCACGCGCTGTTTATCTCCTGAGATGGTTTCCCTGATGACACTCGACCTGGAGTCCTGATTAGAGATGAGCGGAGTTCGACTCGAACTGTTCGCCAATCTCAAATTCGAGCTGTTTTGGGCGGTGTTCGAGCCGGTCGGCGAACACGAACGATTTGAAAAAAATTCGGCTGTTCGAGGTTATGTTCGATAACTGTTCGTGCACCAAAATCATAACTGGATTTTTTCACAGCAATGTTGAAAATTAATGTTAATACGCAGTTTGAGTGTACAGCGGGGTGGGGGGAGGGGCAGGGGATGGATCTCTGCAGGAACAATGAAGATCTCCATTTTTTTTTCTCTTTCCCGCATTTACAGTGGGGAGGTGCAATCTGTCAGCCTATCAGCAGCGCACACACGGAGCGAAGTGCTTTTTTTCACACAAGCAAGGGCATGTGTCATTGGCAGTGTATGTCACATGTCCTTGCCCTATAAGACCCAGCCATTTTCCCCGTCGCCACCATTTTCTCACTGCTGCAGCTGCGTGTTAGACGGCACCGCTGTTGCTGTGTGTGCTATACTTTGTTAATTTCAAGCCAAATTTCGCACAAATCTACAGATAGCTTGGGAGTAGGGAATAGTTGTGATTGCAGTCCTTTTAAGGACTAGGTTACATCATTTCATACGACTTTTATCAGGCAGGTCTGTGCTCTTAAATGGATAGGTTGGGAGTAAAGACTAATTGTAATTGGAGTCCTTTTCAGGACTAGGTTACATCAGTTCCTATCACTTTTATCAGGCAGGTCTGTGCCAGTGCTGTGCAAGTTTTTTTCACAGCATTTGGCTAAATCTAGCAAAGCAAATCCTTTTTGGCCTATTGCAGAGTGTGTTAGTCAGTGGAGTAGCCTATCTGTGTTGCAAGCTACACCACCTGTGTATAGAATACCAATTTTTTTACTGCACCTAGTGCAGTAAAACCTTTTGGGCATAGCATCATTCTATTAGTCCATCTATATTGACCTCCATAAGGTTGCAAATTGAATATAATTTTTTTCTGCATCTAGCTCTGAAAATATATTTGGGCTTCTAGCAGTGTGTGGGACTTGTTCTATTAGGCCATCTATACTAACCTCCACCAGGTTGCAAATTCAATAAAAAAAATTTCTGCATCTAACCCAGCCAATCCTTTTGGGCTAATACCAAAGTTTGGCCACTGAGCTCTGCTAGGTTCCCATCCATTGTTTTTTGTGCAAACAACTCCAGAGTTGTGAATTAGTTAACTACCAAAATGAGTGGAAAAGGGCCTGCTGCTGGTGGAAAGGGGAATAGGCGTGTTGGGAAGGGAAAAAAAGGTTGTGTCCGTGGGGTAGGTGTTAAAGCAACAGTAGCCTCTGCAGAAGAAAGACCATCTTCCAGCCAAACTAAGATGTCTACTTCTTTTTGTGGACAATGTGATACGATCCCTTTCTTACGGTCACGCCAATCGCTACAAATTCCAGATGAGGCACAAAAACAGCAGGTGCTTCAACGTATATCAAGTGCTCCTTTAAGTGGGCTCTCCGCCACCTCAACTTCAACATCACAAATACTCCAGTCCTCAGAGGTGTCACCCCAATCGCACTTGCTTCCTCACAGCTCCCAAATCTCTAGCTGCCCGTCTGAGTATGGGGTAGAACAGATGGTTGAGTCTGCAGAGTTGTTTACTCATACTATAGCCTGGGAATCAGAGGTCGACTCCAGCGCTTCTGTGAATCCAGACGAGGAAATGATCTGCACTGATGCCCAGAATCTTTATGAGTCGGATCCAGGACCAGACGCTGAAGGTTCTGTCCATAATGTAGACCTTCATTCCCAAACTGTAACTCCTGTTGGTGCAGACAATGAGGAAGACGATGATGAGACTCAAATACCTGATTGGAGCGACAACTTTAGTTTTTTGTCAGGGCAGGAACAGGTTGGCTCTGAGGACGACGGGTGTGATAACACACAGGGTGATGATGATGAGGTTGGAGATCCCACTTACTGTCAACCCACAGTCAGCCAAGAGATGAGGTCAGCAGAGGAGGTGGAGGAGGATGCTAGTGACGACGAGGTCAGGTTGCGCCTTCCTGGACAGAGACGTAGTACTGGAAGCACGTCAACAACTGCATCCTCAAACACAACTCTGCCTCTGACCACAAGTTGTGGTGGCTCTTCAGGTCGCTTGGGTGCTAAGCCTTGCATAGCCTGGGCATTTTTTCAGATCGATAAAGATGACGCAACTCGTGTTATCTGTAACATTTGTCAGCAAAAGCTAAGTAGAGGCCAAAAAATACATAGTTTGAGTACTTCATGCATGAACCGGCACATGGACATGAAGCATAAGTTGCAGTGGGAAGCTCACTGTGCTACAATGCGGCCTAGCCGGCCGGGCCAACCACCGTCTGTCACATCTTGTGCATCCGCGGCCTCTTCTTCCTCTGTGACTGGGGGGACAGCAGTCACACCTGTTTTGGGACGCAGACCTGCCACCTCTTTACCCACAACAGCCAGCGTGATTGGCAGGTCATCATTTTCTTTGGAGGTGGAAACACCAGCTGGTGTTCAGCGCTGTCCGACATCGATAGCACCACCTTTGGATCAAGGCAACCTAACATGTCCGGCTGCATCTTCCTCACAGACCGACAGTTTGCCGGGTACACCCTTCTCAACCCCGTCAAAGCACAACAGCCAGCCCTCGGTCCCTCAGATGTGGACAAGTAAAAGACCATTTCCTCCTAGCCATGAGAAAGCTAAGAGGTTGAATTTCACCATCTGCAAGCTCTTGGCTACAGAAATGCTTCCTTTCCACCTGGTGGACACAGAGGATTTTCGAGACCTTATGTCCATCGCATTGCTCCAGTACCAGATGCCCGGTCGGCACTACTTCTCAAAGAAAGGTGTGCCTGCACTCCACCAGCATGTCGCACACAACATCACCGCTTCCTTGAGAAACTCTGTGTGTGACAGGGTGCATTTCACCACAGACACTTGGATGAGTAGGCATTGACAGGGGCGTTACATGTCGCTGACTGGGCACTGAGTAACTATGGTGACAGCAGGTCAAGGGGCTGCTGTCCAAGTCTTGCCGTCCCCACGAGTTGTGCGTCCATCCTCTTTATCTCGAAGTTCATCCACTGCTTCTGCCTCCTCAACCTCCTCTCGGTCCTCCACCTGCACCCAAAGCCTGTCTGGTCATGCCACAAGCTTTCTAACTGCGCAGAAGGGATCCTGCACACCTCCTTACTATGCTGGCAGCAGGGCTCAACGTCATCAGGCAGTTTTTACTTTGAAATGTCTGGGAAATGTGAGTCACACAGCTGAGGAGTTGTGGTCAGCTCTGGAGAACCAGTTTCATGAATGGTTGTCTCCACTGGACCTGAAACCAGGGAAGGCCGTGTGCGACAATGCTGCAAACCTGGGTGCGGCCCTTCGCCGGGGCAATGTCACACACGTGCCTTGTATGGCTCACGTGTTAAACCTGGTTGTCCAGCAATTTTTAGCCCACTATCCCGGACTAGATGGCCTTCTGCAGAGGGCACGGTCGCTGTGTGCTCACTTCCGCCGTTCGCATCCCGCAGCTCAGCGACTTTCATCTCTACAGAAGTCGTTGGGCCTGCCACTTCACCGGCTAAAATGCGATGTGCCTACCTGGTGGAATTCAACTCTGCACATGTTGCAGCGACTGTGGCAGCACCGACAAGCCCTGGTACAATACGTTCTGACGTATAGCCTGGGCCAACGAGATCCAGAGGTGGGGCAAATCACGCTGGAGGAGTGGTCTCAGATCAGGGACCTATGCACCCTTCTGCACAGTTTTGAAATGGCGAAGATGTTTAGTGCTGACGATGCCATTATCAGCATGACTATTCCGGTGATTTACATGCTGGAGTACATGTTAAACAGAATTCGGAGTCAGGTGGTGGCACAAGAGGAGGTGGAGGAAGTAGAGGAGGAGGAGTTGTATGCGTAAGGGCTAACATCTGCAAGGTCCAGACCATCGGCAGCACCAAGGCGGCAGGCATGAGAGGGTGGGGGAGATGGTTTTACCAGGGTGCATTGTAGCAGCCAAACTAGTGAGGAAGGTGCAGGAGCCCAGGAAGAAGTGGAGGACGAACTGATGGAAGACTCATCAGATGAGGGAGACCTTGATCACATTTCTGTTGTGCGAGGTTGGGGGGAGAGGACAGAGGAAGGAAGCATGATTGTTACCTCGCCACCAACACAACAGGGACTTGGTGCTCCTGGATGCGCAAGACACATGAGTGCCTTCTTGCTGCACTTCCTGCAACATGACCCTCAGATTGTCAGGATTCGAAGTAATCCTGACTACTGGGTTGCCACACTCTTAGATCCCCCACACTCTTCGATCAACCTTTTCATTTTAATAAAGAACTAAAAAATGGTCATTTTTGAAATTATAAGCATTAGCAGGTTATTAGAAACTGAAATCAAACAGTTTTCAACTCAAAACTTTATTCTAGGTGATGTTACATTTGCACATAGGACCCCTTGTTCGAAAGGAGCTTCTGAACTCTCTCGTCCATTGAATTTGTCAGGTTTTGGATGGTTTCTGCTTCAATTGTTTTGCATGAGGACAGAATACCCTCCCAGAGCTGTTATTTAGATGTGAACTGCCTCCCGCCATCATAGACACTCCTTTTGATGATGCTCCAGAGGTTCTGAATGGGGTTGAGGTCAGGGGAGCATGGGGGTCACAACATAAGTTTGTCCCCTTTTATGCCCATATCAGCCAGAGATGCAGGTGTGTTATGTGCAGCATGAGACGGTGCATTATCATGCATGAAAATGATCTTGCTGCGGAATACACGGTTCTTCTTCTTGAACCATGGCAGGAAGTGCTGTTTGAGAAACTCCACATACATTATGGAGTTCATCTTTACCCCTTCAGGGATCCTGAAAGGGCCATCGTCCACTCCATCCATCTGGACCATCGAGCGTTGCACAGCACTCATCCGTGAACAAAACAGTTTTGAAGTCAGTCTTCATGTATTGTTTGGCCCACTGGAGCCGTTTCTGCTTGTGTGCAGTGGATAGAGGAGGTCGACAGGATGGCTTACGCACAGCTGCAAACCTCTGAAGGACCCTGCATCTTGTTGTTCGGGGGACGTTGAAGGCACCAGCAGCTTCAAAAACTTGTCTGCTGCTATGACAAGGCTTTTTTGCCGCTGCTCTTTTAACCTGATGTAATTGCCTGGAGGAAAGAGTCCTCAATTTTCCCTTATCAGTAAGCACACGTGTGTACTGTGAATCAGCTACATACTTCTTGATTGCGCGATGATCAGGATGAAGTGTCTTGGCAATGTTGATTGTAGTCATGCCTTGACCTAAACACTCCACAATTTGTTGCTTCTCAGCAGCCGACACATCCTTTTTCTTTCCCAGTTTGGCAGAAAATGTAGGCTGCTTAATAATGTGGGACAACCTTCTTAAGTAGTCTTGCCTTTCATTGGACACACCTGCCAAACTAATTAGCACAGGTGTCTGCAATTGCTTACAGTGATTTAAAGAGCCCTGACACACATCACCATCAATGAGTTTAACCCTAACCCTAACAAACAAAAAAATTCTTCCCTTATCACTCCGAAACACTTTTTGCATAATAATTTGGAACACAGTGTACATGTGCTTTTCCACAAAACACCAGTGGTTCGCGTAGTGAATCTTACAGTTCTAACTTGCCAACCGTGGTCTGTATGGAGTTGTTCAATAAAGTACCCAAAATTAAGATAACATAGACGGGAGAGGTCTCTATGAATACGAATTCCTAAGTATTTGATACCCTGTGAGGGCCAGGCAAAGGGAAAGTAGGACTGGATGGAATCCTGTATGGATTTGGGGAGGGAGACATCGAGGGCCTCAGACTTCGCTGCATTGATTTTAAAATTTGATCATATAACAAAGTGATCTATTTCAGCCATAACAGCAGGGATGGATATATGTGATTGAGTGATATATACTAGGACATCATCAGCAAATGCAGAGCACTTGTACTCGGTGCCTCCCACCTCAATCCACCTAATATTGGGGTTATGGCGAATTGATGAGAGCAGGTGCTCCGTCTCTAGGATGTATAAGAGAGGGGACAGAGGACATTCCTGCCTTGTCCCATTGGTGATTATGAAAGGTGATGAAAATGTTCCATTTATCTTCAGCCTAGGTGACGTATTGCGATACAGGGATGTGATTTTGGCTATAAAAGGGTCCCCTAGACCCCTACCCCAAGCTTTTTAAGAGAATAATATATGGCGTGCCAGGAGACTCTATGGAATGCTTTCTCAGCATCCAACGAGAGTATCTAATTACAAATTTTTAACTGCATCTAGCCCAGGCTATACTTTGGGCCTAGTAACAGTGTCTGCTAGTCAGCAGAGTAGCCACCGCCTGTAGATCTAATTACAAATTTTTAACTGCATCTAGCCCAGGAAATACTTTGTGCCTAGTAGCAGTGTCTGCTAGTCAGCGGATTATCCCAGCTGTTAAGCAAGCTACACCACCTGTAGTTTGGACACTTAATTTTTTCAAAGGAAATGTTTCGGGCCCCCGGGACACTCATTGAAGAGCATCAGGGAGACACCCCAAGGCATAGGGGCTGGGACTGGCGGTAGGACGCCTTGCGGTGGACCGCCGAGCTCGATCCTTATAAAAGCTTTTTAACTGCAGCAGCTTTAGTGGACTCTACTGGAGCTGGAATTACGCGGCTGCTGGCATGAGACTTGCCCTTCAATAGATCCTTGTAAAAGGATTTAAAGTGTATTCATTCAAATTAGAGAGACAATTTAAATTAAAAAGCTTAGACCTGCCTCCACCACAGGGGGGCTCGCTCGACCCACCAGCAGACAGGCACCAGTATTGGGAGAAGGGGGCTGGCCGTCAGGGTCCATCGCAGCTCTGGCACAAACCCGGCGACACGGAGGTCGCACGGGCAGGAACTGACTGGCCGTGTCGGCTTCGCACTTTTTTGGTTTTAGAAGGGCATGATATGCCTATATCTGTGTCTCCCCCTCCTTTTACTCCTCCACCTCATTTCTTTTCGCATGACTATATGTACTTGTCACTTTTCCATGTGTTAGTTATGTCTTCTGAGCAGTTTGTCAGCTTTTGGACACCTTTGAAGGTGTTTTCTATGTATTTCTATGTGTTTTTGTGTGCCTGCCATTGGTTTTAACGGTGTTCAAAGGTGTTCGACGAACAGTTCGACGAACAGTTCGGAGAACATTCGGGTGTTCGTCGAACCGAACCGAACTCGAACACTACTGGGGTGGCTCAACACTAGTCCTGATTAATCTAGTTCCCTCTGCTATGTGTCTTCACTGTTCTGGTTCCGCAGTATTTTGTCTCCTTACACGTGCACATTGACAAAATGTATTCAGAAAAGAGCAATTGTTGACCGATTAATACCACATACAAGGAACAAATGTCGAAACACCATGACCAGATGACATATTACCAACACATAGTGACCGAATGATATCACATACATGGGACAAATACCGTCACACCATAACCAGACCACACATTACCACCACAGTGACCAAATAATGCTACATGCAGGAGAGAAATACCGACACACCATGATCAGACCACATACTACCACCACATAGTGACCAATAATACCACATATATAGGGGAGAAATACCACCACACCATGCCAACCATAGTGACCGAATAATACCACATGCAAGCACAAATGTCAACACACCATGAACAGATCACATATTACCACCACATAGTGACCAAATAATACTACATACAGGGGATAAATACTGACACACCATGAACAGATCACATATTAACACTAGTGATAGGCAAACCCGTGACTGTTTGGCAGTTTATTAAATGTTCAGGTACCAGAACAGTACCCTAATCCAAACCCCACTACGGACCCCATTCACATGAATAGGGGGCCCGAACATAGGGTGTTTGCCATGCTGTCATTTGCATGGCAAATGTTTACCTCCGGTCACAGGCGTCGGCAGATAGGACTATTACACCCATCAGCCTATGCCTGCTATCACAGATAACAGCGAGAGGAGGCGCGGCTGATTTGATTATTCATCTGCCGGCGCCTGCGCTATAAATAAATAATTTAAATAAAAAATGGTGTTGGTTCCCCTGCATTTTTGATAACTAAGCAAACAAATCTGACAGCTGTGGTCTGCAACCCTCAGCTGTCATTTTTAGCAAGGCTGGTTATCAAGAATAGAGGAGTCCCCAATCCATTTTTTTAATTATTTAAATAAATAATAAAAGAACATTTTGGGATCCCCATCATTTTTGCCAACATACCAAGCTAAAGCAAACAGCTGGGGGCTAGTATTCTCAGGCTGGTAAGGGGCCATGATATTGCCCCCCCCCAGCCGCCCCAGAAAAGGTGCATCTATTAGATGCACCAAATCTGGCTCTTTGCCTGGCTCTATCCACTGCCCCATGGCGGTGGCAAGTGGGGTAAATTTGTGGGGTAGATGTCACCTTTGTATTGTCCTGTGACATCAACCCCACGGGCTAGTAATGAAGAGGCTTCTATAAGATGCCCCCATTAATTATCTTATTGTCACGGGTGTGTCAGAGATGACAGACAGTCGCCCTGCAGTGGGTTGCAGGAGATCTCTACTTTTGGTATTGCAGACAGTTTCTTAGATAATAGGCTGTCTTTGGGACCGAGTGGCTACCTCTCTCTTGCTAATTAGCTCTCTGGCTTGGGTGTATATATTCCTGGTGTGTCTGACAGGGAGTCGCCAGCTATATTAACTTCTACTTGTTAGCGCTTATCAGGAGCAGTACTTCATAGAATCATAGAATCATAGAATGGTAGAGTTGGAAGGGACCTCCTGGGTCATCTGGTCCAACCCCCTGCTCAAAGCAGGATTCACTAAATCATCTCAGACAGATGTCTGTCCAGCCTCTGTTTGAAGACGTCCATTGAAGGGGAACTCACCACCTCTCATGGCAGCCTGTTCCACTCATTAATCACCCTAACTGTCAAAAAGTTTTTTCTAATATCTAATCTGTGTCTCCTCCCATTTAGTTTCATCCCATTGCTTCTAGTCTTTCCTTGTGCAAATGAGAATAAAGATGATCCTTCTACAATGTGACAGCCCTTGACATATTTGTAGACAGCTATTAAGTCTCCTCTCAGTCTTCTTTTTTGCAGCTAAACATTCCCAAATCCTGTAACCGTTCCTCATAGGACATGGTTTGCAGACCAGTCACCATTCTGGTCGCTCTTCTCTGAACTTGCTCCAGTTTGTCTATGTCTTTTTTAAAATGTGGTGCCCAAAACTGTACACAGTATTCCAGATGAGGTCTGACCAAAGAGGAGTAAAGACCGATAATGACTTCACGTGATCTAGACTGTATGCTTCTGTTAATACATCCCAGAATTGTATTTGCCTTTTTTGCTGCTGAATCACACTGTTGACTCATGTTCAGTCTATGATCTATTAGTATACCTAAGTCTTTTTCACATGTACTGTTGCTTAGCTCTATTCCTCCCATTCTGTATATGCTTTTTTCATTTTTATTGCCCAGATGTAGTACTTTGCATTTTTCCCTGTTAAAAACCATTCTGTTGGTTGCTGCCCACTGCTCCAGTTTATTTAGTTCTTTTTGAATCCCCTCTCTCTCTTCTCTAGTATTACCTATCCCTCCTAGCTTTGTGTCATCAGCAAATTTAATCAGTTTACCCTCAATTCCTTCATCTAAATCATTGATAAAGATGTTGAACAATACAGGTCCCAGGACGGAGCCCTGTGATACCCCACTTGAGACATTCATCCAGCTGGATGTGAAGCCATTTACAACCACCCTTTGAGTCCGATCACTAAGCCAGTTATGAATCCACCTAACAGTTGCCTGGTCCATTGCATACTTGGTCATTTTTTCAATAAGGATGGTGTGAGATACTTTGTCAAATGCTTTGCTGAAGTCAAGATATACTATATCTACAGCATTTCCCTGATCCACCCAGTCAGTGATTCTGTCATAGAAGGAAATTAAGTTAGTCTGACATGACTTGTTAGTTACAAACCCATGCTGACTCTGGTTAATCACTTCATTCTTATCCATGTACTTACATACATGTTGTTTAATAATTTGTTCAAAGATCTTTCCTGGTATAGAAGTCAGACTCACCGGCCTATAGTTCCCTGGGTCCACCTTCTTCCCCTTTTTGAAGATAGGAACAACATTTGCTCTTCTCCAGTCTTCTGGGACTTCTCCTGTTCTCCAAGAATTTTCAAAGATTATGGAGAGTGGTTCTAAAATTTCTTCTACGATCTCCTTCAGTACTCTGGGGTGTAATTCATCTGGACCTGGAGACTTGAACTCATTTATGCTACCTAAATATTCCCTCACAATCTTTCTGTTTACAGATAACTTGGATTCCTCTATTCCTTTAAAAGGACAGTGAAGATCAGTTGATGTTACATTTTCTTTCTGAGAGAAAACAGATGCAAAATAGGAGTTAATAACTTCGGCCTTCTCAACATCCTCTCTTACCATTTCTCCATTTTCATCCTGTAAAAATCCTATAGCATCTTTGACTTTTCTTTTACTTTTGACATACCCCCAAAATCCTTTTTTATTGCTTTTGACATCTCTTGCAAGCCTTAATTCATTGTCAGCTTTAGCTAACCTGATACGTGCCCTGCAGGATCTGCAGACTGCATTATAATCTTCTTTAGATATGCCTCCCTCTTTCCATTTAATAAACATTTCTTTCTTTCTTTTTAGCATGTGTTTAAGTTCTGTGTTCATCCATCCTGGTTTCCTTAAATGCTTCCCATTCTTCCTACTTTTCGGGATTGTTAACGATTGTGCTTTGAGAATCTCATTTTTAAAAATTTCCCATCCTTCCTGGACATTTTTGTCCTTAAGGACATCCAGCCATTGGATCCCTCCTATTCTCTTTCTGAGTCTCTTAAAATCTGCCTTTCTAAAATCTAACCTTGAAGTTTGAGTCTTCACATGTCTTCCTCCTCTAGTTATCCAAAATTCTATAATAGCATGATCGCTGCCTCCTAGGGTCCCAGCCACCTTTACCTTCTCAACCATTTCCTCCCTGTTTATAAGGATTAAATCCAAAGTAGCAGATCCCCTTGTTTTCTCCCCTACCTTTTGGAAGATAAAGTTGTCAGCAAGAGAGGATAAGAATTTGCTTGACCTGTTAGTTTTACTTGAGAGAGATTCCCAACAAATGTCTGGATAGTTGAAATCTCCCATGACCACTACGTCATATTTTTTGGAGAACTTGGTCATTTGATACATAAAGAGTTCATCCATATCTTCAGCTTGCCCAGGTGGCCTGTAGTAAATGCCTACAATGGTGTCCTTTCCGTTGTTCTCTCCTTGTATTCTTACCCAAACAGTTTCCACAGAACTCCCAGTCTCTGAAGCTTCAATCTCTGTGCAGATATACGCTTTTCTAACATACAATGCGACACCTCCTCCTCGTTTAACAAGTCTGTTTCTTGCAAATAAGTTGTATCCTTTTAGCCTTTTATTCCAATCATGTGTATCGTCCCACCAAGTTTCAGTGATTCCAATGACATCATATTCCTTTTCCTGCATTAGTAGTTCCAATTCTCCTTGTTTGTTTCCCATGCTTTGTGCATTTGTATAAAAACATTGTAGTTTGTGATTGGTTTCTCTTCCTCCCATATTTTTATTATTTAAATTGTTTTGTCTTTGTTCTTCCTTTCCACTTCCAGTAGCAGAGATCTCACTTCGTCCTCTCTGGAGCGTGAGGCTGTATGCTTATTTGCAGTTCATCTAAAGCTAAGCCATTTCCCCTGTTTTGTCCACCCTTGTTGTCTATAGAGTTTAGTGGAGGTTGACTAGTGCTCATCTCCTTCCATCCCTAGCCGTAGCCTTACGCCAGGGAAAGTAGGGCGAGGCACGCTTGCGGCGATTGCTGAAGAGGCAATATAGGAACGGTAGTTGAGACAGGGTGACGCTAGACCAGAATAGAAGGTCTCCCCTTCCCCCTTTCCATAGTGTCTGGACTCCTTTTCCCTTTTCCCTCTGTGTTGCACTAAGTCTTCCCCACACCTGGCGTGACATTATAGCCGGCCGAGCATGTTTTGAAAAGGTTAAAAAAAAAACAAGGGAACTGACTTTTTTTTTTTCCTTTGTGTGTTTTTGGGTGTGCACCTTTTTTTTCCCCTTTCTCCCTTGGTATGGGTTCAGTTGCAGAGCTCGCAGAGCAGTTCCGCTGTCTGTCTCTGGAGGTGAATGACCTCCGCTGTGAGGTTCAGCAGCTGTTACAGGTCGCCAATATGGGGGGGTCTCTGCAGGTAGGACTGTCCAGCCTGAACCCAAGGTTGCCCTTCCGGACAGGTTTTCAAGAGGTAGGGACAAGTTTTTTATGTTTAAGGAGGCCTGCAAACTGTATTTTAAATTTCGTCTCTACTCCTCCAGTAATGAGGAGCAACGGGTTGGCATTGTGATCTCTCTACTTCAGGGAGATCCTCAGTCGTGGGCGTTTTCGTTACCGCAGGGCTCGGTTTGTCTCCAGTCTGTGGAGGGGGTTTTCGGGGCTCTGGCCCTCATCTATGATGACCCTGACCGAGTCGCCTTGGCTGAGTCTCAGCTACGTCATCTTCAGCAGGGGATTCGGTCAGTGAAAACGTACAGTTCATAATTCCATAGATGGGCGACGGATTCCAAATTAAATGACTCAGCCCTTAAAAGTCAATTTTGTGAGGGTCTTACTGAAAGGTTGAAAGATGCCTTGGCTGTATGTAATACCCCTCAGTCCTTGGAGGCTGCCATGTCTTCGGCCATACATCTTGATAGATGCCTTCGGGATAGACTGGTGCGACCACCTTCTTCGGGGCCTTCTTGCCAGGGTTGTGTACCTCTGCCAGGGTAGCGGTCTGGGGGTGACGCAGTACTGGGGGAGGTAGAGGAACCCATGCAGTTAGGGGGTGTCTTTACATCATACATCTCCCCGGAGATTCACAAGAAAAAAGGCACTTGTTTTCTTTGTGAGACACTTTGTTGGGACCTGTCCTTCAATTCCTAACCAAAAGGAGACTTGATTAACTCTCAGTAGCCTGAAGTTGGATAAACAAGGGGTGCATTTGTGGCCAAACTGCAGTTCCTACTTTGTCCTGACAGCAGAGGTGGTGCTAGAGTGCAAAACCAAAAAAATTTCTGTGTTTGTTGACAGTGGAGCCGGAGTCAGCATGGTGGATGCTGAGTTTGTGAAAACTCATGGTCTTACTTACTGTGCTTTAGTTGAACATATTCCCATCTTTGCCATTGACTCGGCGCCACTTGCTCAGAAAGCATTTACTCAGATTGTACATAATGTAAAACTGAGGGTGGGGTCAGTTCATTGTGAAATCATCCCTTGCTATGTCCTGGACAATCTTCCTACTCCAATTTTCTTGGGTATACCTTGGCTTGTTAAACATAATCCGTTGGTGGATTGGCAAGCCGGGGAGATTATTGAATGGAGAGATTTCTGCCATGAGAACTGTCTAGATATTTCCATTGCTACTGTTTCTACTGAAATATTACCTGCTTTTCTGTCTGATTTTGAGGACGTTTTTTCTGAGAAGGGGTGTCAGGATTTGCCACCTCATCGTGCTTATGACTGTCCTATTAACCTGACCCCCGGATCTAAACTACCGAAGTCCAGACTGTATAAACTTTCTGGCCCTGAGAGACAAGCCATGAAAGATTTCATTGCAGAAAGTCTGGAGAAGGGACATATCAGACCCTCATCTTCGCCCGTGGTGGCAGGGTTCTTTGTGAAGAAAAAAGATGGCGGTCTACGTCCCTGTTTAGATTTCTGGGAATTAAATCAAATTACCATCTGTGATCCATACCCTCTTCCTCTGATTGCTGATTTGTTCAGCCAGGTTGTGGGAGCTAGGGTCTTCTCCAAGTTAGATTTAAGGGGAGCCTACAACCTGGTTAGAATCAGAGAGGGGGACAAATGGAAGACAGCGTTCAATACCCCGGAAGGACATTTCGAGAGTCTGGTTATGCCTTTTGGTCTGACCAATGCACCTACGGTATTCCAGCATTTCATAAATGATATTTTCCATCATTTGGTGGGGACATTTGTGGTGGTCTATCTGGATGATATTTTGGTTTATTCACCTGATTTTGAGACTCAACGGGGGCAAGTTAAGCAGGTGCTCCAGATATTAAGGTATAACAAACTTTATGCCAAAACTAGTGTTTTTGATGTTCGGGAGGTGCAGTTTTTGGGGTACTTGTTGTCATCTTCAGGTGTTCGGATGGCTCCGGAGAAGATCCATGCAGTTCTTGACTTTGAACGTCCCGAGAACCTGAAGGCTCTACAACGTTTTCAAGGCTTTACTAATTTTTCCAGGAATTTCATCCAAAATTACTCTGTTATAGTGAAACCCCTCACTGACATGACTAAGAAGGGGCCTGATTTTTCAGAATGGTCGGATGCTTCCCTCCAGGCTTTTTCTTCCTTAAAGAATCATTTTGCCATTGCACCTATACTCAGTGAACCAAATGTTTCCCAGCCCTTTATTGTGGAGGTTGATGCGTCGGATGTGGGGGTTGGGGCTGTGTTGTCTCAGGGTTCGTCCCCTGGTAAATGGCGTCCATGCGCCTTCTTTTCTAAAAAATTGTCTTCGGCTGAGAGAAATTATGACGTGGGTAATAGGGAACTTTTGGCGATCAAATTGGCATTCGAGGAATGGCGACATTGGTTGTAGGGGGCTGTCCATCCTATTACTGTTATTACTGACCATAAGAACCTGTCATATCTCCAGTCAGCTAAACATCTCAACCCTAGGCAGGTCAGATGGTCCATCTTGTGTACTAGGTTCAATTTTGTTGTCACTTTTCATCCAGGGATCAAAAATGTCAAGGCTGCGGCTTTGGAAAAAAGCAAGAGCGCAATAGGGTCTTATCCAATAAATAAATGTTACATAAAAGTATTAAAAACTGCTCACCTAGTAGGGGTATGTGGGACACAACACCTATAAAGCCTGGACTCCAAATGCTGCAGCTTCCTATGGATATGTCAGAGATAGATTCTGGGAAAGGAAGTTGTTTTTGTTCTCTCTGGAGTCACGACAAACCATTAGCATGGATAAAAATGTAGGCTTATTGTGTACGCGTTTCAGAGTCCACCGATTCCTTCCTCAGGGCAACCATACAGTCAGTGGACTCTGAAACGCGTAGCCAATAAACCTACATTTTATCTATGCTAATGGTTTGTTGTGACTACAGAGAGCGCAGAAAAAACTTCCTTTCCAAACATCTAAGGCTGATGCTTTGTCTCAGAGCTTCCCTGGTGGTGGTGACCATGAGAACTCTTCCCTGATATTACAGAAAGGGATAGTCATTTCGGCTCTTTATTCTGAACTAGAGGTTGAGGTGTTGGAGGCTCAGGGGATGCCCCTGCTTCCTGCCCTTCAGGAAAGTTATTTATACCATCTGATCTGCGCCGCAAAGTAATCAAGGAACATCATAACTCTGCTTGCTGGACATCCAGTTGGTAAGGCAACCGCGGACCTCCTCTCTCGTCATTTTTGGTGGCGGAGGTTGCATCGGGATGTAGTTGAACATGTAGCTGCTTGTAGTATTTGCGCGCGTTCTAAGGTTTCGCATACTAGTCCGTCTGGTACTCTTCTTCCGCTACCTATCCCTATTGGGCCATGGACACACTTGTCCATGGATTTTATTACTGACCTACTGGTTTCTGCAGGCAAAAAGGTGGTTTTGGTGGTAGTAGACCGGTTCAGTAAAATGGTTCACTTTGTCGCATTACCTGCACTTCCCAATGGCAAGACACTTGCTCAAGTGTTCATAAATGAGATTGTGAAGCTTCACAGGGTTCCCTCCGATGTGGTGTCAGATCGGGGACCCAGTTTGTTTCCAAGTTCTGGAAGGCATTCTGTTCTCGACTGGGGGTGCAGCTGTCCTTTTCCTCTGCCTTCCACCCTCAGTCGAATGGTCGGACCGAGTGTGGAGACATACCTCAGGTGTTTCGGCTCAAAAAAAAAGGAGGATTAGGCATCCTACATACCGCTGGCAGAATTTGCCATCAATCATCATCGTCAAGAATCCACTGGTAGGTCACCGTTCTTCGGTGCATACAGTTATCATCCACAGTTTGGTACCTTCAGTGGGGGAGGAGCTTCAGGAGTTCCTGAAGAGGAACAATTTGCTTTGTTGCTCTCCTCGGTATGGCAGGGTGTTCTGTGTAATTTAAAGACCATGGTAGACAGGTATAAACATATGGCTGACAGAAAACGCTTGCCAGGTCCGGACCTGAATGTGAATGACTTTGTGTGGTTGTCTACCAGGAATATAAGATTGAAAGTTCCTTCTTGAAAGCTTGGACCTAGGTTTATTGGTCCCTATAAAATAACCACCGTCATTAACCCAGCAGTGTTTCGTCTTGAACTTCCTCAGGCCCTTAAGGTCCACAATGTGTTCCACAGGTCCTTACTCAAAAAGTATGTAGATCCTCTTGAGCCCTCATGTCTACCACCGCCCCCAGTACTGGTTGATGGTAATCTGGAGTTCCAGATTTCGAGGATTGTAGATTCTCGTCTCCAACGTCGTTCTCTACAATACTTGGTGCACTGGAAATGCTATGGTCCAGAGGAGAAAATGTGGGTTTCAGAGTCAGAGGTGAACACTCCCAGATTGGTTTGCTCATTTCACACCTCCTTCCATCCCTAGCTGTAGCCATATGCCAGGGAGAGTAGGGCGAGGCACGAGTGCAGCGATTGCTGAGGAGGCAATATAGGGACGATAGTAAAGACAGGGTGACGCTAGACCAGACTAGGAGGTCTCCACTTCCTCCTTTTCCTAGTGTCTGTGCACCCTTTTCCTTTTCCCTCTGTGTTGCACTAAGTATTCCCCACACCTGGCGTGACACCTATAGTCAAATTGTAAATAAAGACAAACCACCAGAATAAAATCCTTTAATGACACAATTTTTTATTAATGATTCTTAATTTGGAAAAAAAAAAAAATTACTAAAAAAACAAAACAATGCCCATTTCATTGAAGCCCTCATCTCCTGTAAGAAAATAAAAATAAAAAACACCATATACCTCAACTGTCCGAATTTTGCCCCACGCAGTAATCCAAATGTGAGATAAATAGTTTTCAACCAGGACGGTGCCAGGATGCAGTCCAAAAACAACTGAGGAATGAGCTGCTGCCGCTGCTGTGCGCTCAGCCTCACTGACTAGCGGTGACGCCATCGAGTTCACCGCCGGTCATTGAGGCTGAGTTTCAGGCGGCACCACTAGCGGTGATCTCACTGAGTTCACCACAGTTCATTGGCGCGGCTGGGAACTCAGCCTCAATCACCGCCAGTGAACTCTATGACATCGCCGCTAGTCATTGAGGCTGAGCTGGCAGCAGCGGCAGCATCTCAATGCTCAGTAGTTTTCTGCTAGGTCGGGCACATCTTGGATTTTTTTTCTGGCTGTGTCTTTATTTCTCAAATTTTACTATGGGGTTAGTAATAGGGGCGTCTTATAGATGCCCTCCATTACTAACCTGGGCTTCATGTCAGCTGCCAACACAAGGTGGACATGAACCCCAACCCTATTACCCCACTAACCACCACTACAGGGCAGTCCGAAGAGCGGAGGCTGAGTGCCCGAATTGGCGCATCTTAAGGATGCGCCTTTTCTGGAGCGGCTGACAGCTGATGTTTTTAGTCTGGGAGAGGGCGAATATCTATGGCCCCTTCTCTGGCTATTAATATCAGCCCCCAGCTGTCTGCCTAGCCTTTGCTGGTTATTAATTATATGGTGTCCCAAGTCAATTTTTTGGGGGTCCCCCATTTTAATAACCAGTAAAGGCTAAGTATACAGATGTGAGCTGATATTAGTAGCCTGGGAAGCTCCATGGGTATTACCCTCTTCCCAGGCTATAAACATCCGTCCCAGCTGTCTACTTTCCCTCTGCAGGTTAATAAAATTACGAGGGACTCCACACCATTTTTTCCAGAAATTTAATCATTTATTAATAAATTACATGAACATTAAGGTACACACGCAAAGCACTGATTATATATATCATATAGTTAAATCTATCTGTATATCTATTATCTATCTATCTATTATCTATCTATAAAATATTTATCCATATATCTATCTCTTATCTGTTATCTGTATATCTATCTATTATCTATCTATTAGTCTATCGATAGTTATATATCTAGATAGATAGATAACTAACAGATATATAGATGATAGATAGACATACAGACTGCTAGATAGATAGATAATAGATTAATAGATAGATGATAGATAGATATATGGATAGATAGATAGTTTACAGGGGGATCCCAGAAAAAAATTGATGTAGGGTCCCCCTATAAAATCTAACCAGCAAAGGCTAAACAGACAGTTGAGGGTTGATATTAATAGCCAAGGAATAACATCAATCCTCAGCCGCCCCAGAAATGGTGCAGCAACAAGATGTGCCAAATTTGGTGCTTAGCCTCGGCTTTCCCCACTTGCCCTGGTGCTGTGGCAAGTGGTAAAATAGGGTTGGGGTTCATGTCAGCTTTGTATTGGCAGGTGACATGAAGCCCAGGTTAGTAATGGAGAGGAGTCTATGAAACGCCCCCATTACTAAACCCATAGTAAAAGTTTGGAAATAAAAGTCCACACTGTATTTTTGCATATTTATTTAAAAATAAAAAACACCCTTATACTCACCTAACGCCTAATCCCCTAAAGCCAATGTCACCTGTAAAAAGCAGAAAATAAAAATGAAAAAGCAACCTTATACTCACCTGTCCGATGTGATGAAATAATCCAGAGTGTCCAACAGCGATCTAATCATTTTTAGGACAGTCACATCAGTAGTCACAAGACAGCAGGCTACACACTGACACAAGAGTGTAATCACTCCTGTGTCACTGCATAACACTGAGCTGCAGTAAGAGAGGTCACTGGAGTTCAGTCAGCTGATGAGCTCCAGTGACATCACTTACAGCACAGATGCTGAATGAGAATTTTCTGAGAAAATGCTCCTGTCAGTGTATTGCCGACTGCCGAACAGAATAGTCACATCTACCGATGTGGTAGTTCTGTTAATGAGATCTGCGTGGGCTACTCGGGATTATGTGGATTATGGCGGATAGGTGAGTATATGGTGGCTTACTTCATTTTCTTTATTACAGGAGACATGGGCATCAGGGATTAGGCATTAATATGAGCATATGGTGTTTTTTTAATTTTTATTTTTTACAGAAGAGAAAGGCATCAGGGAGTAGGTGTAGATGAGTATAAGGTGTTTTTTATTTTAATATTTTTTAACGATTTTAACTTTTTTTTTTTTATACTTTGCTCACAGGTGCCGGATGATGAGAGACTACTTGTCCCATCAGCAGCTCCTGCTATTTACTGTGACAGCAGGCGCCACCTCATGGGGCTAGTAGTCCCATCACCCAACACCTGTGACCCGAAGCTTTTTAATGCGGGTCACAGCCACAGCTGCGGGATCACGCTGACATCTGACAGCGTGATCCTGCAGCGCTCTGACCCAAGGTAACGATGTTACCGCCGATCTGAACGTGTGTTTTCCATGCTATCATGCAGATGACAGTGCGGGAAACACCCGAACATGGATCCGAATGGTAACAAGGACTTCCTGAGGAAGTCCATGTTCGGGGTCTGTACCCTAGCAGTATGTATTCGGTACAGACCTCGAATTTTAGTGTTCAGGTTCGCCAATCTCTCATTACCATCACATAGTGATCAAATAATACCACATACAAGGGACAAATACCGCCACACCATAACCAGACCACATATTACCACCACATAGTCACCGAATAATACCACATACAGGGAACAAATGCAATCACACCATGACCTGGCCAAATATTATCATCACATAGTGACTGAATAATACCACATACAAGTAACAAATGCAATCACACCATGACCAGGACATGTATTATCACCACATAGTGACCAAATAATACCACATACAAGGAACAAGTACCGCCACACTGTCACCAGACCACATATTACCACCACATAGTCACCGAATACCACATACAAGGAACAAATGCAATCACACCATGACCAGACCACATATTATCACCACATAGTGACCAAATAATACCACATACAAGGAACAAGTACCGCCACACTGTCACCAGACCACATATTACCACCACGTAGTGACCGAATAATACCACATACAGGGGACAAGTAACTCCACACCGTGACCAGATCACATATCATCACATAGTGACTGAATTAATGCTGCCTTAACAACCTGCCTATGTCTGACTGTGGTCTACGCTTTGACCAGAGCGTCAGCACTATGGAGTGCCCTGTTTTCTTTATCTCTACATTGTTCCACCACAATGGCCAGTTTGCTCATTGTGACTTAGGGGGCGGCACAATTCAGGGGTCTACGACCCCTCAGTGCTGATTTCTGGAAGGACCTAGTGGCACTGGGACCCACAGCCGTGTTGTCAGTCTTCAGAGTCACATATATATGGGATATGGAGCAGTGTCATTATGTGGAGGGGCCACAAGGTTTGACTGGAGAGTCCCCTCTGGGTGATTGATCACAGGGGAATGAGCAGAATTTACAGACATCAGTAAAGGTCTTTGATTGCCGTGCATTAATTCGACGGTATAATCGGAGGCCATTACGTGGGGCATAATTAAAGATTTGCCTAATTGTCCTCCCCCTTTGTTGTTAGTGCCGCCGACTGAATACTAATTAGGAGAATGGCGGTACGTGATACACTTTGCCATTAATTGTGCCTCTGTTATTGCAGTTTGGATGCATTGTTGTGCCTTCGTCTTCATTTTCTGCATGCAGCAAAACACTCATTTATTCCATTTTCATTTGCTGTCAGATTAATGAAATAACTGCGATGATTAAATAAATCTGCAAATGGAAATAAGAGAAACTCGCTTTAATTAAAAGAAGGTAAAAAGTTGAAATGAGTTGCCGCCAGGCTGCAGTGCCTCATCTGTCCGGCGGAGGAGCTAAGCAGGGACATATAGTGGAGACTTTATTCTGCCTCCACATTTGGACCTCGACAGATTCCCGACTCCTCTATCAACACATTTTCCCTCAGTGCACTGAGATGGTTCAGAGTGAAATCATCACAGTCCAAGAGCTGACTGGTAGTTTGGGCCATGTGGCTTGGTGATGGTCCATGGTGTGGGACTCTTGTGTTCCTTGTGGCCTTAGTGTTACTCGCAGACCCCTCATGATGCCGCAGGATGATTTTGATCCCAGGAGCTTTTTCCTGTAAAGTTTTGTTCTGATTTACAGTACATCTGTGCACACGAGCGCAGCTCCGGCAGCAAAGCGATGGTTAACTCTCCTCAGATGCGGGCTCTTTGACCATGCCGCTGTTTCTGATGGTCTTATGGAGTATCTCTACCTACATGGACAGCTGGCCCACTGTTTGCCTGCAGTCACTTCTTCCTTTTTCAAACAAACTTTATTAATATTTTCAAAATTTCACAAATGCAAACTGGATAGGGAAGGGAGAAAGGAAAAGGTAAGGGAAAAAGCTCAAGTAGGCTTCCTTCCTTGGTTTAATAGGGAAACTACCTAAATTGGGAAAGGCACAGAATGAGGAAAAGGGAGAAGGGTAAAACACTCTTAACAGGAATATTTATACAGTCAGTCGTTTATTTCTGCCTCCTAGTCGACTGCATAGACTGCCTGTGCCCGGCCTTGTGGTCTTCCTGGATGACCTTTAACCTTGTTCTCTGGGCATTGCACCTCCTTTGTGTCGTTCCTCCTGGCCCAGAACCTCAGCTCCACCCTACTTTGCTCCGGGCCTCGTCTTCATGCTGGTCTGACGACTGGTGACCATTCTATGAACCTCAACCTGGGGGCAGTGAAGACCTCACTGGTCTTGGGGGCCATTGGTAAAATGAGAGTTTCCTTAGACTTCACGACTCAGTCTCACCAGAGTAAACCCGCATCTGAGTCTTGAGGACTGTGGCCGGAGGAGTAATGGTAGAGTAATGGATGAAGGCCATTTTCATAAATTGCATTAGGGAATGGGGAGTTGGTTGGCAGTAGAGCGGGGCCACAGTATGTACAAAGAGCATCTGCCGATCGTGGGACTTGTCCTGCATTATCCACAGAAGCCATGGATTTCATTGGAATTTGTGTCATTTCCTGTTGTGACGCTACAGAACAAGTAAGTAGTCATATCCCTCAGATCACAGCTGATCACTGGGGTCCTAGCAGGGGGCTCTCTGTGATCAATGTCAAAAGGCATCTTCTACATGTAAGGCCATCAGGACAACCCTACAGGGTCCAGGAATTGGCAAAAATGTTCTTCTCGATGGTGCAATACCAATGAACCTCGGAGAATCTACCACCCGGAAATCAAGGCCAAACTGTTGGGGTAAGTTCACACGTTGCTGCATACAATACGCACGGACTGGTTGACTTCCATACCTGCATTTTATAGTGTTATTTTGGGAGGTGCACAGGGTGGTAGTCCTGGCGAGGGGCTGCTGTTCTCCTCCCACATCCTGGCTCCCCACAAATAAAAGATAAAGTCCTATTATTCGTGTGGGCTCTGTGTAGTAGATAACACTTACGTTTTCCGCTGACGGTCTCATCTGTCCCCTTCTCAGAGGCGGCACACAGTCAAGCTCAAAATCTTCATTCTTTCTTAACAAAACCATTTTACTTAACTCCTTCAATTCAGTTTTGGTCAGAGTTCGGTCCAAACCCCTCCCACTTTTAACTGGACCAATCACCAACTCTCCTCCGGTCGCTAGGCAAACTTCACCGTTACTACCCTACTGCAGTCACTAAACCTCCTATGTCATGAACTATGCCTAATACCTTATACATTAATAGGCCGAGCCCTGCCTATCAGCCCTAATATCCCTATATATCACTAAACATTAAACGATGTCCTATGCTTTCCCTATACTTTATACCTTAATCACATTACATTCACTGCGTACATTAGTGCCTATGAAACTCTATGCAGATTCACATATTAATACAGTCACAAAAATACACTAAAACCATACACTTGGTACAAAGACTGTTCAGAGAGGGAGAGGCATATGACAGCCCCTGTCACAAACTTACATTTATTTGCGTTTTTCACACATTTACTTTAATGAGCCAATCAAATCTCTCAAAGAATTGACCTGTTGTGTCCCGGTAAAAACGCAGAAAGGCTCAAAACATGCAGAAAGAAAAGGGCAGCGACTGCGTTAGAATTCAGAGGTCTCATTGATTGTGCTGGTACTGGAAAACGCGGCGTATTTTATACAACACACTGAATAGCGCCAGGTGTGAACACGACCTTGTGGTGTCGACATCTGCAGACGCAGATTGTGAGGACATCGTTCTTCAGTCTCACTTTCCCATGCAATGAAGCGTCTAGGAGATCTCGACTCTGCTCACCAGAGATTTGGGGTCCGGATGCAGCACATCTGCCATATACCAGCCGCGGGGAATCGCTGGGCGGACATTATGGCAGTTCACAGCTTCTTTCTGACTTTCCTTTATACTGAGCTGATTGAGGAGACCTCATTGTCAGAGTTGACAACCCTGGAAGAGCTGCGATGGGGTCAGAGGCACGAATAGGAAACCGGAGACAAAGCAACAGGATAGAAAGGGATAAAACCCCGCCTTTAGGGTTTGTGCACACGTTCAGTATTTGGTTGCAGAAATTTGTGTATCTTTTATCAAAAACGAGCGTATTTGATGCGTTTTTTTACCTGCTTTTTATAGCATCTTGGGGTGAAAAAACGCTGAAAGAACTGACAAATGGCAGATTTTTTTCTGCACCAAATGTGCAAGTCAGAAATAAGCAATGTGTGACCCTTCAGGATTCTCATTGACTTTTCTGGCATCAGGATTTCCTTCAGGTTTTGTGACAAATCTGCAATCAAAATGCATCAAAAAAACGCAGCCTGTGCACATAGACTTATGGAAACTTCCTTTTTATATTTATGATAATAATAATAATTTATTATTTGTCTCTTTGTGTCTCAGCCATAATGACAACAGTGTATAAACCTATAGGAGAAATGGTGCACCCCAAAAAGTACAATTCAGTGCAAAAGAATGAATTAAAAGATATATATTTTATTTAGATGTATTTAAAACAGAAAACACTACAAAAGTATAAAAGAGGGATCAATGGGTATGAAGTGAGAAATACATGAAAAAGAGGATCACAGAGGGGCATAGGGGCTCTATAAGCACTGCATAAGGAGTCCTGTATATTAATCAATACAAAAAATGGCAGTATTCACAATTTAAAGGCACAAACATGCATGGACTCATAGGGCAGTACCACTACCATGCGCACAATTCCAATATCAATCTAGCAAACAGTGTATACATATATCTATGCGCTCGCTGTTGAGTATGAGTCGGGCTTACCCATATGTGTCCCGCTGTGATCACGCCCCGATGCGCGTTTCGCGTGGTGGGCTTCCTCGGGGGGCGGTGTGTCCTGAACTGCAGATTCTCCATCTTGTCGGCTCTTGGTAGTGACATTGTCATTCTGAAACATTGTCAAATTTCCTGAAACAAATGTCAGTCCTCTGGAAGAAATGTGATCTCGCATGACCTGGGAAGGAGCGTTTTTCCGATGAAATGTTATTTCGATGTTTTCCGGGTCTGATTGGAAGCAATTACTGCAAACACTGATGGGTGATGCGGCATTAACGCCTGATTTCTTTCTCTTATTGTGCTGCATGACAGTAAATGAAAGCAATGAAATGATGATACATGGTTCACTTAGAAGATACTCCGTGACCTGGAACATCTACATAAGGAACGTGAGGATTTCACAGTCACAACGCTGATGGATCGGATGCTCCACTAGTTAATCGTCTACTCTGCCGAGTCATCCCATCCTGATCCTCGCTGGGAATAAAAAACATTTTTCTATCTAATGTAAGTTTACTAAACGCAGGATATAAACTCCATGACGGTAGGTTCCATGTGAAAAATCCAGATTTGTTGTTGTGATTGTCAAAAAAACATCATGGTTTGTAAGTAAATGGAATAATTCATAAATCTGTAGTTGTGTTATGTGATCATCGCACTCCCACGAAGATGTAACCAGCAAAATGACTGCTAATATATCATACAGGGAAAATAGACATCTTTGTACAGTGTTAGCCAGTAGATAGAAAAATATTACGATTTGAGAGTCCTCAGTGGTTGATACCTTGTAATGTCTAACTGAAAAGATGGGAACAAATTGCAAGTTGTCGAAACTACGCAGGTCTCTTCATCAGGCATAGAATAACACAAAATCTGAAGAGTCACATATTTATACAGTACATAGCAGGGCACAAGAATAATGCAATAGATGAGACATGAAGCAGAACTATCATTATGGGAGAGGGAGAAGCAGTTGTGGCCGCAAAATATTGGAGCAGTTCATAGACAAGGAGTGTGAAAGTTTTATTGTCCTGTGATTGAAGTCTGATCGAGTTTTGTGATGCCCCCACAGGTCTGAGGAGCCCATTCCTTAGTTGATGTAGAATGACATAAATCCATGCGACACACTCATTCCTCCATTGACTGTCAAAGGTTGTCATGAGTTTGTACTCCCAGAGTTTTCTGTCTCTGTGAGATTTCAAATTGCCTTTTAATACCAGTAATTTAATGTCCATGATTCTGTGATCAGGGATACAGAGATGTTTGGCCACAGGTACAGTACAGACCAAAAGTTTGGACACACCTTCTCATTTAAAGATTTTTCTGAATTTTCATGACTGTGAAAATTGTACATTCACATTGAAGGCATCAAAACTATGAATTAACACATGTGGAATTATATACTTAACAAAAAAGTGTGAAACAACTGAAAATATGTCTTATATTCTAGGTTCTTCAAAGTAGCCACCTTTTGCTTTGATGAGTGCTTTGCACACTCTTGGCATTCTCTTGATGAGCTTCAAGAGGTAGTCACCGGAAATGGTTTTCACTTCACAGGTGTGCCCTGTCAGGTTTAATAAGTGGGATTTCTTGCCTTATAAATGGGGTTGGGACCATCAGTTGTGTTGTGCAGAAGTCAGGTGGATACACAGCTGATAGTCCTACTGAATAGACTGTTAGAATTTGTATTATGGCAAGAAAAAAGCAGCTAAGTAAAGAAAAATGAGTGGCCATCATTACTTTAAGAAATGAAGGTCAGTCAGTCCGAAAAATTGGGCAAACTTTGAATGTGTCCCCAAGTGCAGTTGCAAAATCCATCAAGCGCTACAATGAAACTGGCTCACATGAGGACCGCCCCAGGAAAGGAAGACCAAGAGTCACCTCTGCTTCTGAGGATAAGTTTATCCGAGTCACCAGCCTCAGAAATCGCAGGTTAACACCAGTTCAGATTAGAGACAAGGTTAATGCCACACAGAGTTCTAGCAGCAGACACATCTCTACAACAACTGTTAAGAGGAGACTTTGTACAGCAGGCCTTCATGGTAAAATAGCTGCTAGGAAACCTCTGCTAAGGACAAGCAACAAGCAGAAGAGACTTGTTTGGGCTAAAAAACACAAGGAATGGACATTACACCAGTGGAAATCTGTGCTTTAATCTGATGAGTCCAAATTTGAGATCTTTGGTTCCAACCACCGTGTCTTTGTGCGACGCAGAAAAGGTGAACGGATGGACTCTACATGCCTGGTTCCCACCGTGAAGCATGGAGGAGGAGGTGTGATGGTGTGGGGGTGCTTTGCTGGTGACACTGTTTGGGATTTATTCAAAATTGAAGGCATACTGAACCAGCATGGCTACCACAGCATCTTGCAGCGGCATGCTATTCCTTCCGGTTTGCGTTTAGTTGGACCATCATTTATTTTTAAACAGGACAATGACCCCAAACACACCTCCAGGCTGTGTAAGGGCTATTTGACCCAGAAGGAGAGTGATGGGATGCTACGCCAGATGACTTGGCCTCCACATTCACCAGACCTGAACCCAATCGAGATGGTTTGGGTTGAGCTGGACCGCAGAGTGAAGGCAAAAGGGCCAACAAGTGCTGAGCATCTCTGGGAACTCCTTCAAGATTGTTGGAAGACCATTTCTGGTGACTACCTCTTGAAGCTGATCAAGAGAATGCCAAGAGTGTGCAAAGCAGTCATCAAAGCTAAAGGTGGCTACTGTGAAGAACCTAGAATATAAGACATATTTTCAGATGTTTCACACTTTTTTGTTAAGTATATAATTCCACATGTGGTAATTCATAGTTTTGATGCCTTCAGTGTGAATGTACAATTTTCATAGTCATGAAAATACAGAAAAATCTTTAAATGAGAAGGTGTGTCCAAACTTTTGGTCTGTACTGTAGATCTATTATTTTTTCTTTTATTATGTGGCAATGAGAATTGATCCTTGTTTTAAGTTTTTACCCTATCTCCCCTACATACAGACCCCCAGCTGGACATTTGGTACATATAACTAAGTACACTGGATTAGACAAGAGGAGAGGTACTGTGCAGTGTACACATATATATATATATATATATATATATATATATATATATATATATAATATATAGGACAGGAGGAGTGGTACTGTGCAGTGTATATATACAGGAAAGGAGAAGTGGTACTGTGTAGTGTATATATACAGGACAGGAGGAGTGGTACTGTGCAGTGTATATATACAGGAAAGGAGAAGTGGTACTGTGCAGTGTATATATACAGGACAGGAGGAGTGGTACTGTGCAATGTATATATACAGGACAGGAGGAGTGGTACTGTGCAGTGTATATGTAGCGCCCCGAGGGTTCGGCCGCTACAGGGGTATTGCACCTCTGCCAGAGGTGTGATATTCCTCTCCCAGGTAAGGATGGAGTATGGACCAGGGCTCAGTTAGCTGCATACAGCACACTCACCCCATTTCCGAGGGACAGCTCAACGGTGCTCCCATTAGTACAGTAATGCAGGCACGACAGACCATGTCCCTGGCTGGAGTGGGGAGGGGGGAGGAATACCCAGTGATGTAGGAGCAGATAGGGGTTGGTTTCTGAGCATAGGAAGGAGCTCATTGGTTGCTGGTCACCTGGGCTCATACACTAGGGAAGGGTATATAAGGTGGGCACCATCTTAGTTCTGGGAGAAGTTCAGTTCAGTTCAGTCAGAGAAGAAGCAGGGTGGAGATGTGACAGGGAGCTGTGGCTCCCTCTCGGCCCAGCTCCATGAGGCAGGCCTAGAGAAAAGGCCAGGAACAGAAAGGAACAAGAACAGAAAGGAACAAGAACAGAAATGAACAGAAAGGGACAAGAACAGAAAGGAACAAGAACAGAAAGGAACAAGAACAGGAAGGAACAGCAAGGAACAAGAACAGAAAGGAACAGCAAGGAACAGAAACAGAAAGAGAAGTATCCAAAGTGTGGAAGGGCTCAGGAACAAGAAGGCAGAAGGGACCCTAAGAACCCACGAGAATATAGGGTGAAGGGTCAGGCAGATTAAGGGTACCGGATCCCAAGTTGGTGGAGGAGAAACAACCCTAAGCCAAAGACCGGAGGTCGTGATCATTTATTGGTGCGACACCTCATTAAACCTGCTAGGAAGGCACCATATAGAACAGCGGGGAACGGGATCCACGTTTACCCGCACAAGTTCGCGGCAGCTGGACAAAAGTGGGTCACTGGTGAGGCAGGCCAGAGAAAGGATAGAAGGGGGTCCTGGTCCATGCTCTGAACTGCCTGGGGGTTGACCGAGCCCCTCACCTGGTGGACACCACACGGCTTGGGTGGTCACTACCTGTACAGAAGTGACCCGGAGAATCTGAACTGTGAGTAAAAGGCATTGGACTGTAGTACATTGTCTGTGTACTCTTTCGCTCCTCCAGCACTAACGGTACTGGGACTCCCTGCACCATCACCCCCACCATCCACTGCACTGCCCTGGGGTTACACTCTTCCCGTGGGGAGTTATACAATCTCAGCTGCGCATACCATCAACCTCAGGGGACTGCCTTGCAGCGGCGGTTCATAATAACCGCAATCCACGGGTGGCGTAGTCGGACACACCAACAGCGCATCGCAGACTACCACTGGTCTGACCACCCTGAGCCACGGAACCGGGTAGCCACTAGTACCCCCATTGTCTCCCCTATTGCCCGGATCCAAGTGCCCCACGGCCCAGGGGGCGAGTCAACTTTGGCGTAGTCGGCAGGATTTCGTGCCCGCTAACAACGTGTACTGCGCGCCTGAAGAGAAAGAGACTGTTTTATTGAAATTGACCATGTTGAAAATGGCGCCCACCCCAGAAGAACGAGCGCCATAATGTGCGCGCCAAAAGACCACAGGAGGCCGCCTCCCATCGTGGGCCGGGTCCCAGAATGGTGCCAAAGAAGGAGCCCACCCCCAACAGCTATGAGTGCGGCTGTGGAGATGTCCATCAAGGTGGGGGGGCTGCCCCAGAAAGTGATTGTTACCAAGTTGCCCCGGGATCACCCCCAATGGGGGTGGGAAGAGAAGAAAACTGTGGGGCAGGGCGCGGTCTGGATCAGTCTAGACAGACCGCACCCGGGAATGGACGCATTCCACAGCACCAACCTGTTGGCACGGAGTCTGCTGCATGCTGAACCACCCTGCAGCCTGGCAGAGATCCTAGCGCAGCTCCCTAGAGACCCGGAGCGTGCGCAAGCTGCACTGGAGGACCTGGAGCAGAGGATGGTCCGAGCGCAGCGGGGTGCGCTCATCGAGTGGAGGGAGGAACTGGCCCGGCAGGCTGGAATCCACCAACGACAGGCCTCAACCGCACCCCGGAGTCTGCCTGCCTCTGAGGACGACGCAGGAGGAGTGAGGGCCAGAGACGCCGCCGCGAAGGAAGCCGTGAGGACTGAGGCAGGTACAGGGGATGTAACCACCCAAGGCCCAGCAGCTGCAAGCCTGCCCCAGCCTCCCGTCGCAGAACCCGAAGCCGCACTCACCGCCCCCGTTGCCACGCCGCCACTGCTCCCAGCTAGGCCTCAAGCGGCGAGCGCCGCGGCCGCGCCCCGCCCGACACCACGCCCCTTGACCCCGGGCGCCGTAAAGAAGGAAGCGTCTTCGGCCCGGTCGCAAGGCCTGGTTAACCCGGGCGCCGCTACCCCACCGGCACCCCCTTCCCGGTCTGGGCCGCCACCAGACGTGACCACAAGACCCCCGGCCTGGTGGCAAGGCCAAGTGCCCCCGGGCGCTGCTCCCAAACCGGGTCCCCCCACTATACGACCGCTGGGTGTGGACCTATTTGCTCATCATACTGGCTCGGATGGACTGCCGCTGGAGTGGCCGGCTGAACTGACCAGCAGTCAGCCATGGAAAGCCCAGCCCCCGCGCGAGCCTCTGATACCAGCTCCGGAGCCCGTAGAGGTCACCCCGCTCCCATTAGAAGACGCCCAATTTGAGTGGGACCCCGCCGGCGAAAACTTGATGGGATTCACTCAGGAGACCCGGGCGGATGCGGTCCGTCGTCTGGAGGCTTGTCAGCAGCAACTGGCGACCTTCGAACGGGAACGGTGGGAGAGGCGCGTCAGGGAGGAGCGGCTCCAGGCCCGGAGCACTGAGCAAAAGCGCAAAGCCCGTCAGGACCCCCGGGCTGCCCGCGGTCCCCGAATCACCGGGACCATAATTAAATTCCACATGGAAAACGGCTGGGGTTTCATCAGGGGCACGGAAACGGCAGGCGACGTCTTTGTGACCCGCAGAGACGTTGAAAGCCACCTACCGGAGGTATACCGTGGACATGACCTCTACCCTGGTGACGTGGTCACCTTCACCCGACACGAGGGCGCAAAAGGACCATACGCCCTCCATGTCCATCGGCTTACAGAGGAGGAGCTGCAGCACTATGGCTATGAGGAAAGCCAAGAGGAGCCGGACGGGTCTGAAGAACCGTATGAGGAGGAGGAAGAAGGAGCATCTGGAGGACACCGCTACTAGTAAGTAGCAAAGTACCTGTGTATATAGTTACCCGCCAGGGTAAAAGAACTGTTAAAGAGGACTGTTATGGAACTGTTGACTGTGTGAACGTTACCCCCCCTACATCCCTTACCTGGCTGAGGACTGAGAGCAGCCATCCCCTTTCCCAACACTGGCCGAGGACTGAGAGCGGCCGCCCCTGTAAATAGTTGCGCTTCCTAAAGCGCCCCCTACTGGTTTTATAAAAAGACTACCACGTCTACCTCGGGACAACGAATCCCTCATGTTTACAAGCTTGCCAAGGTTCCTGCACTTAAAAGAAGAATGCACACCTGGTCGCAAGTTGCACCGCCGCCAGGATCCAAGAATGTGTTTTTGAAAATGTTTTCTTGCAAATGTTTTATATAAATAAGTTTTATATGCTGCTAAATAGTGTTGTGAATGTTTTCTATAATGTTTATATGTCAAAAGAGTTCCAGAAGTGTTAGTAATGTGTTTTATAATAGTGTAACAAGTGAAGAAAGTGTTTCCCCTGAAGGGAATTGAACTGTGTTGTCTGTTTCCTGATGTGAAAAGTTTTGAAAAGGTTTGCATGTCCTGTATTTAATTGTTTTTGCTCTGTTCCAGCCCGAGGACGTGCTGTGGCTTACCAGGGGGGAATGTAGCGCCCCGAGGGTTCGGCAGCTACAGGGGTATTGCACCTATGCCAGAGGTGTGGTATTCCACTCCCAGGTAAGGATGGAGTATGGACCAGGGCTCAGTTAGCTGCATACAGCACACTCACCGCATTTCCGAGGGACAGCTCAACGGTACTCCCATTAGACAGAAATGCAGGTACGACAGACCATGTGTCTGGCTGGAGGGGGGAGGAATACCCAGTGATGTAGGAGCAGATAGGGGTTGGTTTCTGAGCATAGGAATGAGCTCATTGGTTGCTGGTCACCTGAGCTCACACACTAGGGGAAGGGTATATAAGGTGGGCACGATCTTAGTTCTGGGAGAAGTTCAGTTCAGTTCAGTCAGAGAAGAAGCAGGGTGGAGATGTGACAGGGAGCTGTGGCTCCCTCTCGGCCCAGCTCCATGCGGCAGGCCTAGAGAAAAGGCCAGGAACAGAAAGGAACAAGAACAGAAAGGAACAAGAACAGAAAGGAACAGAAAGGAATAAGAACAGAAAGGAACAAGAACAGAAAGGAACAGAAAGGAACAGAAAGAGAAAGAGAAGTATCCAAAGTGTGGAAGGGCTCAGGAACAAGAAGGCAGAAGGGGCCCTAAGAACCCATGAGAATACAGGGTGAAGGGTCAGGCAGATTAAGGGTACCGGATCCCAAGTTGGTGGAGGAGAAACAACCCTCAGCCAAAGACCGGAGGTCGTGATCATTTATTGGTGCGACACCTCATTAAACCTGCTAGGAAGGCACCATATAGGACAGCGGGGAACGGGATCCACGTTTACCCGCAAAAGTTCGCGGCAGCTGGACAAAAGTGGGTCACTGGTGAGGCAGGCCAGAGAAAGGATAGAAGGGGGTCCTGGGCCATGCTCCTGAACTGCCTGGGGGTTGACCGAGCCCCTCACCTGGTGGACACCGTACGGCTTGGGTGGTCACTACCTGTACAGAAGTGACCCGGAGAATCTGAACTGTGAGTAAAAGGCATTGGACTGTAGTACGTTGTCTGTGTACTCTTTCGCTCCTCCAGCACCAACGGTACTGGGACTCCCTGCACCATCACCCCCACCATCCACTGCACTGCCCTGGGGTTACACTCTTCCCGTGGGGAGTTATACAATCTCAGCTGCACATACCATCAACCTCAGGGGACTGCCTTGCAGCGGCGGTTCATAATAACCGCAATCCACGGGTGGCGTAGTCGGACACACCAACAGCGCATCGCAGACTACCACTGGTCTGACTACCCTGAGCCACGGAACCGGGTAGCCACTACTACCCCCATCGTCTCCCCTATTGCCCGGATCCGAGTGCCCCACGGCCCAGGGGGCGAGTCATATATATACAGGACAGGAGGGGTGGCACTGTGCAGTGTATATATACAGGACAGGAGGAGTGGTACTGTGCAGTGTATATATACAGGACAGGGGGAGTGGTACTGTGCAGCGTATATATACAGGACAGGAGGAGTGGTACTGTGCAGTGTATATATACAGGACAAGAGGAGTGGTACTGTGCAGTGTATATATACAGGACAAGAGGAGTGGTACTGTGCAGTGTATATATACAGGACAGGAGGAGTGGTACTGTGCAGCGTATATATACAGGAAAGGAGAAGTGGTACTGTGCAGTGTATATATACAGGACAGGAGAAGTGGTACTGTGCAGTGTATATATACAGGACAGGAGGAGTGGTACTGTGCAGCATATATATACAGGACAGGAGGAGTGGTACTGTGCAGTGTATATATACAGGACAGGAGGAGTGGTACTGTGCAGTGTATATATACAGGACAGGAGGGGAGGCACTGTGCAGTGTATATATACAGGACAAGAGGAGTGGTACTGTGCAGTGTACATATATATATATATATATATATATATATATACAGTACAGACCAAAAGTTTGGACACACCTTCTCATTTAATGATTTTTCGGTATTTTCATGACTATGAAAATTGTACATTCACACTGAAGGCATCAAAACTATGAATTAACACGTGTGGAATTATATACTTAACAAAAAAGTGTGAAACAACTGAAAATATGTCTTATATTCTAGGTTCTTCAAAGTAGCCACCTTTTGCTTTGATGACTGCTTTGCACACTCTTGGCATTCTCTTGATGAGCTTCAAGAGGTAGTCACCGGAAATGGTCTTCCAACAATCTTGAAGGAGTTCCCAGAGATGCTTAGCACTTGTTGGCCCTTTTGCCTTCACTCTGCGGCCCAGCTCACCCCAAACCATCTCGATTGGGTTCAGGTCTGGTGACTGTGGAGGCCAGGTCATCTGGCGTAGCCCCCCATCACTCTCCTTCTTGGTCAAATAGCCCTTACACAGCCTGGAGGTGTGTTTGGGGTCATTGTCCTGTTTAAAAATAAATGATGGTCCAACTAAACGCAAACCGGATGGAATAGTATGCCGCTGCAAGATGCTGTGGTAGCCATGCTGGTTCAGTATGCCTTCAATTTTGAATAAATCCCCAACAGTGTCACCAGCAAAGCACCCCCACACCATCACACCTCCTCCTCCATGCTTCACGGTGGGAACCAGGCATGTAGAGTCCATCCATTCACCTTTTCTGTGTCGCACAAAGACACAGTGGTTGGAACCAAAGATCTCAAATTTGGACTTATCAGACCAAAGCACAGATTTCCACTGGTCTAATGTCCATTCCTTGTGTTCTTTAGCCCAAACAAGTCTCTTCAGCTTGTTGCCTGTCCTTAGCAGTGGTTTCCTAGCAGCTATTTTACCATGAAGGCCTGCTGCACAAAGTCTCCTCTCAACAGTTGTTGTAGAGATGTGTCTGCTGCTAGAACTCTGTGTGGCATTGACCTGGTCTCTAATCTGAGCTGCTGTTAACCTGCGATTTCTGAGGCTGGTGACTCGGATAAACTTATCCTCAGAAGCAGAGGTGACTCTTGGTCTTCCTTTCCTGGGGCGGTCCTCATGTGAGCCAGTTTCTTTGTAGCGCTTGATGGTTTTTGCAACTGCACTTGGGGACACTTTCAAAGTTTCCCCAATTTTTCGGACTGACTGACCTTCATTTCTTAAAGTAATGATGGCCACTCGTTTTTCTTTACTTAGCTGCTTTTTTCTTGCCATAATACAAATTCTAACAGTCTATTCAGTAGGACTATCAGCTGTGTATCCACCTGACTTCTGCACAACTCAACTGATGGTCCCAACCCCATTTATAAGGCAAGAAATCCAACTTATTAAACCTGACAGGGCACACCTGTGAAGTGAAAACCATTTCCGGTGACTACCTCTTGAAGCTCATTAAGAGAATGCCAACAGTGTGCAAAGCAGTCATCAAAGCAAAAGGTGGCTACTGTGAAGAACCTAGAATATAAGACATATTTTCAGTTGTTTCACACTTTTTTGTTAAGTATATAATTCCACATGTGTTAATTCATAGTTTTGATGCCTTCAGTGTGAATGTACAATTTTCATAGTCATGAAAATACAGAAAAATCTTTAAAGAAGGTGTGTCCAAACCTTTGGTCTGTACTGTATATATAGGACAGGAGGAGTGGTACTGTGCAGTGTATATATACAGGACAGGAGGAGTTGTACTGTGCAGTGTATATATACAGGACAGGAGGAGTGGTACTGTGCAGTGTATATATACAGGAAAGGAGAAGTGGTACTGTGCAGTGTATATATACAGGACAGGAGGAGTGGTACTGTGCAATGTATATATACAGAACCGGAGGAGTGGTACTGTGCAGGGTATATATACAGGACAGGAGGAGTGATATTGTGCATTGTATATATACAGGACAGGAGGAGTGGTACTGTGCAGAGTATATATACAGGACAGGAGGAGTGGTACTGTGCAGCGTATATATACAGGACAGGAGGAGTGGTACTGTGCAGTGTATATATACAGGACAGGAGGAGTGGTACTGTGCAGTGTATATATATAGGACAGGAGGAGTGGTACTGTGCAGGGTATATATACAGGACAGTAAAAGTGGTACTGTGCAGTGTATATATACAGGACAGGAGAAGTGGTACTGTGCAGTGTATACACACAGGACAGGAGGAGTGGCGCTGAGAGTAGCACCTGCCTCCTGAGCTCAAGCACTTCCAGGAGGAGCGTCGTCGTCTGCCTCTCTTCTCCCCAGGGAGAGGCAGGCCTACTGGGAGGCCGGCATGGCTTCCCAGCCTCCTATCCCCCGGTCTATGCCGGCGGGGGAGAAGGAGCCTCAACAACCGGCCCAGGAGGGAGTGAGGAGATCGGGAAGGGTGAGGAAGAATACATCCACCTGCTCCAACCCCGAGACCGTTCACCGCCAGCCCAGAGAGGGAGACCGGGGCACCCCAGGCCCCAGGAACAAGAGCCCAGCAAGATCCTGGGGGGAGATGAGCTCCAGCGAGTCCACAAGTTCCTTCTCCTCCCGAGTGGTCGCCACGTTGCGAGAGTACGAGGACGCCGGCAAAGCACTAACCCAGCTGAAAGAGGAGCTGAGGGAGGCCCGGGTCCTGAACACCCGGGCGTCCAACAAGGAAAGACCCGCGACCTCCCAGAGGTTTAAAGCCCTCAGAGACGAGGTGGTCAGGTTAGTGCTCCTCCGGGAGGGGATTGAGAAAAGCGCAGGTCCCTTCCTGGAGAGGTTTAAGAACCAGCGGCGGTTCTCAGAAATGAAGGGGTTAAACACCTCAGGAGAACCGCCAGCCGGCGTCCTTAGTGAAGAGGAGGAGGAGGATGAAGAGGTGACTGGAGTCTCAGTTGCTGGAGCCAGTGAGGTGCAGAGCCGGAGCTCAAGTGGTCTCCCTGCAGGGCAGAGGACTCCGACAGCACAGGCTGGAGTGTCGGGGGAGGAGGAGGAAGGAGGACTGCTGAGGGAGATCCGACTGCTGGAGTCTCCAGTGGACCTGACGCGGTTTTCCTTCGGTGAGGACAAACCAGTGGAGGAGACCAAGAGGAGGAATACATGTTCACAGACTTGCCAGTGGAAAAGCCAAACTTCACATGCCAGAAATGCAAGCTTGTGTCCCTGTTGGAGGAAAAGTTGCGAAATCTAGAAGAGAGGTTAACTACCTTGAAAATCATTAAGGAAGGTGAAGAGTTCTTAGACAGAGCAGAATTATCTCTTCATGATTCAGAAAGAGAAGAAATTCGAACTGCACCTGACGAAACAGAGGAATGGAAGCATGTGACCCACAGAAGCAGGAGGATCGAGAGGCAGTCAGCACCCATACTGCTCAGGAACCAGTACCAGGCTCTCACGCAGAGAACCATGAAGAAATACAGCAAAATAAGACTTTGCCAGCAATGAATAACCTTGTAAGCCCTCAGAATCCTCCTGGATGGAGAAAGAAGAATGTTGTGAAGAAAAAACGGAGAGTGGTGGTCATGGGGGATTCCCTGTTAAGAGGAACAGAGGCCGCTATCTGCAGACCAGACATAACCTCAAGTGAAATGTGCTGTCTTCCAGGAGCAAAAATTAAAGATGTGTCTGACAGGATATCAGGACTCTTCAGACCTACAGATCACTACCCATTCCTGCTAATACATGTGGGGACAAATGACACCGCAAGAAAGGACCTGGAAACCATCTGCAGTGACTTTGAAGACTTAGGCAAGAAAGTGAAAGAATTGGGAGTGCAGGTGGTCTTCTCATCCATCCTCCCAGTGGATGGCCATGGAACAATGAGGTGGAATAAGATTCTACAGGTGAACAACTGGCTACGTCGATGGTGCCGTCAACAAGGATTTGGATTTCTGGATCACGGAATGAATTACCTATACGATGGACTACTTGCTAGAGATGCGGTGCACCTTACGAAGACTGGAAAACATGTATTTGGAAGTCGCCTTGCTACACTCATCAGAAGAGCTTTAAACTAGAACAATGTGGGAAGGGAAGCAAAAGGCCAGAAAAAGCCATACAGCTGACAAATACTATTGAGATCTCTGCTACTGGAAGTGGAAAAGAAGAACAAAGACAAAACAATTTAAATAATAAAAATATGGGAGGAAGAGAAACCAATCACAAACTAAAATGTTTTTATACAAATGCACAAAGCATGGGCAACAAACAAGGAGAATTGGAACTACTAATGCAGGAAAAGGAATATGATGTCATTGGAATCACTGAAACTTGGTGGGACGATACACATGATTGGAATAAAAGGCTAAAAGGATACAACTTATTTGCAAGAAACAGACTTGATAAACGAGGAGGAGGTGTTGCATTGTATGTTAGAAAAGCGTATATCTGCACAGAGATTGAAGCTTCAGAGACTGGGAGTTCTGTGGAAACTGTTTGGGTAAGAATACAAGGAGAGAACAATGGAAAGGACACCATTGTAGGCATTTACTACAGGCCACCTGGGCAAGCTGAAGATATGGATGAACTCTTTATGTATCAAATGACCAAGTTCTCCAAAAAATATGACGTAGTGGTCATGGGAGATTTCAACTATCCAGACATTTGTTGGGAATCTCTCTCAAGTAAAACTAACAGGTCAAGCAAATTCTTATCCTCTCTTGCTGACAACTTTATCTTCCAAAAGGTAGGGGAGAAAACAAGGGGATCTGCTACTTTGGATCTAATCCTTATAAACAGGGAGGAAATGGTTGAGGAGGTAAAGGTGGCTGGGACCCTAGGAAGCAGCGATCATGCTATTATAGAATTTTGGATAACTAGAGGAGGAAGACATGTGAAGACTCAAACTTCAAGGTTAGATTTTAGAAAAGCAGATTTTAAGAGACTCAGAAAGAGAATAGGAGGGATCCAATGGCTGGATGTCCTTAAGGACAAAAATGTCCAGGAAGGATGGGAAATTTTTAAAAATGAGATTCTCAAAGCACAATCGTTAACAATCCCGAAAAGTAGGAAGAATGGGAAGCATTTAAGGAAACCAGGATGGATGAACACAGAACTTAAACACATGCTAAAAAGAAAGAAAGAAATGTTTATTAAATGGAAAGAGGGAGGCATATCTAAAGAAGATTATAATGCAGTCTGCAGATCCTGCAGGGCACGTATAAGGTTAGCTAAAGCTGACAATGAATTAAGGCTTGCAAGAGATGTCAAAAGCAATAAAAAAGGATTTTGGGGGTATGTCAAAAGTAAAAGAAAAGTCAAAGATGCTATAGGATTTTTACAGGATGAAAATGGAGAAATGGTAAGAGAGGATGTTGAGAAGGCCGAACTTTTAAATTCCTATTTTGCATCTGTTTTCTCTCAGAAAGAAAATGTAACATCAACTGATCTTCACTGTCCTTTTAAAGGAATAGAGGAATCCAAGTTATCTGTAAACAGAAAGATTGTGAGGGAATATTTAGCTAACATAAATGAGTTCAAGTCTCCAGGTCCAGATGAATTACACCCCAGAGTACTGAAGGAGATCGTAGAAGAAATTTTAGAACCACTCTCCATAATCTTTGAAAATTCTTGGAGAACAGAAGTCCCAGAAGACTGGAGAAGAGCAAATGTTGTTCCTATCTTCAAAAAGGGGAAGAAGGTGGACCCAGGGAACTATAGGCCGGTGAGTCTGACTTCTATACCAGGAAAGATCTTTGAACAAATTATTAAACAACATGTATGTAAGTACATGGATAAGAATGAAGTGATTAACCAGAGTCAGCATGGGTTTGTAACTAACAAGTCATGTCAGACTAACTTAATTTCCTTCTATGACAGAATCACTGACTGGGTGGATCAGGGAAATGCTGTAGATATAGTATATCTTGACTTCAGCAAAGCATTTGACAAAGTATCTCACACCATCCTTATTGAAAAAATGACCAAGTATGCAATGGACCAGGCAACTGTTAGGTGGATTCATAACTGGCTTAGTGATCGGACTCAAAGGGTGGTTGTAAATGGCTTCACATCCAGCTGGATGAATGTCTCAAGTGGGGTACCACAGGGCTCCGTCCTGGGACCTGTATTGTTCAACATCTTTATCAATGATTTAGATGAAGGAATTGAGGGTAAACTGATTAAATTTGCTGATGACACAAAGCTAGGAGGGATAGCTAATACTAGAGAAGAGAGAGAGAGGATTCAAAAAGACCTAAATAAACTGGAGCAGTGGGCAGCAACCAACAGAATGGTTTTTAACAGGGAAAAATGCAAAGTACTACATCTGGGCAATAAAAATGAAAAAAGCATATACAGAATGGGAGGAATAGAGCTAAGCAACAGTACATGTGAAAAAGACTTAGGTATACTAATAGATCATAGACTGAACATGAGTCAACAGTGTGATGCAGCAGCAAAAAAGGCAAATACAATTCTGGGATGTATTAACAGAAGCATACAGTCTAGATCACGTGAAGTCATTATCGGTCTTTACTCCTCTTTGGTCAGACCTCATCTGGAATACTGCGTACAGTTTTGGGCACCACATTTTAAAAAAGACATAGACAAACTGGAGCAAGTTCAGAGAAGAGCGACCAGAATGGTGACTGGTCTGCAAACCATGTCCTATGAGGAACGGTTGCAGGATTTGGGAATGTTTAGCTTGCAAAAAAGAAGACTGAGAGGAGACTTAATAGCTGTCTACAAATATGTCAAGGGCTGTCACATTGTAGAAGGATCATCTTTATTCTCATTTGCACAAGGAAAGACTAGAAGCAATGGGATGAAACTAAATGGGAGGAGACACAGATTAGATATTAGAAAAAACTTTTTGACAGTTAGGGTGATTAATGAGTGGAACAGGCTGCCACGAGAGGTGGTGAGTTCCCCTTCAATTGACGTCTTCAAACAGAGGCTGGACAGACATTTGTCTGAGATGATCTAGTGAATCCTGCTTTGAGCAGGGGGTTGGACCAGATGACCCAGGAGGTCCCTTCCAACTCTACCATTCTATGATTCTATGATTCTATGATTCTAAGAGGAAGACCGGAGGAGCTGCACAGGAGGTGGTGAGTTACAAGTATGTACCAATGTCTGATGTTGCGCCTGCCACCTTCTGTTTAAACCCCACCAAACCTAAAGGCACGGGCTCTGCAGTGGGCTCGAGGCAGAGGCAAGGTGGGGAGAGGAGGAGGACGTCCGGCGATGCTGCCATCTGTGCGGGGAACAGTGCAGGGGGCGAGGCTGTGGAGGTACTCACAGTGCCGGACATAGGAAGTTCTGTGGAGTTTCCCAACCTGCCCTCTGCGGCTAAGCCGGTTATCACCGGGGCTGGGGGGGCAGGGAAGGATGTGAAAAACACATCTGCAAAGAACACTGGGCACACTGCTGCGACAGGGGGGCAGTGTGCCCCAGCGTCCAAAAAGGACACTAAGACCCCAAAGTCTGTGGGTGCAGGGCGGGCAGAGGTGCCGAGAAAACAGTCTGGCCAGAACAAGGACCAAAATGCTGCAGTAGAGGGGCGGGGCGCTCCAGCAGACGACCTGCAGAAAGCCAGCAGCAACCAAAGGGAAACAGGTGTGGTGCTGCAGGGAAAGGAGTCTCTGGGAGTGCTCCCCTCCCCCGGCCCAGCAGGTGTGAGTGCAGAGACACCAGACACAAGGGAGGAAGGAATGGAGCTGACTGTGGAAGGTGTAGAGAACAACAGAGGTAATGGGGTGACAAGTAAAGGGAATGGAAGTAGTGGTGCAGTGAATGATGGGAGTAATGGTGGAGCAGATGGTGGGAGTAATGGTGGAGCAGATGGTAAGAGTAGTAGGAATGGTGGAAGTAGTGGTACAGTGAATGATGATGCAGCAAATGGTGGGGGTAGTGGTGCAGTGAATGATGATGCAGCAAATGGTGGGGGTAGTGGTGGAATGAATGCTGGGAGTAGTGGTGTAGCAAATGTTGGGGGTAGTGGTGTAATGAATGGTGGGAGTAGTGATGCAGCAAATGGTGGGAGAAGTAGTGCAGTGAATGATGGGAGTAATGGTCCTGCGAATGGTGTGAGTAGTAGTGGAGTGAATGGTGGGAGCAGCACTGGTGTTGGTGGGGGGGAAGTAGGCGCTGGTCCCGCTGCCCCCCAGCATTGGCAGGGGCTTCAGCCCCAAGCTATTCAGGAGCTGTCAGTGCTGGGGGTAGTAGTGCGCCCTCGTCTGGTGGCCCTGGGGAAGGTGACTTGCAACAGCAGCTCCTGGACGCCCTGAGGAGAGGGGAGAGCTCCATCACTGTAGAGGGGAGGGAGGTTGATCTGTCTTTCTGGATAGAGAGACATGGTCTTTCAGCCTTCTGAGATAGAGGGGCAGAGACTCTCTGGTCTCTGCCGACAATGGGGCAGAGGAGTAACCGTAGGAACGTGGTCCATCTCCAGTGGGTAAGCAAGGATGCCTGTCCTGATAGGTCAAAGGTGGTTGAGCTCCTGCTGGGGATGGGCTTTGCGGCATTTGACATCTTTGCCTTGATCCATCCCTACGGGACCTCCTACTTCGATGTCAGCTTCGTGAGACCGGAGGGCCTTGAGCTTTTCTGGTCTCGCCATGAGCTGGCTCGGAGTCACCCCGAATGGCATGGTCTCTTTCCCCTGGCAATAACCCGCCAAGATTCAGTCAGGAAATTGACCGTTTTGACTAGTAACGAGTCGCTTTCCTGTATGGACATTACCACCTGGGTGAGTCGATACGGAGAGGTCACCAATATTCCCGAAAAGAATCTAGATGACCATGGTATCTGGTCAGGGGCCTGGACCTTCATGGTGAGATTGAAGGTTTCGGGAAACACTGTTACCCATATCCTCTCCTCAACCTTTTTGGGGAGGGATAGGATCTTGATTTTCTACCGGGGGCAGCCTAAGGTCTGTCACAGGTGCGGTAGCCCCACACACTTCAGTGCGCAGTGTACCACCCAGAAATGCGCACTGTGTGGGGACCTCGGTCATCTTGCTGCTGCCTGTCGCAGGATTAGGTGTAACTTGTGTGGTGACCTCGGTCACCCGATCAGTCGCTGTCCGCGTTCCTTCGCCAATGCGGTCCTGAAAGCGGCGAGTGCGGGACAGGCGAAAGACGGGACTAATCTTGCCGGTGAAGGGACCAGTAGAGGCGGGGGAGGCAGGGATCCGTTGAGGAGCAAGCTGCCGCCATCCACCATCAGGTGGCAGGAGCAGCGCCGTGGGGACAGGGGGCAGGGAGTAATGTCCCTAAACTCTGACCCAGGCACTTCATAGAATCATCATAGAATCATAGAATGTAGAGTTGGAAGGGACCTCCTGGGTCATCTGGTCCAACCCCCTGCTCAAAGCAGGATTCACTAAATCATCTCAAACAGATGTCTGTCCAGCCTCTGTTTGAAGACGTCCATTGAAGGGGAACTCACCACCTCTCGTGGCAGCCTGTTCCACTCATTAATCACCCTAACTGTCAAAAAGTTTTTTCTAATATCTAATCTGTGTCTCCTCCCATTTAGTTTCATCCCATTGCTTCTAGTCTTTCCTTGTGCAAATGAGAATAAAGATGATCCTTCTACAATGTGACAGCCCTTGACATATTTGTAGACAGCTATTAAGTCTCCTCTCAGTCTTCTTTTTTGCAAGCTAAACATTCCCAAATCCTGCAACCGTTCCTCATAGGACATCGTTTGCAGACCAGTCACCATTCTGGTCGCTCTTCTCTGAACTTGCTCCAGTTTGTCTATGTCTTTTTTAAAATGTGGTGCCCAAAACTGTACACAGTATTCCAGATGAGGTCTGACCAAAGAGGAGTAAAGTCCGATAATGACTTCACGTGATCTAGACTGTATGCTTCTGTTAATACATCCCAGAATTGTATTTGCCTTTTTTGCTGCTGCATCACACTGTTGACTCATGTTCAGTCTATGATCTATTAGTATACCTAAGTCTTTTTCACATGTACTGTTGCTTAGCTCTATTCCTCCCATTCTGTATATGCTTTTTTCATTTTTATTGCCCAGATGTAGTACTTTGCATTTTTCCCTGTTAAAAACCATTCTGTTGGTTGCTGCCCACTGCTCCAGTTTATTTAGGTCTTTTTGAATCCTCTCTCTCTCTTCTCTAGTATTAGCTATCCCTCCTAGCTTTGTGTCATCAGCAAATTTAATCAGTTTACCCTCAATTCCTTCATCTAAATCATTGATAAAGATGTTGAACAATACAGGTCCCAGGACGGAGCCCTGTGGTACCCCACTTGAGACATTTATCCAGCTGGATGTGAAGCCATTTACAACCACCCTTTGAGTCCGATCACTAAGCCAGTTATGAATCCACCTAACAGTTGCCTGGTCCATTGCATACTTGGTCATTTTTTCAATAAGGATGGTGTGAGATACTTTATCAAATGCTTTGCTGAAGTCAAGATATACTATATCTACAGCATTTCCCTGATCCACCCAGTCAGTGATTCTGTCATAGAAGGAAATTAAGTTAGTCTGACATGACTTGTTAGTTACAAACCCATGCTGACTCTGGTTAATCACTTCATTCTTATCCATGTACTTACATACATGTTGTTTAATAATTTGTTCAAAGATCTTTCCTGGTATAGAAGTCAGACTCACCGGCCTATAGTTCCCTGGGTCCACCTTCTTCCCCTTTTTGAAGATAGGAACAACATTTGCTCTTCTCCAGTCTTCTGGGACTTCTCCTGTTCTCCAAGAATTTTCAAAGATTATGGAGAGTGGTTCTAAAATTTCTTCTACGATCTCCTTCAGTACTCTGGGGTGTAATTCATCTGGACCTGGAGACTTGAACTCATTTATGTTAGCTAAATATTCCCTCACAATCTTTCTGTTTACAGATAACTTGGAATCTTCTATTCCTTTAAAACGACAGTGAAGATCAGTTGATGATACATTTTCTTTCTGAGAGAAAACAGATGCAAAATAGGAATTAAAAAGTTCGGCCTTCTCAACATCCTCTCTTACCATTTCTCCATTTTCATCCTGTAAAAATCCTATAGCATCTTTGACTTTTCTTTTACTTTTGACATACCCCCAAAATCCTTTTTTGTTGCTTTTGACATCTCTTGCAAGCCTTAATTCATTGTCAGCTTTAGCTAACCTGATACGTGCCCTACAGGATCTGCAGACTGCATTATAATCTTCTTTAGATATGCCTCCCTCTTTCCATTTAATAAACATTTCTTTCTTTCTTTTTAGCATGTGTTTAAGTTCTGTGTTCATCCATCCTGGTTTCCTTAAATGCTTCCCATTCTTCCTACTTTTCGGGATTGTTAACGATTGTGCTTTGAGAATCTCATTTTTAAAAATTTCCCATCCTTCCTGGACATTTTTGTCCTTAAGGACATCCAGCCATTGGATCCCTCCTATTCTCTTTCTGAGTCTCTTAAAATCTGCCTTTCTAAAATCTAACCTTGAAGTTTGAGTCTTCACATGTCTTCCTCCTCTAGTTATCCAAAATTCTATAATAGCATGATCGCTGCCTCCTAGGGTCCCAGCCACCTTTACCTCCTCAACCATTTCATCCCTGTTTATAAGGATTAGATCCAAAGTAGCAGATCCCCTTGTTTTCTCCCCTACCTTTTGGAAGATAAAGTTGTCAGCAAGAGAGGATAAGAATTTGCTTGACCTGTTAGTTTTACTTGAGAGAGATTCCCAACAAATGTCTGGATAATTGAAATCTCCCATGACCACTACGTCATATTTTTTGGAGAACTTGGTCATTTGATACATAAAGAGTTCATCCATATCTTCAGCTTGCCCAGGTGGCCTGTAGTAAATGCCTACAATGGTATCCTTTCCGTTGTTCTCTCCTTGTATTCTTACCCAAACAGTTTCCACAGAACTCCCAGTCTCTGAAGCTTCAATCTCTGTGCAGATATACGCTTTTCTAACATACAATGCGACACCTCCTCCTCGTTTATCAAGTCTGTTTCTTGCAAATAAGTTGTATCCTTTTAGCCTTTTATTCCAATCATGTGTATCGTCCCACCAAGTTTCAGTGATTCCAATGACATCATATTTCTTTTCCTGCATTAGTAGTTCCAATTCTCCTTGTTTGTTGGCCATGCTTTGTGCATTTGTATAAAAACATTTTAGTTTGTGATTGGTTGCAGCTGAGGATCCTAAAGACAGCGAATTGAGCGAGGAGGTCAAGAGACTTGAAAGGGAAGAGCGAGAGGACGCCACGTCTTCCCAGGAACCCTCTTCTGATGACAGTCTAGATGAGGGAGAGGGGGAGTGGTCACAGCTAAAGAAAAAGGGTAACAGGAAAACGGCCAGAGGTAGGAGGGGGACCAGGTCTCGAGCTGCCTCTTTGGAGTGTGACCCCTCTGACTCTCTGGCCGTGATCCAAGCGCCATTGGAGGGTTCAGCCGCCCCCCTCTGGTGGATCTCTCCAACCGGTTCGGGGCTCTCCAGGACCTCCCTCTGGAGGGGGGAAGTGGGGACCCGGGGCCGGAGGTTGCGGACAAGGTGGTTGGGGCTCAGGAGATGGCTGGGTCTTCCTCTCGGGGGGCAAATACAAAGCCCTCTGGGGGGGGACTAACCCAGGACCACCAGAGGAGGGCAAGAATGTATGTAAGGAGAGAATGGACGAGTCTGTTTGTCTTAAGCGCACTAAAAACCCGTCATTATCGGAGGAAGAGGTTGGGACTGTCAGTGGTGGGAAGAAAAAGGCTATCTAATTCAATCAATCATGATGGCGGCACCCACCCCGTTGACGCTGGCAACTATTAATGTTTGCAGCATAAAGTCAGATGCGGCAAGGTACACGGCCTTTCATTTTCTCGGCCAACTTGACGCCGACATTTTGTTTTGGCAGGAGACCAGGTTGACCGATATATCAACATTGCATAAAGCAAGGCGAGAGTGGAGGCATGGGCCCTCCTACTGGTCTCTTGCGGCCGAGCCGTATAGCGGGGTGGCGGTCCTTTTTAAGACCGCAGCGGTTGAATGCAGACGAGTGATCGAATTAGAAATGGGGAGATGCTTGATCCTAGATGTCTCCATGGGGGGACAAGAGCTTCGGCTCATTAACATCTATGGTCCCCAGTCCAAGTGGGACCGCAAATGTCTCTTCCTGAAGATCAAACCTTTTTTATTTTCGAGTCGGCAGGTGGTCTTCGGAGGGGATTTCAACAATGTCACGAGATCCTGTGATAGAGGAGGTTCCGGAGACCGGCTGGCTTATGACTGCGTCGCGTTAAACAGGATAGTGAGTGAGGCTCGCCTGGTGGATGTCCACATCCGGCACAACCCGTGCGACACGGGATTCACCTTTTTTAGAGGTAGTCAGTGCAGGTCTAGGCTAGACAGGTTTTATTTGAAGGAGGAGGCCGTCTCTTCACCCTTGTCGGTTGTGGAGGTGGAGTTCTCCGATCACTGTTTGATTATGTTTTCTCTGAACGTTACAGAAAGTCCTCGGATGGGAAGAGGCTATTGGAAGCTGAATTCGTCACTCCTTGAGGAAGAAGCTGTAAGACGGTCTTTTGAGGAATTCTTTCAGAGCCAGGTACCATTGCTGGGCCTAAGTAACACTAAGTCAGAGTGGTGGGAGATGTTCAAACATCGGGTGGCGAGATTCTTCCGGCAGCTCTCGAACCTCAGAAGCCTGAACAGGGATCGCCTGTATCAGAGCCTGAGGAGGAAACTCGAGCATCTTGTCTCGACTGGACGTAGCCGCGAGGAGATTTCCAGAGTGAAGTCCTTGCTGAAGAGGTGTCAGTACGATAGGCACGCATCTTTGGTTTTCGAGAGGGACTATGGGAAGTACTGCTCGCCCGACCCTTACAGAAACTGTAAGATGTCAGTGAGTAGTAAGATAGTGACGGGGCTGGTGGACAGTACGGGGTCCCTGAGAAGGTCCAGATCAGGGATCTTGGAGGTCGTCAGTTCCTACTACTCACACCTCTTGGGAAGGAGGGAGCTTGATCGTGACGGGATGTTGGCTTTCCTGGCTGAATCTGTTCCTGAGCCAGGGGCTGACCTCTCGCTGGGCGATTTGGCAGAAGCGATCAAAGAAGAGGAAGTGAGACTGGCGATCGATGGGCTTAGGCCCAAAAAGTCGCCAGGTCCGGATGGCTTAACATCCGAGTTCTTTAGGACCTTTAGGGACTCTTTGGTCCCCCTCTTGACTCAGGTGTTTAACGAGTGTCTCTCCTCGGGCACTCTGCTGAGATCATTAAGGAGGTCAGCTTTGATCATTTTGTCAAAGGGTAAGGATCCGTCACACATTGAGAACTGGCGTCCCATAGCACTTCTCAATGTGGACAGGAAGATTTTGGCTAAGATACTTTTCAACAGGCTGGTGAAGTTTGCACCCCGGCTCCTTTCAGAGGTTCAGCACTGTTGCGTTCCTGGCCGTAGCACTTTTAGTGCTGTTCTAGGTGTGCGAGAGGCCGTGGAGCAAGGCAGGGCGGGCCTCTGGAAGGGGTTCTTGCTGACCCTGGATCAGGCAAAAGCCTTTGATCGGGTTAACCACGAGTACCTCTGGTCCACTCTTTTGAGGTATGGTCTGCCTGGAGGGTTTGTGGACTGGCTTAAGACCTTGTATGCAGGGGCTGAGACTTTCCCTCTGGTGAATGGGTGGATTGGACGACCTTTCGGGGTAAGATCCGGTGTCTGTCGGGGCTGTCCTCTTAGCCCTTTTCTTTACGCGTTTGCGATCGATCCCTTCCTCAGAAGGATCGATTGTGGACCGTTGGCGGGGGTGCGGATGGGCGGGGCGGCGCCGGAGGCTATCCTGAGGGTGGTGGCCTACGCGGACGATGTCACCGTCTTTGTTTCTTCGCAAGAGGAGGCAGTGGTGGTGATGTCAGAAGTGGAGCGCTACTCGGAGGCATCCGGGTCCAAGGTCAACCAGGATAAGTGTGAGAGTCTCTGGCTGGGAGGCGGAGATCCCGGGTTTGATCTTCCGGACACCCTCCCCGAACCCCAAGAACATGCCAAAGTCCTGGGCATCGAATTCGGCCAGGGTGATTACCCCACGAAAAACTGGGAAGGCAGAATCAAAGGTGTCGCCCAAATAGTGGACCAATGGAGGGGTTGGTCTTTGACCCTGAGGGAAAGGGTTGGCCTGTGCAAAGCTTTCCTGCTCCCCTTGCTAATCTACCTGGGCAGCGTCTGTGTCTTGCCAGAGCCTCTCTGGACACGGGTCTACAGTCTGTTCTTCCAGATGTTATGGGGGAACAGACTGAACCTAGTCAAGCGGGAGGTCACTTACCGCATGAGGAGACTAGGGGGTTTGAATATGGTGAACCCCGTGGTGTTCCTAGTGAACACCTTCTTGAAAGTGAACGTGGCAAACCTCTGGAAAGAGAGGGCTCCTCCGTGGGTATTCTCCTGCAAGGGATGGTTTCAGCCTTTCTTCCAGGAATGGGAGACAGGGGGAAGATTGAAGGATCTTCACACACCACACGGGAATCTCCCAGCTTATGTTACCCCGGTTCTGAAAATGATCCGCCGGTGGGGTCTGGGAATGTGGGAGGTGAGGTCCCTCCCGAGGAAACTCCTCGATATGAGGGTCTTGCTTTCTCATTTTCAGAGTCCATTGGCCCTCAAAGACTGCCCAAGTCGGGATCTGGAGGTTGGGTTGAGTTTGTTAAATTCTAGCAGGATCCCCGAGAAGTACTGGGACTTGACTTGGCGCTGCTTCCATGGTAAGCTGTATGTGAGGGACAATTTGAAGTTCAGGAGCTCCGAGGACAGGAATTGCCCCCGTGAGGCTTGTGCCAACGTGCTGGAAAGCATGGAGCACTTCCTGCTTCATTGTCCCTTTAATACAGAGGTGTACAACAGGGTGGGGGCTTCCATTGGTTGACCGCGGCTGGCTACTCTGTCCTACGCCGGGTGGGCCTATGGAGCGTTCGGAGACCTTGGGAGAAGGGACCGAGACACTTTATTCATAGTCAGCGCAGTGGTCAGGTATTTCACGTGGAACGCACGAGTTTTAGTCTCGACGCAGAGTAAAATCCTCCATGTAGATGAAGTCTGTAGGAACATCCTAGGTGACCTGGTGAAGGTATGTTCTCTGGAGTATGAAAGACTGGGTGCCCAGAGGGCGGCCCGTCTCTGGAGGGGCTTTTCCTTCAGGGTGCCTTAGTCCGGTAGTACTCCTATATCCTGGTGGTGGGCTGATGTCTTTCCACCCTAGATTTTTGTTTTGTATTTCTGTCTCCTGAATAGAAGGTTTGCTGGCATCGAACTTGAGCCTTGGATGGTGAGTGTGTAGGTTGTGTTCTGTTTATATTGTATATAATGTATAATAGGGGTTTTTTAGTTAGGTTGGGTGGGGGATTTAGGGGAGTTCTTCATCAGCGGTGATAAGAGGACTGATCTGGCCTGGTCCAGGCCCCGCCTGGGGAAAAACTCTGGGGCCTGATCCTAGCTCGGAGTAATCCTGAACTTTGTGGCCAGAGCTGGATCAGGGGTGGCGGGATAGTTAGTGTAGGTCTGTGTTTTTTATATATATATTAAAAAATTACAAAAAAAAAAAAAAATTGTTCATGTCACTATTGTATATATTGTTATTTTTGGTTTTCTGTGGTGTGAATGAGGTGCGGTAAGGGGGTGACTGTAAGGTCAGGCAGTGGGACCAGTAGGTTAGTGTTAGTTTCCGGTTGTATATACGTTATATTAGGTTTAGTGTTTTATTGTATATAATCTTGTATATAGGACGGTGTTTTATGTGTATATAGGATGGTGTGAGCGTTGTGTGGGATTGTATATAGTAGTATGAATGAAGCTGGGCCGGGGGTTTATAGGTTTTATAATAGTTATTTCTTGTATATGTATATATTCCTGGGGGGATTTATTTTGTTTCTATTTTCTGTGATTTGTCGTCTTGTTTTGTTCTTATGTTTGCTGTCCTGTAATGTATTATTGTTCTGTCATGTACTGTACTTATTCTATAAATAAAAAAAAGACCTGCAGTGTATATATACAGGACAGGAGAAGTGGTACTGTGTAGTGTATATATACAGGACAGGAGGAGTGGTACTGTGCAGTGTATATATACAGGACAGGAGGAGTGGTACTGTGCAGTGTATATATACAGGACAGGAGAAGTGGTACTGTGCAGTGTATATATACAGGACAGGAGGAGTGGTACTGTGCAATGTACATATACAGGACAGGAGGAGTGGTACTGTGCAGTGTATATATACAGGACAGGAGAAGTGGTACTGTGCAGTGTATATATACAGGACAGGAGGAGTGGTACTGTGCAGTGTATATATACAGGAAAGGAGAAGTGGTACTGTGCAGTGTATATATACAGGACAGGAGGAGTGGTACTGTGCAATGTATATATACAGGACAGGAGGAGTGGTACTGTGCAGTGTATATGTAGCGCCCCGAGGGTTCGGCCGCTACAGGGGTATTGCACCTCTGCCAGAGGTGTGATATTCCACTCCCGGGTAAGGATGGAGTGTGGACCAGGGCTCAGGTAGCTGCATACAGCACACTCACCCCATTTCCGAGGGACAGTTCAACGGTGCTCCCATTAGTACAGTAATGCAGGCACGACAGACCATGTCCCTGGCTGGAGTGGGGAGGGGGGAGGAATACCCAGTGATGTAGGAGCAGATAGGGGTTGGTTTCTGAGCATAGGAAGGAGCTCATTGGTTGCTGGTCACCTGGGCTCATACACTAGGGAAGGGTATATAAGGTGGGCACCATCTTAGTTCTGGGAGAAGTTCAGTTCAGTTCAGTCAGAGAAGAAGCAGGGTGGAGATGTGACAGGGAGCTGTGGCTCCCTCTCGGCCCAGCTCCATGAGGCAGGCCTAGAGAAAAGGCCAGGAACAGAAAGGAACAAGAACAGAAAGGAACAAGAACAGAAAGGAACAAGAACAGAAAGGAACAGAAAGGAACAAGAACAGAAAGGAACAGAAAGGAACAAGAACAGAAAGGAACAGAAAGAAACAAGAACAGAAAGGAACAAGAACAGAAAGGAACAAGAACAGAAAGGAACAAGAACAGAAAGGAACAAGAACAGAAAGGAACAGAAAGGAACAAGAACAGAAAGGAACAAGAACAGAAAGGAACAGAAAGGAACAAGAACAGAAAGGAACAAGAACAGAAAGGAACAGAAATGAACAAGAACAGAAAGGAACAAGAACAGAAAGGAACAAGAACAGAAAGGAACAGAAAGGAACAAGAACAGAAAGGAACAAGAACAGAAAGGAACAAGAACAGAAAGGAACAGAAAGGAACAAGAACAGAAAGGAACAGAAAGAAACAAGAACAGAAAGGAACAAGAACAGAAAGGAACAAGAACAGAAAGGAACAAGAACAGAAAGGAACAAGAACAGAAAGGAACAGAAAGGAACAAGAACAGAAAGGAACAAGAACAGAAAGGAACAGAAAGGAACAAGAACAGAAAGGAACAAGAACAGCAAGGAACAGAAACAGAAAGAGAAGTATCCAAAGTGTGGAAGGGCTCAGGAACAAGAAGGCAGAAGGGACCCTAAGAACCCACGAGAATACAGGGTGAAGGGTCAGGCAGATTAAGGGTACTGGATCCCAAGTTGGTGGAGGAGAAACTACCCTCAGCCAAAGACCGGAGGTCGTGATCATTTATTGGTGCGACACCTCATTAAACCTGCTAGGAAGGCACCATATAGGACAGCGGGGAACGGGATCCACGTTTACCCGCACAAGTTCGCGGCAGATGGACAAAAGTGGGTCATTGGTGAGGCAGGCCAGAGAAAGGATAGAAGGGGGTCCTGGGCCATGCTCCTGAACTGCCTGGGGGTTGACCGAGCCCCTCACCTGGTGGACACCGCACGGCTTGGGTGGTCACTACCTGTACAGAAGTGACCCGGAGAATCTGAACTGTGAGTGAAAGGCATTGGACTGTAGTACATTGTCTGTGTACTCTTTTGCTCCTCCAGCACTAACGGTACTGGGACTCCCTGCATCATCACCCCCACCATCCACTGCACTGCCCTGGGGTTACACTCTTCCCGTGGGGAGTTATGCAATCTCAGCTGCACATACCATCAACCTCAGGGGACTGCCTTGCAGCGGCGGTTCATAATAACCGCAATCCACAGGTGGCGTAGTCGGACACACCAACAGCGCATCGCAGACTACCACTGGTCTGACTACCCTGAGCCACGGAACCGGGTAGCCACTACTACCCCCATTGTCTCCCCTGTTGCCCGGATCCGAGTGCCCCACGGCCCAGGGGGCGAGTCATATATATACAGGACAGGAGGGGTGGCACTGTGCAGTGTATATATACAGGACAGGAGGAGTGGTACTGTGCAATGTATATATACAGGACAGGAGGAGTGGTACTGTGCAGCGTATATATACAGGACAGGAGGAGTGGTACTGTGCAGTGTATATATATAGGACAGGAGGAGTGGTACTGTGCAGGGTATATATACAGGACAGTAAAAGTGGTACTGTGCGGTGTATATATACAGGACAGTAAAAGTGGTACTGTGCGGTGGATATATACAGGACAGGAGAAGTGGTACTGTGCAGTTTTTATATACAGGACAGGAGGAGTGGTACTGTGCAGTGTATATATACAGGACAGGAGAAGTGGTACTGTGCAGTTTTTATATACAGGACAGGAGGAGTGGTACTGTGCAGTGTATATATACAGGACAGGAGGAGTGGTACTGTGCAGTGTATATATACAGGACAGGAGAAGTGGTACTGTGCAGTTTTTATATACAGGACAGGAGGAGTGGTACTGTGCAGTGTATATATACAGGACAGGAGGTGTGGTACTGTGCAGTGTATATATACAGGACAGGAGGAGTGCTACTGTGCAGTGTTTATATACAGGACAAGAGGAGTGGTACTGTGCAGTGTATATATACAGGACAGGAGGAGTGGTACTGTGCAGTGTATATATACAGGACAGGAGGAGTGATACTGTGCAGTGTTTATATACAGGACAGGAGGAGTGGTACTGTGCAGTGTATATATAAAGGAGAAGTGGTACTGTGCAGTGTATATATACAGGACAGGAGGAGTGGTACTGTGCAGGGTATATATACAGGACAGGAGGAGTGGTACTGTGCAGTGTATATATACAGGACAGGAGGAGTGGTACTGTGCAGTGTATATATACAGGACAGGAGGAGTGGTACTGTGCAGTGTATATATACAGGACAGGGGGAGTGGTACTGTGCAGGGTATATACAGGACAGGAGGAGTAAAAAAAATATTGGTGATCTTTTTAAGGGCTGATCTGATATGACTTCTATACTCCCTATAGAAATCATATCTTCTCTCTGCCAAATAAGCTCATTGTGCAGAACTGGCTGGAGGACAGGCCATTTTAAGGGGAAATAATTATCATTCATCAGCCCCCAGCCACAGAAGTCAGTAGTCAGCTGTCAGCCCCAGAAGTAAGTCCCCAGCCCCAGAAGTAAGACACCAACCCCAGAAGTCAGCAGTCAGCCCCTAGCCCCATTGTAAGTCCCCAGCCCCAGAAGTCAGCCTCCAGCCTCAGAAGTCAGCCTCAAGCCCCAGAAATAAGTCAGCCCCCAGCCTCAGAGCAGTCGTCTTCCTGGTTGCTAGAAGCAACGTTCTGCTGTAGTTATCTCAGTCCTGGGCTCTACTATTGTGATCCCGGCTCTGCTATTGTGATCCCAGCCCTGGGCCTGCTGTAGTGATCCCGGTCCTGCTGTAGTGATCCCAGTCCTGGGACTGCAGTAGTGATCCCGGTCCTGGACCTGCTGTATTGATTCGATCCCAGTCCTGGGCCTGCTGTAGTGATTCCGGTCCTGGGACTTCTGTAGTGATCCCGGTCCTGGGGCTGCTGTAGTGATCCCAATCCTGGGCCTGCTGTAGTGATCCCAGTCCTGGGCCTGCTGTAGTGATCCCAGTCCTGGGCCTGCTGTAGTGTTCTCTGTCCTGGGCCTGCTGTAGTGATCCCAGACATCCACCTGCTGTAGTGATTTTTTTTTTAAGCTTTTTTCACTGTTTTCAGAACATTAACAATAAGAACATGGAAGAGTCCAGGAGCCATTTGGTGAGCTGCATATCCTGCTACATGTTCACAGACTTGCCAGTGGAAAAACCAGACTTCACATGCCAGAAATGCAGCTTGTGTCCCTGTTGGAGGAAAAGTTGCGAAATCTAGAAGAGAGGTTAACTACCTTGAAAATCATTAAGGAAGGTGAAGAGTTCTTAGACAGAGCAGAATTATCTCTTCATGATTCAGAAAGAGAAGAAATTCGAACTGCACCTGAGGAAACAGAGGAATGGAAGCCTGTGACCCAGAGAAGCAGGAGGATCGAGATGCAGTCAGCACCCATACTGCTCAGGAACCAGTACCAGGCTCTCACACAAGAGAACCATGAAGAAATACAGCAAGATAAGACTTTGCCAGCAATGAATAACCTTGTAAGCCCTCAGAATCCTCCTGGATGGAGAAAGAAGAATGTTGTGAAGAAAAAACGGAGAGTGGTGGTCATGGGGGATTCCCTGTTAAGAGGAACAGAGGCCGCTATCTGCAGACCAGACATAACCTCAAGAGAAATGTGCTGTCTTCCAGGAGCAAAAATTACAGATGTGTCTGACAGGATATCAAGACTCTTCAGACCTACAGATCACTACCCATTCCTGCTAATACATGTGGGGACAAATGACACTGCAAGAAAGGACCTGGAAACCATCTGCAGTGACTTTGAAGACTTAGGCAAGAAAGTGAAAGAATTGGGAGCGCAGGTGGTCTTCTCATCCATCCTCCCAGTGGATGGCCATGGAACAATGAGGTGGAATAAGATTCTACAGGTGAACAACTGGCTACGTCGATGGTGCCGTCAACAAGGATTTGGATTTCTGGATCACGGAATGAATTACCTATACGATGGACTACTTGCTAGAGATGGGGTGCACCTTACGAAGACTGGAAAACATGTATTTGGAAGTCGCCTTGCTACACTCATCAGAAGAGCTTTATACCAGAACAATGTGAGAAGGGAAGCAAAAGGCCAGAAAAAGACATACAGCTGACAAATACTATTGAGATCTCTGCTACTGGAAGTGGAAAGGAAGAACAAAGACAAAACAATTTAAATAATAAAAATATGGGAGGAAGAGAAACCAATCACAAACTAAAATGTTTTTATACAAATGCACAAAGCATGGGCAACAAACAAGGAGAATTGGAACTACTAATGCAGGAAAAGGAATATGATGTCATTGGAATCACTGAAACTTGGTGGGACGATACACATGATTGGAATAAAAGGCTAAAAGGATACAACTTATTTGCAAGAAACAGACTTGATAAACGAGGAGGAGGTGTCGCATTATATGTTAGAAAAGCGAATATCTGCACAGAGATTGAAGCTTCAGAGACTGGGAGTTCTGTGGGAACTGTTTGGGTAAGAATACAAGGAGAGAACAACGGAAAGGACACCATTGTAGGCATTTACTACAGGCCACCTGGGCAAGCTGAAGATATGGATGAACTCTTTATGTATCAAATGACCAAGTTCTCCAAAAAATATGACGTAGTGGTCATGGGAGATTTCAACTATCCAGACATTTGTTGGGAATCTCAAGTAAAACTAACAGGTCAAGCAAATTCTTATCCTCTCTTGCTGACAACTTTATCTTCCAAAAGGTAGGGGAGAAAACAAGGGGATCTGCTACTTTGGATCTAATCCTTATAAACAGGGAGGAAATGGTTGAGGAGGTAAAGGTGGCTGGGACCCTAGGAGGCAGCGATCATGCTATTATAGAATTTTGGATAACTAGAGGAGGAAGACATGTGAAGACTCAAACTTCAAGGTTAGATTTTAGAAAGGCAGATTTTAAGAGACTCAGAAAGAGAATAGGAGGGATCCAATGGCTGGATGTCCTTAAGGACAAAAATGTCCAGGAAGGATGGGAAATTTTTGAAAATGAGATTCTCAAAGCACAATCGTTAACAATCCCGAAAAGTAGGAAGAATGGGAAGCATTTAAGGAAACCAGGATGGATGAACACAGAACTTAAACACATGCTAAAAAGAAAGAAAGAAATGTTTATTAAATGGAAAGAGGGAGGCATATCTAAAGAAGATTATAATGCAGTCTGCAGATCCTGCAGGGCACGTATCAGATTAGCTAAAGCTGACAATGAATTAAGGCTTGCAAGAGATGTCAAAAGCAATAAAAAAGGATTTTGGGGGTATGTCAAAAGTAAAAGAAAAGTCAAAGATGCTATAGGATTTTTACAGGATGAAAATGGAGAAATGGTAAAAGAGGATGTTGAGAAGGCCGAACTTTTTAATTCCTATTTTGCATCTGTTTTCTCTCAGAAAGAAAATGTAACATCAACTGATCTTCACTGTCCTTTTAAAGGAATAGAGGAATCCAAGTTATCAGTAAACAGAAAGATTGTGAGGGAATATTTAGCTAACATAAATGAGTTCAAGTCTCCAGGTCCAGATGAATTACACCCCAGAGTACTGAAGGAGATTGTAGAAGAAATTTTAGAACCACTCTCCATAATCTTTGAAAATTCTTGGAGAACAGGAGAAGTCCCAGAAGACTGGAGAAGAGCAAATGTTGTTCCTATCTTCAAAAAGGGGAAGAAGGTGGACCCAGGGAACTATAGGCCGGTGAGTCTGACTTCTATACCAGGAAAGATCTTTGAACAAATTATTAAACAACATGTATGTCAGTACATGGATAAGAATGAAGTGATTAACCAGAGTCAGCATGGGTTTGTAACTAACAAGTCATGTCAGACTAACTTAATTTCCTTCTATGACAGAATCACTGACTGGGTGGATCAGGGAAATGCTGTAGATATAGTATATCTTGACTTCAGCAAAGCATTTGACAAAGTATCTCACATCATCCTTATTGAAAAAATGACCAAGTATGCAATGGACCAGGCAACTGTTAGGTGGATTCATAACTGGCTTAGTGATCGGACTCAAAGGGTGGTTGTAAATGGCTTCACATCCAGCTGGATGAATGTCTCAAGTGGGGTACCACAGGGCTCCGTCCTGGGACCTGTATTGTTCAACATCTTTATCAATGATTTAGATGAAGGAATTGAGGGTAAACTGATTAAATTTGCTGATGACACAAAGCTAGGAGGGATAGCTAATACTAGAGAAGAGAGAGAGAGGATTCAAAAAGACCTAAATAAACTGGAGCAGTGGGCAGCAACCAACAGAATGGTTTTTAACAGGGAAAAATGCAAAGTACTACATCTGGGCAATAAAAATGAAAAAAGCATATACAGAATGGGAGGAATAGAGCTAAGCAACAGTACATGTGAAAAAGACTTAGGTATACTAATAGATCATAGACTGAACATGAGTCAACAGTGTGATGCAGCAGCAAAAAAGGCAAATACAATTCTGGGATGTATTAACAGAAGCATACAGTCTAGATCACGTGAAGTCATTATCGGTCTTTACTCCTCTTTGGTCAGACCTCATCTGGAATACTGTGTACAGTTTTGGGCACCACATTTAAAAAAAGACATAGACAAACTGGAGCAAGTTCAGAGAAGAGCGACCAGAATGGTGACTGGTCTGCAAACCATGTCCTATGAGGAACGGTTGCAGGATTTGGGAATGTTTAGCTTGCAAAAAAGAAGACTGAGAGGAGACTTAATAGCTGTCTACAAATATGTCAAGGGCTGTCACATTGTAGAAGGATTATCTTTATTCTCATTTGCACAAGGAAAGACTAGAAGCAATGGGATGAAACTAAATGGGAGGAGACACAGATTAGATATTAGAAAAAACTTTTTGACAGTTAGGGTGATTAATGAGTGGAACAGGCTGCCACGAGAGGTGGTGAGTTCCCCTTCAATGGACGTCTTCAAACAGAGGCTGGACAGACATCTGTCTGAGATGATCTAGTGAATCCTGCTTTGAGCAGGGGGTTGGACCAGATGACCCAGGAGGTCCCTTCCAACTCTACCATTCTATGATTCTATGATCCCGGCCCTGCTGTAGCGATTCCAGTGCTGTGCCTGTTGTAGTGATCCCGGTCCTGGGCCTGCTGTAGTGATCCCAGCCCTGGACCTGCTGTAGTGATCTCAGCCCTGGGCCTGCTGTAGTGATCCCGGCCCTGCTCTAGTGATCCCAGTCCTGGGACTGCTGTAGTGATCCTGGTCCAGGACCTACTGTATTGATTCGATCCCAGTCCTGGGCCTGCTGTAGTGATCCCGGTCCTGGGACTGCTGTAGTGATCCCGGTCCTGGGACTGCTGTAGTGATCCCAATCCTGGGCCTGCTGTAGTGATCCCAGTCCTGGGCCTGCTGTAGTGATCCCGGTCCTGGGCCTGCTGTAGTGATCCCAGTCCTGGACCTGCTGTAGTGATCTCAGCCCTGGGCCTGCTGTAGTGATCCCGGTCCTGGTCCTGCTGTATTGATTCGATCCCAGTCCTGGGCCTGCTGTAGTGATACCGATCCTGGGACAGCTGTAGTGATCCTGGTCCCAGGGCTGCTGTAGTGATCCTGGTCCTGGACCTGCTGTAGTGATCTCAGCCCTGGGCCTGCTGTAGTGATCCTGACCCTGCTGTAGTGATCCAAGTCCTGGGCCTGCTGTAGTGATCCCAGTCCTGGGCCTGCTGTCGTGATCCCAGTCCTGGGCCTGCTGCAGTGATCCCAGTCCTGGGCCTGCTGTAGTGATCACTGTCCTGGGCATGCTGTAGTGATCCCAGTCCTGGGCCTGCTGTAGTGATCCCAGTCCTGGGCCTGCTGTAGTGAACCCAGTCCTGGGCATACTGTAGTTATCCTAGTCCTGGGCCTGCTGTATTGAACCCGGTCCTGGGCCCGCCGTAGTGATCCCGGTCCTGGGCCTGCAGTAGTGATACTGGTCAAGGGCCCGCTATAGTGATCCCAGTCAAGGGCCCACTGTAGTGATCCAAGTCCTGAGCCTGCTGTAGTGATACCAGTCCGGGGCCTGCTGTAGTGATCCAAGTCTTGGGCCTGCTGTAGTGATCCTAGACCTGAGCCTGCTTTAGTGATCCCAGTCCTGGGCCCTCTGTAGTGATCCTAGTCCTGGGCCCACTGTAGTGATCCCGGTACTGGGCCTGCTGTAGTGATCCCTGTCCTTGGTCTGCTGTAGTGATCCCGGTCCTGGACCTGCTGTAGTGATCCCATTCCTGGGTCTGCTGTAGTGATCCTAGTCCTGGGCCTGCTGTAGTGATCCCAGTCCTGGGCCTGCTATAGTGACCCCAGCCCTGGGCCTGCTGTAGTGATCCCGGCCCTGCTGTAGTGTGCCTAGTCCTGGGCCTGCTGTAGTGATCCAAGTCCTGGGCTGGCCGTAGTTATCTCGGGCCTTGGCCCGCTGTAGTGATCCCAGTCCTCGGCCCGCTCTACTGATCCCAGTCCTGAACCTGCTGTAGTGATCCCAGTCCTGGGCATGCTGTAGTGATCCCAGTCCTGGGCCTGCTATAGTGATCCCTGTCCTGGGCCTGCTGTAGTTAACCCGGTCCTCGGCCCGCTGTAGTGATCCCGGTCCTGGGCCTACTGTAGTGATCCCAGTCCTGGTCCTGCTGTAGTGATCCCAGCCCTGGGCCTGCTGTAGTGATCCCAGTCCTGGGCCCTCTGTAGTGATCGTAGTCTTGGGCCTGCTGTAGGGATCCCAGTCCTGGGCCTGCTTTATTGATCCCACTCCTGGGCCCTCTGTAGTGATCATAGTCCTGGGCCCACTGTAGTGATCGTGATCCTGGACCTGCTGTACTGATCCCAGTCCTGTGCATGCTGTAGTGATCTCGGTCCTGGGCCTCCTGTATTGATCCCGGTCCTGGGCCCGCTGTAGTGATCCCGGTCCTGGGTCCGCTATAATGATCTGAATCCTGGGCCCGCTGCAGTGATCCCGGTCCTGGGCATGCTGTAGTGATCCCAGTCCTCAGCATGCTGTAGTGATCCCAGTCCTGGGCCTGCTCTAGTGATCCCGGTCCTGGGCCTGCTGTAGTGATCCCTGTCCTGGGCCTGCTTTAGTGTTCCCAGTCCTGGGCCCTCTGTAGTGATACTAGTCCTGGGCCCGCCGTAGTGATCCCGGTCCTGGGCCCGCTGTAGTGATCCTTGTCCTGGGCCTCTTGTAGTGATCACGGTCCTGGACCTGCTGTAGTGATCCCAATCCTGGGCCTGCTGTATTGATCCCAGTCCTGGGCCTGCTGTAGAGATCCCGGTCCTGGACCTGCTGTAGTGATCCCGGTCCTGCTGTAGTGATCCCAGTCCTGGACCTGCTGTAGTGATCCCGGTCCTGGACCTGCTGTATTGATTCGATCCCAGTCATGGGCCTGCTGTAGTGATCCCGGTCCTGGGCCTACTGTAGTGATCCTGGTCCTGGACCTGCTGTAGTGATCTCAACCCTGGGGCTGCTGCAGTGATCCTGACCTTGCTGTAGTGATCCAAGTCCTGGGCCTGCTGTAGTGATCCCAGTCCTGGGCCTGCTGTAGTGATCCCAGTCCTGGGCCTGCTGTAGTGACCCCGGTCTTGGGCCTGCTGTAGTGATCCCAGTCCTGGGCCTGCTGTAGTGATCACGGTCCTGGACCTGCTGTAGTGATCCCAATCCTGGGCCTGCTGTATTGATCCCAGTCCTGGGCCTGCAGTAGAGATCCCGATCCTGGACCTGCTGTAGTGATCCCGGTCCTGCTGTAGAGATCCTGGTCCTGGACCTGCTGTAGTGATCCCGGTCCTGCTGTAGTGATCCCAGTCCTGGACCTGCTGTAGTGATCCCGGTCCTGGACCTGCTGTATTGATTCGATCCCAGTCATGGGCCTGCTGTAGTGATCCCGGTCCGGGGCCTACTGTAGTGATCCTGGTCCTGCTGTAGTGATCCCAGTCCTGGGCCTGCTGTAGTGATCCTGACCTTGCTGTAGTGATCCAAGTACTGGGCCTGCTGCAGTGATCCCAGTCCTGGGCCTGCTGTAGTGATCCCAGTCCTGGGCCTGCTGTAGTGACCCCGGTCCTCAGCCTGCTGTAGTGATCCCAGTCCTGGGCCTGCTGTAGTGATCCCAGTCCTGGGCCTGCTGTAGTGATCCCAGTCCTGGGCCTGCTGTAGTGATCCCTGTCCTGGGCATACTGTAGTGATCCTAGTCCTGGGCCTGCTGTATTGAACCCTGTCCTGGGCCTGCTGTAGTGATCCTGGTCCTGGGCCCGCTGTCATGTTCCCAGTCCTAGGTCCGCTGTAGTGATCCGAGTCCTGAACCTGCTGTAGTGATACTAGTCCTGAGCCTGCTGTAGTGATTCCGACCCTGCCGTAGTGATCCCAGTCCTGGGGCTGCTGTTGTGATCCCAGTCCTGGGCCTGCTGTAGTGATCTCGGTCTTGGGCCTGCTGTAGTGATCCCAGCCCTGGGCCTGCTGTAGTAATCCTAGTTCTGGGCCTGCTGTAGTGATCCCAGTCCTGGGCCAGAGGTAGTGATCCCGGTCCTGGGCCCGCTGTAGTTAACCCGGTCATGGGACCGCTATAGTGATCCTAGTCCAGGGCCTTCTTTATTGATCCCACTCCTGGGCCCTCTGTAGTGATCATAGTCCTGGGCCCACTGTAGTGATCCTGGTCCTGGACCTGCTGTACTGATCCCAGTCCTGGGCATGCTGTAGTGATCTCGGTCCTGGGCCTGCTGTAGTGATCCCAGCCCTGGGCCTGCTGTAGTAATCCTAGTTCTGGGCCTGCTGTAGTGATCCCAGTCCTGGGCCAGAGGTAGTGATCCCGGTCCTGGGCCCGCTGTAGTTAACCTGGTCATGGGACCGCTATAGTGATCCTAGTCCAGGGCCTTCTTTATTGATCCCACTCCTGGGCCCTCTGTAGTGGTCATAGTCCTGGGCCCACTGTAGTGATCCTGGTCCTGGACCTGCTGTACTGATCCCAGTCCTGGGCATGCTGTAGTGATCTCGGTCCTGGGCCTCCTGTATTGATCCCAGTCCTGGGCCCGCTGTAGTGATCCCGGTCCTGGGTCCGCTATAATGATCCGAATCCTGGGCGCGCTGCTGTGATCCCGGTCCTGGGCATGCTGTAGTGATCCCAGTCCTCGGCATGCTGTAGTGATCCCAGTCCTGGGCCTGCTCTAGTGATCCCGGTCCTGGGCCTTCTGTAGTGATCCCTGTCCTGGGCCTGCTTTAGTGTTCCCAGTCCTGGGCCCTCAGTAGTGATCCTAGTCCTGGGCCCGCTGTAGTGATCCCGGTCCTGGGCCCGCGGAAGTGATCCTGGTCCTGGGCCTGCTGTAGTGATCACGGTCCTGGACCTGCTATAGTGATCCCAATCCTGGGCCTGCTGTATTGATCCCAGTCCTGGGCCTGCTGTAGAGATCCCGGTCCTGGACCTGCTGTAGTGATCCCGGTCCTGCTGTAGTGATCCCAGTCCTGGACCTGCTGCAGTAATCCCGGCCCTGGACCTGCTGTATTGATTCGATCCCAGTCCTGGGCCTGCTGTAGTGATCCCAGTCCTGGGCCTATTGTAGTGATCCTGGTCCTGGACCTGCTGTAGTGATCTCAACCCTGGCGCTGCTGCAGTGATCCTGACCTTGCTGTAGTGATCCAAGTCCGGGGCCTGCTGTAGTGATCCCAGTCCTGGGCCTGCTGTAGTGATCCCAGTCCTGGGCCTGCTGTACTGACCCCGGTCCTGGGCCTGCTGTAGTGATCCCAGTCCTGGGCCTGCTGTAGTGATCCCAGTCCTGGGCCTGCTGTATTGATCCCAGTCCTGGGCCTGCTGTAGTGATCCCTGTCCTGGGCATACTGTAGTGATCCTAGTCCTGGGCCTGCTGTATTGAACCCTGTCCTGGGCCTGCTGTAGTGATACCGGTCCTGTGCCTGTTGTAGTGATCCTGGTCCTGGGCCCGCTGTCATGTTCCCAGTCCTAGGTCCGCTGTAGTGATCCGAGTCCTGAACCTGCTGTAGTGATACCAGTCCTGGGCCCGCTTTAGTGATCCTAGTCCTGAGCCTGCTGTTGTGATACAAGTCCTGGGCCTGCTGTAGTGATACCAGTCCTGGGCCTGCTGTAGTGATCCAAGTCTTGGGCCTGCTGTAATGATCCTAGTCCTGAGCCTGCTTTAGTGATCCCAGTCCTGGTCCCTCTGTAGTGATCCTAGTACTGGGCCCCCTGTACTGATCCCGGTACTGGGCCCGCTGTAGTGATCGCTGTCCTCGGCCTGCTGTAGTGATACTGGTCCTGGGCCTGCTGTAGTGATCCCGGTCCTGGGCCTGCTGTAGTGTTCCCAGCCCTTGGCCTGCTGTAGTGATCCCGGCCCTGCTGTAGTGATCCCATTCCTTGTCCTGCTGTAGTGATCCCGGTCCTGGGCCTGCTGTAGTGATCCCGGTCCTGGGCCTGCTGTAGTGTTCCCAGGCCTGGGCCCGCTGTAGTGATCCCGGCACTGCTGTAGTGATCCCAGTCCTGGGCCTGCTGTAGTGATCCCAGTCCTGAGCCGGCTGTAGTGATCTCGGACCTGGGCCCGCTGTAGTGATCCCAGTACTGGGGCCGCTGTACTGATCCGAGACCTGAGCCTGCTGTAGTGAAACCAGTCCTGGGCCCGCTTTAATAATCCTGGTCTTGGGCCAGCTGTAGTGATCCCAGTCCTGGCCTGCTGTAGTGATCCCAGTCCTGGGCACGCTGTAGTGATCCCAGTCCTGGGCCTGCTATGGTCATCCCTGTCCTGGGCCTGGTGTAGTTAACCTGGTCCTCGGCCCGCTGTATCGATCCCGGTCCTGGGCCTGCTGTAGTGATCCTAGTCCTGGGCCTGCTGTAGTGATCCCAATCCTGGGCTTGCTGTAGTGATCCTGGTACTGGGCCTGCTGTAGTGATTCCAGTCCTTGGCCTGCTTTAGTGATCCCAGTCCTGGGCCCTCTGCAGTGATCCCAGTCCTGGGCCCGCTGTAGTGATCCCATTCCTGGACCTGCTGTAGTGATCCTGGTCCTGGGTCCGCTGTAATGATCCCAGTCCTAGGCCCGTGGATGTGATCCTGTGTAATGCACGCGCCCGGACTGACTGGCGTGTGCGTGTATATGTAGTGATTCCACTGGACCGTTCCGGAGAGTGAATGCCTGGAGGGGCGTAACTAAGTATCCACCCGATCCGACCAAGGTCGCCCGACGGCATACGACACCAGTGCACCAAGAAGGAACCGAGCAGAGGGACCAGGGGCTACTCCAGGTCAGATCACGGACACGGCTGTTGGCCCACACCGGGGAATACAGGAGCAGGCAGGTTAGGCTGGCACACAGACGGGTGGATGCTGGCAAGCACGACTGGTATGCAAACAGGGAGGTACTGACAGGTACGGCTGGTATGCAGGCAGGGAGGTACTGGCAGGTACGACAGGTTGGAGCACAGAGTGGATAGGTCCCAGTACAGACTGGGACTCAGGAACAGAACCGCAGATGCCGTGGACAAACACAGCAGAATGAGGCCGCCCGGAGCAGCGAACAAGAGCAGAGCAAGACGAGACCACCTGGAGCAGTGAGCGAGAGTAGAGCAGGACAAGACTGCCGGAGCAGTGAGCAAAGTGTCAGAGCAGAGCGAGACTGCCGGAGCAGTGAGCAAAGGGTCAGAGCAGAGCGAGACTGCCGGAGCAGTGAGCAAAGGGTCAGAGCAGAGAGAGACTGCCGGAGCAGTGAGAAAAGGGTCAGAGCAGAGCGAGACTGCCGGAGCAGTGAGCAAAGGGTCAGAGCAGAACGAGACTGCCGGAGAAGTGAGCAAAAGGTCAGAGCAGAGCGAGACTGCCAGAGCAGTGACCAAAGAGTCAGAACAGAGCGAGACCTCCTGGAGCGGTGAGCAAAGGCAGAGCAGGCAAGAGCCGCTGGAGCAGTGAGCAAGGCAGAGCAGGCAAGAACCGCTGGAGCGGTGAGCAAGGCAGAGCAGGCAAGAACCGCCGGAGCGGTGAACAAGGCAGAGCAGGCAGAAACCGCCGGAGCGGCGAGTAAGGCAGGGCAGAGGGGACAGGGCACTGTTCACACGGAACAGACAGGAAGGGAAAGGCAGAACCAGATACCCACAGGGTACTTACAGTGAAGTAGCGAGTGGTACAACAAACTCACAAAAGGAAGTACAGAGACAACGAGCAGGAGTTAGGTACGAGTTCAGACTTTGCAGAAAAAGGGAAGATATGGGCGTAGAGAGAAACGGGAAACAGGCTGGAAGATAGTTAGGGCAGGAAGAGACACTGGGAAAAGACACAGACAACAGATCTAGGTATGCGGCCCCTAGAGGGCAGAAGGAACAGGCTAAGAGCCTGTTCACACGGGCCTGGAAATACAGCCTCCAGGAAAGGCAGAAAGACAGCTGGCTAGAGTACACAGAAAGGAAACAGTTCAGATACGGGAACTGATACCGCAAGGCAGGAAACATAGACAGGACCTGGCACATCAGTGACTAGGAGCCAACTGACAGAACAAGATGCTCAGGCATGGATTCCAAGGAGGAGCTGGTTTAAATACCAGGTGACAGATAGCAATAGGCTGAGGATGCATTAGGGTTGTGTCTGCAGCAGCTACAAGAAACAGGAAGTTCGGCGGGCATCGCCCTAAGCAGCCAGAGCAGAGCAAAGCAGACAGTATGGAAAGAAGCCAGAGTGGCAGTCTGGACTGGAAATCAAGTGCGCGCTCTTGCACAGTGGGAGATGGACCACTATGCAAGGATGCCGCCAGGTATGTTACATCCTGGTTCTAGGAATGCTGTAGTGATCCCAGTTCTGGGCCTGCTGTAGTGATCTCGGTCCTGGACCTGCTGTAGTGATCTTGGTTCTGGACATGCTGTAGTGATCTTGGTTCTGGACTTGCTGTAATGATTCCGGTCCTGCTGTAGTGATCCCGGTCATGGGACAGCTGTAGTGATCCCTGTCCTGGGCCTTCTGTAGTTATTCCGGTCCTGGGCCCGCTGTAGTGCTCTCGGTCCTGGGTCTGCGGTAATTATCCCAGTCCTGGGCCCGCTGTAGTGATCCCGGTCCTTGGCATGCTGTAATGATCCCAGTCCTGTGCCTGCTGTAGTGATCACGGTCCTGGGCCTGCTGTAGTGATCCCTGTCCTGGGCCTGCTTTAGTGATCCCAGTCCTGGGCCCTCTGTAGTGATCCTAGTTCTGGGCCCTCTGTAGTGATCCCGGTCCTGGGCCCGCTGAAGTGATCCCTGTCCTGGGCCTGCTGTAGTGATCCCGGTCCTGCTGTAGTGATCCCAATCCTGGGCCTACTGTAGTGATCCCAGTCCTGGGCCTGCTGTAGTGATCCCGGTTCTGAGCCTGCTGTAGTGATCCCAGTCCTGGACCTGCTGTAGTGATCGCAGCCCTGGGTCTGCTGTAGTGATCCCGGCCCTGCTGTAGTGATCCCGGTCCTGGTCCTGCTGTAGTGATCCCGGTCCTGGGCCTGCTGTACTGATCCTGGTCCTGGACCTGCTGTAGTGATCGCAGCCCTGGGGCTGCTGTAGTGATCCTGACCCTGCAGTAGTGATCCCAGTCCTGGGCCTGCTGTAGTGATTCCAGTCCTGGGCCTGCTGTAGTGATCCTAGTCCTGGGCCTGCTGTATTGAACCCGGTCCTGGGCCCGCTGTAGTGATCCCGGTCCTAGGCCTCCTGTAGTGATCCTGGTTCTGGGCCCGCTGTAGTGATCCCAGTCCTGGGCCCGCTGTAGTGATCCAAGTCCTGAACCTGCTGTAGTGATACCAGTCCTGTGCCGTCTTTAGTGTTCGTAGTCCGGAGCCTGCTGTAGTGATGCCAGTTCTGGGCCTGCTGTAGTGATACCAGTCCTGGACCTGCTGTAGTGATCCAAGTCTTGGGCCTGCTATAGTGATCCTAGTCCTAAGCCTGCTTTAGTTATCTCAGTCCTGGGCACTCTGTAGTGATCCTAGTCTTGGGCCCGCTGTAGTGATCACGGTACTGGGCTCGCTGTAGTGATCCCGGTCCTGGCCCTGCTGTAGTGATCCCATTCCTGGGCCTGGTGTAGTGATCCCGGTCCTGGGCCTGCTGTAGTGATCGCGGTCCTGGGCCTGCTGTAGTGATCCCAGCCCTGGGCCTGCTGTAGTGATCCCGGCCCTGCTGTAGTGATCTCAGTCCTGGGCCTGCTGTAGTGATCCCAGTCCTGGACCTGCTGTAGTGATCCCAGTCCTGGGCCTGCTGTAGTGATCCCGGTTCTGGGCCTGCTGTAGTGATCCCAGTCTTGGGCCTGCTTTAGTGATCCCAGTCCTGGGCCCTCTGTAGTCATCCTAGTCCTGGGCCCGCTGTAGTGATCCTGGTCCTGGACCTGCTGTAGTGATCCCAGTCCTGGGCATGCTGTAGTGATCTCGGTCCTGGGCCTGCTGTAGTGATCCCGGTCCTGGGCCCACTGTAGTGATCCCGGTTCTAGGCATGCTGTAGTGATCCCAGTCCTGTGCCCGCTGTAGTGATCCTAGTCCTGGGCCCGCTGTAGTGATCCCGGTCCTGGGCCTGCTGTAGTGATCCCAGTCCTGGGCCTGCTGTAGTGATTCCAGTCCTGGGCCTGCTGTAGTGATTCCAGTCCAGGGCCTGCTGTAGTGATCCCAGTCCTGGGCCTGCTGTAGTGATCCCAGTCCTGGGCCCTCTGTAGTCATCCTAGTACTGGGCCTGCTGTAGTGATCCCGGTCCTGGACCTACTGTAGTGATCTCAGTCCTGGGCATGCAGTAGAGATCTCGGTCCTGGGTCTGCTATAGTGATCCCGGTCCTGGGCCCGCTGTAGTGATCCCGGTCCTGGGTCCACTGTAATTATCCCAGTCCTGGGCCCGCTGTAGTGATCCCGGTTCTAGGCATGCTGTAGTGATCCCAGTCCTGGGCCTGCTGTAGTGATCCCGGTCCTGGGCCTGCTGTAGTGAACCCTGTCCTGGGCCTGCTGTAGTGATCCCGGTCCTGGGCCCGCTGCAGTGATCCCTGCCCTTTGTTCGCTGTAATGATCACATTCCTGGGCCTTCTGTATTGATCCCAATACTGGGCATGCTGTAGACATCCCAGTCCTGGGCCTGCTGTAGTGATCTCGGTCCTGGGCCTGCTGTAGTGATCCCTGTCCTGGGCCTGCTGTAGTGATCCCAGTCCTGGGCCCTCTGTAGTGATCCTAGTCCTGGGTCCGCTGTAGTGATCCCGGTCCTGGGCCCGCTGTAGTGATCCCTGTCCTGGGCCTGCTGTAGTGATCCCTGGCCTGGGCCAGCTGTAGTGATCCTAGTCCTGCTGTAGTGATCCCGGTCCTGGGCCCGCTGTAGTGATCCCGGTCCTTGACCCGCAGTAGTGATCCCTGTCCTGGGCCTGCTGTAGTGATCCCAGTTCTGGACCTGCTGTAGTGATCGCAGTCCTGGACCTGCTGTAGTGATCTCAGCCCTGTGCCTGCTTTAGTGATCCCGGCCCTACTGTAATGACCCAAGTCCTTGGCCTGCTGTAGTGATCCCAGTCCTGGGCCTGCTGTAGTGATCCCGGTCCTGGGCCCGCTGTAGTGATCCCGGTTCTAGGCATGCTGTAGTGATCCCAGTCCTGCGCCCGCTGTAGTGATCCTAGTCCTGGGCCCGCTGTAGTGATCCCGGTCCTGCTGTAGTGATCCCAGTCCTGGGCCTGCTGTAGTGATTCCAGTCCTGGGCCTGCTGTAGTGATTCCGGTCCAGGGCCTGCTGTAGTGATCCCAGTCCTGGGCCTGCTGTAGTGATCCCAGTCCTGGGCCCTCTGTAGTCATCCTAGTACTGGGCCTGCTGTAGTGATCCCGGTCCAGGACCTACTGTAGTGATCCCAGTCCTGGGCATGCTGTAGTGATCTCGGTCCTGGGTCTGCTATAGTCATCCCGGTCCTGGGCCCGCTGTAGTGATCCCGGTCCTGGGTCCGCTGTAATGATTCCAGTCCTGGGCCCACTGTAGTGATCCCAGTTCTAGGCATGCTGTAGTGATCACAGTCCTGGGCCTGCTGTAGTGATCCCGGTCCTGGGCCTGCTGTAGTGAACCCTGTCCTGGGCCTGCTGTAGTGATCCTGGTCCTGGGCCCGCTGCAGTGATCCCTGCCCTTTGTTTGCTGTAATGATCACAGTCCTGGGCCTTCAGTATTGATCCCGGTACTGGGCATGCTGTAGACATCCCAGTCCTGGGCCTGTTGTAGTGATCTCGGTCCTGGGCCTGCTGTAGTGATCCCTGTCCTGGGCCTGATGTAGTGATCCCAGTCCTGGGCCCTCTGTAGTGATCCTAGTCCTGGGTCCGCTGTAGTGATCCCGGTCCTGGGCCTGCTGTAGTGATCCCTGTCCTGGGCCTGCTGTAGTGATCCCTGGCCTGGGCCAGCTGTAGTGATCCTAGTCCTGGGCCAGCTGTAGTGATCCCGGTCCTGGGCCCGCTGTAGTGATCCTAGTCCTGAGCCTGCTGTAGTGATACCAGTCCTGGACCTGCTGTAGTGATCCTCGTCTTGGGCCTGCTGTAGTGATCCTAGTCCTGAGCCTGCTTTAGTGATCCCAGTCCTGGGCCTGATATAGTGATCCTAGTCCTGGGCCTTCTTTAGTGATCCCTGTCCTGGGCCTGCTGCAGTGATCCCTGTCCTGGGCCTGCTGTATAGATCCTAGTCCTGGGCCTGCTGTAGTGATCCCTGTCCTGGGCCTGCTGCAGTGATCCCGGTCCTGGTCCCTCTGTAGTGATCCCAGTCCTGGGCCTGCTGTAGTGATCCCGGTCCTGAGCCCTCTGTAGTGATCCCAGTCCTGTGCTTGCTGTGGTGATCCGTGTCCTGGGCCCGCTGTAGTCATCCTGGTCCTGGGCCATCTGTAATGATCCCAGTTCTGGGCCTGCTGTAATGATCCCGGTCTTGGGCCTGCTGTAGTGATCCCAACTCTGGGCCCGCTGTAGTGATCCTAGTCCTGAGCCTGCTGTAGTGATATTAGTCCTTGGCCTGCTGTAGTCATAGCTCCTAACCGTCCCGTATTCCCCGGGACTGACCCGATTTGAGGGCTCAGTCCTGGTCAGCTGTTCTCCACACAGGGATGTCGCTAGGCACTGGGCTTTTTTTCCAGACATGCAGGCTTTCCGTGCTGCTATGTGATGACTTGTAGCTCCGCCTCCTGCCCCCTGCTTGTCCTTGGCATCAGTGCAGAGGAATCCTACTGTGCAGAGAGACCGCACACCGTGAGGGGACAGGGGGCGGGGCCCAGTCTGTGAAGGACGACAAGCTGCTGCTCTGAGGTGAGGGGACAGAAGGCGGGGCCCAGTCTGTGAAGATCGACAAGCTGGGGCTCTGAGGTGAGGGTGTGGCAACCTGCTACCCACAGGTACCACAGGACCCAAAAGGGTGCATGGGCGGACTTCTCCACAAGAGGCCCTTACTACACACAGACACCTCCACCCTTCCACCTCATACCACCAGAGGGAGCGCTGTTAGGGATATATATACTGGAGGGTGGAGTTAGGTAGGCGGAGTGTGCTAGCACTAGAGATCAGTGAAGAGGCAGCAGCTGTTGAGCTGCTGTGTTGAGGGCCCCGAGTGTGGCCAGAGGCAAGGAGAGAGGAGTTAAGGGGGCAGAGGAACATCTTAAGCTCACCCCAGACACCAGCCGGTCACCGGGTCCGCTCATACAGGGTCCTCTACACCCAGTAGGGACAACCCGCATATCATCATTTACAGAACTAGGAACCACGAAGGCCCCAGCGTCCAGGGATAGTGGTAGCCAGAGAAAAGTTCTACTACCAAGCAGACAGGTGAGAGAGTGAAACAGTACAGAAGCTAGGCCTAGTTCCAGGCTGGTCAGGAGCTTCAGAGAGAGAGGAAGAATCAGACCAGGAGGCCTACTACCTGCTCACTGGGGAGATTCCAGAAGTGCACCCTTCCTGCTAAGTACTCTGGACCATACCTGCCGTTTACACCAGTAAAAGTACTGAAGCGAATCCCCTGTGTGCGTGCCCGTCATTCCCCCAGACCCGACCGGGCCACCTCTCACCTGCATCCCCTCCATCAACCCTGCCCCGGGGGCCCGCTCCGCCTGTGGGGAGCAGAAGCATCCCAGCTGCCATCCCATCACCCCCGGAGGTCTGCAGCAGCGCTGGTACCCATTACCTGGAACCACAGGTGGCATCACAAGACAAAACTGTTACTCATCCCAGCAAGTAACGAACCCCTTTTAAAGAGTGACCCCAGGGTACGGGCCCGGGAGCCGACTGCCGTGACATCCCAAGAAGGTTAAGGCCCGGGTATCGAGTCCCCCATATCCCCCCTGGGCGAGTCAAGTGGACAGGAGGCGGGGTCAAGCCAGTGGAGGACAACAAGCTGGGGCCCTGAGGTGAGGGGACAGGGGGCGGGTACCAGTCTGTGGAGGAAGACAAGCTGCGGCCCTGAGGTGAAGGGACAGGGGGCGGGGCCAAGTCTGTGGAGGACGACAAGCTGCGGTCCTGAGGTGAAGGGACAGGAGGCGGGACCCAGTCTGTGGAGGAAGACAAGCTGCGGCCCTGAGGTGAGGGGACAGGAGGCGGGACCCAGTCTGTGGAGGAAGACAAGCTGTGGCCCTGAGGTAAGGGGAGACTTGCCGTTCTCCCATCTGTGTCTGCTGCTATTACAAGAGGGAGAGAGGGCTCCTGCAATGTCACCAGCAGCTCAGCAGTCGGGACTAGGGGGGAGGGGAGGGGATTTAGCAGGGACAGTGAAGGGCTGACAGCTCTCCTGTGTATGTGCAGCCCATCCTCTGCTGCTGATTGCCAACACCAGGACCCACCACTGCCACTGGAGACACCATAATGATGAAGAAGTGAGTATATATGTCATGTGTATGAATAATGTGTAAGCACATCTATAATGTGTGTGTGTGCAGATACCATGTCTGTCATGTATATATTATGTGTGCATTTATGCAGATTATATAATGTCTGTGTGATGGCGTACCTGGTGTGTGTGTATGATGTCTGTGTGATGGCCTACCTGGTGTGTGTGCATGATGTCTGTGTGATGGCGTACCTGGTGTGTGTGCATGATGTCTGTGTGATGGCGTACCTGGTGTGTGTGCATGATGTCTGTGTGATGGCGTACCTGGTGTGTGTGCATGATGTTTGTGTGATGGCGTACCTGGTGTGTGTGTATGATGTCTGTGTGATGGCGTACCTGGTGTGTGTGTGTATGATGTCTGTGTGATGGCGTACCTGGTGTGTGTGCATGATGTCTGTGTGATGGCGTACCTGGTGTGTGTGCATGATGTCTGTGTGATGGCGTACCTGGTGTGTGTGCATGATGTCTGTGTGATGGCGTGCCTGGTGTGTGTGCATGATGTCTGTGTGATGGCGTGCCTGGTGTGTGTGCATGATGTCTGTGATGGCGTACCTGGTGTGTGTGTATGATGTCTGTGTGATGGCGTACCTGGTGTGTGTGCATGATGTCTGTGTGATGGCGTACCTGGTGTGTGTGTATGATGTTTGTGTGATGGTGTACCTGGTGTGTGTGTATGATGTTTGTGTGATGGCGTACCTGGTGTGTGTGTATGATGTCTGTGTGATGGCGTACCTGGTGTGTGTGTATGATGTTTGTGTGATGGCGTACCTGGTGTGTGTGTATGATGTTTGTGTGATGGCGTACCTGGTGTGTGTGTATGATGTCTGTGCGATGGCGTACCTGGTGTGTGTGTATGATGTCTGTGTGATGGCGTACCTGGTGTGTGTGTATGATGTCTGTGTGATGGCGTACCTGGTGTGTGTGCATGATGTCTGTGTGATGGCGAACCTGGTGTGTGTGTATGATGTTTGTGTGATGGCGTACCTGGTGTGTGTGCATAATGTTTGTGTGATGGCGTACCTCGTGTGTGTGCATGATGTCTGTGTGATGGCGTACCTGGTGTGTGTGCATGATGTCTGTGTGATGGCGTACCTGGTGTGTGTATGATGTTTGTGTGATGGCGTACCTGGTGTGTGTGTATGATGTCTGTGTGATGGCGTACCTGGTGTGTGTGTATGATGTCTGTGTGATGGCGTACCTGGTGTGTGTGTATGATGTCTGTGTGATGGCGTACCTGGTGTGTGTGTATGATGTCTGTGTGATGGCGTACCTGGTGTGTGTGTATGATGTTTGTGTGATGGCGTACCTGGTGTGTGTGTATGATGTTTGTGTGATGGCGTACCTGGTGTGTGTGTATGATGTCTGTGTGATGGCGTACCTGGTGTGTGTGTATGATGTCTGTGTGATGGCGTACCTGGTGTGTGTGTATGATGTCTGTGTGATGGCGTACCTGGTGTGTGTGTATGATGTCTGTGTGATGGCGTACCTGGTGTGTGTGCATGGTGTCTGTGTGATGGCGTACCTGGTGTGTGTGCATGATGTCTGTGTGATGGCGTACCTAGTGTGTGTGCATGATGTCTGTGTGATGGCGTGCCTGGTGTGTGTGCATGATGTCTGTGTGATGGTGTGCCTGGTGTGTGTGCATGATGTCTGTGTGATGGCGTACCTGGTGTATGTGTATGATGTCTGTGTGATGGCGTACCTGGTGTGTGTGTATGATGTCTGTGTGATGGCGTACCTGGTGTGTGTGTATGATGTCTGTGCGATGGCGTACCTGGTGTGTGTGTATGATGTCTGTGCGATGGCGTGCCTGGTGTGTGTGTATGATGTTTGTGCGATGGCGTACCTGGTGTGTGTGTATGATGTCTGTGCGATGGCGTACCTGGTGTGTGTGTATGATGTTTGTGTGATGGCGTACCTGGTGTGTGTGTATGATGTCTGTGCGATGGCGTACCTGGTGTGTGTGTATGATGTTTGTGTGATGGCGTACCTGGTGTGTGTGTATGATGTCTGTGCGATGGCGTACCTGGTGTGTGTGTATGATGTCTTTGCGATGGCGTACCTGGTGTGTGTGTATGATGTCTGTGTGATGGCGTACCTGGTGTGTGTGTATGATGTCTGTGTGATGGCGTACCTGGTGTGTGTGTATGATGTCTGTGTGATGGCGTACCTGGTGTGTGTGTATGATGTCTGTGTGATGGCGTACCTGGTGTGTGTGTATGATGTTTGTGTGATGGTGTACCTGGTGTGTGTGCATAATGTTTGTGTGATGGCGTACCTGGTGTGTGTGCATGATGTCTGTGTGATGGCGTACCTGGTGTGTGTGTATGATGTCTGTGTGATGGCGTACCTGGTGTGTGTGTATGATGTTTGTGTGATGGCGTACCTGGTGTGTGTGTATGATGTCTGTGTGATGGCGTACCTGGTGTGTGTGTATGATGTCTGTGTGATGGCGTACCTGGTGTGTGTGTATGATGTCTGTGTGATGGCGTACCTGGTGTGTGTGTATGATGTCTGTGTGATGGCGTACCTGGTGTGTGTGTATGATGTCTGTGTGATGGCGTACCTGGTGTGTGTGCATGATGTCTGTGTGATGGCGTACCTGGTGTGTGTGCATGATGTCTGTGTGATGGCGTACCTGGTGTGTGTGCATGATGTCTGTGTGATGGCGTACCTGGTGTGTGTGCATGATGTCTGTGTGATGGCGTACCTGGTGTGTGTGCATGATGTCTGTGTGATGGTGTACCTGGTGTGTGTATGATGTTTGTGTGATGGCGTACCTGGTGTGTGTGTATGATGTCTGTGTGATGGCGTACCTGGTGTGTGTATAATGTCTGTGTGATGGCGTACCTGGTGTGTGTGCATGGTGTCTGTGTGATGGCGTACCTGGTGTGTGTGTATGATGTCTGTGTGATGGCGTACCTGGTGTGTGTGTATGATGTTTGTGTGATGGTGTACCTGGTGTGTGTGTATGATGTCTGTGTGATGGCGTACCTGGTGTGTGTGTATGATGTCTGTGTGATGGCGTACCTGGTGTGTGTATGATGTCTGTGTGATGGCGTACATGGTGTGTGTGTATGATGTCTGTGTGATGGCGTACCTGGTGTGTGTGCGTGATGTCTGTGTGATGTATAACATAGCGCTATACATAATACAGCAGGGGTGGGAGGTTAATTTTCCCATGGGGCCACATGAGAGGTCGTCACTGTTGTGGAGACCAACCAATAGGTTCAAATTTATTCTGCTCAATATTAATATTAACATATTAATTTTAATTTTTTTTGTATATTTATATTATCACTTAATATTGAGCAGACTTAAGTATGCTGACATCCCCCTATATACAGTATGAGCCCCCACACAACCCCGTACATACAGTATTAACACACACCACCCCTACATACAGTATGAGCCCTCACATAGCCCCCAATATACAGTATGATCCCCCAATATGCAATATGAGCCCCTACAAAAACGCCAGATGTTGTATAATGAAGCTACATAAAGATGAGAAAGTTCTGGCGGCTCCGACTGTTAATGAGGGAGCAAAAAAATAATCCACAACTAGAGATGAGCAGGACGCACAGATGACGTTGCGCTGCCCCGGAAGATAAGAGATTCGCGGCCTCCTATCCAGACACCAGGTAGCACTGATCTGGACGCTGGACTGGAGAGCCGTGAATCCATTCGATCATCTCTAGTTCCAACTGTCCCGGATACAGCGAACAGTCCTGGATTTGGGTCTACACCCTGCAGTCTCGGTCGTCTGCTGAATTTCCCTCACTGCCAGCGCCCCTCTGACAATTCCTCCTGCTGGGGGAGAAAGATAATGGTAAATGGATGTGGATTGGAGTGTGGCCAGGGGCGTGGCCAAAATTTGACGCTTTATCCCTTTTTCTGTTCTTCAAAAGTTGGGAGGTATGTCTGTAGTGATCTCAGCCCTGGGTCTACTGCAGTGATCCCAGTTCTGGACCTGCTGTAGTGATCTCAGCCCTGGGTCTACTGCAGTGATCCTAGTTCTGGACCTGCTGTAGTGATCTCAGCCCTGGGCCTGCTGCAGTGATCCCAGTCCTGGGCCTGCTGCAGTGATCCCAGTCCTGGGCCTGCTGCAGTGATCCCAGTCCTGGGCCTGCTGCAGTGATCCCAGTCCTGGGCCTGCTGTAGTGATCCCAGTCCTGGGCCTGCTGTAGTGATCCCAGTCCTGGTCCTGCTGTAGTGATCCCAGTCCTGGGCTTGCATTCCTAATATCAGCCAAACAGGCATATTTACTAGGTTGTACCACATCAGGACTGGGCTCCCTGGCACTTTTCCCCCTTGTAACATTTACCCAGCTACGTACTTCTCTGTCCTGATCTTCCCCACATCCACCCTCCTCCATATCACTGGCCTCAGCCAGAGCCACTCAGTAAGCTCTAAACTCCCCTCCAGGTTTGCAATGCTCCTGAGTGTTTCTAGCCGCACATTTAGATCCAGTATCTGGGCTTCCAAACATGTAACTCGCTGACATTGAGCGCAGACATATTCACCCTCAAACGGCTGTTCAAGGTCTGGAGACATCTCACAAGACGCACACCTGGGAGCATTGTCCACGGAGCACATATTCATAGCTCCCAACCGTCCCCGTTTCCGCGAGACTGTCCTGCATCCCGTCACGGCTCAGCTGTTTTCCTGGCATCTATACTTACCTCACCTCTCTCCCACATTCTCTGTAGCTCCTCCTCGGGGATCGGGGCCGATCATCTCCTAGTGCATAAATTAAATTTATCTCATGTTGCATAACCTGTGACAACACAGTACGAACGTGGTGCAAATCAAGTTTGCGGAGTGGGCACAGATTAATGACCTCTGCACCCTTCTGGACAATTTCAAAATGACTACTAAGATGGTTAGCACTGACGATGCTGTCATCAGCATCACTATTCTGGTCATTTACATGTTGGAGCAGACTTTGAATACTCTGCGGGAGGAGGTAGTGGTCTCAGATGAAGAGAAGGAAGCAGAGGAGGATGCGGAAGTGTCACACAAATCACACTTAGCAGCTGCTCAGAAATTCATCACATTTCACTGTCACAGATTTGTTCAACTCAAACATTCCACATATGAAGTTATATATATATATACATATATATACATATATATATATATATATACATATATATATATATATATATATATATATATATATATATATGTATATATATATATATATATATATATATATATATATATATATATACAGTGCCTACAAGTAGTATTCAATTCCCTGCAGATTTAGCTGGTTTGATAAGATGCAAATAAGTTAGAGCCTTCAAACTGCATTCGAGAGTAGGTTTTATGAACAGAAGCATAAATCTTACAAACCAAAAAGTTATGTTGCTCAGTTGAATTTTATTAAATTTTAAACATAAAAGTGTGGGTCAATTATTATACAACCCCTATGTTTAATATTTTGTGGAATAACCCTTGTTTGCAATTACAGCTAATAATCGTCTTTTAGAAGACCTGATCAGGCCGGCACAGGTCTGTGGAGTTATCTTGGCCCACTCCTCCATGCAGATCTTCTCCAAGTTATCTAGGTTCTTTGGGTGTCTCATGTGGACTTTATTCTTGAGCTCCTTCCACAAGTTTTCAATTGGGTTAAGGTCAGGAGACTGACTAGGCCACTCCAACACCTTGACTTTTTCCCTCTTGAACCAGGCCTTGGTTTTCTTGGCTGTGTGCTTTGGGTCGTTGTCTTGTTGGAAGATGAAATTACGACCCATCTTAAGATCCTTGATGGAGGAGCGGAGGTTCTTGGCCAAAATCTCCAGGTAGGCCGTGCTATCCATCTTCCCATGGATGCGGACCAGATGGCCAGGCCCCTTGGCTGAGAAACAGCCCCACAGCATGATGCTGCCACCACCATGCTTGACTGTAGGGATGGTATTCTTGGGGTCGTATGCAGTGCCATCCAGTCTCCAAACGTCACGTGTGTGGTTAGCACCAAAGATCTCGATCTTGGTCTCATCAGACCATAGAACCTTGAACCAGTCTGTCTCAGAGTCCTCCAAGTGATCATAAGCAAACTGTAGACGAGCCTTGACATGACGCTTTGAAAGTAAAGGTACCATACAGGCTCGTCTGGAACGGAGACCATTGCGGTGGAGTACGTTACTTATGGTATTGACTGAAACCAATGTCCCCACTGCCATGAGATCTTCCCGGAGCTCCTTCCTTGTTGTCCTTGGGTTAGCCTTGACTCTTCGGACAAGCCTGGCCTCGGCACGGGAGGACACTTTCAAAGGCTGTCCAGGCCGTGGAAGGCTAACAGTAGTTCCATAAGCCTTCCACTTACGGATGATGCTCCCAACAGTGGAGACAGGTAGGCCCAACTCCTTGGAAAGGGTTTTGTACCCCTTTCCAGCCTTGTGACTCTCCACGATCTTGTCTCTGATGGCCTTGGAATGCTCCTTTGTCTTTCCCATGTTGACCATGTCTGAGTGCTGTTCACAAGTTTGGGGAGGGTCTTAAATAGTCAGAAAAGGCTGGCAAAAGAGATCTTTAATCCACACATGTGAAGCTCATTATTCTTGGTGCCTGAACTACTTCTTAATACTTTAGGGGGACCAAACAGAATTCTTGTGGTTTGAGGGGTTGAATAATAAATGACACTCTGAATTAACTTTTAACGTTTAAAAAAAAAAAAAAAAAAAAAAAAAAAAAAAATTTGCTGCAGTGCATTTCCCACTTCCAGGCTGATCTACAGTACAAATGTCACAATGCCAAGTTAATTCCGCATGTGTCAACCAGCTAAATCTGCAGGGGGTTGAATACTACTTGTAGGCACTGTATATAACCCAAAATGTTTGTATCCTAATCATCAATGAAAAAAAATTCTCTTGACTTGCAAAAATAGAAATGTCTAAGATTCTTTTTTACTGTCTACCAGGTTTAAATTACACCAACTAAAGATAGGATGAATGGAAATCCATATTATTTGCTCAAAGTTCAAAGGCTGCAGCTTGTCACAGGTCATGCTGTAAAGCTACTTTAGCAAATACTCCATGCACAGAAAATATTTGCAGCACAAAATAATTAATTAATAAGTGTTACACATAATATAGTTCAATTAGTTATATTGTTATTATTTTAAAATGTTATACACATAAAATCATGCAATTTTTTCCATCTTCCTGTGTGAATAAAGAAAAAAATCCATTTTAGAGTTGTTTGATCAAATCCTGCTTTGGAATGAAAACTCTAAGGAAACATAAAAGATGAGATTAAATATCAAATTCATACAGAAACAGAATTATTTAAATATCTTATACATATATTGGTTCTAATGTTATTCAGAATATTGCTACTTTAATTTATATATGAGGTTCTAATTTATTAAATAATATTTTAATTATATTACTATAAATATATATAAATACAATTATACCCAATCTCTACTGTATACAAGTGTATATATAAATCTACAAAAACGATATAGCTTCACAATTTTACTGTATAAAATAATAAATAACTAATGATACACTGTATAACTTTTATACAACATATAACTACAGTTTTTCCTTAGTCACTCCCTAAACTAAATCTTATGTCTCTGTCAAAAATCTCCAGAAAAGCTCTGTTTAGAAAATACATTTTTCTATCCTTCAAAAGCTCAGATAACTGCCTGTTCTTCAGTCTACATTCCATAATGTCACTCTCAGCTGGTCGTCTCACCTGTCTCTGCCTGTCAATTTTGGCCATATTGATTTTTAGAGAGTCACAGTTTTGAATTTTTAACTCTTTATGTGAAGAAATTGACTTTTGAATCATCTGATATGGCTTATAACATCTATGAAATCTTCTACGTAGTTTATAGATTTAATTTCGAGGATGACTCATTGGCTTTTGATATTTTTCCTTTTCTGGTTTTACAAATTTAGCTTGATTTATTTTCTTTTCACGATTTTCATGTTTTCTAACAAAATCAAGCAACTGCGCACATTCAAATAAATTTTTTTGTGACGCAATAACTCGAGATACTGGATTTAATCATTTGAATTTTTGTACAAAAGTGGTTATCATTTGTTGTAATTTTCCATTTTTGATGAGCGCTTTGTACAACTGTTGAAATATGGACATGAATGTAAACGTACATTCTTTCCTACCAATTCTTATATGTCGGGGAAATCCTTAGTGGCACAAAAAATCAAATATTTTAATCTGTCCGAATCATTTTCCCATTCGTTAGGAGAGTCATTTTCACAGGGCATTAAATTTAAACATCTGGCAAATGTCACAGGAATCCACATTTTAAATAGTTGATTCCTCTACTCATTGGATAAATCAAACTTATCAGAAAAGCTCTCAAATATCTCTGAATTTCTACAGACATGTATTTTGACATCATATTTTGGCATGATTTTGTATAATTTTAACAAATTTTTCCCAACTTTAATTTGGAGTTGGGCCTCTGTAGCTGGTATGTAGTTTTCTGCTATTTTAAGTGGCCCTTGTACAACCGCTCCTCCTACGTCACCTAGGTCCATTATCATATCTCCTCCCAAATCACCTAATATGTCAGTTTCTCGTATGTCAATCATGTCTCCTCCCATGTCAGTTTTTTGTATGTCCGTCTCTTCGTCAGACGCAAGGTCACCTTCAGTTCTTGTTACAGACACGTGTCTTGCATTTTGCTCAATTTCCACATTACAGTCAGAATCAATATCACCCTTTGACACTATTTCTACACAATTGTCCTGCTTAGAGTTCTCTAACACATGTCTATGAAATACATCTACCAACTGTAGAATATTTCTAAATTTTTCTTTGTCTCTATGAAAAGATACCAACTTAGAATGTAACTGTAAATTCTCCAATTCACATTCTCTATATAAACTAAGCCACAAAACATCTAAGTCAGTTTCATCAGTATCCTTAAATTTCAATTTACTTTGCTTAGCAAAAGAAGAAATTATATCTATATTTTGCTTACCTTCAGATTTCTTAGCTTCTGGTGATCAGCACGTAATATCTTCAGCTCGTCTAATCTTTGTAATACCTCTGGTGCCTGTCAATCCATCTGGAGAATATATCAGTCCTCAATCTGTAGGTTCTTTCTGATTCTTGTGACAAAGTTAGTGGAATTCCTAACACTTGAACAACAGCTGTTCAGATTGTCTTCTCTATTATCTCCCATCTTTGTTCAAGAAGGAAATTCCACTTGAAAACACGAAAAATCAGGACTGGCTGAGGCTCGCCAATGTAAAAAATACTTATTTCCGTATATTTTTTCTATCAAGGACTTCTTATCAGATACGATCGATCACAGACTATATCATGATATTCTTATAAAAAAAATGTATCGATTTATTCTTGAATTGTCCATTAAAAAGAATGAGTGCATTAGTTACATAAAATAATTAAATAGTTACAAAGTGATTGTCCAGTTGTTCATAATTAGCTTAATAGCTGAGATTCACTCATCTTTTCTTGGGATCCTGAATGGTAGATTGCATCTTTTTGTGTCCAGCATGTGTGTCAGGATGACATCATGTGTCATCCAGTGTCCTGTGAAATGGCAAGAGCGTCCCCCCTGTCTCTAACATGGGGTTATATAGCCGGTCATACCAGCTGTTCTTCTACTTATGGTACTGAGCTAAAAATACACAAATAGCGCATGTCATCTAGAAACCCTAGCACGATGGCTGATGCAATCTTATGCAATGTATGGTATGGAATTCAGAATTAAAATAGAAATGAATATCTGTAATTAATATTTAACAATCTTATGCTCAATATCAATGCCATCAGGGAGGGTTTGGAACCCTTTACATTTTGGCTTTCAAAAATGGCATGAGCTCGCCTATCATGTCTTGGAGGTTTTATCATGCCCGACAGCCAGCATTCTCTGAGAACTTGTCTTCAGCACTACTGGCGGAAAAGCGCATCCGGCTGTCCCCTGAAAGTGTAGACTGCCTAACTTTCAGAAAGATGAACAACTCATGGATCTCTAAGGACTTTTGCACCACAACCGCAAACTGTGCAGACTAGGTGATGGTGTAGTTTTTAGAGTGCTGCATTGATCTCTCGTAATTGCAGTCTGTGACATCTTTGTCATGACTTCTGTACATGTTGCTACTGCTGCTGATGTTACCACTAATTTATTAAAATGTGGAGACTCCTGGCTGGTTCTCCATCTGGTGTGTCTCCTGTAGTGGAAGGTGTGTCGGTCCCCATTGTACTATTTATGGTGTATGGCAATAACTTTTTGAAATGTGGAGACTCCAAGTTGGGTCTCCTTCATGTGTGTTGCTTGTAGCAGTAGGGCTCCCAGACCGGCAGGCCTGCACTTACCTTTAGTCAACTACCTGTGTTACTATCCTTACATTTTTCTACTAATAATAGTCTATGAAACTGATGTGCGTTCCACCTAAGTGTATCTGAGCAGAAATCCAGCTTCAGCTGTTGCATGTGGTATCACGGCTCCCAGCACAGCAGGTCTACACCGATCCCTCAACCACCTCGTCCTAATTTGAAATTAAATTGAAACCTGTAAATGCTGGCCCAGACCCTGATACCTCATGCATGGCCCATGGCTGATTGCTGCTGTGCCATTATATAATTTCAACTGTGGGTCAATTAATGCCACCTTTCCTGGTGCCTTCCCCCAATTTGAGCTGTTTTGGCAGCATTTGGGCCTCTTTGAAGGTGTTGTGTATGTGTTTAGTTTTGCCTCCCATTGAATCCAATGGATTTCGGATGTTTGATGAACTGTTCGATGAACCGTTCGATGAATAGTGGGAAATTTGCCAATCGGAACCTAATCGAACCTTGAAAGGTTTGCTCATCTCTACTACACATCACCAGGGCCATACCAATGGTTCCATCTGGGCCAGCAAACTTTTAGTGCCCATGCAGTAGGCAGATGGTCCTTTGGATCACTTCTCTTCCTGTGGATGGGGCCAGAGTTAAGTCATGCTTCAGGGTGTCCAGCATCTCTTGCAGGCAGATTTGCAAAACGTTCATACCCAGAACAAAAGGGGAAATCCATCATCCTGGACATCAACAACAATTAGGCCCTGTCTTGTAAGCTCTGCTTGGTCGATTTTTACTGTAGATCCCAATAACCTTGCTGGGGAACAGCTTGTCCATTACTGGCAATAACATTTATCGAAGCTTCGGGATGGTGCAGTAACTGGTCAGGATTCCAGTAGCGTTCATAGTAGGAGGCTTGAATGGTGGTGTCTTGTGAGCCTGTGTCAAGTAAAGCTGATAAAGGAATTCCATCAATTTCAATGGTGATTACTGGACATCTGTCAATGTATCCAGGAACCCATTAGGCGTTCCTTTCCCTCAGGGAATTCCAGTTTAACTGTTGGCACTCCCCTTCGATGTGGCCACTTTTCCGTCACTTTCTGCCGATAGGCTTCCCTCAAGTGTCAAACTTATCTGTAGGCCATCTTCCTGTTTTGTCATAGCCATTTTCTCTGGAGCCATAATGTCATCTTTCTCTGTGGGATCAGGAGTCTTCAGATTGCTGATACGGCTGACCCTTTAACTCCTCAAACACCGCTGTCAGTGTCTTGATGAGTTTTACAGCGTGCTCGCACAGGTCACCTACAGCATCATGGACTTCAACTTGAGCACAGTAAGTAACAGTCTCTTTGAGGCCAGTTGGTGGCGCTATTTCAGGTCTAGGGAAAGCACTCATTTGGTTCTTAGGCTGGTTACATGGACTACTGCCAGCGGGAACTTGGCTGGAATCTGCTTCTAGTCCCAGGACTCTAATGGCCATCTCCTTGAAGTCTAAGAATGGGCTGCCTGGGTTCTGCAGGGACAGTATTCTCAGTTGAGTCTTGTTCCCTCTCTAAAAAATGGTTCATTAGGGAGGTATCTGCATTCATCACTTCATGAGGGTCCACCTGACATATAGCATGTAGTACTTCTTGCAGGCTAAGAGCAAAATCTCTGAATGACTCATCAACTGCTGTTTTCTGCCAATAAACTGCATTTTTAATTCTGGGACAGTTCTGGTAACAAACGTGACACTCAGTCTCTCAAAGATTTGTTGAACAGCTCTTTTCTTAGAATGGGGCCAGGACTTCACCTCCCTTAGAGCTGCTCCACTCAATTGCCCAATTAATATTTCCACCTTCTGCTCTTTGGACACTGTATAAAGCCTAAACATAGCTTGCATCTTTTCTCTAAAGTTCATGGGCATCCCCTTTATAGCTTGGGAGTTACAGTGCTCCTAAATGATACGGCATGGTTAGAGGCATTGTGTGGGCCATTCTGTAAGCTCCAATACTGCTGGACAGATCATACTCTTTGTCCTCAGACATTTTGTACAGTCTATTATAATCAGGTGCTAGTACAGTTTGCTTACCCTTTTCCAGGGTTGCTGTCAATTTAATTGTGGCTATGATCCAGTTCTCTTTTGCTGCAGGAATCACTTATGCTGCATTGCAATCCTGTAGCTGTGTGTAATGGGGGTACTTGCTTTTTCGCAGTAACCTTTTGCAAGAGGCTGTATAGGAGGCGGGACTTCCTCTTCCTTGGCATGCTGTGCTGCAATTGACTGAGGCATGACGAAGAAGGCAGGGTTTGCTTCTGGTGCTGTGCTTGTTCTCACTACGGCCATTAACACATTTACAGTTCAATAATAGGAGGCAGCGATCATGCTATTATAGAATTTTGGATAACTAGAGGAGGAAGACATGTGAAGACTCAAACTTCAAGGTTAGATTTCAGAAAGTCAGATTTTAAGCGACTCAGAAAGAGAATAGGAGGGATCCAATGGCTGGGTGTCCTTAAGGACAAAAATGTCCAGGAAGGATGGGAAATTTTTAAAAATTAGATTCTCAAAGCGCAATCGTTAACAATCCCGAAAAGTAGGAAGAATGGGAAGCATTTAAGGAAACCAGGATGGATGAACACAGAACTTAAACACATGCTAAAAAGAAACAAAGAAATGTTTATCAAATGGAAAGAGGGAGGCATATCTAAAGAAGATTATAATGCAGTCTGCAGAACCTGCAGGGTACGTGTCAGGTTAGCTAAAGCTGACAATGAATTAAGGCTTGCAAGAGATGTCGAAAGCAATAAAAACGGATTTTGGGGTATGTAAAAAGTAAAAGAAAAGTCAAAGATGCTATAGAATTTTTACAGGATGAAAATGGTAAAATGGTAAGAAAGGATGTTTAGAAGGCCGAACTTTTTAATTCCTGATTTGCATCTGTTTTGTCTCAGAAAGAAAATGGAAGATCAACTGATCTTCACTGTCCTATTAAAGGAATAGAAGAATCCAAGTTATCTGTAAACAGAAAGATTGTGAGGGAATATTTAGCTAACATAAATGAGTTCAAGTCTCCAGGTCCAGATGAATTACACCCCAGAGTACTGAAGGAGATCGTAGAAAAAATTTTAGAACCACTCTCCATAATCTTTGAAAATTCTTGGAGAACAGGAGAAGTCCCAGAAGACTGGAGAAGAGCAAATGTTGTTCCTATCTTCAAAAAGGGGAAGAAGGTGGACCCAGGGAACTATAGACCGGTGAGTCTGACTTCTATACCAGGAAAGATCTTTGAACAAATTATTAAACAACATGTATGTAAGTACCTGGATAAGAATGAAGTGATTAACCAGAGTCATCATGGGTTTGTAACTAACAAGTCATGTCAGACTAACTTAATTTCCTTCTATGACAGAATCACTGACTGGGTGGATCATGGAAATGCTGTAGATATAGTTTATCTTGACTTCAGCAAAGCATTTGACAAAGTATCTCACACCATCCTTATTGAAAAAATTACCAAGTATGGAATGGACAAGGCAACTGTTAGGTGGATTCATAACTGGCTTAGTGATCAGACTCAAAGAGTGGTCGTAAATGGCTTCACATCCAGTTGGATGAATGTCTCAAGTGGGGTACCACAGGGCTCTATCCTGGGACCTGTATTGTTCAACATCTTTATCAATGATTTAGATGAAGGAATTGAGGGTAAACTGATTAAATTTGCCGATGACACAAAGCTAGGAGGGATAGCTAATACTAGAGAAGAGAGAGAGAGGATTCAAAAAGACCTAAATAAACTGGAGCAGTGGGCAGTAACTAACAGAATGGTTTTTAACAGGGAAAAATGCAAAGTACTCTGGGCAATAAAAATGAAAAAAGCTTATACAAAATGGGAGGAATAGAGCTAAGCAACAGTACATGTGAAAAAGACTTAGGTATACTAATAGATCATAGACTGAACATGAGTCAACAGTGTGATGCAGCAGCAAAAAAGGCAAATACAATTCTGGGCTGTATTAACAGAAGCATACAGTCTAGATTACGTGAAGTCATTATCGGACTTTTCTCCTCTTTGGTCAGACTTTATACTGCGTCCAGTTCAGGGCACCACATTTTAAAAAAGACATCGACAAACTGGAGCAAGTTCAGAGAAGAGCGACCAGAATGGTGACCGGTCTGCAAACCATGTCCTATGTGGAACGGTTACAGGATTTGGGAATGTTTAGCTTGCAAAATAGAAGACTGAGAGGAGACTTAATAGCTGTCTACAAATATCTCAAGGGCTGTCACATTGAAGAAGGATCATCTTTATTCTCATTTGCACAAGGAAAGACTAGAAGCAATGGGATGAAACTGAATGGGAGGAGACACAGATTAGATATTAGAAAAAACTTTTTGACAGTTATGGTGATCAATGAGTGGAACATACTGCCATGAGAGGTGGTGAGTTCCCCTTCAATGGACGTCTTCAAACAGAGGCTGGACAGATATCTATCTGAGATGATTTAGTGAATCCTGCTTTGAGCAGGGGCTTGGACCAGATGACCCAGGAGGTCCCCTCCAACTCTACCATTCTATGATTCTATGATAATGCAGTCACAACGGGCTGAGGCTCCTTGCACACCTTTAATTTAGTAGGATCCTGTTTGTGACGACAGATTATTGTAATACCGTTATGCATTACTAGTACCATAGGTCACGCACCATGTGTTGTGCGGATGTTACCACTTCGCTAAGGCAGTGATAAAAATAAAAGAAAATGAAGTTTGTGATGCCAGGGTGCACTTAATTAACCTCTGCTTCCTGGTAGTGTGATGCAATGTGGTGCACTCCAAATAGTCCAGAAAACAGGGAGGTCAGAGGGGCTGTTGGTAACTTTTATTTGTTGCACAAAAATACAGGTACATACAGACAAATAATTGTTTTAGCAGATTCAATTCCAATGCAGCAATCACAGTTACTTCCCAGTATAGTAATGCAGATATATAAATGGTGCAGTGATTCCTGAGCTCCAACTTCTGCTTATATGCACAGTCTTTATTACACATCTGTCTGCAGCTGTTGGTTCTCATATAAAGGAGCTCTTGTTGTTTTTCTTACCTGCTCCATCAGCTCTTCATAGACAACACACTTAACCATAAAATATCTTCTTCTCTCTAGGTGCTATGCCCAGGATCTGGTCATGTGGTCTAACCATGTGACCTTATGTCCATATATGTAAGCAGGGTTGCTTTGTTAACTCTTAACAACCTCCTGATTGCAGAACATAATAAGTATATCACTTTATGCAGATTTAAACCACTTCTATGTACTGAATTCTCATGTACACTATCTGAAAAAGGAAATGTGAACATTGTGCAAACATAATGAGGTAGCTGCTAGCTCTGCTACATCTTAAAGGCACATACACAAAAACTTTGGGGCATTACACAAAGAGTCGCTCACAACCACTTTAATCCATCATGGACCCTCTGCTACTAGAGACAGATGACATTTGACAACAGGCCATGGAAAGAGAGTTATTCACATGAGAGAAACCTAATGATGGGACTTTTCGAAGTTAAAAATGTTTTTATAAATATAGTTATTTGTAGATTGTTAATTTATCACATTATCTATAAAATATCAAGAAATAATGACTTCCCCTTACAAAGATATGATCACGATATATCCTCAGTCACTAATGGCTCCAACTGAGCTGATTGGGAGATGCATAGATCTGAATGCCAGGAGCACCCTCTAGTGGTGTCTGAAAACACATCATTTTACTCAATGCGAACATGGGAAACGAGAAATGATTCCGTAGTTATGATATGTTGCATCTATCTATATTGAACCATCCAGGACATCAGTGTTCTGGTTAGTTGCAGGGAGTCACCTCTTCTGGCACCGCTTATCTCCTCATTTCCTATTCTCATAGACCTTGGAGCGGGAAAAGCTTCTTTCTGGATGCTCGAGAATGATAATGGTGAAATATTGCCATAATAACAGGTCTTCCTCGGTTCTGTATACTTTCATACAATTCACAGAAGATGGCTGTATTTCACTCTCACTCTCCTGTACTTTATTGCAGTGAAAATTGGACATTTTATTTCTAAAAATATATAAATCTCTGCCTGTTGCTAATGCCTAAAACTCAGCAACTGCTCTGAGTGTGAAATACGGGGCAGAGACTTTTTTTCCAAGGGTTCATAGCATTCAGTTTGCTCCAGGCTTCCCCAGATGTATTGTCCATCGCCAGCAGAGCCTCAGACCCTTAGTAATGTGCAATGATCTGGAGCTTCTCCATCTGGACATCCGTTTATCCAGAGAAACAGATGCTCGCCATCAATGACTGCTCCTCAAACACTTTCCCAATGTCCATTTGACTTGTTACAAAAAGAAATAACTCATAATGAAATATTCCATACATAAGTGTCTCTTCACATGAAAGATTGAGAAACCAAAGTGGGAGAAGTAAAATAATAATCTTGTAACTATGAGACCATTAAATGGCCAACAAAAATAAAATGTAATGTTACCCAGCAGATTTCCAGACTTCTGAGGTCTCTTCATCAGGCCTGGTATCTTGGCTAAAATGGTACCAAAACATTTTTTTAAACTTGAAATGAAAGTGATGCATACTATGTTATATCTGGTGAGTTGCAATGTGTTACAGTTAGGTCCATATATATTTGGACAGAGAACATTTTTCTAATTTTGGTTCTAGACATTACCACAATGAATTTTAAACAAAACAATTCAGATGCAGTTGAAGTTCGGACTTTCAGCTTTCATTTGAGACTATCCACATTAAAATTGGGTGAAGTGTTTAGGAGTTTCAGCTCCTTAACATGTGCCACCCCGTTTTTAAAGGGACCAAAAGTAATTGGACAGATTAAATAATTGTAAATAAAATGTTCATTTCTAGTACTTGGTTGAAAACCCTTTGTTGGCAATGACTGCCTGAAGTCTTGAACTCATGGACATCACCAGACGCTGTGTTTCCTCCTTTTTGATGCTCTGCCAGGTCTTCACTGCGGTGGTTTTCAGTTGCTGTTTGTTTGTGGGCCTTTCTGTCTGAAGTTTAGTCTTTAACAAGTGAAATGCATGCTTGGCCATTCAAGAATATTCCACTTCTTTGCTATAATAAACTCCTGGGTTGCTTTGGCTTTATGTTTTGGGTCATTGTCCATCTGTAGTATGAAACGACGACCAATCAGTTTGGTTGCATTTGGCTGGATCTGAGCACACAGTATGGCTCTGAAGACATCAGAATTCATTCGGCTGCTTCTGTCCTGTGTCACATCATCTATAAACACTAGTGATCCAGTGCCACTGGGCCCAAGCCATCACTCTGCCTCCGCCATGTTTTACAGGTGATGTGGTATGCTTTGGATCATGAGCTGTACCACGCCTTCGCCATACTTTTGTCTTTCCATCATTCTGGTAGAGGTTGATCTTGGTTTCATCTGTCCAAAGAATGTTCTTCCAGAACTGTGCTGGCTTTTTTAGATGTTTTTTAGCAAAGTCCAGTCTAGGCTTTTTATTTTTGATGCTTATGAGTGGCTTGCACCGTGCAGTGAACCCTCTGTAATTACTTTCATGCAGTCTTCTCTTTATGGTAGATTTGGATATTGATACACCTACCTCCGGGATAGTGTTCATCACTTGGTTGGCTGTTGTGAAGGGGTTTCTCTTCACCATGGAGATTATTCTGCGATCATCCACCACTGTTGTCTTCCGTGGGCGCCCAGGTCTTTTTGCATTGATGAGTTCACCAGTGCTTTCTTTCTTTCTCAGGATGTACCAAACTGTAGATTTTGCCACTCCTAAAATTGTAGCAATTTCTCGGATGTTTTTTTTTTGTTTTTGCAGCGTAAGGATGGCTTGTTTCATCTGCATGGAGAGCTCCTTTGACCGCATGTTTACTTCACAGAAAAACCTTCGAAATGCAAGCACCACACCTCAAATCAACTCCAGGCCTTTTATCTGCTTAATTGAGAAAGATATAATGAAGGGATTGCCCACACCTGTCCATGAAATAGCCTTGGAGTCAATTGTCCAATTACTTTTGGTCCCTTTAAAAACAGGGTGGCACATGTTAAGGAGCTGAAACTCCTAAACCCTTCATCCAATTTTAATGTGGATACCCTCAAATGAAAGCTGAAAGTCTGAACTTCAACTGCATCTGAATTGTTTTGTTTAAAATTAATTGTGGTAATGTCTAAAACCAAAATTAGAAAAACGTCTCTGTCCAAATATATATGGACCTAACTGTATATTGTGTCAGATGAGTTGTGATTATTGATGAGCGAGCACTAAAGTGCTCGGGTGCTCGATGCTCGGGTCGAGCACATTGGAATACTCAGGTGCTCGACTCGAGCAATGAACCTAATGTAAGTCTATGGGAAACTCGAGCGTTTTTCCGGCGGCTCCCCCCGGCGGTCTGCAGAGGGCCTAAAAACTTCCCAAATCGATGGGAACAGTGTTCAAATGACATGGGAACAGCATGGGGATGTCTCCTGGAAGCATTTCTGACTCCCAGGTCCCAGGTCAAAGTTGTCAGAGTATTACGCCACTTTTACGGACTCACAATTAACCCCTTTACCCCCGAGGGTGGTTTGCACGTTAATGACCAGGCCAATTTTTACAATTCTGACCACTGTCACTTTATAAGGTAATTACTCTGGAACGCTTCAACGGATTCCCCTGATTTTGAGATTGTTTTTTCATGACATATTGTACTTCATGATTGTGGTAAAATTTCTTCGATATCACTTGTGTTTATTTGTAAAAAAAATGGAAATTTGGCGAAAATTTTGCAATTTTCAAAATTTGAATTTTTATGCCCTTAAATCAGAGAGATATGTCACACAAAATAGTTAATAAATAACATTTCCCACATGTCTACTTTACATCAGCACAATTTTGGAACCAAATTTTTTTTTTTTGTTAGGGAGCTATAAGGGTTAAAATTTGACCAGCGATTTCTCATTTTTCCAACAAAATTTACAAAACCAATTTTTTAGGGACCACATCACATTTGAAGTCACTTTGAGAGGTCGTTATGACAGAAAATGCCCAAAAGTGACACCATTCTAAAAACTGCACCCCTCAAGGTTCTCAAAACAACATTCAAGAACTTTATTAACCCTTCAGGTGCTTCACAGGAATTTTTGGAATGTGGAAGAAAAAAATGAACATTTAACTTTTTTCACAAAAATGTTACTTTAGACCCAATTTTTTTTATTTTCGCAGGGGTAACAAGAAAAAATGGACCCCAAAATTTGTTGTGCAATTTCCCCTGGGCACGCAGATACCCCATATGTGGGGAAAAAACACTGTTTGGGCGCACGGCAGGGCTCGGAAGGGAAGGAGCGCCATTTGACTTTTTGATTGTAAAATTTGCTTGAATAATTAGCGGACGCCATGTTGCGTTTGGAGAGCCCCTGATGTGCCTAAACAGTGGAAACCCCCCACAAGTAACCCCATTTTGGAAACTAGACCCCCCAGGAAACTTATCTAGATGGGTGGTGAGCATTTTGAACCCCCAAGTGTTTCACAAATTAATCCGTAAAAATGAAAAAGTATTTTTTTTTCCACTTTTTCATTTTTACGAACCAATTTGTGAAGCACCTGGGGGTTCCAAGTGCTCACTATGCATCTAGATAGGTGCCTTGGGGGGGGGGTCTAGTTTCCAAAATGGGATCACTTGTGGGGGAGCTCCAATGTTTAGACACACATGGGCTCTCCAAATGCGACATGGTGTCCGCTAACAAATTGAATGGAAAATCGGCTCAAATTGTTAGTGGACACCATGTTGCGTTTGGAGAGCCCCTGTGTGCCTAAACATTGGAGCTCCCCCCACAAGAGACCCCATTTTGGAAACTAGACCTCCCAAGGCACCTATCTAGATGCATAGTGAGCACTTGGAACCCCCAGGTGCTTCACAAATTGATTTGTAAAAATGAAAAAGTGGAAAAAAAACCCACTTTTTTATTTTTACAGATTAATTTGTGTAGCACCTGGGGGTTCCAAGTGCTCACTATGCATCTAGATAGGTGCCTTGGGGGGTATAGTTTCCAAAATGGGGTCACTTGTGGGGGAGCTCCAATGTTTAGGCACACAGGGGCTCTCCAAACCCGACATGGTTCCAATTTGTTAGCGGACACCATGTCGCGTTTGGAGAGCCCCTGTGTGCCTAAACATTGGAGCTCCCCCACAAGTGACCCAATTTTGGAAACTAGACCCCTCAGGGAACTTATCTAGATGTGTGGTTAGCACTTTGAACCCCCAAATGTTTTGCAAAGGTTTATTACGTAGAGCCGTGAAAAAAAAATCATTTTTTTTCCACAAAAACGCTCTTTTAGCCGCAATATTTTTATTTTCACGAGGGTACTAGGAGAAATTGGACCCCAAAAGTTGTTGTGCAATTTCTCCTGAGTACGCTGATACCCCATGTGTTGGAGAAAACTACTGTTTGGGCGCATGTCAGGGCTCGGAAGGGAAGGAGTGACGCTTTGGAATGCAGACTTTGATGGAATGGTCTGCGGGCGTCATGTCACGTTCTCAGAGCCCTTGATGTGCCTAAACAGTGGAAATGCCCAACAAGTGCCCCCTTTTTGGAACGGATACCTGATTTGTCAATTTTATAATGTAGTGTTATATGCCAGTTGTGTAGGACAACCTGACAAACACTACACAACTGAAGTATGACAACCTGACGAACACTACGTCAGCTGTGTAGTGTTCGTCAGGTTGTCATATGTCAGAAATTAATTCAATAGTCCATGGAAGTATGGTACCTTTTGAAGCAGTCTTACACGCAGAGGCCAGGTTTGTCAGGGCAGATGTCACATTGGTAAATGGTGTCCTTGCGTATTCCCCTTCGGTAACACACTCGGCACTTCTTTTGTGACTTACCTTTTTTTCCGCTCAGAGGGATCTGCCCGGGAAATGCTGGCCCGGTACAATTCGAGGTCCTTCAGTTCCAGAAGTAGTGGGGCCCGCTCCGCCACCACTGCCAAATATCAGGGCCTTGATAACTGTCTCCTGAAAGTGAAGATATGACGCAGAAGTCTGGCCTGCACATTTTGACAGAAGGAAAGCGTTGTGCATTGCCATCTGAACAATGTGCACGGCCAGCTTCTTATACCATACCTTGGCCTTTCTCAAAGCACTGTACGGCTGGAGGACTTGATCGGAGAGATCAACTCCCCCCATGTACTTGTTGTACCCCACTACATAGTCTGGTTTTGCCACCTGTGTAGTGGAACCACTTACAGTGCTGAGGGTGCTGCAATCACCATGTATGGTGGTCAAGAGAAGGACATCCCTCTTGTCCTTGTACTTGACCACCAACAGGTGGTCGCTACATTGGGCTCTGCTCTCACCCCTTCTGAGCAGCTGCCCAATTAGCGTCTTTGGGAGGCCTTTCTGATTTTTGCGGACAGTACCGCAAGCTGCGGTATGGCCCACAGAGAGGGACTTGAAGAGCAGGATACTTGTATAAAAGTTATCCACGTACAGGTGATAACCTTTTCCAGCAGTGGGTGCACCTAGTCCCACACAATTTTCCCACTCACTCCCAGAACAGGGGGGCATTCAGGGGGTTCAATCCGGGAGTCCTTCCCTTCATAAACTCTAAACTTGTGAGCGTACCCTGAGGTACTCTCACAAAGTTTATACAGCTTGATCCCATACCTGGACCTTTTACTGGGCAAGTACTGCCGGAATCCAAACCGTCCCTTAAAAGAAATTAAGGACTCATCCGCGCAGATGTCCCTTTGGGGCACGAAAATCTTCACCAAACATGTTGTTGAAGTGCTCGATGACCGGCCGAACTTTGAAAAGACGATCAAAGTTCGGGTCATTGCGTGCAGGACACCTTGCATTATCTTGGTAATGCAAGAACTTGTAGCTGGCCTCAAAACGTGTCCGGGTCATGACCATTCGGAACACTGGAGTGTTATACAAAACGTCAACACTCCAGTATTGCCGAACCTCTATTTTTTTCAGGATCCCCATATGAAGGACCAGGCCCCAAAACTTCATCGTTTCTTCTGCGTCTACAGGAGACCAGTTAGAAAATGATGAAGAGGGGTTTTGTTCCAAAAATTGATGAGCGTATAAATTAGTTTGGCCCACCATGAGGTTTATAAAATCCTCAGAGAAAAAGACTTTGAAAAGTCTATTTCTGTGAGGCCGGTGGTGTCAAACTTGATTCCTGATTCCGCCACGAAATCAGGAATCAGTGGCTCAAAATTTTCAGGGGGCGAGGTCCATATGGGGTCAGTAGTGGGGGGCGCTGGAACATCTTCTCTCCTGCGACGACTGCGGGGCGGTCCAGCAGCACCTGAGCTGGAAGAGGAGAAAGAAGAGGAGGAAGAGGAGGACGATGAGGTGTCGGAAAAGTAAAGAAATGTGGGATCCTCGCCCTTGCTGTCAGTCTCAGTGTCGGAGGCAACAATAGCGTATGCCTCCTCCGCTGAATAGCGAGTTTGGGATGAGCCGGACATTTTTTTTTTTCTCGTGTATGTGGTGCGTGTGTGTCAGTACTTTATTTAGAGTGTGTGTGTGTCAGTGTGCTTGGTGTGAACTTTTTTTTTCTGAAAAAAAATGAGGTGCAAACAGCGAGCACGAGTGCGGATGGGTGAACTATGTCACCAATCAACTCTCTGCAGCTGCTGGGTGTGTGCGCGGATGTGGTGCAAAGGTGGTGGTGGGGGGGAATTGACAGGGACAAGAAAAAGTCCTGAAAATCAGCAAGCACGGACGTTGATCAGTGACGTAAACACTGCTCAGTGCTCGGCCACTGCAGGACGCACGAAAAAAAATTAAAATAACTGGGGGGGAGGAGGATTGGGGGTAAAAGGAGGGGGGATAGGGGTGGATGAGGGGAGAACAGAGATGGACTTACCAAAGTCTTCTCTGTTCTTCTTTCAGCAGGATCAGCAGCAGGTTCTGGAAGAGGCTCTGGAGCAGGATCCGCAGCAGCAGGATAAGGAGCTGGAGACCCAGGACCCTGGAGACCGCAGCAGGACACCGGAGCAGGAGATCCAGGACCCTGGAGACCACAGCAGGACGCCGGAGCAGGAGACAGCAGCAGGATGCCGGAGCAGGAGATCCAGGACCCTGGAGACAGCAGCAGGACGCCGAAGCTGGAGACCCAGCAACCTGGAGACAGCAGCGGGATGCTGAAGCTGGAGACCCAGCAACCTGGAAACTGCAGCAGGACGCCAGCGCAGGAGATCCAGGACCCTGGAGACCGCAGGAGGATGCCAGAGCAGCAGCAGCGACTGGAGCAGGTAGGAGAAAGGTCTTGTAGTGTAACAGAAGATTCTGTGGCACTACAAGGCCCAGCACAGCGCAGATCAGACATGATCGCTCTGTAGAAATCCTCACCAAGTGTGAGGATCTGCAGGGCGGTCACAGGGGGGTGACAGGGTGGTGACAGGCAGGTCACAGGCCGGTCACCACCCGGTCACCTCCCGGTCAGGTACTCTGATTGGTACGATCGATGATGACATCGATCGCACCAATCAGAGATGGCTGAGGCCTGGGCACGCACCACAGGGAGGTGACAGGCAGGTCACAAGCCGGTCAACGCCCTGTGACCGCCCTGTCACCTGTGTTCAGGTACTCTGATTGGAGAAATCGATGTCATCATCGATCGCTCCAATCAGAGCTGGCTGGGGCTTCTATGATATCACAGGGGGTCATGGGGAGGTGACAGGCAGGTCACAAGCCGGTCACCGCCCCATGATCGCCCTGTTACCCCGCGGTCCCGCTTTGATCGATTTGATCGGCGATCGAACCGATCCTAGCAGTTTGGGGAGAGGGCTGGGGTTACTAGGCAACAGCCTAGGATCGGTGCTCTTAGGAGCACCGATTCTAGGCTGCACATCACTGTTTCCGGCAATCTGATTGCCAGAAACAGTGAGAAATGCTGTGATTGGCTGTTCAGAATTGAACAGCCAATCACAGCGATCGTGGGTGTGAAGGGGTGGCAACACCCCCCGAGATGCCAGCGCCATCTACCCTAAGGTAAGATGGCACCGGAATTTTAATGCTATCACCACGACTTCGGTCGCGGTGCCGCATTAAAGATAGGGCATATTAATACGTATCTGGTCCATAAGGCCCAGGGCACAGATACGTACTAATACGCCCTATGTCGTAAAGGGGTGAAGCATACAAAAAACGAAGCCAAAATGGATTTTCCTGGGAAATATGTTAAAGAACATCCTTTCCAGGGTAATGACTTATATATAAGGCAAAATATATAGCCCAAGGTGTGGATGAGCATTTTTGTTTTTGGTTATGTTCACATGTAGCGTTTTTGATGCGTTTTTGCACTTTTGTGTTGCTTTCAACTGTGAAAAATACATTTACTAGTAAATGTCATTTTAACATTTTACTACCTTATCTGGCCATGTGGTGTGTGGCACATCATCAGACACATCCTGTTTCATTTATGATGGAGGGACCCTGAAAGTCACAAAGACTATTTTTATAGGGCCATCGGGCGGCCTTTACTATTCTTAAAGGGCCAGCAGTCGGCCCTCACTTTTGTAAGAGAGCCATCAGCGGGCTATGATTTGTTGTTCCCATTATTAAGGGACGGGTCTCCTATACTGTTATAGCATATGCAGTGACTTCAAGGCCTGCCCAAAATTTGGAAAAAACCCAATACCCCTTTGAAGAGATATAGAGGGCCTGATTTAAAAAAATCATTTCCCATTATTAAGGAGCTGGTCTCCTTTACTGTTATTGTGTATGCAGTGACTGAAAGGGTTGCCCAAATTTTGGAAAAAATCCAATACCAATTTGGCGACATATAGACGAGGGTCCCAGTTAAAAAAAATGTTCCCATTATAAACGAGCGGTTCTGCTATATAGTTATTGCAAATGCACTGACTGCAATGGCTGCCAAAATTATGGAAAAACCCCAATGCCAATTTGAAGGCACATAGAGGAGGGCCTCAGTTAAAAAGAGGTCCTCATTATAAAGGAGTGGGTCTCCTATACTGTTATTGCGTATGAAGTGACTGCAAGGGCTGCCAAAAATTAGGACGCACTCCAATACCCCTTTGAAGGGACAAAGAGGAGGTCCTCATTAAAAAAAATTGTTACCATTATTAAGGAGAGGGTCTCCTATACTGGTAATGCCCATGCACCAAGTTCATGAGCTGAAAAATATTTACCGCTGGGGTGTATACATGAATATACTGTATAACATACAGAATGTTAGAGATAGACCTCTAAAAAAATTTCCTACGGGCATCATAAAGACCCTTAAAAAAATTACATGGATATTGCATCACGTTCACACTGGTGATATGGTGTGGAGGATGAGGAAAAGGAGAAGGAGGAGGACAATAGAAAATAAACAAAATCAGGAAGCATATACCCATGTTTGGGTGTGGAGAGGTGCATGGGAATAGACCCCCCCAAAAAAACACTGGATTTAACTAGTGATGAGCAAGCATGCTTGCTACTGTTCGGTACTCGCTCGAGCATCTCATTGCTCGAGATGCTCGGAGCTCGCCGAGTACTTGCGAGATGCTCGGGCGGATACTCAGGTCCCTTCCCTGCATGTTTTGCGCTCTTTAGAGAGCCAATGAACATGCAGGGATTGTCTGCCACACACTGTAATGCCGTAGCCATGTTGGTTGTGGCATTACAGTGATTGGCTGGCCGCACAGCGTCGTCAGGTGTATATAAGAACTGGCGGCGCCATGCTCGTCACAGTCACTCCGGAATCAAACAGTGTAGGGAGAGCTGCTGCTGAGCTAGGGAGAGATTTGCTTGTTTCTAGTTAGTGTAGGTGTACCAAACTGTAGCGTCGGCGTCCCTGCCTCCTGCTAGGCAGGGACGCTGTTCCCCTCACCTCTCCGCTCCGTGCCCGGCGTCCTCCTCCCGCTCTGCTGGCAGCGCGCGCTGCTTCCCAGCCACTGTGCTTAGGGCGCGCGCGCTCCCCCTCTCTTAAAGGGGCCGCGTGCGCCGTCCTAAGGAGTCCCCGGCCAATGGCCGGAGGACCTCACCATATATAAGGCACCTCCTCCAAAATGGAGGTGCCCGAGCAATGTTGTTGCAAAGCCTTCACTCTGCCAGTCACCTGCCTGATTCCTGCCTGTTACCTGCAAGTCATCTGCCAGATTCCTGCTTGATACCTGCCTGATATCCGCTTACCAGCTTGCAAGCCTGCGGTCCAACGGTCTGCTCTCCGACACCCGTCAGTCTGTCTATGGACCAGCCTGCCCGCTCACCTGGGAGCGCTCACCTGTTCTTGCCTGCTAGCCTACCTGGAGGCTCTGCCGTCACTTGCCGTGACCACCTGCCAGTCCAGAGACTCTTGTCCGCTCACCTGGGAGTGCTCACCTGCTACCTGCCTGCTAGCCTACCTGGAGGCTCAGCCGTCACTTGCCGTGACCACCTGCCAGTCCAGAGACTCTTGCCCGCTCACCTGGGAGCGCTCACCTGCTACCTGCCTGCTAGCCTACCTGGAGGCTCTGCCGTCACTTGCCGTGACCACCTGCCAGTCCAGAGACTCTTGCCCGCTCACCTGGGAGTGCTCACCTGCTACCTGCCTGCTAGCCTACCTGGAGGCTCTGCCGTCACTTGCTGTGACCACCTGCCCATCCAGAGACTCTTGTCCGCTCACCTGGGAGCGTCCACCTGCTACCTGTCTGCTAGTCTACCCAGAGACTGTCCCTGTCACTTGCTGTGACTACCTGCCCTTCTACCCAGAGACTGTCCCTGTCACTTGCCGTGACTACCTGCCCTTCTACCCAGAGACTGTCCCTGTCACTTGCCGTGACTACCTGCTCGTCTTCCCTGGGAGCCATCCGCTTCCTTACAAGGACCGCCCCCTTGTATAGTTGCTCAGAGGTTCCGCCTCCCAGACCCGTTACACAAGCTATATTAGAGACACATATCCATCTCAACTAACAGTTCTTCTGAGGACTAATCCATCTGCAGAGATATCAGGCAGGCAGTGTATATAGCAGACTGCAGTGCATATAACACAAGAGGCTCCATTCCAGTTTTGTCTGCTGCTGCTGCTGCTGTTAGATATTTCTAGAAATAGCCTCAGGTCTCAGGGGCCAAGAATATTTTTTTTTTGGATCTTAATCCTCATTATTTGCTTCAAAAGCAATCCAGAGAACACCGTCTTTCTGCGACATTTGCTTGTTGGCACTGCAGAATAGAGCCAGGTCCTTTCCATATTACAGCGCTAAAAATCCAGCTATTTAAAACTGTGGTTTGTCCGTCACACGTATCACGTATAACTGTGCTCCAAATACAGGCATTTCAGGCCTCCATTTAAATTTTGTTGCAGTGTGTCAGTGAAGTTATTGACATGAGGTCGCCGTGAAAAATAGTAACCTACAGGCATGCAATTTAAAACTGTGGTTTTCCGTCACATGTATCACATATCACTGCGGTTCACATCCAGCCATTTGTAGTGAACGTGGAAAATATTGTCCTCCATTTAAAATGGGCAAGGTGCGTGGCAAGGGACGGGAAAGTGGACGTGATGGTGATGATGGTGCATGCAGAGGATGAGGCTGAGGCTGTGGGCAAGCTGAAATTGTGCCACAACAAACACCTCGCTCAACCTTCCTGTCCCAATTAACAGGGGAGCGCAGAACACCACTATTGAACACAGAGCAATGTGAAAAGGTTATCGGTTGGATAGCATATAATGCTTCCAGTTACTTAGCCACCATCATCACCACCCTGTCTTCCACACGGTCAAGTCTCAGTAGCCGTGAGTCTGGACCGCATATTCCTCACCCTGATCCTCCTTCCTCCCAACATGATGAGTGCCCAGAGACAAATGATCCCTCACTTGGACACTTCGAAGAGCTGTTCACTTTTCCATTTATAGATTCGGGCCTCTTGTCCGGTCCACTTGAAGCAGGGCAAGAGGAAATCGCATGAAGCGATGCCAAAATATTTGAGCAGCCATGGTCACACGAAGGTGACGGTGGGAAACTTTCACAAAAGGTGGATGAAGTTGAGACACAATTGCCAGAAAGTCAGGAGGAGGACCAGGGTGCGGAAGTGGAAGATGAGGTGGTGGACGATGAAGTCACTGACCCAACCAGGCAAGGTGATATGCAGAGCGAAGACAGCAGCACACAGGGGGAGGGAAGCGCAGCACCACAACAGACAAGAACAAGCAGTGAGGTGGCCGCAGACAGAATGCGGACAACCGCTCCCTGTAACATCAACACGAAGGAAGTTGCCAGTACAACTGTTAGGTCTTCCCGAGTCTGGTTGTGTTTTAAAGACTCTGCCGATAATCCCAAAAAGGCCATTTGCACCACCTGCCAGGCCAGCATCAGCAGGGGTAGCAAAACTACAAGCCTGACCACCAACAGCATAATCAGGTACATGGCAGCAAAGCTCCTGAGTAAGTGGGCCGAACCCCAGGGTCCAGCAACAGTGTCTGTAGGTGACACCACTGCTTGTTCTACTGTATGTGCATTCACGCTAATCCCGGGTCCATGGAGCATGCCTAGATGCCTCCCACCCAGCACCTATCGCTGAATACTCTCAACTAGCACCATCAGCAAGCACGTCCACGTCCTTGTCCCTGCGCAGCATTCAGTTGTCCCTACCCCAGTAAAAGGAACGCAAGCGCAAATACACAGTTAACGTCCCACAGGCCACACTACTAAATTCACACATTTTGCGAATGCTTGCGCTCAAAAAGTTGCCTTTCAGGCTCATGGAGACGGAAGCTTTCTGCAACCTGATGGCAGCGGCCATCCCTCGGTACTCGGTCCCCATCCGCCACTATTTCTCCCAGTGTGCCGTCCTGCAATTACACAAGCACGTGTCACAAAACATTAGTCGTGCCCTCAACAATGCAGTTACTGGGAAAGTCCATCTAACCACAGACACAAGGACAAGTGCTTGTGGGCAGGGACGGTACATCTCGCTGATGGCACACTGGGTTAACATAGTGGAAGCCGGGACCGGGGCAGACCTTGGGACAGAATACGTCCTCCCGCCGCCAAGGATTGCAGGCCCTGGGTCAATCAGGGTTGCCCCCACATTCTGTAGCTCCTGCACCTCCTCCTCCCCCTCCTCTTCAGCATCAATCTCCGAAATTACCACATCAGTCTCAAGCTGGAAGCTCAGCAGCACTACCTCGGGCAAGCGGCAACAGGCTGTGCTGAAGTTAATATGCTTAGGTGACAAACCACACAACGCTGAAGAGTTGTGGACAGCTTTGAAAGAGCAGGCAGATCTGTGGCTGACACCGCTGAACCTACAGCGAGGCATGGTCGTGTGTGACAATGGCTGGAACCTGGTGGCTGCTCTGAGGCGAGGCCAGCTCACACACTTACCATGCCTGGCCCATGTGCTTAACCTTGTGGTTCAGCGGTTTCTCAAAACCTACCCGGATCTGTCGGATCTGCTTGTCAAAGTACACCACCTGTGTGCCCATTTTAGAAAGTCAGCTACAGCTTCCACCGCTCTTGCCATGCTTCAGCAGCATTTTCATTTCCAGCTCACCGACTGATGTGTGATGTCCCCACGCGTTGAAACTCTACATTGCAAATGTTGGGAAGGATTTGTGAGCAGAATAGGGCAGTTGTTGACTACCTGCATCAGCAAAGCCGTCGGTATTCAGGTCAGACTCCACACATAAAACCTCAGGAGTGGACATGAATGTCAGACATCTGTACCATCCTCCAAAACTTTGAGGACTCCACCAAGATGGTGAGCGGCGATGACGCCATAATTAGCATCACCATTCCACTTTTCTGTCTTCTGAAACGCTCTCTGCTCTCCATTAAAGAGGATGCATTGCAGGCGGAGCACGATGAAGTGCAGCAAGGAACCATACAGGGTGATTACACCCGGGCCTGCCTCATCTCATTCCATCGTGGATTGGGTGACAATGAGGAAGAGGAGGAGGAAGAACTGGAGCTAGTTTCCTGCACTATAGACGGTACTACCTGCACAACTGCCATACCGTCTGTTCAGCGTGGATGGCCTGAGGACAGGGAGGAGGAGAGCATTGTCAGTTGTCCGCATGGTGAGGACATGGAAGTCTTGCCTATTTACAGTCTGGCACACATGACTGAGTTTATGTTATGCTGCCATTCTCGTGACCCTCGTGTTGTCCAAATTTTGGGTGACAGTCATTATTGGTTGGTGACGCTTGTAGACCCATGCTACAGGGAGAACATTCTGTCTCTTATTCCCTTGTAGGACAGGCCTAATAAAATGGTGCAGTACAAGAAGGCCCTTGTGGTGGAATTATTTAAAGAATTCCCATCTGAAAATGGCGACAGAGGTCACAGTCTGTTGGATAACCAAGAAGTACATGCGAGAGAGCCACAAATGCAATCCAGCAGAGGCAGAGGAACACTGTCAAAGTTCTGTGACAGTTTTCTCAGACCCTCCCATCGCACAGGCCCTGAGGCACAGGGTACTCTCACATGGAGTGCAAAGTTTCGGAAGATAGTGAGGGAGTAGCTTGCCGACCATACCAATGTCCTCTGTGATTCCTATGTGCCTTATAATTATTGGGTATCCAAGCTGGACACGTGGCATAAACTGACTCTACACCTTGGAGGTCCTAGCCTGGCCTGCCGCTATCGTTTTGTCAGAGCGGGTTTTTAGTGCCGTCGGTGGAATTATAATCGATAGGCTCATCCACCTGTCAACTGAGAATGCTGACAGGCTGATTCTTATAAAAATAAACAAGGGCTGGATTGGGCCAGACTTCTCAACACCACGAATGATAGCAGCGTAATATAAACTCAAATACAGTGTCTTTTTTTGGAGAGGTCTAACTCTATTTCCATGCACCGCTGGCTTCACACCCAGACATGGGTATACAGTCATGGCCAAAAGTTTTGAGAATGACACCAAACTTATATTTTCACATGATCTGCTGGCCTCTGGTTTTTATTAGTGTTTGTCTGATGTTTATATCACATACAGAAATATAATTGCAATCATATTATGAGTACCAATAGGTTATATTGACAGTTAGAATGAGTTAATGCAGCAAGTCAATATTTGCAGTGTTGCCCCTTCTTCTTCAAGACCTCTGTAATTCTCCCTGGCATGGTCTCAATCAACTTTTGGACCAAATCCTGACTGATAGCAGTCCATTCTTGCATAATCAATGCTTGCATTTTGCCAGAATTTGTTGGTTTTTGTTTGTCCACCCGACTCTTGATGATTGACCACAAGTTCTCAATGGGATTAAGATCTGGGGAGTTTCCAGGCCATGGACCCAAAATCTCTATGTTTTGTTCCATGAGCCATTTAGTTATCACCTTTGCTTTATGGCAAGGTGCTCCATCATGCTGGAAAAGGCATTGTTGGGCGCCAAACTGCTCTTGGACGGTTGGGAGAAGTTGCTCTTGGAGGACATTCTGGTACCATTCTTTATTCATGGCTGTGTTTTTAGGCAAGACTGTGAGTGAGCCGATTCCCTTGGCTGAGAAGCAACCCCACACATGAATGGTTTCAGGATGCTTTACAGTTGGCATGAGACAAGACTGGTGGTAGCGCTCACCTCTTCTTCTCCGAATAAGCTGTTTTCCAGATGTCCCAAACAATCGAAAAGGGGATTCATCAGAATGACTTTGCCCCAGTCCTCAGCAGTCCACTCCCTGTACCTTTTGCAGAATATCAGTCAGTCCCTGATGTTTTTTCTGGAGAGAAGTGGCTTCTTTGCTGCCCTCCTTGAAACCAGCCCTTGCTCAAAGAGTCTCCACCTCACAGTGCGGGCAGAAGCACTCACACCAGCCTGCTGCCATTCCTGAGCAAGCTCGGCACTGCTGGTAGTCCGATCCCGCAGCTGAAACAGTTTTAAGATACGGTCCTGGCGCTTGCTGGTCTTTCTTGGGTGCCCTGGAGCCTTTTTGACAACAATGGAAGCTCTCTCCTTGAAGTTCTTGATAATGCGATAGATTGTTGACTGAGGTGCAATCTTTGTAGCTGCGATACTCTTCCCTGTTAGGCCATTTTTGTGCAGTGCAATGATGGCTGCACGTGTTTCTTTAGAGATAACCATGGTTAACTGAAGAGAAACAATGATACCAAGAACAAGCCTCCTTTTAAAGTGTCCAGTGATGTCATTCTTACTTAATCATGACTGATTGATCGCCAGCCCTGTCCACATCAACACCCACACCTGTGTTAATGGATCAATCACTAAAACGATGTTAGCTTCTCCTTTTAAGGCAGGACTGCAATGATGTTGAAATGTGTTTTGGGGGTTAAAGTTCATTTTCTGGGCAAATATTGACTTTGCAAGTACAGTAATTGCTGTTAAGCTAATCACTCTCTGACATTCAGGAGTATATGCAAATTGCCATTACATAAAATGAAGCAGTAAACTTTGGAATTACTATTTGTCTCATTCTCAATACTTTTGGCCATGACTGTACACTTCCTGATTTTGTCTATTTGCTCCTGTCCTCCTCCTTCTCCGCATCATCATCTGCCACCACCAGATCACCACCATATGTACCATATCAACAAATCTACGTGTCTTGCAAGGGCCATTGAAATTCCTCAAAATTTTTGGTAGCCATTGCTTCACTGCATAAGCAAACAGTATGGGAGACCCACTTCCTAATAATGGGAACATTGTTTTTAGGAGGCTCTCTGACCTCTACATCTCTTGCAAGGGGCATTGGAGTTTCTCCAAATATTTGGCAGCCATTACTTCACTGTATAGGCAAACACTATGGGAGACCCACTTCATAATAATGGTAACATTGTTTTTAGGAGGCTCCCTGACCTCTATGTCTCTTGCAAGGGGCATTGGAGTTCCTCCAAATTTTTGGCAGCCGTTGCTTCACTGCATAGGCAAACACTATGGGAGACCCACTTCCTAATAATGGGAACATTGTTTTTAGGATGCTATCTGAACTCTACGTCTCTTGCAAGTTGCATTGGAGTGCCTCACAATTTTTGGCAGCCCTTGCAGTCACTGCATACACAATAACAGTATATGAAACCCACTTGTTAATAATGGGAAAAACAAAGCATAGCTGGCTGATGGCTCTCTAACAATAGCAAGGGCCAACTGCAGGCCCTTTTAGAATAGTAAGGGCCACCTGATGGCCATATAAAAATAGGTTTGTGACTAGTGTTGAGCCACCCCAGTAGTGTTCGAGTTCGGTTCGGTTCATCGAACACCCGTATGTTCGCCGAACTGTTCGTCGAACTGTTCGTCAAACACCTTCGAACACCATTAAAACCAATGGCAGGCAAACAAGAACACATAGAAACACATAGAAAACACCTTCAAAAGTGTCCAAAAGCTGACAAACTGCTCAGAAGACACAACTAACACATGGAAAAGTGACAAGTACATATAGTCATGCAAAAGGAAAAGAGGTGGAGGAGTAAAAGGAGGAGGAGACACAGATATAGGCATGTCATGCCCTTCTAAAACCAAAAAAGAGCGAAGCCGTCACGGCCAGTCCGTTCCTGCCCATGCGACCTCCGTGTCGCCGGGTTTGTGCCAGAGCTGCGGTGGACCCTGACGGCCAGCCCCTCTCTCCCAATACAGGTGCCTGTCCGCTGGTGGGTCGATCAAGCATTCCATAGAGTCTCCTGGCACGCCATATATTATTCTCTTAAAAAGCTTGGTGTAGGGGTCTAGGGGACCCTTTTATGGGCAAAATCGCGGCCCTGTATCGCAATACGTCACCTAGGCTGAAGATAAATGGAACATTTTCATCACCTTTCATAATCACCAATGCGACAAGGCAGGGATGTCCTCTGTCCCCTCTCTTATACATCCTAGTGATGGAGCACCTGCTCTCATCAATTCGCCAAAACCCCAATATTAGGTGGATTGAGGTGGGAGGCACCGAGTACAAGTGCTCTGCATTTGCTGATGATGTCCTAGTATATATCACTCAATCACATATATCCATCCCTGCTGTTATGGCTGAAATAGATCACTTTGTTACATGGTCAAATTTTAAAATCAATGCAGCGAAGTCTGAGGCCCTCGATGTCTCCCTCCCCAAATCCATAGTGGATTCCATCCAGTCCAACCTTCCCTTTGCCTGGCCCTCACAGGGTATCAAATACTTAGGAATTCGTATTCATAGAGAACTCTCCCATCTATGTTATCTTAATTTTGGGCCCTTTATTGAACAAGTCCATACAGACCATGGTTGGCAAGTTAGAACTGTAAGATTCACTACGTGAACCACTGGTGTTTTGTGGAAAAGCACATGTACACTGTGTTCCAAATTATTATACAAAAAGTGTTTAGGAGTGATAAGGTAAGAATTTTTTTGTTTGTCAGTTAAACTCATTGATGGTGATGTGTGTCAGGGCTCTTTATATCACTGAAAGCAATTGCAGATACCTGTGCTAATTAGTTTGGCAGGTGTGTCCAATGAAAGTCAAGACTACTTAAGAAGGCTGTCCCACATTATTAAGCAGCCTACATTTTCTGCCAAAATGGGAAAGAAAAAGGATGTGTCGACTGCTGAGAAGCAACAAATTGTGGAGTGTTTAGGTCAAGGCATGACTACAATCAACATTGCCAAGACACTTCATCCTGATCATCGCACAATCAAGAAGTATATAGCTGATTCACAGTACACACGTGTGCGTGAGAAGGGAAAATTGAGGACTCTTTCCTACAGGCAATTACGTCAGGTTAGAAGAGCAGCGGCAAAAAAGCCTTGTCATAGCAGCAGACAAGTTTTTGAAGCTGCTGGTGCCTCCAACATCCCCCGAACAACAAGATGCAGGGTCCTTCAGAGGTTTGCAGCTGTGCGTAAGCCATCCTATCGACCTCCTCTATCCACTGTACACAAGCAGAAACGACTCCAGTGGGCCAAACAATAAATGAAGACTGACTTCAAAACTGTTTTGTTCACCGATGAGTGCCATGCAACGCTCGATGGTCCAGATGGATGGAGTGGAGGATGGCTGGTTGATGGACGCCCCATGCAAACACGGATACGGCGCCAACAAGGAGGAGATGGAGTAATGTTTGGGGCTGGAATCATGGGGAGAGAGATTGTCAGCCCCTTTAGGATCCCTGAAGGGGTAAAGATGAACTCCATAATGTATGTGGAGTTTCTCAAACAGCACTTCCTGCCATGGTTCAAGAAGAAGAGCCGTGTATTCCGCAGCAAGATCATTTTCATGCATGATAAAGCCCCGTCTCATGCTGCACATAACACATCTGCATCTCTGGCTGATATGGGCATAAAAGGGGACAAACTTATGGTGTGACCCCCATGCTCCCCTGACCTCAACCCCATTGAGAACCTCTGGAGCATCATCAAAAGGCGGGAGGCAGTTCACATCTAAGCAACAGCTCTTGGAGGGTATTCTGTCCTCATGCAAAACAATTGAAGCAGAAACCATCCAAAACCTGACAAATTCAATGGACGAGAGAGTTCAGAAGCTCCTTTCGAACAAGCGGTACTATGTGCAAATGTAACATCACCTAGAATAAAGTTTTGAGTTGACAACTGTTTGATTTCAGTTTGTAATAACCTGCTAATGCTTATAATTTAAAAAATGACCATTTTTTTGTTCTTTATTAAAATGAAAAGGTTGATCGAAAAGTGTGGGGGTTCTAAGAGTGTGGCAACCCAGCAGTCAGGATTATTTCGAATTCTGACAATCTGAGGGTCATGTTGCAGGTAGTGCAGCAAGAAGGCACTCATGTGTCTTGCGCATCTCGGAGCCCCAAAATTATTTTCCGGGCTAGATGCAGCTAAAAATTATTATTAATTTTAAATCTGGTGGAGCTTAGTATAGATGGCCTAATAGAATCAGTACTGCAAACTGCTACAAGGCCCAAAGTATTTTCCAGCCAAGATACAGATAAACATGATTAGAAATTTTAAATCTGGTGGAGTTTAGTATAGATGGCCTAATAGAATCAGTACTGCACACGGCAACAAGGCCCAAATTATTTTCCAGCCAAGATACAGATAAACATGATTAGTAATTTTAAATCTGGTAGAGTTTAGTATAGATGGCCTAATAGAATCAGTACTGCACACTGCTACAAGGCCCAAATTATTTTCCAGCCAAGATACAGATAAACATGATTAGTAATTTGAAAGCTTAAAACGGTTGGTGAGGTGATTTTAACAAATCATCAATCTTTTACTCTCTCCAGGATGACACAGGGATAGAAAAGTCGTTTCGGATCCATGATTTGTTCATCTTTATGAACGTGAGTCTGTCTACATTATCAGTGGAGAGCCGCGTGCGCTTATCTGTCAGCACACCACCAGCAGCGCTGAACACACGTTCAGACAGAACGCTGGCTGCGGGGCATGACAAGATCTCCAAGGCGTAAGTGGCGAGCTACGGCCACTTATCCAGATTGGAAGCCCAAAAAGAGCAAGGGTCCAGTGACACAGTCATGGCTTCAATGTTTACTTGGAGATACTCCTGTACCATCGTCTCTAGGCGTTGACTATGTATCAGACTTCTTGTCTCCTGTGGCCTTGCAAAGGATGGGCTAAAAAAGTGGTGAAATGATTCCGCAGAATTGATGTTACCAGCAGATACTGTGTTTCTGTTACATTTTGAGTGCTGAACACTCAACGGTCCTACGGTTGGCAAGTTGGAACTGTGAGATTCACTACGTGCACCACTAGTGTTTTGGGGAAAAGCACATGTAAGATTCTGCAACAGTCTCTGCTGATACTCCTGCATGCGTGCATCTCTTTCTATGGCAGGAATAATTTCTGCAAATTTACTTTTGTACCGGGGATCTAAGAGTGTGGCAACCCAGTAGTCAGAATTATTTCTAATTCTCACAATTCGAGGGTCATGTTGCAGGTAGTGCAGCAAGAAGGCACTCATTTGTCTTGCGCATCCAGGAGCACCAAGTCCCTGTTGTGTTGGTGGTGAGGTAACAATCATGCTTCGTTCCTCTGCCCTCTCCCCCCAACCTCGCACAACAGAAATGTGATCAAGGTCTCTCTCATCTGATGAGTCTTCCATCAGTTTGTCCTCCACTTCTTCCTGGGCTCCTGCACCTTCCTCACTAGTTTGGCTGCTACCATGCGCCCTGGTAAAACCATCTCCCCCACCCTCACACGCCTACCGCCTTGGTGCTGCCGACCGTCTGGACCTTGCAGATGTTAGCCATTCCGCATACAACTCCTCCTCCTCTACTTCCACCTCCTCTTGTGCCACCACCTGACTCTGAATTCTGTTTAACATGTGCTCCAGCATGTAAATCACCAGAATAGTCATGCTGATAATCGCATCATCAGCACTAAACATCTTCGTCGCCATTTCAAAACTGTGCAGAAGGGTGCATAGGTCCCTGATCTGAGTCCACTCCTCCAGCGTGATTTGCCCCACCTCTGGATCTCGTTGGCCCAGGCTATACGTCAGAACATATTGCACCAGGGCTTGTCGGTGCTGCCACAGTCGCTGCAACATGTGCTGAGTTGAATTCCACCAGGTAGGCACATCGCATTTTAGCCGGTGAAGTGGCAGGCCCAACGACTTCTGTAGAGATGTAAGTCGCTGAGCTGCGGGATGCGAACGGCGGAAGTGAGCACACAGCGACCGTGCCCTCTGCAGAAGGCCATCTAGTCCGGGATAGTGGGCTAAAAATTGCTGGACAACCAGGTTCAACACGTGAGCCATTCAAGGCACGTGTGTGACATTGCCCCGGCGAAGGGCCGCACCCAGGTTTGCAGCATTGTCGCACATGGCCTTCCCTGGTTTCAGGTCCAGTGGAGACAACCATTCATGAAACTGGTTCTCCAGAGCTGACCACAACTCCTCAGCTGTGTGACTCACATTTCCCAGACATTTCAAAGTAAAAACCGCCTGATGACATTGAGCCCTGCTGCCAGCATAGTAAGGAGGTGTGCAGGATCCCTTCTGCACAGTTAGAAAGCTTGTGGCATGACCAGACAGGCTTTGGGTGCAGGTGGAGGACCGAGAGGAGGTTGAGGAGGCAGAAGCAGTGGAGGAACTTCGAGATAAAGCGGATTGACGCACAACTCGTGGGGACGGCAAGACTTGGACAGCAGCCCCTTGTCCTGCTGTCACCATAGTTGCCCAGTGCCCAGTCAGTGACATGTAACGCCCCTGTCCATGCCTACTCGTCCAAGTGTCTGTTTTGAAATTCACTCTGTCACACACAGAGTTTCTCAAAGAAGCAGTGATGTTGTGTGCGACATGCTGGTGGAGCGCAGGCACACCTTTCTTTGAGAAGTAGTGCCGACTGGGCATCTGCTACTGGGGCACTGCGACGGATATAAGGTCTCGAAAATCCTCTGTGTCCACCAGGCGGAAAGGCAGCATTTCTGTAGCCAAGACCTTGCAGATGGTGAAATTCAACCTCTTAGCTTTCTCATGGATAGAAGGAAATGGTCTTTTACTTGTCCACATCTGAGGGACCGAGGGCTGGCTGTTGTGCTTAGACGGGGTTGAGAAGGGTGTCCCCGGCAAACTGCCGGTCTGTGAGGAAGATGCAGGCGGACATGTTAGGTTGCCTTGATCGCAAAGGTGGTGTTATCGATGTCAGACAGCGCTGAACACCAGCTGGTGTTTCCACCTCCAAAGAAAAGGATGACCTGCCAATCACGCTGGCTGTTGCGGGTAAAGAGGTGGCAGGTCTGCGTCCCAAAACAGGAGAGACTGCTGTCCCCCCAGTCACAGAGGATGAAGAGGCCGCGGATGCACAAGATGTGGCAGACGGTGGTTGGCCCGGCCAGCTAGGCCGCATTGTAGCACAGTGAGCTTCCCACTGCAACTTATGCTTCATATCCATGTGCCGGTTCATGCATGAAGTACTCAAACTATGTATTTTTTGGCCTCTACTTAGCTTTTGCTGACAAATGTTACAGATAACACGAGTTGGGTCATCCTTATCGATCTGAAAAAATGGCCAGGCTATGCAAGGCTTAGCACCCATGCGACCTGAAGAGCCACCATAACTTGTGGTCAGAGGCAGAGTTGTGTTTGAGGATGCAGTTGTTGACGTGCTTCCAGTACTACGTCTCTGTCCAGGAAGGCGCAACCTGACCTCGTCATCACTAGCATCCTCCTCCACCTCCTCTGCTGACCTCATAGACTGGCTGACTGTGGGTTGAGAGTAAGTGGGATCTCCAACCTCGTCATCATCACCCTGTGTGTTATCACACCCGTCGTCCTCAGAGCCAACCTCTTCCTGCCCTGACAAAAAACTCAAGTTGTCGCTCCAATCAGGTATTTGAGTCTCTTCATCGTCTTCCTCATTGTTTCCACCAACAGGAGTTACAGTTTGGGAACGAGGGTCTACATTATGGTCAGAACCTTCTGCGTCTGGTCCTGGATCCGACTCATAAAGATTCTGGGCATCAGTGCAGATCATTTCCTCGTCTGGATTCACAGAAGCTCTGGAGCCGACCTCTGATACCCAGGCTATAGTATGAGTAAACAACTCTGCAGACTCAACCATCTGTTCTACCTCATACTCAGATGGGCAGCTGGAGACTTGGGAGCTGTGAGGAAGCAAGTGCAATTGGGGTGACACCTCTGAGGACTGGAGTATTTGTGATGTTGAAGTTGAGGAGGAGGAGAGCCCACTTAAAGGAGCACTTGATATCCATTGAAGCACCTGCTGTTTTTGTGCCTCATCTGGAATTTGTAGCGATTGGCGTGGCTGTAAGAAAGGGATCTTATCAAATTGTCCGCTAAAAGAAGTAGACATCTTAGTTTGGCTGGAAGATGGTCTTTCTTCTGCAGATGTTACGGTTGCTTTAACACCTACCCCACGGACACAACCTTTTTTTCCCTTCCCAACATGCCTATTCCCCTTTCCACCAGCATCAAGCCTTTTTCCACTCATGTTGGTGGTTAACTAATTGACAACTCTGGAGTTGTTTGCACAAAAAACAATGGATGGGAACCGAGCAGAGCTGAGTGGCCAAACTGTGGTATTAGCCCAAAAGTATTGGCTGGGCTAGATGCAGATAAAAATTATTTTGAATTTGCAACCTGGTGGAGGTTAGTATAGATGGACTAATAGAACAAGTCCCACATACTGCTACAAGCCCAAGCCCAAATATTTTTTCAGAGCTAGATGCAGATAAAAATAATTTTGAATTTGCAACCTGGTGGAGGTTAGTATAGATGGACTAATAGAACAAGTCCCACACACTGCTACAAGCCGAAGCTAAAATATTTTTTCAGAGCTAGATGCAGATAAAAATTATTTTGAATTTGCAACCTTGTGGAGGTTAGTATAGATGGACTAATAGAACAAGTCCCACACACTGCTACAAGCCGAAGCCAAAATATTTTTTCAGAGCCAGATGCAGATAAAAATTATTTTGAATTTGCAACCTGGTGGAGGTTAGTATAGATGGACTAATAGAACAAGTCCCACACACTGCTACAAGCCCAAGCCAAAATATTTTTTCCGAGCTAGATGCAGTTAAAAATTATTTTGAATTTCCAACCTGGTGGAGGTTAGTATAGATGGACTAATAGAATGATGCTATGCCCAAAAGGTTTTACTTCACTAGGTGCAGTAAAAAAATTTGTATTCTATATACAGGTGGTGTAGCTTGCAACACAGATAGGCTACTCCACTGACTAACACACACTGCAAGAGGCCTAAAAGGATTTGCTTTGCTAGATTTAGCCAAATGCTGTGAAAAAAAACTTGCACAGCACTGGCACAGACCTGCCTGGCAAAAAGTGATAGGAACTGATGTAACCTAGCCCTCAAAAGGACTGCAATTACAATTAGTCTTTACTCCCAACCTATCTATTTAAGAGCACAGACCTGCCTGATAGAAGTGATAGGAACTGATGTAACTTAGCCCTGAAAAGGACTGCAATTACAATTATTCTTTACTCCCAACCTATCTATTTAAGAGCACAGACCTGCCTGATAAAAGTCGTAGGAAATGATGTAACCTAGTCCTCAAAAGGACTGCAATCACAACTATTCCCTACTCCCAACCTATCTGTAGATTTGTGCGAAAATTGGCTTGAAATTAACACTGAAAGTTTAGCGCACACAGCAACAGCGGTGCCGTCTAACACGCAGCTGCAGCAGTGAGAAAATGGTGGCGACGGGGAAAATGGCTGGGTCTTATAGGGCAAGGACATGTGACATACACTGCTAATGACACATGCCCTTGCTTGTGTGAAAAAAAGCACTTCGCTCCGTGTGTGCGCTGCTGATAGGCTGACAGATTGCACCTCCCCACTGTAAATGCGGGAAAGAGAAAAAAAAATGGAGATCTTCATTATTTATGCAGAGATCCATCCCCTGCCCCTCCCCCCGCCCCGCTGTACACTCAAACTGCGTATTAACATTAATTTTCAGCATTACTGAGAAAAAATCCAGTTATGATTTTGGTGCACGAACAGTTATCGAACATAACCTCGAATAGCCGAATTTTTTTCAAATTGTTCGTGTTCGCCGAACGGCTCGAACACCGCCCAAAACAGCTCGATTTTGAGATTGGCGAACAGTTCGAGTCGAACACCGATCATCTCTATTTGTGACTTTCAGAGTCCCTCCATCATAAATGAAACAGGATGTGTCTGATGATGTGTCGTACACCACATGGCCAGACAAGGGTGTAAAATTTTATAATGACATTTCCCGGTGAATGCATTTGTCTTAAAAACTAACGTAAAAAAAAATAAAACACAGTAGGAACTTTCTTTAGTTTGAAAAACAGACTCGCCAATGTAACCTCAATGTAATCACATTGTGCAGTTCCTGCACCTCCGCTTCCAGTTCGGCCTCCATCTCCGAAATGACCACATCGGTCACAAGCTAAAAGCACTGCAGCACTGCCTTGGCCAAGCGGCAACAGGCTGTGCTGAAGATAACATGCTTAATGCTTAGGTGACAAACCGCCCACCGCTGCAGAGTTGTTGAAAGCTGTAACACAGCAGCCTGATCTGTGGCTCTCACCGCTGAACATACAGCCAGGCATGGTCGTGTGTGACAATGGGCGGAACCTGGTGGCGGATAAATGACAGCCGGAGTAGATACTGTTTCCCTCTATGCCAGTCCTTTCACTGAGCTAAAGAATATGGCTGTGGTGAAATACAACTCTCACAGAGAAGCAGTGTCAGACTGAAAAATATTGGGCCCACCAGAGGATTTGATTCTATGGACCCACCTTTCTAACCCGCTCAAGAGCCCCATAGCAGCTGCAAAGTTTGCGCTATCATAAACTCTCCTGATTGAGAAGCCAGTGCCCACCTGAGGATTCTCAGGTGGGAATGTCCAACCCTGCGGCGAAGCATCCCTGTCTAAGAAAAGTCTGTGTGAAGGTTCATGGACACTCTATGGCTGCTTTTTTACTGAGGTGGAAACCCATGCAAACACAGGGAGAACATACAAAATCCTTGCAGATGTTGTCCTTGGTGGAATTTGAACCCAGGACCCCAGTGCTGCAAGGCTTCAGTGCTAACCACTGAGCCACTGTGCTGCCCTCTCTGTTTTCCCTCTGATATCTAACATGATGGAGAAACTTGCACCTACTGCCACTGAGTATCTTCAGCTCCTTTTTGAGAAACTAATGTATTTGTGCTGCAGAAAAGGAAATTGTGGATGACTTCGCTACTGGTACTGGGGGCAGTGCTAATACCATGGCGTCGTGCCATAGTTCACTGTAAATATTCCAGGCTGGTTAAGCCAAGCTGATTCCCATAGAAAAGTACCAGCAACAAGCTAATGAGATGGTGGGCTCAATGGTGGGCTCAATCATCATCACAACCTCACCTCGGCACTATGAACTCTCCTGAAGGAGAAGTCAGGGCCCAACGGGGGAGTCTCTCGTTCTCTGGTGGGCCCTTCCAACTCTGCTGAGAAGCAGCCCTAGCTAAGAAAAGTGTGTGGGAAGGTTCCTGGACACTCTATGGCTGCTTTTTTACTGTGGACTGGCTCCAGCAATCTATAATATTGCAATCTATGATCCCTTCACTGGCTCCCCATTGGCCAGAGACTTCAGTTCATAACTGTAGCCATGACATGCAAAGCCATCCACAACCTGTCTGCTCCATATAAATGTGACCTAGTTTCCCAGTACATACCAGCACGCAACCTTCAATCCTCACAAGATCTCCTTCACTACTCCCGTCTTCTCTCCTCTTCCCACAATCGCATACAAGATTGTTCCCAGGCATCCCTTCTATTTTTGAACTGTGTACCCCAAGATATCAGACTCTCGCCTACTGTTGAAACCTTTAAAAGGAAGCTGAAGATCCACCTCTTCCGACAAGCCTACAACCTGCAGTAACCCTCGCTCCACCATGCTGCTGCACAACCAGCTCTACCCTCACCTACTGTATCCTCACCCATCCCTTATAGACTGTTTGTGCGCTCTCACGGGCAGGGTCCTCTCTGCTCTTGTACCAGTCAGTGACCTTTTCACATGTAAAGCGCAATGAAATAAATGGTACTATAATAATAAATAATAATAATTATACTACTTGTACTCTGGGTCAATTGATGGCACTTTCCTGGTGACTGCCCCTAAATTGATGTGTTTTGGCAGCTTTTGGTTCCGTTTGAAGGTGTTGTGTATGCGTTTGGTTTTGGCACCCGTTGGATCCAATGGTGTTTTGCAATGTTTAGAGAATATTTGACAATTACATTGTCGAATATTGCAAAACCGGCGATTGTAATCCAAAACTAATATTGAAATATTCGCTCGTCTCTAATCAGTAACACCCTTAAAAAAATTACGTGGGTGTTGCTTCATGGTCACCCTGGTGATATGGTGGTGGAGGATGAGGAGAAGGAGGAGGGTGACATAAAATAGAACAAATCCTGAAGCGTATACCCATGTCTGGATTTGAAGAGGTGCATGGGAATAGACTCCCCAAAAAATAACCACTGGATTTGAGTTTATGTTACGCTGCTATCATTCGGTGGTGTTGAGAAGTCTGGCCCAATCCAGCCCTTGTTCATTTTCATAAGAGTCAGCCTGTCAGCATTTTCAGTTGACAGGCGGATGCGTCTATCAGTTTTATCAGTTATAATGCCCCAGGCGGCACTAAAAACCATCTCTGATTAAATGCTAGTGGCCAGGACCTCCAAGGCGTAGAAAGACAGTTCATGCAACGTGTCCAGCTTGCATCTTCCAAAACATTTCCCTCCTTGTCAGAGTACCCCGTGTATCAGGGCCTGGGCACTGGGAGGGTCTGAGAAAACTGTCTCAGACCTTTGACAGCGTTCTCCTGCCTCTGACACATCTGGTTTGTGTCTTCCTCGCTTGTACTCCTTGGTTGTCCAATGAACTGTCTGACTGTGACCTCTGCTGCTAGCGTTGTCAGATGGGAATTTTTCTTTTGTTATAATTCTTCAACAAGAGCCTGAACTTAGCATCTCCAAAAATGAACTCCTTCGGTTTCCTCCCTTTACTAACCTACCTAAACCTGACTTTGCAATTTCCTTTACGTGATGCCACCATAACTACCACTCGGCATGCCTGCTCTCTTGGAGTCATATTTGACACACAACTTTCCTTTATTCAATGTGGAAAATCACTCACTCTCTCATGTCACCTGCACCTTAAAAACTTCTCCAGAAGTCAACCATTTCTCACCTGATACTGCAAAAACTCTTACTGTCACTCTTATTCACTAGTGTAACTCTCTTCTAATCGGTCTTCCTCTAAACAAACTGTCTCCTCTCCAGTCCCTTCTGAATGCAGCAACCAGGGTCGTATTTCTATCAAGCCGCTTCACCGACGCCTCTACTCTGTGCCGGGTTAGGTTAAACAATCAAGTAGTGAAAAAGCAGAAATAAAGGTAGCACTCACCAGTAATTCCACGGATGTCCTTTATTTGTACTCACAGTACATATTAGCTAGCGGCATCGGACGGAGGTTCCTGAGGGTGTGCAGGGGAGTGAGAGAGAGGACGACGGCCGATTCGCTCCCTTCCATCGTCCTCTCTCTCACTCCCCCGCACACCCTCAGGAACCTCCGTCCGATGCCCCTAGCTAATATGTACTGTGAGTACAAATAAAGGACATCCTTGGAATTACTGGTGAGTGCTACCTTTATTTCTGCTTTTTCACTACTTGATTGTTCACTTGGACATGCACCACCATATATCCAGAAGTTTCACCCTATTGAAGGAAAAGTGTATTTAAAGCAGAGGTGGTGCCAGATATCTTCTCTACTATTACGTAGGTTAAACAATCACTACAGAAAACAATACAAACTCATCTCTCTCACCCACCAAGTTGTCCACAGTTCTGCACCGGCCTATATCTCTTCCCTCAGTTCTGTGTATCAACACTCCTGTGCCCTCCATTCTGCAACTAATCTAAGACTGACATCCTCCTTAATTAGAACCTCACACCTCCGTCTCCAAGAATTCCCTCGTGCCATGCCAGTTTTCTGTAATGCCCAAAATGTGTACAACGCGATGGTCACAGTAAAGGCACGGGAACATAAAGTCTGCCTTGTGTGCCAGACTGCCAACAGCCAAGACTTCCCTATTCTCACCAAGAGTACGACTGTCTATGTTCTCTTCCTCCTCCTCCTCATTATCACCAAACCCGTGTTGAGATGAGATGAGGCTGGGCTGGGTAGCATCACCCTGTATAGTTCCTTGCTTCACCTGCAATTCCGTCTCTTTAATTGTGAGCAGCGAGCATTTCAGTAGACAGAGAAGCGGGATGGTGATGCTAATTATGGCATCATCGCCACTCACCTTCTTGGTGGAGTCCTCCAAGTTTTGGAGGGGGGCACAGATGTCAGACATCCATGCCCACTCATCAGCTCTTATGTGCGGAGGCTAACCTGGATGCCAACGGACGTGTTGAAGCTGGTACTCAACAACTGCTCTCTGCTGCTCAAAATCATTCCAAACATCTGCAACGTTGATTTCCAATTCATAGTCACATCGCACACCAGTCGGTGAGTTGGAAGCTGCAAACGCTGCTGAAGCCCTGCCAGGGCAGTGGAAGCTGTAGCTGACATTCTGAAATGGGCACACATGTGGCGTACTTTCACAAGCAGCTCTGGCAGGTCCGTGTAGATTTTGAGAAACTGCAGAACCACTAAGTTGAACACATGGGCCAGGCATGGTAAATGTATGAGCTTCATAAATAAAGTCCCTTTGTGCCTGGCCACAATCCCAAAGAGTCCAATTCAATATGAAAAAATCTGGCACCAAAGCGATATGTTCCAAAGCTTTATTCCAAAAAATTCTTAGATGTAAAAACACAGGCAAACATTTTGGAAGTGGAGGGCTTGATACAGCAAGATCCCAGGACACTGGTTTACATGTAAGAGCTTGCCTAGCTTCAGAACTACCACCAGATTCTCTGATACAGCTTTCAACAGCTCTGCAACGGTGTGTAGTTTGTTGTCTAAGCATACAGTCCTGCTTATGGTTATTGGCACACACGAAGTTTAAGTAAATAATCTGGAATATGTACTGAAAAAATGAATCAAATGATGGAGATGGAGACTGAAGAGGATGAGGAGGAGGAGGAGGTGGTGCAGGAGCTGTAAAATGTAGTGGTAACTCTGATTGACCCAGGGCCCGCAATCCTCTGCGTCAGGAGGACGTATCCCGTCTCAGGGTCCCACTGGGTCTCGGCTTCCACAACATTAACCCAGTGGACTGTGTCAGTGAGATGAACCGTCCCTGGCCACATTCACTTGTCCACGTGATTGTGGTTAGGCGGTCCTTCCCACTTAAGTGCACTGGGGATGGCACGGGTAATGTTCTGGGACTTGCGCTTGTGGAAGGTGGAGACGATACCAGAAGAAATAGTTGCGGCTGGGGACAGAGTATGGACACCCGGCCGCCGCCACCATGAGCTTTTGGAAAGCTTCCACCTCCACAAGCCTAAAAAGCAACATTTCAAGTGCAAGAAGTCAACAAATGTGGCAGTTTAGTATTGCGGCCTGTGGGTGGGTGGGTTTATGGCTGCATACTTGCGCTTGCATTCCAAATAACAGAAAAATAAGCAGATGGTGGCCTCTATCATCATCACAACCTCACCTCGGCACTATGAACTCTCCTGATGGAGAAGCCAGGGCCCACCGGAGGATTCTCTGGTTCTCTGGTGGGCCCGTTCAACCCTGCAGAGAAGCAGCCCTGACTAAGAAAAGTGTGTGGGAAGGTTCCCGGACACTCTATGGCTGTTGTTTTACTGTGGACTGGCTCTGTACCATTCCTGGCCACATTCACCAGTCCACGTGTTTGTGGTTAGGCGGTCCTTCCCAGTAGGTACACTGGGGAGGGCACGGGTAATGTTCTGGGACACGCACTTGTGGAAGGCAGAGACAATACTGGGAGAAATAGTGGCAGCTGGGAACCGAGTATGGACAACCGGCCACCGCATGAGGTTGTGAAAAGCTTCCACCTCCACGAGTCTAAAAGGCAACATTTCAAGTGCAAGCAAGCACTCCAGAAATGTGGCAGTTTAGTATTGCGGCCTGTGGGTGGGTGTCTGGCTGCGTATTTGTGCTTGCATTCCAAGGGCTGTGGTAGGGACAACTGAAGGCTGCTAAGGGACAAGGACGTGGACAGTTTTGGTTGTCAAGGCAGTGATGTCACCCACAAACACTGTTTCTGGACCTTGGTCTTCAGCCCAGCTAGTCAGGTGCCTTGCTGTCATGTGCCTGATCATGCTGGTGGTGGTAAGGCTGGCAGTTTTGGTGCTCTTGCTGATGCTGGCCTGGCAGATGTTGCAAATGGCCTTTTTGGGGTTATCTAAACAATCTTTAAAAAAGAACCAGACTTGGGAAGACCTAACAGTTGTACTGGCAACTTCTGTCGTGTTGGTGTTCCGGGGACCAGTTGTTCGCCTTGTGTCTGTGACCACCACACTGCTTGTTCCTGCATGTTGTGGTGCTATGAATCCCTCCACCTGTGTGCTTCTGTCCTCCCTCTGCATGTCCCCTTGCCAGGTTGGGTCAGTGACTTCATCATGCACTACTTCGTCTTCCACTTCCGCACCCTGGTCCTCCTCCTGACTTTCTATTCATTATGTGTCATCATTTTCAGTACCCCACCATTTCTGATTCTCGCCTTCTGTGGAAACCTTCAAAAGGAAGCTGAAGACCTACCTCTTGCGACATGCATACAACCTGCAGTAACACTCGCTCCACCATACCGCTGCAAGACCCGCTCTATCCTCACCTACTGTATCTTCACCCATGCCTTGTAGATTGTGAGCCCTTGCGGGCAGGGTCCTCTCCTCTCCTGTTCCAGACATCACATTTTTGTTCAAGATTATTGTAATTGTTTTTGCGATGTAAATCCCTTTTTCACATGTAAAGCGCCATGGAATAAATGGCAATAAAGTAATAATAATAATGTGATCCAGACTCACTTCTACTGAGACTGGACCATGTGGAACACAGGGTGGTGGTGGCGGAGGAAAACTTTATCTGCTATCCGACCAACAACCTTTTAATACTGCTCTGGCTTCAATAGTGGTGTTCCGCGGCCCCCTAGAAATTGGGACAGGAAGCTAGGTCGACATGACGTGGGTGTTTGTTATGCTCCCTCAGCAGGCACAGTTTCATCTTGCCCTCGGCCTCTGCGTGCACCATCACCATCACATCCACTTCCCCGTCTCTTGACCCACACCTTGCCCATTTTAAATGGAGTTTAAGATTTATCACGTTGCCAAAAATGTCTATTATTACTGCAGTAATATAGGATCACGTCTGATGTGATGACCACAGTTTTAGGCAGTGACCTGGGAGTCAGAGATGCTTCCAAGGGTCTTCCCCATGCTGTTCCCATGTCTTTTCAGCACTGTATGCATGTGTCTGATGATGTGTCACACAGCACATGGCCAGATAAGATTGTAAAATGTTAAAATGACATTTCCCAGTGAATGCATTTGTCTTGGTTGAAAGCAATACAAAAGTGCAAAAACGCATCAAAAACGCTACGTGTGAACATAGCCCAAGGTGTGGAGGAGCATTTTTGTTTTTGGTTATTTATTTTGCCTTATATACAAGTCATTACCCTGGAAAGGATGTTCCTTAACATATTTCCCAGGAAAATCCATTTTCGTTTTGTTTTTGTATGTTTTATTGTGAGTCTGTAAAAGTGGTGTAATACTCTGACAACCTTGTTGACAACAGTGACCTGGGGGTCAGAAATGCTTCCAGGGGTCTTCCACTTGCTGTTCCCATGTCAATTGAGCACTTTTCCCATCGATTTGGGTAATTTTAGGCCCTGTGCAGACCTCCTGGGGGAGCCGCCTAAAAAATGCTCGAGTTTCCCATAGACTTACATTGGGCTCGTGGCTCGGGTCAATCACCCGAGTATTCCAATTTGCTTGACTCGAACAACGAGCACCCAAACATTTTAGTGATGCTCTTCACTACCACAGTAATAACCTGAGATGATGGACCGGTTTCTCTGCTTCCACAATACAGCAATGCTATTAAAGTCAATCAAATCTGGCTGTATGCTGCTAACGAGCAAATGGAGCAGTAAAAATAGTGTATTATATAGCTTTTCAACAAAATTGTCAGGATTAAGATCAAAAAGATAATTAGCCTTGATATCTAGGGCTATGGAAATGAGTAACAGCAGCAGAAAGATCGTGCTTCTGTTGTATACGCTCTCCTCAATCTCTGCCTGCCTAACTACTGCTATCAGCAGGATTAATATTCATTAGAATTAGTCCTTAGGACTGTTAGTGTAGATTTCTAAAGCTGTGGAATACCTGACTTAAACAACTGTCAATTTTCTTCCTAGCTCAGCAGCAGCTGTCCCTACCCTGCCTGTCTGATGGGTAGACTGTGACGAGCATGGCGGCGCCTGGTCTTATATAGACCTGATGACACTGTGCAGCCAGCCAATCACTGTAATGCCCACAACTATCATGGTTGCAGCATTAGTTATTGGCAGCCAATCCCTGCATGCTAGTTCGCTGTCTAAACAGTGGCAAACATTCGGGGTGGGACTCGAGCTCCCGCCTGAGCATTTCAAAAATACTCGTCGAGCACCAAGCATCTCGAGCACTGAGATGCTCGGGCGAGTGCCGAATAGTGGCAAGCATGCTTGCCCATCACTAATGTTAACACTCATTTTTGGAAATATGAAGACTCCTGGTTGTGTCTCCATCTGCTGGGTTGGCTGCAGTGGAAGAAATGTCGATAATAATGCCCATTATTTTATTTCTACTCTAGTGACGTTGATGCCACTTTGGTGGTATCTGCCACTAATTTTTAGAAATGGGGAGACTCCAGGTTGGGTCTCCTTCATGTGTTGTTGTCTGTAACAGTAGGCCTCTCAGACCGGCAGGCTTCCACTTACTTTCAGTCAACTACCTGTGTTACTAGCCTTAAATTGTTGTACCAATACTAATCTATGAAACTGATTTTTCTGCCATCTGAGGGTTGCTGAGCAAAAAAATCAGGTTGAGTTGCTGCATGTGGTATAAAGGCTCCCAGTACAGCAGACCTACACCTATTCCTCACCCACCTAGTCTTAATTTGAAGTTCAATTCAAAGCTGTAAATGCTGGCTCAGACCCTGATACCTCATGGATGGCTCATGGCTCATTACTGCTGTGCCATTATAAAATTTGTGCTGTGGTCAATTGAGGCCACTTTCCTGGTGTCTGCCCCTAATTTGATCTGTTTGGCAGCTTTTGGGCCAGTTTGAAGGTGTTGTGTATGCGTTTGGTTTTGCCTCCCATTGAATCCAATGGCGTTCAGAAATGTTCAGCGAATGTTCGACACATTATTCGGTGAATATTGCAAATTCGAAGATCGTAAACTGAACCGAACATTGAAATGTTTGCTCATCTCCACTTCTCATGTGGTTGTTCACTGTCCCAATTGTCCAAGCATTGCATTAGGGTCGCCCGATTGTCCTCCGGCAACCACTCTAATTCTCTCTCAGAGCAAAGGGCTCTCAGTTCCTCCTTCTTGAGCTTCTAGTAGATGGAGTCTGCCATCTCTTCTGCAAGTCACTTCTCAGTAACTTTCCCTGGTATACTGTCCAGAGATAGGTTATCCCACAGCTTGCCACCATTTGTAAAGATCTGAGATTGTGGGTTTTAATAATCACCTAGGCAGGTTAAAGATGCAACAATATTTTATTCCTTACATCCATGGTAATACAGTAATTCCAGGTAAATGTCCAAAATACAATTGCCTCAGTCCACAATCCTCCATATGACACATAAAATGATGGAAGCACAGGTATCCAGCAGCACAGAAATTTAAGAAATTTAAATCCCAATGACATATCCCACAACTGTAGCACATTTATTCAGCCCAGTCGGTACTGATCTCCATATGCCATTGACCTATCCATGGTCCAGGTCCTCAGATTAGATCCTCTCCCTTCAACGACATTTCACCAACTCCCCATTAAACATGTGGCTTCTTTTCTCCTTCACTGGGATCAGCCCCCTAAATGGGCAGAACTGCTCTCACACTCCACCCCAAAGTTAAGTGTGTATTAGTTGAGGTATTTTTCAGAACTGCTCTCACACTCCACCCCAAAGTTAAGTGTGTATTAGTTGAGGTATTTTTCAGAACTGCTCTCACACTCCACCCCAAAGTTAAGTGTGTATTAGTTGAGGTATTTTTCTCAGGTTGATCCCATCACCTGGGTCTTCATGTGAGGATGCCTGTGGTGACAGTTTCGCGGATCTACTTTGGACACTCACACGATGGGCTTAATCACTGTTTGGACAATGGTTAGAGGCTCCTGAGATACTAATGAGATTACTGGAATGCTGAATACTTTACAAATGAAATTAGTGCACATACTGACGAGCAAGCAGAACCTTAATAAAACACAATAATAATATAGATGGAAACGGAGCTCCGTGCTGGAAAAGTCTTTAGTAAATGGGCAGCTCCTCACAGATCCCATTTATGTGTTCCCTTACCGTTACTTTATGTTGGTGTGTGGCTTAACCTACATAGATTTTATTGCAGGGGTAGTTCGCAAAGTGAATAACTGCCTTGGTGGTGCACGTGATGGTGTGTGTGATATTGAAGGTTCTGTTGCTCTCAGCGTTTGTAAATGTTTTAGCCCAGATGATATTAGGGCATGTCAGACATTTGCCGCATGGTGTGCAATCCCACAGTGGTTTAGTGGCATCCAGGAAGGTAACTGGGTCATTTTCATAGTGGCTCTTAATCAAGAGATCCATTAAATTGCCTGACCTTCTGTATGTAATGCTTGGTTTACATCCCAGGTATTTAGCCAGGATGGGATCGGTGAGTAGAATGGGCCATGATTTCTCTAGACATTTTCGCATGATGTGAGAATGGGCATGTTGTTGTGTTATGAACCTAATCACATTGGAGCAGTTTTTAGAATAGAGTAGATCATGTCTGGTGCTGTATTTCACCCTACTGTAGGCCTGTTTATCTGATCGTCGACTGTAACCTCTATCATGTGACTGTACAGTCTTCTATGGTCCGTCCTTCCTGCGGCCTATTTCATCATCATATATCAGTTTTTGGACATTCCCTTCCGTATCTATTCTTGATATATATTAGACATTGTATTTTTGCTTGTTTTTGATATATGATCCCAGCTTTTTTTCCTCTTCTTTCTTTTTGCACTTTACTATGTACACTTTGCACATATATAAAATATATGTACATATGTGCTATCACTGCACTATTTTATACATCACACTATATGGTGCACTCACATACAGTGAAGGAAATAAGTGACGAGCTCCCAGGGCCGTGGGGTACTCGGCAGCCGGGCCTATGGATGCCGGTGGGGGGGAATATCACGGTGGCTGGCCCAGTCCGTGGCCCAGGGCGGACACCAAAAAGGGGGGTTATTTACAGGGGATTTGTGAAGTGTTCGTGACGCCACCTGTGGAATGCGGCTAAAGGGAGCCGCCAGTGTGGAGCAGTCCTCTGAGGCAGATGTTAGGGCAGCTTATGATGGAACGGCTCCCCACAGGTGGAGCGGGCCTCAGGGCAGCCTGGGGTGTAATGGATGGTGGTGCAGGGGAGAGACGGCCAGGACGGTTCAAGAAGAAATGACAGACACTCACACGGGGGTGCGCTTCGGTACCTTTACTGGTGTCGGTGCAGGTATGGTTCAGGGTACTCGGTAGGCAGGGTGTGTGGCGCCCTGCTGCGCATTGTGCCACAGAACCCAGAAGGGTGCATAGATGGATTTCTCCACAAGAGGCCCTCACTACATGCAAACACCTCCCCCTTCCACCTCATACCAGCAGAGGGAGCCCTGATAGGGATATAAAAAAGAAAGGTGGAGCCAGGCAGCTCAGTTAGTCTAAAGTTAGTGATAAGTTTAGTGTTGCAGCGTGCTCAGAGTGAGAGCAGCATGTAGGCTGCTGTGTGAGGCAAGCTAGGTCTCCAGCAGGACTGAAGCCTAGTAAGGGTCCCGAGCATGGCTGAAGGCGAGAGGAAGAAAGGAGTGATCAAGGGGGCAGAGGAGCATACCAGGCTCACCCCAGTATATATACCGGACACCGGGTACGAGCCTACAGGGACCCTTTACTCCCAGTAGGGACAACCGGAATCCCAAGAGGACTACAAGTTCCTGGCATACCTGAAGCTAGACACATACAGGACCAGGAACCACAAAGGCCCCGACGTCCAGGGAAAGTGGTTACCAACCGGAGGTCCTACTTCAGAGCAACAGGTGGAGTAGAAAAGGCAAGACACATAAGCTAAGCACAGTTGCAGGCTGGCCAGGAGCTTACACAGAGGCAGACACGGATCAGGAGGCCTTATACCCGCTCCCTGGGGAGAAGTTCAAAAGTGCGCCCTTCACCTAGAGTAACATAGTAACATAGTTTGTAAAGCCGAATAAAGACTTGCGTCCATCAAGTTCGACCTGTTAATTTTGTAATTCCTAAAGTTGATCCAGAGGAAGGCAAAAACCCCAAATGATTTGGCCAATCTTCACCTGAGGAAAAATTCCCTCCCGACTCTGAAACCAGCAGTCAGAATAAATCCCTGTATCAACCTACTATTTTATTTTATTTTTAAGTATATGCTGAAATCTGCCTGGTATCTAGAAATGCATCCAGTCCCCGCTTGAACTGGTGTAGTGAATCCGACATTACCGTCTCCTCACTCAGTGAATTCCATATTCTCACTGCTCTTACCGTAAAGAACCCCTTCCTATGCTGGTGCTGAAACCTTTTCTCTTCCAGTCTTAGTGAGTGCCCTCTTGTTACCGTAATATTCCTCCTTTTGAACAAATCCCGGGCAAGATCTCTATACTGTCCCCTAACATATTTGTACACATTTATTATGTCCCCCCTCAACCTTCTCTTTTCCAGGCTGAATAGTCCTAGTTTTGCCAACCTCTCTGGGTATTGTCCCTCCATTCCCCTTATTAATTTTGTTGCCCTCCTTTGTACCTTTTCAAGCTCATTTATATCCTTTCTATATATTGGGGCCCATAACTGAGCACAGTATTCCAAGTGTGGTCTGACCAGTGCTTTGTACAGTGGAAGAACAATGTTCTCCTCCTTTGCAGCTATACCTCTTCTGATACATCCCATTACCCTGTTTGCCCTTACAGCAGCCGCCTGACTTTGGGCACTCCAATTTAGTTTGCTATCAATCAAGATGCCCAAGTCCTTCTCCATCTCTGAATTCCCCAATGATTTCCCATTCAGTGAGTACTGGTGACTTCCATTTTTCCTTCCCATATGTATGACCTTACATTTCTCCTCGTTAAACCTCATTTGCCATTTAATGCTCCACCTACACAGCTTATCCAAATCCCTCTGTAGGTCTGCACTGTCCTCTTTTGTATTAATTGTTTTACATAACTTTGTGTCATCTGCAAATATTGATATTTTACTATTTATCCCGTTGACTATGTCGTTAATAAAGATATTAAATAACATTGGGCCTAGTACAGACCCCTGTGGTACCCCACTAGTGACGCTTACCCAATCTGAGTATATTCCATTTATAACCACCCTCTGCCTTCTATCCTCTAGCCAGTTAGCTACCCACTTGCAGACATTTTCCCCCAGCCCCATCATTCTCATTTTGTATACCAACCTATTATGTGGCACGCTATCGAACGCTTTTGAGAAGTCGAGATACACGACATCCACTGGTTCCCCCTGATCTACTCGAGAGCTCACCTCCTCGTAGAAGTCAATCAGGTTTGTTTGGCAGGAGCGATTCCTCATGAATCCATGTTGGTTCGGGATTAAAAGATTATTAGCATCAAGATGCTCCGTAATTGCCTCTTTAATGAAGCTTTCAAAAATTTTGCCCACAACGGACGTCAGACTCACCGGCCGATAGTTTCCGGCGTCACTTTTCGCTCCCTTTTTGAATATTGGTACTACATTCGCCTGTCGCCAATCAAGTGGCACAGACCCAGTCTCAACAGAGTCCTTAAATATAAGATATAAGGGTCTGTCTATCACATGACTTAGTTCCCTTAGTACCCGTGGGTGTATGCCATCAGGTTCTGGTGATTGGTTTATTTTAATGTTACTGAGGCGTTTCTGTACCCCAGCTTGGGTTAGATTTGTCATACTTAGTGGAGGATTAAGTTTGTCACTTCTCATTTCTCCTGTTAGTTCGATTTCCTTTGTGAAAGTTGTCGAAAAAAAATTATTTAATAGATTAGCTTTATCCTCATCTTTCTCTATGATTTTGCCTTCCTCACTTTTTATCGGTCCAATATTATCCGATTTAATCCTTTTACTATTTATATACGTAAAGAACAGTTTGGGATTTGATCTACTTTCCCTAGCAATACGTCTCTCTGTTTCCTCCTTCGCTATTTTTATTTGTTTTTTGCAGGTTCTCGTTTTTTCCTTGTAACACATTAGTGCCTCCTTACTGTTTTCCTGTTTTAATCTCTTTAATGCCTCTTTTTTGCTATTTAACGCCACTTTTACGTTCTTGTTCAACCATATTGGTTTCCTCTTATTTCTGGCCCTTTTATTCCCATACGGTATATACCTCTCGCACTGAGTATTCAGAATTCTTTTGAAGGTTTCCCATTTACTATTCGTATTCCATTGATTAAGAACTTTGTCCCAGTCAATAAGTTGAAGGCTTTCTTTCAGCTGGTCAAACTTCGCCCTCCTAAAGTTTAATGTTTTAGTTGTTCCCTTATTGATAACCCTACTGAAGGGCATTTTGAAGTCGATAATATTATGGTCGCTATTACCTAGGTGCCCCCCTATCTGTACTTCAGTTATTCTATCAGGCCTATTAGTCAATATTAAGTCCAACACGGCCTTCCCTCTCGTTGGTTCCTGCAGTAGTTGGGAGAGATAATTATCCTTAATATTTGTCAAGAACCTTTTTCCTTTCTGAGATCTACAGGTTTCTGTTTCCCAGTCAATATCCGGGTAGTTGAAATCCCCCATTACAATCACCTCATTATGTTTTGCTACTTTGTCTATTTGTCCTAATAGCAGTTTCTCATTCTCCTCTGTTATATTGGGTGGCTTATAGCAGACCCCCAGTAATATTTTATTATTATTTTTTGCCCCCTCTATCTCTACCCACATGGACTTGACCCCCTCTTCTCCCTCTCCTATATCTTCCCTTAGTCTGGGTTTTAGACATGACTTTACATATAAGCAGACTCCTCCGCCTTTCCCCTGTTTCCGGTCCCTTCTAAATAAACTATAATCTAATAAATTTACCGCCCAGTTGTAGCTATCGTCTAGCCAAGTCTCTGTTATACCTACGATGTCATACCTCTCCTCAGATATAAGCTCACGCAGCTCATCCGCCTTATTGGTCAGGCTTCTTGCGTTGGTCAGCATGCAAGATAAAACTTTGGGGTTATTTAGCATCCTATTCTTCTCTAACGATCTAACTGTACTATCCCCACCCCCCTCTCCACCCTCATTATATTCACTTCTCCCCTTCCCCCTTGCTTGCCTCACATCCCACCTATTTCCTTGGTTTCCCCCCCCCGTCTCTAGTTTAAAAACTCCTCCAACCTATTAGCCATCTTCTTCCCCAGCACCGCTGCACCCTCCCCATTGAGGTGCAGCCCGTCCCTACGGTAGAGCCTGTAGCCGACCGCGAAGTCGGCCCAGTTCTCCATGAACCCAAACCCTTCTGCCTTGCACCAACTCTTTAGCCACTTATTCACCTCCCTAACCTCCTGTTGGCGCGCCTGTGTGGCTCGCGGGATTGGTAGTATTTCTGACCGTATACCCTGGACCGTATCTACCAGCTGTACCAGTAAAGGTAACGAAGCAAAACCCCCTGTCTCTGTCCGTTACTCCTGCTGCGTTCTCTACCTGCACAACAACGCCCAGCGCACCCACCATCTATCTATCTACACTGCCCTGAGGCCCGCTCCACCTGTGGGGAGCTGTACCATCTTTAGCTGCCTTGTCACCTGCCTCAGAGGACTGCTGCAGCGCTGGTGACCTTCACCAGACAGCACAGGTGGCGTCATGAATTTCTCTGAACTTTATTAGTAATCGCTACCCCTTTTGTGCACTGTCTGCCATGGGCCAGCCACCGTGATATATATATATACTGACCCCAAACAGTAAGGCCCACGGGGGCTCGACTGGTGCACTTCTGGACTTTTCCCCAGTGAGCGGGTATAGGGCCTCCTGATCCGTTGCTTCCACTTGCTAAGCCTCTGACCTGCCTGGAGCTAGGCCTGGCTTAATTAATGTCTCTCTCTCTTGCACCTGCTGACCTGGTGGTAGGGCTTTCTTTTGGAGATCACTCTCCCTGGACGCTGGGGCCTCTGTGACTCCTAGCCCTGGTACTGTAGTCAGCGTTGGTCGACCTGGGAATAGTAGTCCTCCAGGTGTCCGGTGGTCCCTACTGGGTATAAGGGACCCGGTAGGCGTGGACCCGGTGTCCGGTGTATAATTCGGGGTGAGCCTGGTACGCTCCTCTGCCCCGTCAACTCCTCTCTCCTTTCCTCTTTGCCATCGGCCACACTCGGGGCCCTCACTCCTCACTCGTGCTGTAGGCCTTGGCTCGCCTACGCACAGCAGCCAGCGTGCTGCCTCTTCACTGGTCTAAGTGCCAGCACACTCTCAGACTCCCTCTCATTCTGACCACTAACTACTAACTGCCTGGCTCCACCCTCCCTATATACTGTATATCCCTATCAGAGCTCCCTCTGGTGGTCTGAGGTGGTAGGGTGGAGGTGTGTGAATGTGTGAGGGCCTCTTGTGGAGAAGTCCATCCATGCACCTTACTGGGTTCTGTGGCACCTGTGCGTAGCAGGGCACCACATAAGTATTTGATCCCTTGTTGTTTTTGTAAGTTTGCCCACTGACAAAGACATGAACGGTCTATAATTTTAAGGGTAGGTTAATTTTAACATTGAGAGATAGAATATCCAAAAAAAATCACGTTGTATAAATTAGATAATGTTTTTTTGCATTTTGCAGTGAGAAATAAGTATTTGATCCCCTACAAACCATTATGAGTTCTGGCTCCTACAGACCAGTTAGAATCTCCTAATCAACTCGTTACCTGCATTAAAGACAGCTATCTTACATAGTCACATTATAAAAGACTCCTGTCCACAGACTGAATTAATCAGTCAGACTCTAACCTCTACAACATGGGCAAGACCAAAGAGCTTTCTAAGGATGTCAGGGACAAGATCCTAGACCTGCACAAGACTGGAATGGGCTACAAAATCATAGGTAAGATGCTGAGTAAGAAGGAGACAACTGTTGGTGCAATAGTAAGAAAATGGAAAAAATACAAAATGACTGTCAATCGACATCGATCTGGGGCACCATGCAGAATCTCACCTCGTGGGGTATCCTTGATCATGAGGAAGGTGAGAGATCAGCCTAAAACTACACGGGGGAACTTGTTAATGATCTCAAGGCAGCTGGGACCACAGTCACCAAGAAAACCATTGGTAACACATTATGCCTTAAAGGTTTAAAATCCTGCAGTGCCCGCAAGGTCCCCCTGCTCAAGAAGGCTCATGTGCAGGCCCGTCTGGAGTTTGCCAATGAACACCTGGTTGATTCTGTGAGTTATTGGGAGAAGGTGCTGTGGTCAGATGAGACAAAAATTGAGCTCTTTGGCATTAACTCAACTTGCCGTGTTTGGAGGAAGAGAAATGCTGCCTATGACCCAAAAAACACCATCCATCATCCCCACTGTCAAGCATGGAGGTGGAAACATTATGTTTTGGGGGTGTTTCTCTGCTAAGGACACAGGACTACTTCACCGCATCAATGGGAGAATGGATGGAGCCATGTACCGTAAAATCCTGAGTGACAACCTCCATCCCTCCACCAGGACATTAAAAATGGGTCGTGATTGGGTCTTCCATCAAGGCAATGACCCAAAACATACAGCCAAGGCAACAAAGTAGTGGCTCAAAAAGAAGCACAGTAAGGTCATTGAGTGGCCTAGCCAGTCTCCAGACATTAATCCCATAGAAAACTTATGGAGGGAGTTGAAGCTCCGGGTTGCCAAGCGACAGCCTCAAAATCTGAATGATTTAGCGATGATCTGCAAAGAGGAGTGGACCAAAACGCCTCCTGACATGTACGCAACCCTCATCATCAACTACAGACAACGTTCGACTGCTGTGCTTTCCAACAAGGGTTTTGCCAAGTATTAAGTTGTTTGCCAGAGAAGTCAAATACTTATTTCTCACTGCAAAATGCAAATACATTTATCTAATTTATACAATGTGATTCTCTTGATTTTTTTTGGATATTCTATCTCTCAATGTAAAAAATAACCTATTCTTAAAATTATAGACTGGTCATGTCTTTTTCAGTGGGCAAACTTACAAAAACAGCAAGGGATCAAATAATTATTTCCTTCACTGTACATGCACATATGTTCTTCTCTTTTTTCATGTTTTTCATTTTTTTGTTGATGCATATTCACTAGTGATGAGCGAGCACTAAATGCTCGGGTCCTCATTGTTCGAGTCGAGCAAATTGGAATACTCAAGTGCAGGGACCGAGCAACGAGCCCAATGTAAGTCTATGGGAAACTCGAACATTTTTCAGGCAGCTCCACCCGGCGGTCTGCAGAGGGCCTAAAAATTACCCAAATCGATGGGAACAGCATGGGGAAGACCCCTGGAAGCATTTATGACTCCCAGGTCACTGGTGTCAACAACGTTGTCAGAGTATTACGCCACTTTTACAGACTCAAAATAAAATATGCAAAAACTAAACCAAAATGGATTTTCCTGGGAAATATGTTAAGGAACTTCCTTTCCAGGGTAATGACTTGTATATAAGGCAAAATAAATATACAAAAGCAAAAGTACTCCTCCCCGCCATAGCCTATGTTCACACGTGGCGTTTTTGATGCGTTTTTGCACTTTTACATTGCTTTCAACCAAGACAAATGCATTCACTGGGAAATGTCATTTTAACATTTTACAACCTTATCTGGCCATGTGATGTGTGACACATCATCAGACACATCCGGTTTCATTTATGAAGGAGGGACTCTGAAAGTCACAAACACTATTTTCATAGGGCCATCAGGCGGCCCTTATTATATTTAAAGGGAAGGCAGTGGCTTTGCTTTGTTGTTACCATTATTAATGAGTGGGTCTCCTATACTGTTATTGCGCATGCAGTGACTGGAACGGCTGCCAAAAATTTTGAGGAACTCCAATGCTTGCAAGAGACGTAGAGGTCAGAGGGCTTCCTGCAAAAAATGCTCCCATTATTAGGAAGTGTGTCTCCTATACTGTTTGCTTATGCAGCGAAGCAATGGCTGGCAAAAATTTGGAGGAACTCCAATGCCTTGCAAGAGACGTAGAGGTCGGAGGGCCTCCAGGAGGGAGCTGGAGACAGGCACAGGTAGTGGGAAGCCCCCCATGACCGGGATTGGACGGGTGGTTTCCTTTTAAAGGTATAGGGTTGTTAAGATTGGATGGGGGTTAGTTAAAGGGGCGGGCAATTAGGAGAGGCTTGGGTATAAAGGGAAAAGTGCGGGAAAAAATGCCATTCCGGGAGGAGCAGCCACAAGAGAGTCTTACCATGGAGTCAGTGGAGTCCCTCGTGGTCTGGCTGAGGGACGTCGCCCGGTCTCGGAGTGGTGCATGGCTCAAGTCCCAGCTGTCTGCTTTGCTGGGAGCAGCTGGTACCCATGAGGTGCCGTCTGTAGCAGTGAGGAAAACCAGGAGGACCCAGCCCTTAGAGAGACTGTCATTGGAGGTAACCACGCGCAACAGACGCAGGCTCCGGAGCCCCTCTGGGGACCCTGCGGGAGGCGAATGTGATTGTGCGGTCCCTTCCCGCCGTGCTCGCCCCTGCGAGAATCCATCCAGCCGGCCTGTGGGCGCAGCACACTGAGGATCGCAGGCCGCGCCGGAAGTCAGGGCCGCGCCGGAAGTGCGGCCTGCATGAGTAGCGCTGCCGGAGCCGGAGGTCCGGGCCCCGGCCGGGTGGCGCATGCGGGGGCCATCGGAGCAGGCAGGGGACCAGGAGGACACTGGGAGGAGAACCCCATCCATGCGGCAGGCACCGCTGGCGATGCTTCTGTCGGGGTGCCTGCTGGGATGAACACCAAGAGAGCATCTCAGCAAGGTTTTGCGGGCATGCAGCAGTGCAGGGAACCCATGCAGCCTGGCTCACCCAGCCGACGCAGAGTGGGGGTGGAGGCGGGCAACGATACCATATTGCCTGGCAGCTTGCATCCTGTCAGCACGGACCAGGCCCGTGCGTCTGGTTCTGGTGATTAAATAGGGTCCAGAGCTGCAGCCAGGAGCACCAGGAGGTCTGTCGGGAGGCGATCCTATGAAAGAAGTCCGGCAACATCATATGCTACTGCTCAGGTCCCCCCTGGTGATCGGGAGGCCGGGGACACGGGCCTTGTGCAGCGACATGATTCAGAGAGATCTGATTCCAGCGGCGACCGTGACGGAGGAAGAGATCGTCATGATTCGGGATTTCCGGCTGGTGGCGACACAGCACCTGCGCAGCTGTGTGAGTATGACTTTATGTCTGGTTTGTCGCCCGCAGGGGCTGTATTGCTAGGGGAAGGCAGGGGTCAGTTGGCAGGGCCAGGGGGGAGGAATATAGGTGGGCCTGGTGGCGCAGAGGTATCGGGGATTAGGGATATCTTGCACAGTATGTTACAGATTTTGCTTAGAATGGAGGGCGGGGCATCGAGTGGGACAGGGGCATTGCCCGTGGGAGCCTGGTTGCCAGGACAGGCCGTGTTGCCACAGTCTAGTTGCATAGCGGTTCGGTCTGCGGCGGGTACAGAGGTAGCATCTACGGGGGTTTCAGTGTCAGTTCAGACTTAAAAAGACAAAGGAGATACGGTGAAGCTGGACGATAGAGCAAAAGGTGAGGTGTATGTGTGCTTCGAGGGGCCACTGGGAGCACATTTGAAAAAAGAGGTAAAAGAAAAAATTTGGCGCAATGAGTATGTCGAAATTTTCTCCCTCCCTCCCTTGGAAAAGTTTAATCTAGACAAAGGGAAGAAGGACGATAGCAAAAAAGAGGAGGAGGAGATGCGTAGGTGGCAGTTAATCTCCCAGACATTTGTATATTGCCTTCAAGCGTTTGCTATATTGGCTGGTGTCATTGGGGAGAAGTTTCCTGAGAATTGCTTGGGTTCATTCTGTTATTTGGATTCAATTGGGGAAGCGCATCGTATTTACAGGGGGTCAGACATGGCTGAGGTATGATGAGCAATTCAGCCAGAGGAAGGCGGAGCGGCCTGAGATTAAGTGGGATCAAAAGGATATTGGTCTTTGGTTAAAAGTTATGGCCCCGGCTAGGTACGGGCAGTCCTTTCATGGGAGTGGAGGTAGTGGGAGAAAACCGTCGGGACATGGGGGGGGAGTAGTCAGGGAGCACAGGGAGGAAAAGAGAAGTCTGGGACGTGCTGGCAATTTAATGACGGCCAGTGCAAATATGGGAACAGCTGTAAGTTCAAACATGTCTGTTCCCATTGCAATGGGAGCTCCCACGGGGCCTTCAAATTTATCAAAAAAGGACAAGGAAAGCTGTCTCTGGGTACCGGTCAAGGGGGTGACTCCAGTGAAGCTGCTAGGGATGGCCCCCTTTGTAAGTAGATATCCCAAGTTGTCAAAGGAGGTGGAGTTAGGGCATATGGCAGGACCATTTGAAAGTTTGCCAGGTGAAGGTGTGATCATTTTTCCTTTGGGGGTCGTGCCCAAGAAGGAGCCAAATAAATTTCATTTGATTCAGCATTTGTCATATCCAAAGGGGTTTTCGGTCAATGACGGTATCGCACCAGAATTATGTTCTGTAGAATATACATCATTTGATACGGCGGGGTCATGGGTGCGCAGGTACAGGCCTGGGTCATTGTTAGCAAAAAACAATATTGAATCAGCTTTCAGGTTACTTCCAGTGCGCCCGGCTAGAATTCCTTTATTGGGTTGTTTTTGGAACAAAGGTTATTACCTGGATAGGTGTTTGCCTATGGGTTGCTCGATTTCATGTTCATTGTTTGAAACTTTCAGTACTTTTTTGGAGTGGGTGGTTAGGGATGTTGCAGGTGTGCAGTCTGTTATTCATTACTTGGATGACTTTTTGTTCATAGGTCCTCCAGATTCGTTTGTTTGTGGTAATTTGTTAGCAGCCATGGTGTGGGTTGTGGAACATTTTGGTGTTCCATTGGCAAAAGAAAAAACTGAAGGTCCTTGTACCGTGTTGAGTTTTTTAGGAATATTGATGGATTCGGAAAGAATGGAATGTCGGTTACCCGAGGACACATTGTCATTGCTCAGGCAGGAGGTTGAGCGAATCGGTAAATTGCGCACGGTGACATTGAAGGAGCTGCAGTCGCTGTTAGGGAGATTGAACTTTGCGTGTAGGATTATGCCTATGGGCAGAATATTTTGTCGCAGGTTGTAAGGGGCAACAGCTGGTGTGCGGGCATCACATCATATTATTTGTTTGAATAGAGATCACAAGAAGGATTTGTTGGTATGGAAGCACTTTTTGGACAATTACAATGATAGGTCATTGATTCAGCAGGAGTTTTTGAACAGCTTTTATTGCGAGATTTATACGGACGCTGCAGGCGGTGCTGGCTATGGGACCTATTGTAAGGGAAAGTGGAGTGTTGGAAAATGGCCCAATTCGTGGAAGGAGAGGGGTCTTACAAAGAATCTTGCTCTGTTGGAATTATTCCCAATCGTAGTCGCAGTCTCAATTTGGGGCGAATTCTTCTCGAGACAGAGAGTCAGGTTCCACTGCGATAATATGGGTGTGGTGACGGTGATTAATAGTTTGTCGGCTTCGTCTCCTCCGGTTATTAAACTGGTCAGGGAACTGGTACTCCGTTGTCTGGAGTTGAATGCATGGATTTCGGCGGTACATGTGCTAGGTGTGCAAAATTCTATAGCGGATGCTTTGTCTGGTTTCCAGTGGGAGCATTTTCGAGCACTGGCACCGGAGGCAGAAGTCGCAGGAGTGGAATGCCCTTTGCAGTTGTGGCAGCTGAACTGGAAGACTGATCCAGGAGTCAGTTACGAGTTCAACTTGGTCTTCATACGAGTCATCGTGGCGAGTATGGCAAAGCTGGGAGTCCCATTGGGGGGGCGGTAGAGAGTGACGAGGATAGAACACTGGCGGTTTTGTTTTTAGTTGGTAAGGCTGCTGAATTAGGGTGGTCAGTATCTAGTGTTAGTAAATTTATTATGGGCGGCACGGTGGCGCAGTGGTTAGCGTTGTAGCCTTGCAGCGCTGGGGTCCTGAGTTCAAATCCCACCAAGGACAACATCTGCAAGGAGTTTGTATGTTCTCCCCATGTTTGCTTGGGTTTCCTCCGGGTTCTCCAGTTTCCTCCCACACTCCAAAGACATACTGATAGGGAATCTAGATTGTGAGCCCTGATGGGGACAGCAACGATAATGTATGTAAAGCGCTGCGGAATATGTTAGCGCTATATAAAAAAATAAAAATAAAGATTATTATATTGCCGGGCTTCCATTCGGTTTCAAATTGCAGGGAGCTTCGGATGTCACAAAATCCGTTTTAGTCAAGCAAGCATTAAAAGGTTTTAAAAAAGGCAGCAGGATTTTGGATAAGTGTAGGCCAGTTTCATTTAGTATGTTGGAAAGTTTAGGTGTAGTATTGGAAAGGATCTGTTCTTCTAGCTTCGAGTCAACTCTATTTAAACTAGCCTTTTGCTTAGGTTTTTTCGGGGCAATGAGAGTAGGTGAATTGGTGGCTCACAGCAAGACTAGGGCAGGGGGTTTATTAGCCGAAGACGTAAGTTGCAGGGCTAGGGGAATCAATTTTTGGATCAGACGTGCAAGGACAGATCAGTTGGGTAGAGGTAAGCGTGTTGTGTTAGGTAGAGTGGACGGGACTTTGATATGTCCGAGGAGGTGCTTGGAGGCATATTAGCAGGTGTGGTCGGGGAGATCAGGCCCACTTTTATGCCACTGTAACGGTGCATTTCTGTCCAGATTTCAGTTTATAACGGTCCTAAAAAAGGGGGTGCAAGAGTTGGGCCTTAGTTCGGATGTGTATGGTTCACATTCTTTTAAGATCGGCGCTGCGTCAGAGGCTGATAGGAGAGGTTTGGGGGCCGAGGTGATAAAGTGAATTGGCAGGTGGAGTTCGGACCATTATTTGACGTATGTTCGGCATTGAATACCACAGGAATTTATTATTTGGAGTTGTTAAATATGCTTGTTATTAGTGTTAAGCCACCCCCGTAGTGTTCGAGTTCGGTTCGGTTCGTCGAACACCTTCGAACACCATTAAAACCAATGGCAGGCAAACAAAAACACATAGAAACACATAGAAAACACCTTCAAAGGTGTCCAAAAGCTGACAAACTGCTCAGAAGACACAACTAACACATGGAAAAGTGACAAGTACATATAGTCATGCGAAAAGAAAAGAGGTGGAGGAGTAAAAGGAGGGGGAGACACAGATATAGGCATGTCATGCCCTTCTAAAACCAAAAAAGTGCGAAGCCGACACGTGCGAAAATTGGCTTGAAATTAACACTGAAAGTATAGCACACACAGCAACAGCGGTGCCGTCTAACACGCAGCTGCAGCAGTGAGAAAATGGTGGCGATGGGGAAAATGGCTGGGTCTTATAGGGCAAGGACATTTGACATACACTGCCAATGACACATGCCCTTGCTTGTGTGAAAAAAAGCACTTCGCTGCGTGTGTGCGCTGCTGATAGGCTGACAGATTGCACCTCCCCACTGTAAATGCGGGAAAGAGAAAAAAAAATGGAGATCTTCATTATTCCTGCAGAGATCCATCCCCTGCCCCTCCCCCCACCCCGCTGTACACTCAAACTGCGTATTAACATTAATTTTCATCATTACTGAGAAAAAATCCAGTTATGATTTTGGTGCACGAACAGTTATCGAACATAACCTCGAACAGCCGAATTTTTTTCAAATTGTTCGTGTTCGCTGAACGGCTCGAACACCGCCCAAAACAGCTCGAATTTGAGATTGGCAAACAGTTTGAGTCGAACAACGCTCATCTCTAGTTATTATTCTTTTTAGGTGGCGTTCCATTGTTAGCCTGGATTTTCGGACATTCGTTTGTGCATTGGGGGAAGCTGCGTGCTGATGTAAGGCGTGACGGTAGACAATTGGGTTTTCCAAGGGAACAAGTAGTTATCAGTTGACTAGGTTTTAGAGGGATGGTATGGAGCCGGGTTATGTCCGAATTTCACAAAGTGGCTCGATTGGACAGAACGCCCGATATTTTGGTTGTGCACATGGGAGAGAAAGATTTGGGGGCTTGGCCCGTTAGAGAGTTAATTTGGGATGTTCGTTTTGATTTTTTGAGGTTGTGGACATCTTTTCGGGGGTGCTGACTGTGTGGTCAGACATAGTGCCTAGGCCGAAATGGCGGGTGGCCAGATCGGTGAAAGGGATTAATAGGGCGAGAGTGAAATTAAATAGGGCCATATCGAGTTTTGTGTCTAGGAATGGTGGGATAAGTGTTAGGCATTTTGAATTGGAATTTGGGGTTGGTAATTTTTGGTTAGAGGACGGTGTTTATCTGAACGCTATTGGAATTGAACTTTGGGCCCTGGCAATACAGGAGGGGATTCAAAAGGCATTGGTGGTTTTGGGGCACTCACGAGCATAAGGTTTCAGGGCTGTTCGTGGTTGGTGGGGGGTGGGGTTCTTGGAGTTGGTTCCAAATTGTCAGTGGAAGGAATTGAAAAAATTCCAGGCCGTTTTAAATTGAGTGAGGGTGATCTGGCAGTCGGTTCTGGGCTCTGGACGGGGTTTTACCACGGGAGCTTTTAGTTGGTTAGTCTTTCACGGACTGTGGAAGTATGGTTCCCTTGAGCTGGTGGTACACGACTGAGGGTAACATGGCGGTCAAGTTCTTCTAGTTTATTTCAAAGCCTGATCTATTAGCTCCAAGAACTCTCCCTCCATATATTTATTCATTATATTGATATTTTGATTGTTATTGTTGTGGGTTAATAAAATGGCCGCTGTGGCCAAAATTTATCCAAAGAACAACAGGTTGTAGCGTTTTTATATTGGGGATGGGGCCCTCGGGTAAGGCGGGAGAAGGTAAGAAACCATATTGGCTGTACCAGGTCATGCAAAAAATGCTCCCATTATTAGGAAGTGTGTCTCCCATACTGTTTGCCTATACAGTGAAGCAACGGCTGCCAAAAATTTGGAGGAACTCCAATGTCCCTTGCAAGAGATGTAGATATGTTGATATGGTACATATGGTGGTGATATGGTGGTGGAGGATGAGGATGCGGAGAAGGAGGAGGACAAGAGCAAATAGACAAAATCAGGAAGCGTATACCCATGTCTTGGTGTGAAGACAGAGATGCATGGGAATAGAGTTAGACCTCCCAAAAAAAGACACTGTATTTGAGTTTATGTTACTCTGCTATCATTTGGTGGTGTTGAGAAGTCTGACCCAATCCAGCCCTTGTTCATTTTTATAAGAGTCAGCCTGTCAACATTTTCAATTGACAGGCGGATCCGCCTATCAATTATAATTCCACCGGTGGCACTAAAAACCCACTCTGACAAAACGCTATCGGCAGGGTAGGCTAGGACCTCCAAAGCATAGAGAGCCAGTTCATGCCATGTGTCCAGCTTGGATACCCAATAATTATAAGGCACAGAGGAATCACGGAGGACGTTGGTATGGTCGGCAAGGTACACCCTCACCATCTTCCGAAACTTTTCATTCCTTGAGAGAGTACACCGCGCATCAAGGCTTGTGTGCTGGGAGGGTCTGGGAAAACTGTCCCAGAACTTTGACAGTGTTCCTCTGCCTCTGCTCGATTGCATTTGTTTCTCTCTCGCCTGTATTCCTTGGTTGTCCATGAACTGTGACCTCTGCCAAGAGCATTTTCAGATGGGAATTTTTTTAATAATTCCGCAACAAGGGCCTTTTTTTTACTGCACCATTTTATTAGGCCTGTCCTACAAGGGAATAAGAGACAGAATGTTCTCCCTGTAGCATGGGTCTACAAGCGTCACCAACCAATAATGACTGTCACCTAACATTTGGACAACGTGAGGGTCATGGGAAAGGCAGCATAACATAAACTCAGCCATGTGTGCCAGACTGCAAAGAGGCAAGTCTTCCGTGTCCTCACCAAGAGGATGACTGACCATACTCTTCTCCTCATCCTTCTCCTCTTCCTCCTCCATGTCCTCAGGCCATCCATGCTGAACAGATGGTGTGACAGTTGTGCAGGTAGTACCATCTATAGCACAGAAAACTAGCTCCTGTTTTTCCTCCTCTTCCTCCTCTTCCTCATTGTCACCAAATCCATGTTGGATGAGATGAGGCTGGGTTGTGTGGAATCACCGTGTATGGTTCCTTGCTCCATCTCAGCGTGCTCCGCCTGCAATGCCTCCTCTTTAATTGTGAGCAGAGAGCGCTTCAGAAGACAAAGAAGCGGAATGGTGACGCTAATTATGGCGTCATTGCGGCTCACCATCTTGGTGGAGTCCTCAAAGTTTTGGAGGATGGTACATATGTCTAACAACCATGTCCTCTCCTGAGGTCTTATGTGTGGAGTCTGACCTGAATACCAACGGCCTTGTTGATGCTAGTTGTCAACAACTGCCTTCTTCTGCTCACAAATCCTTCCCAATATCTGCAATGTAGGGTTCCAATGCATGGGGACATTGCAGATCAGTTGGTGAGCTGGAAGCTGCAAACGCTGCTGAAGCATGGCAAAGGCGGTGGAAGCTTAGGTGACATTCTAAAATGGGCCCACAGGCGGCGTACTTTGACAAGCAGATCCGACAGATCCGGTTAGGTTTTGAGAAACCGCTGAACCATGAGGTTAAGCACATGGGCCAGGCATGGCTCGCCTCAGAGCTGCCACCAGGTTCTGGCCATTGTCACACATGACCATGCATGGCTGTAGGTTCAGCGGAATCAGACACAGATCTGCCTGCTATTTCAGAGTTGTCCACATCTTTTCAGCGTTGTGCGGTTTGTCACCTAAGCATATTAGCCTTAGCACAGCCTGTTGCCTGTTGCTTGGCCGAGGCAGTGCTTCCAGCTTGCGACTGATGTGGTCATTTCAGAGATGGAGGCTGAAGAGGAGGAGGAAGAGGTGCAGGAGCTATAGAATGTGGGGGCAACCCTGATTGACCCAGGGCCCGCAATCCTCAAAGTTGGGAGGACGTGTTCCATCCCAAGGTTCGACTGGGTCCCGGCTTCCACTATTATTATCCCGGTGTGCCGTCAGCGAGATGTACCATCCCTGCCCACAAGCATTTGTCCACGTGTCCGTGGTTAGGTGGACTTTCCCAGTAACTGCGTTGTTGAGGGCACATCTAATGTTGTAGGACATGTGTCTGTATAATGAAAGGACGGCACACCGGGAGAAATAGAGGCGGCTTGGGACCGAGTACCAAGGGACGACCACTGCCATCAGGTTGTGGAAAGCTTCCATCTCCATGAGCCTAAAAGGCAACATTTCGAGCACAAGCATTCGCGATATGTGTGAATTTAGTAGTGTGACCTATGAGAGTGTGAAATGACAAGTGCAGGGCGGGAGGCACCTTGGCATGCGCCATGGACAGGGGACTGGCGTGCATGCACAACAGCGCAACAATTTGTGTTGTCACCCGCAGACACTGTTGCTGGACCCTGGGGTTTGGCCCACTTGGTCGGGTGCTTTGCTTCCATCTGCCTGATCATGCTGGTGGTGGTCAGGCTGCTAGTTTTGCTACCCCTGCTGATGCTGGCCTGGCAGGAGGTGCAAATGGCCTTTTTGGGGTTATCTGCAGAATCTTTAAAAAATAACCAGACTTGGGAAGACCTAACAGTTGTACTGGCAACTTCCGTTGTGTTGGCATTACGAGGAACATTTTCCCACCTTGTGTTTGCGGCCACCACGCTGCTTCATTCTGCCTGGTGTGGTGCTACGCCTCCCTCCCCCTGTGTGCTGCTGTCCTCGCTCTGTATGCCCCCCTTACAGCTTGGGTCAGTTACTATATCATCCACCACCTCGTCTTCCACTTTGGCACCCTGGTCCTCCTCCTGACTTTCTGGCATTGTGTCACATCATCATCATCCACCTCTTGTGACAGTAATTGCACTTTCCCACAGTCGACTTTGTGTTACCATGACTGCTCCAATATTTGAGCATCGCTATACACGTTCTCCTCTTGACTCGCTTAAAGCTGGCTGGGAGAGTGGTCTGAATCTACAAATGGATAGGAAGGTCGAGCGACAAGATGTGGGTGTTTGTTGTGGCACAATTTCAGCTTGCCACATACTCGTTTTCGGCCTCTGCATGCACTATCACATCCACTTCCCAGTCCCTTGCCACGCACCTTGCCCACTTTTAATGGAGGACAATTGTAGCACCCTGAGGATTCGGCTGCTACAGGGGTATTGCACCTCAACCCAGAGGTGTGATATTCCACTCCCGGGTAAGGATGGAGTGTGGAACTGAGCTCAGTTAGCTGCATGCACTACACACATCCCATTTCCGGGGAACAGACCGATGGTACTCCCACTAGAGAAATGTGCAGGTACGACAGTGTCTGTTCCTGGCTGGAGTGGGAGGGGGGTGGAACATCCCAGTAGTGTAGGGGCAGATAGGGGGAGCAGTCTGGGTAGTGCTAGGAGCTCATTGGGTGCTGGTCACCTGAGCTCACACATAGAGGGAGTATATAAGGTGGGAACCATCTTAGATCAGGGTCAGTCAGTGAGACGTCAGTCTTTGTAGAGGAAGAGAGCAGAGGAGAAGAGCAGCTCCAAGGCCAAGAGAGAGAGAGAGAGGAGAAAGAAAGATCCAGAGGGGGAGAAAGAAGGAACTCCAAGAGCCCAAATTAGACCAGAGGGTGAAGAGTTGGCAACAGGGTACCGGATCCCAAGCTGGCAGAGGCTACAGCACACCTTAGCCAGGAACCGGAGGTCGTGGGCAGGACCGATCTGCCACGATCACCCACTAAATCCACCCGGAAGGCAGACCAGGAATAGGGTCAGGGAACCCAGAGACAAGGGTTTACCACCAAGAGGCCCGAGGGAGCCGGACATAGGTGGATCCCTGGTGGGGAAGGCCAGAGAAGAGGACAGGACAGAAAGGGAGCTCAGGACCACGCTCCAGAATCACCTGGGGGTTGGCCGAGTCCAGGACCTGGTGGACGCAGCACGGCTCGGGTGGTCACTTAAGGCCGGAGTGACCAGAACAACTGCAGTAAGTAAACAAACCCTGAACTGCACAGCCCGACTCTGAGTCTCATTTCCATCCCCGCTGCACCACCACAACCCCCATCCTCTGCAACTGACCCCCTGAGGCTATACCCCTCCCGTTGGGGGTTATACTACCTGAGCTGCACATACATCACCAGCCTCAGCGGACCCTGCTGCAGCGGCGGCCGTACTGACCGCAATTCAACGGGTGGCGTAGTCGACACAAAAGAACATCTAGTAACATCATAAGGACTGCCACACACTGAGCTTGACACCCTGGGCACGGACCGGGTCACAGCCACTCGGAGACTACAACCCCCATCTGATCCGGCTCCGGGTATCCCCAACAACACTGGCCCAGGGGGCACGTCAACTTTGGCGTAGTCGGCAGGATAACGTGCCCGCAACAACCGGGTACTGCGTGCCTGAAGAAAAGTTCACCGTTACCTTAAAAAGAAGTCTCCCGCCGGTTCCGGAGGGTCCCCGCCATCGGGCCCCATCACAGGTCGTTTCCCGCCGGTTGTCCGCCATTTGCAGCTTTTTCCCGCCATCCATGGAGTTTCCCGCCACTGGGAGACGATTCCCGCCATTTCTGAAGATTTCCCGCCTTGGGGGAGCGGAAGCCATTATGGGCGTGCCAGAGGGTGGCAAGAGGCCACCTCCCATCGTGGGCCAGGTCGAAGAATGGCGCCAAAAGCGGAAACCGCGCCCACCAACAGAGACTGTGATGCTGGAAGTGTCCATCAGCGTGAGAGAACTGCCCCTGGAACTGACAATCACAAAGTTGCCCCGGGACCACCCTCGATGTGGGCGGAGACAGAAGAAGAGAACAAAGATGGGTGTCGCCTGGAGCAGTCTGGAGAGAGCGCACCCGGAGACAAGACGTCTGGAAGAGAGTCCAGAGAGAGCCTACCCGGAGATGGAGGGAGAGCCAGGCAGCACCGACCCAGCGGTCAGGAGCCTGATGCGGGCCGCCACTCCAGGCAGCACCGACCCAGTGGTCAGGAGCCTGTTGCAGGTCGCCACTCCAGAAGGCCTGCTGGAGATCCTAACACAGCTCCCCCGAGACCGGGAGTGTGCACAGACCGCGCTGGAGGGCCTCGCACAGAGGTTGGCCCGGGTGCAACGAGAGACGTTGGCGGAGTGGAGCCGAGAGATGGCCCAGCAGACCGAGACTCGTCAGCGGAGCACGCCACCCGAGACGAGGAGACAGACCGCCTCTGAGGATGGCGCAGGAGGACTGAAGGCCGGAGACGGCGCCGAGAAGGGAGCCGAACGAATGGAGGCAGGTAAAGGGGACGTCACTACCCCGAGCCGGGAAACCGCGTGCCTGCCCCAGCTCCCCGTCGCAGAGCCCGAAGTACCCCCTGCTGTGCCCGTCGCTGCAACGTCACCGCCGCAGACTAGGCCTCAAACGGAAGCCGCGACCCCTGTGACGTCACACGCCTCGACCCCGAGCGTGGCCAAGCAGGAAGTACCATCGGCCTGGTCGCAAGGCCTAGTACCCCCGGGCGCCGCAATACCAACAGCGCCCCCTACCTCCGCGGAGCCACCGGCCTGGTCGCAGGGCCGAATAACACAGGGCGCCGCCGTTCTTACGGTGCCCTTTACTTTCAAGGTGCCCCAGGCCTGGTCGCAAGGCCTGGTTAACCCGGGCGCCGCTACCACCACGGCGCCCATAACACCTAAAGTACCGCACCTGGGTGAGGACCTGTTCGCCCAGCATACGTGCCCGGATGGGCAGCCCTTCGTATGGCCCCAGGAATACATCCAGCTGGAGCTGCAAAAAGCAAGGGCCATGTGCGAACCCCTGATCCCTGCTCCAAAGCCCATGAAGAGGATCTCGCCCCCGCTAGAAGAGACCCAGTTTGAGTGGGATTCCACCGGAGAAGACCTCATGGGGTTCACTCAGGAGACTCGGGCAGCCGCAGCGGAGCGTGCAGAGTGCTGCCACCAGCAGCTCGAGGTCTTTGAGAGGGAGCGGAGAGAGAGGCGGGTCCGGGAACAACAAGCCCAAATAAGGAGCGCGGAGCAGAAGAGCCGGACCAGGAGAAACCCCCGTGCAGCGCATGGTCCCCGTACCATCGGGACTGTGATAAAGTTCAATCTGCAGCATGGGTGGGGTTTCATCAGGGATCACCGCACCCCAGGCGACGTCTTCGTGACCAGGAGAGACGTTGAGTCCCACCTACCGGAGGGACACAGAGGTCGTGACCTGTATTTAGGGGACGAGGTCACCTTCACCCGGCACAAGTGTGCCAAAGGACCCTACACCCTCCATGTGCATCGCCTGACGGAGGAGGAGCTGCGGTGTGAGGAGGAGAAAGAGGACCCGGACGGGTCTGAAACTGAAACCAACCAACAAGAAAGAGCAGGAGGACGCCGTCGTTGAGTACGGTAGAGAAGAGACTGTACATAGTTACCCGTCAGGGTATAAGAACTGTTACTTAGTTAAAATATAGTCCCCGTTGGGACCAGCCAAGAGTGAACTGTTAATCCCGTGTGTCCCTATTCCCACTGACCGAGGACTGAGAGCGGTCATTCCTTTCCTAATACCTGGCCGAGGACTGAGAGCGGCCATATCCCCTTGTATATAGTTGCGCTTCCTAAAGCGCCCCCTACCGGTTTTATAGAGAACTGTTTTATTCCAAGAGAGACTGTCGCACTTTACCCGGTCACAAGTTGCACCGTGACCGGAGGAACCAGAAACAAGAATGTTTATATGAAAAGTTTATTGCTGCTGATGATGTTTTATAAGTTTTATATGTTTATGTTTTATGAAAAAAAATGTATGTTTGTGGATGTTTATATCTTACAGCCCGAGGACGTGCTGTGGTTTACCAGGGGGGAATGTAGCACCCTGAGGATTCGGCTGCTACAGGGGTATTGCACCTCAACCCAGAGGTGTGATATTCCACTCCCGGGTAAGGATGGAGTGTGGAACTGAACTCAGTTAGCTGCATGCACTACACACATCCCATTTCCGGGGAACAGACCGATGGTACTCCCACTAGAGAAATGTGCAGGTACGACAGTGTCTGATCCTGGCTGGAGTGGGAGGGGGGTGGAACATCCCAGTAGTGTAGGGGCAGATAGGGGGAGCAGTCTGGGTAGTGCTAGGAGCTCATTGGGTGCTGGTCACCTGAGCTCACACATAGAGGGAGTATATAAGGTGGGAACCATCTTAGATCAGGGTCAGTCAGTGAGACGTCAGTCTTTGTAGAGGAAGAGAGCAGAGGAGAAGAGCAGCTCCAAGGCCAAGAGAGAGAGAGAGAGGAGAAAGAAAGATCTAGAGGGGGAGAAAGAAGGAACTCCAAGAGCCCAAATTAGACCAGAGGGTGAAGAGTTGGCAACAGGGTACCGGATCCCAAGCTGGCAGAGGCTACAGCACACCTTAGCCAGGAACCGGAGGTCGTGGGCAGGACCGATCTGCCACAATCACCCACTAAATCCACCCGGAAGGCAGACCAGGAATAGGGTCAGGGAACCCAGAGACAAGGGTTTACCACCAAGAGGCCCGAGGGAGCCGGACATAGGTGGATCCCTGGTGGGGAAGGCCAGAGAAGAGGACAGGACAGAAAGGGAGCTCAGGACCACGCTCCAGAATCACCTGGGGGTTGGCCGAGTCCAGGACCTGGTGGACGCAGCACGGCTCGGGTGGTCACTTAAGGCCGGAGTGACCAGAACAACTGCAGTAAGTAAACAAACCCTGAACTGCACAGCCCGACTCTGAGTCTCATTTCCATCCCCGCTGCACCACCACAACCCCCATCCTCTGCAACTGACCCCCTGAGGCTATACCCCTCCCGTTGGGGGTTATACTACCTGAGCTGCACATACATCACCAGCCTCAGCGGACCCTGCTGCAGCGGCGGCCGTACTGACCGCAATTCAACGGGTGGCGTAGTCGACACAAAAGAACATCTAGTAACATCATAAGGACTGCCACACACTGAGCTTGACACCCTGGGCACGGACCGGGTCACAGCCACTCGGAGACTACAACCCCCATCTGATCCGGCTCCGGGTATCCCCAACAACACTGGCCCAGGGGGCGCGTCACAATATTTTCACGTTCATGAGAAATGGCTGATTTTGGAACGCAGTTGTATGTGATACGTCTGACAGAGAACCACGATTTTAAATAGCAGGCCTGTAATTTACTAATATTATTCTACACGGAGACCTAGCGTGAATAGCTTTACCGACACACTGCAACGGAATGAAAATGGAAGAAATCTTTTTTTGGAACACTCTTATATGTGATACGTCTGACAGAGAACCAATGATTTAAATAGCAGGCCTGTAATTTAATAATATTATTCTACACAGAGACCTAGTGTGAATAGCTTGACCGACACACTGCAACGGAATGAAAATGGAAGAAATGTCTGATTTTGGAACAATTTTATAGGTGTTATGTCTGACAGAGAACCACGGTTTTACATAGCAGGCCTGTAACTTACTAATACTATTCTTCACAGAGACCTAGTGTGAATAGCTTGACTGACACACTGCAATGGAATGGAAAAGGAGGCCAATATTTTCCCTGCTCAGTTCAAATTTCTGGATTTTTATAGCTGAAATATGGAACAGATCTGGCTTTATTTTGCAGCGCTAACAAGCAAATGGAGCAGAATAATGGTGTACTCTGGATTCCTTTTTAAGCAAATAACCAGGATTAAGGTAAAAAAAAAAATGCCCTGGCCCCTGATATCTGGGGCTATGTCTACAAATATCTGTAATTATTACAGCAGCAGCAGGAATATGCTATGGACCCTCTTGTTCTGTATCATGCACTGCAGTCTGCCACATACACTGCCTGCCTGCCTAGCACTGATTATATGCAGCTGAATTAGTCCTCAGAAGGACTGTTAGTTCACATGGATATTATAGATATATATGCTGTGGAATACCTATACTAACAATGAACAAGCAAATCTCTCCCTAGCGCAGCAGCACCTCTCCCTACACTGTCTGATTCCGGAGTGACTGTGACGAGCATGGCGGCGCCCGGTCTGATATAGACCTGATGACGCTGTGCGGCCAGCCAATCACTGTAATGCCCACAACCAATATGGCTACAGCATTACAGTGCATGGCAGGTAATCGCTGCATGTTCATTGGCTCTCTAAAGAGTGCCAAACATGCAGGGAGGAGACCCGAGTTCCCACCTGAGCAACCCAGAAATACTCGCCGAGCGCCGTGATGCTCAGGCTAGTACCGAGCAGTGGCGAACACGTTCGCTCATCACTAATATGCATGCATACTCTTCTACTGTCTGGGAGGATCTGGCACGCTCCACGTCTGTGAGGATCGGGCGCTCTCGACATCTGCACGGACCTGGAGCTCTCTTCGTATGTGAAGTTCCAGCACTCGCTACATCTGTATGGATGTAATAGGGGCAGGGTGGTAGCCATGGTCGAGTGGCACGTCTGCTTCAGTTACTAATTCACCCCGAATAGGGGACTCTGTGAATCCCTGGGTGTGTGGGTGTTGTGGTGCTTCAGTGGAGGAGACCTCCATACTCATTTTTGACCTGCCATCCTGCGTGCCGACTCTTTTAGTCTTCAGAATGAGGAAACCACACCAGCTTGAAACCATAAAAACTTCTTTACTCACAGCAACCGTTAAATACAGAGAATAGCATGTGATACAGTTTCCTTTCTTTCCTTTCACATACATCGGCACTTTTCCAGTGGTCATGGACACAGACACGGATATTGAGATGAGGAATAACGCAGAATGCATCAGCCCTAGGGGAATTTCCATTTTCTCCGTTCACTGCCGGACCTGCTCGTATCCATCTTGCTAATGAGGCTGTCCCAGTCCGGGCACATATCGTGAAGTTCCTAAATTGGCCTCTTCAGGTAAATCTGCTATGTTTGTCCTCTCTGTTCCTATTCTCCAGTATTTCAGAAGCTCTAGAGAGGGACAGAAGTGCACACAAAATAGTGCAATACCGCCTGGCAAGGGATAGGTATAATCACCTAAAGGTGTTGTGTGCAGGCATAAATGCATGAAATGATGCTGCTGCTGCCCTATGGCTGGAGGAAAGATTCTTCCAGAGGTAATGGCAAAAAATGGAACCTGGCGCGTTTAGGCAGGCTGCGCTGCAGGAATGAAAAGCCTTGGGATTCCAAAACGGTTTTTATCAATACCAAAACGTTTCTGCGCCGAACTGGCGCCTTTCTCAAGGTATAAAAGCCAAAAAATATTTTTGTTTTTTTATACCTTGAGAAAAGCGCCAGTTTAGTGCAGAAACGCGTGGTGACGGCACTCTCTACATCTGTATGGATCCAGCGTTGTCTATGTCTGTGACGATCCGGCACTCTTTAAGTCTGTGAAGATCTGGCACACGCTACATCTATATATATATAATCGTCTTATCCCGTCTGTCTGTCTGTCTGTGTGTCTGTCTGTCCAGGAAATCCTGCGTCGCTCATTGGTCCGGCAGCGGCCAATCAGCGCCGCGGGATTTCTGAAAAAAGATGGCGGCCGTTAGCGGCTCATCTGCGGGACGGAGCTGAGCGGCGATGCAGCCGGCAACAGCAGAAGGAACCCGACCGCCGGACCTATCTGCGCGACGGAGATGCAGCCGGGAGATGAGCGGCGCGAGGCGCTCATCTCCCGGCCGGTAGCAGCGGAAGGACCGCCGGCGCCGCTGACCTCCATGCGGAAGGGAGGACCGGGGAGCGGCGCTGCCGGTCGGGATACTTCTGCTGCGAGCGCCCGCTATGTCCCGGGTTCTCACAGCGTAAGTACCCGCACAGGCAGCGCCGCTCCCCGGTCCTCACCAAGACGATTCGATGATTGGTCGCGGTCTTCGGACCCGACCAATCACTGATCTTAGCGCAAAAGTTAAACACCGCTGTGCTGATTGGTCGCCGACGCTGCCCGCGACCAATCACCGATTTGGGCGCCACATTTAAATATCGGCCGCGACCAATCAGCACAGCGGTGTTTAAATGTGGAGCCAAGATCGGTGATTGGTCGCGGCCGATATTTAAATTTGGCGCCCAAATCGGAGATTGGTCGCGGGCAGTGTCCGCGACCATTCAGCACAGTAGTGGTTAACTTTAGCCGCAAGATCAGTGATTGGTCGCGGGCCAAGACCGTGATCAATCACCGATTTGTGCGGCACATTTAAATAGCGGCCGCGACCAATTGGATGTCAACGCCGCTCCCCGGTCCTCCCTTCACACCCTAGCCGCATGGATGTCAGCGGCGCTGCCTGTGCGGGTACTTCCGCTGCGAGAACCCGGGACATGAGCGGGCGCTCGCAGCAGAAGTATCCCGACCCGCAGCGCCGCTCCCCGGTCCTCCCTTCACACCCTAGCCGCTGATGTCCCCACAGTATCTGCATGGTGTTACAAAGGTCCGGACATTTGTGTTAAAAATCGCTGATTGGTCGCTGGCGGTGACCGCGACCAATCACCGATTTGGGCGCCAAATTTAAATATCGGCCGCGACCAATCAGCACAGCGGTGTTTAAATCTGGAGCCAAGATCAGTGATTGGTCGCGTCCGATATTTAAATTTGGCGCCCAAATTGGTGATTGGTCGCGGGCAGCGCCAGCGACCAATCAGCGATTTTTAACACAAATGTCCGGACCTTTGTAACACCATGCGGATACTGTGGGGACATCAGCGGCTAGGGTGTGAAGGGAGGACCAGGGAGCGGCACTGCCTGTGCGGATACTTCCGCTGCGAGAACCCGGGACATGAGCGGGCGCTCGCAGCAGAAGTATCCCGACCCGCAGCGCCGCTCCCCGGTCCTCCCTTCACACCCTAGCCGCTGATGTCCCCACAGTATCCGCATGGTGTTACAAAGGTCCGGACATTTGTGTTAAAAATCGCTGATTGGTCGCTGGCGCTGGCCGCGACCAATCACCGATTTGGACGCCTAATTTAACCCCTTAAGCCCCGCGGGTGGTTTGCACGTTAATGACCGGGCCAATTTTTACAATTCTGACCACTGTCACTTTATGAGGTAATTACTCTGGAACGCTTCAACGGATCCCCCTGATTCTGAGATTGTTTTTTCGTGACATATTGTACTTCATGAATGTGGAAAAATTTCTTCGATATCACTTGCGTTTATTTGTGAAAAAAACGGAAATTTGGCGAAAATTTTGAAAATTTTGCAATTTTCAAAATTTGAATTTTTAAGCCCTGAAATCAGAGCGATATGTCACACAAAAGAGTTAATAAATAACATTTCCCACATGTCTACTTTACATCAGCACAATTTTGGAACCAAAATTTTTTTTTGTTAGGGAGCTATAAGGGTTAAAAGTTGACCAGCGATTTCTCATTTTTCCAACAAAATTTACAAAACCATTTTTTTAGGGACCACATCACATTTGAAGTCACTTTGAGGGGTCTTTATGACAGAAAATACCCAAAAGTGACACCATTCTAAAAACTGCACCCCTCAAGGTGCTCAAAACCACATTCAATAACTTTATTAACCCTTCAGGTGCTTCATAGGAATTTTTTGAATGTGGAAGAAAAAAATGAACATTTAACTTTTTTCACAAAAATGTTACTTTAGACCCAATTTTTTTTATTTTCACAGGGGTAACAAGAAAAAATGGACCACAAAATTTGTTGTGCAATTTCCCCTGGGCACGCAGATACCCAATATTTGGGGAAAAAACACTGTTTGGGCGCACTGTAGGGCTCGGAAGGGAAGGAGCGCCATTTGACTTTTTGATTGTAAAATTTGCTTGAATAATTAGCGGACACCATGTTGCGTTTAGAGAGCCCCTGTGTGCCCAAACATTGGAGCTCCCCCACAAGTGACCCCATTTTGGAAACTAGACCCCCCATGGCACCTATCTAGATGCATAGTGAGCAGTTGCAACCCCCATTTGCTTCACAAATTGATTCGTAAAAATGAAAAAGTGAAAAAAAAAACACTTTTTCATTGTTACGAATCAATTTGTGAAGCACCTGGGGGTTCCAACTGCTCACTATGCATCTAGATAGGTGCCTTGGGGGGTCTAGTTTCCAAAATGGGGTCACTTGTGGGGGAGCTCCAATGTTTGGGCACACAGGGGCTCTCCAAACGCAACATGGCGTCCGCTAACAATTTGAGCCGATTTTCCATTCAATTTGTTAGCGGACACCATGTCGCGTTTGGAGAGCCCGTGATGTGCCTAAACAGTGGAGCTCCCCCACAAGTGTCCAAACTATACCCCTCAAGGATTTTATTAAGGTGTATAGTGAACATTTTGAACCCAGAGGTACGGCACAGAATTTGTTTACATTAGGTCATCATATTGAATAAGTTGTCATTATTCTTGAGCGCAAGTGCTCGCTACTTGAGTTTGCATCGGGTACTCAGGTATGCACCATGTACAGCGTGTGCTCGAGTGACATGCTCGAGTCCCTGCTCCGCATGTTTCACGGTTATTAGACACCCAAAAAAAAACATGCGGGGATCGCTCGTGCATGGCAGGCAATCCCCGTAAAGTTTTTTGGCCGCGAAGCATATGGGGCAGAGACTCGAGCATGTCACTCAAATACCCACGATACTCAATGCATACCAGAGCACCCGATGCAAACTCAAGTAGCGAGCACTTGCTCTCAACACTAGTCGCCATATCGTCATCTTTTTTTCTTACTTTTGAAAAAAATCCCAACCCCAGCCCTAGCCCTAGCACAACCCTAGCCCTAGCACAACCCTAGCCCTAGCACAACCCTAGCCCCAGCACAACCCTAGCCCCAGCACAACCCTAGCCCCAGCACAACCCTAGCCCCAGCACAACCCTAGCCCCAGCACAACCCTAGCACCAAACCCAGCCCTAACCCTAGCCCAATCCTAACCCAAGAGTTTATTTTTGACGCCGTTCCTTGTGCGGTATAAGTGATTAGACGACTTTATTCTTCGGGTCGGTGTGATTACAGCAATGCCAGAATCATATGGGGTTTTTATGACTGACAGCTGTCACACACTAAAAGACGCATTTTTTGTAAAATCTAGTTTTTGCATCGCCATATTTTGAGAGCTATAATTTTTCCAGATTTTGGCAGACAGTCATGTGACGGCTCGTTTTTTGCGGGATGACTTGACGTTGTTATTGGTGCCATTTTCAGGCACGTGACATTTTTTGATCGCTTTCTATTCCGATTTTTGGGAGGCAGAATAAACAAAAACCAACAATTCAGGAATTGTTTTTTTTTTTTTTTTTTTTATTCTGTTCCGCGTGTGGTAAAATTGATGAGGTACTTTATTCTTCGAGTCAGTAAGTTTACAGCGGTACCACATTTGTATCATTTTTCTATGTTTTGGCGCTTATACACAATAAAAGCTATTTTATAGAATAAAATATTTTTTAGTATCGCTTTATTCTGAGAGCTATAACTTTTTTATTTTTCGGCTGATGGAGCTGTATGGCAGCTTGTTTTTTGCAGGACGAGATGACGTTTTCAGCGGTATCATTTTTATTTATATGCGTCTTTTTGATCGCGTGTTATTCCACTTTTTGTTTGGCGGTATGGTGATAAAGCATTGTTTTTTGCTTCGGTTTTTTTTTTTTTTTTTTACCGTGTTCACTGAAGGGGTTAACTAGTGGGACAGTTTTATAGGTCAGGTTGTTCCGGACGCGGCGATACCAAATATGTGTACTTTTATTGTTTTTTTTTTATTTTTTTTATAATAATATTTATTGATGGGTACATTATATTTTTATTTTTGGTGTATTATTTTTTTTATTTTTTTATAATATTTTTGCACATTTTTTTTTTTTTTTTTTCACTTTCACACAGTTTATACACTTTATTACTTTGTCCCACTCTGGGACTTTCACTTTTTTTTTTCTGATCGCCTGCATGGCACAGGAATGGAGCACCATCCCTATGCCATGAAGGCTGTCAGAGGTGCACAGTGTGAAGATTGCTTGGAGATGCACTGCGCATGTCCAAGCAATCTTCCTGCTCTCTGGTGACCCGGATGTTGTCATGACGACATCGGGTCGTCATGGCAACACCCGGGAAGCCTTTGCAGACTGCGCTGGAAGCCGGAAGAGGAGGTGAGTATCGGCGATCACCTCCCCTTGCCCCCGCAATGCCGCGATCGACTTCGATCGACTTCGATCGCAGCATCGCGGGGGTTAATGTGCTGGGAGCGGTGCAGGACCGCTCCCTGCACATAGTACCGGGTGTCAGCTGTGACAATCAGCTGACACCCGGCGGCGATCGCGCCCGCACAGCCTGTGTGCGCGCGCGATCGCGATGACGTACTAATACGGGTCTGGCTCTTAAGTCCCAGGGCACAGACGCGTATTAGTACGTCAGATGTTATTAAGGGGTTAAATATCGGCCGCGACCAATCACCGATCTCGGCTCCACATTTAAACACCGCTGTACTGATTGGTCGCGGACGCTATTTAAATGTGGCGCCAAAATCGGTGATTGGTCGCGCCCAGCGTCGGCGACCAATCAGCACAGCGGTGTTTAAATGTGGAGCCAAGATCGGTGATTGGTCGCGGCCGATACTTAAATTAGGCGCCCAAATCGGTGATTGGTCGCAGCCAGCGCCAGCGACCAATCAGCGATTTTTAACACAAATGTCCGGACCTTTGTAACACCATGCGGATACTGTGGGGACATCAGCGGCTAGGGTGTGAAGGAAGGACCGGGGAGCGGCGCTGTGGGTCGGGATACTTCTGCTGCGAGCAGTCGCTCATGTCCCGGGTTCTCGCAGCGGAAGTAGCCGCACAGGCAGCGGCGCTCCCCGGTCCTCACTAATACGATTCCGCTCCCCGCTCCTCACCAATACGATTTGCTGATTGGTCGGGTGCAGAGACCGCGACCAATCAGTGATCTTGGCGCAAAATTTAAACACTGCTGTGCTGATTGGTCGCGGCCGCTGCCCGTGACCAATCACCGATTTGGGCGCCACATTTAAATAGCGGCCGCGACCAATCACCGATCTTGCCGCCACATTTAAACACCGCTGTGCTGATTGGTCGCGGACGCCAGACGCGTCCAATCAGCGAGATGGGCGCCAAATTTAAACAACGCTCTGCTGATTGATCGCGGTCGCTGGCCGAGATCAATCAGCAGTATTGGTGCAAAATTTAAACAACGCTCTGCTGATTGGTCGCGGCCGTCAGCCGCGACTAATCAGCGATTTTGGCATCAAATTTAAACATCGCTCTGCTGATTGGTCGCCGGCCGCGACCAATCAGCGATTTTGGTGCCAAATTTAAACCCCGCTCTGCATCGCTCTGCTGATTGGTCGCGGTCGCCGGCCGCGACCAATCAGCAGTATTGCGGCCAAATTTAAACACCTCTTTGCTGATTGGTCACGGTCGCGACTAATCAGCGATTTTGGTGCCAAATTTAAACACGCTCTCCATTCCTCACTAACACGGTTCGCTGATTGGTCGCGGCCGCCGCCCGCGACCAATCAGCGATTTTGGCGCCCAATTTAAGCACCGCTCTTCTGATCGGTCGCGGCCGCCATCCGCAACCAATCAGCGAGATTGGCGCCAAATTTAAATAACGCTCTGCTGATTGGTCGAGGCCGGCGACCGCGACCAATCAGCAGAGCGATGCAGAGCGGGGTTTAAATTTGGCCCCAAAGTCGCTGATTAGTCGCGTCTGACGGCCGCCATCCGCAACCAATCAGCGATTTTGGCGCCAAATGTAAACACCGATCTGCTGATTGGTCGCGGTCGGCGACCAATCAGCGATTTTGGTGCCAAATTTAAACCCCGCTCTGTATCGCTCTGCTGATTGGTCGCGGTCGGCGGCGGCGACCAATCAGCAGTATTGGCGCCAAATTTAAACACCGCTCTGCTGATTGGTCGCGACTAATCAGCGATTTTGGTGCCAAATTTAAACGCGCTCTCCAGTCCTCACTAACACGGCTGGCAGATTGGTCGCGGCCGCCGCCCGCGACCAATCACTGATATTGCTGCCAAATTTACACACCGCTTTGCTGATTGGTCGCGGTTGCCTAACGCGACCAATCAGCGATTTGGGCGCCAAATGTAAACGCCGCTCTGCTAATTGCGCCCCGTCGGCCGCATACCTATTCTAGAATACCCGATGCGTTAGAATTGGGCCACCATCTAGTCTGTATATATCCAGCACACGCTACATCTGTACGGATCTAGCTCTCTCTATATCTGTGAGGATCCAGTGCTAGCTATGAAGATCCGGCGTTCACTACGTCTACTCGTTTCCTGCGCTTGCTATGTCTCCGTGCTTCCAGAAATTGCTACTTCTGCATGGATCCTGCGCTCGCTACATCTACTTAATTCCTGCATTTTTTATGTCTGCGTGGTTCCTACATTTGCTACATCTGCGCGGTTCCTGCATTTGCTATGTCTGCGCGGTTCCTGCATTTGCTACATCTGCGCGGTTCCTGCATTTGCTACGTCTGCGCGGTTCCTGCATTTGCTACGTCTGCGCGGTTCCTGCATTTGCTACGTCTGCGCGGTTCCTGCATTTGCTACGTCTGCGCGGTTCCTGCATTTGCTACGTCTGCGCGGTTCCTGCATTTGCTACGTCTGCGCGGTTCCTGCATTTGCTACGTCTGCGCGGTTCCTACATTTGCTACGTCTGCACGGTTCCTGCATTTGCTACGTCTGCGTGGTTCCTGCATTTGCTACATCTGCGCGGTTCCTGCATTTGCTATGTCTGCGCGGTCCCTGCATTTGCTACGTCTGCGCGGTTCCTGCATTTGCTACGTCTGCGCGGTTCCTGCATTTGCTACGTCTGCGCGGTTCCTGCATTTGCTACGTCTGCGCGGTTCCTGCATTTGCTATGTCTGCGCGGTTCCTGCATTTGCTACGTCTGCGCGGTTCCTACATTTGCTATGTCTGCACGGTTCCTGCATTTGCTACGTCTGCGCGGTTCCTGCATTTGCTACGTCTGCGCGGTTCCTGCATTTGCTATGTCTGCGCGGTTCCTGCATTTGCTACGTCTGCGCGGTTCCTGCATTTGCTACGTCTGCGCGGTTCCTGCATTTGCTACATCTGCGCGGTTCCTGCATTTGCTACATCTGCGCGGTTCCTGCATTTGCTACTTCTGAGCGGTTCCTGCATTTGCTACATCTGCACGGTTCCTGCACTAATACCTTTAGGGCTGCCGGACCTCACGTATGAACGCTGTTCTCATATTTCTGTGTTACGCCGTACCTGATTGGTTCCTCTTTACTTAGCAAGCGCCGACCGCGCTCTTGAAGCGCTGTTTGATTGGCTGTTTTTGCGGCGTCGTGTACTGACATTCTTTGTGATCATCCCCTGGCACGCTGTCCCTCAGCTTCATCTCCGCATGTGTGGTAAATCTTACCTTAATTATCCTTACATATAAATGATGACCTGTGCAGCTCTTTCAGGTGCTTCCTTCCCCTGATGAAGCCACACTAGAGGTGGCGATACGCGTGGGGTTTCCAGCTCCTCCATACCTATTGACCTCATTCACCTTCAGGTACTCTTCCTGGCCACATTTTGTCTATGTTTCCACCATGTTCATGTGACCTGGTTTATGGCTAGTTGAAGGAATTTTTCCTTTACTTATATTATGGGTAGTTTTTACTCTATTTATTTGCCTTTACTATACCCTGAGGTTTATCATCTTTACTTTATGGTCTGTGGTATTTGGGGGAGGGGTGTTTTTTCCTTTTATGGATTCACCTGTTGGATTGAGATCAAGATGGCATGTGTTGCTTTGTAAATGTTTTAATTGTTTTTGTTCATCTTTTTCTTAATAAAATTATTTGATTGTATTTTGTGGTGATCCCAGCTTCTTTTGCACACCGCTTTGTCTTCCATTGTTCAGGAAACTTTTTTGGTGTGCTTCTGGATGATCCCCGTTTATATTTGGGTAGTGCCCTCGGTTTCATTCACATTCTGCATTTGCTACGTCTGTGCGGTTCCAGGAGGGGGCTGGAGTCAGGCGTAGCTAGAGGGAAGCCCTCTATGACCGGGATTGGCCGGGAGGATATTGAGTTTGGAAGATGCGGGGGTTTAGGATCGGGTGAGGAAGTATGGGGGCGGGCATTATAAGAGTTGAGGGGTGGTTTATGGGGAATAGTGTGGGAAGGGCCATTCTTCTGTAGGATTCGGTACAGGGAAGACCCATAGCACAAATCTCTACCTCTATGGAGTCAGTGGATTCATTGGTGGCCCAGCTGCGGGACACGGCCCGTTATATGGATGGAGACTGGCTGGCGTCCCAGCTGTCAGCCTTGCTTGGGGCAGCACGTGCGGCGGACCATGCACTGGGACCCAGCGGGACACCTTTAAGATCGCGGCCTCCAGAGCGGCTGTCACATGGCACATCTGCGGGCAGCAGGCGGCGGCTGCGGAGCACATCACGGTATCCTGCAGGTAGCGAGCAGCACAGTGCGGTGCCACGCCACCGTGCTCGCAAGGGCAGGAATACGCACAGCCGGCCTGGGGGCCCTGGACTGCGTAGATCGGGGACCGGCGCAGAGGTGGAGGCTGCATAGGAAGTGTGCACAGGAGGTGCGGCCGGCGTCTGCAGCGCTGCTCGGACTGGAAGTAAGGGCAGCACCTTGCAGGGGCATCTCTGCATTAGGCAGATCTGCCTGCACACTGCAAAAAATTGGAGATCGGAGGCGTGCAGTGGTGAAGCAGGCGGGATGGACATCTGGAATGGCAGGTATCCCTGGCGATGCTCCTGTCGGGGTACCTACCAGACAGAGTGGGAGACTCACCATACGGTGGCGATCGGAGGGCAGGCAGCAGCAGGGGGAAGCAGCACTGGCAGGCCCAGCTCTTCAGTCTGCAGCGGGCGGCAGAGTGGAGCTACAGCAAAATAGAAAAGGTTCACCAGCTCACCTGAGTATAGGCGTTCTGAGGCACGGAGCACGAGGAACCACTTCGGAGTCCATGCAGGAAAAAAAAAGGATAAAAGCTCCAGCCACAGATAAATCCCCAAAAATAGTTGTCTTTATTGAGTTAAGATACAGATATCAAAGCCATGTCCATAAAAGCAACGCGTTTCGAACACAAATAGTGTGTTCTTTTTCCAAGCTACATACAAATGACAAAGACCCAGTATATATACATAGATAGACCAATAAAAACACAGCAATCGGATCACATGACACCAAAAGAAAACAAAAAAAAACACCACTTGAATAAGTAAATAAGAAAACTTACAATTATTTAAAAATAATGAAAAAGAAGTTCTCGTCGCATATTGAGTCCATCTGGGTGGCAAGTATTGAGAAAATACATCCAGAAAGCTTCTCGGTTTAAAAGGGGTCTTCTGTTGTCGCCACCTCTTGGGTTCAAAATTAAAGATTCAATTCCATGTGCCCGAAAAGAGGAAGAATTCCTGCTGTGAACTTGTATGAAAAGCCTGGAAGCATGAGATCTATTGCCATTAGTGACATTGATAATATCTCTGCTGTGTTCTGCAATGCGTTTTTTTAGTTTGCGCACTGTAGATCCAACATATAATTTATTACAACTTGTGCATTCTATTATACTATTACAATTAATAAATTGTTTTATATCATGTTGCTGAGTTTTATCTGTATTAAAAAATTCCTTTGTGGTTTTTGCATAGTGGCACATGCCACAACGATTCTGACCACACCTAAAAAAAACCTTGCAATTTAGCCGTGTATGACGCTGTTTTTTGGGGGTCTGAAAACTAGGAGATAATATACTACCTAAGGTTTGAGCCCGTTTAGCCACTACTCTGCATCCTGTTTTTAATATGTTGGCTAATGTACTGTCATCATATAAAATGGGTAGATGTTTCAAAATGATTTGTTTAATCTGAAAAAATTGGGGACTGAATTTCAGAGAGATGATTAATTTATTATTTTGATGGTTAATAATACCAGAATTGGATGCAATTTTCCTGTTTGATGTTTGAATGAGATTATCCCTAGATTTATTGTGGACAATACTCTCCGCTCTTTTGAGTGTCCAAGCTGGATAACCCCTTTTAATTAATCTTTTTTTGCATGTATCAAATTCATTTTGAAGTTCAGCAACATCACTGCAATTTCTTTTTATACGAGTAAATTCACCTACTGGAATAGCCTTAATGGTAGAAAGAGGATGTCCACTAGCAGCATGCAAGATACTGTTACCTGCCATGGGTTTCACAAAAGTGGATGGAACAATTTTACCTTTAAAGCTTTTCAAATTAAGATCTAAAAAAGAAATACACGTGGGATGAGAATGATATGTGAAAGACAAATGAAATACATTCGTATTAAGATGTGTTACAAACGCTGGTATGGCAGATACACCGCCACACCAGACAAAGATCAGGTCATCTATGTATCTGCCATACCAGAAAATGCAATGGGACCAGGGATTGGAAAGAGAATACAATTCTCTATATTCCCAAAAAGACATCACCCAATTAGCGATTGAATGGGGAATACTTAGCCCCCATGGAAACCCCTCTCGCCTGGAGAAAAAATTGTTGCTCATACATAAAAAAATTATGGGTCATTAAAAACTCCGTGACATTTAGCAAGTATTCAGATAATTCAGAAGTATAATTGCTGTACTTCTTCAAATGAAAATCCAGTGCTTGTTGTGCAATATGATAGGGTATGCTAGTATATAATGCAACTACATCGCAGCTTAACCAGCTAAATTCTTCTTTCCAATGTAATTTTGCTAATTGATCCAAAACATCCTTAGAATCCTTCAAAAATCCAGCAGACCTCTGTACTAAAGGCTGTAACAATGTATCAAGCCAGTCACCCAGGTGTTCAGAGACAGATTGAATACTGGAGACAATGGGTCTCATAGGGGGAGGTATAATTCCTTTGTGAATCTTTGGTAACCCATAAAGACAGGGTAACATCGGGTGATGCACCAGCATAAAATCCCTCTGTTCTTCTGAAATAACTCCAAGATTAAATCCTTCTAAAATGATGTCGTGTGTAGCAATTTTGTATGATTCTAGGGAATTTGAAGAAAGCTTTGTATAGATTGTTGTGTCAGACAGCATTAATGACATTTGATTATCATACATTATTTTGTCCATAACAACCACCCGACCACCTTTATCCGACATTTTTATTATGATTTCATTATTATGCATAAGCTCATAAAGAGCTCTATTCTGACTGTTATTAAAGTTATTTGTGATTGATCTCACTTCAGTGCATGAGTGCAAAGCCTTCAGTTCACGCTGGATTACTTCCTGAAATGTATCCATGGAATCAGTTCTAGATTGAACGGGATAAAAATATGGGTTGCGAGTTCTGAAGCAAAGTGATGAATTTATAGAGTTCTGTTGGGAGGCAAAATCATCTCTCTGAAATTCAGTCCCCAATTTTTTCAGATTAAACAAATCATTTTGAAACATCTACCCATTTTATATGATGACAGTACATTAGCCAACATATTAAAAACAGGATGCAGAGTAGTGGCTAAACGGGCTCAAACCTTAGGTAGTATATTATCTCCTAGTTTTCAGACCCCCAAAAAACAGCGTCATACACGGCTAAATTGCAAGGTTTTTTTAGGTGTGGTCAGAATCGTTGTGGCATGTGCCACTATGCAAAAACCACAAAGGAATTTTTTAATACAGATAAAACTCAGCAACATGATATAAAACAATTTATTAATTGTAATAGTATAATAGAATGCACAAGTTGTAATAAATTATATGTTGGATCTACAGTGCGCAAACTAAAAAAACGCATTGCAGAACACAGCAGAGATATTATCAATGTCACTAATGGCAATAGATCTCATGCTTCCAGGCTTTTCATACAAGTTCACAGCAGGAATTCTTCCTCTTTTCGGGCACATGGAATTGAATCTTTAATTTTGAACCCAAGAGGTGGCGACAACAGAAGACCCCTTTTAAACCGAGAAGCTTTCTGGATGTATTTTCTCAATACTTGCCACCCAGATGGACTCAATATGCGACGAGAACTTCTTTTTCATTATTTTTAAATAATTGTAAGTTTTCTTATTTACTTATTCAAGTGGTGTTTTTTTTTGTTTTCTTTTGGTGTCATGTGATCCGATTGCTGTGTTTTTATTGGCCTATCTATGTATATATACTGGGTCTTTGTCATTTGTATGTAGCTTGGAAAAAGAACACACTATTTGTGTTCGAAACGCGTTGCTTTTATGGACATGGCTTTGATATCTGTATCTTAACTCAATAAAGACAACTATTTTTTGGGATTTATCTGTGGCTGGAGCTTTTATCCTTTTTTTTTTTTTTTTTCGGCAGAGTGGAGCCGCCTGGTAGTCACATCCCATCCAGCACGGGCAAGCCGGTCCGGGTCTGGGGGCGATCGGGATCACAGGCCTACTAAGCGGAGCAGAGTGAGGACAAGTGGGAGGTGAACTCCATGCGTGGGAGCATCAGCGGCTGCAGCAGGCGCTCAGGTATCCTCCGGTGACGATGAGGCCGGGGGCGCGGGCCTAGAGCATGGCCGCCAATCGGAAGGATCGGATTTGGAACAAGGAACCGACAACTCACGGGATCGGCAGGACTCAGGATTGTCGGCTGGGAGGGACACAGCACCTGTGCAGTTACGTGAGTATGATTATATGTCTGGTTTGTTGCCCGCAGGGGCTGTATCACAAGGGGTAGTGAATAGTCAATTGGTGGAGTACGACGTGAGGAATGTGGGTGGGCCGAGTGGGGCATGGGTACCGGGGCTTAGTGATAGTGCGTAAAATATGTCACAATTCTTGCTGATGTTAGACGGTGGGGTAGCAGGTCAGACGGGTGTCTCGCCCGTGAGAGCTTGGTTGCCTGGGCAGGTGGCAGCGCAGCGGGCTGGGCCTGAAACGGTCAGATCAGTAGTTGGTAGCGAGGAGGTGTCATCTGGGGTTTTGGTATCGGTGCAAACCGAAAAAGAAACAGGCGATACGGTAAAGCTGGAAGACAGGGCAAGGGGTGAAGTGTACGTGTGTTTCGAGGGGCCTTTGGGGGCACATTAAAAAAAAAAAAAAAGGTAAGGGAAAAAATTTGGCAGGATGAGTATGTCGAAATTTTCTCCCTCCTCCCCTTGGAAAAGTTCAATTTAGATAAGGGAAAGAAGGATGATAGCAAGAAGGAGGAGAAAGAAAATGGAGGTGGCGTTTGATTCACCAGACGTTTGTAAATTGGTTGCAAGCATTTGCAATATTGGCTAGCGTTATCGGGGAGAAGTTTCCGGAAAATTGCTTGGATCCCATAGGGGAGGCATGGTTACGTTACGACGAGCAGTTCAGACAGAGGAAGGCTGTGCGGCCAGAAATTAAGTGGGATCAGAAGGACATAGGGTTGTGGCTTAAGGTAATGGCTTCGGCTAGGTACGGGCAGTCCTTTCACGGGAGTGGAGGCAGCGGTAGGCAATCATCTGGACACGGGGGGGATAACGCGGTGGTGCAAGGTGGAAAAGAAAAATCGGGAACGTGCTGGCAGTTTAATGACGGCCAATGCAAGTACGGGAACAGCTGTAAGTTCAAACACGTGTGTTCCCATTGTAATGGCAGTTCCCACGGCGCCTCTAGATGTTTCAAGAAAGGAAAAGGGAAGCCTTCAGTGGGTCCCGGTCAAGGGGGAGACTCCAGTGAAACTTCCCGGGATCGGGAAAAAGCGGATGTTATTAGTTACGTTTTTTTAGAAGGTTTTCGGATTCCTCCACCCACACAAAAAGTTCCTTTTTCACTTAAGAATTTGAGGTCGGCCCAGTTGCATCCGGACGTGGTCAGTGCAAAGTTGTCTAAAGAGGTGGAGTTGGGTCGTATGGCGGGTCCTTTTCAGCGTTTGCCGGGTGAGGGTGTGATTATTTCTCCTTTGGGAGGCGTGCCAAAGAAGGAACCGAATAAGTTTCGCCTGATCCAGCACTTGTCATATCCAAAAGGGCTTTCGGTGAATGATGGTATCAATCAGGAACTACACTGTGTTCCAAATTAGTATGCAAATAATGTTTCCTCAGATTTTCCCAAATTACCTATATGAATTGCAGTCATTGTAATTTTCCAGTCAAATAACTATAAGAGTACAATTGAAAGGTTTTTGTATAAACTGCCGATGATAACAGGATATTTAAAAAAATAAAAAACTCAAACTGCACTCAAAATGCATGTTCCAAATTATTATGCACAGCAGAGTTTTCAACCTTTTCATTTTAATAAAGAACAAAAAAATGGTCATTTGTGAAATTATAAGCATTAGCAGGTTATTACACACTGAAATCAAACAGTTTTCAACTCAAAACTTTATTCTAGGTGATGTTACATTTGCACATAGGACCCCTTGTTCGAAAGGAGCTTCTGAACTCTCTCGTCCATTGAATTTGTCAGGTTTTGGATGGTTTCTGCTTCAATTGTTTTGCATGAGGACAGAATACCCTCCCAGAGCTGTTGCTTAGATGTGAACTGCCTCCCGCCATCATAGACACTCCTTTTGATGATGCTCCAGAGGTTCTCAATGGGGTTGAGGTCAGGGGATCATGGGTGCCACACCATAAGTTTGTCCCCTTTTATGCCCATAGCAGTCAGAGATGCAGATGTGTTATGTGCAGCATGAGACGGGGCATTATCATGCATGAAATGATCTCGATGGTCCAGATGGATGGAGTGGAGGATGGCTGGTTGATGGACACCCCATGCAAACACGGCTACGGCGCTAACAAGGAGGAGGTGGCGTAATGTTTTGGGCTGGAATCATGGGGAGGGATATTGTCGGCCCTTTTAGGATCCCTGAAGGGGTAAAGATGAACTCCATAATGTATGTTGAGTTTCTCAAACAGCACTTCCTTCCATGGTTCAAGAAGAAGAACCATGCATTCCGCAGCAAGATCATTTTCATGCATGATAATGCACCATCTCATGCTGCACATAAAACATCTGCATCTCTGGCTGATATGGGCATAAAAGGGGACAAACTTATGGTGTGACCCCCATGCTCCCCTGACCTCTACCCCATTCAGAACCTTTGGAGCATCATTAAAAGGAGTGTCTATGATGGCGGGAGGCAGTTCACATCTAAGCAACAGCTCTGGGAGGGTATTCTGTCCTCATGCAAAACAATTGAAGCAGAAACCATCCAAAACCTGACAAATTCAATGGACGAGAGAGTTCAGAAGCTCCTTTTGAACAAGGGGTCCTATGTGCAAATGTAACATCACCTAGAATAAAGTTTTGAGTTGAAAACTGTTTGATTTCAGTGTGTAATAGCCTGCTAATGCTTATAATTTCACAAATGACCATTTTTTTGTTCTTTATTAAAATGAAAAGGTTGAAAACTCTGCTGTGCATAATAATTTGGAACATGCATTTTGAGTGCAGTTTGAGTTTTTTATTTTTTTAAATATCCTGGTATCATCGGCAGATTATACAAAAACCTTTCAATTGTACTCGAATAGTTATTTGACTGGAAAATTACAATGACTGCAATTCATATAGGTAATTTGGGAAAATCTCAGAAAATAATATTTGCATAATAATTTGGAACACAGTGTATGTTCGGTGGAGTATACATCATTTGATGCGGCAGTAAAATGCGTGTTCAGGTACGGGGCTGGGTCATTGTTGGCTAAGACCGACATTGAGTCGGCATTCAGATTGCTTCCGGTGCACCCGGATAGCATTTCATTGTTAGGGTGTTTTTGGTGTGAGGAGTACTACCTAGATAGATGTTTGCCCTTGGGTTGTGCAATTTCTCATTTGTTGTTTGAAACTTTTAGCACTTTCTTGGAATGGACGGTATGGGACATTGCAGGTGTACAGTTGGTCATTCATTATTTGGATGATTTTTTGTTTATAGGTCCTCCAGAATCGTTAGTATGTGGGAACTTGTTGGCATCTATGTTTTGGGTGGCTAAGCTTTTTGGCGTTCCGCTAGCAGAGCAAAAAAAAGAAGGAGGTCCCTTCCAACTCTACCATTATATGATTCTATGATTCTAAGGGCCTTGTACTGTGAGTTTCTTAGGTATTCTGATTGTCTCAGAAAAGATGGAATGTCGTTTACCGGAGGATAAATTGATCATGCTGAGGCAGGAGGTGGACAGGGTGGGGATCTTGCGTAAGGTAACATTGAAGGAGTTGCAATCCCTGTTGGGGAGGTTGAATTTTGCTTGCAGACTTATGCCTATGGGCAGAATTTTTTGTCGCAGGTTGTCCGGGGTGACTGCAGGAGTGAGGGCACCGCACCATTTCATTCGGTTTAACAGGGACCACAGAGATGACTTAGAAGTGTGGAAACATTTTTTGGAGAATTACAATGGGAGGTCGTTAATTCAGCAGGATTTTGTGGAAGTTTTGATTGCGAAATCTATATGGATGCAGCCGGCGGGGCAGGTTTCGGAGCGTACTGTAAGGGGAGGTGGAGTGTTGGAGCGTGGCCAACATCGTGGAAACAGTTGGGTTATACAAAAAACTTGGACTTGTTGGAGTTGTTCCCAATAGTGGTGGCGGTTTCTATTTGGGGGGAATTTTTCTTGAATAGGAGGGTACATTTTCATTGTGACAATATGGCAGTGGTGGCGGTTATTAGCAGTTTGTCGGCCTCGTCCCCTCCGGTCATTAAGCTGCTCAGGGAACTCGTGCTCAGGTGTCTTGAATTGAATGCTTGGATTTCGGCTGTACATGTTCCGGGTGTTCAGAATTCTACAGCGGATGCATTGTCTCGTTTCCAGTGGGACCGTTTCCGGGCACTGGCGCCAGAGGCGGAGGACGTGAGAGACGAATGCCCTTCGCACTTGTGGCAACTGATTACAGAGGAGCAGGAAGGCTAATTCGGGAATCTATAGCGAGTAATACCTGGTCTGCTTAAGAGGCATCATGGCGAGTATGGCAATCTTGGGTGGCTGAATGGGGGCCAATTGTAAGGGACGAGGATAGAAGGTTGGCGATTTTGTTTCTGATTGGTAAGGCGTCAGAGATTGGGTGGTCCCGATCAAAGTTTAGTAAGTTCATGGCTGGGCTTGCGTTCGGTTGTAAATTGCAGGGAGTAGGGGACGCTACAAAATCCTTTTTAGTCCGGCAGGCATAAAAGGGTTTCAGGAGGGGCAGACACATGCCTGACAAACGTAGACCATGTCGTTTACGACGTTAGAGGGTTTGGGTGCAGTACTAAGGACGATTTGTAGTTCTAGTTTCGAGTTGGCATTGTTTAGGCTGGCTTTTTCGTTAGCTTTCTTTGGCACAATGCGAGTTGGGGAATTGGTGGCTCCAAGTAAAAGCAGGGCGGGGGGACTGCTGGCTGAGGATGTGGGATATTGGGTTGAGGGCATTGATTTTTGGTTAAGACACTCTAAGACGGATCAAGCTGGAAAAGGCAGGTGTGTGGTGTTGGGCAAGGTGGACTGGGCAATGATGTGCCCAAGGAGATGTTTGGAAGAATATTGGCAAGTATGGTCGGGTAGTTTGTCCGCTTCTATGCCATGAAGACAGAACATTTTTGTCCCGTTTTCAGTTTACTGCAGTACTTAAAAAAGGGATTCTCAAGTTGGGGCTTAGCCTCGAATTATATGGCTCACATTCATTTAGGATTTGGCAAGCGTCAGAGGCAGATAGGTGCGGTTTGGGCACTGCTGAGGTGATAAAGCGCATCAGCAGGTGGAATTATGACCGCTATCTTACGTATGTGAGGTATTAATTATGATAAGGCAATGGAAAAAGTGGTTTGTCAAGTTGGTTAATATGTTTTTCGTTAATCATTTTAGGTGCTGGTCCATTGTTAGCCTGGATTTTCGGACATTCGTTCGTACATTGAGGGGCACTGCGTGCCGACGTAAGGCCAGATGGTAGGCAACTGGGTTTTGGTAGGGAGCAGATTGTTGTCCGCTGGCTGGGTTTTAGAGGGATGGTGTGGAGTCGATTTTTGTCCGAATTCCACAAGGCGGCCCGGTTGGATAGAGCACCTGATATCTTGGTGGTTCACATAGGTGGGAACAATTTGGGAACAAGGCCCGTTAGGGAATTAATTTGCGACATTCGGTTTGATTTTTTGAGATTATGGACAACTTTTCCAGGGTTGCTGACGGTGTGGTCAGACATCTTGCCTAGACAGAAGAAGTGGAGGGCGGCGAGATCGTTGAAAGGGATCAATAGAGGGAGGGTTAAGTTGAATAGGGCTATAGGGGCATTTGTATCCAGGAATGGAGGTATAAGTATTAGACATTTAGATTTAGAGTCCGGAACGGGGAATTTTTGGATGGCGGACGGTGTTCATTTAAATGCCATCGGAATTGATCTCTGAGCTTTGGCAATACAGGATGGGATTGAAAGGGAATTTTTAGGGTTGGGGCACTCATGAGCCTGAGGTGTCAGGGCTGTGCGTGGTTGGCGGGGGGTGGGGTTCTTGGAGTTGGTACGGATTTGTTGGTACAAGGAATTTGCGAGAATTCTGGGTAATTTCAAGTTACATTGGGGGGTGGTCTGGCAATTTTTGGTCAGGGCTCTTGACGTGGTTTTTACCCTGGGAGCTCTTAGGTGATTAATCTTTCATGTATTGTGGAAGTATGGTGCCCTCGAGCTGGTGGTGCACGGCTGAGGGTAAGATGGCGGATGGATTTCTTTCGTGTTATAAAAGCCAGACTTATTAGCTCCAAGAACCCTCCCCTGTAAATTTACCTGGTATTATTATTGTTAATATGTTAATGTTTGTTTGTTAATAAAATGGCCGCTGTGGCCAAATTTATCCAAAGAATCCAGTGTTGAAGTGTTTTATATTCGTGGGGGGTAAGGTTTAGCGTTGGAGAAGGTGGAACAAGGAAAATACGGTAAGAAAGCCATACTGGCCGTACACGGTCATGCATTTGCTACTTCTTCGGAGTTCCTGCATTAGCTATGTCTGCGCAGTTCCTGCATTAGCTATGTCTGCGCGGTTCTTGCATTAGCTATGTCTGCGCGGTTCTTGCATTAGCTATGTCTGCGCGGTTCTTGCATTAGCTATGTCTGCGCGGTTCCTGCATTAGCTATGTCTGCGCGGTTCCTGCATTAGCTATGTCTGCGCGGTTCCTGCATTAGCTATGTCTGCGCGGTTCCTGCATTAGCTATGTCTGCGCGGTTCCTGCATTAGCTATGTCTGCGCGGTTCTTGCATTAGCTATGTCTGCGCAGTTCCTGCATTTGCTTCGTCCGTGTGGTTCCTGCATTTGCTATGTCTGCGCAGTTCCTGCATTTGCTATGTCTGCGCGGTTCCTGCATTTCCTATGTCTGCTATGTCCTATTTTTTTTTGTTTAAAGACACAATATATTTGCAGCGACGTGGCACGGTGATGGAGGCAGCCTGTGCGCCCTCGTATGCCAATCTCTTCCTGGGGGGCTTAGGAGAGGGAGATTTTTGGTGATGAGGGCGTACTCGCCGCGGACCACATTGTGTCATGGCTGAGATATATCGATGACATTTTGCTCTTTTGGCGGGGGACGGTGAAGGAGCTCGATGAGTTTATGACTCGGCTCAATGCCAACTCGCGTGGTATCAGACTAACATATACATACCATACTAAGCGTATCGACTTTCTGGACGTCACTCTGGAGGTGGACACTGACTCCACCATCCAGACTGACGTCTTCAGAAAGTCTACGTCAGTGAATGCTTTGATCCACGCTGACTCGGCACATCATCCATCAACAATTCGGGCCGTCCCGACTGGACAGTTCCTGAGGATGAGGCAGATCTGCTCTACCAATTCCAAATTTGAGGCTCAGGCTGCAGATCTAACAATACGTTTTAAACAACGGGAATATAGTAATCGTAGCATCAGACATGGCTATGAGAGGGCACAAGATACTTCTCGCAACAGCCTGTTATATTCCAGCCAGGTCAAGTTGGGGAAGGAGATGCAGGGCAAAACTCGCTACATTTCATCATTCAATCATGAGTGGGATATGATGCGACAGATCCTTACTCGCCACTGGGCAATTCTAGGGACAGAGCCCTCTTTACGGGGTCATTTGGGCAATTTCCCACTGATGACACTCCGTCAAGCAAAAAATCTGGGGCATATATTAGGGTCCAGTCACTACGTTCCCCCTATATCCAATCCATTCCGGTCCCGTGGGCCCACCGTGGGATGCTTTCCCTGAGGTCACTGTCTCGCCTGTGCCAATGTCCTGCGCAGTGCTTCTTTCACGTACTCCGATGGCTCCCGCAAATTTAAAATCTCCCATTACATTTCTTGCAGCACAAGCAATGTGATATATTATGCCACCTGCGGATGCAATTTGATATATATTGGTCTGACATCAAGGGAGCTTCAGGTGAGGGTACGTGAGCATGTGCGGGACATTGGCGCAGCTAGGACAGTGACTGACCCCCGAGAGCTCAAGACCCTACCACGCCACTTAAAGGTATCGCATGATTGTGATCCAAAAACATTACGAGTACGTGGCATAGAAGTGGTGCATCTTGGCTCTCGGGGTGGCAATATAAAACAGCTCCTGGCTCAAAAGGAGGCCAGGTGGATGGTCAATTTGGAAACTGTGAGCCCATGGTGCCTTAGTGAAGCTTTGAGCGTTGCCTCATTTTTATAATTGGTATGTTTGGGGTTATGTTCTCCTGCCGACTCTCTGTTACATTTCCGCGGTTTGTCATTTTTATTATTATACTTTGTCTTCTGTTTAATGTTTTCAATGCAAATATTTTTTATGATTTTTCCATTTAGTGTATACTGTTGAATTTACGCACGTCTTGACTCGGACCTTTACTTGGACATGAATTTTTGTTGTGGGATTAATACTCTATCTGCGCCCGGAAAATTATCATGTGGGCTATTCATTGGAATTATATGTCTATTGTCTTTTATTATCACGTACATATTTATTAATAGCGATAGTTGTTATTGTATTAACATAACAGAATGATACAATGCGTATATACTTACACCAATGTAGGCTATAATGATGCCTAGTGAGCTCTTGTTCCATCCCCTCTTGACTTCTGTTTGTGCCCCTGGCACTGTGCGCATGCGTTCCGTTGGTCTCCCTCACTTGGCGCGCGCCCGCTATCTTCTGCCTTCAGCTCATTGCGCATCCGCGCATGCGTGGGTGGCGTGACGTCCTGGGCGCGCGCGTCAGCAATGGAGTACCAGCGGCGCATGCACCACTCATAGCGCCTGGTCCATGTCTCTGACCGTCACAAACTATAAGTTGTCATGTGGTTAGTCACATGATCGCACCGGGGGCGTATTTAACCCCTTTACCCCCGAGGGTGGTTTGCACGTTAATGACCAGGCCAATTTTTACAAATCTGACCACTGTCACTTTATGAGGTAATTACTCTGGAGCTTCACCGGATCCCCCTGATTCTGAGATTGTTTTTTCGTGACATATTGTACTTCATGATAGTGGTAAAATTTCTTCGATATCACTTGCGTTTATTTGTGAAAAAAATGGAAATTTGGCGAAAATGTTGAAAATTTAGCAATTTTCAAAATTTGAATTTTTATGCCCTTAAATCAGAGAGATATGTCACACAAAATAGTTAATAAATAACATTTCCCACATGTCTACTTTACATCAGCACAATTTTGGAACCCAAATTTTTTTTTGTTAGGGAGCTATAAGGGTTAAAAGTTGACCAGCGATTTCTCATTTTTCCAACAAAATTTACAAAACCATTTTTTTTAGGGACCACATCACATTTGAAGTGACTTTGAGGGGCCTTTATGACAGAAAATGCCCAAAAGTGACACCATTCTAAAAACTGCACCCCTCAAGGTGCTCAAAACCACATTCAAGAACTTTATTAACCCTTCAGGTGCTTCACAGGAATTTTTGGAACGTGGAAGAAAAAAATGAACATTTAACTCTTTTCACAAAAATGTTACTTTAGACCCAATTTTTTTTATTTTCTCAGGGGTAACAAGTAAAAATGGACCCCAAAATTTGTTGTGCAATTTCCCCTGGGCACGCATATCCCCCATATGTGGGGAAAAACCACTGTTTGGGCGCACGGTAGGCTTGGAAGGGAAGGAGCGCAATTTGACTTTTTGATTGTAAAATTTGCTTGAATAATTAGCGGACGCCATGTTGCGTTTGGAGAGCCCCTGATGTGCCTAAACAGTGTAAACCCCCCACAAGTGACCCAATTTTAGAAACTAGACCCCCCAAGGCACCTATCTAGATGCATAGTGAGAACTTGGAACCCCTAGGTGCTTCACAAATTGATTCGTAAAAATGAAAAAGTATTTTTTTTTCCACTTTTTCATTTTTACAAATCAATTTGTGAAGCATCTGAGGGTTCCAAGTGCTCACTATGCATCTAGATAGGTGCCTTGGGGGTCTAGTTTCCAAAATGGGGTCACTTGTGGGTGAGCTCCAATGTTTAGGCACACAGGGGCTCTCCAAACGCAACATGGTGTCCGCTAACAAATTGAATGGAAAATCGGCTCAAATTGTTAGCGGACACCATGTTGCGTTTGGAGAGCCCCTGTGTGCCTACAAATTGGAGCTCCCCCACAATTGACCCCATTTTAGAAACTATACCCCCCAAGGCACCTATCTAGATGCATAGTGAGCACTTGGAACCCCCAGGTGCTTCACAAATTGATTTGTAAAAGTGGAAAAAAAAAACACTTTTTCATTTTTACAAATCAATTTGTGAAGCACCTGAGGGTTCCAAGTGCTCACTATGCATCTAGATAGGTACCTTGGGTGGTCTAGCTTCCAAAATGGGGTCACTTGTGGGGGAGCTCCAATGTTTAGGCACACAGGGGCTCTCCAAATGCAACATGGTGTCCGCTAACAATTCGAGCCGATTTTCCATTCAATTTGTTAGCGGACACCATGTCGCGTTTGGAGTGCCCCTCATGTGCCTAAACAGTTGAGCTCCCCCACAAGTGACCCCATTTTGGAAACTATACCCCTCAAGGATTTTATTAAGGGGTATAGTGAACATTTTGAACCCAGAGGTACGACACAGAATTTGATAACATTAGGTCATCATATTGAATAAGTTGTCATTACTCTTGAGCGCAAGTGCTCGCTACTTGAGTTTGCATCAGGTACTCAGGTATGCACCATGTATCACGGGTGCTCAAGTGAAATGCTCGAATCCCCGCCCGCATGTTTCACGGTTATTAGACACCCCAAAAAACATGCGGGGATCGCTCGTGCATGGCAGGCAATCCCCGCGAGGTTTTTTTGGCCGCGAAGCATATGGGGCGGAGACTCGAGCACCCGCGATACTCAGTGCATACCCGAGCACCCGATGCAAACTCAAGTAGCGAGCACTTGCGTTCAACACTACTCGCCATATCGTTATCTTTTTTTTTTTTTTTTTTTTTTTTTTTTTTACTTTTGAAATAAAAAACAACGCCAACCCTTACATTAGCACAACCCCAACCCCGGCCCTAGCGTTTACTTTTTATGCCGTTCCTCGAGCGGTATAAGTGATGAGATTACTTTATTCTTCGGGTCGGTGGGATTATAGCGATACCAGAATCATATGGGGTTTTTATTATTGACAGCTGTCACACACTAAAAGACACATATTTTGTAAAATCTAGTTTTTGCATCGCCATATTTTGGCCGACAGAGTCATGTGGCGGCTTTTTTTTGGCGGGATGAGTTGACATTGTTATTGGTGCCATTTTCAGGCACGTGACATTTTTTGATCGCTTTCTATTACAGCTTTTGGGAGGCAGAATAAACAAAAACCAACAGGTCAGGAATTGTGTTTTTTTTTACATTTTTTTATTCTGCTCCGCGTGTGGTAAAATTGATAAGGCAGCTTTATTCTTCGGGTCAGTACGTTTACAGCGGTACCACATTTATATCATTTTTTATGTTTTGGCGCTTTTACACAATAAAAGCTATTTTATAGAAAAAATTATTTTTTTGCATCGCTTTATTCTGAGAGCTATAACTTTTTGATTTTTCGGATGATTGAGCTGTATTGCAGCTTGTTTTTTGCGGGGCAGGATGACGTTTTCAGTGGTACCATTTTTATTTATATTAGTCTTTTTTATCGCGTGTTATTCCATTTTTTGTTTGGCGGTATGATGATAAAGCATTGTTTTTTGCTTTGTTTTTTATTTTATTTTTTTACCGTGTTCACTGAAGGGGTTAACTAGTGGAACAGTTTTATAGGTCAGGTCGTTACGGACGCGGAGATACCAAATATGTGTACTTTTGTTTTTTTTTTGTTTTTTTCATAATAATATTTATTGATGGGTACATTATATTTTTATTTTTAGTGGATTATTTTTTTATATTTTTTTAAAATATTTTTACAATTTTTTTTCTATTTTTTTTTTTCACTTTATGGGAGTTTTTTTTACTTTTTTACTTTGTCCCACTCTGGGACTTTAACTTTTTTTATTCTGATCACCTGCATGGCACAGGAATGCAGCACCATCCCTGTGCCATGCAGGCAGTCAGCGCTGGACAGGGAGAAGATAGTTTGGAGATGCACTGCGTATGTCCAAACAATCTTACTGCTGTCTGGTGACCCGGATGTTGTCATGACGACATTGGGGTTAATGTGCTGGGAGCGGTGCAGGACCGCTCTCTGCACATAGTACCGGGTGTCAGCTGTGACAATCAGCTGACACCCGGCGGTGATCGCGCCCACACAGCCTGTGTGCGCGCGCGATCGCGATGACGTACTAATACGGGTCAGGCTCTTAAAGCCCAGGGCACAGATGCGTATTAGTACGTCATGGGCTTTAAAGGGGTTAAAGGTCCTTGCAGCTATCACCGGTTAAGCCTCTTGAGAAAGCCATCAATCCCCAGGCGAAACGCGCGTTGAGGCATCCTCTTCCACGGATATTTCTTTCCCAGTGCTCTCTTCTCATTTCCTGGTAAGGCCCTCGCTATTTTTCTGACTATAGGCGCATGACATTGTTGAGGCAGGATGTTGCCCATAAGTATATATGTCATTACTGTCCTTAGTCATTGTTGACCTATTTTGCTGCCTTATGTTTTCCCCACCCCACTGGCTATACCTTCATGCAGTGGGTATGGGGTTGTGAGCTATAGAGTGCTGTGGTCTCCTGACACCATGCACCCCTGTTTGTCTATGCCATGATTAAATTGTTTACTATGTGATGTTAATTTATCTAATATAATAAATACATTTTCTATTGTCTTCTACCATTTATCTCCTTTGTTTCTCCTTTTACATCCTGCATTTGCTATGTCTGCGCGGTTCCTGCATTTGCTATGTCTGCGCGGTTCCTGCATTTGCTATGTCTGCGCGGTTCCTGCATTTGCTATGTCTGCGCGGTTCCTGCATTTGCTATGTCTGCGCGGTTCCTGCATTTGCTATGTCTGCGCGGTTCCTGCATTTGCTACATCTGCACAGCTCCTGAATTGTCTATGTCTGCGTAGTTCCTGCATATGTTACTTCTGTGCGGTTCCTGCATTTGCTACATCTGCGTGGTTCCTGCATTTGCTATGTCTGCATGGTTCCTGCATTTGCTATGTCTGCATGGTTCCTGCATTTGCTACATGTGCGTGGTTCCTGCATTTGCTACATGTGCGTGGTTCCTGCATTTGCTACATCTGCGTGATTCCTGCATTTGCTACATCTGCGTGATTCCTGCATTTGCTACATCTGCGCGGTTGCTGCATTTGCTACACCTGCGCGGTTGCTGCATTTGCTACACCTGCGCGGTTGCTGCATTTGCTACACCTGCGCGGTTGCTGCATTTGCTACACCTGCGCGGTTGCTGCATTTGCTATGTCTGCGCGGTTGCTGCATTTGCTATGTCTGCGCGGTTACTGTGTTTCCTACATCTGCGTGGTTCCTGTATTTCCTACATCTGCGCGGTTGCTGCATTTTCTACACTGCGCGATTCCTGCATTTGCTACAACTTCGCGGTTCCTGCATTTGCTATATCTGCGCGGTTCCTGCATTTGCTACAACTTCGTGGTTCCTGCATTTGCTACGTCTGCGCGGTTCCTGCATTTGCTATGTCTGCGCGGTTCCTGCATTTGCTATGTCTGCGCGGTTCCTGCATTTGCTATGTCTGCGCGGTTCCTGCATTTGCTAGGTCTGCGCGGTTCCTGCATTTGCTAGGTCTGCGCGGTTCCTGCATTTGCTAGGTCTGCGCGGTTCCTGCATTTGCTAGGTCTGCGCGGTTCCTGCATTTGCTAGGTCTGCGCGGTTCCTGCATTTGCTAGGTCTGCGCGGTTCCTGCATTTGCTAGGTCTGCGCGGTTCCTGCATTTTGCTACAACTGCACGGTTCCTTCATTTGCTACATCTGCGCGGTTCCTTCATTTGCTACATCTGCGCGGTTCCTGCATTTGCTAGGTCTGCGCGGTTCCTGCATTTGCTAGGTCTGCGCGGTTCCTGCATTTGCTAGGTCTGCGCGGTTCCTGCATTTGCTAGGTCTGCGCGGTTCCTGCATTTGCTAGGTCTGCGCGGTTCCTGCATTTGCTAGGTCTGCGCGGTTCCTGCATTTGCTAGGTCTGCGCGGTTCCTGCATTTTGCTACAACTGCACGGTTCCTTCATTTGCTACATCTGCGCGGTTCCTTCATTTGCTACATCTGCGCGGTTCCTGCATTTGCTAGGTCTGCGCGGTTCCTGCATTTGCTAGGTCTGCGCGGTTCCTGCATTTGCTAGGTCTGCGCGGTTCCTGCATTTGCTAGGTCTGCGCGGTTCCTGCATTTGCTAGGTCTGCGCGGTTCCTGCATTTGCTAGGTCTGCGCGGTTCCTGCATTTGCTAGGTCTGCGCGGTTCCTGCATTTGCTATGTCTGCGCGGTTCCTGCATTTGCTAGGTCTGCGCGGTTCCTGCATTTGCTAGGTCTGCGCGGTTCCTGCATTTGCTAGGTCTGCGCGGTTCCTGCATTTGCTAGGTCTGCGCGGTTCCTGCATTTGCTAGGTCTGCGCGGTTCCTGCATTTGCTAGGTCTGCGCGGTTCCTGCATTTGCTAGGTCTGCGCGGTTCCTGCATTTGCTAGGTCTGCGCGGTTCCTGCATTTGCTAGGTCTGCGCGGTTCCTGCATTTGCTAGGTCTGCGCGGTCCCTGCATTTGCTAGGTCTGCGCGGTTCCTGCATTTTGCTACAACTGCACGGTTCCTTCATTTGCTACATCTGCGCGGTTCCTTCATTTGCTACATCTGCGCGGTTCCTGCATTTGCTAGGTCTGCGCGGTTCCTGCATTTGCTAGGTCTGCGCGGTTCCTGCATTTGCTAGGTCTGCGCGGTTCCTGCATTTGCTAGGTCTGCGCGGTTCCTGCATTTGCTAGGTCTGCGCGGTTCCTGCATTTGCTAGGTCTGCGCGGTTCCTGCATTTGCTAGGTCTGCGCGGTTCCTGCATTTGCTAGGTCTGCGCGGTTCCTGCATTTTGCTACAACTGCACGGTTCCTTCATTTGCTACATCTGCGCGGTTCCTTCATTTGCTACATCTGCGCGGTTCCTGCATTTGCTAGGTCTGAGCGGTTCCTGCATTTGCTAGGTCTGCGCGGTTCCTGCATTTGCTAGGTCTGCGCGGTTCCTGCATTTGCTAGGTCTGCGCGGTTCCTGCATTTGCTAGGTCTGCGCGGTTCCTGCATTTGCTAGGTCTGCGCGATTCCTGCATTTTGCTACAACTGCACGGTTCCTTCATTTGCTACATCTGCGCGGTTCCTTCATTTGCTACATCTGCGCGGTTCCTGCATTTGCTAGGTCTGCGCGGTTCCTGCATTTGCTAGGTCTGCGCGGTTCCTGCATTTGCTAGGTCTGCGCGGTTCCTGCATTTGCTAGGTCTGCGCGGTTCCTGCATTTGCTAGGTCTGCGCGGTTCCTGCATTTGCTAGGTCTGCGCGGTTCCTGCATTTGCAAGGTCTGCGCGGTTCCTGCATTTTGCTACAACTGCACGGTTCCTTCATTTGCTACATCTGCGCGGTTCCTTCATTTGCTACATCTGCGCGGTTCCTGCATTTGCTAGGTCTGCGCGGTTCCTGCATTTGCTAGGTCTGCGTGGTTCCTGCATTTGCTAGGTCTGCGCGGTTCCTGCATTTGCTAGGTCTGCGCGGTTCCTGCATTTGCTAGGTCTGCGCGGTTCCTGCATTTGCTAGGTCTGCGCGGTTCCTGCATTTGCTAGGTCTGCGCGGTTCCTGCATTTGCTAGGTCTGCGCGGTTCCTGCATTTTGCTACAACTGCACGGTTCCTTCATTTGCTACATCTGCGCGGTTCCTTCATTTGCTACATCTGCGCGGTTCCTGCATTTGCTAGGTCTGCGCGGTTCCTGCATTTGCTAGGTCTGCGCGGTTCCTGCATTTGCTAGGTCTGCGTGGTTCCTGCATTTGCTAGGTCTGCGCGGTTCCTGCATTTGCTAGGTCTGCGCGGTTCCTGCATTTTGCTACAACTGCACGGTTCCTTCATTTGCTACATCTGCGCTGTTCCTTCATTTGCTACATCTGCGCGGTTCCTGCATTTGCTAGGTCTGCGCGGTTGCTGGATTTTGCTAGGTCTGCGCGGTTGCTGGATTTTGCTAGGTCTGCGCGGTTGCTGGATTTTGCTAGGTCTGCGCGGTTGCTGGATTTTGCTAGGTCTGCACGGTTGCTGGATTTTGCTAGGTCTGCGCGGTTGCTGGATTTTGCTACAACTGCACGGTTCCTTCATTTGCTACATCTGCGCGGTTCCTTCATTTGCTACATCTGCACGGTTCCTGCATTTGCTTGGTCTGCGCGGTTCCTGCATTTGCTAGGTCTGCGCGGTTCCTGCATTTGCAAGGTCTGCGCGGTTCCTGCATTTTGCTACAACTGCACGGTTCCTTCATTTGCTACATCTGCGCGGTTCCTTCATTTGCTACATCTGCGCGGTTCCTGCATTTGCTAGGTCTGCGCGGTTCCTGCATTTGCTAGGTCTGCGCGGTTCCTGCATTTGCTAGGTCTGCGCGGTTCCTGCATTTGCTAGGTCTGCGCGGTTCCTGCATTTGCTAGGTCTGCGCGGTTCCTGCATTTTGCTACAACTGCACGGTTCCTTCATTTGCTACATCTGCGCGGTTCCTTCATTTGCTACATCTGCGCGGTTCCTGCATTTGCTAGGTCTGCGCGGTTCCTGCATTTGCTAGGTCTGCGCGGTTCCTGCATTTGCTAGGTCTGCGCGGTTCCTGCATTTGCTAGGTCTGCGCGGTTCCTGCATTTGCTAGGTCTGCGCGGTTCCTGCATTTTGCTACAACTGCACGGTTCCTTCATTTGCTACATCTGCGCGGTTCCTTCATTTGCTACATCTGCGCGGTTCCTGCATTTGCTAGGTCTGCGCGGTTGCTGGATTTTGCTAGGTCTGCGCGGTTGCTGGATTTTGCTAGGTCTGCGCGGTTGCTGGATTTTGCTAGGTCTGCGCGGTTGCTGGATTTTGCTAGGTCTGCGCGGTTGCTGGATTTTGCTAGGTCTGCACGGTTGCTGGATTTTGCTAGGTCTGCGCGGTTGCTGGATTTTGCTACAACTGCACGGTTCCTTCATTTGCTACATCTGCGCGGTTCCTTCATTTGCTACATCTGCACGGTTCCTGCATTTGCTTGGTCTGCGCGGTTCCTGCATTTGCTAGGTCTGCGCGGTTCCTGCATTTGCTAGGTCTGCGCGGTTCCTGCATTTGCTAGGTCTGCGCGGTTCCTGCATTTGCTAGGTCTGCGCGGTTCCTGCATTTGCTAGGTCTGCGCGGTTCCTGCATTTGCTAGGTCTGCGCGGTTGCTGGATTTTGCTACGTCTGCGCGGTTGCTGGATTTTGCTACAACTGCACGGTTCCTTCATTTGCTACATCTGCGCGGTTCCTTCATTTGCTTGGTCTACGCGGTTCCTGCATTTGTTAGATCTGCGTGATTCCGACGTTTCTTACGTCTCTTTTGTCTCTTTTACCCGAATACTGCAGGAATGTTCCATAAGAAAACATGGCTCTCTATCTGTAATAACCGGTTGCCCGGGAGGAGGCTCATTTGTATTTTGAGGCACGTGCTCATTATGTGCAGACTGATGTATGGAGTATTTATGGAGGGGTGTAATATTTATTACCACATCTCAGTGAGATAATTAGCATTTTGTAATAGCTTTGCGTCACGTATTCAGCACTGGCGCTCACATACAGTCGTCCATCCGAATCCTGCAGGTTCTCGCCCTCTTATATAAGCGTAGATTAATTAGTAGTGTGCAGAATAAATGACAGGGTGTGGATCGTAACCACAGCTCCCACTGCATCCCGGGTATCTGCACATACATTCTCCAGGAGGTAATTACCCTGTAAAGTAATACTGTGCGTCTCATAGAGCGATGGCGAGAGGCAGAGTGTGAGCGACGCAGCTTCTTATATCACAAGGATTACAAACTACAGGCCTGCATTTATGGACTCATTTCATTGTTTGCTCATTGTGCAGTTTTTACAGTGGCCAATAGGGGGCAATGTTTCCCTTCTCATGTGTCTTTGGTGCTGTGCGCATTAATAGTCTGCAGCTAGAGCCAGGAGCTCTGCATCATTAACCATTGTGACTACCTGGCCCTCACGTTACATCGCCTCCTCCACAAAGGTGACAAAAAGCAATAATTAAATTATTTATGACAAGATTTTTTTTTTTATCTTAAACTGTGAACGAGGAAAGCAACAAAATATCAAAAAATGATGTAAAATAGCAGCAACTGCGGCATCAAAGCCTTTACTGAATAGTTCATTTGCAATATTTCCAGAATTCGTAACTTTCCACCTGAAATTATTTATAAAAGCAGAAGTGGGGCGACAGCTGCAGCGAGGAACGTTCCTGCCCAACAATCCCAGAAAAGATGCAGAATGATTAATGAAAATGATCAGACCCGATCTCTGCTCATCTGTTAGCACCGATAAAAGCATGTAATAAAATATCAGTGCATCAAGATGTACAAACTGCAGATGCTGGAAAACCTCCATAGTTTCCGGGTCACTGACGTAGAGGGAACCCATTGCCTGATCCATGTGGCCTGGACAAAGAACCAGTCGCTTAATCCGTGCTGCCCAATCTACTGGCCTGAACAGGGAACCTGTCGCCTCACCCATGCTGCCCAATCCATCGGCCTAAACAGGGAACCAGTCGCCTGATCCGTGCGGCCCAATTCATCGGCCTGAACAGGGAATCTGTCGCCTCACCCGTGCTGCCCAATCCATCGGCCTGAACAGGGAACCAGTCGCCTGATCCGTATGGCCCAATCAACTGGCCTGAACAGGGAACCTGTCGCCTGATCCGTGCGGCTCAATCCATCGGCCTGAACAGGGAACCTGTCGCCTGATCCGTGCGGCCCAATCAACTGGCCTGAACAGAGAACCTGTCGCTTAATCCATGCTGCCCAATCTACTGGCCTGAACAAGGAACCTATCGCCTCACCCGTGCTGTCCAATCCATCGGCCTGAACAGTGAACCAGTCGCCTGATCCCAGCGACCCAATCCACCAGCCTGAACAGGGAACCAGTCGCCTGAACCATGCGGCCCAATCACCAGCCTGAACAGGGAACCTGTCGCCTGATCCGTGTGGCCCAATCAACTGGCCTGAACAGGGAATCTGTCGCCTGATCTGTGCTGCCCAATCCACCGGCCTGAACAGGGAACCTGTCGCCTGATCTGTGCTGCCCAATCCATCGGCCTAAACAGTGAACCAGTTGCCTGATCCCTGCAACCCAATCCATCGGCCTGAACAGTAAACCTGTCGCTTAATCCGTGCTGCCCAATCCATCGGCCTGAACAGTGAACCAGTCGCCTGATCCCTGTGACCCAATCTACTGGCCTGAGCAAGGAACCTGTCGCCTGATCCCTGAGACCCAATCCACCGGCTTGAACAGGGAATCTGATGCCTGATTCGTGCTGCCCTATCCTCCAGCCTGAACAGTGAATCAGTCGCCTGATCCGTGCGGCCCAATCACCAGTCTGAACAGGGAACATGTCACCTGATCCATGTGGCCCAATCACCAGCCTGAACAGGGAACCTGTCTCCTCACCCGTGCTGTCCAATCCATCGGCCTGAACAGTGAACCAGTCGCCTGATCCCTGCGACCCAATCCACCGGCCTGAACAGGGAACCAGTCGCCTGAACCATGCAGCCCAATCACCAGCCTGAACAGGGAACCTGTCGCCTGATCCGTGTGGCCCAATCACCAGCCTGAACAGGGAACCTGTCGCCTGATCTGTGCTGCCCAATCCACCGGCCTGAACAGGGAACCTGTCGCCTGATCCATGTGGCCCAATGAACTGGCCTGAACAGTGAACATGTCACCTGATCCGTGTGGCACAATCAACCGGTCTGAACAGAGGATCTGTTGCCTGATCCATATGGCCCAATTCATCGACCTGAACAAGGAACCAGTCGCCTGATCCCTGCGGCCCAATCCACTGGCCTGAACAGGGAACCTGTCGCCTCATCATTGCTGCCCAATCTAACGGCTTGACAAGTTCCATTTAAACTTTTAGACAATTAAGATGAGCAAAACAATTATAGTCAAATTGAATTCTAATCAAATGAGAAGAAAATAAATGAGATGTTAGAGTCCTCTGTCACAGAGGGTCTTTGGTCTTCAATGGTCCTGTCTGGTCTTCAGCTGCTCTAGCTTTGGCACCACTGGCATCGGTTCAGCCTCTTATGTGCCGTCTGGTGGGACCTTATACCATAATAAATCATATTCAATCCGCACCCAAAAATTTCCAATCTATACAAATTTCCTGGTCAAATTCGAGCAAATCTGCAAACTGGAAGTTTTTTGGAATTGCTCATCCTCATTGAACAGTAACTGACATCCGTCCATCTTGTAACAAGGGAAAAGTTACCAAGAATATTGATTAGTAGCAATAAGCTAATCTGCCAAAAATCTAATTGTGCAGATTCCCTCACATTCACTCTGTGTGAATGGATTGCACATTATTATGTTCTTTGGTCTCTTCAGACCCGGAGATAATAAATAAGTAAATAACAGAATTTATTGAGCCTCTTGTGTCCCATCGCGCAGCCCCTCTCTTGTCCTGTCACCTTCTTCCGTCTTATCACAGTTCTGTCTTCACCAGCCATCTTATAATGCTGGAATCCAAAATAGGGCTATCTATAAGGTACATATATAGGGTCTAACTACAAGGTAAAGTTCATAATGTATTTCTATAAAACCATAATGAAGAGGTTCAGTGCAAGAGATCAACATAGAAGCATCTAGAAAAAATGCACAGAGGACAAGAGTGTAGTAAAAAGAAAAGAATATTTATTGAATCCAAATATATTTTAAATACTTAAAATACTGTGGACTAGGGTGATGACAATGAGTGACCAAAAGATGGCACTGCAATTAAGTAAGGTTCATTATAACAAATATAATACAAAATGCAAAGCAAAGCATATAATAAAATATAATGAAAGATATCAGCAAGTAGCTACAGTTTAATAAATGGTGAAACAATAGTACGATGTTAAACCTGGAAGCAGCTAGCAGCTGATATCTCTAAGGCAGTACAAGTATAAGCTTTGTAAGCAAAGTGCATTAAACCCAATTGTCAGGGAAGTCAGAGACGACAGCGGAGAGATCACACAATATCCCATTGCTGTCGTCACTCTGTCGAGAATTGACAGGATTGAGCAGGGATCCGGGAGCACACGATCCCGATTACTCACTACGGATTTATCAGCAAGCGCCCAGTGATTGTATGGCATACACACCTCCGGATTCCAACGCATGGAATGTCTGTATATGCCCCCGTACGCTCACTGTCAGCTTCACGATAACCCACTTATTATTATTCGCTGCCACCACCGTCCAGATTTAAAATATAATGCAGGCCTGGTCGGACACCTGCCTTCTGGTAGCGTATATGGCTTAGGGGGAGGGAACGATTTCAGGACAAAAGAAATGGAACTATGACATTTTATATTTAATCCAAAAGAGAGGCAGTTTTATGAAAAATATACAAAGATTTTACAAAGGGGACAATTACAGTACAGAGTATACAGTTACACAAATAAAACAGGATTAAATAAGAAACTTACTATAAGATTGCTGAGACGATTCAATATAGCTGGAGGGGGGGTGCCCCACTTTGATTTGAATGTTATTGAACGTGATCCATTGCTTATAGTCTCTCGCTATACCCCCCGGCAATGAATACTGATCCATCCTCAGTGGATTCTTTTATGCTGAAGGGAGAGACCTGCTCCCACCCCCCTGTGCTGACATCACATGGGCTGGTCACTAGCCTTCAAAATTTTATTAGAATCTCCACTTCTGGGATAATTTCTCGCTGGTTGACTGCAGCAGCCCGAAAATGCTACCATATTTTCAATTATGAATTTATCTTTCTCCAAAGACCACACACAATATAGCTGTGGTCTGTTATTTTATTACTATTGCACCACAACTCCACGGAGGGGCTTATGGCTACGAAAAAATAAGCATATTGTTCCTTAGCTGACCCTGTTACTAAAAATATGGGCTCCATTATTATTGGACGTATGGAACTTTAGTTATTCCATATTTCGCGTCGGCTCCAGTCTGGCTACAGACCTCTGTAAAATTCCCTTTGACATCCTGGGAATAAGGCTTCCTCAGCCTTATTCCCAGGACGACAATTGTCGTAGGTCTGTGTCAGAGGAAACTACCCTAGCATTTTAATTGGGTTTGCCACTTCTCTATATACTGCAATCTGCTTAGTAGCCACCTCTACTGTGTTGGCTAATTTGCAGAGAGATCGCTCTTTAGATTGTCCGCTCTTCTCTTGTAACAAATAGCATAGGGGAGCAGGGAAGAGAGGTTTGGGAGAAATTGTTAATATTTTCTTAATATTTTTCTGACACCAATAATAAGGGATGAGTTACAATAGTCTATGTTGCGGTGTCACAGCCCACAGTCGCCATCTTCCGTCTCGTCACCAGTTAGGTCTTCATCAGTCATGTTATAATGCTTAGGACTGTTCCATAAGGGTTACCGTGACGTGGTGGGATGGCTTTTACATTATTTTGATCAAAATTATGTTAACTAAATACCCTTTATTATTTATCATTATTTTTGCACTGTGCGATTTATCCATTTACTTCCAGTTATTTGGGTATTTTGCTTGTCTCTGGTTTTTCTATGTTATAATGCTAGTCTGGGCCAGCCCAGGAGGTGTCCCAGATCTCCGGCTCCAGCAGATGTTGACTATGGCTCAGTGCGGACTGCACCGAACTGAAGAACACAGCTGAAGCACAATGAGTGTTCTTTATTTTTTAACCAATTCTTGGCTAATTTAAAAAAAAAAAAAAAAAATTCCGGATTCGATCTTCCATTTTTGTGAAATTAGATTTGCCTCAAAGTGGAATCGCTCATCTGAATTGATTGGAAATCTTCTGTCTTGTGTATGCAGCTACAATGCAGAGCGATGGGCCTTGGAGATTGCACCCTACAAACGCTGCGCTGTCTGATCTGAGGGACGGTAGAAGAGGATGGATGTTATATAAATTTATATCCAACAGAAAACACTAAAGCGCAATGTCCCCAAACTTCTAAATCTGCTACACGTCATCTTAACGCAGGTCTTAGGAAAGGAGCGACTTCAAGATGAAGGATCTAATTACTGTGATCTGCAGATCATCCTGTTACTCACGGTACAAGACAACACGCTGTGCTACTTCATGGATTATCGGAGCCGGCACTAATAATTAGTCGCTCTGCCAGTAATGTAGTGATCTGCTCTAAGATGAGAAGAGTCTCCAAGATTAGAAGCCACTGCGGAAACAGGGAGATGTCAGACGTGTGCGGGCGCCCGGTATCAGTCTGGTGCAGAGCGATACTGATTGTGAGGAGGGAAATACTAAACACCATATACTGTAAGAAGCCCGGGACAGAGCGTGAAACGCGCTTCTCAGTGCAACCACAGGATGCTTCATCGAGATGAGAGTAAACGTTCAGCTTTATTCAACAGTTCACAAATAGAATAAAGGAACATCACAACTTTTATCTCTTTGTTAATGGACAGTGCTCAGCATAAATTATTACACCCCAAAAGATTTGTCAGGAAACCTTTAGCTTCCTTTCAGAATACAAATTTTCTATGATGGGATACCGCACTCCAAAAAACTCCAGCAAATGTCGGCCATTGATTGACAACAAGATTTGTTATTTTTCACCCAAAAAATAATTTTTCTAACAAATTCATTTGAGACCATGTTGCAAAAATAAGTACACCCCAATGAAAATCTTAGGAGCAAAAGCTACAAAATTCCAATTAACAAGAGTTCAACTGCAGGTAAGTCTAATTCTTCATTACACTGGTGTCCAGGAGACGAACGACTATAAAAGGGCGATACTGAGCAAAGAAAACCCTTTCGCTTTTCATGCTGTCATCAATGGCACCACATGGAAGAGAAATGTCACCAGACAAAGAAAGAAAAGAATCTCTGTACACAAGAAAAGTGATGGCTACAAGAAAATCAGCAAAGCTTTACTTATCAATCAGATACTGGATCAAAACTGAGAGAAAATGTAACGAAGATGCAACTGCAGGATCTCACAGAGATGTCCAGGCGAGCACGGAAGTTACCACCTAAACAGGAGCGTTTTTTGGTGAGAAAGGAGTAAAATCCACATGTAAGATCACTGCAATTATCTGAAGAAGTAGAAAGTTGAACCAGATGAGGGGTACAAAGAAAGCTGCGGGGTGTAGGACATGAGTGATGAGTGCTGCTGGTGTCGGGGAGCTACAACACATTGTGTGCCTACATTACTTATCCATTACTGATCCTGTGTTACATCCTGCATTATACTCCAGAGCTGCACTCCCTATTCTGCTGGTGCAGTCACTGTGTACATACATGACATTACTGATCCTGAGTTACATCCTGTATTATACTCCAGAGCTGCATTCACTATTCTGCTGGTGCAGTCACTGTGTACATACATTACATTACTGATCCTGAGTTACCTCCTGTATTATACTCCAGAGCTGCACTCACTATTCTGCTGGTGCAGTCACTGTGCACATACATTACATTACTGATCCTGAGTTACCTCCTGTATTATACTCCAGAGCTGCACTCACTATTCTGCTGGTGCAGTCACTGTGTACATACATTACATTACTGATCCTGAGTTACATCCTGTATTATACTCCAGAGCTGCACTCACTATTCTGCTGGAGCAGTCACTGTGAACATACATTACATTACTGATCCTGAGTTACCTCCTGCATTATACTCCAGTGCTGCACTCACTATTCTGCTGGTGCAGTCACTGTGTACATACATTACATTAATGATCCTGAGTTACATCCTGTATTATACTCCAGAGCTGCACTCACTATTCTGCTGGTGCAGTCACTGTGTACATACATTACATTACTGATCGTGAGTTACATCCTGTATTATACTCCAGAGCTGCACTCACTATTCTGCTGGTGCAGTCACTGTGTACATACATTACATTACTGATCCTGAGTTACCTCCTGTATTATACTCCAGAGCTGCACTCACTATTCTGCTGGTGCAGTCACTGTGTACATACATTACATTAATGATCCTGAGTTACATCCTGTATTATACTCCAGAGCTGCACTCACTATTCTGCTGGTGCAGTCACTGTGTACATACATTACATTACTGATCCTGAGTTACATCCTGTATTATACCCCAGAGCTGCACTCACTATTCTGCTGGTGCAGTCACTGTGTACATACATTACATTACTGATCCTGAGTTACCTCCTGTATTATACTCCAGAGCTGCACTCACTATTCTGCTGGTGCAGTCACTGTGTACATACATTACATTACTGATCCTGAGTTACATCCTGTATTATACCCCAGAGCTGCACTCACTATTCTGCTGGTGCAGTCACTGTGTACATACATTACATTAATGATCCTGAGTTACATCCTGTATTATACTCCAGAGCTGCACTCACTATTCTGCTGGTGCAGTCACTGTGTACATACATTACATTACTGATCCTGAGTTACCTCCTGTATTATACTCCAGAGCTGCACTCACTATTCTGCTGGTGCAGTCACTGTGTACATACATTACATTACTGATCCTGAGTTACATCCTGTATTATACCCCAGAGCTGCACTCACTATTCTGCTGGTGCAGTCACTGTGTACATACATTACATTAGTGATCCTGAGTTACATCCTGTATTATACTCCAGAGCTGCACTCACTATTCTGCTGGTGCAGTCACCGTGTACATACATTACATTACTGATCCTGAGTTACATCCTGTATTATACTCCAGAGCTGCACTCACTATTCTGCTGGTACAGTCATTGTGTACTGTAAGGCGGCGGTGTTCACACCATGCAGTAACTGAGGCAGTGACCCAAGCAAGTCCAACATAAACAGCTTTTATTTCAGCAACTCACGGGTTAACAGAAAGTCCATACACAATGGTTGCCGAGGACAACGGCCACGCCGGGCCTCTCAGAGCCTGACAGGTGCAGAGGGATCCCAGGCGGTGGTTCAGCCACACTCAGTCCTGCTGAGCTTTCCTGCTCTGCTCCTAGCAGGTTCCAACATAGAACAACACTAATCCTTAGTGCAGGGTTTATAAAGGACCTGTGGCAAGAGCCACTGGAAAAACCCGGGTTGGAGGGAGGAGGCCGCCCCACTGCCTTCCTGTGACCTCCTCCAAGAAATGAAGGTCCTGCCGGGTTTTACTTAATCTGCCTTAGCCAGGTAGTCTGACCAGGTGATTGCTCACTTTCATTCCTGCATTGCAGCCGCAGCTGTGTCTGTGACTGCAATGCACTCCAATGGGTTTAATAGGTCTCTGTACACATTGTGGGGGATATATAACGCCCCTCGTATACGATCCCGGTCACTGCCTCACATATCCCCCCCCTCTGTTCAAACTTATGGGGTTGAACATTTGCCATCATACAGGGAGCCCGGGACAGGGCATCCGCGTTTCCCTGCGACTTCCCAGGGCGATGTTCTACCGAGAAACTGAAATTTTGCCGTGACAGGAACCACCTGGTGACTCTCGCATTCCTCTCTTTGGCATTTCTCATCCATACCAAGGGCGAGTGGTCCGTCACCAAGTGGAACTGACGCCCGAGTAAATAATAACGTAGTGATTCCAAGGCCCACTTAATAGCCAAACACTCCTTCTCTACCACGCTATAGTTTTTCTCTGCCGGGACAAGTTTTCTACTCAAGTAGGTGACCGGGTGCTCTTCACCATTCACTTTTTGTGACAATACCGCCCCTAGGCCTACCTCTGAGGCATCTGTCTGTACAATGAAGGTTTCCTTGAAGTTGGGGCTGATGAGGACCGGCTGTCCACACAGGGCCAACTTCATGGACTGAAAAGCTTCTTTTGCCTTAGGGTTCCACTGAACCATTACCAATTTTTTTCCTTTCAAGAGATCAGTCAGGGCCGCCGTTCTCCCAGCAAAATTAGGTATAAACCGGCGGTAATACCCAAGGATGCCAAGGAACGCCCTCACCTGCTTTGTACTTGACGGTTTAGGCCAGTTTTTTATGGCCTCAACTTTGTTGATTTGGGGCTTAATAGCTCCTCAGCCTATCACATACCCCAAATATCAGGCTTCCTCTAGCCCTATCGCACATTTTTGGGGTTTGCCGTTAACCCTGCGGCTCTGAGAGAATCCAGCACTGCTTGTACCTGTGATAGGTGCGTATGCGAGTCGGTACTTAAGATGATAATATCATCTAGATAAACGGACGCGTACTCCTGATGAGGCTTGAGCACTATGTCCATCAACCTCTGGAATATAGCCGGGGCCCCATGTAACCCAAAAGGTAAGACCACATAGTGGTATAGACCCTCCGGAGTTACGAAGGCGGTTTTTTCCTTTGCCGAATCTGCGAGAGGTACCTGCCAGTAACCCTTGGTGAGATCGAGCATGGTAAAGTACTGGGCCTGCCCCAGTCTCTCAATCAGCTCGTCCACTCTGGGCATTGGATAAAGGTCAAACTTTGACACTTCATTCAATTTTCGGAAATAGTTGCAGAAGCGTAATGATCCGTCTGGTTTTGGAATCAGTACGATGGGGCTAGCCCACTCACTCCGTGACTCCTCTATGACGCCTAACTGAAGCATTTATTTTACCTCAGCCGTGATGGGTTGCCTCCGGGCTTCGGGTACCGGTACGGTCTCATTCGCACCCTTACCCCAGGTTCGGTGACAATGTCATGTTGGATAACCGTAGTCCTACCCCGTAGCTCTGAGAACACGTCGATATTGTGCTGCACCAGCGAGCGAGCCTCCCGTCGCTGCTGTTTAGTGAGAGCATCACTTATCCTGACATCCCCCTCGGACGCTTTCCTTGCTGAAGGTAGAGAACTCTCTGGCGATATGCCCGGGGTGACGTCTGTAACTAAACACTCTCGATCTTTCCAAGGTTTTAGCAGGTTTACATAGTAAAGCTGCTCAGGTTTCCTCCTTCCGGGCTCATTCACCCGGTAATTTACCTCCCCCACTTTTTCTCGAACCTCATATGGCCCTTGCCACTTGGCCATGAGTTTACTCTCGGTTGTGGGTACCAGAACTAACACCCGATCACCCTTGTTAAAAGACCTGACTCTGACCCTTTTATTATATGTGCGCCTCTGGGCTGCCTGGGCATCTAACAGATGTTCTTTCACAATGGGCATGACCGCCGCGATCCGGTCCTGCATACTAGCCACGTGTTCAATTATACTCCTATGTGGAGTCGGCTCTTGTTCCCATGTCTCTTTGGCTACGTCAAACAGACCTCTAGGGTGTCTGCCGTACAATAACTCAAAGGGAGAGAACCCTGTGGAAGCTTGTGGTACCTCACGGACGGCGAACATCAAATAGGGTAGCTACATGTCCCAATCCCTCCCGTCCTTAGAAACCACCTTTTTTAACATGGACTTGAGGGTTTTATTGAACCATTCTACTAGCCCGTCGGTTTGAGGGTGGTACACCGAGGTGCACAATTGTTTAATTTTTAGAAATTTGCACAGTTCCCTTGTCACTTTGGACATAAAAGGGGTCCCTTGATCCGTCAGGATCTCCTTAGGTAGTCCAAGGCGACAGAACATGGCAAACAGTTCCCGTGCAATCAGTTTTTCTGAGGTGTGGTATAGCCTCCGGGTACCGGGTGGCATAGTCGACGACCACCAGTATATGTTGGTGGCCACGGGCGGATTTTACAATGGGCCCTACCAAGTCCATTGCAATCCGTTCAAAAGGTACCTCTATCACTGGCAGGGGTACCAATGGGCTACGGAAACTTGCGGTGGGTGTGGTCAACTGACATTAGGGGCAGGATTCGCAGTACCTTTTGACCTCCACGTAAACCCCAGGCCAAAACAACCACTGTAAGATACGTTCTAGCGTCTTTTTACCTCTAAGTGTCCACCCAGCAGGTGTGTGTGTGCCAAATCTAGAACCACCCGACTGTACAACTGAGGTGCCACTAACTGTTCCACAACCTCGTCCCTGATCTTATCTATCCTATAGAGCAACTCACCGTTGATTACCATGCGTGGAAATACAGTATCTGCACCGGGCTGTTGAGCTACGCCATTTACCTCTAACACCCTTTCCCGCGCCTGAGCCAGGGTGGGATCCTGTAGCTGAGCCGTCCCAAACGTTTCCCAGGACACTTCCAGCTCGGGGATTGATGGGGTCTCCTCGACCTCTCCTGCCAGCACCTCTAAGGGAAACCTATCGGGGTCACACTCTGTCCCTAGGTTGGACACCCTTACGGCAGGTTCTACGCCTGTAATACATTTTACCGGGGGAGAGTGGATTTTGGTTTTCCACAGAGTCCAGAACAGGGGCAAGTCTCTTCCCAACACAGTCCCATAGGGAAGAGTTTTTACCACCCCTACCACGTTTTATTTCTCCACATGGCGTGGACAAGACTACCTCCGCAGTTGGGTACTCTCGGAGGTCCCCATGGATACACACAACCCCGACTGGCCGTCCACTGGGGTTCTCTCCTGCCACCAGCGACCCATGTACCAAAGTCACAAGGCTCCCTGAGTCCAGGAGGGCCTCCGTGGGGTACCCATTAACTAGTACCTGGCATAGTTGGAGTTCACTGTCCCGGGGGTCGGCGCTCGCCGTGCAGACGGTCTGGGCATACATTGAGACCCGGCGGCTATATCCGCAGTCCATGGGTTCCGTAGTCAGGGGACAATTAGCAACCACATGTCCTGGCCCCTGACACCGCCAGCACCTAAGGGTAGAGGTACTGTTAGGTCTTATGACAGTTTGGGAGGGAACGGTCTCCTGCCACTCTCACTCCGGGGTTCCCCTTCAGCACGTGTATGGTGCTGACTGTCCCCAGCAGAGGGACGTGACCCCTTTCCCAACTCGTGGGTTGGCAGGGATCGGCGTGACAGCCGCGAGGGGGCAGAGTCCCGGATAAAGTCCTGAGTGGCCGAGTAGCGCTCGATCAGGCTGACCACCTGGTCTCGTGTGCCAGGGTCCCCTTGCCCCACCCAACGTTGGATAGCGACTGGCAGAGTCCTCACCAGCCGGTCAATCACCACCCTCTCCACCATCTGGGCTGGAGTCAAAGTCTCAGCCTGGAGCCACCTCTTTACCAGCTGCAGGAGGTCATAAGCCTGAGACCGGGCGGGTCGGGTCTCCACATAGGCCCACGAAAACACACGCTGAGCCCTCACATATGTATTGACCCCCAGCCGGGCAAGGATCTCACCTTTGAGCCTCTGGTAGTCCTGGGCGTCCTCTCGACTGAGGTCGAAGCAGGCCTTTTGGGCATCGTCGACCAAAAACGGAGCCACCACTTCTGCCCACTGGCCGGCTGGTAGGGTTTCCCGCTCTGCCGTGCGCTCATAAATGGTCAGGAAAGCTTCCACGTCGTCCTCCGGTCCCATCTTCCTCAACGCTGAGCAACGTTCCGGGGCTGGTGCCGTCGGCGTCTCCTGCAGGGCTGTGAGCTGCTGCATGATCAGCTCATTAGTGTGCTGCTGCTGCTTGAGCTGCTCCTGCTGCTGCCGCTGCGTGAGGACCAATTGCCTTAACAGCTCCTCCATTTTGTCCACGGGGTGGGGCTGAAAGGTGGCAGGCCGGATTGTGGTCATGCAGCTGCCGGTGGGGGTATGCCTCAGTCACTATGCCCGCATTCTCCACCAAACTGTAAGGCGGCGGTGTTCATACCGTGCAGTAACTGAGGCAGCGACCCAAGCAAGTCCAACATAAACAGCTTTTATTTCAGCAACTCACAGGTTAACAGAAAGTCCTCTGGTTCGCAGCCGGGTTAACAGAAAGTCCATACACAATGGTTGCCGGTGCAGAGCCTTCCTAGGCGGTGGTTCAGCCACACTCAGTCCTGCTGAGCTTTCCTGCTGTGCTCCTAGCAGGTTGCAACATAGAACAACACTAATCCTTAGTGCAGGGTTTATAAAGGACCTGTGGCAAGAGCCACTGGAAAAACCCGGGTTGGAGGGAGGAGGCCGCCCCACTGCCTCCTGTGACCTCCTCCAAGAAATGAAGGCCCTGCTGGGTTTTTACTAATGTGCCTTAGCCAGATAGCCTGACCAGGTGATTGCTCACCTTCATTCCTGCATTGCAGCCGCAGCTGTGTCTGTGACTGCAATGCACTCCAATGGTTTTAATAGGTCTCTGTACACATTCTGGGGGAGATATACCGTCCCTCGTACACGATCCCGGTCACTGCCTCACAGTACATACATTACATTACTGATCCTGAGTTACTTCCTGTATTATACTCCAGAGCTGCACTCACTATTCTGCTGGTGCATTCACTGTGTACATACATTACATTACTGATCCTGAGTTACATCCTGTATTATACTCCAGAGCTGCACTCACTATTCTGCTGGTGCAGTCACTGTGTACATACATTACATTACTGATCCTGAGCTACCTCCTGTATTATACTCCAGAGCTGCACTCACTATTCTGCTGGTGCAGTCACTGTGTACATACATTACATTACTGATCCTGAGTTACATCCTGTATTATACTCCAGAGCTGCACTCACTATTCTGCTGGTGCAGTCACTGTGTACATACATTACATTACTGATCCTGAGTTACATCCTGTATTATACCCCAGAGCTGCACTCACTATTCTGCTGGTGCAGTCACTGTGTACATACATTACATTACTGATCCTGAGTTACCTCCTGTATTATACTCCAGAGCTGCACTCACTATTCTGCTGGTGCAGTCACTGTGTACATACATTATATTACTGATCCTGAGTTACCTCCTGTATTATACTAAAGAGCTGCACTCACTATTCTGCTGGTGCAGTCACTGTGTACATACATTACATTACTGATCCTGAGTTACATCCTGTATTATCCTCCAGAGCTGCACTCACTATTCTGCTGGTCTAGCCGCTCCCTCTGTCCTCACACACATATTATACATATATACACAATAATAACTACCTACACCATGACATCTGGTCCGGTTACCAAACAAATAATAACAATATAATAAACAATAACCGACAAATTATATACAAACTAATATATACACTTTTTTTTCTTTTTTTAAATAAAATAAATACTAGTATACAAATAAATACAAGACAAAACAAAACCCCCCACACTCGGGACCACCAGTCCCTCCCCGGCACTGACCTGAGAGCTGGTCTTGCGCCTCATGCCTCAGTCCAACATCCATAGGCCAGATCAGGCAGTGCGAGTTTTTCACCCAAATAACCAGTGTCCCACAAGATGAACCCACCTCCCCCCTTTTCCCACCACCCAACCTAACACCTCCACCCAAACCCATATATACAATATATACTGAAACAAACAATAGAATAACACACAATACAATAACCACAACTGACAAAGCCTAAGTTCGGTGCCTGCAGCCCTACATCACTGTCTACTGATCAAAAACAAAAATCTATGGTGTCAGCAGCAGCCCACCACCAGGAGAGGAGATGACCAGACTAGGGCACACTAAAAGAAAAGCCCCTCCAGAGAAGAGCGGCCCTCCGTGTACCCAGTCTCTCATACTCCAGAGAACGCACCTTCACCAGGTCACCGAGTATGGTCCTAAACACATCGTCCACTGGGAGGATTTTCCGCTGCGTCGATACTAAGCACCGTGGAACGTGTGATACCTAACCACTGCGCTAACTAGAAATAAGGTGCAGTGGTCCCGACCACCCAGGTCCCCGAATGCTCCATAGGCCCATTCCGCATAAGAGAGACCTGCCAGCCGGGGCCAGCCAATGGAGGCGCCCACCCTGTTGTACACCTCTGTGTTAAAGGGACAACGAAGCAGGAAGTGGTCCATGCTTTCAAGCATGGTACCACAATGCTCCCGAGGACAGTTCCTGTCCTCAGAGCTCCTACACTTCAGATTGTCCTTCACACACAGTTTCCCATGAAAGCAGGGCCAAGCCAAGTCCCAAACCTTCGAGGGGATTCTGATAGAATTCAAAAGATGCAGACCCACCCCAAGATCCCGACTTGGGCAATCCCTGAGCGCCAGAGGCCTCCGAAAATGGGTCAACAGAACCCTTTTGTCAAGGAGCTTCCTTGGCAGAGTCCTGACCTCCCACATTCCCAGACCCCACCGGCGAATTACCTTCAGAACCACGGTAGCGTAAGCCGGGAGATGTCCATGCGGTGTGCGGAGATCCTTCACTTGCCCTCCTGTCTCCCATTCCTGGAAGAAAGGCTGAAACCATACCTTACAGGAGAATACCCACGGAGGAGCCCTCTCTTTCCAGAGGTTTGCAATATTGATCTTAATGAAGGTATTCACAAGGAATACCACAGGGTTGACCATACCCAACCCTCCTAGTCTCCTCGTACGGTAAGTAACCTCCCTCTTGACCAGGTTCAGTCTATTCCCCCATAACAGTTGGAAGAACAAACTGTAGACCCGAGTCCAGAGAGGCTCTAGCAAGATGCACACACTTCCCAAATAGATCAGCAAAGGGAGCAGGTAAGTTTTGATCAGGTTTACCCTTTCCCTTAGGGTCAAAGACCAACCCTTCCATTGGTTCACCTTCTGAATGGCGATCTCTAGCCTGCTGTCCCAATTTTGTTTGGGGTAATCCCAACTTTTGCAGAGACTTTGGGTTCTGGAAGGGTGTCAAAACCAGGATCTCCTCCTCCCAGCCAGAGACTCTCACACTTATCCCGGTTGATCTTAGACCCGGATGCCTCCGAGTAGCGATTTACCTCTGACATCAGCCATTCTGCCTCCCCATCAGAGGAAACAAAAACGGTGACGTCATCGGCATACGCCACCACTCTCAGAGTAGCTTCCGTTGCTGCCCGGTCCATCCCGATCCCAGCCAACGGTCCACTCTCCACCCTCCTAAGAAGTGGGTCAATAGCAAACACATACAGTAGCGGGCTCAAGGGGCAACCCTGGCGAACACCACACCCAACCTCAAAAGAGCTGCCAATCCAACCGTTCACAAGTGGGAAACTCTCTGCCCCAGCGTACAAGGTCTTAAGCCAATCAACGAACCCCCCCGGCAGGCCATACCTCAGAAGGACAGACCAGAGGTACTCATGATTAACTCGATCAAACGCTTTTGCCTGGTCCAATGACAGCATGTACCCCTTCCAGTGACCAGCCCTACCCTGCTACACCGCCTCTCGGACACAGAGTACAGCACTAATTGTACTGCGGCCCGGAACAGAGCAATGCTGGGCCCCCGAAAGGAGCTGGGGTGCAAATTTCACCAGCCGATTAAACAGCACCTTTGCCAAAACCTTCCTGTCTGCATTGAGAAGCGCTATGGGACGCCAATTCTCAATGCAAGATGGGTCCTTACCCTTTGACAAGATGATCATGGCAGACCTCCTCATTGACTTTGGCAGAGTGCCCGAGGAAAGACACTCATTGAATACCTCAGTCAAGAGGGGAACCAAGGCGTCCTTAAAGGTCTTATAGAATTCAGATGTTAAGCCATCTGGACCGGGAGATTTCTTTAGGGCAAGCCCCTCAATTGCCAACTTAACTTCCTCTTCCCTGATCATCTCTGTCAAAACACCAAGACAGGGGTCTACCCCTGGTTCGGGGACGGCTTCAGCCAGAAAAGCCGACATCTCATCCCAATCGAGATCCCTCTTCCCAAAGAGGTCCGAGTAGAAGGATCTGACGACCTCCAGGATCCCTGATCTGGATCTTTTCAAGGACCCCGCAGTGTCAACCAGTCCTGTAACAACTTTACTATTCACTGACATCTTGCAGTTTCTGTAAGGGTCGGGCGAGCGGTACTTCCCATAATCCCTCTCAAAAACCAAAGATGCATGTCTATCATACTGACACCTCATTAGCAAAGATTTCACTCTGGAGATCTCCTCGCGGCTACCTCCAGTTGAGACAAGATGCTCAAGTTTCCTCCTCAGGCCCTGATACAGGCTCCTGAGGCTCGAGAGCTGGCGGAAGAATCTCGCCACCCTTTTCTTAAACATCTCCCACCACTCTGACTTACTACTACAAAGATCCAGTAAGGGTACCTGGCTCTGAAGAAAATCCTCAAAGGACTGTCTTATCTCCGCTTCTTCCAAGAGAGACGAATTGAGCCTGCAAAAGCCTTTTCATATCCGGGGGGGTCTCTGTAACATTCAGGGAAAACAAAATCATACAGTGATCGGAGAACTGCACCTCAACAACAGATACTGCTGAAGAGACGGCTTCCTCCTTTAAATAAAATCTGTCTATCCTGGACCTACAGTTACCTCTATGATAGGTGAACCCCTCGTGGCCTGGGGTGTGCCGGATGTGGACATCCACCAGACGAGCCTCACTAGCTATACTATTAAGGGCAACGCTATCATAAGTCAGCTTGTCTCTGGAACCTCCTCTATCCTGGGGCCTCGTGACAGTGTTGAAGTCCCCTCCAAAGACGACCTGCCGACTCGTAAAATGGCAGGGCTTGATCCTCGTAAAGAGACACTTCCTGTCCCACTTAGATTGGGGACCATAGATGTTAATGAGCCGGAGCTCTTGTCCCTTCATGAGGACATCTAATATCAGGCACCTCCCCATTTCTAGCTCAATAACCCGTCGGCATTCTACCGGTGCGGTAAAAAGGACCGCCACTCCGCTATACGGCTCGGCCGCAAGAGACCAATAGGAGGGCCCGAGTCTCCACTCCCTCTTAGCTATAAACACCTCTGCCATACTTGGCAGCCTGGTCTCTTGCAAAAAGAAAATGTCAGCTTCAACCCGGCTGAGAAAATCAAAGGCCGCAAATCTAGCCATATTTGACTTAATGCTGGCGACATTAATGGACGCCAGCGTCAACGGAGTGGGTACCGCCATCATTGGTGATTGAGTTAGATGGCTTTCCTCTTCCCATTCCCCTTATCCTCTGCCTCAGAGGAGGAATCCTTCCCCCTCTTTAATGACACAGAGGTGTCCATTTCAGCATTTTTCCTTCTTTTCTCGTCCTCGTCTCCGGACTCTGGGCCAGTCCCTCCCCCCAAGGACCTTGCATCCCCAGGAGAAGGAGACTCGGCGCCCCCTGTAAGCTCCGCTGAAGCCGGAACCTCACCCTCAGCCTCCTCCTCAGAGGAAGAGATGTTATCAAGGGCTTGGAACCTGTTAGAAAGACCAACCAGAGGGGAGTCGGTTTTACCTTCCTTGGTCAGAGCAGGAGAAGATGTTTTATCTCCCTTCTTTTTCTTCTTTTTGGTGCCGAGCTTACGCTTGTTCTCTAGCCACCGCTTATTATCCTCATCCATACTTTCATAATGGGAGGATTCTGAGGCAGAGGCAGTTTCCTCCCTGTGGATCCTCCTGACCTCCTCATCCAACTCATCATCCCTGGGGCCTCAGCAGCAAGACTAGCATCCAGGACAGGGGCTGCCCCAGTAGCCTGGGGATCGCCCCGCTCCCTCTCCTGTCTGCGCTTGTCTAGACGCCTCAGCTGGGCAGGCGTCTTTTTATTGCTTTTCTTCCCTGGCCCCTCAGCTCCCCCACCCCTGCTAGTCCCCTCCCCAGCAGAATCGGCCTCACGGCTCTCTCCCACCGGGGTCTCGACTGCATTAGCGAAGGAGTGAGGACAACGGCTGAATGGGTGACCTAACTCACCACACAGGTGGCACCTAATCTCCACACAAGAGGCAGCAAGATGGCCGACACCCCCACACAACACGCATTTCTGCACAGTGCAGTTTGCACTGAAGTGTGTGGGGTCGCCGCACCTGTGACAGAGCTTCGGTTGCCCCTGGTAGAAGACCAGGATACAATCCCTACCCAGGAAGGCAGACGATGGAATGTGGGCAACCGTACCACCTGAACGCCTAAGTTTTACCATAAACGTCCAGGCCCCTGACCAGATACCAAACTCGTCGCGTTTTTTTTTAGCATCTCCACCACCTCTCCATACCGACCAAGCCACGTCATGATGTCATATCAAGAAAGCGACTCGTTACGAGTCATCACGGTCACTTTCTTGATCTGGTTTTGGCGAGACACTGCCTGAACGGCAAAGTCTCGCCAGCCGGGCTCATTTTTTGCCAACTCATAATTCGTCCAGAAGAGCTCAAGCACCTCCGGCCGAACAAAGCTGACATCAAACTCAGGCGTGGAATAGGGATGTGTCAAGGCGTAGATGTCAATCGCCTTGAAGCCCATCCTCAGCAGGAGCTCCACAACTTTAGACCTTGGAGGACATGCATCACTGCCCCTCCACCGAAGATGGACCACATTCCTACGCACACTGCCTGGCCCGGCTGTTGGGAGGGACCACACTGTATCCCCCCCTTTTTGCTCTCGGAAGGCCCTGAGGCCATGCCTCTCTATCCAGAAGGATAGATCAACCTCTCGACCCTCTACCATTAGTGATCTCTCCCCCTTCTTTAGAGCCTCCAGAAGGTGCCGTTGCAACATGCCGTCCCCAAAGCCCGGAGACGAGGAGGATGCCCTATTTGCCCCGGAGGTGACACTGGCATAACTCTGGACAGGTGTAGCCATCCCCGGGGGGGCAACCGGACCAGTGACCACATCAGCCCCAGCAGCATCACCATTACCCACCTCCATCTCACCCTCCACCAAACCAGCAACCACACCACTAGACAATGAATTAGCCTCATTCACCCCCACCACCACATTCATTCCTGCTGGACCAGTAACAATGGCGGATGACATTTTGACCTCCGCATCAGGCACAAGGGGCTCAGTCACCTCCATGGAACTGGAGGCGACCTCACCCCCGGTCCTATGTGTGCCCTCCACATCATCGGTCGGTAATTTCCGCTGTTTAGCATTCGGTATAATGTGCCGCCGATCTTTAGCTGCTGTTAGGCGCCGCTGATCTTTAGCATCAGGATCTTCCGGACCAGCGATGCCAAAACAAAATAGCACTTTCGTGGGAGGACCGGAACGCTCAGCCCCCTCACACTGCTCTCAACTAAGTGATCAGCGGCAACAGCATTCAGAGGTGCCGAGGCTACCGGAGCTGCCCCCGACACTGGGCTGCTCCCCCCTCCCACTGAGGAGCGCACAACAGCATCGTGGCCTGATGGAACGCCCGCCGCCGGGCCCCCCTCACTGTCCAGCCTCTCGGTTGATGCACCTCCTGCTGCGTCCCCGCTACTACAAGCAGAGACGGAGCTCTGTGCCTCACTACCACGCTCTGTAATCTCCCCGCGCCTTTGCACCGGATCCACAGCAGAACCCAGGCTGGGCTGAGCAACGGGGCTTATACAGCGAGCTGAGCCTGCCGCCGACTCAGGGGGTACAGGGAGGGGGGCATAGACATAGCTTACTGCTTCCTGCAGCTTTGGCTTGGTCTTCTTTGCCTTTTTGTGGCCCCCAGGTGCCTCTTCTGGTAGATCGTCACCAAGATGGAAGTTTTGGAGGCAGGCACACTGGGTACTCCAGGAGCTTAATCTCCGCCATTAGCGCCCCTCCCTGGCCGCTGCTGTCACTGTCCTCCCCAGAGCCGGCAGAACTGCGACCGGATGTCACTGTCGCCTGTCCTGCAGGGAGCTCGCTGCACGTGGCCTGCGGGTGACTTTGCAGGCTGCCAGGTGGGGCTTCCTGCTGGTCATCATCACTCTCATCATCCACCTGGCTCTCAGGCTGCAGCCCCATCTGCCTTTGCTCTCTGGTATCAGCCATTTCTCTGTAGCGGTCTTCATTTATTAGCTTTTCCTTGAATGGACCACTATGCTCTCTGATGTCAGCTTTCCTAAGTTCCAGGAGATGAATTTCACTGGTCAGTCGCTTTACCACGGCTTGGAGCTTGGCCTTCCTTGGTTTGGAGGCCCCCGTAGCTTTTGCGCTTGTGCAGCGCAGCTCCTCCCGAAGTCTCCTGACGAGCTTACTTGCATCTTCATACTCACGGAGGTGGATCATGACCCGGGAGGCATAGGTGGACACAGACTCCCGGGGTCCCTGCAGCGCCCAACCCCCCTCAGGGAGGTCGGCCTCACCTCCGTGAGCACTCAGCTTTCCTCCGGAAGGAGCGCCATCATGCACGCCGCTGTCAGGCTTTTCCTCCATGCTGGAAGCCTTGCGGCTTCTAGGGGTCTCCACAATCCCGGGGGGAGTAGGAGCCACATTGCTGCGACTCCTGGTGGAGCGTCTCACCCCCGAGTCCTCTGATGTGCAGGCCGGTTGCTGGTTTCTTCTGCCCCCTGCTTGGCTCCTTCACTCATCGCAGAAACCCGCTCCCTCCCTGGGTATGAGAGAGAGCAGGTCCCCAGGTGGAGAGGTGTTGGTTTCTCAGAGATCAGGAGCACACAACAGGATCTGCAGCCACCACACCCACAATCACCACACTGACTAGCAGCTGATCAGAGCTGCAGCCAGTATGCTGCTGGTGCAGTCACTGTGTACATACATTACATTACTGATCCGAGTTACCTCCTGTATTATACTCCAGAGCTGCACTCACTATTCTGCTGGTGCAGTCACTGTGTACATACATTACATTACTGATCCTGAGTTACCTCCTGTATTATACTCCAGAGCTGCACTCACTATTCTGTTGGTGCAGTCACTGTGTACATACATTACATTACTGATCCTGAGTTACCTCCTGTATTATACTCCAGAGCTGCACACACTATTCTTCTGGTGCAGTCACTGTGTACATTACATTACTGATCCTGAGTTACATCCTGTATTATACTCCAGAGCTGCACTCACTATTCTGCTGGTGCAGTCACTGTGTATATACATTACATTACTGATCCTGAGTTACCTCCTGTATTATACCCCAGAGCTACACTCACTATTCTTCTGGTGTAGTCACTGTGTACATACATTACATTACTGATCCTGAGTTACATCCTGTATTATACTCCAGAGCTGCACTCACTATTCTGCTGGTGCAGTCATTGTGTACATACATTACATTACTGATCCTGAGTTACATCCTGTATTATACTCCAGAGCTGCACTCACTATTCTGCTGGTGCAGTCACTGTGTACATACATTACATTACTGATCCTGAGTAGTGATGCGCGAGCGTGCTCGTCACTGTTCGGCACTCGCCTGAGCGTCACTGTGCTCGACAAGCTCGGTGCTTAGCGAGTATTTCCGGGTTGCTCTTGAGGGAGCGGGATGGTCTGCTACTTACTGTAATGCCGTAGCCATGTTGGTTGTGGCATTACAGTGATTGGCTGGCCGCACAGTGTCATCAGGTGTATATAAGACCTGGTGACTAGTGATGAGCGAGCACTAAGATGCTCGAGTGCTCGTTGCTCAGGTCAAGCACATTGGAATGCTTGAGTGCTCGACCCGAGCAACGAGCCCAATGTAAGTCTATGGGAAACGCGAGCATTTTTCAGGTGGCTCCACCTGGCGGTCTGCAAAGGGCCTAAAAATTGCCCAAATCGATGGGAACAGTGCTCAAATGACATGGGAACAGCATAGGGAAAACCCCTGGAAGCATTTCTGACTCCCAGGTCACTGCTGTCAACAACGTTGTCAGAGTATTATACCACTTTTACGGACTCACAATAAAAAATACAAAAACGAAACCAAAATAGATTTTCCTGGGAAATATGTTAAGGAACATCCTTTCCAGGGTAATGACTTGTATATAAGGCAAAATAAATAACCAAAAACAAAAATACTCCTCCACACCTTGGTCTATGTTCACGCGTAGCATTTTTGATGCATTTTTGCACTTTTGTATTGCTTTCAACCAAGACAAATGCATTCACCAGGAAATGTCATAACATTTTACAACCTTATCTGGCCATGTGGTGTGTGACACATCATCAGACACATGCATACAGTGCTGAAAAGACATAGGAACAGTATGGGGAAGACCCCTGGAAGCATCTCTGACTCTCAGGTCACTGGCTAAAAGTGCGCCCATCATAAGAGATCCTTGGCGCATGCGAAGATTCCTCCCGCCATGCACCTGTTGTTGCAGACTTGTCCAAGTCATCCAAGTACTTGTCCCAGTGCAGCGTTCAGTTGTCCCTACCCCATTCCTTGGAATGCAAGCGCAAGTATGCAGCCAGCCACCCACCAACCCACAGGCTGCAATACTATGCTGCCAAATTTTTGACAGCTGCTTGCACTTGAAATGTGGCCTTTTAGGCTCGTGGAGGCGGAAGCTTTTCATGATCTCATGACGGCAGTGGCAGGGTGTCAATACTCGGTCCCCAGCTGCCACTGTTTCTCCCGGTGTCGTCTCCGTCTTCCACAAGCACGGGTCCCACAACATTACCCGTGCCCTCCCCAGTGCACTTACTGGGAAGGATCGCCTAACTACAAACATGTGGACAGGTGAATGTGGCCAGGGACGGTACGGAGCCAGTACACAGCTTTTTTTGCTGAGAGTTGTATTTCACCACAGCCATATTCTTTAGCTCGGTGAAAGGTCTTGGGAAACCATATCCACCCAGCTGTCATTTCTCACAGGAAGTCCTCTAAAGCTGCTTTCACTTGAAATGTGGCCTTCTAGGCTCGTGTAGGCAGAAGCTGTCCACAACCTCATGGCGGCGGCCGGGGGTCCATACTCGGTCCCCAGCCACCACTATTTCTCCTGGTGTTGTCTCCGCCTTCTACAAGCGCGGGTGAACATTACTGCTGGTACTTTTCTGTGGGAATTTGCTTGCCTTCTACCAGCCTGGAATATTTCCAGTAAACTATGGTACGACGCCATGGTATTAACACTGCCCCCAGTACCAGTAGCAAAGGCTTCCCCAATTTCCTTCTCAGGAATTTTATTTGGTAGACTGAGTGGCTGCCCAAATAAATTAGTTTCTCACAAAGGAACGGAAGATAGAGTGGCAGTAGATGCAAGTTACTCCAGCCTGTTAGATACCAGAGGGTGAATGGCAGCACATTGGATCAGTGGTTAGCACTGAAGCCTTGCAGCGCTGGGATCCTGGGTTCAAATCCCAGCAATAACAACATCTGCAAGGACTTTGTATGTTCTCCCCATGTTTGCATGGGTTTCAACCTCAGTAAAAAAGCAGTCATAGAGTGTCCAGTAACCTTCCCACACACTATTCTTAGCCAGGACTGCTTCTCAGCAGGGTTGGACAGTCCCACCAGAGAATGATAGCAGCATAACATAAACTCAAATCCAGTGTCTTTTCTTGGGAGGTGTATTCCCATGCACCTTTTCACACCCACACATGGGTATATGCTTCCTGATTTTGGCTATTTGCTCTTGCTCTCCTCCTTCTCCTCATCATCCACCACCATATCACCAGGGTGACTGTGGTCCGTGATGCAACACCCACATCATTTTTTTTAGGGTGTTTATGATGCCCATAAAAAAAAATTATACAGTATGTTCATGTATACACCCCAGGGTTAAATGTTTGTGATCCCATACACTTAGTGCATGGGCATTACAAGTATAGGAGGCCCGCTCCTTTGTAATGGGAACATTTTTTTATGAGGCCCTCCTCCACGTCTCTTCCAAGGGGCATTAAAGTGGCTCCAAATTTTTGGCAGTCCTTGCATTCACTGGACAGGCCAACACTGGGAGACTCTCTCCTTTCTAATGGGAATTTGTCGTTACTGTGGCCCTGCTCTATGTGTCTTTAAATTGTTAGTGGGGTTTTTCCTAAATTTGGTCAGCCATTGGACTCACTGCATACCCTATAACTGTATAGCAGACCCTCTCCTTTCTAATGGGAGCATGTCGTACTTGTTACTGTGGCCCTGCTCTGTGTATCTTTAAATTCCTAGTGGGGTTTTTCCTAAATTTGGTCAGCCGTTAGACTCACTGCATACCCTATAACTGTATAGCAGACTTTCTCCTTTCTAATGGGAATTTGTCGTTACTGTGGCCCTGCTCTATGTGTCTTTAAATTCTTAGTGGGGTTTTTCCTAAATTTGGTCAGCCGTTAGACTCACTGCATACCCTATAACTGTATAGCAGACTCACTCCTTTCTAATGGGAACATGTCATACTCATTACTATGGCCCTGCTGTATGTGTCTTTCAGAGTCCCTCCATGATCATTGAAACAGGATGTGTCTGAAGATGTGTCACACATAACATTGCCAAATAAGTTTGTAAAATGTTAAAATGACATTTCCCGGTGAATGCATTTGCCTTAAAAAATAACGTAAAAAAAAAAACAGTAGGATCTTTCTTTAGTATAAAAACTGACTCGCCAATGTAACCTCAATGTAATGACATTGTTCAGCCCCTGCACCTCTTCCTCCATCTCCGAAATGACCACATCAGTCACAAGCTGAAAGCATTGCAGCACTGCCTTGGCCAAGCGGCAACAGGCTGTGCTGAAGATAACATGCTTAATGCTTAGGTGACAAACTGTCCAGCGCTGCAGAGTTGTTGAAAGCTGTAACACAGCAGCTTGATCTGTGGCTCTCACCGCTGAACATACAGCCAGGCATGGTCGTGTGTGACAATGGGCGGAACCTGGTGACGGAGAAATGACATCTGGAGTAGATACGGTTTCCCTCTATGTCAGTCCTTTCACCGAGCAAAAGAATATGACTGTGGTGAAATACAACTCCCACTGAGAAGCTGTTTCAGATTGAAAAACATTGGCAGGCCAGGACCTCCAAGGCATAGAGAGCCAGTTAATTCCATGTATCCAGCATGGATACCCAATAATTATAAGGCATAGAGGAATCACAGAGGACGTTGGTATTATCGGCAAGGTACTCCCTCAGCATCTTCCCAAACTTTGCACTCCTTGTGAGAGTACCCCGCGCCTCAGGGCCTGTGCAATGGGAGGGTTTGAGAAAACTCTCCCAGAACTTTGACAGTGTTCCCCTGCCTCAGCTGGATTGAAGTTGTGTCTCTCTCACCTGTACTCCTTGGTTGTCCAACGAAGTGTGACCTCTGCCACCAGCGTTTTCAGATGGAAGATTTTTTTAATAGTTCCGCAACAAGGGCCTTCTGGTACAGCCCCATTTTTGTAGACCTGTCCGCCTCAGGAATAAGAGATATAAAGTTCTCCTTGTAGTGTGGGTCTAGAAGTGTCACCAACCAGTAATGACTGTGTTAAGGGGACGGTTGCAAACAACTTTATTAATAGTGGAAAGCAACCGAACACGGGGTCCGCGATGCAGCCTGGAGGACTGCGGCCGAACACATTCCGGATAAGAAGGTAAAACAACCAACTGAAATAACAATCCCTTCCATGTTACTGCACACCGGAACGGGAATAGGGATTCGCACTATCTCTATTAACTGCACGAGAGATGTGCGACAAATAATGTATCCGTAGCCCTGTTTACTGCACAGGTACTACGCAGCAGGCGCTAGGATGCGTGTGTGATTCACGCTGGCATATACGTGCTCCCAGCCGGCGTGCTACCAGACTGAGGAGTATCTCTCCACGTGGCTAACAGGCGGTGCCAGGTATACGGAGTTTACAGTCTGCTCGGGGTGTATAGCGACCCCCTTGTCGGAGCCAGACTGTCAGATGAAGCTACCTGCCTCCCTCCATCTAAGGCTGTTTATCCCCCGCTAAACCTGCCTGTCAGAAGCTATAACAGCAATAGCACACGTGGAGACCAAGCGTCCACACAATAACACCATCTCGGCTCAATGATCAGAGCGCGCCGCCATGTTTGTGGGCGGACTATTTAAAGATTAAGCCCTGCCCACTGATGCATTATTGGTGACGTCACCTGCGACCAATCAGGCGGTGCCAGGTCACCGGATCAGCTGACTCCCAAACCACCAATCACGGTCCGCCATGTCACGGGCATGCTCAGTGCAGTGTATCCTGGACTTAGGCTGTAGCAGCCCTGTTTCCCTCCGCAACCTATCCTTCATGTTGCTAGTAACAAAGACCTGCTAGACAACTTGTACATCTCGTGCACCAGCTAGACTTTGGGACTGACGAAGATGTTGAGTAGCATCTGACCTGGCTGGACTGGAATGGGAGACCACAGAATCCACTGATGATTCTGATTAAGAAAACACCTGACACCTAACATTATCCCCCCTTCTAACATCCCCCTCCACTTGACGCTCATATTCCTCAATGAGCAGGGGAGCATGAATGTGGTCCACCAGTCCCCAGGAACAATCCTCAGATCCATGGCCCCTCCAGTGTACTAGGTAACATTTTTTTCCACTAACCATTTTAGACCCCATAATAGCCTGCACCTCGAGATCATCACCCCTGGTGTCTGTAGCAGGTTTGGGTTCAGCGAGTTTTGTCAGGCGAACGGGCTTAAGGAGCGACACATGAAAAGTGTCGTGACTCCTCAGGTGTCGTGGTAACTGTAAACGGTACATTACTGGGTTTACTTGGGCCAAAATTTTGAAAGGACCAATAAAGCGGGGGGCAAACTTAGCAGATTCCCTGCGTACTTTAATATTGCGAGCCGTGAGCCACACTCTGTCGCCCAGATAGAATACGGGAGCTGGACGATGAAGAGTGTCAGCCGACTCTCTCATCCGATTCTTGGAGGCCAATATAGCATCCTGGGTATGGTCCCAAACCTCCCGCACCTCCAGAGCCAAATCTTTGACGCCAGGTTCCATAGAGGGAACTGGCATAGAAACCGGAACGCGCGGATGTTGGCCATTATTCAGAAGGAGCGGAGTCTGATCTGTGGAATCCGCCACGGGTAACGGCTGGAGAAGACAAGCCGGACTTTGACGGGATGATTTATCTCTCGCACAGGAGACACATGCTAGAACATATTTCTTAACGTCCTGGCGCCAACGGGGCCAACAATACGATCATTGAAGAAACTTTGTAGTACGTTTGACCCCAAAATTACCTCCGATCTTAGGGGCATGTGTCCAGGAGAGCACCTCATTTTGCAGATTAGGGGGAACGAACGTCCTCCCAGAAGGAGCCTGGTTTAAGGACACTGGAGCCACCATCCGCATACTTCCCGAAGGAATGGTGAGCCTGGGCTCGTCATCGTCCTCAGCCGTATCCATGGACCGGGACAAAAGGTCTACCCGAGGGTTATTTTTGATATAATCTGACAAGAACTGGGTTTCGGGGAGAGACAGAGGATCTGTGCCGGGGGCCAAATCAATAGAACAGCCATACGGTCGGTGGCGAGGTAAAGTGTCTGCAGCGTTTTTGGGAAAGACATCCGCAAAAGTCTGATATTGCACAGGGAGAGCGGCCAAGTCGGTAGAAGGCTCAGAGGCTACCCTCCGGGTGGCTGTAACCATACACTGAGACACACAATTCTCACTCCAGGAAGAAATTCTCCCCGTATTCCAGTCAATGTGTGGAGTGTGACAACGTAACCATGGAAGACCCAATAGCACCTCATCTAATCCACCGGGAATAATAAGAAAGGAGATAACCTCCCGGTGACCCTGAGGAAACGACATGGTGAGGGGAATCAACTGGTCGGTGATTTGCGTGTCCAGTAGTGAACCATTGACTACCCTAATATTCATTGGTTTTGGCAGTAACTCCATAGGAATGGCGTATTTCTGGGCAAATGTAGATGACAAAAAATTGCCATCGTCGCCAGAATCCACCCACGCCTTGGCAGTAACCGTGGTTATTCCGAAGAACAATGTCAACTTATACAATAATTTGGAGGAAGGAGCCCCGGAATCTAACACACCTCCTCCAACGGCGGTTAGACACACTTGTTTTCCCAACTGCTTGGAACCCTTATTAATGGGGTACTCCAAGAAATGTGCAGGTCGGGAACGAGAGGGGTTAGACTCAATCCGGGATATATCCATAGCCTCAGGCTCCGGGTCGGGAATCGTGGGTTTGGAAATGGGTCTAGAGAATGAAGGTGCCAACTGAGCCTGAGGTCTGGGGACCTCCAGCTCTAACATGTGTTCTGCATGACTCAAATCTATTCGGTTAGCGAGAGAGATTAACTCCACCAGGGAGGTTGGAATCTCTCTGGTAGATAAAGCATTTTTAATATGCCCCGCCAGAGCATTCCAAAACACCGGGATTAAAGACCGCTCAGACTAATCCAATTCAGCTGCTAAGGTTCTGAAGTGGATGGCATAGTGGCTGACGATGACCGAACCCTGGACCAACGCAAGAAGCTTAAGAGCCGTATCATGCGTGACCTGAGGACCTAGGAAAACATTTTTTAGGGCTGTAAGAAAGAGACCCACATTAGCCACTACCGGGTCACTCCGCTCCCACAGAGGTGTAGCCCACTCCAAGGCCCTGTGAGAAAGTAACAAGATGACAAAACCCACTTTGGCCCTTTCAGAGGGGAACCGTGCCTCCTCATCTCCAGCTGAATGGAGCACAGATTAATAAAACCTCTGCAGGATCTGCTGTCGCCAGAAAATTTTTCCGGAAGGGCAAACCGGGGTAATGGGGCGATTGCAGCTGCCGCAGAATTCGCCGCAGCCATGTTAACCAGATTGGCCGCCTGAGAAGCTGCCTGGGTAGCTACTGCAGTGATATCAGCCACTGGGCAGCTTGTTCCAGAGTCCTAAGTCCGGCCTCAAGTTGCTGTATATGGCGCTGCAGTTGCTGGTTGTCAGCCATGTTCAGCAAGACCCTGGTGTCTGATACTGTTAAGGGGACGGTTGCAAACAACTTTATTAATAATGGAAAACAACCGAACCCGGGGTCCGCGATGCAGCCTGGAGGACTGCAGCAGAACACTTTACGGGTAAGAAGGTAAAACAACCAACTGAAATAACAATCCCTTCCGTGTTACTGCACACCGGAACGGGAATAGGGATTCGCACTATCTCCGTTAACTGCACGAGAGATGTGCGACAAATAATGTATCCGTAGCCCTGTTTACTGCACAGGGACTACGCAGCAGGCGCTAGGATGCGTGTGTGATTCACGCCGGCATATACGTGCTCCCAGCCGGCGTGCTACCGGACTGAGGAGTATCTCTCCACATGGCTAACAGGCGGTGCAGGGAATACGGAGTCTGCGGTCTGCTCGGGGTGTATAGCGACCCCCTTGTTGGAGCCAGACTGTCAGACAAAGCTACCTGCCTCCCTCCATCTAAGGCTGCTTATCCCCCCTAAACCTGCCTGTCAGAAGCTATAATATCAATAGCACACATGGACCCCAAACAACCAAGTGTTCACATAATAACACCATCTCAGCTCAATGATCAGAGCGCGCCGCCATGTTTGTGGGCGGGCTATTTAAAGATTAAGCCCTGCCCACTGTCGCATTATTGGTGACGTCACCCGTGACCAATCAGGCTGTGGCTGGTCACCGGATCAGCTGACTCCCAAACCACCAATCATGGTCCTCCATGTCACGGGCATGCTCAGTGCAGTGTATCCTGGACTTAGGCTGTAGCAGCCCTGTTTCCCTCCGCAACCTATCCTTCATGTTGCTAGTAACAAAGACCTGAGAGACAACTTGTACATCTTGTGCACCAGCTAGGCGTTGGGACTGATGACGATGCTGAGCAGCATCTGCCCCAGCTGGACCGGAACGGGAGACCACAGAATCAACTGATGATTCTGAACCCATCTCGGATCCAGAAAACACCTGACGCCTAACATTATCCTCCCTTCTAAAATCCCCCTCCACTTGATGCTCATATTCCTCAATGAGCAGGGGAGCATGAATGTGGTCCACCGGTTCCCAGGAACAATCCTCAGATCCATGGCCCCTCCAGTGTACTAGGTAACATTTTTTTCCACTAACCATTTTAGACCCCATAATAGCCTGCACCTCGAGATCATCACCCCTGGTGTCTGTAGCAGGTTGGGGTTCAGCGAGTTTTATCAGGCGAACGGGCTTAAGGAGCGACACATGAAAAGTGTCGTGACTCTTCAGGTGTCGTGGTAACTGTAAATGGTACATTACTGGGTTTACTTGGGCCAAAATTTTGAAAGGACCAATAAAGCGGGGGGCAAACTTAGCAGATTCCCTGCGTACTTTAATTTTGCGAGACGTGAGCCACACTCTGTCACCCGGATAGAATACGGGAGCTTGATGACGAAGAGTGTCAGCCGACTCTCTTATCCGATTCTTGGAGGCCAATATAGCATCCTGGTTATGGTCCCAAACCTCCTGCGCCTCCAGAGCCAAATCTCTGACCCCAGGTTCCATAGAGGGAACTGGCATAGGAACCGGAATGCGCGGATGTTGGCCATTATTCAGAAGGAGCAGAGTCTGATCTGTGGAATCCGCCACGGGTAACGGGTGGAGAAGACCAGCTGGACTTTGACGGGATGATTTATCTCTCGCTCAGGAGACACACGCTAGAGCATATTTCTTAACGTCCTGGCGCCACCGGGGCCACCAATACGACAGGTGAAGAAACTTTGTAGTACATTTGACCCCAAAATGACCTCCAATCTTAGGGGCATGTGCCCTGGAGAGCACCTCAGTTTGTAGATTAGGGGGAACGAACGTCCTCGCAGAAGGAACCTGGTTTAAGGATACTGGAGCCACCATCCGCATACTTCCCGAAAGCCTGGGCTCGTCATCGTCCTCAGCCGTATCCATGGCCCGGGACAAAAGGTCTACCCGAGGGTTCTTTTTGATATAATCTGACAAGACCTTGGTCTCGGGGACAGACAGAGGATCTGTGCCGGGGGCCAAATCAATAGGACAGCCATACGGTCGGTGGTGACGTAAAGTGTCGGCAGCCTTTTTGGGGAAGACATCCGCAAAAGTCTGATATTGCACAGGGAGGGCGGCCAAGTCGGTAGAAGGCTCAGAGACTACCCTCTGGGTGGCTGTAGCCATACACTGAGACACACAATTCTCACTCCAGGAAGAAATTCTCCCCGTATTCCAGTCAATGTGTGGAGTGTGACAACGTAACCATGGAAGGCCCAATAGCACCTCATCTAATCCACCAGGAATAATAAGAAAGGAGATAACCTCCCAGTGACCTTGAGGAAACGACATGGTGAGGGGAATCGACTGGTGGGTGATTTGCGTGTCCAGTAGTGAACCATTGACTACCCTAATGTTCATTGGTTTTGGCAGTAACTCCATAGGAATGGCGTAGATGACAAAAAATTGCCATCGGCGCCAGAATCCACCCACGCCTTGGGAGTAACCGTGGTTGTTCTGAAGAACAATGTCACCTTATACAATAATTTGGAGGAAGGAGCCCCGGAATCTAACACACCTCCTCCAATGGTAGTTAGATACACTCGTTTTCCCGACTGCTTGGAACCTTATTAATGGGGTACTCCAAGAGATGTGCAGGTCGGGAACGAGAGGGGCTAGACTCAGTCCGGGATATATCCATAGCCTAAGGCTCCGGGTCGGGAGTCGCGGGTTTGGAAATGGGTCTAGAGAATGAAGGTGCCAACCGACACTGAGGTCTGGGGACCTCCAGCTCTAACTTGTGGTCTGCATGACTCAAATCTATTTGGTTAGCGAGAGAGATTAACTCCTCCAGGGAGGTTGGAATCTCTATGGTAGATAGAGAATTTTTAATATGTCCCGCCAGACCCTTCCAAAACACCGTGATTAAAGACCTCTCAGACCAATCCAATTCAGCCGCTAAGGTTCTGAACTGGATGGCATAGTGGCTGGCGGTGACCGAACCCTGGACCAATGCAAGAAGCTTAAGAGCTCTATCATGCGTGACCTGAGGACCTAGGAAAACATTTTTTAGGGCTGTAAGAAAGGGACCCGCATTAGCCACTACCCGGTCACTCCGCTCCCACAGAGGTGTAGCCCACTCCAAGGCCCTGTGAAAAAGTAACGAGATGACAAAACCCACTTTGGCCCTTTCAGAGGGGAACCGTGCCTCCATCATCTCCAACTGAATGGAGCACAGATTAATAAAACCTCTGCAGGATCTGCTGTCGCCAGAATATTTTTCCGGAAGGGCAAACTGGGGTAATGGGGCGATTGCAGCTGCCGCAGCATTTGCTGTGGCCGTGTTATCCAGATTGGCCACCTGAGAAGCTGCCTGGGTAGCTACTGCAGTGATATCAGCCACCGGGGCAGCTTGTTCCAGAGTCCTAAGTCTGGCCTCAAGTTGCTGTATATGGCGCTGCCGAACACTTTACGGGTAAGAAGAGTATGTCTCCACATGGCTAACAGGCGGTGCAGGGAATACGGAGTCTGCAGTTTGCTCGCGGTGTATAGCGACCCCCTTGTCGGAGCCAGACTGTCAGACGAAGCTGTACTTACTCAAAAATCTTCTTCCGGGAGGATGGTAACTTGCGGCTTCTTCTCCAAACTCTTCTCCTCTTCTGAGCGCAATTATTCCATAGGAGACCGAGAGTTTTTGGCCATCAAGCTGGCATTGGAGGAGTGGCGTTACCTACTCGAGGGGGCTCTTCATCCGGTAATAATTTACACTGACCACAAGAACTTGGCTTATCTCCAGCATGCCCAGAGACTTAATCCGCGCCAAGCCCGGTGGTCCTTGTTTTTTGCTCGCTTTGATTTTGTTCTACATTTTCGCCCGGCTGACAAGAACATCAAAGCAGACGCCTTGTCCCGATCCTTTCTGGTATCTGATCTCGAGGAAGAACCTAAACATATCATCGATCCCGCCAGAGAAATGCAGGTGGCTCCCGTGAGTCTAAATCGTCTCCCTCCCGGTAAGACGTTCGTATCGGTACCTGATCGGGAGAAGATCCTACACTGGGGTCATTCGTCTAAACTAGCTGGCCACGCCGGTCAGAAAAAGACCCTACAGCTTATTTCCCGGCACTACTGGTGGCCTAACCTGCGCAAGGATGTAATAGACTTTGTTTCTGCCTGTGTGTCCTGTGCCCGCAACAAAGTTCCGAGACACCTGCCAGCCGGTCGCCTTCTTCCTCTGCCAGTACCTGCTGCCCCCTGGCAGCATATAGCGATGGACTTCATAACTGATCTTCCCGTCTCTGCCGGTTGTACGGTCATTTGGGTGGTCGCTGACCGCTTTTCCAAGATGGCTCACTTCATTCCCCTGCCAGGCCTCCCATCTGCACCCGAGCTGGCTAAAGACTTTATCCGCCACATCTTCCGTCTTCATGGCCTGCCCCGTCACATCATGTCGGATCGTGGGGTACAGTTCATTTCTCGTTTCTGGAGAGCCACTTGTAAATTGCTACACTTCACCCTGGACTTCTCCTCCGCTTACCACCCACAGTCTAATGGTCAAGTGGAGCGGATCAATCAGATCCTGACCTGTTACCTCCGGCACTTCGTTAATGCCCACCATTCTGACTGGGTGGATCTCCTGCCATGGGCCGAATTCTCGTACAACAATCACGAGAGTGAATCTTCCTCCAAATCCCCGTTTTTTGTAGTCTTCGGTCAGCATCCTCGGATCCCGTTTCCCGTCTCCACCTCGGTGGACAATCCGGCTGCGGAATCTCTTGTTAACAAATTTTCCTCCACATGGGAAAGTACCCGGTCCGCACTCCTTCTGTCATCCGAGCGTATGAAAAGACATGCCGACAAAAAACGTCTGGATCCTCCTCAATTCCGTCCAGGGGATAAGGTCTGGCACTCGTCCAAGTATGTCCGGCTCAAGATTCCTTCCTATAAGTTAGGGCCTCGGTTCATCGGTCCTCTGGAGGTCATCAGTCAGATCAACCCGGTGGCCTATAAATTGAAACTCCCGGCCAACTTACGGATCCCTAACTCCTTCCATGTATCTCTCCTCAAACCTGTGGTACTTAACTCTTTTTCCAAGTCTACAGGTACGCCTCCTGCTCCGGTTTCTGCTGAGGACGAGTTTGAGGTAGAGAACATTCTTGCCACCAAAAGGGTAAGAGGAAAGACCTTTTTTCTAGTAGATTGGAAGGGGTTTGGTCCTGAGGAGAGAACGTGGGAGCCCCGGGAGAACATCCATGCCCCTCTCATTCTAGCTAAATTTCTGTCTGGCCTAAAAAAGGGGGGGCCTAAAGGGGGGGGTACTGTAGCGTCGGCGTCCCTGCCCTCTGCTAAGCAGGGACGCTGTTCCCCTCACCTCTCTGCTCCGAGCCCGGTGTCCTCCTCCCGCTCTGCTGGCAGCGCGCGCTCCTTCCCGGCCACTGTGCTTAGGGCGCGCGCGCTTCTTCCCTCTTAAAGGGGCCGCGCGCGCCGTCCTAAGGAGTCCCCGGCCAATGGCCGGAGGACTTCACCATATATAAGGCACCTCCTCCAAAATGGAGGTGCCTGAGCAATGTTGTTGCACTGTTCACTACTCTGCTTCAGCCCTCAGGTCCCGTTGCCAGTTACCTGCCTGATTCCTGCCAGAGTCCTGCCAGTTTGCTGTCTGTTTCCTGCCCGATATTCCTGCTACCTGCCTGCTAGCCTGAGGTCCGACGGTCTGCCTTACTACTCCTGTCAGTCTGTCTAAGGACCAGCTTGCCCGCTCACCTGGGAGCGCGCATCAACTACCTGCCTGCTTGCCTGAGGTCCGACGGTCTGCCTTACTACTCCTGTCAGTCTGTCTAAGGACCAGCTTGCCCGCTCACCTGGGAGCGCACATCTGCTACCTGCCTGCTAGCCTACCTGGAGGCTCTGCCGTCACGTGCTGTGACCACCTGCCTGTCCAGTGACTCCTGCCCGCTCACCTGGGAGCGCTCATCTGCTGCCTGTCTGCTAGCCTACCTGGAGGCTCTGCCGTCACGTGCTGTGACCACCCGCCTGTCTAGAGACTTCTGCCCGCTCACCTGGGAGCGCTCATCTGCCGCCTGTCTGTTGGTCTTCCTGGAGGCTCCGCCGTCACATGCTGTGACCACCCGTTTATCCAGAGACTCTCGCCTGCTCACCTGGGAGCTCACGTCTACCATCAGCCGCCACAGGTCGTACCAACTCTTTATCCAGAGACTGCCTCGGTCACTTGCCGTGACCTCCTGCCCATTCATCCAGAGACTGCCCCGGTCACTTGCCGTGACCTCCTGCCCGTTCATCCAGAGACTGCCCCGGTCACTTGCCGTGACCTCCTGCCCGTTCATCCAGAGACTGCCCCGGTCACTTGCCGTGACCTCCTGCCCGTTCATCCAGAGACTGCCCCGGTCACTTGCCGTGACCTCCTGCCCGTTCATCCAGAGACTGCCCCGGTCACTTGCCGTGACCTCCTGTCCGTTCATTCAGAGACTGTCCCAGTCACCTGCTGTGACTGCCTGCCCGTCTACCCTGGTCGCCACCCGCTCCCTTACAAGGACCGCCCCCTTGTATAGTAGCTCAGAGGTTCCGCCTCCCAGACCCGTTACAGCTTCCATCTCCACGAGCCTAAAAGGCAACATTTTGAGCGCAAGCAGTCTTGAAATGTGAGAATTTAGTAGTGTGGCCTGTGAGGCGTTGGCTGCATATTTGCACTTGCGTTCTAAGGACTGGGGTATGGACAACTGAATACTGCGCTGGGACAAGGACATGGACGTGCTTCATGATGTTGTTACTTGAGAGTGCGCAATGAGAGGTGCAGGGCAGGAGGCATCTTCGCATCCACTATGGACAGGGGTTTGGCTTGCATGCACAACAGCGGAAGAAGCAATGGTGCCACCTGCAGACACTGTTCCTGGACCCTGGGGTTTGGCCCACAAAGGTGGGTGCTTTGCTGCCAGTTGCCTGATCATGCTGGTGGTGGTCAGGCTGGTAGTTTTGCAACCCCTGCTGATGCTGGCCTGGCAAGTGGTGCAAATGGCCTTTTTGGGGATATCGTCAGAATCTTTAAAAAACAACCAGACTCGGGAAGAACTAACAGTTGTACTGGCAACTTCCTTTGTGTTGGTGTTGCGGGGAATGGTTGCCTGCCTTCTGTCTGCGGCCACCACACTGCTTCTTCCTGCCTTTTGAGGTGCTCTGCCTCCCTCCCCCTGTGTGCTGCTGTCCTCGCTCTGCATGTCCTCCTGCCAGGTTGGGTCAGTTACTATATCATCCACCACCTCGTCTTCCACTTCCGCACCCTGATCCTCCTCCTGACTTTCTGGCAATTGTGTCTCATCATCGTGCACCTCTTGTGACACTTTCCCACCGTCGCCGTCATCTGACTTTGGCTGCTCAAATATTTGGGCATCGCTACACGCGATCTCCTCTTGCCCCACTTCAAGTGGACCGGGTGAGAGGCCCGAATCTATAAATGAAAAAGTGAACAGCTCTTCAGTGTGTCCAAATGTGGGATCAGTTGTCTCTGGGCACTCGGCATGGTGGGAGGAAGGAGGATCAGGGTGAGGAATATGCGGTCCTGAGACTTGACCGTGTGGAAGACAGGGTGGTGGTTGTGGTGGCTAAGTGACTGGAAGCATTATCCGCTATCCAAGCAACAACCTTTTGACACTGCTCTGGGTTCAATAGTGGTGTGCTGCGGTCCCCTAGGAATTGGGACAGGAAGGTCAGGCGAGAAGATGTGAGTGTTTGTTGTGGCACAATTTCAGCTTGCCCACAGCCTTGTCCTTGGCCTCTGCATGCACCATCACCATCACGTCCAGTTCCCCGTCCCTTGCCACCTGCCTTGCCCATTTTAAATGGAGGACAGTATCTTCAACGCTCACTATAAATGACTGAGTTTGGAGCAAACTTATATGTGACCCGTGTGATGGAGAAAACAGAGTTTTAAATACCTGGCCTGTAGGTAAGTAGTTTGAACAGCAAACTGGTGGGAATTGCTTCACTGACACACTAAAGGAAATTTTTAATGGAGGCCAGAAATGGCAGTTTTTTCTGACAACGTATATGTGATCCGTGTGATGGAGAAAACAGAGTTTTAAATAGCTGGATTTCCAGCGCTGTAATATGGAAAGGACCTGGTTGTTTTCTGCAGTGCCAACAAGCAAATGGCGCAGAAAAACGGCATTCACTGGATTGATTTTTAAGCAAATAATGAGGCTTAAGATCCAAAAAAAAGTTATTCCTGGCCCCTGAGACCTGGGCCTTTGTATAGAAATATCTAACAGCAGAGAAGGCAGAATTGGAATGGAACCTCTTGTGCTATATGCACTGCAGTCTGCTATATACACTGCCTGCCTATATACACTGCCTGCCTGCCTATATACACTGCCTGCCTATACACCCTGCCTGCCTGATATCTCTGCAGATGGATTAGTTAGTCCTCAGAAGGACTGTTAGTTGAAATGGATATGTGTAATGTACGGTTTTTCTCCCTACACTACCTAATACACCAGCAAATCTCTCCCTGACGCAGGAGCACCTCTCCCTACTCTGCCTGATTCCGGAGTTACTGGGACGAGCATGACGGTGCCAGGTCTGATATAGACCTGATGACGCTGTGCGGCCAGCCAATTACTGTAATGCCACAACCAACATGGCTGCGGCATAACAATGAGTGGCAGGCAATCCCTGCATGTTGACTGGCGCTCTAAGCAGCGCCAAACATGCAGGGAGGGGACCCGAGCTCCCGCTGAGCAACCCCAAAAATACTCGGCGAGCGCCGAGCATCTCGAGCAGTGAGATGCTCGGGCAAGCACCGAGCAGTAGCGAGCATGCTCGCTCATCACTACTGGTGACCCTATGCTCATCACAGTCTAATCTTCAGACAGTAGGGAGAGCTGCTGCTGAGCGAGGGAGAGAATTGGCGGTGTAATAGTTAGGTATTAGGTATTCCACACCAAGATACATATCCATATGAACTAACAGTCCTTCTGAGGACTAATCCAGCTGCATATATTCAGTGGTGATAACAGGAGTTAGGCAGGCAGAGAAATTTGTGAACACTATACAGCACAACAGTGTCCATTGCTTGTTCCATCTGCTGCTGCCTGTTACAGATAGCCATTGGACTAGATATCAGGGTTTTATTTTTTTGCTTTTAATCCTGATTATTTTCTTAAAAAGTAATAGAGTCCAACATTTTACTGCTCCATTTGCTTGTTAGCACTGCAGAATACAGTCAGATCATTTCCATCATCAGACGTGATCCCATATTACAGTGATAAAAGTAATGCCATTTGTAGGGACCATGCAAAAAATTATCCTTCATTTACAGTTTGGTAGTGAATCTATTCACAAGTGGTCGCTGGCAATAATTGTAAACTACAAGGCTGGAATTTAAAACCGTGGGTGTCCGTCAGACGTAACACATATTACTACAATACAAATCCAGCAATTTGTAGGGACCATGCAAAATATTATCCTCCTTTTACAGTTTGGCAGCAGTGCATCACTGAAGCTATTCACACGTGGTCGCTGTTAATAATAGGAAGCTACAAGGCTGGTATTTGAAACCGTGGGCGTCCGTCAGACGTATCACATATTACTGCTGTACAAATCCAGCAATTTGTAGGGACCGTGCAAAATATTATCCTCCATTTAAAATGGGCAAGGCGCGTTGCAAGGGACCGGGAAGTGGACGTGATGGTGATGGTGCATGCAGAGGCCGAGGCAGTGGGCAAGCTGAAATTGTGTCACATCAAGCACCCACATCTTGTCGCCCTACCTTCCTGTCCAAAATACTAGGGAGCCGCAGCACATCACTATTGAACCCAGAGCAGTGTCAAAAGGTTGTTGGTTGGATAGCAGATAATGCTTCCAGTCACATTGCCACCACCACCCTGTCACCCACACGGTCAAGTCTGGACCGCATATTCCTCACCCTGATCCTCTTTCCTTCCAGTATGCCGAGTGCACGGAGAAAACTGATCCCACACTTGGACACTCCGAAGAGCTGTTCACTTTTCCATTTATAGATTCGGGCCAATCGAGCAGGGCAAGAGGAGATTGCATGTAGCAATGCCCATATATTTGAGCAGCCACAGTCACACAAAGGCAATGGTGGGAAAGTGCAATTACTGTCACAAGAGGTGGATGATGGTGATGAGACACAATTTCCAGAAAGTCAGGAGGAGGACCAGGGAGCAGAAGTGGAAGACTAGGTGGTGGACGATGATGTCACTGACCCAACCTGGCAAAAGTGACATGCAGAGCGAGGACAGCAGCACACAGGGGGAGGGAGGTGTAGCACCACAACAGGCAGGAAGAAGCAGTGTGGTAGCCACAGACACAAGGCTGGCAACTGTTCCCCGGAACACCAACATGACGGAAGTTGCCAGTACAACTGTTAGGTCTTCCCGAGTTTGGTTTTTTTAAAGACTGTTGAGATATCCCCAAAAAGGCCATTTGCACCACCTGCCAGGCCAGCATTTGCAGGGGCAGCAAAACTACCAGCCTGACCACCACCAGCATGCTTAGACACATGACATTCAGTTCAGCCTCCGCAAAAGAGCTCAGCTGTGCAGTCCTCCAAAACTTTGAAGACTCCACCAAGATGGTGAGCGTCAATGACGCCATAATTAGTGTCACCATCCCACTTCTCTGTCTTCTGAAATGATCGCTGCTCACAGTTAAAGAGGAGGCATTGCAGGTGGAGCACGATGAGATGGAGCAAGGAACCATACAGGGTGATTACACACAGCCCAGCCTCATCTCATCCCAATGTGGATTGGATGACAATGAGGAAAAGGAGGAGGAAGAACAGGAGCTGCTTTCCTGCAATACAGACTGTACAACCTGCACAAATGTACATACCGCCTGTTCAGTGTCTATGGCCTGAAGAGAGGGAGGAGGAATAGTATGGGGAGGAGGAGGAGTATGAGGAGGAGAGCATGGTCAGTCATCCTCTTGGTGAGGACACAAAAGTCTTGCCTATTAGCAGTATGGCTCACATGGCTAAGTTTATGTTACGCTACCTTTCCTGTGACCCTCACGTTATACAAATTTTGGGTGACAGTCATTGCTGGTTGGCGACACTTCTAGACCCAAGCTACGAGGAGAACTTTCTATCTCTCATTCCCGCTGCAGACAGGTCTACTAAAATGGGGCAGTACCAGAAGGCCCTTGTTGCGGAATTATTAAAAAAATTCCCATCTGAAAACGCTGGCAGCTGAGATCACAGTTCATTGGACAACCAATGAGTACAGGCGAGAGAGACGCAAATATGATCCAGCAAAGGCAGGGGCAGGGGTGGGATTCAGCCGGTTCTCCCCTGTTCCATGGAACTGCTTGTTAGAAGAGCAGCCGGTTCCCCGAACCAGGGAGATCCAGAACCGCGGTCCGGTTCAGTGACTCAGTGGCATTCTGCCAATGGCGGCAGGCCATGCAACTGTTATGGGGCCTGTGAGCCAGGGGGCTCCATAGCAACGGGGGAGGAGGGAGGTTGCAGCAGCGGAGGATGATGGGGGGAGGCATGCATGCCAGGATTGGGGGAATGAGGGGGCGTGCATACCAGGATTGGGATATGAGGGGGCCATACATACCAGGATTGAGGGATGAGGAGGCCATACATACCGGGACTGGGAAATGAGGGGGCCACACATACCAGGATTGTGGGATGAGCAGGCCCACACTTACCAGGATTGGGTGTGAGGGGGGCCATACATACCAGGATTGGCGGATGAGGAAGCCATATATACCAGAATTAGGGGATGAGGAAGTCATGAATACAAGGACTGGGTGATGAGGGGTGCCATACATACCAGGATTGGGGGATGAGGAGTGTCATACATACCAGGATTGGGGGGATGAATAGGTAATACATACCAGGATTGGGGCATGAGGAGGTCATGCACACCAGGATTGGGGGATGAGGAGCTGATGCACACCAGGATTGGGTGATGAGGGGACCATTCATACTAGGATTGGGCAATGAGGGGGCCATACTTTACAGGATTGGGGGATGAGGGGGCCATACATACCAGGATTGGGGGATGAAGGGGCCATACATACCAGGATTGGGGGATGAGTGGGCCCATAAATATCAGGATTGGGGGATGAGCGGTCCTATACATACCAGGACTAGGGGATGAGGAAGCCATGAATACCAGGACTGGGGGATGAGGGGTGCCATACATATCAGGATTGGGGGATGAGGGGGCCATGCATACCAGGATTGGGGGGATGAGGGGGCATACATACAAGTATTGGGGGATGAGGGGGCCCACGCATACCAGGATTGGGGGATGAGGAGGCTTTAATACATACCAGGATTGGGGGATGAGGAGGCCATGCACGCCAGGATTGGGGGATGAGGGGTGCCATACATAACAAGATTGGGGGATGAGTAGGTCATACATACCAGGATTGGGGGATAAGGAGGCCATGCACACCGGGATTGGGGAATAAGGGGTGCCATACATAACAGGATTGGGAGGGGGGTGAGGGGGCCACGTCTACCAGGATTGGGGGATAAGGGGGCCACGCGTACCAGGATTGGGGATGAGGGGTGCCATACATACCAGGATGGGGAAATTTACCAGTAACTACTGCATTTCCCACCGTAGGCTTATCCTCGAGTCAATACGTTTCCCCATTTTTTTGTGGTAAAATTAGATACCTCGGCTTACTGTTTGACTGCGCCCCTACTTGTATATGTTTGAGGAAAAGGTGTGTGTAAATGTGTGTGGCTTAAAAAGGGTGTAGTTTTCAAAATGGGTGTGGTTTTCCTACACACAAACACAGAACCTGTTGTTAAAAATTTGAATCCCACCCCTGGGTAGGGGAACTCTGTCAAAGGTCTGGGAGACTTTTCTCAGACCCTCCCATCACATAGGCCCTGGTGCACGTGGTACTCTCACTAGGAGGGATAATTTTACAAAGATGCTAAAGGAGTACCTTGCCAACCATACCAACGTCCTCCGTGATTCCTCTGTGCCTTATAATTATTGGGTATCCAAGCTGGACATGTGGCATGAACTAGCTCTATACGCCTTGGAGGTCCTGGCCTGCCCTGCCGCCAGCGATTTATCAGAGCGGGTTTTTAGTGCCGCCGGGGAAATTATAACTTATAGGTGCATCCGCCTGTTAACCAAAAATGCTGACAGGCTGATTCTTATCAAAATGAACAAGAGCTGGATTGGGCCAGACTTCTCAACAACACCGAATGATAGCAGCGTAAAATAAACTCAAATCCAGTGTCTTTTTTTGGGATGTCTATTCCCATGCACCTCTTCACACCCACACATGGGTATACGCTTCCTCCTTATCTTCATCCTCCACCAACATATCACCAGGGTGACCGTGGTCCGTGATGCAACACCCACATAATTTTTTTAAGGGTGTTTATGATGCCCGTATGTTCATGTATAACCCCAGGGGTAAATGTTTTTCAGCCCATGCACTTAGTGCATGGGCATTATAAGTATAGGAGACCCGCTCTTTTATAATGTGAACATTTTTTTTTTACTGAGGCCCTCCTCTATGTCTCTTTAATGGGATATTGGGATGCGTTAAAAATTTAGGCAGTCGTTGCAGTCACTGCTTGCACAATAACTGTATAGCTGAACCGCTCCTTTATAATGGGAACATTTTGTTACTGAGGCCCTCCTCTCATTCTCTTCAAATTGGTATTGGGGTTTTTCCCAAATTTTGGCAGCCTTTTCAGTCACTGCATACGCAATAACAGTATAGGAGACCCTCTCTTTAATAGTGGGAAATAATTTTTTTTAAATCGGGCCCTCTATATCTCTTCAAAAGGGTATTGGGGGTTTTCTCAATTTTGGGCAGCCCTTGCAGTCACTGCATAAACTATAACACTATATGAGTTCCGCTCCTTAATAATGGGAACAACAAATAATAGCAAGCTGATAGTCCTCTAACAATAGTGAGGGCTGACTGCTGGCTCTTTAAGAATAGTAAAGGCCACCTGATGGCCCTATAAAAATAGGCTTTGTGACTTTCAGAGTCCCTCCATCATAAATGAAACAGGATGTGTCTGATGATGTGTCACACAGCACATGGCCAGATAAGGTAATTAAATGTTAAAATTTCATTTACTGATAAATGTATTTTTCACCGTTGAAAGCAATGCAAAAGTGCAAAAATGCATCAAGAATGCTACATGTGAACATAGCCCAAGGTGTGGGGGATAGTTACATAGTTACATAGTTTATAAGGCTGAAAAAAGACAAGCGTCCATCCAGTTCAGCCTATTTCTTGTGCACTGCAGCTATTCCGCAGCGTTGATCCAGGGGAAGGCAAAAAAAAACATGCGGTATAGGCCAGTTTACATCATTGAGGAAAAATTCACTTCCCGACTCCAATCTGGCAGTCAGATTAAATCCGTGGATTAATTAACTATCACTAAGCATAAGATGTAATTTTATTGTTCTCAAGAAAGGCGTCCAGGCCTCTCTTGAACTCATTAAGTGAGTTGGACATCACCACTTCCTCTCCCAGAGAGTTCCAGAGTCTCACGGCTCTGACCGTAAAGAATCCCCTTCTATGCTGGTGCAGGAACCTCCTTTCCTCCAGACGCATAGTGTGCCCCCTCGTCTTTGTCACCATCCTTGGTATAAACAGGTCATGGGAGAGATCTCTGTACTGCCCCCTGATGTATTTATACATGTTTATGAGGTCTCCCCTAAGCCTTCTCTTTTCCAACGTAAATAGGCCTAATTTTGACAACCTCTCTGGGTATTCTAGTCCCTCCATTCCCTTTATTACCTTAGTCGCCCTCCTTTGTACCCTCTCTAGCTCCAATATGTCTTTCCTGAGCACCGGAGCCCAGAACTGTGCACAATATTCTAAGTGCGGCCTTACCAGCGCTTTATACAGAGGAAGAACAATGTTCTCATCATATGCCCCTATTCCTCTTCTGATGCATGCCATGACTCTATTTGCCTTCGCAGCTGCTGCCTGACACTGGACACTCCAATTTAATTTGCTGTTAACCAAGACGCCCAGGTCCTTCTCCATGTCAGATTTCCCCAACGGTTTCCCATTTAATATGTATGGGTGACTGCTGTTTTTCTTTCCCATGTGCATGACCTTACATTTATCGGCATTGAACCCCATTTGCCATTTTTGGGCCCAACTCCCCAATTTATCTAAATCCTCCTGTAGCTGTGCCCTATCCTCATCTGTATTAACTACTTTACAAAGTTTAGTATCATCTGCAAATATTGCTATTTTACTATGCAACCCTTCCACTAGATCATTAATAAATATATTAAATAATATAGGGCCCAAGACAGACCCTTGAGGCCCCCCCCTGACACCCCCTGAGCTTACTCCATTGATAACCACCCTCTGCTTTCTATCACTCAGCCTGCTATTTACCCACTTGCACACATTATCCTTTTTTGGATCATTTTTGGGTTTGGTTAATTATTTTGCCTTGTATACAAGTCATTATCCTGGAAAGGATGTTTCTTCCCATTTTTCCCAGGAAAATCCATTTCGGTTTTGTTTTTGTATGTTTTATTCTGAGTCCGTAAAAGTGGAGTAATACTCTGACCACGTTGTTGACAGCAGTGACCTGGAAGTCAGAAATGCTTCCAGGGGTCTTCCCTATGCTGTTCCCATGTCATTTGAGTACTGTTCCCATCGATTTGGGCAATTCTTAGGCCCCCTGCAGACCGGGCACCTGAAAAATGCTCAAGTTTCCCATAGACTCACATTAGGCTCGTTGCTCGGGTCGAGCACTCGAGCATTCCAATTTGCTTGACTCGAACAGCGAGCACCCGAGCATTTTAGTACTCGTTCATCACTAATCCTGAGTTACATCTATATTATACTCTAGAGCTGCATTCACTATTCTGCTGTTGCAGTCATTCCTGTGTACTTTTGGATGTGTGCTCTGGGTCATTATCTTGCTGGAAGACCCATGATCTTCGACTCAAAACAAGTTTTCTTATACTGGGTAAGACATTTTGCTATAAAATCTCTTACTAATTCTCTGATTTCATGATACCTGTGATACGGTCAAGGCCTCCAGTAGCAGACGCAGCAAAGCAACCCAACAACATTATGGAACCTCTACCATGTTTAACTGTTGGTAAGATGTTCTTTTTCTTATAAGCTTCATTGCGCCATCTGTAAACAAACTGTTACTTTGAATTGCCAAAAAGCTCTATTTTTGTTTCATCTGTCCACAGAACATTTTCCCAATAGGATTGTGGTTTGTCAAGGTACTCTTTGGCAAAGATCAGCCATTCCTTTTTATGTATTTTCTTCTGCAATGGTTTCTTCCCTGTTTTCAAGCAAGATAGTTAAAATATAACATTTATTAGATATATATTAAACATTTTTCTTCAAGTAAAAAACCCTAATGGGCCAAATAGTGAACCCTGGGTCTTTTGAATTACCATCAATAAATTATGATAGTGTATACATGCGAACCACACCTCAACATGTCAAATGCCAAGTGTGTAGGGTTTAGAAAAATCAACCTCAATTCATCCAGAGCATGGGATTAAACACTATCCTTGCTAATATTGGTTGGCTTTTTTTAAATAACAATCATATAGGGATACCATGTGTGCGCTCAAAAAATTAGGTATGCAATGAACTCCCATATGCCCTTTAAACACAGAAGGTACCATGGACTATACAGTAAAATCCCACATGACCTCTATTCAATAAGGTACCATAGACCATGTCAGGGAAAATCAACAAAGCCCCACTGAAGGAATCCTTCGGGTTATTGTTATATCAAACAAAATGAAACAATCTCACACAATCCTAAAGTGCATTATGGCTTGATTCATCCTGGTGTAATGTCATCCTATAACTCATGACCAAAACATACTGGAGGTATCCTGCTCCCAACGTGTTTCCTCCTAAAGTAGATTCATCAGGGGAGACTGAAAAAGGGGGCTGAGGGTCTCCACCATTTCAAACAGCCCTTATCCTCCTTTCAAAAGACCCAGGGTTCCACCTGTCACTTCCTACACCGTGTCTCCTTTAAACTGCCGCGCTAAACGACATCTGGAACGCAAACCATCGGGTGGAACGCATATGGTACAGCAGGCAGGAACGGGCTGCGCCCAACCACCAGCTGCCTATTTGTACCTGGCCGGACACAACAATATACGGAAGCCCTTTTTTTTTAAATTATTTCATGAATTCCATGAAATAATTTAAAAAAAATATACGTGGGGCCTATTTTTGTGTCCTGCCAGGTACGACTAGGCAGCTGGGGGCTGGAATCCGCAGCGCAGGGAGGCCCAAGCTTTCTGCCCCCCCCCCCCCGCTGCAAATTGCAGTCCGCTGCCACCCCAGAAAATGGCGCATTCATAGAAGCGCCATCTTCTGGCGCTGTACCCAACTCATCCAGGGCCCTGGTGCGGTGGCTCACTGGGTAATAAAGGGGTTAGGGCCAGCTTGGCATTATCAGGTGGCCCTAAGCCCGAAATTCATGGGGTCACGCCAATATTAGACATGACCGCCATGAATTTCTAGTAAAGTATTTAAAAAAACACCACACCCAGAATAAAGTCCTTTAATTGAAATAAACACACAATTTTTTAATGTTCTAAATTAAACCATACTTACCATCACGCCCATTCCAGCTGAAGCCAACGATCTTCTGCAATAAAAGTAAAATAATAAAGCAACCTCATCCTTACCTTTCCATGGTTCCCATGACGGCTCCAGCTCTGCTACATTGACATAACAGGCTGGATCGCAGCCGAAAGCTGCCATCCAGCTTGCCATGTGGCAGACACTGAGAAGCGCAGGCATGCTTGCGCTCTGCAGTGTCTCTGAAGGATGACAAGCTGGATGGCAGCGTTCAGCTGCGATCCAGCCTGTCATCTCAATGCCATCCCAGCGTGGGAGAATTCTCCTGCTCAAGCGTTGAGTGCAGGAGAATCCTCCCACGCTGTCAGTGACGTGCATGAGGTGAGCTGAGTTCATTGGACATGACCTTGGCACATCTTTCTGCCGTCACAGCTAGACACTGAGGAGCGCAAGCATGCCTGCGCTTCTCAGTGTCTGTGGCATGGCAAGCTGGATGGCAGCTTTCGGCTGCGATCCAGCCTGTCATGTGAATGTAGCAGAGCTGGAGCCATCGTGGGAACCATGGAAAGGTAAGGATGATGTTGGTTTATTATTTTACTTTTATTGCAGAAGACATTGGCATCAGCTAGAATTGGCGTGATGGTAAATATGGTTTAATTTAGAACAATAAAGAATTGTGTGTTTATTTCAATTAAAGGACTTTATTCTCGGTGTTTGTGTTTTTTTTTTTAACTTTGACTATGGGGTTAGTAATAGGGGTGTCTTATAGACGCCTCTCCATTACTAACCTGGGCTTGATGTCAGCTGGCATTATAAGCTGACATCAACCCCAGCCCTATTACCCCACTGCCACCGCTACAGGGCAGTGGGAAGAGCGAGGCTAAGTGCCAGAATTTCTGGGGCGGCTGATGGCTGGTGTTTCTAGCCTGGGAGGGGGCCAATATTCATGACACCCTTCCTGGGCTATTAATATCAGCCCCCAGCTGTCTGCCTAGCCTTTGCTAGCTATTAAATTAGGGGGAACCCCACGCCAATTTTTTTTTTAATAAATCCTTTATTTTAACACTAAATGACAAGTACAGTAATCAACACTGTCACTGTACTTCTTATATATGTGACTGACATGTTTCTATCTATCTAATCTATGTGTGATGCTCTATTCTTTCTATTTTAAATTGTCGGGTACCGATGCTGAATTGCCGGCCGGCTTTTTTAAAGAGTCGGTGCATGAAAACACTATTATTTTTTTTAATAAATCCTTTAACACTAAATGACAAGTACAGTAAGCAACACTGTCACTGTACTTATTATATATGTGACTGACATGTTTCTATCTATCTAATCTATGTGTGATGCTCTATTCTTCTGTTCTAAATTGTCGGGTACCGGTGTATGCCGCTGCTGAATTGCCGGCCGGCTTTTTTAAAGAGAGTGTCTTCTGAGCAGTTTGTAAGCTTTTGGACACCTTTGAAGGTGTTTTCTATGTGTTTCTATGTGTTTTTGTTTGCCTGCCATTGGTTTTAACGGTGTTCGACGGACAGTTCCACGAACATCCCGGTGTTCGACGAACCGAACCCGAACACTACGGGAGTGGCTCAACACTAGTGACCATATCTCCGAGACCTTGGGCCATTGTTCTCTCCGTCACCACAGGTGGTCTCACATGCAAACCCAGGGGATGGGTTCCACCTGAGACAATATCTCCACTAAGGTACAATTAGCTGGGGGAGGGAGGGGTGAGCTCTTCTGCCGATTCTGGGAGCTGAACCCTGTACAGGAGAAAGAGAAGATTCATTGCTAGTCGGACGGAGAGCTGGGTGGTATCACGGGCTGCAGTCGTGATATCCATCATCCGAAGGAGCATATGCTGCGATTGCCAATATACCGGCAGGAGATACAAAAAGCTGTGGGCCAACCAAAAGTTGGGGGACAGTGGGTATCACCTGGTACGGGGTAGTGGAACTACTGATCCCAGGTTGGAAACTCAAGGACTAAGAAAATTGCCTGTTGAAAATTTACCTGGAATTGCTGTTCACCATGGTCGGAAGGAATAAAACTAATTGCATCGATAACCTGCCTAGGTGATTATTAAAATCAACAACCACACATCTTTACAGCCGCTCTCTTGCAAGGAGTTATGAACACTCTGGGTGGTCCGCTCTCTTACCAGGTGTTGTGAACAACTTAGGTTGGGCCGCTCTCTTGCAAGGAGTTATGAACACTCTGGGTGGGCCGCTCTCTTACCAGGTGTTGTGACCATTTAGATTGGGCTGCTCTCTTACCAGGTGTTGTGAACACTCCGTGTGGTCCGCTCTCTTCCCAGGTGTTGTGAACATTTAGGGTGGGCCGCTCTCTTACAAGATGTTGTGAACACTCTGGGTGGTCTGCACTCTTCCCAGGTTTTGTGAAGATTTCCGTTGGGCCGCTCTATTACCAGGTGTTGTGAACAGATAGGGTGGGCCGCTCTCTTACAAGGAGTTATGAACACTCTGGGTGGTCTGCACTCTTCCCAGGTGTTGTGAACATTTAGAGTGGGCTGCTCTCTTACAAGGAGTTATGAACACTCTGGGTGGTCCAATCTTTTCCCAGGTGTTGTGAACATTTAGGGTGGGCCGCTCTCTTATAAGCAGATGTGAACACTCTGGGTGGTCTTCACTCTTACTAGGTGTTGTGAACATTTAGGGTGGGCCACTCTCTTACGAGGAGCTCTGAACAATGAGTGGTCTGCACTCTTCCCAGGTGTTGTGAAGATTTAGGGTGGGCCGCTCTCTTACAAGGAGTAATGAACACTCTGGGTGGTCTGCTCTCTTACCAGGTGTTGTGAACATTTAGGGTGGGCCACTCTCTTACAAGGAGTTGTGAACTCTCTGGGTGGTCTTCACTCTTACCAGGTGTTTTAAACATTTAGGGTGGGCCGCTCTCTTACAAGGAGTTATGAACACTCTGAGTGGTCTGCACTCTTCTCAGGTGTTGTGAACATTTAAGGTGGGCCGCTCTCTTACCAGGTCTTGTGAACATTTAGAGTGGGCCACTTTCTTACAAGGAGTTATGAACACTCTGGTGGTCTGCTCTGTTCCCTGGTGTTGTGAACAGTTAGGTTGGGCCGCTCTCTTACAACAAGTTATGAACACTCTGGGTGGTCTTCACTCTTCTCAGGTGTTGTGAACATTTAGAGTGGGCTACTCTCTTACAAGGAGTTATGAACACTCTGGGTGGTCTGCTCTTTTCCCAGGTGTTGTGAACAGTTAGGTTGGGCCGCTCTCTTACAAGAAGTTATGAACACTCTGGGTGGTCTGCACTCTTCTCAGGTGTTGTGAACATTTAGGGTGGGCTGCTCTCTTACAAGGAGTTATGAACACTCTGGGTGGTCTGCTCTTTTCCCAGGTGTTGTGAACATTTAGGGTGGGCCGCTCTCTTACAAGGAGTTATGAACACTCTGCGTGGTCCGCACTGTTCCCAGGTGTTGTGAACATTTAGAGTGGGCTGCTCTCTTACAAGGAGTTATGAACACTCTGGGGGATCTGCTCTCTTTCCAGGTGTTGTGAACATTTAGTGTGGGCAGCTCTCTTATAAGCAGATGTGAACACTCTGGGTGGTCTTCACTCTTTCTAGGTGTTGTGAAAATTTAGGGTGGGCCACTCTCTTACAAGGAGTTATGAACACTCTGAGTGGTCTGCACTCTTCCCAGGTGTTGTGAACATTTAGGGTGGGCTGCTCTCTTACCAGGTCTTGTGAACATTTAGGGTGGGCCACTTTCTTACAAGGAGTTATGAACACTCTGGGTGGTCTTCACTCTTCTCAGGTGTTGTGAACAGATAGGGTGGGCCTCTCTCTTACAAGAAGTTATGAACACTCTGGGGGCTCTGCACTCTTCCCAGGTGTTGTGAAGATTTAGGGTGGGCCACTCTTTTACAAGGAGTTGTGAACATTCTGGGGGGTCCGCACTCTTCCCAGGTGTTGTGAACATTTAGGGTGGGCCGCTCTCTTACAAGGAGTAATGAACACTCTGGGTGATCCGCTCTATTACCAGGTGTTGCGAACATTTAAGGTGGGCCGCTCTCTTACAAGGAGTTATGAACAGTCTTGGTGGTCGTGGTCCGCTCTCTTCCCAGGTGTTGTGAACATTTAGGGTGGGCCGCTCTCTTACAAGGAGTTATGAACAGTCTTGGTGGTCCTCTCTCTTACCAGGTGTTGTGAACATTTAGGGTGGGCCGCTTTCTTACAAGGAGTAATGAACACTCTGGGTGATCCACTCTCTTACCAGGTGTTGTGAACATTTAGGGTGGGCCACTCTCTTACAAGGAGTTATGAACAGTCTTGGTGGTCCGCTCTCTCACCAGGTGTTGTGAACATTTAAGGTGGGCCACTCTCTTACAAGGAGTTGTGAACATTCTGGGGGGTCTGCACTCTTCCCAGGTGTTGTGAACAGTTAGGGTGGGCCGCTCTTTTATAAGGAGCTGTGAACACTCTGGGTGGTCCGCACTCTTCCCAGGTGTTGTGAACAGTTAGGGTGGACCGCTCTCTTAGAAAGAGTTGTGAACGCACTGGGTGGTCCGCTCTCTTACCAGGTATTGTGAACATTTAGGGTGGGCCGCTCTCTTAGCAGGTGTTGTGACCATTTTAGATTTGACTGCTCTCTTACAAGGAGTTATGAACATTCTGGGGGGTCCGCACTCCTCCCAGGTGTTGTGAATAGTTAGGATGGGCCGCTTTCTCACTAGGAGCTTTGAGAATTCACATATTTTTGACTTTTTGTAATGACCATTGTCGTTTTGAATTTATTATTTTTTTCCTGTCATTTTAGTCAGTAAAGCTGTGAATGTTTCATATGAAGTCGACGTCTAAGTATCACCGGCAAAAAATCCATTCCACGCCGCTCCAGATCCTTTGTATCTTTTCATTTTCTTAAATATAAGCGCGAGTCCTTTAGATTTTTTCCTTCTTTTTAAGCTCTAAGCCTCCGGAGTGAGAATGTCTGGTCATTTCAAGAAGATGAAGAGAATTTATCCTGGTAGCTCTTAGTTTATTTGATCTTCAATTATATAAAAAGTGTCGTCTTTAAGAGGATTGATTAGGCAAAGACCTTGAATCGCTGCTTACATCGTCTTGTGACCTTACAAAAGTGCCTTTTATTATTGCTGTATTTTATGTGAAGAACTTTCATTTTCCGGCACAAAATAAAATCAAATTGCCGGGGAACATAGATCCTTCACCAGGATTTTTATCATTTTTATTTCTTTAAAGTGCGGTGGTCAAATATTAGAGAAATAATTTTTTTTACAATTAGGATTGAGAATCACTTTCCCCTTAAAAATGAAACAAAATTAAAAATCTTCACATTTTAATTCGAGATGTTTCCAGATCTTGTATTTGTAGCCCATTAGGTTGGGTTATTAGGGTGTTGTTAGATTGGTGCGCACAAGACCATTGGTTGGAAAATTGGGTTGCTGGTCTTACACCCTCTTAGGCCACGTTCACACGCTCAGTATTTGGTCAGTATTTTTCTTCAGTATTTGTAAGCAACAATCAGGACTTTTCCTCTGACTTTTCTTCTGATTTTTGCTTACAAATACTGATGTAAAATACTGACCAAATACTGAGCGTGTGCACGTGGCCTAAGAGGGTGTATGACCAGCAACCCAATTTTCCAACCAAAGGTCTTGTGCGCACCAATCTAACAACACCCTAATAACCCAATGGACTACAAATACAAGATCTGGAAACATCTCGGATTAATATGTAAAGATTTTTTACTTTGTTTCATTTTTAAGGGGAACGTGGACTTACTCTTACTATTGGGCGTGTTTGCTTTTGCTTGTAGTTATATTTGATCTTGCTGCAGCTCTTCCATATTTTATTGTTAGTTATATACACTTTTAGGCCGGGGTCACATTAGCAAGCTCTCACTTTTACTGTCGGCCATGAATGCTCTTAGTGTCGGCCGTGTACATTCTCAGTATCGCCATGACGCTTTTAGTGCGGGCCATCCTCGCTCTTACTCCTGTCCATTCATGCTGTTGTTATTTACCGTTTACACGCTTACTGTCAACCGTACGTGCTCTTACTGTCGGCCATGTATGCTTTTATTGACAGCCGTACATGCTCTTAGTATCGGATGTGAGTCACGTGACGCTTTTAGTGTCAGACTTGCACCCTCTTATTGTCGACCGTGCATGACTTTAGTGTCTCCCATGCATGCTATTAATGTCGGCCATGCATGCTCTTACTGTTGGCTGTTGGCAGTATACACTCTTAGTGTCCACCGTGCATGCTTTTAGTGTTGGCCCTGACACTTTTAGTGTGATCCGTGGCGCTTTTAGTGTTGACTGTGCACGATCTTACTGTTGGCTGCACTTAGTGTTGGCTGTGATGCTTTTAGTGTCGACCGTGATGCTCTTACTGTCGGCCACACTTAATGTCAGCTGTGACGCTTTTAGTGTCTGCCGTGCACGATTTAATGTCCGCTGCACTTAGTGTCGGCCGTGACGCTTTTAGTGACAGCTGTGACGCTCTTACTGTCGGCTGCACTTAGTGTCGGCTGTGATGCTTTTAGTGTCGGCCGTGATCCTTTTACTGTCGGCCTCAGTGTCGGCCGTGACGCTATTACAGTCGGCCGCACTTAGTGTTGGTCGTGACGCTTTTAGTGTCGGCCGTGCACGCTCTTACTGTCGGCTGCACTTAGTGTCGGCTGTGACGCTTTTAGTGTCGGCCGTGATGCTTTTACTGTCGGCCTCACTTAGTGTTGGCTGTGATGCTTTTAGTGTCGGCCATGACGCTTTTACCGTTGGCTGTGACACTTTTAGTGTCAGCTGTGACGCTTTTAGTGTCAGCCATGATGCTCTTACTGTGGGCCGCACTTAGTGTCAGCTGTAACGCTTTTAGTGTTGGCCGTGTACGATCTTACTGTCGGCTGCACTTACTGTTGGCTGTGATGCTTTTAGTGTCGGCCGTGACGCTTTTAGTGTTGGCGGTGACACTTTTAGTGTCGGCCGTGACGCTTTTAGTGTTGGCTGTGACGCTTTTAGTGTCGACTGTGCACGATCTTACTGTCGGCTGCACTTAGTGTCAGCTGTGACGCTTTTAGTGTCTGCCGTGCACGATTTAATGTCCGCTGCACTTAGTGTCGGCCGTGACGCTTTTAGTGACAGCTGTGACGCTCTTACTGTCGGCTGCACTTAGTGTCGGCTGTGACGCTTTTAGTGTCGGCCGTGATCCTTTTACTGTCGGCCTCACTTAGTGTCGGCCGTGACGCTATTACAGTCGGCCGCACTTAGTGTTGGTCATGACGCTTTTAGTGTCGGCCGTGCACGCTCTTACTGTCGGCTGCACTTAGTGTCGGCTGTGACGCTTTTAGTGTCGGCCGTGATGCTTTTACTGTCGGCCTCACTTAGTGTTGGCTGTGATGCTATTAGTGTCGGCCATGACGCTTTTATTGTTGGCTGTGACACTTTTAGTGTCAGGTGTGACGCTTTTAGCGTCAGCCATGATGCTCTTACTGTGGGCCGCACTTAGTGTCAGCTGTAACGCTTTTAGTGTTGGCCGTGCACGATCTTACTGTCGGCTGCACTTAGTGTTGGCTGTGATGCTTTTAGTGTCGGCCGTGACGCTTATAGTGTTGGCAGTGACACTTTTAGTGTCGGCCGTGACGCTTTTAGTGTTGGCTGTGACGCTTTTAGTGTCGACTGTGCACGCTCTTACTGTCGGCTGCACTTAGTGTCAGCTGTGACGCTTTTAGTGTCGGCCGTGATCCTTTTACTGTCGGCCTCACTTAGTGTCGGCCGTGACGCTATTACAGTCGGCCGCACTTAGTGTTGGCCGTGACGCTTTTAGTGTCGGCTGTGCACGCTCTTACTGTCGGCTGCACTTAGTGTCGGCTGTGACACTTTTAGTGTCGGCCGTGATGCTTTTACTGTCCGCTTTGATGCTTTTACTGTCGGCCTCACTTAGTGTTGGCTGAGATGCTTTTAGTGTCAGCCATGATGCTCTTACTGTTGGCCGCACTTAGTGTCAGCTGTAACGCTTTTAATGTTGGCCGTGCACGATCTTACTGTCGGCTGCACTTAGTGTTGGCTGTGATGCTTTTAGTGTCGACCGTGATGCTTTTAGTGTTGGCTGTGACGCTATTACAGTCGGTCGCACTTAGTGTTGGCCGTGACGCTTTTAGTGTCGGCCGTGCACGCTCTTACTGTCGGCTGTGACGCTTTTAGTGTCGGCCGTGATGCTTTTACTGTCGGCCTCACTTAGTGTTGGCTGTGATGCTTTTAGTGTCGGCCATGATGCTTTTACTGTTGGCTGTGACACTTTTAGTGTCAGCTGTGAAGCTTTTAGTGTCGGCCATGATGCTCTTACTGTCGGCCACACTTAATGTCAGCTGTGACGCTTTTTGTGTCTGCCGTGCACGATTTTACTATCGGCTGCACTTAGTGTCGGCCGTGACGCTTTTAGTGTCGGCTGTGACGCTCTTACTGTCGGCTACACGTAGTGTCGGCTGTGACGCTTTTAGTGTCGGCTGTGATGCTTTTCCTGTCGGCCTCACTTAGTGTTGGCTGTGATGCTTTTAGTGTCGGCCATGACGCTTTTACTGTTGGCTGTGACACTTTTAGTGTCAGTTGTGACACTTTTAGTATCAGCCATGATGCTCTTACTGTCGGCCGCACTTAGTGTCAGCTGTAATGCTTTTAGTGTTGGCCGTGCTCGATCTTACTGTCGGCTGCACTTAGTGTTGGCTGTGATGCTTTTAGTGTCGGCCGTGATGCTTTTAGTGTTGGCTCTGACACTTTTAGTGTCGGCCGTGACACTTTTAGTGTTGGCTGTGACGTTTTTAGTGTCGACTGTGCACGCTCTTACTGTCGGCTGCACGTAGTGTCAGCTGTGACGCTTTTAGTGTCGGCCGTGATCCTTTTACTGTCGGCCTCACTTAGTGTCGGCCGTGACGCTATTACAGTCGGCCGCACTTAGTGTTGGCCGTGACGCTTTTAGTGTCGGCCGTGCACGCTCTTACTGTCGGCTGCACTTAGTGTCGGCTGTGATGCTTTTAGTGTCGGCCGTGACGCTTTTACTGTCGGCCTCACTTAGTGTTGGCTGTGATGCTTTTAGTGTCGGCCATGACGCTTTTAGTGTTGGCTGTGACACTTTTAGTGTCAGCTGTGACGCTTTTAGTGTCGGCCATGATGCTCTTACTATCGGCTGCACTTAGTGTCATCTATAACGCTTTTAGTGTTGGCCGTGCTCGATCTTACTGTCGGCTGCACTTAGTGTTGGCTGTGATGCTTTTAGTGTCGGCCGTGATGCTTTTAGTGTTGGCTGTGACACTTTTAGTGTCGGCCGTGACACTTTTAGTGTTGGCTGTGACGCTTTTAGTGTCGACTGTGCATGTTCTTACTGTCGGCTGCACTTAGTGTCAGCTGTGACTCTTTTAGTGTCGGCCGTGATCCTTTTACTGTCACCCTCACTTAGTGTCGGCCGTGACGCTATTACAGTCGGCCGCACCTAGTGTTGGCCGTGACGCTTTTAGTGTCGGCCGTGCACGCTCTTACTGTCGGCTGCACTTAGTGTCGGCTGTGATGCTTTTAGTGTCGGCCGTGACGCTTTTAGTGTTGGCTGTGACACTTTTAGTGTCGGCTGCACTTGGTGTCGGCCGTGATGCTTTTACTGTTGGCCTCACTTAGTGTCGGCCGTGACGCTCTTACTGTCGGCCACACTTAGTGTTGGCCGTGATGCCTTTAGTGTCGGCAGTGACGCTTTTAGTGTCGGACATGCACGCTCTTACTGTCGGCTGCACTTAGTGTCGGCTGTGACGCTTTTAGTGTCGGAATTGACGCTTTTAGTGTCGGTCATGCACGCTCTTACTGTCGGCCGCACTTAGTGTTGGCCGTGACGCTTTTAGTGTTGGCAATGACACTTTTAGTGTCGTCCGTGATGCTTTTAGTGTTGGCCATGATGCACTTAGTGTCGGCTGTGACGATTTTAGTGACGGCCATGCACGCTCTTACTCTCAGCTGCACTTAGTGTCGGCTGTGACGCTTTTAGTGTCAGCTGTGATGCTTTTACTGTCGGCCGTGACGCTTTTAGTGTTGGCCATGATGCACTTAGTGTTGGCCGTGATGCTTTTAGTGTCGGCCATGCACGCTCTTACTGTCAGCTGCACTTAGTGTCGGCTGTGACACTTTTTGTGTCGGCTGTGATGCTTTTATTGTCAGCCTCATTTAGTGTTGGCCATGACGCTCTTACTGTCGGCTGCAGTTAGTGTTGGCCATGACGCTTTTAGTGTTGGCCGTGACGCTTTTAGTGTTGGCGGTGACGCTTTTAGTGTCGGCCTTGATGCTTTTAGTGTCGGCAGTGCACGCTCCTACTGTCGACTGCACTTAGTGTAGACTGTGACACTTTTAGTGTCGGCCGTGACGCTTTTAGTGTCGACCTCACTTAGTTTCGGCCGTGACGCTTTTACTGTAGGCCGCATTTAGTGTTGGCCGTGATGCTTTTAGTGTCAGCTGTGATGCTTTTAGTGTCGGCCGTGCATGATTTTACAGTGGGCCGCACTTAGTGTTGGTTGTGATGCTTTAAGCGTCAGCCGTGACACTTTTAGTGTTGGCTGTGACACTTTTAGTGTCGGCCGCGTTGCTTTTATTGTTGGCCGTGATGCTTTTAATATTGGCTGTGCACGCTCTTACTGTCGACCGCACTAAGTGTTGGCTGTGATGCTTTTAGTGCCGGCTGTGCACGCTCTTACTTTCGGCCTCACTTAGTGTCGGCAGTGATGCTTTTAGTGTCAGCTGTGACGCTTTTAGTGTCGGCTGTGCATGCTCTTACTGTCGGCCTCACTTAGTGTTGACCGTGATGCTTTTAGTTTCAGCCGTGCATGCTCTTACTGTCGGCTGTACTTAGTCTCGGCTGCACTTAGTGTCGGCTCTGACACTTTTAGTGTCAGACGTACATTCTCTTACTGTTGGCTGAGCACCCTCTTAGTGTTGGCTGCGATGTTTTTAGTGTTGGCCATGCATGTTTTTGTTAGAACCTTGCTGTTAGGTTTTTTTTCCTTTGCTGGTCACATGACCTTGTTGGCCTATTTAATCCTGCTCCGCCCTTCTGGCTTTGCTGGACTTCATTGTATATCTACTTTCTAGCTAGCCTGTGCTCTGTATCTAACTCTGTTAGTTTGCTTGGTCTACGGACCTCTATGTTCTATCTATTTTGTTTGTTCGTCTTTCTGCTACTATTTCTGTTAGGAGGTGTCCCATATTCCTCCCAGTCCTTAGTACTTGTAGGGATTCCCTCCCCAAATCTATAGGTCTCCGTACAGACTAGATTAGGACTTTAGCAGGTCTGATCGCAGGATCAGGTTCCCTGTTACATCGTAGGGATTCAGCTGAGTCTTATAGTAGGGACAGATCTCCTCTCTTTCCTTAGCTTTGGTAGCAGAACATAACAGTAAGTCCAGCCTGTAAATTCTCTAAGGAAAGATTTTTTTTGTTCCATCATGGTGTCGGTTCAGGATTTGGCTAAACACCTGCAGGGACTCTCTCTGGAAGTGGCCGAGCTCCGTCAGCACGTGAGTAACTGTCCTGGAGCATATTTCTTGGAGCCTAAGGTATGTTTGCCGGATTTATTTTTTGGTGAACATCGAGAATTTTTTTCATTTAAAAATGCTTGCTTATTGTATTTTCGTTTGAGACCCAAGTCCTCTGGGGATGAATCCCAGCGCGTAGGGTTCATAATGTCACTTTTGCGCAAAGAGCCTCAGGAGTGGGCCTTTTCTTTGCAACCTAGTGATGCATGCTTCAGATCAGTGGATAGTTTTTTTTCTGCTTTAGGACTATTATATGATGATCCTGACCGTGTGGCATCAGCTGAGACTGAGTTGAGATGTTTAAAACAAGGATCAGGTAATATGGAAAAATATTGTACACATTTTCGTCGTTGGTCCACTCAAACAGGGTGGAACGATTCTGCTCTGAAAAGTCTATTTCTTGCTGGGCTCAGTGAAAAGGTTAAAGACCTGCTAATTGCTTATCCTACACCTGAGGATTTGCAACAGGCTATGCAATTAGCTATACGGGTGGACCGTTTTAGCAAGATGTGTCACTTGGTTCCCTTCGTCAAACTGCCCTGCGCTAAAACTCTCGCTAAGGCCTTTGTCAAGGAAATTGTCAGACTTCATGGCGTTCCTACTGACATTGTTTCTGATAGGGGTCCTCAGTTCGTGGCTCGTTTTTGGCGTGCCTTTTGTGACAGGTTGGGAATTCATTTGTCGTTTTCGTCCGGATATCATCCTGAATCTAATGGCCAGACAGAAAGGAAAAACCAGGATGTTGAGCAGTTCTTGCGTTGTTTTGTGGCAGACAATCAAGAGGGGTGGTCTGAGTTTCTGCCACTTGCCGAATTTGCTCTGAACAATCATACATCTTCTTCTGCTGGTTGTTCGCCTTTTTTTTGTTGTTCTGGGAGACATCCGTCGTTTGGGTCGTTCTCCAAGTTGGGATCTGCCGTGCCTGAGGAGGAGAATTTTTCCGGTGATTTGGAAAGAGTTTGGACGGATGTGCGTGGTAATCTTCAGGAGGCCAACAGAAAATCTAAAGACTACTTTGATAGGAAACGACAGGAGGTTTTGTTCGCTGTTGGTGACATGGTTTGGTTGTCCTCTAGGAATCTGCGGTTGAGGATTCCTTCTAAGAAATTGGGTCCCAAGTTTGTAGGGCCCTTTAAGGTGCTTCAGGTTGTCAACCAATCTGCTGTTAGGTTGGAGGTTCCTACCTCCTGGAGAATTAATCCGGTCTTTCATGTCTCCCTGTTAAAAAAAGCTGTTGTGTCGGATGGTGACGCCTCTGCCTCTGTTCCTCCGGTGGTGGAGGACGGGGAATATGAAATTTCTCGCATCCTTGACTCTAGACGGTATAGAGGTAGTTTGCAGTATCTTGTGGCCTGGAAAGGTTTCGGACCCGAGGATAACTCTTGGGTGAGGTCAGATGATGTTTCCGCGTCCAGACTTATCAGAGCGTTTCACAGGAGATTTCCTGATAAGCCTGGTCCTAGGGGATCCGGAGGATCCTCTTAGAAGGGGGGGTACTGTTAGAACCTTGCTGTTAGGTTTTTTTTCCTTTGCTGGTCACATGACCTTGTTGGCCTATTTAATCCTGCGCCGCCCTTCTGGCTTTGCTGGACTTCATTGTATATCTACTTTCTAGCTAGCCTGTGCTCTGTATCTAACTCTGTTAGTTTGCTTGGTCTACGGACCTCTATGTTCTATCTATTTTGTTTGTTCGTCTTTCTGCTACTATTTCTGTTAGGAGGTGTCCCATATTCCTCCCAGTCCTTAGTACTTGTAGGGATTCCCTCCCCAAATCTATAGGTCTCCGTACAGACTAGATTAGGACTTTAGCAGGTCTGATCGCAGGATCAGGTTCCCTGTTACATCGTAGGGATTCAGCTGAGTCTTATAGTAGGGACAGATCTCCTCTCTTTCCTTAGCTTTGGTAGCAGAACATAACAGTTTTTAGTGTTGGCCATGCATGCTCTCACTGTTGGCCTCACTTAGTGTCGGCTGTGCACGCTCTTACTGTCGGCCTCACTTAGTGTTGGCCATGATGCTTTTAGTGTCAGCTGTGACGCTTTTAATGTCGGCCGTGCATGCTCTTACTGTCGGCCTCACTTAGTGTTGGCCGTGATGCTTTTAGTGTCAGCCGTGTACGCTCTTAGTGGTGGCCATGCATGCTCTTACTGTCGGCCACACTTAGTGTCAGCCATGATGCTTTTAATGTCGGCCGTGCACACAAACTTAATATGGATAAAACTGAATTCATCATCTTTCCACCATCTTGCTCCACCCCTCCACGTGACCTATCTATCAAAGTCAATGGCTGTCCACTCTCCCCAGTCCCGCAAGCTCACTGCCTCGGGGTAACCCTTGACTTTGATATCTCCTTCTAACCTCATATCCAAGCCCTTTCCACTTCCTGCCGACTCCAACTCAAAAATATTTCCCGGATCCGCACGTTCCTCAACCATGAATGTGCAAAAACACTAGTGCAGGCCCTCATCATCTCTCGCATCGAATACTGCAACCTCCTGCTCTGTGGTCCCCCTTCTAAAACTCTCACATCCCAGCACTCTATCCTAAACTCTGCTGCCCGAATTATCCACCGGTCCCCCCCGGCCTCTCCTCTCTGTCAATCTTTTCATTAGCTCTCCATTGCCCAGAGACATCAGTACAAAACTCTAACCATGGCATATAAAGCCACCCACAACCTGTCTCCTCCATACATCTGTGACCTAGTCTCCCTATACATACCTGCACGCAACCTTCAATCTTCACAAGATCTCCTCCTCTGCTCCCCTCTTATCTCCTCTTCCCACAATCGCATACAAGATTTATGCCGTGCATCCCCCCTACTCTAGCACTCTCTACCCCAACATGTCAGACCCTCGCCTACTGTTGAAACCTTCAAAAGCACCTGAAGACCCACCTCTTCCGACAAGCCTACAACATGCAGTAACCCTCGCTCAACCATAAAGAGCGTACGGAAAGTATTCAGACCCCTTTAAATTTTTCACTCTTTGTTTCATTGCAGCCATTTGGTAAATTCTAAATAGTTCATTTTTTTTCTCATTAAAGTACACTCTGCATCCCATCTTGACTGAAAAAAACAGAAATGTAGAAATTTTTGCAAATTTATTAAAGAAGAAAAACTGAAATACCACATGCTTATAAGTATTCAGACTCTTTGCTCAGACACTCATACTTAAGTCACATGCTGTCCATTTCCTTGTGATCCTCCTTGAGATGATTCTACTCCTTCATTGGAGTCCAGCTGTGTTTAATTAAACTGATAGTACTTGATTTGGAAAGGCACACGCCTGTCTATATAAAACCTCACCGCTCACAGTGCATGTCAGACCAAATGAGAATCATGAGCTCAAAGGAACTGTCCAAGTAGCTCTGAGACAGAATTGTGGCAAGGCACAGATCTGGCCAAAGTTATAAAAGAATTTCAGCATTACTCAAGTGTAAGGGAAATATTAATGTCAGTAAAATGTTCTTCCATATTTGCAAAAAAAATTAAAGCACTGAGTCTGATTTCTTAAAACTGCACAGAATTCTCGCAAGAACCGTGCAAGTTTTCAGTACAGGAATCATTGCTCAATCTAGCCACTGATGTTCTGTAATATCCCACCGCTGTCACCAATTTGTCAGTATTTCGTCCAGAGTCGCGAGCACGCGATCCAGACTACTCACTATGTGGATATCAACAAGCGACCAGTGAGCGTATGGCGTAACACCCCTGGGTTCCAAAGCATGGAATCCATGTTTAACGCCCTCTGTAAGGTCACTGTCAGCTTCACAATAGCCCAATTATTATTATTCTCTGCCACCACCGGCCGAGTTTGAATTATAATACAGGCCTGGCCGGACGCCTGCGTTTTGGTAGCGAATATAGTTTTGGGGAAGGGAACGATTACAGAACAAAAGAAATAGGACTATTAAATTTTATATTTAATCCAAAAGGGAGGCAGTGTTTAGGAAAAATATGTACAAGGATGTTACAAAAGGGACATTACTATACATGTAGCAGTTGCATCCCTCCCCTTCTCTTGTTTTTCTATCCTATCTTTTATTTGGCAATAATGGCTACACATGGAGAGCCCTGGTATCACCAGCACTCAGAGGACTCTATCACTGCTGTCTGTGAGCTGAGACAGATTTACCCCATGGGCAAAACCAAGGCCCAAATAATTGCTGAACTGTTGCAAGATGCCACAGAGCCAGTCCGACAGCAGAGCCCTGATGATGGGGCGGCCAGCCAAGGCCCAGATGACGCTGCTCCAGGGGTCCCACCTGTGATTGCCAGCTATACCCACAGCCACCTGCAGATGGCCTTGGAGCAGCTTGAGGCAGACGATCGTGATGGACGACTGCAGCTGATCGTGAAATTCCAGGAGTGAGAGGCTGCTGAGCGCCAGGCCCAAGCTGACCGAGAGGAGCGCCAGGCCCAAGCTGACCGACAACACCAGCTGGAGCCAGCCCAGATTCAGAAGGAGTCATCCTCTACGCAGACGCTTGAGTCCAACAGTGTCAACTGCTTTAAACCCCGTCCTGAGTACTTCCCTGTGATGGAAAAGGATGGGGACTTGAACACATTTCTGCGAGGCTTTGAAAAGGCCTGCAGGCAGTATCAGCTGCCCACGGACCAGTGGGCCAGGTACTTAACTCCAGGGCTCCGAGGAAAAGCCTTGGAGGTGTTTGCTTCCCTCCCTCGAGAACAAGATAGAGACTATGAGGCCGTCAAGCAGGCCTTGATAAGAAAGTACCAGCTGACGCCGGAGGTTTACCGGAAAAAGTTCAAAAGTTCAGAGCCCTCCAACGTGGACCCCATGATAGCTACAGTGATTTGGTGGATGGGCTCAGAAGCAACTTTGAACAGTGGGGCCGAGGACTGTCCATTACCACCTTCACGGACCTGAAGGATCTGTTGGTGAAGGACCAGTTTCTTCATCTGTGCTCTGTGGAGGAGAGACAGTTTGTGCTGGACCGGAAGACAAAGGAAGCCACCAAAGCAGCCCAGATCGCCGATACCTATGAGGGCATCCGAACACCAGATGTGCGGAAGTCAGCCGCCGCCATCTGGAAAGGGGGTAAGCCTACCACCACCCCCATTGTCCCAGCCAGCCGGCCCTCAGCGGATCCTGCCCCATCTTCCATCACCCGACCTGCATCTGACGCAAGCCGGTGCTATACCTGTGACAAGACTGGTCACATCAGCCTCACCTGCCCCCAGAGGCAGAAGAGCCCCACATCTAAGGCCCAGGGGCCTACTGCAGCAGTTCTTTTTATGGGTGGGGCAGTTGGGGGGGTCTGTGACAACTTGCAATCAGTTACCATGGGTGATAAAGTCACTATGGGGCTCAAGGATACCAGAGCCGAACGGACCCTCATCTGCCCTGAGTTGGTGTCCCCTAAAGATCTTATCCCTGGGAAAACCCTGACTGTCACTGGGATTGGGAGTGTTCACCATCCTTTGCCCATGGCCCGGGGTTTCCTAGACTGGGGTGCTGGGAGGGCGTTGCGGGAAGTGGGGGTGTCAGAGAACCTCCATACCAATGTTTTATTGGGGACTGATCTGGGACGGTTGATTTCCCAATATGTTCTTGACAACCCTCCCAGATCTGATATGTCATTTAATGCCACTGTCAATGACATCTGTGATGAAAATGCCAGTGATATGAACACTAATATGATGCATAGTGATGATATATATTGTGGTAACAATAGCCAGAGTATAGGGTGATGTTGCTGAGGACCCCCAAGACGGAGCCAGCATGAGTGCTAAGGGCGATGGGAGCAGGCCTGGGGACCTTGAAGCCAGTGGTCCCATGCCGCTGACCAGTGTCACGACGGACTGTGGCTTGGCCGGTAGCAACTACCCCATGACTGGCACGGCTCCTGAGGTATTGGGGGATGGTGGGGAGGTGGTGCCTCCAGCCTGTTAGGCTGATGGTAAGGGGTTGTTGGCCTATATAACTGCTGTCATCTGGAGTATGAGTACCCAGAAAGCACTGCGTTCTGGGCCCTCATCCCATGGTGGGACAACAGAACTGGCTGAGGACCCAGAGCCAGTCCCAAACAGTTCCAGCGAGGTTGGGGCCTTAACGTCGCTTCTGGCTACCTCCAGCCAGGAGTTCCAGGCAGCTGTGTGCGTAGATGCCAGCCTAGAGGTGTTAAGGGACCTCACGGACAAGCCCATCTCTGAATCCGATAAGGAGAGGGTATTCTGGGATAAGGGGAGGTTGTACCGAGAAACGGTCCCCTGTAACCCCCAACAGGAGTGGATGAGGGAGAGACAGCTGGTCGTGCCCTATCAGTTTAGGGAGGACTTGTTGCGGGTTGCCCATGAGACCACTAGCTGGACACTTGGGGGGCTGCAAAACCAAGGCCCGGCTGCCGCACCACTTCTATTGACATTGCCAACTACTGCCGCTCCTGTATCACGTGCCAAAGAGTGGGGAAGTCGGGGCTTGCCCCCAAGGCTCCCCTGATCCCTTTGCCCGTGATAGAGGAGCTGTTTCAGAGGATTGCTGTGGACATCATGGGCCCGCTTTTATCCCCAGCAGCTCTGGAAAGCAGTTCATCCTTACTGTGGTAGACTATGCTACCCAGTACCCGGAGGCAGTAGCTCTGTCCTCCATTCAAGCCGATAAGGTGGCGAATGCCCTGCTGGCCATTTTTTCATGGGTAGGATTTCCCAAGGAGATGCTCACAGACCAGAGGACTCAGTTCATGTCTCGCCTGATGGAAGCTCTCTTTAAGAAAATGCAGGTGCAGCACCTGGTATCAAGTATGTATCACCCACAGACCAATGGTTTGTGTGAACGATTCAATGGTACCCTTAAGCAGATGCTTAAGATGCTGGTCGAGTCCCATGGGCCCCACTGGGAGCGGTGCCTCCCACACCTGCTCTTTGCTTACAGAGAGGTACCACAGGCCTCAACGGGGTGCTCCCCCTTCAAGCTCCTGTATGGCAGATGAGTCCGGGGACCCCTTGGTCTGGTAAGAGAATCCTGGGAAAGGGAACTGAACACCCCCGAAGTGTCCGTCATAGAGTATGTCATGCGGCTCCGTGACAAAATGCAGGCAATGACACAGCTGGTGCATGAGAATATGGTGCAGGCCCAGGCCAGCCAGAAGCTGTGGTATGACCGGAATGCGGTGTGCGAAGTGGGTCAGAAGGTGTAGGTCTTAGTCCCCATGACCCAGAACAAGCTTCAGGCGGCCTGGGATGGCCCATACTCCATATGCCAGCGCCTCAATGATGTGAACTACGTAGTCACCATTGACCATGCCAGGAAGAGGCAGAAGGTCTTCCACGTCAACATGATGAAAGCTTATCATGATAGGGAGGCCTGTGCCCTTCCTGTGTGTAGCGTCCCCTAGAAGGCAAGACAGAAGTCCTGGTGGACTTACTGGCCACCGCCCGGGACGGAGGGTCTACTGAAGAAGCGGAATTCAACCCGCAGCTATCCACAGACCAGAAGTCCCAGCTGCGAGAGGTGTTCTGGCCTTACTAGACCCTCTTCATGGGTGTACCCACGAGGACCCAGCTAGCTGTCCACCAGGTGGACACAGGGAGTCACTCCCCAGTCTATCAATCCGATTACCGTGTCTCTCTAGAAGTGCAGAAAGACATGAAGGAAGAGATAGATGAGATGTTCGGCCTAGGGGTGATCCAACGGTCAAAAAGTGCGTGGGCCTCGCCTGTAGTCCTGGTCCCGAAGAAGGACTGAACTACCCAATTCTGCGTGGACTAGAGGAGGCTAAATGCCATCACAGCTCCCAATGCGTACCTGATGCCACACGTTGATGAGCTGCTGGAACACTTAGCCGGGGCCCGGTACTTGACAATTACGGACCTGAGTCGAGGATACTGGCAGATTCCTCTGTCTAGGAGGACCAAGAGAGGTCTGCCTTCATTACACCGATCGGGCTGTATGAATCCCTCGTCATGCCCTTTGGCATGAAGAATGCACCTGGCACTTTCCAGCGATTAGTCAACCAGCTGCTTGAGGGACTGGTGGGGTTTGCGGTTGCGTACCTGGATGACATTGCCATCTTCAGTCCCACCTGGGAGGAACACCTGGCGCACCTGGAGCAGGTGCTCTGGAGGGTCCAGGGTGCTGGGTTGACTCTCAAGCCTGCAAAGTGTCAGGTAGGCATGACGGAGGTGGAGTACCTTGGACACCGAGTGGGCGGAGGAACTCTGAAGCCAGAGCCTGGGAAGGTTGATGCTATCACCTCTTGGTCCTCCCCCAAAACCAAGAAGCAGGTGATGTCCTTCTTGGGTACGGCAGGGTACTATAGGAAGTTTGTTCCCAACTATAGTGACCTTGGTAAGCCCCTGGTGGACCTCACGAAAAAGAAGCTACCGCAGACAGTCGACTGGACAGCTGACTGTGAGCTGTCCTTCAAGGTGCTGAATGCTGCCCTATCCAGTTCCCCAGTTCTGCAGGCCCAGGACTTCACCCGGCGGTTTGTAGTTCAAACCAATGCCGGTGCATTTGGCCTGGGTGCTGTGCTCAGCCTGGTAAATGGGCAGGGGGAAGAGTATCCAGTGATGTTCCTCAGCTGCAAGCTCTTACCCCGGGAAGTGGCATACACCACTGTGGAGAAGGAGTGCCTTGCTATAATGTGGGCCCTGCGGAAGCTGCAGCCCTATCTCTACGGGCACAACTTCACAATAGTGACTGACCGCAACCCCCTCAGCTGGCTGCGCTGGGTGTCCAGTGACAAAGGTAAACTACTGCAGTGGAGCCTGGCTCTACAGCAGTACGATTTTACCATTCAGCACAAGAAGGGTAGTGAACATGGTAATGCCGACTAGCTGTCCCATCAAGGAGAGACTGAGAAGGTAGTCTTAAAGGGGCGATCTGTAAATCACCCCTTACGCCACCTCAAATGGGGGGATATGTAAGGGAAATATTAATGTCAGTAAAATGTTCTTCCATATTTGCCTGACATAGATGTTCACCCCCCTCCTTTACTCCCCTCACCACTTGTCAGCACCGAGTTGTCCCCTTTTCCTCAGCACAAAAGCCCCAATTAACTGTTAGAACCCTCCTGTTTGTTTTTTCCATCTTGTGTTTTGCGGTCACGTGACCATCTGCCTTTATTTTCCAGCTCCGCCCTTTTGGCTGTGCTGAACTTCAGTGTTTGATTGTTTCTCTAGCCAGGTGCTTCTGTGCCTTTCTCTGTCAGTTCGTTTGGTCCTTCTGGGACCTCTTGTACCTTTTTGTCTGTTTGTCTTTTTGTGTTCTGCAACAACTTCTCTGTTTAGGAGGTGTCCCATTTTTGTCCCAGTCCTTATTTCTTTTAGGGATCCCTCCCCTTATGCTATAGTTCTTTGTTCAGACTAGCTGAGGACAAAGGCGGGTCTGTTCGCTAGGAACAGGCAGCCCCCTACATCGTAGGGATTCAGCTTAGTCGTACTGTAGGGACAGCTTTCCCCTATCTTTCCTTAGTACTTGTTGCAGGCCATAACATTAACACACGCCTGAGAAATAGCTTACTCAAACTATGCCAGCCAAGGAGTGTTATAACTTCGTTAGGAAGCAAGCATCTTGTCTCTGAAAGACACAGGAGGTAATTAAAATTCTGGCTTGCACTAATTTGCGTGTAACTGTGAGGCTGTTTCCCGAGCCTCAAAGGGAAATTTGCAGACATGCTGACTCCGAAACAAAAAATGAAATATTGTAAGATCCAGGGTCGGACTGGGGTGTCTGGGGCCCACAAGGGCAATTGACTCTAGGGGCCCACCTACAGCTATATGCAAATATCTGTTATCTGCTATCCCTGTAATAGTGGAGCATTGACTGGCAGCTCCTGCAGATCTACTGTGCGACACTATAACTGGGATGTACAATTACTGTAGTTTTCATTAAAGGGGTTCTTTGGTTAAAACAAGTTACCACCGATCCATGGGCTCCACAGGATAGGTGATCACTTATTGATCATTTGGGTCCGAACATTGGAAAATGCATCTATCGGAAGAATGGGGAAGTTTTAGTCCTGACAGGACACTTATCCCCATTTTAAAATGCAGCGACAGGTGGGACGTCTGACCGCAGCTCCTTTCATTCTCTTGGGGGCTTGCAAAAAAGAGCAGCGCTCACAGCCACAGAGGGAATTAATGGATCAGTGGTCGCATCTCACATGCCGCGCCAATCTAATGGGGAGAAAAGCTCCACATTCTGCCAATTGTGTGGCAGCAGTCAGACCCCCACCAATCAATGTTATCACTGATCCCGTGGAGAGGTGATTACTTGTTTTCACCGGAGAACTCCTGTAAGTGCATCTCTGCAGCTCTGGTCCAAGTATTTCATCCCTAAGGCCACGCCCTACTATAAGTATTCTGTCAGTATCCGGTCAGTATTTTTTCTCAGGAGTGGGAGCCAAAACCAGGTGAGGAACAATCAGAGAAAGGGTATAATAGAAACAAGTGCACCAATTCTGCATTTATCACTCACTCCTTGTTTTGGCAGCCACTCCTGAGAAAAAATACTGACCAAATACTGATGGTGGGGCTGTGGCCTAATGGAAAAAAATCTTTTCCTAGTTAATATCAGTGAGAACAAAATGACTGCCATACACAACACAGTCCTCTATATCAACACCAATAATACCATATACAAAAGGGACAAATATCGCCACACCATGACTAGATCACATATTACCACCACGTAGTGACCGAATAATACCACATACAAGGAACAAATACAGCCACATCATAACCAGACCACATATTACCACCCCAAAGTGACCAAATACTACAATACTGATCATGAATACAAACCACAATACTAACAACACTGTTATTACTACCAGCGACATTATACACTGGAGCTCTGTACATAGTGTCAGTGTACAGGTAACACAGTGATCACCAGTGACATTATAAACAGGAGCTCTGTATATAGTGTACAGGTAATACAGTGATCACCAGTGACATACACAGGAGCTCTGTATATTCTATATACACACGTGGTCAAAATTTTTGGTACCCCTCGTTTAATGAAAGAAAAACCCATAATAGTCACAAGAAGTAACTTGAATCTGACAAAAGTAATAATGAATTAAAAATCTTTGAAAATGAACAAATGAAAGTCAGACATTGCTTTTCTGCTTCCACAGAATAAAAAAAAAATTAAACTCATGAAATAGGCCTGGACAGAAATAATGATACCCCTGAAAATAATGTGACAAAAGAGACATGTTCAATCAAGTTGTGTCCACTAATTAGCATCAAAGGTGTCTACAATCTTGTAATCAGTCAGTGGGCCTGTATATAGGGCTACAGATACTCACTGTGCCTGTATATACGGCTACAGATACTCACTGTGCTGTTTGGTGACATGGTGTGTACCACACTCAACATGGACCAGAGGAACCAAAGGAAAGAGTTGTCTCAGGAGATTAGAAAGAAAATTATAGACAAGCATGTTAAAGGTAAAGGTTATAATTTCATCTACAAGCAGCTTGATGTTCCTGTGATACAGGTGCACATATTATTCAGAAGTGTAAGATCCATGGGACTGTAGCCAACCTCCCTGGATGTGGCCGCAGGAGGAAAATTGATGACAAATCAAAGAGATGGATAATACGAATGGTAATTAAAGAGTCCAGGAAAACTTCTAAAGAGAATAAAGGTGAACTTCAAGCTCAAGGAACATCAGTGTCAGATCGTACCATCTGTCGTTGTTTGATCCAAAGTGGACTTCATGGAAGACGACCATATATCCATCCTGGCCTCCATGTGTCCAGCCTGCCCACCCATATATCCATCCTGGCCTCCATGTGTCCAACCTGCCCCCCCCATATATCCATCCTGGCCTCCATGTGTCCAGCCTGCCCCCCCACATATCCATCCTGGCCTCCATGTGTCCAGCCTGCCCCCCCATATATCCGTCCTGGCCTCCATGTGTCCAGCCTGCCCCCTCCCATATATCTGTTGTGGCCTCCATGTGTCCTGCCTGCCCCCCCATATATCCATCCTGGCCTCCATGTGTCCAGCCTGCCCCCCCATATATCCATCCTGGCCTCCATGTGTCCAGCCTGCCCCCCATATACCCATCCTGCCCCCCTTCCCATGTGTCCAGCAGGCTCCCCCCTACTTATGTGTCCAGCCAGGCTCCCCCCTTATTTGTCCAGCCAGGCTCCCCCCTTATGTGTCCAGCCAGGCTCCCCCCTTAATGTATCCAGCCAGGCTCCCCCCCTTAATGTATCCAGCCAGCCCCCCCTTGTGTGTCCAGCCAGGCTCCCCCCTAGTGTGTACAGCTGGGCTTCCCGCTCATGTGTCCAGCCAGGGCCCCCTAGTGTGTCCAGCCAGGGTTCCCCCTTGTGTTTCCAGCCAGGGTTCCCCCTAGTGTGTCCATCCAGGGTTCCCCCTTGTGTGTCCAGCTAGGCTCCCCCTTGTGTGTGCATCTGGGTCCCCCCTTGTGTGTCCAGCCAGGGCCCCCCTTGTGAGTCCAGCCAGGGTTCCCCCTTGTGTGTCCAGCCAGTGTTCCCCCTTGTGTGTCCAGCCAAGGTTTCCTCTTGTGTGTCCAGCCAAGGTTCCCTCTTGTGTGTCCAGCCAAGGCCCCCCTTGTGTGTCCAGCCATCCCATTCTGCATACACACACACACACATAGATGCCTCTTACCTTCCTGCACTCCCGTGCAGTGTCCTGCTACTCCGGTAGCTGAGTTGCGCGCCTCCTTCACAGCCGGCGCATAATGATGACGTCATACGCCGGCCAGCGAAGGGAGACGAGCAGCTTCAGCTGCTTCACTGGGATGTGTGCCGCGGCGGTTCAGGTAATGAACGCTGCGTGGGCATGTCCCTGGATACACTGTGCCTGCACTTTTAAAGGGCCCGTGCCCTTTAAAACTGCAGTTTTTATTTTTTTTCATTCTCTTCTCCCCCTCTCCTCTGCAGCAGGGGGCGGGGCCCACGGGGAAAATTCCCGATACCCCGCCAGCCCAGTCCGACCCTGGTAAGGTCCATGCGTCCGACAATAATGGGACCTATATTTTTAGAGATAGAATCAACTTGGGAATGATAGAGATATTTTTCTGGCACTGAAAACTGCTACCTAGAGCTGCAGCGCAAAAACATCAGAATAGCAGACTGCAGCTATGCGGTGTGTGGTCTCTAACTGAAGATAAAATCATAATAGAAAATGTGATATCACTTTTGGGCTTCTAGGATCAACGCGCAATGAGTTATCCCAAAAAACAGGTTTTTAATACGAATCTGAAGGGTGGAGCCCAGCCCCTGTGATGTCATCACAGGGGGGGTCTCTTCCTTCAGCATAAAATAGCTTGTTGAGGCTGAAACCGTCTTCCTTGCCTGGGAGTATATGTCTATCATAGTGGAGGACCCTGTTCGATAACAGTAAATGGAGAGTCTCCCCTCCACCTATACTGAGTCATCGCAGAGAACTTTATAGTGTAAGTTTCTCCTTTTATCCTGTTTTATTTTATGTAACAGCTTATGGATTTTAATGTCTCCTTTGTAACATTCTTGTATATATTTTTCCTAAACACTGCCTCCCTTCTGGTCCTGCTTCTTTTGTTCTGTAATCGTTCCCTTCCCAAAGCCATATATGCTACCAAAAACAGGCGTCCGGCCAGGCCTGTACTATAATTCAAACTCGGCCGGTGGTGGCAGAGAATAATAATAATTGGGCTATCGTAAAGCTGACAGTGACCGTACGGAGGGCGTTAAACACGGATTCCAGGCTTTGGACCAAGGGGTGTTACGCCATATGCTCACTGGTCACTTGCCGATATCCACATAGTGAGTAGTCTGGATGGCGTGCTCGCGACTCTGGACAAAAAACTGACAAATTGGTGGCAAGCGGTGGGATAATGCGTGATCTCCCCGGTGTCGTCACTCTGTGTGTTGGAATTCCTGACATCAAGGTTTCTAAGAGCACAGTGGCCTCCATAATCCTTAAATGGAAGAGGTTTGGGACCACCAGAAGTATTCCTAGACCTGGCCGTCCAGCCAAACTGAGCAATTGTGGGAAAAGAGCCGTGGTGAGAGAGGTAAAGAAGAACCCCAATATCACTGTGGCTGAGCTCCAGAGATGCAATAGGGTGATGGGAGAAAGTTCCACAAAGCCAACTATCACTGCAGCCCTCCACCAGTCGGACCTTTATGGCAGAGTGGCCTGACAGAAGCCTCTCCTCAGTGCAAGACATATGAAAACCCGCATAGAGTTTGCTCAAAAACACAAGAAGGATTCTCAGACTATGAGAAATAAGATTCTCTGGTCTAATGAGACAAAGATAGAACTTTTTGGTGAAAATTCTAAGCGGTATGTGTTGAGAAAACCAGGCACTGCTCATCACCTGCCCAGTACAATGCCAACAGTGAACATGGTGGTGGCAGCATCATGCTATGGGGGTGTTTTTCAGATGCATGGACAGGATGACTGGTAGTAATAGAAGAAAACATGAATGCGACCAAGTACAGAGATATCCTGGATGAAAACCTCTTCCAGAGTGCTCTGGACCTCAGACTTGGCCGAAAGTTCACCTTCCAACAAGACAATGACCCAAAGCACATAGCTAAAATAACAAAGTAGTGGCTTCAGAACAACTCTGTGACCATTCTTGATTGCCCAGCCAGAGCCCTGACCTAAAACCAATTGAGCATCTCTGGAGAGACTTGAAAATGGCTGTTCACCAACGTTCACCATTAAAGCTGACGGAACTGGAGAGGATCTGCAAGGAAGAATGGCAGAGGATCCCCAAATCCATATGTGAAAAACTTGTTGCATCATTCCCAAAAAGACTCATGGCTGTACTAGCTCTAAAGGGGGCTTCTACTCAATACTGAGCAAAGGGTCTGAATGCTTATGACCATGTGATATTTCAGTTTTTCTTGTTTAATAAATTTGCAAAAATTTCTACATTTCTGTTGGTTTTTTTTCAGTCAAGATGGGGTGCAGAGTGTACTTTAATGAGAAAAAAAAATGAACTTTTTGGAATTTACCAAATGGCTCCAATGAAACAAAGAGTGAAAAATTTAAAGGGGTCTGAATACTTTCCGTACCCACTGTACCGCTGCAAGACCAGCTCTTGAAGATTGTGAACCCTCGCGGGAAGGGTCCTTTCTTCTCCTGTACCAGTCGCTGACTCATTTTTGATCAAATTATTGTACTTGTTTGCAACATATACGTCTTTAAAACCTAAAGCACCATGGAATTAATGGCGCTATAATAATAAATAACAATAATAATAATAATGAAGGGATTTGTTAACCCTGTGGATAAAAGGGAATACTTTATAATAGACAACAATAGTTGCAAGACGAAAAGGGTCGTTTATGCCATAATGTGCCGTTGCCCCAAATTATATGTAGGGAAAACGGTACAGGAACTGAGAAGATGGATTTCCAAGCATATAAGTTTGATCAATACTGAAACGGATACACCTCTATTGGTACATATGAGGAATATGCAAACTTTCAATCCCCTTGATCTCAGAGTTTGGGGCATTAGACATCTGGTCCCGCGTCCTCGGAAAGGAAACATGAATAAAAAGAAAGTCCCTTCAGGAGGCGTGCAGATTTCCAAAGATTTAGGTCCCGTAGCCTCAATGGCTTGAATGAGGATTTTCCTTCTGGAATAAAAGATTGCTGGATTAATTTAATTAGCATGTCCAATGAACTCAGCTCACCTCATGCACATCACTGACAGCGTGGGAGAATTCTCCTGCGCTCAGCGCTTCAGCAGGAGAATTCTCCCACGCTGGGATGGCATTGAAATGAGAGGCTGGATTGCAGCTGAGCGCTGCCATCCAGCTTGTCATCCTTCAGAGACACTGCAGAGCGCAAGCATGCCTGCGCTTCTCAGTGTCTGCGGCATGGCAAGCTGGATGGCAGCGTCCTGCTGTGATCCAGCCTGTCATGTGAATGTAGCAGAGCTGAAGCCGTCCTGGGAACCATGGAAAGGTAAGGATGAGGTTGGTTTATTATTTTACTTTTATTGCAGAAGACATTGGCTTCAGCTGGAATGGGCGTGATGGTAAGTATGGTTTAATTTAGAACATTAAAGAATTGTGTCTTTATTTCAATTAAAGGACTTTATTCTGGGTGTTTGTGTTTTTTTTAACTTTGACTATGGGGTTAGTAATGGGGGTGTCTTATAAACGCCTCTCCATTACTAACCTGGGCTTGATATCAGCTGGCATTATAAGTTGACATCAACCCCAGACCTATTACCCCACTGCCACCGCTACAGGGCAGTGGGAAGAGCGAGGCTAAGTGCCAGAATTGGCGCATCCTATGGATGCGCCATTTCTGGGGCGGCTGACGGCTGGTGTTTCTAGCCTGGGAAGGGGCCAATATTCATGGCACCCTTCCTGGGCTATTAATATCAGCCCCCAGCTGTCTACCAAGCCTTTGCTAGCTATTAAAATAGGGGGGACCCCACGTCATTTTTTTGGGGGGTCCCCCATTTTAATAGCTGGTAAAGCCTAAGTATTCAGCTGGGGGCTGATATTAGTAGCCTGGGAAGCTCCGTGGGTATTACCCCTTTCCCAGGTTTCAAACATCTGCCCCAGCCGTCTGCTTAACCTCCGCTAGACGCTAAAATTACGGGGGATCCCACGCCAATTTTTTTTTTAATAAATTCTTTATTTTAACACTAAATGACAAGTACAGTAACCAACACTATCACTGTACTTCTTATATATGTGACTGACATGTTTCTATCTATCTAATCTATGTGTGATGCTCTATTCTTTCTATTCTAAATTGTCGGGTACCGGTGTATGCCACTGATGAATTGCCGGCTTTTCATGTTTCACTGTGAGCACTGTTCCCATCGATTTGGGCAACCACTGTAATGCCACAACCACCATGGCTGTGGCATTACAGTGAGTGGTAGACAAACCCTGCATGATTGGTGCTCTAAATAGCGCCAAACATGCAGGACGGGGACCCGAGCTCCTGCCCGAGCATCGCGCAAGTACTCGGCGAGCTCCGAGCATCTCGAGTACTGAGATGCTCGGGCGAGTACCGACTAGTGGCGAGCATGCTCGCTCATCACTAATAATAATGTATCATTTAAGAAATGCGTCTCCCCAAAAGGGAAGAAACTGTTCATTGTTAACTTGTACCCCTATGTCTTTACAGCCTGGGATATACTGTGCTTCACTAGGGGGGAATATGGCACCCCGTGGGCCGGTTGCCACAGTAGTGTTGCCTACTTCACCCGAGGTGATATTATGCTTGAAAGCAGGAGGAGAAGGAGAAAGTTCTGGGGAGCAGAGCAAGTGAAGAGCTCACCACAGGCAGCGGAGCAGAGGACGCCAGAGTACTGGGTTGTACGGGCATTGCACGTCCCAGCAACTGAATCTGGGGTACAGGAGACTGCAAGCTTCTTGGCCACAAGCAGAGGCCCGGCAGCACAGCGGCATAACTAGAGCCTGGAGATGCACTCAAGATGGCAGTACCCGTTATAGGTTCGCACTGCCTGCTAGTACGGAGCTTAGGGCAGGAGTGAAGAAAAGGGACCGCATGATAGCTCACAGGCAGGGGGGCCCGCAACGGAGAAGCGCAGCAGGCAGGCCTCCAAACCCACCTGACAGGGGGACTCCGATTGCTTCCAGGCTGACTGGACCCTCCTGGACCTAGTGACCAGTGCCCCGGACTCCACAGCTTTCTCTGCAGTAAAGGTAACCAGACTGCATTCCTCGTGTCTGTCTTCTTCTTCTGCGCCTCCCCACAGCTATGCTACCACCGTGACTATCATCACTGCTGCCGCCCTGCTCTCTGCACCCTGTTTCCCCTGCAGCCATCCTTCATATAAGCTTTCTCAATCCCTGGGGGTCCGCTTCACCTGTGGGAAGTGTTTCATCTCAGCTGCTATACCATCTATCCCCCAGGGTCCACACAGCAGCGCTGGTCATCTCTGACCAGGCACCACAGGTGGCGTCACATAAAGACTACGAATCCCCTGTAAATACTTCCTTTATCTGCTCGGCCAGGGCCATGGAGCTGGGCCACTACCACCGTGACCTCCCTGGAAGACTGCCGGCCCGGTTACCGAGTACCCTAGGCCCTTACGGCTGCTGCATATATTCTGACTTGTCAGTGTGATCTTGGATATCCATTCATTCTAATATAGGGATTTGGATAAGGATACATTATGAATTATAGGCGTAGGGATATTTGTGATCATAAATTCTTATATATTGTCATTGAGAAAGTGGTGAGAGGGAAAAAAATAGGAAAAAAGAAAAAAACAGAGTTAATATAAGGGCTTTACTTTGCATAAGCCTTGTGTTGTACTCCTAACCGAATAAGTCCAATAAATATATCTAATAAGGAGGCTGTATTGAATTCATATGTTGTTATGTACAAGTTAAATAAGAAGTGGTCACTCTATTAATATTAAATGATAACAGACATGGCTATAAGTGGCTTTGAGTAAAGCATCTATAAGAATGAATAGGAGTTATTTCTAATGAATATCATTGTCCATAATGTAAGTATTATCTGCACAGATGCCGGATTAGGATATTGTGACATGCGCAGTCCTTCCTCTTTCAGGGTCTACACGAGGGCACACGCGTGTGGCACCCTGCTACCACAGGTACCACAGGACCCAAAAGGGTGCATGGACGGACTTCTCCACAGGAGGCCCTCACTACAAACAGACACCTCCACCCTTCCACCTCAGACCACCAGAGGGAGCCCTGTTAGGAAAATATAAACTGGAGGGTGGAGTCAGTTAAGGAGTAGTCGTCAGTTAGCCAGCCAGAGAGTGTGCTGACACTGAGAGTAGTGAAGACGCAGTACATCTGCTGCTGTACTGAGGGCCCCGAGTGTGGCCGAGGCAAGGACAGAGAGAATAGAGGAGTTAAGGGGGCAGAGGAGCATCTGAAGCTCACCCCAAGACACAAGCCGAACACCGGATCCGCGCCTACAGGGCCCTGTACACCCAGTAGGGACAACCGGAATACCAGGAGGCTTCCAGACCCCTGGTCATCTTGAAGCTGCCATCAATTACAGGACTAGGAACCACGAAGGCCCCGGCCTCCAGGGATAGTGGTTGCCAGAGAAAAGTCCTACTACCAAGCAGTCAGATGAGAGAGCAAAACAATATAGAAGCTAGGCCAAGTTCCTGGCTGGCCAGAAGCTTAGAGAGAGGAAGACACGGACCAGGAGGCCTACAACCCGCTCACTGGGGAGAGTTCTGAAGTGCACCCTTCCTAGCAAGTACCCTGGACCATATCTGCCGTTACACCAGTAAAGGTACTGAAGCGAATCCCCTGTGTGCGTGTCCGTCATTCCCCCTGACCCGACCGGGCCACCTCTCACCTGCATCCCTTCCATTTACCCTGCCCCGGGGGCCCGCTCTGCCTGTGGGGAGCAGAAACATCCCAGCTGCCATCCCATCACCCCCGGAGGTCTGCAGCAGCGCCGCTACTCATTACCGGGAACCACAGGTTGCATCATGAGACAAACTGTTAACAAAAACCCCCTTTTTAAAGAGTGACCCCAGAGGACAGGCCCGGGAGTCGACTGCTGTGACATCCTGCAAAGAAAGTAAAGGCCTGGGTACCGAGTCTCCCCCTATATCCTCCACAGCCGAGTCACGCGCACAGACGTCTCCATCCTGCCCGGAAGCACTGGAGGAAAAAGGCACAGTCTTCAGCTCTCAGGAGATCTATTCTTTTAGCGATGGATATCCCGGATACACAGGTAAGCGCTGTCACGCGATTGGATGTCAATAATGAGCTTGGGGGAGGGAATATAACAAGATATATCATATGCTTTAATAGGACACCAAGAGGTAAGCGACAACATCCATTAACCAATACAATATAAGATCTTTACTAAACTAGCAGACATATTGGTCATAAGATACTTTGACCTCCATTTTCTATAGTATGTGAGCCGGTATTGGCTCTAATATGGAGTAATTGGATTGGGTCTGATGATGTCAAACCCAAACATTACAAGGTTTGGCGGTCCATGTGCTGGTTTATTCTGGCCTCAATCCCCTGATGACGCTAGATTTCTGGTGAAACATGTTCGGGGAGACTTAGGCTTTTGTTTTAAAAGCATCTATTAGTTATGAAAATACAAATAATGACAGGATAGTATAGGCAGCGGCCGCGCCAAGATTATCCTCTCTGAAAACATACATAAAGGTCATAAAGATTGAGTATGGGACCTGGAATAGAGCAATGATTTAAATAAATGGCTAGTAGCTGATGTCCCAGGATATATTCTGGCTCATGCAAATTTTACATTTATATACTGTACCTTTAAGTAGTAATGATAAAAGTCAAATTTTATGGTCTTCAGTTGGGGTTTCTGTTGCCTAAGGCAATTTGTGATTAATATTATTTACCCCACGCTGTCTGTAGTGAACAGCATTATCAGTACTTTACTAATCTGTGCAACTCGTAGCCAGCCAACACCATCGGCTACCGGCAGCCCGCACGGGCACAATGCAATGTGAATTGTGATGTGCACTGAAGCCTACATTTATATGAGAAGGTAGGATCCTACTGTCATTAATTGTGAGGAAAATGCTTCAAGTTGTTAAGGAAACATCCATAAGACTGTGTGCCCGCTAACACTTGTATTTATTCCCTACATAGTTCCCATTCAGTAAAAAGTTTATTTTTGAATTGTGGTCTCCCCCATTGATCTGTGAAACACCTGGTCCTGGCAAACCAGCATCATCGGTTACATGCGGCCTGCACGGCTGTAGTGCCATCATAGCACAAGTCCATACACTCAGCCAGAACCTCCACTTTCATGTAAGGTATCGCGGCATAAGATATGAGTGCCTCGTCCATGGCTACCATCTTGCGCAATGTTACACTTGGCGTAGTTGGCATGATCGAGTCTTGCAGCTGGAAGAGTAGCATAGTGCGGGGAAGACTCAAGTTACGTGGAGAATGGCGATCAATGCATCGTCCAAGATGGTGCTGAACAAGAACAGAAAAATGGTGGTGAGTGGCACGGAAATGCAAGGAGGTCTGGCCCATCGTGGGCGTAGAAGGACCAAAAAGGCGTGAAGCGTTGTCCAGCCTTTCAGCCTATAGAATGGAGCATGGGAACCGAGAGTGGCCGCCTATAGCAGGGAATGACCATTGCTCCAAAGCAAAGTGGAAGGGAAAGGCCTGCCAATAAAGTGTGACCCAATGAAATGGGCAGAGAATGGAGAATCAAGATTGAGAAATGGGATGGTGAATAGGAAGAAACCCCAAACAGTGAAAGTCTTGGCCATGATATGTCAACGAGAGAGACAGGGTCATTTTGTTGGAGAAAGTCGGAGACAAAGGTGGAAGGAAGTATGATGGACCAAGGTCCTGGATGGAGCGTACCCAACCGGGGACCGGAACGCAGCGAGTGGCAGAAGTTCATGGCTCTTATGGAGAAAGAGACGTGACTGGGCAGTTTGGCAGAAAAGGTTGCCTGATCCTCCGACTCTGGGTCGAAAGCCAAGGTCTATACCCTGGCTTGGTATCTGGCTTGTGGACGGACCAAACAATTTAAGCCTCTATTGATTCAGTGTCCGGGGGGGGGTTCTCCACCAATGCCACCAAAAGATTCATTCCTGGCATGGGCCCCGCATCCCTCTGAGATATCAGGTCCTAAGGACACCCCTGTGCCCGGAGGGAAGCTCCTTGCCACTGAGGCAGAATGGATCATGGGTGTCATCAGAAGCAGGAATGAGAAAGAAGCATGAATACTGACGCAGCTGGCCCAGCCTAGTGTGGAAGAATTTGCGCAGCAGATGAAATGGGGGACCATGATGCACAATAATTGCAGATAGGGCTTGTACTATGATCTCAGACGGATTGCTCACTTTCCCCCTTGAAGAGACAAGTTTACTGTTGTAATATGTAATGTGAATTGTGATGTGTATTAATGGTATTGTTGATATGTGCAGTTTGACCTTAGGGACAGTTAGAGTTAATGTTTGAGACCAGCCCAGAGTGGGAGGGGTTGGGCTTTCAGGGAAAGTGACAGTTTCCTGTCGGAGAGTCAGATAGGGCCTAAAATGCATAGTAATAGGAGCAAAAGATCCAAGGTGAGCAGTGCCACATTCTGGGTTAACTCTAAGGAAGAGGAGACCAAAGAAAAAGGATAGTGAGATCAAGAGCAGAAGTGACTAAGAGGCTGAGTGACCTTCCAGAAGTGGGCCCTGGGAGAGGGAGAAAGGGGAAGAGGACACCACCCCAAAAAAATATATAGCTAGGGATATACTTGTCACATACAGAAAATTCACACATAGAATATGCACAAGAAAGACCCAGTATGTATAGACAGGGATCACCAATAAAATATCAAAAATAATTTATTAACAACCAAGCCAGCAAACAATAAGCATTTACAAACAATTAAAAGCATGAAAAAATGCACAATACAAGACCCCAAAATCATAATGTCTTGGGCAATCCTTAATCCATATTATAAATCAGAAATCACAAAATACATGGTTACCCCACAGAAGATCTCTAACAGTATATCAATGGGTAATGACATACAGAAAACCCTCTACTACAGCATAAATATAATATCAAATGCACATAGTACACACAACTATGAAAAAGCTATACAATACTAGCCTATAGAGTAATAAAGTGCTATTGCCGGGAATAGTAGCCCCTATGTGCTCAAGACATATATCACGGGCGCACATATAGATGTATAAGTAATATATACTGCTGGCACAGACAGAGGGTAGCAAAAAAAGAAAGATTAAAAAGATGTTAACTAGTGAGAGCTCGGGTGCTCGTTGCTCGGGTCGAGCAAATTGGAAAACTCGAGTGCTCAGACCGAGCAAAAAGCCCAATGTAAGTCTATGGGAAATGTAAGTCGATGGGAACCGTGCTCAAATGACATGGGAACAGCATAGGGAAGACCCCTGGAAGCATTTCTGACTCCCAGGTCACTGCTGTCAACAACGTTGTCAGAGGTATAACGCCACTTTTATGGACTCACAATAAAACATACAAAAACGAAACCAAAATGGATTTTCCTGGGAAAAATGTTAAGGAACATCCTTTCCAAGGTAATGACTTGTATATAAGGCAAAATAAATATACAAAAACAAAATGCTTCTCCACACCTTGGGCTATGTCCACATGTAGCGTTTTTGATGCGTTTTTGGACTTTTGCATTGCTTTCAACGGTGAAAAATACATTCACCAGTAAATGTCATTTTAACATTTTATTACCTTATCTGGCCATGTGGTGTGTGACACATCATCAGACACATCCTGTTTCATTTATGAAGGAGGGACTCTGAAAGTCACAAAGCCTATTTTTATAGGGCCATCAGGCAGCCCTTACTATTCTTGAAGGGCCATCAGTTGGCCCTCACTATTGTTAGAGGGCCCTGAACGGGCTATGCTCTGTTGTTCTCATACAGTGTTATAGCGTATGCAGTGACTGAAAGGGCTGCCCAAAATTTGGAAAAACCCTAATACTCCTTTGAAGAGACATAGAGGGCCTGATTTAAAAAAAAAAAATCCTATTATTAAAGGGGTTGTTCACTACTTTGACATTGATGCCCTATACGTAGGATAGGGCATCGAGATATTGGTTATTGGTACCAGCGGCGAAGGCTGCCGGAAGTCCTTACTTCCGGTGCTTGGACGTCGAGTTGTAGCGGCCGGCTACAACTTGAATGGGAGGTGGATGTGCATAACTCTGTGCTGGCCACTACAGATGGACGGCCAAGCATTGCAGGTATGGACTTCCGGCCAGCGGCCGCCACCGGCACCAATAACAGCTAATCAGTGGGGGTGCCGTTCATTCATTGATGCCCAATCCTATGGATATATGGATAGGGCATCAGTGTAAAAGTAGTGGACAGCTTCTTTAATGAGTGAGTCTCCTATACTGTTTTTTCATATGCAGTGACTGAAAGGGCTGCCCAAATTTTGGAAAAAACCCAATGCCAATTTAAAGACACATAGAGGAAGGCCTCAGTAACAAAATATTCCCATTATAAAGGAGCGGTTCTGCTATATACTTATTGTGTATGCAGTGTCTACAACGGCTGCCTAAATTTAGGGAAAACCCCTATACCAATTTAAAGACACATAGAGGAAGGCCTCAGTAACAAAATGTTCCCATTATAAAGGAGCAGGTCTCCTATACTGTTCTTGCATATGCAGTGACTGCAAGGGCTGCCAAAAATTTGGACGCACTCCTATGCCTCTTGCAAGAGACCTAGAGGAGGGCCTCTTGAAAAAAATGTTCCCATTATAAAGGAGCGGGTCCCCTATACTTGCACTAAAGGCATGGTCTGAAAAACATTTACCCCTGGGGGTATATATGAACATACTGTATAACAAACTTTTCCTACAGGCATCATAAACACCCTTAAAAAAATTATGTAGGTGTTGCATCACGGTCACCCTGGGGATATGGTGGTGGGGGGTGAGGATGAGGAGAAGGAGGAGGATAACAGAAAATAGACAAAATCAGGAAGCGTATAGCCATGTCTGGGTGTGACGAGGTGCATGTGAATAGACATCCCAAGAAAAGACACTGTATTTGAGTTTATGTTACGCTGCTATCATTCGGTGGTGTTGAGAAGTCTGGCCCAATCCAGCCCATGTTCATTTTTATTAGAGTCAGCCTGTCAGCATTTTCAGTTGACAGGCGGATGCGCCTATCAAGTATAATTCCCCCAGTGGAACTAAAACCCCGCTCTGATAAAACGGTAGCGGCAGGGCAGGCCAGGACCTCCAAGGCATAGAGAGCCAGTTCATTCCATGTGTCCTGCTTGAATACTGAATAATTATAAGGCACAGGGGAATCACGGAGGACATTGGTACGGTCGGCAAGGTACTCCTTCAGCATCTTCATAAAATTATCCCTCCTTGTGAGAGTACCTCGCGCATCAGGGCCTGTGCGATGGGAGGGTCTGAGAAAACTCTCCCAGATCTTCCCCAATGTTCCCCTGCTTAGGTTGGATCGTTTTTGTGTCTCTCTCGTTTTTACTCCTTGGTTGTCCAACGACTGTGACTTCTGCCCCCAGAGTTTTCAGATTTGAATTTTTTTAATAATTCCGCAACAAGGGCCTTCTGGTACTGCACCATTTTAGTAGACCTGTCCACCGCGGGAATGAGAGATAGAAAGTTCTCCTTGCAGCGAGGGTCTAGAAGTGTCACCAATCAGTAATGACTGTCACCCAAAATTTGGACAACGCGAGGGTCACTGGAAAGGCAGCGCAACATAAACTCAGCCATGTGTGCCAGACTGCTAACAGGCAAGAAATCCATGTCATCACCAAGAGGACGACTGACCATGCTCTCTTCATCATCCTCTTCCTACCTCTCCTCAGGCCATCCACGCTGAACAGACGGTATGACAGTTGTGTGGGTAGTACCATCTATAGTGCAGGAAGCTAGCTTCTGTTCTTCCTCCTTCTCTTCCTTTGCCTCATTGTCACCCAATCTGCAAAGTGGGATGGTGACGCCAGTTATGTCATCATCGCCGCTCACCATCTTTGTGGAGTCCTCAAAGTTTTGGAGGATGGCACGGATGTCTTACATCCATGCCCACTCCTGAGCTATATAGCGCCATGGAATCAATGGCGCTATATAAATTAGTAATAATAATGTGCGGAAACTAACCTGAATACCGACGGACATTTTGAAGCTGGTACTCATCAAAAACGGCCGTGTGCTGCTCACAAATCCTTCCTAACACTTGCAATGTTGAGTTATAATGGGTGGGGACATCACACACCAGTCGGTAAGCTGGAAGCTGCAAACGCTGCTGAAGCACGGCAAGGGCGGCTGACTTTCTAAAATGGACACACATGCGGCATACTTTGACAAGCAGATCTAGATAGGTTTTTGAGAAATCGCTGAACCACAAGGTTAAGCACATGGGCCAGGCATGGTACGTGTGTGAGCTCGTCTCGCTTCAGAGCTGCCACCAGGTTCCAGCCATTGTCACACACGACCATGCCTGGCTGTAGGTTCAGTGGTGTGAGCCACAGATCTGCCTGCTCTTTTAGAGCTGTTGACAACTCTTCAGTGCTGTGCGGTTTGTCACCTAAGCATATTAGCTTCAGCACAGCCTGTTGCTGCTTGGCAGTGCTTCCAGGCCTGACTGATGTGGTCATTTTGGAGATGGAGGCTGAAGAGGAGGAGGTGCAGGAGATGTAGAATGTGGGGGCAACCCTGATTGACCAGGGCCCACAATCCTCGGCGTCAGGAGTACATGTTCCGTCCCAAGGTCCGACTGGGACATGAAGCCACTCAAAATACTATACATTGATCACTGTGCATTGATTATATTCTATCTTGTCATTTTTTTATTTTTATTACTTAAATTCACATTTTTTTGTTTTATTATTTATATGTTTTTTATTTATTTATTTTTATTTATATTTAATAGAATAAATAAACAAAACAATTACAGGCTGAGATAAGGCCTGATTTATGTGTCACGTTTCTAATAGTGATAAGCGAGCATGCTCGCTACTGCTTGGCGAGTATTTCCGGGGTTGGTCGGCGGGAGCTCGGGTCTCCTCCCTGCATGTTTGGCGCTCTTTACAGAGCCAATGAACATGCAGGGATTGCCTGCCACACACTGTAATGCCGCAGCCATGTTGGTTGTGGCATTACAGTGATTGGCTGGCCACACAGTGTCATCAGGTCTATATCAGACTTGGCACCGCCATGCTCGTCACAGTCACTATGGAATCAGACAGTGTAGGGAGAGCTGCTGCTGAGCTAGGGAGAGATTTGCTTGTTTTTTAGTTAGTGTAGGTGTACCAAACTATATATTAGAGACACATATCCAACTCAACTAACAGTCCTTCTGAGGACTAATCCAGCTGCATATATATCAATGCTAGGCAGGCAGGCAGTGTATGTGGCAGACTGCAGTGCATATAGCAAGAGAATCCATTTCAGTCCTGTCTGCTGGTGTATTACAGATATTTCTAGACATAGCCCCAGGTATCAGGGGCCAGGAATAATTAGCATAAAAAGTAATCCAGAGAACACCGTTTTTCTTCTCCATTTGCTTGTTGGCACTGCAGAATACAGCCAGATCCTTTCCATATTACAAAAATCCAGCTATTTAAAACTGTCATACGGATCACATTTAATTGCGTAGAAAATTCTGCCATTTCTGGCCTCCATTGAAATTTTGTTGCAGTGTGTTAGCAAAGTTATTGACACCAGTTCGCTGGTAAAAATAGTTACCTACAGGCCAGCTATTTAAAACTGTGGTTTGTCCATCACACGGATCACATATACAGTACAGACCAAAAGTTTGGACACACCTTCTCATTTAAAGATTTTTCTGTATTTTCATGACTTTGAAAATTGTACATTCACACTGAAGGCATCAAAACTATGAATTAACACATGTGGAATTATATACTTAACAAAAAAGTGTGAAACAACTGAAAATATGTCTTATATTCTAGGTTCTTCACAGTAGCCACCTTTTGCTTTGATGACTGCTTTGCAGACTCTTGGCATTCTCTTGATAAGCTTCAAGTGGTAGTCACCGGAAATGGTTTTCACTTCACAGGTGTGCCCTGTCAGGTTTAATAAGTGGGATTTCTTGCCTTATAAATGGGGTTGGGACCATCAGTTGTGTTGTGCAGAAGTCAGGTGGATACACAGCTGATAGTCGTACTGAATAGATTGTTAGAATTTGTATTATGGCAAGAAAAAAGCAGCTAAATAAAGAAAAACAAGTGGCCATCATTACTTTAAGAAATGAAGGTCAGTCAGTCCGAAAAATTGGGCAGACTTTGAAAGTGTCCCCAAGTGCAGTTGCAAAAACCATCAAGCGCTACAAAGAAACTGGCTCACATGAGGACCGCCCCAGGAAAGGAAGACCAAGAGTTACCTCTGCTTCTGAGGATAAGTTTATCCGAGTCACCAGCCTCTGAAATCGCAGGTTAACAGCAGTTCAGATTAGAGACCAGGTCAATGCCACACAGAGTTCTAGCAGCAGACACATCTCTACAACAACTGTTAAGAGGAGACTTTGTGCAGCAGGCCTTCATGGTAAAATAGCTGCTAGGAAACCACTGCTAAGCACAGGCAACAAGCAGAAGAGACTTGTTTGGGCAAAAGAACAGAAGGAATGGACATTAGACCATTGTAAATCAGGCTGTGTAAGGGCTATTTGACCAAGAGAGAGAGTGATGGGGGGCTACGCCAGATGACCTGGCCTCCACAGTCACAAGACCTGAACCCAATTGAGATGGTTTGGGGTGAGCTGGACCGCAGAGTGAAGGCAAAAGGGCCAACAAGTGCTAAGCATCTCTGGGAACTCCTTCAAGATTGTTGGAAAACCATTTCCGGTGACTACTAGTGTTGAGCGAACATGCTCGACACTGCTCGGTACTTGCCCGAGCATCTCACTACTCGGGATGTTCGGCGAGCACCAAGCATTTCCAGGTTACTCGAGCGGGAGTTCGGGTCTTCGCCCTGCATGCTTGGCGCTCTTTACAGAGCCAATGAACATGCAGGGATTGCCAGCCAGTAACTGGAATGCCGCAGCCATGTTGTTTGTGGGCATTTCAGTGATTGGCTTTCCGCACAGTGTCACCTCGAGTATTTAAAACCGGGCGCCGCCATCTTGGACACAGTCGCTCCGGATCAGGCAGTGTAGGGAGAGTGCTGCTGAGTTAGGGAGAGATATATAGTGCGAAATAGGTAGTGTAGGGTCTCTAAAGCCTGCCAATTCAAGCAAACAGTCCTTCTCAGGACTAATATCCATGCCAGATATCAGGCAGGCAGGCTGTGTAGGTGATGCAGTAGTTATACCAGCAAACGCTGCATCACAGTCATGTGTGCAACTGTTAGTCAAATTGCTAGACTTATCCCCCGGTCTCAGGGGCCAGGAAAAATCCTTTTTTTTTTTCATCTAAATCCTGTATTTTTTTTTTTCCTCAGTCAGGCTGTACAAATACGTGTCTTATTAACCCCCCCCCCAAAAAAAAAAAAATTGAGTGTGTCTGTGACTGTTCAGACACAAATATATCTGTTTAAAAGAGTCTGGTGTAGGCCAGAGAAATAGACCTGTGGTTTTGCAGTTCCACGGGTCAAATCTCTGTATTATTCTGCTTTTGGCATTTTTTGCCGTAAAAAAAACAGTAATAGTGGCTCCCTGACTGGTCAGACACCAATATATCTGTTTAAAAGAGTCTGTCTGGTGTAGGTCAGAGAAATAGAACTGTGGTTTTGCAGTTCCACGGGTCAAATCTCTGTATTATCCAGCTTTTGGCAATTTTTCCGTAAAAAAAAACTGTAAAAGTGTCTCCCTGACTGGTCAGACACCAATATATCTGTTTAAAAGAGTCTGGTGTAGGCCAGAGAAATAGAACTGTGGTTTTCCTCTTCCACGGTTCTAATCTCCTTTTTATTACCCTTTTTCCATTGATAGTGCAAGGGTAAGCTATTTAACATCATTTGCAATGGGCATGGCGCGTGGCAAGGGACGTGGAACTGGACGTTCTGGTGATGGTGCGTGTAGAGGACGGGGCCGTGGCCAAGGTGAAAATGTGCCACAACCAACAGACACATCTTCTCGCTCCCACTTCTTGACCGAATTACTAGGGAAGCACACTACAACTTCAGTATTGCGAACTGATCAGTGTGAACAGGTTATTAATTGGATAGCAGATAATACTTCCAGTTACCTGGGCACCACCACCTCCGGTCTGTCTTCCACATGGTCAAGTTTTAGTAGCCGTGAGTCTCGACTGCATACTCCTCCTCACCCTGATGCTCCTTCCTCCCACCATGCCGAGTGTCGTCAGACAGCAACTGATCCCACACTTGGACACTCTGAAGAGCTGTTCACTGGTCCATTTCCATATTTGTGCCCCTCGCCTGCTCCGCTTGAAGTGGTGGAAGAGGAGATCCCATGTAGCGATGCCCAAATATTTGAACAGCCACGGCAACAGGAAGTCGACACTGGCAATTTGTCACAAGAGGTGGACAATGACGAGACACAATTGCCACGAAGTGAGGAGGAGGATCGTGGTGCGCAAGTGGAAGAGGAGGAGGTGGTGGATGATCTAGTAACTGACCCAATGTGGCAGGAGGACATGCAGAGCGAGGCCATCAACACACAGGGGGAGGGAGGCAGAGTACCCCAACAGGCAGGAAGAAGCAGTGTGGTGGCCGCACACAGAAGGCGGGCAACAGTTCCCCGTAACACCAACACAAGGGATGTTGCCAGTACAACCGGTAGGTCTTCCAGTCTGGAATTTTTTTAAAGACTCTGCTGATAACCCCAAAAAGGCCATTTGTACCACCTGCCATGCCAGCATCAGCAGGGGTGACAAAACTACCAGCTTGACCACCACCAGCATGATCAGGCACATGTCAGCAAAGCACCCGACTTTGTGGGGCGAACCCCAGGGTCCACGACCAGTGTCAGCGGGTGTCACCACTGCTTCTTCCGCTGTTTTGCGTGTAATAGAACCCCCTGTTGTACGTGAAAGGCAATCCCCTGTCCATACTGCATGCAAAGATGTCCCCTCCTCTCAGTCTTCACTTGTTATGGCAGTTTCTCAAGAAACAGCATCAATGTCCACATCCCACCGCAGCGTTCAATTGTCCATATCCCAGAGCTTTAAACGAAAGCGCAAATTCGCAGCCAACGCCCCACAGGCCACAGTCCTAAATTCTCACATTTCACGACTGCTTGCGTTGGAAATGCTGCCTTTTAGGCTGGTGGAGATGGAATCCTTCCGCAACCTTATGGCAGTGGCCATCCTTCGGTACTCAGTCCCCAGCCGACACTATTTTGCCCGGTGTGCCATCCCCGCACTACACAAGCACGTGTCCCAAAACATCTGCCGTGCCCTCAACAACGCAGTTACTGGGAGAGTCCACCTGACAACGGACAAGTGGACAAGTGTTTGTGGCCAGGGATGGTACATCTCCCTGACGGCACACTGAGTAAACATAGTGGAAGCCAGGACCCAGTCGGACCTTGGGACGGAACACATCCTCCCCACACTGAGCCCTATGTCAGTCAGAGTTCCCCCCACAGTGTACAGCTCCTGCGCATCATCCTCCTCCTCCTCCTCATGTTCAGTCTCCATCTCAGATATCACCACATCAGTTACAAGCTGGAAGCACTGCAGTACTGCCTCAGCCAAGCGGCAACAGGCTGTGCTGAAACTCCTAAGCTTAGGTGACAAACCGCACACTGCTTGTGAGTTGTGGACAGCTGTGAAAGAGCAGGCAGATCTGTGGCTGAGACCGCTGAACCTACATCCAGGCATGGTCATGTGTGACAATGGCCGTAACCTGGTGGTGGCTCTGAGGCGAGGCGAGATCACACACGTACCATGCCTGGCTCATGTGCTTAACCTCGTTGTTTCAGCGGTTTCTTAAATCGTACCCCGAGTTGCCAGATTTGCTCGTCAAAGTACGCCGCCTGTCAGCTCATTTTCTGAAGTCGGCTGCAGCTTCCTCCGCGCTTGCTGTGTCGCAGCAGCGTTTGTAGTTTCTGGCACACCGACTGGTGTGTGATGTCCCCACACTTTGGAACTCTACCCTCCACATGTTGCAAAGGATTTGTGAGCAGAAGAGAGCAGTTGTGGAGTACCAGCTGCAACAAGGCCGTCGATATTCAGGTCAGACTCCACACATAAGACCTCAGGAGTGGACCTGGATGTCTGACATATGTACCATCCTGACAAACTTTGAGGAGTTCACCAAGATGGTGAGTGGCGATGAGGCCATTATTAGCGTCAGCATCCCACTTGTCTGTCTTTTGCAACGCTCTCTGCAGAGAATTAAAGAGGAGGCATTGCAGCCAGATTATGATGAGATGGATCAAGAAGCCGTAATGGGCGATTACACACAGCCCAGCCTCATCTCTTCCCAACGTGCATTGGGGGACAATGAGGGAGAGGAGGGAGAGGAGGAGGAGGAGGAAGAACAGGAGCTGGTATCATGCGCTGTAGACGGTAGTACCTGTACAACTATCATACAGTCGGTTCAGTGTGGGTGGCCTGAGGACAGTGGGGAGGAGGAGGAGGAGAGCATGGTCAGTCGTCATCTTGGTGAGGACACGGAAGTCTTGCCCGTTACCAGTCTGGCACGCATGGCTGACTTTATGTTACGCTGCCTTAACCGTGACCCTCGCGTTGTCAAAATGTTGGGTGACAGTCATTACTGGTTGGTGACACTTTTAGACCCCCGCTACAAGGAGAACTTTCACTCTCTTATTCTTGAGGTGGAGAGGTCTACAAAAATGTGGCAGGACCAGAAGGCCCTTGCTGCAGAACTGTTAAAAAATTCCCATCTGAACACGCTAGCGGCAGAGGTCACAGTTCGTTGACCAACCAAGACGTACAGGTGAGAGAGACGCAACTCGAATCCAGCAGAGGCAGGGGAACACTGTCAACTAGTGGGACAGTCTTCTGAGACCCACCTAGCTTACAGGCGCTGAGGCGCGGGTTACTCTCACAAGGAGTGGAAAGTTTCAAAAGATGGAGAGGGAGTACCTTGCCGACCATTCCAGCGTCATCCGTGATTCCTCTGTGCCTTTTAATTATTGGGTATCCAAGCTGGACACTTGGAATGAACTTGCTCTGTACACCTTGGAGGTCCTGGCCTGCCCTGCCGCTAGCGTGTTATCGGAGCATGTTTTTAGTGCCGCTGGGGAAATTATAACTGATAAGCGCACTCGCCTGTCAACTGACAATGCTGACTAGCTGACCCTTATCAAAATGAACAAGGACTGGATTGGGCCAGACTTCTCATCACCACCAAATGACAGCAGAGTAACATAAAGTCAAATCCAATGTGTTATTTCGGGATGTGTATTCCCATGCACCGCTTCACACGCACACATGGGTATACGCTTCCTCATTTCGGCTGTATTTTGCTCTTCTCCTTATCCTCAGCCTCCACCAACACTATACCACCAGGGTGACCGTGGTCCATGTTGCCAGCATTTCAAGTTCCTCCGTCCTAATTTTTGGTAGCTTTCGCTTGGAAGGCATAGGCAAAGACTATGGGAGACCCACTCCCCAATAATGGGAATAATGTTTTTAATATGCTGTACTGCATGGCTCTTGTAAGGGGCATGAAAACCATCTTGTTAAGCTACTCTGAACTCCACATCTCTTCCAAGGGGCATTAAAACCGTCTTGTTAAGCTACTGCGACCTCCACTACTTTTCCAAGGGGCATTAAAACCATCTTGTTAATCTACTGCGACCTCCACCACTTTTCCAAGGGGCATTGATATTGTCTTTTTATTCCACTGCGACCTCCACCATTCTTCAAAGGGGCATTAAAACCATCTTGTTAAGCTACTGCGACCTCCACGTCTCTTCCAAGGGGCATTAAAACCGTCTTGTTAAGCTACTGCAACCTCCACCACTTTTCCAAGGGGCATTGATATTGTCTTTTTATTCCACTGCGACCTCCACCATTCTTCCAAGGGGCATTAAAACCATCTTGTTAAGCTACTACAACCTCCACGTATCTTCCAAGGGGCATTAAAACTGTCTTGTTAAGCTGCTGCGACCTCCATGTCTCTTGCAAGGGGCATTAAAACCGTCTTGTTCAGGTATTGCAACCTCCACCACTTTTCCAAGGGGCATTAAAACCATCTTGTTAAGCTACTGCAACCTCCACCACTTTTCCAAGGGGCATTGATATTGTCTTTTTATTCCACTGCGACCTCCACCATTCTTCCAAGGGGCATTAAAACCATCTTGTTAAGCTACTGTGACCTCCACGTATCTTCCAAGGGGCATTAAAACTGTCTTGTTAAGCTACTGCGACCTCCACGTCTCTTCCAAGGGGCATTAAAACCGTCTTGTTCAGCTACTGCGAAATCCACCACTATTCCAAGGGGCATTAAAACCATCTTGTTAAGCTACTGCAACCTCCACCACTTTTCCAAGGGGCATTGATATTGTCTTTTTATTCCACTGCGACCTCCACCATTCTTCCAAGGGGCATTAAAACCATCTTGTTAAGCTACTGCGACCTCCACGTATCTTCCAAGGGGCATTAAAACTGTCTTGTTAAGCTACTGCGACCTCCACGTCTCTTCCAAGGGGCATTAGAACCATCTTGTTCAGCTATTGCGACCTCCTCCACTTTTCCAAGGGGCATTAAAACCGTCTTGTTAAGCTCCTGCGACCTCCACCACTTTTCCAAGGGGCATTGATATTGTCTTTTTATTTCACTGCGACCTCCACCATTCTTCCAAGGGTCATTAAACTGTCTTGTTAAGCTACTGCAACCTCCACAACTTTTCCAAGGGGCATTGATATTGTGTTTTTATTCCACTGCGACCTCCACCATTCTTCCAAGGGGCATTAAAACCATCTTGTTAAGCTACTGCGACCTCCACATCTCTTCCAAGGGGCATTAAAACTGTCTTGTTAAGCTACTGCGACCTCCACGACTCTTCCAAGGGGCATTAAATCCGTCTTGTTAAGCTACTGCGACCTCCACCACTTTTCTAAGGGGCATTAAAACCGTCTTGTTAAGCTACTGCGACCTCCACCACTTTTCCAAGGGGCATTGATACTGTCTTTTTATTCCACTGCGACCTCCACCATTCTTCCAAGGGGCATTAAAACCATCTTATTAAGCTACTGCGACCTCCACGTCTCTTCCAAGGGGCATAAAAACTGTCTTGTTAAACCACTCTGAACTCCACAGCTTTTCCAAGGGGCATTGAAATGTTGTTTTTAATTAACTCTAACCTCCATGACTCTTCCAACGGGCATTGCATTTCCTTCTAATTTTAGTCAGCTTTTGCTTTTCAAAGCATAGGCGAACACTAAGGGAGACCCACTCCCCAATAATGGGTAGAAGGCTTTTAGTACGCTGTAATCCACATCTGTTTCAAGGGGCATTGCTGTTCCTCATAATTTTTGGAAAGCCTTCCGTTCACTGCTTAGGCCAACAGTGCACAGGAGACCCAGTTGCTATAAATGGAAAAAACAGTTTAGTTAAGGCCCTCTGACCTCCATGTCACTTCCAAGGGGCATTGGAGAGCCTCAAAATATTTGGTAGGCATTACACTCACTGTATGCCCTATAACTGTGTAGCTGAACGGCTCCTTTTGGTACAGAAACATATCCTACAAGACATGTGTGGTTGACTGACCTGATATTGATGTGAATGGTCCCTGTTCCTCCTGCTCTTTCTCCTTTGCCACCACCTCATCCATCATTCATCACCTGAAGCTTTGTTTTAACGGGAGTCATAGAACTGGGATAGTAGCAGGAAAACATCCAGCAATCCTCGGAGGAGGTAGGATATGCGCCAAAACGCTGACCACCTCAGGCCTAGCCGCTACTAGATACATGCGCTTGCATTCCAAGAAAACAAAGCAGATGCTTACTTCTATCATCATCATCATGCTCCTCACCTTGGCACTCTCAACTCCCCTGATGGAGAAGCCAGGGCCCACCGGAGGAGTCTGGTTCTCTGGTGGGCTCGTCCAATGCTGCCCTAAAGCAGGCCAGGCTAAGAAAAGTGTGGGGGAAGTTGACAGGAGAAATAGGGGCGGCTGGGGACCGTTTATGGACACCTGGCCGACCCCAGGCAGCTAGGGACCGAGTATGGACACCCGGCCGCCCCCTGGCGGCTCGGGACCAAGCGTGGACACCCGGCCGCCGGGCGGCTGGGGACTGAGTATGGATACCTCGCTGCCGAAGCAGCCATGAGGTAGTGGCCAGCTTCGGCCTCCTCCAAACTGAAAGGCCCCATTTCAAGTGCAAGCTAGCAGTATGGTATTGCAGCCTGGGGGTGGGTGGGTGTCAGGCTGCATACTTGCGCTTGCATTGCAAGGAATGGGGGAGGTACAATTGAACACTGCCCTGGGACAAGGACTTGCACGGGGATAGTTGCAAGTCTGCATCTTCTGATGCATCAAGGATCACTTCTGATTGGCACACTTTTAGGCAGAGACCTGGGTGTCAAAGATGCTTCCAGGGGTCTTCCCCATGCTGTTCCCATGTCTTTTCAGCACTGTATGTATGTGTCACACAGCACATGGCCAGATAAGATTGTAAAATGTTAAAATGACATTTCCCGGTGAATGCATTTGTCACGGTTGAAAGCAATACAAAAGTGCAAAAACGCATAAAAAATGCTACTTGTGAACATAGCCCAAGGTGTGGAGGAGTATTTTTGTTTTCAGTTATTTATTTTACCTTATACACAAGTCTTTACCCTGGAAATGATGTTCCTTAATATATTTCACAGGAAAACCGTTTCAGTTTAGGTTTTGAACGTTTTATTGTCAGCCCGTAAAAGTGGCTTAATACCTCTGACCACGTTGTTGACAGCAGTGACCTGAGGGTCAGAAATGCTTCCTGGGGCGATCCTCATGCTGTCCCCATGTCATTTGAACACTGTCACTATCGTTTTGGGCACTTTTTAGGCGTTCTACAGACTGCCGGGGGTGCCGCCGCAAAAATGCTCGGGTCTCCGATAGACTAACATTGGGCTCGTTGCTCGGGTCGAGCACCCGAGTATCACGGTGAGCTCGGCCCGAGCTTCGAGCACCCGAGCATTTTAGTGCTCGCTCAACACTAGTGACTACCTCTTGAAGCTCATCAAGAGAATGCCAAGAGTGTGCAAAGCAGTCATCAAAGCAAAAGGTGGCTACTCTGAAGAACCTAGAATATAAGACATATTTTCAGTTGTTTCACACTTTTTTGTAAAGTATTTAATTCCACTTGTGGTAATTCATAGTTTTGATGCCTTCAGTGTGAATGTACAATTTTGAAAGTCATGAAAATACAGAAAAATCTTTAAATGAGAAGGTGTGTCCAAACTTTTCTTCTGTACTGTATATACATATAAGTGCGCTGAATATTCTGCCATTTCTGGACTCCATTGAAATTTTGTTGCAGTGTGTCAGTGAAGTTATTGACATGAGGTCACTGTTAAAAATAGTTACCTACAGGCCAGCTATTTAAAACTGTGGTTTTCCATCACACGGATCACATATCACTGCGGCTCAAATCCAGCCATTTGTACTGAATGTGGAAAAAATATTGTCCTCCATTTAAAATGAGCAAGGAGCGTGGAAGTGGATGTGATGGTGATGATGGTGCATGCAGAGGCCGAGGGCATGGGCTAGCTGAAATTGTGCCAAACAAACACCCACATCTTCTTGCTTGACCTTCCTGTCTCAATTAATAGGGGACCGCAGAACACCACTATTGAACACAGAGCAATGTGAAAAGGTTGTTGGTTGGATAGCGGATAATGCTTCCAGTCACCACCACCACCCTGTCTTCCACACTGTCAAGTCTCAGTAGCCGTGAGTCTGGACCGCATATTCCTTACCCTGATCCTCCTTCCTCCCACAATGCCGAGTGCCCGGAGACAACTCTTCCCACACTTGGACACTGCGAAGAGCTGTTCACTTTTCCATTTATAGATTCAGGTCTCTCCACCTGGTCCACTTGAAGTGGGGCAAGAGGAGATTGCATGCAGTGATGCCTTAATATCTGAGCAGCCACGGTCACAAGAAGGTGACGGTGTGAAACTGTCATAAGAGGTGGACTATTATGAGAAACAATTGCCAGAAAGTCAGGAGGAGGACTAGGGTGCGGAAGTGGAAGATGAGGTGGTGGATGATATAGTAACTGACCCAACCTGGCAGGGGGACATACAGAGCGAGGACAGCAGCACACAGTGGGAGGAAGGTGTAGCACCACAACCGGCAGGAAGAAGCAGTGTGGTGGCCGCAGACAGAAGGCGGTTAAATGGTCCCCGTAACGTCAACACGATGGAAGTTGCCAGTACAACTGTGAGTTGTTACCGAGTCTGGTTGTTTTTAAAAGACTCTGCTGATAACCTCAAAAAGGCCATTTGCACCACCTGCCTGGCCAGCATCAGCAGGGGTGACAAAACTACCAGCCTGACCACCATCAGCATGATCAGGCACATTGCAGCAAAGCACCCGACTAAGTGGGCTGAACCCCAGGGTCCAGGAACAGTGTCTGCGGTTGGCACCACTGCTTCTTCCACCCTTGTGCGTGCAAGCTAATCCTCTGTACATGGCGCATGCAAAGATGCCTCCTGCCCTGCACCTGTCGTTGCACACTCTCAAGTAGCCATCAACAAGCACGTCCCATGTCCTTGTCCCAGCGCAGCTTTCAGTTGTCCCTACCGAAGTCCTTGGAACGCAAGTGCAAATACACAGACAACTCCCCACAGGCCTCACTACTAAATTCATATATTTCGCAACTGCTTGTGCTCGAAATGTTGCCTTTTAGGCTCATGGAGATGGAAGCTTTCCGCAACCTGATGGCGGCGGTCGTCCCTTGGTACTTGGTCCCCAGCTGCCACTATTTCTCCTGGTGTGCCGTCCCCTCATTACACAAGCACGTGTCCCACAACATTAGCCGTGCCATCAACAACGCAGTTCATTACAAAGTCCACCTAACCACGGACACGTGGACAAGTGCTTGTGGGCAGTGACGATACATCTCGCTGACGGCACACTGGATTAACATAGTGGAAGCTGGGACCCAGTCAGATTTTGGGACGGAACACGTCCTTTCGATGGCAAGGATTGCGGGACCTGGGTCAATCAGGGTTGCCCCCACATTCTACATCTCCTGCACCTCATCTTTCTTTTCAGCATCCATCTCCGAAATGGCCACATCAGTCACAAGCTGGAAGCGCTGCAGCACTGCCTCGGCCAAGCAGCAATAGGCTGTGCTGAAGCTAATATGCTTAGGTGACAAACCACACAACGCAGAAGAGTTTTGGACAGCTCTGAAAGAGTAGGCAGATCTGTGGCTGACACCACTGAACCTACAGTCAGGCATGGTCATGTGTAACAATGGCCGGAACCTGGTGGCTGCTCATGCCTGGCCCATGAGCTTAACATCGTGGTTCAGCGGGTTTTTTTAAATCCTACCCGGAGCTGCTGGATCTGCTTCTCAAAATACCCCACCTGTGTGCCCATTTTAGAAAGTCACCTACTGCTTCCGCCGCCCTTCCTGTGTTTCAGCAGCGTTTGCAGCTTCTGGCTCACCGACTGGTGTGTGATGTGCCCACGCATTGGAACTCTACATTTCAGATGTTGGGAAGGATTTGTGAGCAGAAGAGGGCAGTTGTTGACTACCAGCATCAACAAGGCCGTCGGTATTCAGTTCAGACTTTACACATAAGACCTCAGGAGTGGACAGGGATATCAAACATATGTATCATCCTCCACAACTTTGAGGACTCCACCAAGATGGTGAGCGGTGATGACATGATGATTAGAGTCACCATCCCGCTTCTGAAACGCTCTCTGCTCACAATCACAGAGTATGCATTGCAGGCGGAGCACGATGAGGTGGAGCAAGGAACCATACAGGGTGATTACACACAGCCCAGCCTCATCTCATCCCTACGTGGATTGGGTGACAATGAGGAAGAGGAGGAGGAGGAGCTAGTTTCATGCGCTATAGATGGTACTACGTGCACAACTGTCATACCGTCTGTTCAGTGTGCATGGCCTGAGGACAGGGAGGAGGAGGAGGAGAGCGTGATCAGTTGCCCTGTTGGTGAAGACACAGAAGTCTTGCCTGTTAGCAGTCTGGCATGCATGGCTGAGTTTATGTTACGCTGCCATTCCCATGACCCGCGCGTTCTCAAAATTTTGGGTGACAGTCATTACTGGTTGGTGACACTTCTAGACCCACTTTACAAGGAGAACTTTCTATCTCTTATTCCTGAGGTAGACAGGTCTACTAAAATGGGGCAGTACCAGAAGGCCCTTGTTGCAGAATTATTAAAAAAATTCCCATCTGAAAACGCTGACGGCAGAGGTCACAGTTCATTGAAAAACCAAGGAGTACAGGCGAGAGAGACCCAACTCCAATCCAGCAGAGGCAGGGGAACACTGTCAAAGTTCTGGGAGAGTTTTCTCAGACCCTCCCATCTTACAAGCCCTGAGGCGCGGGGTACTCTCACAAGTAGTGCAAAGTTTGGGAAAATGGTGAGGGATTACCTTGCCAACCGTACCAACGTCCTCCGTGATTCCTCTGTGCCTTATAATTACTTGATATCTAAGCTGGACACGTGGAATGAACTGGCTCTCTACGCCTTGGAGGTCCTGGCCTGCCCTGCCGTTAGCATTTTATCAGAGCGGGCTTTTAGTGCCGCCAGTGGAATTATAACCGATAGGTGCATCCGCCTGTCAACTGAAAATGCTGACAGGCTGACTCTTATAAAAATGAACAAGGGCTGGATTGCGCCAGACTTCTCAACACCACCGAATGATAGCAGCATAACCTAAAATCAAAAACAGTTTCTTTTTTTGGGAGGAGTAATTCTATTCCCATGCACCTCTGTCTTCACACCCAGACATGGGTATATACATAGTTACATAGTTACATAGTTAGTAAAGCCGAATAAAGACTTGCGTCCATCAAGTTCGACCTGTTAGTTCTGTAATTGCTAAAGTTGATCCAGAGGGGGGCAAAAACCCCAAATGATTTAGCCAATCTTCACCTTAGGAAAAATTCCCTCCCGACTCTGAAACCAGCAGTCAGAATAAATCCCTGTATCAACCTACTATTTTATTCTATTTTTAAGTATATGCAGAAATCTGCCTGGTATCTAGAAAAGCATCCAGTCCCCGCTTGAACTGGTTTAGTGAATCCGACATTACCGTCTCCTCACTCAGTGAATTCCATATTCTCACTGCTCTTACCGTAAAGAACCCCTTCCTATGCTGGTGCTGAAACCTTTTCTCTTCCAGTCTTAGTGAGTGCCCTCTTGTTACCGTAATATTCCTCCTTTTGAACAAATCCCGGGCAAGGTCTCTATACTGTCCCCTAACATATTTGTACACATTTATTATGTCCCCCCTCAACCTTCTCTTTTCCAGGCTGAATAGTCCTAGTTTTGCCAACCTCTCTGGGTATTGCAGTCCCTCCATTCCCTTTATTAATTTTGTCGCCCTCCTTTGTACCTTTTCAAGCTCATTTATATCCTTTCTATATATTGGGGCCCATAACTGAGCACAGTATTCCAAGTGTGGTCTGACCAGTGCTTTGTACAGTGGAAGAACAATGTTCTCATCCTTTGCAGCTATACCTCTTCTGATACATCCCATTACCCTGTTTGCCCTTACAGCAGCGGCCTGACTTTGGGCACTCCAATTTAGTTTGCTATCAATCAAGATGCCCAAGTCCTTCTCCATCTCTGAATTCCCCAATGGTTTCCCATTCAGTGAGTACTGGTGACTTCCATTTTTCCTTCCCATATGTATGACCTTACATTTCTCCTCGTTAAACCTCATTTGCCATTTAATGCTCCACCTACCCAGCTTATCCAAATCCCTCTGTAGGTCTTCACTATCCTCTTTTGTATTAATTGTTTTACATAACTTTGTGTCATCTGCAAATATTGATATTTTACTATTTATCCCGTTGACTATGTCGTTAATAAAGATATTAAATAACATTGGGCCTAGTACAGACCCCTGTGGTACCCCACTAGTGACGCTTACCCAATCTGAGTATATTCCATTTATAACCACCCTCTGCCTTCTATCCTTTAGCCAGTTAGCTACCCACTTGCAGACATTTTCCCCCAGCCCCATCATTCTCATTTTGTATACCAACCTATTATGTGGCACGCTATCGAACGCTTTTGAGAAGTCGAGATACACGACATCCACTGGTTCCCCCTGATCTACTCGAGAGCTAACCTCCTCGTAGAAGTCAATCAGGTTTGTTTGGCAGGAGCGATTCCTCATGAATCCATGTTGGTTCGGGGTTAATAGATTATTAGCATCAAGATGCTCCGTAATTGCCTCTTTAATGAAGCTTTCAAAAATTTTGCCCACAACGGACGTCAGACTCACCGGCCGATAGTTTCCGGCGTCACTTTTCGCTCCCTTTTTGAATATTGGCACTACATTCGCCTGTCGCCAATCAAGTGGTACAGACCCAGTCTCAACAGAGTCCTTAAATATAAGATATAACGGTCTGTCTATCACATTACTTAGTTCCCTTAGTACCCGTGGGTGTATGCCATCAGGTCCTGGTGATTTGTTTATTTTAATGTTACTGAGTGGAGGATTAAGCTTGTCACTTCTCATTTCGCCTGTTAGTTCTTTTTCCTTTGTGAAAGTTGACGAAAAAAATTTATTTAATAGATTAGCTTTATCCTCATCTTTCTCTATGATTTTGCCTTCATCACTTTTTATCGGTCCAATATTATCCGATTTAATCCTTTTACTATTTATATACGTAAAGAACAGTTTGGGATTTGATCTACTTTCCCTAGCAATACGTCTCTCTGTTTCCTCCTTCGCTATTTTTATTTGTTTTTTGCAGGTTCTCGTTTTTTCCTTGTAACACATTAGTGCCTCCTTGCTGTTTTCCTGTTTTAATCTCTTGAATGCCTCTTTTTTGCTATTTAACGCCCCTTTTACGTTCTTATTCAACCATATTGGTTTCCTCTTATTACTGGCCCTTTTATTCCCATACAGTATATACCTCTCGCACTGAGTATTCAGAATTCTTTTGAAGGTTTCCCATTTACTATTCGTATTTCCTTGATTAAGAACTTTGTCCCAGTCTATAAGTTGAAGGTTTTCTTTCAGCTGATCAAACTTCGCCCTCCTAAAGTTTAATGTTTTAGTTGTTCCCTTATTGATAACCCTACTGAAGGGCATTTTGAAATTGATAATATTATGATCGCTATTACCTAGGTGCCCCCCTATCTGTACCTCAGTTATTCTATCAGGCCTATTAGTCAATATTAAGTCCAACACGGCCTTCCCTCTCGTTGGTTCCTGCACTAGTTGGGAGAGATAATTATCCTTAATATTTGTCAAGAACCTTTTTCCTTTCTGCGATCTACAGGTTTCTGTTTCCCAGTCAATATCCGGGTAGTTGAAGTCCCCCATTACAATCACTTCATTATGTTTTGCTACTTTGTCTATTTGTCCTAATAGCAGATTCTCATTCTCCTCTGTTATATTGGGTGGCTTATAGCAGACCCCCAGTAATATTTTATTATTATTTTTTGCCCCCTCTATCTCTACCCACATGGACTCGACCCCCTCTTCTCCCTCTCCTATATCTTCCCTTAGTCTGGGCTTTAGACGTGACCTTACATATAAGCAGACTCCTCCGCCCTTCACCTGTTTCCGGTCCCTTCTAAATAAACTATAATCTGTTAAATTTACCGCCCAGTCGTAGCTATCGTCTAGCCAAGTCTCTGTTATACCTACGATGTCATACCTCTCCTCCGATATAAGCGCCCGCAGCTCATCCGCCTTATTGGTCAGGCTTCTTGCGTTGGTCAGCATGCAAGATAAAACTTTGGGGTTATTTAGCATCCTATTCTTCTCTAACGATCTAACTGTACTATCCCCACCCCCCTCTCCACCCTCATTATATTCACTTCTCCCCTTCCCCCTTGCTTGCCTCACATCCCACCTATTTCCTTGGTTTCCCCCCCGTCTCTAGTTTAAAAACTCCTCCAACCTATTAGCCATCTTCTTCCCCAGCACCGCTGCACCCTCCCCATTGAGGTGCAGCCCGTCCCTACGGTAGAGCCTGTAGCCGACAGGGAAGTCGGCCCAGTTCTCCATGAACCCAAACCCTTCTGCCTTGCACCAACTCTTTAGCCACTTATTCACCTCCCTAACCTCCCGTTGGCGCTCCTGTGTGGCTCGCGGGATTGGTAGTATTTCTGATAAAACTACCTTGGAGGTCCTTGCCCTAAGCTTCCTACCTAGATCCCTGAAATCATTTTTAAGGACCCTCCATCTACCACTCACTTTGTCATTGGTGCCAATGTGGACCATGACCGCTGGGTCTTCGCCAGCCCCACCCAGTAACCTGTCAACCCGATCCGCGATGTGCCGGACTCGAGCGCCAGGGAGGCAGCACACCGTTCGGCGATCCCGGTCTTTGTGACAGATTGCCCTGTCTGTCCCCCTAATAATAGAGTCACCCACTACCTGGACCTGTCTAGCCTGCCCTACACTTCCCCCCTCCCCCTCATTACTGGAGCATACACTCCCCCGGCGGTCAGAGGATCTGTCGTGCTCCAATAATGCCGGTTCTGAACCAGCCTTCCTATACTTCTTCCCTCTATCATTTCTAACTGTTACCCAGCTCCCTGCCTGTTCAGCCTGCGCTTCCCCACTAAGCTCCACCCCCAGTGTTGACCCATTGAGTGTCTGCTCGGTGAGCAGCAAACTCCGTTCCATGTTGTCGATGCTCATCAGTACCGCTATCTGAGCACTTAGATCCAGGATTTGGGCTTCCAAGTGCACGATATGCTCACATCTCTCGCAGCAGTATGGATCCCTGAGCGGTAGCTCAGGGAATGCATACATTGCGCAAGATGTACACTGCACGGCTCCGGCCAACATGGACGTCATTCTAAATATGGGGATACAGTCAGTATATATGTACAAGTACAAAACACAATTATTTATATATAGGTGTATGGACGGGGATCAATTAGGGATGTGCAAGTGTATCGATTAGATATCGGCGCGGAATCAGTTAAGTATGGACGGGGGATCAATTAAGTATCAATTAAGTATGGACGGGGGATCAGCTGAGTGGGTCAGGTGGATTAATTAAGTATGGACGGTGTGTCAATTAACTATGGACTGGGATCAATAAGTATGGACTGGGGAAATAATTAATTGTGGACTAGGGAATCAATCAATTAATTATGGAAAGGGGGTTTAATTAAATAGGATGGGGGGTAAAGCAAATAAATAGGTATGGACGGTGGGTCAATTAACTAAGGACTGGGGATCAATAAGTATCAATAATATCAATAAATATGGACTGGGGAAATAATTAATTGTGGTCTGGGGAATCAATCAATTAATTATGGACAGGGGTTAATTAAATATGGTGGGGGATAAGGCAAATAGATAGGGACTGGGGATGAGTAAAAGTAGACAAGGGGAATCTATTAAATAGGACAAGGGGGATCAATCAATTATGGGCTGGGGGGGTCAATCATTTAAATGTGGTCAGGGGGATCACTTTAATATGGACGGGGGGTGGTCGGGGATCAATTAAATGAGGACGGGGGGGTCAATTTAATGTGGTCAGAGGGATCAGTTAAATATGGACGGGGGTGTTCAGGGGAATCAATTTAAATATGGACGGGGGTGATCAATTAAATATGGACGGGGGGGTAATCAATTAAATATGGACTAGGGAATACAATACAATTACAATACAGATACAAATACAATACAGTACAGTACACACTTGGGTTCAGTAGGGCCGCTTATCGCGGCCTCCTGCCCCTCACTCACCTCCTCTAGGGACGCTGCACGCTATCACAGCGCGCTTGTCCCTCCGGTCGCCTCTTACCGGTCCTCCTGATCACCTCCTGGTCACCACCACCTGGCACCCTCCGCTGGCCGGCACTGCACGCTGCCACAGCGCTCTCTTGCGCTCGTCCCTCCGGTCGCCTCCTACTGGTCCTCCCGGTCCGCTCGGTCACCTCCGCCTGGCTCTCCTCCCTTCGCTTCCTGATTTTGTCTATTTGCTCCTGTTCTCCTTCTTCTCCTCATCCTCCATCACCATATCATTCACCACCATATCTACCATATCACCTCCTCTACATTTCTTTCAAGGGGCATTGGAGTGTCTCCAAATTTTTGCAGCTTTTGCATTCACTTTATAGGCAAACACTATGAGAGACCTTGTTTCTAATAATGAGAACATTGTTTTTAGGAGACTCTCCAACCTCTACGTCTCTTCCAAGGGGCATTGTAGTGCCTCCAAATTTTTGGCAGCTTTTGCATTCACTGCATAGGCAAACACTATGGGAGACCCACTTCATAAAAATGAGAACATTGTTTTAGGAAGCTCTCCTACCTCTACATCTCTTGCAAGGGGCATTGGAGTTCCTCCTAATTTTTGGCAGCCTTTGCTGTCACTGCATATGCAATAGCAGTATAGGAGACCCACTTGTTAATGGGAACAACAAAGCATAGGCGACTGATGGCTCTCTAACAATAGCGAGGGCTGACTGCTGGTCCTTTAAGAATAGTAAGGGCCGCCTGATGGCCCTATAAAAATAGGCTTTGTGACTTTTAGAGTCCCTCCATCATAAACGTAACAGGATGTGTCTTATGATGTGTCACACACCACATGGCCAGATAAGGTTGTAAAATGTTAAAATTACATTTACCAGTGAATGCATTTATCTTGGTTGAAAGCAATGCAAAAGTGTAAAAACGCATCAAAACCGCTACATGTGAACATAGCCCAAGGTGTGGAGGAGTATTTTTGACATTTATTTCGCCTTATATACAAGTTATTACCCTGGAAAGAATGTTCCTTAACATATTTCCCAAGAAAATCCATTTTGGCTTTGTTTTGGTATGTTTTATTGTGAGTCCGTAAAAGTGGCGTAATACCTCTGACAACGTTGTTGACAGCAGTGACCTGGGAGTCAGAAATGCCTCCAGGGATCTTTGCCATGCTGTTCCCATGTCATTTTAGCACTGTTCCCATCGATTTGGGCACTTTTTAGGTCTTCTGCAGACCGCCGGTGGGGAGTCGCCTGAAAAATGCTCAAGTTTCTCACAGACTTACATTGGGATCATTGCGCAGGTCGAGCACCTAAGTATTCCAATTTGCTCGACCCGAGCATCGAACACCCGAGCATTTTAGTTCTCGCCCATCACTAGTTACTAACAGAAAAATTAGATTTTTAACTGTGGAGCACAGGATACAGCATAATCTCAGCGCAAACCAATTACAAGGTGAGATGTAGCCTGCTTTATGTAGCATGGTAGTAACAGAAAAAAAAATAATTCTAACTGTGGAGCCCTGGATACAGCTGAATCTCCTATAGTGGAAGGGGTGTCGGTTCCCTATATATTATTTCTATTCTAGTGAAATTAATGCCACTTTGGTGGTGTCTGCCCTTCATTTTTTTAAAATTTGGAGACTCCTGATTTGGCCTCTATCTGATGGGTTGGCTGTAGTGGAAGGGGTGTCAGCCCCCATTATACTATTTCTACTCTAAAATGGATGCCACTTTTTGAAATGTGTAGACTCCTGGTTGGTAGAGATGAGCAAAAAACATTCACCAATTTCAAGTTTAGCACGAACGTTGCACATTCGTACTCATGATTGGACACCCGAACATTTTTACTTAAAATTGGCAAAATTCGGTAAAAGTTCGGCAAATTATTGCATTTCCACTAGAGTATTTTTAGCACTTTGGCTAGGACAGTAGTGCTGTATGATGAGTGGGGGGATGTTTATGAAAAGGGGAGGAAGTGGGGAGAGGTCAGAGGAGCAGCGTGTTGGTAATCTAATTTATTTTTTCTTAACTTAATGTGTGCAAATTGCAACTAGCCAATCAGGGCTCATTCACAGTAAAATAATCATTTTTTTTCTGTTAGTAATGTGATACAGCACGCCACATCTCAGTTTGTAATTTTCAGGCTGTGAAATTCAGGTGTATGCAGAGATAGTTCACAGTAAAAAAAAAACTATTTTTTTTCTGTTAGTAACGTGATATAGCACGCCACATGTCAGCTTGTAATTTTCTGCCGGTGAAATTCAGCTGTATGCAGAGCTCATTCACAGTAAAAATGTCTAATTTTTTTCTTTCTAATGTGATACAGCAGGCCAGATCTCAGTTTGAAATTATCTGGAGCATATATTCTATTTTATACCTCCCTCATCCGCAGTAAAAAAAAACTATTTCTTCCGTTACTAACGTGATACAGCAGGGGAGATCTCAGCTTGATTTTTTTTTTTACCTTATATTCTATTGTATACAGGCCTCATCCATAGTAAAACATCTAATATCTCCTGTTATTAACGTGATACAGCAGGCTACATCTATTTTGGTGCTGATATTGCTGTCCATAAACGGAAACACATGATAAAATCAAAATTGGTTTTCTTCCTACCGTGCTACATTAAGCAGGCTACATTTCATCTTTTAATTATTTGGTGCTGATCTTGTTCTCCATACAGGGGTACACATGATAAAATTAAAAAAAAAAATGTCTTACTTCTGTGCTACGTAAAGCAGTCTACTTATCATAGAATCATAGAATCATAGAATGGTAGAGTTGGAAGGGACCTCCTGGGTCATCTGGTCCAACCCCCTGCTCAAAGCAGGATTCACTAAATCATCTCAGACATGTCTGTCCAGCCTCTGTTTGAAGACGTCCATTGAAGGGGAACTCACCACCTCTCGTGGCAGCCTGTTCCACTCATTGATCACCCTAACTGTCAAAAAGTTTTTTCTAATATTTAATCTGTGTCTCCTCCCATTTAGTTTCATCCCATCGCTTCTAGTCTTTCCTTGTGCAAATGAGAATAAAGATGATCCTTCTACAATGTGACAGCCCTTGACATATTTGTAGACAGCTATTAAGTCTCCTCTCAGTCTTTTTTTTTGCAAGCTAAACATTCCCAAATCCTGCAACCGCTCCTCATAGGACATGGTTTGCAGACCAGTCACCATTCTGGTCGCTCTTCTCTGAACTTGCTCCAGTTTGTCTATGTCTTTTTTAAAATGTGGTGCCCAAAACTGTACACAGTATTCCAGATGAGGTCTGACCAAAGAGGAGTAAAGACCGATAATGACTTCACGTGATCTAGACTGTATGCTTCTGTTAATACATCCCAGAATTGTATTTGCCTTTTTTGCTGCTGCATCACACTGTTGACTCATGTTCAGTCTATGATCTATTAGTATACCTAAGTCTTTTTCACATGTACTGTTGCTTAGCTCTATTCCTCCCATTCTGTATATGCTTTTTTCATTTTTATTGCCCAGATGTAGTACTTTGCATTTTTCCCTGTAAAAAACCATTCTGTTGGTTGCTGCCCACTGCTCCAGTTTATTTAGGTCTTTTTGAATCCTTTCTCTCTCTTCTCTAGTATTAGCTATCCCTCCTAGCTTTGTGTCATCAGCAAATTTAATCAGTTTACCCTCAATTCCTTCATCTAAATCATTGATAAAGATGTTGAACAATACAGGTCCCAGGACGGAGCCCTGTGGTACCCCACTTGAGACATTCATCCAGCTGGATGTGAAGCCATTTACAACCACCCTTTGAGTCCAATCACTAAGCCAGTTATGAATCCACCTAACAGTTGCCTGGTCCATTGCATACTTGGTCATTTTTTCAATAAGGATGGTGTGAGATACTTTGTCAAATGCTTTGCTGAAGTCAAGATATACTATATCTACAGTATTTCCCTCATTCACCCAGTCAGTGATTCTGTCATAGAAGGAAATTAAGTTAGTCTGACATGACTTGTTAGTTACAAACCCATGCTGACTCTGGTTAATCACTTCATTCTTATCCAGGTACTTACATACATGTTGTTTAATAATTTGTTCAAAGATCTTTCCTGGTATAGAAGTCAGACTCACCGGCCTATAGTTCCCTGGGTCCACCTTCTTCCCCTTTTTGAAGATAGGAACAACATTTGCTCTTCTCCAGTCTTCTGGGACTTCTCCTGTTCTCCAAGAATTTTCAAAGATTATGGAGAGTGGTTCTAAAATTTCTTCTATGATCTCCTTCAGTACTCTGGGGTGTAATTCATCTGGACCTGGAGACTTGAACTCATTTATGTTAGCTAAATATTCCCTCACAATCTTTCTGTTTACAGATAACTTGGATTCCTCTATTCCTTTAAAAGGACAGTGAAGATCAGTTGATCATCTTCTAATTCTTTGGTGCTGATATTGTTCTCCATACAGGGGTACAAACGATGAAATATAAATTGGTTTTATTACTATCTTTCTATATAAATCAGACTACATTTCATCTTTTAATTCTTTGGCACTGATATTCTGCTCCATACAGGTCTTGACATGATAAAATCTAATTTTATTCTGTTAGTACCGTGCTACAGAATCTAGGCCACATTTCATCTCTTAATTATTTTGTACTAGTATTTTGCTACGGCCAGGAGTCCACATTTCAGAATCTAAATTGGTTGTGCTAATAGCATGGTCCTGAAACTATGAAACATTTTAGCATTGGACAGAGCTTGGAGCAGCATTTCTAGCTTAAGGGGAACCTGTCATGTCTTAGTTGCTATGTACATTGCCCCCATAGCATTGTTAGTGATGCAATGTGCATCACTTACAAGCTGTTTTCATTAAAATCGGTGGTAGTATAATGATGTTATAACGTTTTATATACTTTGTCTTACCTGCTCATATTCAGTCATAGGGGTGTGATTCTCAGCGTCAGTCATGGGCGGTCGCCGCATTCAATTAGTGCTGACGCCGCCCATGATATTTGAATACTGCTCCTGGCAAGTGCTATGTTTGAGGGGCGCATGTGCATTTGCACACGTCAGGCCCCTGATCTGGCGCGTGCTTACTGAGGCTGTGTGATTATCAGCTTCAGTGCGCACACGCTGTCACCTGTGGCTCTTGGCGCGTGCGCTGTGTGATTCTCAGATTCAGTCATGGGCGGTTGCCGCGTTCAGTTATTGCTGGCGCCGCCCATGACAGAATCTAAGAATCACACCCCTTTGACTGAATATGAGCAGGTAAGACAAAGTATATAAAACGTTATAACATCATTATACTATCACCAATTTTCATGAAAACAGCTTGTTTGTAATGCACATTGCATCACTAACAACGCTATGGGGGCAGTGTACATAGCAACTAGGACGTGACAGGTAGGCATGAGCAAACATTTCAATATTCAGTTTGGAAACGTTCGCCAAACAAATTGATATTCACCGAATTTATTCGCCGAATGTTCGTCGAACATTTCTGAATCTCATGAGTCAATGGGAGGACCAAAAAAATGCAAATAGAAATGGGACCAAAAGCTGCCAAAACACATCAAATTAGGTGTAGACACCAGGGAAGTTCCATCAATTGACCCAGAGTACAAGTACCATAATTATTATTACTGTGACAACCACATTTATTCAGTTGCGCTTTACATGTCAAAAAGGGTCACCAACTGGTACAACAGGAGAGAGGACCCTGCCTGCGAGGGCACACTGTCACGGACGTGGTTTGTGGAACCACTGTGTCACGGACCCCGGAGAGCCTGGAGTGGCCAAAGTGACAAATCGAGAACCGGACTGTTCACTAGAGCCTCTTATGGTGAGGTTAGACTTGGCTCCTGATGAAGGCCAGGTGCCACTCCAGGACAGACCAACGGATGCGCAGCAGCTGGACTCAGTAGGAGAGACTAGATGGTGCAGCAGGCAGAGTCTGTATCAGAGTGTGTGACGCCCCTTTGCGCATTGGTGCCACAGATCCTAGAGGGGTGCATGGACGGATTCCTCAAGAGGCCCTCATTGCATACACACACCTCCACCTTCCACCTCAGACCACAAGAGGGAGCCCGGATAGGGATATAAAAAGGGAAGGTGGAGCTAGGCAGTCAGTTCCTGCAGAAGATGAGCCTGAGAGAGGTCAGCCTGCAGTGGAGCTCAGTCTAGAGAACAGTTTCCTCAGGGGACATAGGTAGTTCCAGTCCCTCTAGAGAGGGTTCAGACTCAAAAAGCTCAGTCAGTGAGCCTAAGGCGTGCCGACGCCATAAGAGCGGTGAAGAGTAGCGAGGCCTACTGCCAGTGTGAAGCCTAGTGAGGGCCCCGAGCGCGGCCAAAGGCAAGTGGAGTAAGCGAGCTACATAGGGGGCAGAAGAGCTTAGCCAGCTCACCCCAAAACCATATACCGGACACCGGGTCCGTGTCTGCAAGGATCTCTAGGACCAGCAGAAACAACCGGAACCCCTGGCGAACTACATGTCCCAGGAACACCAAAAGCCGACCGTTATACCAGGGTCAGGAGTCACTGAGGCCCAAGAGACTAGGGAGTGTGAACTCCAACAGAAGGCCCTACCACCAGGTCAGCAGGTGCAAGACAGAGACCAAGTTAGGCCTAGCTCCAGGCAGGTCATAAACTTATCAGGAAAAGGCAAGAAGCAGGAGGCCCCACACCCGCTCACTGGGGAGAGTCCTGAAATGCACACTTCACCCTACAGTGCCCTGGATCGTGCCTGAAACACCACCAGTAAAGGTACTGAAGTGAACTGTCGTGTGTGTGCCTATTCTTCTTCTGACCCGGCTGGGTCCCCTCTGCCCTGCATCCCTTATCCTACGCTGCCCTGTGGCCCCGCTCCACCTGTGGGGAGCAGAACCAACTAAACTGCCCGACCACCGGCCTCAGAGGACTGTAGCAGCGCTGGTGATCCTCACCAGACACCACAGGTGGCGTCACGAACTTTCCCTATCCCATACACCTTTCCCTCAATTCTTTGCTTTAAAGAGTGACCCCAGGGTACGGTCCCGGGAGCCGGCCATTGCGACATCCCCCAAAACTAACAACAAGGCCCGGGCGCCGAGTCGTCCCCATTCCCTTGGCGCGTCATCTCTTCCTGGCATCACGAACAGGATTCCGTGCCCGCTGCAACGACAGAGTGTTGTGCCCGTTGCCACGGGGTACTGTGCGCCTTTAATCAGAACTGTGTATTTAACTGTGGCGAAGATCACCGCCATTGTTGTGCCGCTGAGCGGGAAGAAGGGCGTAACCGCGGGAAACTGAGAGGCGTACCTGCTGAAGAGCGCGAAGCCCCAGACACGACCCACGCCTCGACGTCAAACCAGGAAGCGCCAGGTCCTGGAAGGAGCGCCGGTGAACGCTCTGACGTAGGACGCAAGTGAAGCAAGGTCCTGAAGAAGACCGTCACCTGCGGAGCTGCGGCCTACCGGAAGAAAAAGAAAACAAGGTAGGCCACGGTTCGCTAGGGGGGTGCCAGAATGTCCGAAGAACAGCACGACGCCGGAGTACCGGTTAACCGCCCGGATGCCCAACCCGCGCTCGGCGCCGAGCAGGCCGAAGCAGCCACTCCACCAGCAGGGCCTGTAACCCCTGTAATACCCATGGCCCTACCGTGCATCCCTGGAGCGAAGTGGCTCCCCCAGTACAGCGGCAAACCACATACCCTGTCTGGATTCAAACGGAAAATATGCGGTATACTGGACATGTACTCTATGACAGGCAAGCAGAGAGCCGCTGTTGTATTGGGACAATTGACTTGTGCTGCGGAGCGAGAAGTAGAAACCTGGTCGGCCGCAGATCAGGAGTCAGTGTCCGCAATCTTTAAAAAGTTACAGACTGTCTTTGAAAATCGTACTGAGACAGACCTCCGGATGAGGTTATACAACTGCTCTCAGCAACCGGAGGACAGTGTTCGGGACTATGTCTGGCGTTTACAAGGGGCCCTGCGAGCTCTGAAACAGGTTTGTCCAACCAGCATCAATGATGAAAATAAAATACTGAAGGAACAGTTTATCCGGGGACTGAGGTCCCAAGAGGAGAGCAGGACTGTGCGTTGGTGGTCCCTTGATCATCCAGATGCCACCTTTGACACCCTTAAGGACATGGCTATAAAAGGACGGCAGCCCCTGGAAATAACTGATATCCAATGTTACCAGGGTGGGGCCACCCCAGTGCCTGCAGCGTCCACGTTTTCCCCGGTGGCTGCTGAAGCCAAGGTGCAAGCAACGTCCCCTAATGAGCTGGACAGCTTGCGCTCAGAAGTGCGTCAGTTGAGCAAAACCCTGACCACTGTACTGAGTGCCCTGCAGCTGCGGACAGAGCCCAAGGAGGAAGGAAGGATCCTGCTAGCCGACAGCCCTGAGGATGTCCCCTGGATAAGAAGGAAGAAGAGGACAATGCCACCCCCTGGAAGGATCAGAGACCAACGCCGTCCACCGAGGAACCCTGTCTGCCACCGCTGTCACAAGTCAGGTCACACCATCCAGAGCTGTCCTTTAAATGAGAAAACCCAGGGGCCGAGGGCCGACACCCAGGAGTAGACCCCCCAGGCCCAACAGACTGGTACAGCAGGTTCGTGGGAGGAAGACCTTTCCTGTCCGTTGTGCTGGACGGCATCGCGACATCCGCTCTGCTGGACACAGGATCTCAGGTAACCATCATGCCTGACGTCCTCTACAAAAGGTTCTGGTCCATGGATGACCTAAGCCCACCTGCTCCACACCTTTCCGTTTATGCCTCAAACGGCCTCCCCCTTAACCTAGTCGGGGTTAAGGATGTGGCAGTAAAGGTGGGAAGAGTGGAACTGAAGGACAAGGGACTAATTGTAGTAGAGACTAATCCTGATGATACAGACTTGTATATGGTACTTGGCACTAATATTGTTAGTAACTGTTTGGGAGAAGTTGTGTTCTTGCTCCAACAGATAGCTGACACTGCCAGACCAGGGCAGAGAAGGGCGCTGCAGAAAGAGATCCGAGGTAAAGCTAACCGGCGGTGAAATTGGTAATGTACCGGTGACAGACCCGGTACCCATTGTGATTCCCCCGATGAGTGAAATGCTGATTTGGTGTAGAGCAGCAATAGGTCTAAAAGGATGGAGCTACCAGGTGGTAGTAGAGCCCCTTAGCTTGGAACATAGGCCTACACTCTTAACTGCCAGAGGGGTAGTGGATGTACGCAATGGGAGGGTACCCATACGCCTCCTAAACTATGGGGAGGACGAGATTTGATTACCACGCTACTCCACTGTTGCCAAACTGTACACAGTAAATAACAACTCCATACACACGGCGGAGTCCTTAACCTCACCAGACGAAGTGGAGGATAATGACCCGGCAACCCATGTGGAGGATTTGTGTCAACAGCTCCATGTTGGGACAGACACCACTCCTGCCCATCAGAAGCAGGGTATACACCGGGTGGTTCAGGAATATGAGCAGGTATTCAGTAAGCACCCACTTGACTTTGGGAGGATTAAGGGGGTTCAACACCATATCCCCACAGGTGACCATCCACCCATCAAAGAACGTTACAGACCCATACCACCAGCACACTACCAGAAGGCGAAGGAGATGTTGCACGACTTGAAGAAGGCAGGGGTAGTAAGGGATAGTTGTAGTCCCTGGGCAGCTCCCCTAGTTCTAGTCAGGAAAAAGGACAGAAGCATGAGAATGTGTGTAGATTACAGACAAGTAAATCGCATTACACATAAAGATGCATACCCTTTACCACATATAGAGGAATCCCTGGCTGCCTTAAAGTCTGCAAATTACTTCTCCACCCTTGACCTCACTAGTGGGTACTGGCAAGTAGCTGTTGCTGAGGAGGATCGGGAGAAGACGGCCGTCACCACCCCGATGGGACTCTGCGAGTTCAATAGTATGCCGTTTGGACTCTGCAACGCCCCTGGAACGTTCCAAAGATTGATGGAGTGCTGCCTGGGACACCGCAACTTCGAGACTGTACTACTATACCTGGACGACGTGATAGTGTACTCCAAGACGTATGAGGACCACTTGAAGCACCTGGCGGAGGTATTTGAGTTTCTGTCCCGGTATGGGATGAAGCTGAAGCCCTCAAAGTGCCACCTGCTCAAGCGAAAGGTACAATACCTGGGGCACATCGTTTGTCCAGAGGGAGTAGCACCAGACCCGGAGAAGGTCACTGCCATCCAGAAATGGCCAGAGCCGAAGAGCCTCAAGGAGGTACGTCAGTCCCTGGGACTAGTCGGGTATTACCGGAGGTTGGTGAAGGACTATACCAAGAAAGCGGTGCCTCTAGAAGACCTCCTGGTAGGACAGTCCCCCAGAGGCAGAAATCCCCCGTTCCAGTGGGGTAAGGAGCAAGCTGAATCCTTTAAGGTGATGAAGGAGATCCTGACTGGAGAAGAGATCCTAGCCTACCCTGACTACAGCCAACCGTTCCTGCTGTACACTGATGCCAGCAATGAAGGATTAGGAGCTGTACTGAGTCAGAAGCAGATTGGCAAAGAGAAGGTGATCGCCTATGCAAGCAGGAAGCTCCGCCCGACTGAGAGGAACCCAGAGAACTATAGCAGCTTCAAGTTGGAGTTCCTGGCCCTGGTCTGGGCCATCACCAAGCGGTTCAAGCACTATCAAGCCTCCAGTAAGTTCACTGCCTTCACTGATAACAACCCCTTGACTCATCTAGAAACAGCCAAGCTAGGAGCCATGGAGCAACAATGGATGGCTCGGCTGTCAAACTACCAATTCACTATTAAGTAGCAGGCGGGCCGCAAGAACGCCAACGCCGATGCCCTGTCCAGGATGCCTCACCAGTCAGACACTGAAGAAGAAGTGGATGACCTGGAGGATATTGAATTACCTGCCTTTCATCGGAATGGGATGGTCCACGAGCAACGAGCCTCCAGGAGGCAACGTGGTAAGACGTTAAACCCCCTGCCTCACCACAGCTGGAAGGAGACCCAGGACAGCGACCCGGTTGTCAGCCGTATCAAAGAGCTGATAACCCAGGAAGTTTCTACAAGCCAAGTAGCTGTGGAATGAGAAGAGCCGGCTGTTCATCTATAGAGAGAAGCTGTGCCGGAGGTACGTCAACCCCAAAACCCATGAGATGGTATGGCAGATAGTGATGCCCAAGACAGACATCCAGATGGTGTTGGAGGCCTACCACGATCAGGCGGGGCACTTTGGCTGGAAGAAGCTAGAAACCCTGCTGAAGTGTCGGTTTTACTGGATAGGAATCCGCAGTTCCATTGAGAGGTGGTGCCAGAATTGTGGACCCTGTAGCCTCAGAAGAAAAGACTACAGCACCCAGAAGGCACCCCTGCAACCCATCAAAACAACTCGACCTTTGGAGATTGTGGCCCTGGATCATGTTAAGCTGTCACCCAGCAGGTCAGGATATTCCTATGCCCTGACCATGGTGGATCACTACTCCCGGTTCCTGGTGGTCGCCCCCGTCAAGGACCTGACGGCAGAAACTGCGGCGAAGACGTCCCAGGCATACTTCTGCAGGCCCCATGGATACCCGGAGCTGGTGCTGACAGATCAAGGCTCAGCCTTTGAAGCCGAATTGTTCAAGGAGATCTGCCATTTGTACGGGTGTAAAAAGATCAGGACTACACCGTACCACCCCCAAACCAAAGGTCTCTGTGAAAAGATGAATAACATCATCATAGACCTGCTGAAGACCTTACCACTAGAGGAGATAAATCAGTGGCCAGACAAGCTACCTGACCTGGTAGATCTGTACAACCACATACCTGTGAGTTCCACCAATTGTACTCCAGCATATCTCATGCGAGCCAGACCCGGGAAGTTGCCCATGGACCTGGAGCTTGGTGTAGTAGAACCAGAAGCAGATATGTCCACTGAGGACTGGGACACGACCAGACAGGAGCAGTACAGAAGAGTACAGGCCTGTGTCGAAGACAGTCTCACTCGGGTAAGGGACAAGCAGGAAGCCCACTACAATAAAAGTGCACCCGCAGAACCTTTCACACCAGGAGAAGTGGTGTTAAAGAGGAAAAGGACAAACCACAAACTTGATGACCAGTGGGAAAGAGAACCCTACACTGTGTTAAATTCAAGATTTGATAACAGGAAGACCTGTTTGATTAGCAAAGACGAAGGAATAACGACTGCAACGGTATCCAGAGACCATCTGAAGTTGTTTCCAGACCTGCTAAAGCCCCAAGAAGAAGTGCCTCTCACCGTACCGGAGGAGCCTAAAGAAGCAGTACTCCATACTGACTTAGGAGATTTCCCGGCAGATTGGCGTCAACTAGGAGGAGCAGTAATAATCCCTGTGATCCACTTCTTTCAACAGCCAGAAGACCCTCCACAACAAGTAGAGCCTGTAAGTGCTTCAGAAGAGCCTGCTCAAGAAGAATCCCCGGAAGAAGGATCCCCGGTTGGAGCAGAGCAAGAAAGCCCAGCCAATGGTACACTTGCGAGTCCCATAGAGCGGTTAAGGCAGTTTTACAATCTACCCACACGTAGAACTGACAGGGTAGCAGACGGTGCAGACACAGATACTATCCACACTCCCGTACTACGCAGATCGACATGTAGCACACGAGGTCAGACCCCTGTCAGATACAGAGAGTAAAGAAGGAAACTCTGACAGTGTAAATACCCTGGAGTATTATATTGTGTATTTTCAAATATATATTTATTAACTTTGTTTTGCCTTATAATGGACAATCTAAGTGAAATGGACACTTAACATTGTATTTAGTTACCCGTAAGGGTACATAAAGAACTTTGTGGCTGAGGACTGTGTGCAGCCCAAAAACTGCTTCTTGTAAATAATTGTGCTCCCTGGAGTGCCCCTTTAGGCGACCTCAGAAGAAAAACCTGTCTGGTGTGGCACTAATGGAGGTCCAACTCAGCTCTGCAGCCACCCCAGGGCCTACGTTGAGGGTTTTGGGCAGGTCCCTCAAGCTACCAAGTACTCTAACCTGTGAGATGGAGATCCTCTCGGGGAACCTCACCAGAAGAGACTTGAATTCTGGGGTTGCTTATTGTAATGTACATATCTATTTATTAGTTAGAATGTTTTATATGTAACGTTTAAACAAAGTGCCTCCCATAAAGGGAAGAGTTATTGTTATTGTTGTTTTAAAAAAAAAGAAAAGTACTTCAGTCCTGGAGTACTGAGCTTTGCTAGGGGGGAATGTGGCGCCCTGCTGCGCATTAGTGCCACAGATCCTAGAGGGGTGCATGGACGGATTCCTCCACAAGAAGCCCTCATAGCATACACACACCTCCACCTTCCACCTCAGACCAGCAGAGGGAGCCCAGATAGGGATATAAAGGGAAGGTGGAGCTAGGCAGTTCAGTCTAGTCTGTGAGGAGGACAGTCTGCTGCAGCCAGAGAAGTTGCCAGTCCAGCCTAGACTCAGGGAGCTCAGGTTAGTGAGCCTAAGGCATGCCGACGCCATAAGAGCGGTGAAGAGTAGTGAGGCCTACTGCCAGTTTGAAGCTTAGTGAGGGCCTCGAGCGAGGCCGAAGGCAAGTGGAGTAAGCGAGCTACATAGGGGGCAGAGGAGCTTAACCAGCTCACCCCACAAGCATTTACGGACACCGGGTCCGTGTCTGCAAGGATCTCTAGGACCAGCAGAAACAACCGGAGCCCCTGGCGAACTACATGTCCCAGGAACACAAAAAGCTGACTGAAATACCAGGGTCAGGAGTCACTGAGGCCCAAGAGACTAGGGAGTGTGAACTCCAACAGAAGGCCCTACCACCCAGTCAGCCAGTGCAAGACAGAGACCAAGTTAGGCCTAGCTCCCGGCAGGTCATAAACTTATCAGGAAAAGGCAAGAAACAGGAGGCCCCACACCCGCTCACTGGGGAGAGTCCTGAAATGCACCCTTCACCCTAGAGTGCCCTGGATCGTGCCTGAAACACCACCAGTAAAGGTACTGAAGTGAACTGTTGTGAGTGTGCCTATTCTTCTTCTGACCCGGCTGGGTCCCCTCTGTCCTGCATCCCTTCTCCTAGGCTGCCCTGAGGCCCCGCTCCACCTGTGGGGAGTCGCACCAACTAAGCTGCCTGATCACCTGCCTCAGAGGACTGTAGCAGCGCTGGTGATCCTCACCAGACACCACGGGTGGCGTCACAAACAATTTCCCCTTTCCCATACACCTTTCCCCCATTCCTTCTTCTTTTAAAGAGTGACCCCAGGGTACGGCCCCAAAACCAAACAGCAAGGCCCGGGCGCCGAGTCCCCATCCCTTGGGCGCATCAGCAACCCAGTAGTCAGCATTATTTTGAATCCTAACTATACGGGGATCACGTAGATAGTGCAGCAAGAAGGCACTCATATGTCGGGCTCTTCCAGGAGGTCCAAAGCCAGGCTGTATTGTGGGCTGTGTAACACTGATGCTTGTTTCCTCCGTCCCCTCCTGCCAACCATGTTCAAACGAGAGGGGATGATTATCCTCTTCATCCTCTGACAGCTGCTCACCCATCACCTCTTCCTCTTCCATTAGTTCCTCAGCTCTTGCACCTTCACTAACAGTTTGCTTGGTATCATCAAACCTCCTCGATCGCTGTAATCCACCGTCACTTGGCATCCACCTGTGTGACGACAGTCTGGAAATTTGAGACATTGGTATCCCTTCCGCATCCTCCTCTTTTTCTGGAGCCACCACCTCCTGCCGCAGGATATTCAAAGTCTGCTCCGGCATGTAGATGACCGGAATAGTGATGCTGATGACGGCATTGTCAGCGCTAACCAGTTTAGTAGCCATTTCAAAACCGTGCAGAAGGGTGCAGAGGTCCTTAATCTGTTCCCACTCCACAAAAGTGATATGCCCAAAGACCGTACTGCGTTGCCCCAAGCTATACATCATGACATACTCTGTCAGAGCTCATTGCTGCTGGCACAGTCGCTGCAACATGTGCAGAGTGGAATTCCACCGTGTCGGCATATCGCAGATCAACCTGTTAACTGGCACTGACAAAGACCTCTGTATCGATGTAAGTCGATGACATGAGGGGTATGACCGGCGGAAGTGAGCACACAGCTTCCGTACTTTGTGAAGCAGCTCATCCAGGCCAGGATAGTGGCAGAGAAATCTCTGTACCACCAGGTTGAGGACGTGAGCCATTCAAGGCACGTGGGCGAGCTTGCCTCGGTCTAGGGCCGCTAACAGGTTGGCACCGTTATCGCACATGGCCTTCCCTAGCTCTAGGTTCAGCGGAGACAGCCATTGCTCAAACTGAGCCTGAAGAGCTGCCCACAACTCTTCACCTGTATGACTGGTACACATAGATTTAGACAAGGAACGGGTGATGTTGTCTGTGTCATGCTGGTGTAGCGCAGGCACAGCTTTCTTAGAGAAGTAATGGCTACTGGGCAAGTGGTACTGGGGAACTGCGACGACCATCAGTTTTCGGAAACCATCTGTATCTACCAGACAGAAAGGCAGCATTTCCATGGCCAACAGACTGGAGATGGTGGAGTTCAAACTTTTAGCTTTGTCATGTGCAGAATGAAACAATCTTTTACGTGACCACAACTGCGGGACCGAGGGCTGGCTAAGGTGCTGAGAGGACAGAGTATGGTGAACCGGAAAAACTGGTGGAGCGTGAGTGAGGTGCAGGGGGACATGTTACGGTGGATTGAGAAACATGTGGTGTGCTCGGTGAAACAAACACAGCAGGCATGTCCGCTTCCATTACAGCTGACGGGCTCTCACTCAGCCTGACTGGGGTAAAGAACCGGAGTTTCTGCGATGGGTGACCTGCGTGACAATACTTGGCAAGGTATCCTTTTTCGCCTTTGTTCACACATACTATTGTGGCTTTTTTTCGCCTTTTACAATTGGGAGGGCCCTGACCTATACATTTTGTAGGTCCCTCTGTCATACATCATTTTTAGTTCGCTGTTCCCCAGCACTTTACAAGCACAGCTAGAACGTACCAGTAGGTATGTTGATCTTTGACCTGAGAGGCCTCAGGTGGCTTTGTAACATGCGTTTTGGAGGGACAGTTGTTACTTGGACATTTGGGCGGTCCCTCCATCATTGACACTCAGATAGTGGAATACATATTTCATAGCAGTTTACAATGTGCCCATTGTAGCGTTGGGCTTGACCCTCCTCCTCCTCCTCCTCGTCCACCACCATGTGATACTGCAGCCCTAAATTCCAATGTTCAGAGGCCTGCAGGTGGCAGGAATGCTGAGTTTTGTGAGAGCCCTCGTGTGGCCCTGTAGCATACATTTTGAAGTGCTCTCCTCTACAGATTTTGGAGGTCCCTCTTGTGTACATTTGAGAGTGCCCTCACATATTCATATTGTAGGGCCCTCACTCTATTATTTAACTCATTTAAGGGCAGAGACTACAGAGAAAAAGGCCAAGAGACATGGAGTACTAGAAGGTAGCAGTGAGTGCGGCCTGCGATCCTCAGGTATGGCTGAACTCTGTGACCCGGAAAAATAAAGCTGCACTAGTCAACTGGATGACAAGCTCAAATATATCACTTGTGCAAGTCAATGGACAAAGGATATATGGTGCCCCCCCCTCCAGGATGGGTTGGAGAAGCTTCTCCAAATGGCTCAGAGATTTTGATTGTTAATATTCCCCAGATTATATAGGAAGAGAAGACTTCTTGATACTGTACTACTTGGTCCAGTGCAGAATGTGAATCGTATTTCCAAAAATTACTCCTGGGGGCTGTGTCATAGGTGCAGGAAGATTCCATGACAAGGGCCTCCCTTGACAAACATTATGGAGTACTGTAGTAGTTGTGGTCCTTAATTCAAGTTTTCAGAGAGCCATCAGTCGGTCATCAACAGTCAGAGTAAATTTCTATTGAATATGTATCCCCTATCTCAGTCACAATGTGGCACAACCTGTGACAAGGACCTCCAATGACAAATATTAGTGTGGTAGGACCACTGTACATTCCAGATTTGTCCACTGCACAATGTGCATAGGGTTTGTAAAAATGAGCCCTATGGGCTGAGTCATGGTTGACGCAGGAAGCCATCATCACAAGGGCCTTCAGTCACAAATAGTAGTTAGGCTGCAGTAGGAATACTGTCCTGGTTTGTCCACTTCACAATGTGCATAGGGTTTGTAAAAATTAGCCCTATGGGCTGAGTCATGGTTGACGAAGGAAGGAAACGGGTTTTTATGGGAAGGGGGTGACGTTAACAGCAGTAGCATGAATCTGCATTTTTGGTGAATTTAGGTTGGCTTGCTGTCATCTGGAGGAATTACAAACTGTGGAGATATCCAGTCCTTGTTGAATTTAATCAGAGCAAGTCTGCCTGCATTTTCCGTGGAGAGGCGTGTGCGCCTATCAGTGATGATAGCCCCAGCGGAACTGAAAACACGCTCAGACACCACACTAGCAGTCGGGCCGGCCAGCACCTCCAAGGCATATAAGGAGAGGTCGGGCCAAGTGCTCAGCTTAGACACCCAATAATTAAAGGGAACTGAAGCGTCAGAAAGGACTCACGTATGGTCAGGTAAGTACCCCTTGACCATGTTCTGCAACTTATCTCTCCTTGGCATTATTACAGGAACAGATAGCCTTTGCTGTTGTGCTGGTTTATTGACAATTGCTCAATTTGTGCACATTTTCCCCCCATCTCTGTTGGAGCTGGTGTTCGTGTCTCTCCCCATTATCCCTTGGTGTTGAAAAGAGCAGGTACCTCTGCCACCAGCATTGTCTGAGGGTGATGTTTTCAGCAACTGATCTACAACGGCCCTCTTGAACGATTCCATTGTAAAACTCTTTGGTGACTCCAAAAGGAGAGAAGGAAATTTCTCCTTGTACCGTGGATTGAGAAAGGTGGCCAACCAGTATAGGTTGTTGGATAAAATGTGTATCACGCGAGGGTCTTGCCACAGACACTTACACATGAACTGTGCCATGTGGGCCAAGCTGCAAAAAGGCAAATGTTCTGTGTCCCCAACAGTAGAAAAAGTACCCATCCTCTCCTCACGCTGACTCGCCTCCTCCTCCTCTTCCACCTCTTCATCTTCCTCTCCAGCCCATCCAGCCTGGACAGATATGAAGCTTGGGTTGGGTGTCCCCTCTATAGCATTGCGAGTCCCCTCGGTAGCACAGAAAAACAAGTCCTCTCCCTCCTCATCTTCCTCCTCATTATCCATTGTTGCCTCAAAATATTGTCTAGGCTGGGTAGTATCAACCATTGGGAAATCTGGCTCCATACCAACATGCTGGGCACTCAAAGCTTCCTATTTGAGATTATGCAGTGATTGTTTCAAGAGACACAGCAGCTGGATGGTTACGCTGATAATAGCCTGATCACTGCTCACGAGGTTGGTGCAGTACTCAAAGTTCTCAAGAACCTCACAAATGTCAGTGATCCACACCCACTCAACATTGTTATGTGTGGTGGCTGACTCTCAGTCTGACGGGCATGTTGAAGGTGGTATTCAGCTACTTCCCTCTGCTGTTCACTAATCCTCGCCAACATATGATAGGTGGAGTTACACCGCGTTGGCAGGTCGCAAATAAGTCAGTGACTTAGCAAGTTCAAGCACTTTTGCAGGTCTGTAAGAGCAGCAAAAGTGGTAGAGGAATGGCGGAAACGGGCGCTAATACGGCGCACCTTCTCAAGTAGATACAGCAAGTCACAGTAAGTTTTCAGAAATTTCTGAACAACTAGGTTCAGCACGTGAGCCATGCATGGCACGTGTACCAGCTTGCCGAACTTTAAAGCCGCCATCAGGTTAAGCCCATTATCGCAGATGACCAGACCGGGTTGGAGGTGCAGCTGGGAGAGCCACTGATCTGTCTGTTGTTTTAAAGCTTGCCACAGCTCTGCTGCAGTGTGTGCTTTCCGACCTAAAGAGATCAGCTTCAGCAGAGCGTGTTTCCGCTTTGCCGATGCGCTGCTGCACAGGTCCCAGCTTGGCAGTGATAGTGAGGGTAATTCAGCAGAGGATGAGGAGCAGGAGGAGGGGAGAGAGGAAGTGGAATATGAAGAGGCGGAAACCCTGACAGAAGTTGGGCCCGCTATTCTAAGCGTGGGTAGGATGTGTGATGTTCCAGTTTGCGCCTTTGTCCCACCCTCCACCAGGTTCACCCAGTGTGTTGTGACAGAAATGTATCGTCCCTGTCCACAGCAACTTGTCCAGGTGTCTGTTGTTAGATGGACCTTCCCGGTTACGGCGTTGGTGAGAGCACAGTTCAGATTATTTAACACGTGCTTGTGTAACGTAGGGACGCACACTGGGCAAAATAGTGGCGGCTGGGAACACTGGAGATCATGGAAAGACTGTGTTCCCACAAGCCTAAACGGCAACATTTCCACAGCTAGCAATTTGACAATCTGCGAGTTTAGCATTTGTGCCTGTGGGTGCGTGGCTGGGTATTTACGCTTTCTTTCCAAGCTCTCAGGCACGGACAATTGGACGCTTTGTTGGGACAAGGAAGTGGATGTGGTTGATGTTTGTTGTGTGTGAGCAACAGCAGCTTGTGGGCAGAAGGTATGAGCGCCTGCTTCCTGAACAGCAGATTCTGAAGGACATAGCCCAGGCTACATGGCATTGGTTTGACCAGCAGACACAGATTTGGTACTTTGGTGTTCCGCCCACCTTCTGGGGTGCTTGGCTGCCATGTGGTTTCGCATACTGGTGGTGCTTAAGTTGCCTTTGCCCTGGCCTCTGCTCAACCTGGTATGGCAGATTCTACAGACTACAATGTTTTTCTCTGAAGGACTCTCAGAAAAAAATTCCACACAGCAGCTTAACGCTGCTGACTTGGCGCACAGCAGGGGTGCTCTTGGGAACAGTTGACCCAGTTCTCACTCTGGGCAAATCACGACACCTTGGTGCCTGTGTTGGTGCTACATATCCATCTTCCTCTGTGTTGGTGTCATGGCTATACATGCCAACGGTCCAGGTCGGATCAGTGGACTCATCATCGACCACCTCGACTTCCATCTCATTCTCCTTCCCAATTGACATTGTAGGCTGACCTGATGGCAACTGTGTCTCATCATCATCAGCCTCCACCTCTGGAGACAGTAAATGATGTTCCTCCAAGTGGCTTTCTTCTGGCCGTAGGTCTTCAATGCACGCCACCTCCTCTTGTCCCTCTTCAATGCTGCACGGTGATAGGCCAGAGCCAACCAAAGGATACGTACCAAACAGATCCTTGGAGTGGCCAAGCTTGGGGTCATATGTCTCCTGTGACTGATAATGGCGGGAAGAAGGAGAACCAGCTTCAGGATTAGATGGGCCAGCCTTCTGTGTATCCACAGTAGACTGTGTGGTCGTGGAAGATTTGTTGCTGCTTTACAAATGTGTAGAGGCCTTGTCTACTATCCAAGACAGAATCTGCTCTTTCTCTTCTGGCTTCCAGACCGGGAAATTTTTCCAGGAACATAGTGGATGCATCAAGCTTCTTCTGACCTGACACAGACTGAGTGCCTTCTCGGGCACCACTGACAACACCACGTCCACATCAAGGTACCTTAACAACAGGCTTTTTTGGCATTTTCGGTTTTGTTTACAGATTTTCAGATGTTGATGGCACAGGCTAGCAGTCACAGCCTAAATAGTGGTTAAAACGGCCTGGTGCGTGCTTTGTAGCAGGCAGTGGGAAATGTTTGGACTACTGCTTTGTATAGTGCACTAAACACTTTTTTAAGTGGACTAATGTGGATAGAAGGCAGAGAAGGCAGGCTGTCACCCCAAAATAGTGGGTAAAATGGGCTGGTGCGTGCTTGGTAGCAGGCAGTATGAGATGTTTGGACTACTGCTTTGTGTATCGCACTAACCGCTTTTTTAAGTGGACTAATGTGGACAGCAGAAGCCAGGCTCTGACCCCTAAAACAGCGGGGAAAATAGACCAGTGCTAAAAAAAAAAGGCAGCACAAAATGCTACTACTCTGTGAGCTGGAAAAATATTGCTTTACCTCTGACAAGAGTTGTTTTAAGATGGACACTGGAAGATCACTTTAACCTCTCCCAGCGATCTCTCCCAGCAGCTCAGCGATCTCTCCCAGCAGCTCAGTGATCTCTCCCCAGCAGCTCAGCGATCTCTCCCCAGCAGCTCAACGATCTCTTCCAGCAGCTCAGCGATCTCTCCCAGCAGCTCAGGGATCTCTCCCAGCAGCTCAGGGATCTCTCCCTATGCTTGTGGAACGCAGGCTCCAGATGTATTGTGAACAAAATGGCAGTGGGGCTTAAATAGACCCTATGACGCTGGGCGGCCAGCCAGTCACAGTAATGCCACAACCAAGATGTCTGCGGCATTACTGTGATTGGTTAAGAAGCCCAGCATTTTTTGCCCCTGAAAAGGAGGCGTCAAAACTGCAGAGCGGGACATCCGAATATAGCGAGGTGAGTACACAAATACTCGCAATATAACGAGTAACCTGAGTATCGTACTATCCGTGCGAATAGTGAATAGTAACAAATACACTCGCTCATCACTACTGTTAACCCAACCCATCAATCAACAGCAGAGGAACAGGTCTACTGCAGGAGCCATGGTCGGCACCCACTCCTCAGGCCGCTCGGCTCCCATTACCATATGGCGTTAACCAAGTATAAAGATTATTTCTTCAGATATGCAGGGCTGCAAAGAACAAGACAGCAGAGATTTTAGCTGGTTTCCAGACCTTCAGATGCTGAACCCATAGCGCTATCTCCTGGGTGGATTCAAGGGACTTATTTTAGGATTATATGAAGCATTAAAAGAACCTAAACACTGATCATTGATGGCCACCACTTCTCAGCAGATCAGTCGCTCTCCGTGCCACAGCTTCTTAGTGAAAATCAGAAATATTCAGTTGTGTAGAAATCTCAGCGGCTTTGTGTAGGTTGATGTAATCCCGGCACTCTATATTTTCTTTTTTTTCGTTGTTCTTTTATTTGGTGACATCTTAATGACCCATGTAGGATCAAACAAGCAATTATATCAAATGTCAAACTGAAAGAACCGCATCGCTCCGAGCTCCGTTAATGGCAGCTCCTGCGATTATACTTCCAGGAATGTATTTTTGGTTTTTAGACTTTTGATGCAGGTTTCACTGGAGACAGATTTGATATACTGTATTTTCTATAATTGTATGAGCGTTTAAGGGGCCGCGTGTGACAGCTTCCTAGGGGCGACAGTGCCAGGTATATCTAAGACCATTCTATATACGGCAGGCGGCAAGACAGATTAAGGGAGTTGCTAAAGGAAACTTTGGTAATAAAAGGGGAAAAAGAGAAGTTACAGTTGTAATTACTCATAAGATTCACCAACAACAGGGGAGATCTAACATGGCTATTCACTATAGCAAAGGGGCTATAGTCGTAAAATGCCACCATCACCTGCAACATGCCAGTCTAGGAGAACCAGTGAGTGTGGACTGACTACAGAACAGAGGGGTCTCTCCGGCTATTCTGCTGAACACTTGTATTTTGTAGATCTGTGTGATCTGCTGTTTCTTTATTATTGTATTGTGTAAAGCACCAACTGCAGCAGTAGTGGTGCTAATGAAAGTGATGAATGTGAGTGATGGGCGATAAGTGTGGTACATTCCAGGAAAGACACAGTACAGGGTAAGATGTAATACAGGGAAGATACAGTACAGGGTAAGATGTAATACAGGGAAGATACAGTACAGGGAAGACACAGTACAGGGTAAGATGTAATAGAGGGAAGACACAGTACAGTGTAAGATGTAATACAGGGAAGACACAGTACAGTGTAAGATGTAATACAGGGAAGACACAGTACAGGAGAGACACAGTACAGCGGAGACACAGTACAGGGAAGACACATTACAGGGAAGATACAGTACAGGGGAGACACAGTACAGGGGAGACACAGTACAGGGAAGATACAGTACAGGGGAGACACAGTACAGGGAAGACACAGTACAGGGAAGACACAGTACAGGGGAGACACAGTACAGGGGAGACACAGTACAGGAGAGACACAATCCAGGGAAGATACAGTACAGGGGAGACACAGTACAGGAGAGAAACAGTACAGGGGAGACACAGTACAGGAGAGACACAGTACAGGGGAGATACAGTACAGGGAAGACACAGTACAGGGAAGACACAGTACAGGGAAGACACAGTACAGGGGAGACACAGTACAGGAGAGACACAGTCCAGGGAAGATACAGTACAGGGGAGACACAGTACAGGGAAGACACAGTACAGGGAAGACACAGTACAGGGGAGACACAGTACAGGGGAGACACAGTACAGGAGAGACACAGACCAGGGAAGATACAGTACAGGGGAGACACAGTACAGGAGAGAAACAGTACAGGGGAGACACAGTACAGGAGAGACACAGTACAGGGGAGATACAGTACAGGGAAGACACAGTACAGGAGAGACACAGTACAGGGAAGATACAGTACAGGGTAAGATGTAATACAGGGAAGACACAGTACAGGAGAGACACAGTACAGGAGAGACACAGTACAGCGGAGACACAGTACAGGGAAGACACAGTGCAAGGAAGACACAGTACAGGGGAGACACAGTACAGGGGAGACACAGTACAGGAGAGACACAGTCCAGGGAAGATACAGTACAGGGGAGACACAGTACAGGAGAGACACAGTACAGGGGAGACACAGAACAGGAGAGACACAGTACAGGGGATACACAGTACAGGGGAGACACAGTATATTGGAGACAGTACAGGAGAGACACAGTACAGGGAAGATACAGTACAGGGGAGACACAGTACAAGTGAGACACAGTACAGGGGAGACACAGTATATTGGAGACAGTACAGGAGAGACACAGTACAGGGGAGACAAAGTACAGGGGAGACACAGTACAGGGGAGATACAGTACAGGAGAGACACAGTACAGGGGAGACACAGTACAGGAGAGACACAGTACAGGGAAGACACAGTACAGGGGAGACACAGTACAGGAGAGACACAGTAAAGGAGAGACACAGTACAGGAGAGACACAGCACAGGGGAGATACAGTACAGGGAAGACACAGTACAGGAGAGACACAGCACAGGGAAGATACAGTACAGGGTAAGATGTAATACAGGGAAGACACAGTACAGGAGAGACACAGTACAGGAGAGACACAGTACAGCGGAGACACAGTACAGGGAAGACACAGTACAGGGAAGACACAGTACAGGGGAGACACAGTACAGGGGAGACACAGTACAGGGGAGACACAGTACAGGAGAGACACAGTCCAGGGAAGATACAGTACAGGGGAGACACAGTACAGGAGAGACACAGTACAGGGGAGACACAGAACAGGAGAGACACAGTACAGGGGAGATATAGTACAGGGAAGACACAGTACAGGAGAGACACAGTACAGGGAAGATACAGTACAGGGGAGACACAGTACAGGGGAGACACAGTCCAGGGAAGATACAGTACAGGGGAGACACAGTACAGGAGAGACACAGTACAGGGGAGACACAGAACAGGAGAGACACAGTACAGGGGAGACACAGTACAAGGAAGACACAGTACAGGGGAGACACAGTACAGGAGAGACACATTACAGGAGAGACAGAGTATATTGGAGACAGTACAGGAGAGACACAGTACAGGGAAGATACAGTACAGGGGAGACACAGTACAGGGGAGACACAGTACAGGGGAGACACAGTATATTGGAGACAGTACAGGAGAGACACGGTACAGGGGAGACAAAGTACAGGGGAGACACAGTACAGGGGAGATACAGTACAGGAGAGACACAGTACAGGGGAGACACAGTACAGGGGAGATACAGTACAGGAGAGATACAGTACAGGGGAGACACAGTACAGGAGAGACACAGTACAGGAGAGACACAGTACAGGGAAGATACAGTACAGGGTAAGATGTAATACAGGGAAGACACAGTACAGGAGAGACACAGTACAGTAGATACACAGTACAGCGGAGAGACAGTACAGGGAAGACACAGTACAGGGAAGACACAGTACAGGGGAGACACAGTACAGGGGAGACACAGTACAGGAGAGACACAGTCCAGGGAAGATACAGTACAGGGGAGACACAGTACAGGAGAGACACAGTACAGGGGAGACACAGAACAGGAGAGACACAGTACAGGGGAGATACAGTACAGGGAAGACACAGTACAGGAGAGACACAGTGCAGGGAAGATACAGTACAGGGGAGACACAGTACAGGGGAGACACAGTACAGGGGAGACACAGTACAGGAGAGACACAGTACAGGGGAGACACAGTACAGGGGAGACACAGTACAGGAGAGACACAGTACAGGAAAGACAGTGCAGGGAAGACACAGTACAGGAGAGGCACAGTACAGGGAAGACACAGTACAGGGGAGACACAGTACAGGAGAGACACAGTACAGGGGAGACACAGTACAGGGGAGACACAGTACTGGGGAGACACAGTACAGGGGAGACACAGTACAGGAGAGACACAGTACAGGAGAGACACAGTACAGGGAAGACACAGTACAGGAGAGACACAGTACAGGGGAGACACAGTACAGGGGAGACACAGTACAGGGAAGACACAGTACAGGGGATACACAGTACAGGAGAGACACAGTACAGGAGAGAAAAAGTACAGGGGAGACACAGTACAGGGGAGACACAGTACAGGAGAGACACAGTACAGGAGAGACACAGTACAGGGGAGACACAGTACAGGAGAGACACAGTACAGGAGAGACACAGTACAGCGAAGACACAGTACAGGAGAGAAACAGTACAGGGAAGACACAGTACAGGGGAGACACAGTACAGGAGAGACACAGTACAGGGGAGACACAGTACAGGGGAGACACAGTACAGGAGAGACACAGTACAGGAGAGACACAGTACAGGAGAGACACAGTACAGGGGAGACATAGTACAGGGAAGACACAGTACAGGGGAGACACAGTACAGGAGAGACACAGTACAGGGAAGACACAGTACAGGGGAGACACAGTACAGGAGAGGCACAGTACAGGGAAGACACAGTACAGGGGAGACACAGTACAGGAGAGACACAGTACAGGAGAGACACAGTACAGGGAAGACACAGTACAGGGGAGACACAGTACAGGAGAGACACAGTACAGGAGAGACACAGTACAGGGGAGACACAGTACCGGAGAGACACAGTACAGGGGAGACATAGTACAGGAGAGACACAGTACAGGGAAGACACAGTACAGGGGAGACACAGTACAGGAGAGACACAGTCCAGGTAAGATACAGTACAGGGGAGACACAGTACAGGAGAGACACAGTACAGGGGAGACACAGAACAGGAGAAAAACAGTACAGGGGAGATACAGTACAGGGAAGACACAGTACAGGAGAGACACAGTACAGGAGAGACACAGTACAGGGAAGGTACAGTACAGGGGAGACACAGTACAGGGGAGACACAGTACAGGGGAGACACAGAACAGGAGAGACACAGTGCAGGGAAGACACAGTACAGGAGAGACAACGTACAGGAGAGACACAGTACAGGGGAGACACAGTAAAGGGGAGACACAGTACAGGGAAGATACAGTACAGGGGAGACACAGTAGAGGGAAGATACAGTACAGGGAAGATACAGTACAAGGGATACAAAGTACAGGGTAAGATGTAATACAGGGAAGACACAGTACAGGGTAAGATGTAATACAGGGAAGACACAGTACAGGAGAGACACAGTACAGGGAAGACACATTACAGGGGAGACACAGTACAGGAGAGACACAGTACAGGAGAGACACAGTACAGGAGAGACACAGTACAGGGAAGACACAGTACAGGAGAGACACGGTACAGGGGAGACACAGTACAGGGGAGACACAGTACCGGAGAGACACAGTACAGGGGAGACATAGTACAGGAGAGACACAGTACAGGGAAGACACAGTACAGGGGAGACACAGTACAGGAGAGACACAGTCCAGGTAAGATACAGTACAGGGGAGACACAGTACAGGAGAGACACAGTACAGGGGAGACACAGAACAGGAGAAAAACAGTACAGGGGAGATACAGTACAGGGAAGACACAGTACAGGAGAGACACAGTACAGGAGAGACACAGTACAGGGAAGGTACAGTACAGGGGAGACACAGTACAGGGGAGACACAGTACAGGGGAGACACAGAACAGGAGAGACACAGTGCAGGGAAGACACAGTACAGGAGAGACAACGTACAGGAGAGACACAGTACAGGGGAGACACAGTAAAGGGGAGACACAGTACAGGGAAGATACAGTACAGGGGAGACACAGTAGAGGGAAGATACAGTACAGGGAAGATACAGTACAAGGGATACAAAGTACAGGGTAAGATGTAATACAGGGAAGACACAGTACAGGGTAAGATGTAATACAGGGAAGACACAGTACAGGAGAGACACAGTACAGGGAAGACACATTACAGGGGAGACACAGTACAGGAGAGACACAGTACAGGAGAGACACAGTACAGGAGAGACACAGTACAGGGAAGACACAGTACGGGAGAGACACGGTACAGGGGAGACACAGTACAGGGGAGACACAGTAAAGGGGAGACACAGTACAGGGAAGATACAGTACAGGGGAGACACAGTAAAGGGAAGATACAGTACAGGGAAGATACAGTACAAGGGATACAAAGTACAGGGTAAGATGTAATACAGGGAAGACACAGTACAGGGAAGACACAGTACAGGGGAGACACAGTAGAGGGAAGATACAGTACAGGGAAGAGACAGTACAAGGGATACAATGTACAGGGTAAGATGTAATACAGGGAAGACACAGTACAGGGGAGACACAGTACAGGAGAGACACAGTACAGGGAAGACACATTACAGGGGAGACACAGTACAGGAGAGGCACAGTACAGGGAAGATACAGTACAGGGGATACAAAGTACAGGGTAAGATGTAATACAGGGAAGACACAGTACAGGGGAGACACAATACAGGGAAGACACAGTACAGGGAAGATACAGTACAGGGAAGATACAGTACAGGAGAGACACAGTAGAGGGAAGACACAGTACAGGGAAGACACAGCACAGGGGAGACACAGTACAGGAGAGACACAGTACAGGGGAGACACGGTACAGGGGAGACACAGTACAGGGAAGACACAGTACAGGAGAGACACAGTACAGGGGAGACACAGTACAGGGGAGACACAGTACAGGAGAGACACAGTACAGGGGAGACATAGTACAGGGAAGATACAGTACACGGGAGACACAGTACAGGGGAGACACAGTACAGGAGAGATACAGTACAGGGGAGACACAGTACAGGAGAGACACAGTACAGGGGAGACACAGTACAGGGGAGACACAGTACAGGGAAGATACAGTACAGAGGAGACACAGTACAGGGGAGACTCAGTACAGGATAGACACAGTACAGGGGAGACACAGTACAGGGGAGGCACAGTACAGGGAAGACACAGTACAGGAGAGACACAGTACAGGTTAGACACAGTACAGGGGAGACACAGTACAGGGGAGACACAGTACAGGAGAGACACAGTACAGGGGAGACATAGTACAGGGAAGACACAGTACAGGGGAGACACAGTACAGGGAAGATACAGTACAGGGGAGACACAGTACAGGAGAGACACAGTACAGGGGAGACAGTACAGGGGAGAAACAGTATAGGAGAGACACAGTACAGGGGAGACACAGTATAGGAGAGACACAGTACAGGAGAGACACAGTACAGGGGAGACACAGTACAGGAGAGACACAGTACATGGAAGACACAGTACAGGAGAGACACAGTACAGGAGACACAGTACAGGGGAGACACAGTACAGGGGAGACACAGTACAGGGAAGACACAGTACAGGGGAGACACAGTACAGGAGAGACACAGTACAGGAGAGACACAGTACAGGGGAGACACAGTACAGGGGAGACACAGTACCGGAGAGACACAGTACAGGAGAGACACAGTACAATGGAGACACAGTACAGGAGTGACACAGTACAGGGGAGACATAGTACAGGGAAGACACAGTACAGGGGAGACACAGTACAGGAGAGACACAGTACAGGGAAGACACAGTACAGGGGAGACACAGTACAGGAGAGACACAGTAAAGGAGAGACACAGTACAGGAGAGACACAGCACAGGGGAGATACAGTACAGGGAAGACACAGTACAGGAGAGACACAGCACAGGGAAGATACAGTACAGGGTAAGATGTAATACAGGGTTAAGACACAGTACAGGAGAGACACAGTACAGGAGAGACACAGTACAGCGGAGACACAGTTCAGGGAAGACACAGTACAGGGAAGACACAGTACAGGGGAGACACAGTACAGGGGAGACACAGTACAGGGGAGACACAGTACAGGAGAGACACAGTCCAGGGAAGATACAGTACAGGGGAGACACAGTACAGGAGATACAGAGTACAGGGGAGACACAGAACAGGAGAGACACAGTACAGGGGAGATATAGTACAGGGAAGACACAGTACAGGAGAGACACAGTACAGGGAAGATACAGTACAGGGGAGACACAGTACAGGGGAGACACAGTCCAGGGAAGATACAGTACAGGGGAGACACAGTACAGGAGAGACACAGTACAGGGGAGACACAGAACAGGAGAGACACAGTACAGGGGAGACACAGTACAAGGAAGACACAGTACAGGGGAGACACAGTACAGGAGAGACACAGTACAGGAGAGACACAGTATATTGGAGACAGTACAGGAGAGACACAGTACAGGGAAGATACAGTACAGGGGAGACACAGTACAGGGGAGACACAGTACAGGGGAGACACAGTATATTGGAGACAGTACAGGAGAGACACGGTACAGGGGAGACAAAGTACAGGGGAGACACAGTACAGGGGAGATACAGTACAGGAGAGACACAGTACAGGGGAGACACAGTACAGGGGAGATACAGTACAGGAGAGATACAGTACAGGGGAGACACAGTACAGGAGAGACACAGTACTGGAGAGACACAGTACAGGGAAGATACAGTACAGGGTAAGATGTAATACAGGGAAGACACAGTACAGGAGAGACACAGTACAGTAGATACACAGTACAGCGGAGAGACAGTACAGGGAAGACACAGTACAGGGAAGACACAGTACAGGGGAGACACAGTACAGGGGAGACACAGTACAGGAGAGACACAGTCCAGGGAAGATACAGTACAGGGGAGACACAGTACAGGAGAGACACAGTACAGGGGAGACACAGAACAGGAGAGACACAGTACAGGGGAGACACAGTACAGGAGAGACACAGTACAGGGAAGACACAGTACAGGGCAGACACAGTACAGGAGAGACACAGTACAGGAGAGACACAGTACAGGGAAGACACAGTACAGGGGAGACACAGTACAGGAGAGACACAGTACAGGAGAGACACAGTACAGGGGAGACACAGTACAGGAGAGACACAGTACAGGGGAGACATAGTACAGGAGAGACACAGTACAGGGAAGACACAGTACAGGGAAGACACAGTACAGGAGAGACACAGTACAGGGAAGACACAGCACATGGGAGACACAGTACAGGTAAGACACAGTACAGAGGAGACACAGTACAGGGAAGACACAGTACAGGGAAGACACAGTACAGGGTAAGATGTAATACAGGGAAGACACAGTACAGGGTAAGATGTAATACAGGGAAGACACAGTACAGGGTAAGATGTAATACAGTGAAGACACAGTACAGGAGAGACACAGTACAGGGAAGACACATTACAGGGGAGACACAGTACAGGAGAGACACAGTACAGGAGAGACACAGTACAGGAGAGATACAGTACAGGGAGGACACAGTACAGGGGAGACACAGTACAGGAGAGACACAGTACAGGAGAGACACAGTACAGGGGAGACACAGTACAGGAGAGACACAGTACAGGAGAGACACAGTACAGGAGAGACACAGTACAGGGAAGACACAGTACAGGGAAGACACAGTACAGGGGAGACACAGTACAGGAGAGACACAGTACAGGGGAGACACAGTACAGGGGAGACACAGTACAGGGAAGAAACAGTACAGGGGAGACACAGTACAGGAGAGACACAGTACAGGAGAGACACAGTACAGGGGAGACACAGTACAGGGGAGACACAGTACAGGAGAGACACTGTACAGGAGAGACACAGTACAGGAGAGACACAGTACAGGGAAGACACATTACAGGGCAGACACAGTACAGGAGAGACACAGTACAGGAGAGACACAGTACAGGGAAGACACAGTACAGGGGAGACACAGTACAGGAGAGACACAGTACAGGGGAGACACAGTACAGGAGAGACACAGTACAGGAGAGACACAGTACAGGGCAGACACAGTACAGGAGAGACACAGTACAGGAGAGACACAGTACAGGTTAGACACAGTACAGGGGAGACACAGTACAGGGGAGACACAGTACAGGAGAGACACTGTACAGGAGAGACACAGTACAGGAGAGACACAGTACAGGGAAGACACAGTACAGGGCAGAAACAGTACAGGAGAGACACAGTACAGGAGAGACACAGTACAGGGAAGACACAGTACAGGGGAGACACAGTACAGGAGAGACACAGTACAGGGGAGACACAGTACAGGAGAGACACAGTACAGGAGAGACACAGTACAGGGCAGACACAGTACAGGAGAGACACAGTACAGGGAAGACACAGTACAGGGGAGACACAGTACAGGAGAGACACAGTACAGGAGAGACACAGTACAGGGGAGACACAGTACAGGAGAGACACAGTACAGGAGAGACACAGTACAGGGGAGACATAGTACAGGAGAGACACAGTACAGGGAAGACACAGTACAGAGAAGACACAGTACAGGAGAGACACAGTACAGGGAAGACACAGCACAGGGGAGACACAGTACAGGTAAGACACAGTACAGAGGAGACACAGTACAGGGAAGACACAGTACAGGGAAGACACAGTACATGGTAAGATGTAATACAGGGAAGACACAGTACAGGGTAAGATGTAATACAGGGAAGACACAGTACAGGGTAAGATGTAATACAGTGAAGACACAGTACAGGAGAGACACAGTACAGGGAAGACACATTACAGGGGAGACACAGTACAGGAGAGACACAGTACAGGAGAGACACAGTACAGGAGAGATACAGTACAGGGAAGACACAGTACAGGGGAGACACAGTACAGGAGAGACACAGTACAGGAGAGACACAGTACAGGGGAGACACAGTACAGGAGAGACACAGTACAGGAGAGACACAGTACAGGAGAGACACAGTACAGGGAAGACACAGTACAGGGAAGACACAGTACAGGGGAGACACAGTACAGGAGAGACACAGTACAGGGGAGACACAGTACAGGGGAGACACAGTACAGGGAAGACACAGTACAGGGGAGACAGAGTACAGGAGAGACACAGTACAGGAGAGACACAGTACAGGGGAGACACAGTACAGGGGAGCCACAGTACAGGAGAGACACTGTACAGGAGAGACACAGTACAGGAGAGACACAGTACAGGGAAGACACAGTACAGGGCAGACACAGTACAGGAGAGACACAGTACAGGAGAGACACAGTACAGGGAAGACACAGTACAGGGGAGACACAGTACAGGAGAGACACAGTACAGGAGAAACACAGTACAGGGGAGACACAGTACAGGAGAGACACAGTACAGGAGAGACACAGTACAGGGCAGACACAGTACAGGAGAGACACAGTACAGGAGAGACACAGTACAGGGAAGACACAGTACAGGGGAGACACAGTACAGGAGAGACACAGTACAGGAGAAACACAGTACAGGGGAGACACAGTACAGGAGACACACAGTACAGGGGAGACATAGTACAGGAGAGACACAGTACAGGGAAGACACAGTACAGGGAAGACACAGTACAGGAGAGACACAGTACAGGGAAGACACAGCACAGGGGAGACACAGTACAGGTAAGACACAGTACAGAGGGGACACAGTACAGGGAAGACACAGTACAGGGAAGACACAGTACAGGGTAAGATGTAATACAGGGAAGACACAGTACAGGGTAAGATGTAATACAGGGAAGACACAGTACAGGGTAAGATGTAATACAGTGAAGACACAGTACAGGAGAGACACAGTACAGGGAAGACACATTACAGGGGAGCCACAGTACAGGAGAGACACTGTACAGGAGAGACACAGTACAGGAGAGACACAGTACAGGGAAGACACAGTACAGGGCAGACACAGTACAGGAGAGACACAGTACAGGAGAGACACAGTACAGGGAAGACACAGTACAGGGGAGACACAGTACAGGAGAGACACAGTACAGGAGAAACACAGTACAGGGGAGACACAGTACAGGAGAGACACAGTACAGGAGAGACACAGTACAGGGCAGACACAGTACAGGAGAGACACAGTACAGGAGAGACACAGTACAGGGAAGACACAGTACAGGGGAGACACAGTACAGGAGAGACACAGTACAGGAGAAACACAGTACAGGGGAGACACAGTACAGGAGACACACAGTACAGGGGAGACATAGTACAGGAGAGACACAGTACAGGGAAGACACAGTACAGGGAAGACACAGTACAGGAGAGACACAGTACAGGGAAGACACAGCACAGGGGAGACACAGTACAGGTAAGACACAGTACAGAGGGGACACAGTACAGGGAAGACACAGTACAGGGAAGACACAGTACAGGGTAAGATGTAATACAGGGAAGACACAGTACAGGGTAAGATGTAATACAGGGAAGACACAGTACAGTGTAAGATGTAATACAGTGAAGACACAGTACAGGAGAGACACAGTACAGGGAAGACACATTACAGGGGAGACACAGTACAGGAGAGACACTGTACAGGAGAGACACAGTACAGGAGAGACACAGTACAGGGGAGACACAGTACTGGGGAGACACAGTACAGGGGAGACACAGTACAGGAGAGACACAGTACAAGGGAGACACAGTACAGGAGAGACACAGTACATGAGAGACACAGTACAGGAGAGACACAGTACAGGGAAGACACAGTACAGGGGAGACACAGTACAGGAGAGACACAGTACAGGGGAGACACAGCACAGAGGAGACACAGTACAGGGAAGACACAGTACAGGGGAGACACAGTACAGGAGAGACACAGTACAGGAGAGACACAGTACAGGGGAGACACAGTACAGGGGAGACACAGTACAGGAGAGACACTGTACAGGAGAGACACAGTACAGGGGAGACACAGTACCGGAGAGACACAGTACAGGGGAGACATAGTACAGGAGAGACACAGTACAGGGAAGACACAGTACAGGGGAGACACAGTACAGGAGAGACACAGTCCAGGTAAGATACAGTACAGGGGAGACACAGTACAGGAGAGACACAGTACAGGGGAGACACAGAAAAGGAGAAAAACAGTACAGGGGAGATACAGTACAGGGAAGACACAGTACAGGAGAGACACAGTACAGGAGAGACACAGTACAGGGAAGGTACAGTACAGGGGAGACACAGTACAGGGGAGACACAGTACAGGGGAGACACAGAACAGGAGAGACACAGTGCAGGGAAGACACAGTACAGGAGAGACAACGTACAGGAGAGACACAGTACAGGGGAGACACAGTAAAGGGGAGACACAGTACAGGGAAGATACAGTACAGGGGAGACACAGTAGAGGGAACATACAGTACAGGGAAGATACAGTACAAGGGATACAAAGTACAGGGTAAGATGTAATACAGGGAAGACACAGTACAGGGTAAGATGTAATACAGGGAAGACACAGTACAGGAGAGACACAGTACAGGGAAGACACATTACAGGGGAGACACAGTACAGGAGAGACACAGTACAGGAGAGACACAGTACAGGAGAGACACAGTACAGGGAAGACACAGTACAGGAGAGACACGGTACAGGGGAGACACAGTACAGGGGAGACACAGTAAAGGGGAGACACAGTACAGGGAAGATACAGTACAGGGGAGACACAGTAAAGGGAAGATACAGTACAGGGAAGGTACAGTACAAGGGATACAAAGTACAGGGTAAGATGTAATACAGGGAAGACACAGTACAGGGAAGACACAGTACAGGGGAGACACAGTAGAGGGAAGATACAGTACAGGGAAGAGACAGTACAATGGGTACAAAGTACAGGGTAAGATGTAATACAGGGAAGACACAGTACAGGGGAGACACAGTACAGGAGAGACACAGTACAGGAAAGACACATTACAGGGGAGACACAGTACAGGAGAGGCACAGTACAGGGAAGATACAGTACAGGGGATACAAAGTACAGGGTAAGATGTAATACAGGGAAGACACAGTACAGGGGAGACACAATACAGGGAAGACACAGTACAGGGAAGATACAGTACAGGGAAGATACAGTACAGGAGAGACACAGTAGAGGGAAGACACAGTACAGGGAAGACACAGCACAGGGGAGACACAGTACAGGAGAGACACAGTACAGGGGAGACACGGTACAGGGGAGACACAGTACAGGGAAGACACAGTACAGGAGAGACACAGTACAGGGGAGACACAGTACAGGGGAGACACAGTACAGGAGAGACACAGTACAGGGGAGACATAGTACAGGGAAGATACAGTACACGGGAGACACAGTACAGGGGAGACACAGTACAGGAGAGATACAGTACAGGGGAGACACAGAACAGGAGAGACACAGTACAGGGGAGACACAGTACAGGGGAGACACAGTACAGGGAAGATACAGTACAGAGGAGACACAGTACAGGGGAGACTCAGTACAGGATTGACACAGTACAGGGGAGACACAGTACAGGGGAGGCACAGTACAGGGAAGACACAGTACAGGAGAGACACAGTACAGGTTAGACACAGTACAGGGGAGACACAGTACAGGGGAGACACAGTACAGGAGAGACACAGTACAGGGGAGACATAGTACAGGGAAGACACAGTACAGGGGAGACACAGTACAGGGAAGATACAGTACAGGGGAGACACAGTACAGGAGAGACACAGTACAGGGGAGACAGTACAGGGGAGATACAGTATAGGAGAGACACAGTACAGGGGAGACACAGTATAGGAGAGACACAGTACAGGAGAGACACAGTACAGGGGAGACACAGTACAGGAGAGACACAGTACATGGAAGACACAGTACAGGGGAGACACAGTACAGGAGACACAGTACAGGGGAGACACAGTACAGGGGAGACACTGTACAGGGAAGACACAGTACAGGGGAGACACAGTACAGGAGAGACACAGTACAGGAGAGACACAGTACAGGGGAGACACAGTACAGGGGAGACACAGTACCGGATAGACACAGTACAGGAGAGACACAGTACAGGGGAGACACAGTACAGGAGTGACACAGTACAGGGGAGACATAGTACAGGGAAGACACAGTACAGGGGAGACACAGTACAGGAGAGACACAGTACAGGGAAGACACAGTACAGGGGAGACACAGTACAGGAGAGACACAGTACAGGGAAGACACAGTACAGGGCAGACACAGTACACTAGAGACACAGTACAGGAGAGACACAGTACAGGGAAGACACAGTACAGGGGAGACACAGTACAGGAGAGACACAGTACAGGAGAGACACAGTACAGGGGAGACACAGTACAGGAGAGACACAGTACAGGGGAGACATAGTACAGGAGAGACACAGTACAGGGAAGACACAGTACAGGGAAGACACAGTACAGGAGAGACACAGTACAGGGAAGACACAGCACAGGGGAGACACAGTACAGGTAAGACACAGTACAGAGGAGACACAGTACAGGGAAGACACAGTACAGGGAAGATACAGTACAGGGTAAGATGTAATACAGGGAAGACACAGTACAGGGTAAGATGTAATACAGGGAAGACACAGTACAGGGTAAGATGTAATACAGTGAAGACACAGTACAGGAGAGACACAGTACAGGGAAGACACATTACAGGGGAGACACAGTACAGGAGAGACACTGTACAGGAGAGACACAGTACAGGAGAGACACAGTACAGGGGAGACACAGTACAGGGGAGACACAGTACAGGGGAGACACAGTACAGGAGAGACACAGTACAAGGGAGACACAGTACAGGAGAGACACAGTACATGAGAGACACAGTACAGGAGAGACACAGTACAGGGAAGACACAGTACAGGGGAGACACAGTACAGGAGAGACACAGTACAGGGGAGACACAGCACAGAGGAGACACAGTACAGGGAAGACACAGTACAGTGGAGACACAGTACAGGAGAGACACAGTACAGGAGAGACACAGTACAGGGGAGACACAGTACAGGGGAGACACAGTACAGGAGAGACACTGTACAGGAGAGACACAGTACAGGGGAGACACAGTACCGGAGAGACACAGTACAGGGAAGACACAGTACAGGGGAGACACAGTACAGGAGAGACACAGTCCAGGTAAGATACAGTACAGGGGAGACACAGTACAGGAGAGACACAGTACAGGGGAGACACAGAACAGGAGAAAAACAGTACAGGGGAGATACAGTACAGGGAAGACACAGTACAGGAGAGACACAGTACAGGAGAGACACAGTACAGGGAAGGTACAGTACAGGGGAGACACAGTACAGGGGAGACACAGTACAGGGGAGACACAGAACAGGAGAGACACAGTGCAGGGAAGACACAGTACAGGAGAGACAACGTACAGGAGAGACACAGTACAGGGGAGACACAGTAAAGGGGAGACACAGTACAGGGAAGATACAGTACAGGGGAGACACAGTAGAGGGAAGATACAGTACAGGGAAGATACAGTACAAGGGATACAAAGTACAGGGTAAGATGTAATACAGGGAAGACACAGTACAGGGTAAGATGTAATACAGGGAAGACACAGTACAGGAGAGACACAGTACAGGGAAGACACATTACAGGGGAGACACAGTACAGGAGAGACACAGTACAGGAGAGACACAGTACAGCAGAGACACAGTACAGGGAAGACACAGTACAGGAGAGACACGGTACAGGGGAGACACAGTACAGGGGAGACACAGTAAAGGGGAGACACAGTACAGGGAAGATACAGTACAGGGGAGACACAGTAAAGGGAAGATACAGTACAGGGAAGATACAGTACAAGGGATACAAAGTACAGGGTAAGATGTAATACAGGGAAGACACAGTACAGGGAAGACACAGTACAGGGGAGACACAGTAGAGGGAAGATACAGTACAGGGAAGAGACAGTACAATGGATACAAAGTACAGGGTAAGATGTAATACAGGGAAGACACAGTACAGGGGAGACACAGTACAGGAGAGACACAGTACAGGGAAGACACATTACAGGGGAGACACAGTACAGGAGAGGCACAGTACAGGGAAGATACAGTACAGGGGATACAAAGTACAGGGTAAGATGTAATACAGGGAAGACACAGTACAGGGGAGACACAATACAGGGAAGACACAGTACAGGGAAGATACAGTACAGGGAAGATACAGTACAGGAGAGACACAGTAGAGGGAAGACACAGTACAGGGAAGACACAGCACAGGGGAGACACAGTACAGGAGAGACACAGTACAGGGGAGACACGGTACAGGGGAGACACAGTACAGGGAAGACACAGTACAGGAGAGACACAGTACAGGGGAGACACAGTACAGGGGAGACACAGTACAGGAGAGACACAGTACAGGGGAGACATAGTACAGGGAAGATACAGTACACGGGAGACACAGTACAGGGGAGACACAGTACAGGAGAGATACAGTACAGGGGAGACACAGAACAGGAGAGACACAGTACAGGGGAGACACAGTACAGGGGAGACACAGTACAGGGAAGATACAGTACAGAGGAGACACAGTACAGGGGAGACTCAGTACAGGATAGACACAGTACAGGGGAGACACAGTACAGGGGAGGCACAGTACAGGGAAGACACAGTACAGGAGAGACACAGTACAGGTTAGACACAGTACAGGGGAGACACAGTACAGGGGAGACACAGTACAGGAGAGACACAGTACAGGGGAGACATAGTACAGGGAAGACACAGTACAGGGGAGACACAGTACAGGGAAGATACAGTACAGGGGAGACACAGTACAGGAGAGACACAGTACAGGGGAGACAGTACAGGGGAGATACAGTATAGGAGAGACACAGTACAGGGGAGACACAGTATAGGAGAGACACAGTACAGGAGAGACACAGTACAGGGGAGACACAGTACAGGAGAGACACAGTACATGGAAGACACAGTACAGGGGAGACACAGTACAGGAGACACAGTACAGGGGAGACACAGTACAGGGGAGACACAGTACAGGGAAGACACAGTACAGGGGAGACACAGTACAGGAGAGACACAGTACAGGAGAGACACAGTACAGGGGAGACACAGTACAGGGGAGACACAGTACCGGAGAGACACAGTACAGGAGAGACACAGTACAGGGGAGACACAGTACAGGAGTGACACAGTACAGGGGAGACATAGTACAGGGAAGACACAGTACAGGGGAGACACAGTACAGGAGAGACACAGTACAGGGAAGACACAGTACAGGGGAGACACAGTACAGGAGAGACACAGTACAGGGAAGACACAGTACAGGGCAGACACAGTACACTAGAGACACAGTACAGGAGAGACACAGTACAGGGAAGACACAGTACAGGGGAGACACAGTACAGGAGAGACACAGTACAGGAGAGACACAGTACAGGGGAGACACAGTACAGGAGAGACACAGTACAGGGGAGACATAGTACAGGAGAGACACAGTACAGGGAAGACACAGTACAGGGAAGACACAGTACAGGAGAGACACAGTACAGGGAAGACACAGCACAGGGGAGACACAGTACAGGTAAGACACAGTACAGAGGAGACACAGTACAGGGAAGACACAGTACAGGGAAGACACAGTACAGGGTAAGATGTAATACAGGGAAGACACAGTACAGGGTAAGATGTAATACAGGGAAGACACAGTACAGGGTAAGATGTAATACAGTGAAGACACAGTACAGGAGAGACACAGTACAGGGAAGACACATTACAGGGGAGACACAGTACAGGAGAGACACTGTACAGGAGAGACACAGTACAGGAGAGACACAGTACAGGGGAGACACAGTACAGGGGAGACACAGTACAGGGGAGACACAGTACAGGAGAGACACAGTACAAGGGAGACACAGTACAGGAGAGACACAGTACAGGGAAGACACAGTACAGGGGAGACACAGTACAGGAGAGACACAGTACAGGAGAGACACAGTACAGGGGAGACACAGTACAGGGGAGACACAGTACAGGAGAGACACTGTACAGGAGAGACACAGTACAGGGGAGACACAGTACCGGAGAGACACAGTACAGGGGAGACATAGTACAGGAGAGACACAGTACAGGGAAGATACAGTACAGGGGAGACACAGTACAGGAGAGACACAGTACAGGGGAGACACAGAACAGGAGAAAAACAGTACAGGGGAGATACAGTACAGGGAAGACACAGTACAGGAGAGACACAGTACAGGAGAGACACAGTACAGGGAAGGTACAGTAGAGGGGAGACACAGTACAGGGGAGACACAGTACAGGGGAGACACAGAACAGGAGAGACACAGTGCAGGGAAGACACAGTACAGGAGAGACAACGTACAGGAGAGACACAGTACAGGGGAGACACAGTAAAGGGGAGACACAGTACAGGGAAGATACAGTACAGGGGAGACACAGTAGAGGGAAGATACAGTACAGGAAGATACAGTACAAGGGATACAAAGTACAGGGTAAGATGTAATACAGGGAAGACACAGTACAGGGTAAGATGTAATACAGGGAAGACACAGTACAGGAGAGACACAGTACAGGGAAGACACATTACAGGGGAGACACAGTACAGGAGAGACACAGTACAGGAGAGACACAGTACAGGAGAGACACAGTACAGGGAAGACACAGTACAGGAGAGACACGGTACAGGGGAGACACAGTACAGGGGAGACACAGTAAAGGGGAGACACAGTACAGGGAAGATACAGTACAGGGGAGACACAGTAAAGGGAAGATACAGTACAGGGAAGATACAGTACAAGGGATACAAAGTACAGGGTAAGATGTAATACAGGGAAGACACAGTACAGGGAAGACACAGTACAGGGGAGACACAGTAGAGGGAAGATACAGTACAGGGAAGAGACAGTACAATGGATACAAAGTACAGGGTAAGATGTAATACAGGGAAGACACAGTACAGGGGAGACACAGTACAGGAGAGACACAGTACAGGGAAGACACATTACAGGGGAGACACAGTACAGGAGAGGCACAGTACAGGGAAGATACAGTACAGGGGATACAAAGTACAGGGTAAGATGTAATACAGGGAAGACACAGTACAGGGGAGACACAATACAGGGAAGACACAGTACAGGGAAGATACAGTACAGGGAAGATACAGTACAGGAGAGACACAGTAGAGGGAAGACACAGTACAGGGAAGACACAGCACAGGGGAGACACAGTACAGGAGAGACACAGTACAGGGGAGACACGGTACAGGGGAGACACAGTACAGGGAAGACACAGTACAGGAGAGACACAGTACAGGGGAGACACAGTACAGGGGAGACACAGTACAGGAGAGACACAGTACAGGGGAGACATAGTACAGGGAAGATACAGTACACGGGAGACACAGTACAGGGGAGACACAGTACAGGAGAGATACAGTACAGGGGAGACACAGTACAGGAGAGACACAGTACAGGGGAGACACAGTACAGGGGAGACACAGTACAGGGAAGATACAGTACAGAGGAGACACAGTACAGGGGAGACTCAGTACAGGATAGACACAGTACAGGGGAGACACAGTACAGGGGAGGCACAGTACAGGGAAGACACAGTACAGGAGAGACACAGTACAGGTTAGACACAGTACAGGGGAGACACAGTACAGGGGAGACACAGTACAGGAGAGACACAGTACAGGGGAGACATAGTACAGGGAAGACACAGTACAGGGGAGACACAGTACAGGGAAGATACAGTACAGGGGAGACACAGTACAGGAGAGACACAGTACAGGGGAGACAGTGCAGGGGAGATACAGTATAGGAGAGACACAGTACAGGGGAGACACAGTATAGGAGAGACACAGTACAGGAGAGACACAGTACAGGGGAGACACAGTACAGGAGAGACACAGTACATGGAAGACACAGTACAGGGGAGACACAGTACAGGAGACACAGTACAGGGGAGACACAGTACAGGGGAGACACAGTACAGGGAAGACACAGTACAGGGGAGACACAGTACAGGAGAGACACAGTACAGGAGAGACACAGTACAGGGGAGACACAGTACAGGGGAGACACAGTACCGGAGAGACACAGTACAGGAGAGACACAGTACAGCGGAGACACAGTACAGGAGTGACACAGTACAGGGGAGACATAGTACAGGGAAGACACAGTACAGGGGAGACACAGTACAGGGAAGACACAGTACAGGGGAGACACAGTACAGGAGAGACACAGTACAGGGAAGACACAGTACAGGGCAGACACAGTACACTAGAGACACAGTACAGGAGAGACACAGTACAGGGAAGACACAGTACAGGGGAGACACAGTACAGGAGAGACACAGTACAGGAGAGACACAGTACAGGGGAGACACAGTACAGGAGAGACATAGTACAGGGGAGACATAGTACAGGAGAGACACAGTACAGGGAAGACACAGTACAGGGAAGACACAGTACAGGAGAGACACAGTACAGGGAAGACACAGCACAGGGGAGACACAGTACAGGTAAGACACAGTACAGAGGAGACACAGTACAGGGAAGACACAGTACAGGGAAGACACAGTACAGGGTAAGATGTAATACAGGGAAGACACAGTACAGGGTAAGATGTAATACAGGGAAGACACAGTACAGGGTAAGACGTAATACAGTGAAGACACAGTACAGGAGAGACACAGTACAGGGAAGACACATTACAGGGGAGACACAGTACAGGAGAGACACAGTACAGGAGAGACACAGTACAGGAGAGATACAGTACAGGGAAGACACAGTACAGGGGAGACACAGTACAGGAGAGACACAGTACAGGAGAGACACAGTACAGGGGAGACACAGTACAGGAGAGACACAGTACAGGAGAGACACAGTACAGGAGAGACACAGTACAGGGAAGACACAGTACAGGGAAGACACAGTACAGGGGAGACACAGTATAGGAGAGACACAGTACAGGGGAGACACAGTACAGGGGAGACACAGTACAGGGAAGAAACAGTACAGGGGAGACACAGTACAGGAGAGACACAGTACAGGAGAGACACAGTACAGGGGAGACACAGTACAGGGGAGACACAGTACAGGAGAGACACTGTACAGGAGAGACACAGTACAGGAGAGACACAGTACAGGGAAGACACATTACAGAGCAGACACAGTACAGGAGAGACACAGTACAGGAGAGACACAGTACAGGGAAGACACAGTACAGGGGAGACACAGTACAGGAGAGACACAGTACAGGGGAGACACAGTACAGGAGAGACACAGTACAGGAGAGACACAGTACAGGGCAGACACAGTACAGGAGAGACACAGTACAGGAGAGACACAGTACAGGTTAGACACAGTACAGGGGAGACACAGTACAGGGGAGACACAGTACAGGAGAGACACTACAGGAGAGACACAGTACAGGAGAGACACAGTACAGGGAAGACACAGTACAGGGCAGAAACAGTACAGGACAGACACAGTACAGGAGAGACACAGTACAGGGAAGACACAGTACAGGGGAGACACAGCACAGGAGAGACACAGTACAGGGGAAACACAGTACAGGAGAGACACAGTACAGGAGAGACACAGTACAGGGCAGACACAGTACAGGAGAGACACAGTACAGGGAAGACACAGTTCAGGGGAGACACAGTACAGGAGAGACACAGTACAGGAGAGACACAGTACAGGGGAGACACAGTACAGGAGAGACACAGTACAGGAGAGACACAGTACAGGGGAGACATAGTACAGGAGAGACACAGTACAGGGAAGACACAGTACAGGGAAGACACAGTACAGGAGAGACACAGTACAGGGAAGACACAGCACAGGGGAGACACAGTACAGGTAAGACACAGTACAGAGGAGACACAGTACAGGGAAGACACAGTACAGGGAAGACACAGTACATGGTAAAATGTAATACAGGGAAGACACAGTACAGGGTAAGATGTAATACAGGGAAGACACAGTACAGGGTAAGATGTAATACAGTGAACACACAGTACAGGAGAGACACAGTACAGGGAAGACACATTACAGGGGAGACACAGTACAGGAGAGACACAGTACAGGAGAGACACAGTACAGGAGAGATACAGTACAGTGAAGACACAGTACAGGGGAGACACAGTACAGGAGAGACACAGTACAGGAGAGACACAGTACAGGGGACACACAGTACAGGAGAGACACAGTACAGGAGAGACACAGTACAGGAGAGACACAGTACAGGGAAGACACAGTACAGGGAAGACACAGTACAGGGGAGACACAGTACAGGAGAGACACAGTACAGGGGAGACACAGTACAGGGGAGACACAGTACAGGGAAGACACAGTACAGGGGAGACAGAGTACAGGAGAGACACAGTACAGGAGAGACACAGTACAGGGGAGACACAGTACAGGGGAGACACAGTACAGGAGAGACACTGTACAGGAGAGACACAGTACAGGAGAGACACAGTACAGGGAAGACACAGTACAGGGCAGACACAGTACAGGAGAGACACAGTACAGGAGAGACACAGTACAGGGAAGACACAGTACAGGGGAGACACAGTACAGGAGAGACACAGTACAGGAGAAACACAGTACAGGGGAGACACAGTACAGGAGAGACACAGTACAGGAGAGACACAGTACAGGGCAGACACAGTACAGGAGAGACACAGTACAGGAGAGACACAGTACAGGGAAGACACAGTACAGGGGAGACACAGTACAGGAGAGACACAGTACAGGAGAAACACAGTACAGGGGAGACACAGTACAGGAGACACACAGTACAGGGGAGACATAGTACAGGAGAGACACAGTACAGGGAAGACACAGTACAGGGAAGACACAGTACAGGAGAGACACAGTACAGGGAAGACACAGCACAGAGGAGACACAGTACAGGTAAGACACAGTACAGAGGGGACACAGTACAGGGAAGACACAGTACAGGGAAGACACAGTGCAGGGTAAGATGTAATACAGGGAAGACACAGTACAGGGTAAGATGTAATACAGGGAAGACACAGTACAGGGTAAGATGTAATACAGTGAAGACACAGTACAGGAGAGACACAGTACAGGGAAGACACATTACAGGGGAGACACAGTACAGGAGAGACACTGTACAGGAGAGACACAGTACAGGAGAGGCACAGTACAGGGGAGACACAGTACAGGGGAGACACAGTACAGGGGAGACACAGTACAGGAGAGACACAGTACAAGGGAGACACAGTACAGGAGAGACACAGTACATGAGAGACACAGTACAGGAGAGACACAGTACAGGGAAGACACAGTACAGGGGAGACACAGTACAGGAGAGACACAGTACAGGGGAGACACAGCACAGAGGAGACACAGTACAGGGAAGACACAGTACAGGGGAGACACAGTACAGGAGAGACACAGTACAGGAGAGACACAGTACAGGGGAGACACAGTACAGGGGAGACACAGTACAGGAGAGACACTGTACAGGAGAGACACAGTACAGGAGAGACACAGTACAGGGAAGACACAGTACAGGGAAGACACAATACAGGGGAGACACAGTACAGGAGAGACACAGTACAGGAGAGACACAGTACAGGGAAGACACAGTACAGGAGAGACACAGTACAGGGAAGACACAGTACAGGGGAGACACAGTACAGGAGAGACACAGTACAGGAGAGACACAGTACAGGGGAGACACAGTACAGGAGAGACACAGTACAGGGGAGACATAGTACAGGAGAGACACAGTACAGGGAAGACACAGTACAGGGAAGACACAGTACAGGAGAGACACAGTACAGGGAAGACACAGCACAGGGGAGACACAGTACAGGTAAGACACAGTACAGAGGAGACACAGTACAGGGAAGACACAGTACAGGGAAGACACAGTACAGGGTAAGATGTAATACAGGGAAGACACAGTACAGGGTAAGATGTAATACAGGGAAGACACAGTACAGGGTAAGATGTAATACAGTGAAGACACAGTACAGGAGAGACACAGTACAGGGAAGACACATTACAGGGGAGACACAGTACAGGAGAGACACAGTACAGGAGAGACACAGTACAGGAGAGATACAGTACAGGGAAGACACAGTACAGGGGAGACACAGTACAGGAGAGACACAGTACAGGGGAGACACAGTACAGGGGAGACACAGTACAGGGAAGACACAGTACAGGGGAGACACAGTACAGGAGAGACACAGTACAGGAGAGACACAGTACAGGGGAGACACAGTACAGGGGAGACACAGTACAGGAGAGATACTGTACAGGAGAGACACAGTACAGGAGAGACACAGTACAGGGAAGACACAGTACAGGGCAGACACAGTACAGGAGAGACACAGTACAGGAGAGACACAGTACAGGGAAGACACAGTACAGGGGAGACACAGTACAGGAGAGACACAGTACAGGAGAAACACAGTACAGGGGAGACACAGTACAGGAGAGACACAGTACAGGAGAGACACAGTACAGGGCAGACACAGTACAGGAGAGACACAGTACAGGAGAGACACAGTACAGGGAAGACACAGTACAGGGGAGACACAGTACAGGAGAGACACAGTACAGGAGAAACACAGTACAGGGGAGACACAGTACAGGAGACACACAGTACAGGGGAGACATAGTACAGGAGAGACACAGTACAGGGAAGACACAGTACAGGGAAGACACAGTACAGGAGAGACACAGTACAGGGAAGACACAGCACAGGGGAGACACAGTACAGGTAAGACACAGTACAGAGGGGACACAGTACAGGGAAGACACAGTACAGGGAAGACACAGTACAGGGTAAGATGTAATACAGGGAAGACACAGTACAGGGTAAGATGTAATACAGGGAAGACACAGTACAGGGTAAGATGTAATACAGGGAAGACACAGTACAGGAGAGACACAGTACAGGGAAGACACATTACAGGGGAGACACAGTACAGGAGACACACTGTACAGGAGAGACACAGTACAGGAGAGACACAGTACAGGGGAGACACAGTACAGGGGAGACACAGTACAGGAGAGACACAGTACAGGGGAGACACAGTACAGGAGAGACACAGTACATGAGAGACACAGTACAGGAGAGACACAGTACAGGGAAGACACAGTACAGGGGAGACACAGTACAGGAGAGACACAGTACAGGGGAGACACAGTACAGAGGAGACACAGTACAGGGAAGACACAGTACAGGGGAGACACAGTACAGGAGAGACACAGTACAGGAGAGACACAGTACAGGGGAGACACAGTACAGGGGAGACACAGTACAGGAGAGACACTGTACAGGAGAGACACAGTACAGGAGAGACACAGTACAGGGAAGACACAGTACAGGGGAGACACAGTACAGGAGAGACACAGTACAGGAGAGACACAGTACAGGGGAGACACAATACAGGAGAGACATAGTACAGGGGAGACATTGTACAGGAGAGACACAGTACAGGGAAGACACAGTACAGGGAAGACACAGTACAGGAGAGACACAGTACAGGGAAGACACAGCACAGGGGAGACACAGTACAGGTAAGACACAGTACAGAGGAGACACAGTAGAGGGAAGACACAATACAGGGAAGACACAGTACAGGGTAAGATGTAATACAGGGAAGACACAGTACAGGGTAAGATGTAATACAGGGAAGACACAGTACAGAGTAAGATGTAATACAGTGAAGACACAGTACAGGAGAGACAGTAAAGGGAAGACACATTACAGGGGAGACACAGTACAGGAGAGACACAGTACAGGAGAGACACAGTACAGGAGAGACACAGTACAGGGGAGACACAGTACAGGGGAGACACAGTACAGGAGAGACACAGTACAGGGGAGACACAGTACAGGGGAGACACAGTACAGGAGAGACACAGTACAGGAGAGACACAGTACAGGGAAGACACAGTACAGGGAAGACACAGTACAGGGAAGACACAGTACAGGAGAGACACAGTACAGGGAAGACACATGACAGGGGAGACACAGTACAGGGAAGACACAGCACAGGGGAGACACAGTACAGGTAAGACACAGTACAGGGGAGACACAGTACAGGGAAGACACAGTACAGGGAAGACACAGTACAGGGTAAGATGTAATACAGGGAAGACACAGTACAGGGTAAGATGTAATACAGTGAAGACACAGTACAGGAGAGACACAGTACAGGAGAGACACATTACAGGGGAGACACAGTACAGGAGAGACAAAGTACAGGAGAGACACAGTACAGGAGAGACACAGTACAGGGGAGACACAGTACAGGGGAGACACAGTACAGGAGAGACACAGTACAGGATAGACACAGTACAGGGAAGACACAGTACAGGGAAGACACAGTACAGGGAAGACACAGTACAGGAGAGGCACAGTACAGGGAAGACACAGGACAGGGGAGACACAGTACAGGGAAGACACAGTACAGAGGAGAACAGTACAGGGAAGACATAGTACAGGGAAGACACAGTACAGGGTAAGATGTAATATAGTGAAGACACAGTACAGGAGACACAGTACAGGGAAGACACATTACAGGGGAGACACAGTACAGGAGAGACACAGTACAGGAGAGACACAGTACAGGAGAGACACAGTACAGGGAAGACACAGTACAGGAGAGACACGGTACAGGGGAGACACAGTACAGGTGAGACACAGTAAAGGGGAGACACAGTACAGGGAAGATACAGTACAGGGGAGACACAGTACAGGGAAGATACAGTACAAGGAAGATACAGTACAAGGGATACAAAGTACAGGGTAAGATGTAATACAGGGAAGACACAGTACAGGGAAGACACAGTACAGGGGAGACACAGTAGAGGGAAGATACAGTACAGGGAAGATACAGTACAAGGGATACAAAGTACAGGGTAAGGTGTAATACAGGGAAGACACAGTACAGGGGAGACACAGTACAGGGGAGACACAGTACAGGAGACACACAGTACAGGGGAGACATAGTACAGGAGAGACACAGTACAGGGAAGACACAGTACAGGGAAGACACAGTACAGGAGAGACACAGTACAGGGAAGACACAGCACAGGGGAGACACAGTACAGGTAAGACACAGTACAGAGGGGACACAGAACAGGGAAGACACAGTACAGGGAAGACACATTACAGGGTAAGATGTAATACAGGGAAGACACAGTAGAGGGTAAGATGTAATACAGGGAAGACACAGTACAGGGTAAGATGTAATACAGTGAAGACACAGTACAGGAGAGACACAGTACATGAAAGACACATTACAGGGGAGACACAGTACAGGAGAGACACTGTACAGGAGAGACACAATACAGGGGAGACACAGTACAGGGGAGACACAGTACAGGAGAGACACAGTACAGGAGAGACACAGTACAGGGGAGACACAGTACAGGAGAGACACAGTACATGAGAGACACAGTACAGGAGAGACACAGTACAGGGAAGACACAGTACAGGGTGACACAGTACAGGAGAGACACAGTACAGGGGAGACACAGTACAGAGGAGACACAGTACAGGGAAGACACAGTACAGGGGAGACACAGTACAGGAGAGACACAGTACAGGAGAGACACAGTACAGGGGAGACACAGTACAGGGGAGACACAGTACAGGAGAGACACTGTACAGGAGAGACACAGTACAGGAGAGACACAGTACAGGGAAGACACAGTACAGGGGAGACACAGTACAGGAGAGACACAGTACAGGAGAGACACAGTACAGGGGAGACACAGTACAGGAGAGACACAGTACAGGGGAGACATAGTACAGGAGAGACACAGTACAGGGAAGACACAGTACAGGGAAGACACAGTACAGGAGAGACACAGTACAGGGAAGACACAGCACAGGGGAGACACAGTACAGGTAAGACACAGTACAGAGGAGACACAGTACAGGGAAGACACAGTACAGGAAAGACACAGTACAGGGTAAGATGTAATACAGGGAAGACACAGTACAGGGTAAGATGTAATACAGGGAAAACACAGTATAGGGTAAGATGTAATACAGTGAAGACACAGTACAGGAGAGACAGTACAGGGAAGACACATTACAGGGGAGACACAGTACAGGAGAGATACAGTACAGGAGAGACACAGTACAGGGGAGACACAGTACAGGGGAGACACAGTACAGGAGAGACACAGTACAGGAGAGACACAGTACAGGGGAGACACAGTACAGGAGAGACACAGTACAGGAGAGACACAGTACAGGGAAGACACAGTACAGGGAAGACACAGTACAGGGAAGACACAGTACAGGAGACACACAGTACAGGGAAGACGCAGGACAGGGGAGACACAGTACAGGAAAGACACAGCACAGGGGAGACACAGTACAGGTAAGACACAGTACAGAGGAGACAGTACAGGGAAGACACAGTACAGGGAAGACACAGTACAGGGTAAGATGTAATACAGGGAAGACACAGTACAGGGTAAGATGTAATACAGGGAAGACACAGTACAGGGTAAGATGTAATACAGTGAAGACACAGTACAGGAGAGACACAGTACAGGGGAGACACATTACAGGGGAGACACAGTACAGGAGAGACAAAGTACAGGAGAGACACAGTACAGGAGAGACACAGTACAGGGGAGACACAGTACAGGGGAGACACAGTACAGGAGAGACACAGTACAGGAGAGACACAGTACAGGGGAGACACAGTACAGGAGAGACACAGTACAGGAGAGACACAGTACAGGGAAGACACAGTACAGGGAAGACACAGTACAGGGAAGACACAGTACAGGAGAGACACAGTACAGGGAAGACACAGGACAGGGGAGACACAGTACAGGGAAGACACAGTACAGAGGAGAACAGTACAGGGAAGACACAGTACAGGGAAGACACAGTACAGGGTAAGATGTAATATAGTGAAGACACAGTACAGGAGAGACACAGTACAGGGAAGACACATTACAGGGGAGACACAGTACAGGAGAGACACAGTACAGGAGAGACACAGTACAGGAGAGACACAGTACAGGGAAGACACAGTACAGGAGAGACACGGTACAGGGGAGACACAGTACAGGTGAGACACAGTAAAGGGGAGACACAGTACAGGGAAGATACAGTACAGGGGAGACACAGTAGAGGGAAGATACAGTACAAGGAAGATACAGTACAAGGGATACAAAGTACAGGGTAAGATGTAATACAGGGAAGACACAGTACAGGGAAGACACAGTACAGGGGAGACACAGAAGAGGGAAGATACAGTACAGGGAAGATACAGTACAAGGGATACAAAGTACAGGGTAAGATATAATACAGGGAAGACACAGTACAGGGGAGACACAGTACAGTTGAGCCACAGTACAGGGAAGACACATTACAGGGGAGACACAGTACAGGAGAGACACAGTACAGGGAAGACACAGTACAGGAGAGACACAGTACAGGGGAGACACAGTACAGGAGAGACACAGTATAGGAGCGACACAGTACAGGGGAGACATAGTATAGGGAAGACACAGTACAGGAGAGACACAGTATAGGGAAGATACAGTACAGGGGAGACACAGTACAGGGGAGACACAGTACAGAGGAGACACAGTACAGGGAAGACACAGTACAGGAGAGACACAGTACAGGGGAGACACAGTACAGGAGAGACACAGTACAGAGGAGACACAGTACAGGGAAGACACAGTACAGGAGAGACACAGTACAGGAGAGACACAGTACAGAGAAGACACAGTACAGGGGAGACACAGTACAGGGGATACAAAGTACAGGGTAAGATGTAATACAGGGAAGACACAGTACAGGAGAGACACAGTACAGGGGAGACACAGTACAGGAGAGACACAGTATAGGAGCGACACAGTACAGGGGAGACATAGTATAGGGAAGACACAGTACAGGAGAGACACAGTATAGGGAAGATACAGTACAGGGGAGACACAGTACAGGGGAGACACAGTACAGAGGAGACACAGTACAGGGAAGACACAGTACAGGAGAGACACAGTACAGGGGATACACAGTACAGGAGAGACACAGTACAGAGGAGACACAGTACAGGGAAGACACAGTACAGGAGAGACACAGTACAGGAGAGACACAGTACAGAGAAGACACAGTACAGGGGAGACACAGTACAGGGGATACAAAGTACAGGGTAAGATGTAATACAGGGAAGACACAGTACAGGAGAGACACAATACAGAGAAGACTCAGTACAGGGAAGATACAGTACAGGGGAGACACAGTACAGGGGAGACACAGTACAGGAGAGACACAGTACAGGGGAGACACTGTACAGGGGAGACACAGTACAGGGGAGACACAGTACAGGAGAGACACAGTACAGGGGAGACACAGTACAGGGGAGACACAGTACAGGGAAGACACAGTACAGGAGAGACACAGTACAGGGGAGACACAGTACAGGGGAGACACAGTACAGGGGAGACACAGTACAGAAGAGACACAGTACAGGGGATACATAGTATAGGGAAGACACAGTACAGGGGAGACACAGTACAGGGAAGATACAGTACAGGGGAGACACAGGACAGGAGAGACACAGTACAGGGGAGACACAGTACAGGGGAGGCACAGTACAGGAGAGACACAGTACAGGGGAGACACAGTACAGGAGAGACACAGTACAGGGTAGAGATGAGCGTTGTTCTACTCGAACTGTTCGCCAATCTCAAATTCGAGCTGTTTTGAGCGGTGTTCGAGCCGTTCGGCGAACACGAACGATTTGAGAAAAATTCGGCTGTTCGAGGTTATGTTCGATAACTGTTCGTGCACCAAAATCATAACTGGATTTTTTCTCAGTAATGATGAAAATTAATGTTAATACGCAGTTTGAGTGTACAGCGGGGCGGGGGGAGGGGCAGGGGATGGATCTCTGCAGGAACAATGAAGATCTCCATTTTTTTTTCTCTTTCCCGCATTTGCAGTGGGGAGGTGCTATCTGTCAGCCTATCAGCAGCGCACACACGGAGCGAAGTGCTTTTTTCACACAAGCAAGGGCATGTGTCATTGGCAGTGTATGTCACATGTCCTTGCCCTATAAGACCAAGCCATTTTCCCTGTCGCCACCATTTTCTCACTGCTGCAGCTGCGTGTTAGACGGCACCGCTGTTGCTGTGTGCGCTATACCTTGTTAATTTCAAGCCAATTTTCGCACAAATCTACAGATAGCTTGGGAGTAGGGAATAGTTGTGATTGCAGTCCTTTTAAGGACTAGGTTACAGCATTTCCTACGACTTTTATCAGGCAGGTCTGTGCTCTTAAATAGATAGATTGTGGGAGTAAAGACTAATTGTAATTGGAGTCCTTTTCAGGACTAGGTTACATCAGTTCCTATCAGTTTTTGCCAGGCAGGTCTGTGCCAGTGCTGTGCAAGTTTTTTTCACAGCATTTGGCTGAATCTAGCAAAGCTAATCCTTTCTGGCCTATTGCAGAGTGTGTTAGTCAGTGGAGTAGCCTATCTGTGTTGCAAGACATACCACCTGTGTATAGAATACCAATTTTTTTACTGCACCTAGTGAAGTAAAATCTTTTGGGCATAGCATCATTCTATTAGTCCATCTATACTGACCTCCATCAGGCTGCAAATTAAAAATAATTTTTATCTGCATCTACTTCTGAAAAAATGTTTGGGCTTCTAGCAGTGTGTGGGACTTTCTCTATTAGTCCATCTATACTGACCTCCATCAGGTTGCAAACTGAATATAATTTTTTTCTGCATCTAGCTCTGAAAAAATATTTGGCCTTCTAGCAGTGTGTGGGACTTTCTCTATTAGTCCATCTATACTGACCTCCATCAGGTTGCAAATTTAAAATATTTTTTTGTCTGCATCTATCTCTGAAAAAATATTTGGCCTTCTAGCAGTGTGTGGGACTTTCTCTATTAGTCCATCTATACTGACCTCCATCAGGCTGCAAATTAAAAATAATTTTTATCTGCATCTACCTCTGAAAAAATATTTGGCCTTCTAGCAGTGTGTGGGACTTGTTCTATTAGTCCATCTATACTGACCTCCATCAGGTTGCAAATTGAATATCATTTTTTCTGCATCTACTTCTGAAAAAATGTTTGGGCTTCTAGCAGTGTGTGGGACTTGGTCTATTAGTCCATCTATACTGATCTCCATCAGGTTGCAAATTAAAAATAATTTTTATCTACATCTAGCTCTGAAAAAATATTTGGCCTTCTAGCAGTGTGTGGGACTTGTTCTATTAGTCCATCTATACTGACCTCCATCAGGTTGCAAATTGAATATCATTTTTTTCTGCATCTACTTCTGAAAAAATATTTGGCCTTCTAGCAGTGTGTGGGACATGTTCTATTAGTCCATCTATACTGACCTCCATCAGGTTGCAAACTGAATATCATTTTTTTCTGCATCTACCTCAGAAAAAAAATTTGGGCTTCTAGCAGTGTGTGGGACTTGTTCTATTAGTCCATCTATACTGACCTCCATCAGGTTGCAAATTGAATATAATTTTTTTCTGCATCTACTTCTGAAAAAATATTTGGGCTTCTAGCAGTGTGTGGGACTTGGTCTATTAGTCCATCTACACTGACCTCCATCTGGTTGCAAATTAAAAATAATTTTTATCTGCATCTAGCTCTGAAAAAGTATTTGGGCTTCTAGCAGTGTGTGGGACTTGGTCTATTAGTCCATCTATACTGACCTCCATCAGGTTGAAAATTGAATATCATTTTTTTCTGCATCTAGCTCTGAAAAAATATTTGGGCTTCTAGCAGTGTGTGGGACTTGTTCTATTAGTCTATCTATACTAACCTACACCAGGATGCAAATTGAATATAATTTTTTTCTGCATCTACTTCTGAAAAAATATTTGGGCTTCTAGCAGTGTGTGGGACTTGGTCTATTAGTCCATCTATACTGATCTCCATCAGGTTGCAAATTAAAAATAATTTTTATCTGCATCTAGCTCTGAAAAAATATTTGGGCTTCTAGCTGTGTGTGGGACTTTCTCTATTAGTCCATCTATACTGACCTCCATCAGGTTGCAAACTGAATATCATTTTTTTCTGCATCTACCTCTGAAAAAATATTTGGCCTTCTAGCAGTGTGTGGGACTTGTTCTATTAGTCCATCTATACTGACCTCCATCAGGCTGCAAATTAAAAATATTTTTTTTCTGCATCTACCTCTGAAAAAATATTTGGCCTTCTAGCAGTGTGTGGGACTTGGTCTATTAGTCCATCTACACTGACCTCCATCAGGTTGCAAATTAAAAAATGTTTTTATCTGCATCTGGCTCTGAAAAAATATTTGGGCTTCTAGCAGTGTGTGGGACTTGGTCTATTAGTCCATCTATACTGATCTCCATCAGGTTGCAAATTAAAAATAATTTTTATCTGCATCTAGCTCTGAAAAAGTATTTGGGCTTCTAGCAGTGTGTGGGACTTGGTATATTAGTCCATCTATACTGACCTCCATCAGGTTGCAAATTGAATATCATTTTTTTCTGCATCTACCTCTGAAAAAATATTTGGCCTTCTAGCAGTGTGTGGGACTTGTTCTATTAGTCCATCTATACTGACCTCCATCAGGCTGCAAATTAAAAATATTTTTTTTCTGCATCTAGCTCTGAAAAAATATTTGGGCTTCTAGCAGTGTGTGGGACTCATTGTATTAGGCCATCTATACCAAGCTCCACCAGCTTTGAAATTAATAATAATTTTTAGCTGCATCTAGCCCTGAAAATAATTTTTCCCAATAGTGGTAGCAATAGAAATATGGGGCGCGCGCCTGGCTAACAAAAATATACGCTTCATAACACAAAACACCAGCCTAGCGCACTGCATTAATAAGATGGCATCATTGTCTCTCCCAGTGCTAGGCCTACTACGCAGGCTAGCATTCCTGTGCCTAAAACACAATGTATGGGTCCGCGCTAGCCACTATGCTGAGGGGTATAAAGCTGCTGCTAACGCTTTATAACAATTCAATTGGCAGATTTTCCCAGAGCTCTTCCACAACGCCCACCCATCGGGCAACAGTTGCCCACCCTCCCTATGGGATCTAGTGGCGAATAGTTGATGCCATTAATCAGAGCGTCAGTTGCCCCGTCAATGTGGCAAGCATACGGTAAGGCATGGGAAGAGTGGACACGACTAGTAGCAGGCAGACGGGTTGACCAATGTGAACAAGCCAGATCACAAGTCACCATAGAATTTCTCCACCAGCTAATCATGAGGGGCATATCAGGAGCGTCAGCGCAGCGGTGTCTGACCGGAGTAGCATTTCACTTCCAACTACTGAATTGGGGAGATGTGGCAAAGATTCATCATCAGACAATCCATAAAAGGGTGGAAAAGGGGTCAGCCAAGTCAGGAATGTAGACGTCCCGTCCCGTGTCACTAAAACTGATTTCTCACATCATATCCCTAACACCATTAACATGACACTCACAATTTGAAGCAACACTAATGTCTACTGCATTTGTGATCGCCTTCTTCGGGGCGCTATGTATAAGCGAATTAGTCCCTCAATCCAAAATTACCACCAGTGGAGGCTTATTACACCAGGACGTAGTCATAGCCAATAATGCAATACGTCTACGCATACACCAATCGAAAACGGTTCCAGCGGGCAGGGGTACTTGGGTACTTCTACAACCCACAAACGGTACACTGAGTCGGGTAACAATAGTAAAAACATATCTAACCATCAGATCACAAAGTAATTTCTTCCTATCACACATTGATGGAACGCCATTATCAAGATACCTGTTCCAAGCTATATTTAATAAATGCATAACATCGGCAGGGAACCACCCCAAAGATTAAGGGACACACTCATTCCGCATAGGTGCGGCCACGGAAGCAGCAAGAGCAGGACTGTCAGAAACGGAAGTTCAGAGGATAGGGAGATGGCGATCCACGTGTTTGGCGAGATACATAAGACCGGACTTGTTATCCTAACGTGGTTTGTTTCTTTTACAGGTGACGCTAAGCCAACAGTGTGAGTGATAGGCCACTCGTATATATATTGGGCACAAAAAAGGGCGAAAGTCCGCCCAGGCGGGAGGAAATTAGAGTTTCATAACACATATTTCAACTGGAGAGGTATTAGAGGCCTGCTATGGCCACAGGTACTAATGGAGGTAATCAAGGTAGGGAGAGAGGCAAGAGGTCCGGTCATCTTAGTTATACAGGCCGGGGGAAACAACCTAGGTCATCACAAGAGCGCATAACTAATGGCAATAATGAAACTAGACACTGAGCGCTTCAGAGAATTTTTCACAAAATTAGCTATAGTATGGTCAGAGATTGTGCCAATAGCGGTATGGCAAGGTGCGCGAGACATCACGGCCATCGAATGGACAAGGCGGGTAATAAATATTCGGATGGCAAAATTTAGAAGAGACAGAGGCGGTGTAGTGATACGACACCGACAACTGGAAAGAGATAAAGCAGGCCTCATACGGCCCGACGGTGTTCACTTAATAGATATTGGACTGGACATATTCCTGTGAGGACTCCAGGACGGAGTGGAACAAGCGTTAAGAGTGATGGGTGGGGGTCATAGTCCTGCATACGAGTACGCTGGATCCTCCGTGGCCTGGAAATAGAAAGGACATGTTGGAGAGTTATACTTGTTGTCCAACTTGCCAGAGTGGGGACCCAGGGCATGCTGCAACAAGCTGAATTATTTTAGAAATAAAATGCCTTTCTAATGGAATGAGTATAAAGAGTTAATAAAGCTGTGACCGATCCTCACCCATCCAGTTGTAAGAGTTACATTATTGTATTGTCCATGAAAGGGGGGCGGTAGGGGGGCTGAGCGTCTGGGTTTGGTTGGGGGTCCCCACAGTCTGCCTAGGCTAGATTCATTTAAAAATTCTTATTAGATACACAGGCGGTGCAGCTTGCTTCGCAGCTGGGCTACTACGCCCAAAGTATTGCCTAGGCTAGATGCAGTTAAAAATTCTACGCTGACTAGCAGACACTGAAGATTTGGAGCAGACCTCTGAGTAAACAGCTCTTCAGACTCAACCATCTGTGTTACCCCAAGCGATAGTGTATGTAGTTTCTTACAGTTAAAAGGGGGGGGTGCGACCCAACCCACCTGGAATTGACGATGCCAACGTCACGTAAGACACAGCAAGGGGACTCCCAAAATTGTGGCACAGACACCACTTAACCCTAGAACGCATACCTGTGGCCTTGCAGGCCCGCCCAGTTAATTGTTTTCTATTTTCTGCAAGATTACTTTAGTTAGAATTTTGAAACTCTAGGTATTCTTCATGTATATAGTTGTTTGTCATTTGAGTTTGAGTTATTCCATGTTATTTGCACATGGGCCTAAAGGGCCCCAGGTATGTGAAAGTGTAGATTTTTATGGTCATGCGTTCTAGGGTTAAGTGGCATCAATTGCCCCACTGTTGCTTAAAACGGTTGGTGAGGTGATTTTACCAAATCCCCAAGCTTTTAGTCTCCCAAGGATGACACAGGGGTAGAAATGTCCTTGCGAATCCATGATTTGTTCATCTTTATGAACGTGAGTCTGTCTACATTCTCAGTGGACAGCCGCGTGCGCTTATCTGTCAGCACTAGAGATGAGCGGTGTTCGACTAGAACTGTTCGCCAATCTCAAATTCGAGCTGTTTTGGGCGGTGTTCGAGTTGTTCGACGAACCCGAACGATTTGCAAAAAATTCGGCTGTTCGAGGTTATGTTCGATAACTGTTCGTGCACCAAAAGCGTGTCCTGCATGTCTGGTGCTATTTAGAGCACCAATCATGCAGGGATTGTCTGCCACTCACTGTAATGCCACAGCCATGGTGGTTGTGGCATTACAGTGATTGCCCAAATCGATGGGAACAGTGCCAACAGTGAAACATGAAAAGCCGGCAATTCAGCAGCGGCATACACCTGTACCCGACAATTTAGAACCGAAAGAATAGAGCTTCACACATAGATTAGATAGATATAAACATGTCAGCCACATATATACGAAGTACAGTGAAAGTGCTGCTTACTGTACTTGTCATTTAGCGTAAAGGATTTATCAAAAAAAATAATAGTGTTTTCATGCACCGTCTCTTTAAAAAAGCCGGCCGGCAATTCAGCAGCGGTACCCGACAATTTATAACAGACAGAATAGAGCTTCACACATAGATTAGATAGATAGAAACATGTCAGTCACATATATATGAAGTACAGTGATAGTGTTGGTTACTGTACTTGTCATTTAGTATTAAAATAAAGGATTTATTATTAAAAAAATTGGCGTGGGGTTCCCCTTAATTTTAGGCTCTAGCGGAGGTTAAGCAGACGGCTGGGGCAGATGTTTGAAGCCTGGGAAGGGGGTAATACCCACGGAGCTTCCCAGGCTACTAATATCAGCCCCCAGCTGAATACATAGCCTTTACTAGCTATTAAAATGGGGGACCCCCCAAAAAAAATGACGTGGGGTCCCCCCTAATTTAATAGCTAGCAAAGGCTAGGCAGACAGCTGGGGGCTGATATTAATAGCCCAGGAAGGGAGCCATGAATATTGGCCCCCTCCCAGGCTAGAAACACCAGCCATCAGCCGCCCCAGAAATGGCGCATTCATAGGATGCGCCAATTCTGGCACTTAGCCTCGCTCTTCCACCCTGCCCTGGTGCGGTGGCAGGGGGTAATAGGGTTGGGGTTGATGTCAGCTTATAATGCCAGCTGACATCAAGCCCAGGTTAGTAATGGAGAGGCGTCTATAAGACACCCCCATTACTAACCCCATAGTCAAAGTTAAAAAAACACAAACACCCAGAATAAAGTCCTTTAATTGAAATAAAGACACAATCCTTTATTGTTCTAAATTAAACCATACTTACCGTCACGCCCATTCCAGCTGAAGCCAACGATCTCCTGCAATAAAAGAAAAATAACAAAGCAACCTCATCCTTACCTTTCCATGGTTCCCACGACAGCTTCAGCTCTGCTACATCGAGATGACAGGCTGGACCGCAGCAGAACGCTGCCATCCAGCCTCTCATCCCGCAGACACTGAGAAGCGCAGGCTTGCTTGCGCTGCTCAGCGTCTCTCTGTGACGACATCCAGATGAGCCGAGTTCATGTCCAATGAACTCGGCTCACCTCATGCACGTCACTGACAGCGTGGGAAAATTCTCACGCTGAAGCGGTGAGTGCAGGAGAATTTTCCCACGCTGTCAGTGACGTGCATAAGGTGAGCTCATGTCCAATGAACTCAGCTCACCTCCTGCACGTCACTGACAGCGTGGGAGAATTCTCCTGCACTCAGCGCTTCAGCGTGAGAATTCTCCCACGCTGAAGCGCTGAGTGCAGGAGAATTTTCCCACGCTGTCAGTGACGTGCATAAGGTGAGCTCATGTCCAATGAACTCAGCTCACCTCCTGCACGTCACTGACAGCGTGGGAGAATTCTCCTGCACTCAGCGCTTCAGTGTGAGAATTCTCCCACGCTGAAGCGCTGAGTGCAGGAGAATTTTCCCACGCTGTCAGTGACGTGCATGAGGTGAGCCGAGTTCATTGGACATTAACTCGGCTCATCTGGATGCCCTCACAGAGAGACACTGTGGAGCGCAAGCAAGCCTGCGCTTCTCAGTGTCTGCGGGATGACAGGCTGGATGGCAGCGTTCTGCTGCGGTCCAGCCTGTCATCTCGATGTAGCAGAGCTGAAGCTGTCATGGGAACCATGGAAAGGTAAGGATGATGTTGCTTTATTATTTTTCTTTTATTTCAGGAGATCGTTGGCTTCAGCTGGAATGGGCGTGATGGTAAGTATGGTTTAATTTAGAACAATAAAGAATTGTGTGTTTATTTCAATTAAAGGACTTTTTTCTGGGTGTTGTGTTTTTTTTAAATACTTTACTAGAAATTCATGGTGGTCATGTCTAATATTGGCGTGACCCCATGAATTTCGGGCTTAGGGCCAGCTGATAATGCCAAGCTGGCCCTAACCCCTTTATTACCCAGTGAGCCACCGCATCAGGGCCCTGGATGAGTTGGGTACAGCGCCAGAAGATGGCGCTTCTATGAACGCGCCATTTTCCGGGGTGGCTGCGGACTGCAATTTGCAGCGGGGGTGGCCCAGAAAGCTTGGGCCTCCCTGCGCTGCGGATTCCAGCCCCCAGCTGCCTAGTTGTACCTGGCTGGACACAAAAACAGGGCGAAGCCCCACGTCAATTTTCTTTAAATTATTTCATGAAATAATTAAAAGAAATTGAAGTGGGGCTTCGCACTATATTTGTGTCCAGCCAGGTACAGCAGGCAGGAACGGGCTGCCCCCAACCACCAGCTGCCTATTTGTACCTGGCCGGACACAACAATATAGGGAAGGCCTTTTTTTCTTAATTATTTCATGAATTTCATGAAATAATTAAAAAAAAAGTACGTGGGGCTTCGCCCTATTTTTGTGTCCAGCCAGGTACAACTAGGCAGCTGGGGGCTGGAATCTGCAGCGCAGGGAGGCCCAAGCTTTCTGGGCCCCCCCCGCTACAAATTGCAGTCCGCAGCCACCCCGGAAAATGGCGCGTTCATAGAAGCGCCATCTTCTGGCGCTGTACCCAACTCATCCAGGGCCCTGGTGCGGTGGCTCACTGGGTAATAAAGGGGTTAGGGCCAGCTTGGTATTATCAGCTGGCCCCAAGCCCAAAATTCATGGGGTCACGCCAGTATTAGACATGACCGCCATGAATTTCTAGTAAAGTATTTAAAAAAAACACAACACCCAGAATAAAGTCCTTTAATTGAAATAAAGACACAATTATTTATTGTTCTAAATTAAACCATACTTACCATCACACCCATTCCAGCTGAAGCCAACGATCTCCTGCAATAAAAGAAAAATAATAAACCAACCTCATCCTTACCTTTCCATGGTTCCCACGACAGCTTCAGCTCTGCTACATCGAGATGACTGGCTGGACCGCAGCAGAACGCTGCCATCCAGTCTGTCATCCCGCAGACACTGAGAAGCGCAGGCATGCTTGCGCTCCTCACTGTCTCGCTGTGACGGCATCCAGATGAGCCGAGGTCATGTCCAATGAACTCGGCTCACCTCATGCACGTCACTGACAGCATGGGAAAATTCTCACGCTGAAGTGCTGAGTGCAGGAGAATTCTCCCACGCTGTCAGTGATGTGCATGAGGTGAGCTCATGTCCAATGAACTCAGCTCACCTCCTGCACGTCACTGACAGCGTGGGAAAATTCTCCTGCAATCAGCGCTTCAGCGTGAGAATTTTCCCACGCTGTCAGTGACGTGCATGAGGTGAGCCGAGTTCATTGGACATGAACTCGGCTCATCTGGATGTCGTCACAGAGAGACGCTGAGCAGCGCAAGCAAGCCTGCGCTTCTCAGTGTCTGCGGGATGACAGGCTGGATGGCAGCGTTCTGCTGCGGTCCAGCCTGTCATCTCGATGTAGCAGAGCTGAAGCTGTCGTGGGAACCATGGAAAGGTAAGGATGAGGTTGCTTTATTATTTTTCTTTTATTGCAGGAGATCGTTGGCTTCAGCTGGAATGGGCGTGATGGTAAGTATGGTTTAATTTAGAACAATAAAGGATTGTGTCTTTATTTCAATTAAAGGACTTTATTCTGGGTGTTTGTGTTTTTTTAACTTTGACTATGGGGTTAGTAATGGGGGTGTCTTATAGACGCCTCTCCATTACTAACCTGGGCTTGATGTCAGCTGGCATTATAAGCTGACATCAACCCCAACCCTATTACCCCCTGCCACCGCACCAGGGCAGCGTGGAAGAGCGAGGCTAAGTGCCAGAATTGGCGCATCCTATGAATGCGCCATTTCTGGGGCGGCTGACAGCTGGTGTTTCTAGCCTGGGAGGGGGCCAATATTCATGGCTCCCTTCCTGGGCTATTAATATCAGCCCCCAGCTGTCTGCCTAGCCTTTGCTAGCTATTAAATTAGGGGGGACCCCACGTCATTTTTTTTGGGGGGTCCCCCATTTTAATAGCTAGTAAAGGCTATGTATTCAGCTGGGGGCTGATATTAGTAGCCTGGGAAGCTCCGTGGGTATTACCCCCTTCCCAGGCTTCAAACATCTGCCCCAGCCGTCTGCTTAACCTCCGCTAGAGACTAAAATTGCGGGGAACCCCACGCCAATTTTTTTAATAATAAATCCTTTATTTTAATACTAAATGACAAGTACAGTAACCAACACTATCACTGTACTTCATATATATGTGACTGACATGTTTCTATCTATCTAATCTATGTGTGATGCTCTATCTTTCTGTTCTAAATTGTCGGGTACAGATGCTGAATTGCCGGCCGGCTTTTTTAAAGAGACAGTGCATGAAAACACTATTATTTTTTTAAATAAATCCTTTACACTAAATGACAAGTACAGTAAGCAACACTCTCACTGTACTTATTATATATGTGACTGACATGTTTCTATCTATCTAATCTATGTGTGAAGCTCTATTCTTTCTGTTCTAAATTGTCGGGTACAGAGGCTGAATTGCCGGCCGGCTTTTTTAAAGAGACGGTGCATGAAAACACTAATATTTTTTTTAATAAATCCTTTACACTAAATGACAAGTGCAGTAACCAACACTGTCACTGTGCTTCTTATATATGTGACTGACATGTTTCTATCTATCTAATCTATGTGTGATGCTCTATTCCTTCTTGTCTAAATTGTCGGGTACCGGTGTATGCCGCTGCTGAATTTGCCGGCCGGCTTTTTTAAAGAGAGTGTCTTCTGAGCAGTTTGTCAGCTTTTGGACACCTTTGCAGGTGTTTTCTATGTGTTTCTATGTGTTTTTGTTTGCCTGCCATTGGTTTTAACGGTGTTCGACGGTGTTCTAAGGTGTTCGACGAACAGTTCGACGAACAGTTCCTCGAACATCCCGGTGTTCGACGAACCGAACCGAACCCGAACACTACGGGGGTGGCTCAACACTAGTCAGCACACCACCAGCAGCGCTGAACACACGTTCAGAGAGAACGCTGGCTGCATGGCATGACAAGATCTCCAAGGCGTGAGTGGCGAGCTCCGGCGATTATTCCAGATTGGAATACCAAAATGAGCAAGGGTCCAGTGACACAGTCATGGTTTCGATGTTCACTTGGAGATTCTCCTGTACCATCCTCTCTAGGCATTGACTATGTGTCAGACTTCTTGTCTCCTGTGGCCTTGCAAAGGATGGTCTAAAAAAGTGGTGAAACGATTCCACAAAATTGCTGTTACCAGCAGATACTGTGTTACTGTTACTGTTTGAGTGATGAAGACTCGACAGTCCCACCGTTGGCAAGTTAGAACTGTGAGATTCACTACGTGCACCACTGGTGTTTTGTGGAAAAGCACATGTAAGATTCTGCAACAGCGTCTGCAGATACTCCTGCATTCGTCAATACTTTTTATGGCAGGAATTATTTCGGCAAATATACTTTTGTACCGGGGATCTAAGAGTGTGGCAACCCAGTAGTCGGGATTACTTCGAATTCTGACAATCCGGGGGTCATGTTGCAGGTAGTGCAGCAAGAAGGCACTCATGTGTCTTGCGCATCCAGAAATACCAAGTCCTTGTTGTGTTGGTAGCGAGGTAAGAATCATGCTTCCTTCCTCTGCCCTCTCCCTCCAACCTCGCACAACAGAAATGTGATCAAGGTCTCCCTCATCTGATGAGTCTTACATGCCCATCGCCAGTTCGTCCTCCACTTCTTCCTCGGCTCCTGCACCTTCCTCAACAGTTTGGCTGCTACCATGCGCCCTGGTTAATCCCTCTCCCCCACCCTCCCATGCCTGCCGCCTTGGTGCTGCCAACCGTCTGGACCTTGGAGATGTTATCCCTTCCGCATACGACTCCTCCTCTACTTCCTCCACCTCCTCTTGTCCCACCACCTGACTCTGAATTTTGTTTAATGTGTGCTCCAGCATGTAAATCACCGGAATAGTCATGCTGATAATGGCATCGTCGTCAGCACTAAACATCTTCGTCGCCATTTCAAAACTGTGCAGAAGGGTGTGTGGCGCCCCTGAGGGTTCAGTCGCCACAGAGTTACTGCATCTCACCCAGAGGTGTGGTATCTCACCCTCAGGTAAGGAAGGCGTATGGCTTGGGACCCTGACTCCGGCATCCAACACATACCCGCAGTGGGGTTAGGGCGAGATTGCTCCTAAGGGAGAGCACAGTCCCAGGTCCCTAGCTGGTTTGAGGGTCCTATGTAGTGGGTGCTTAGGGGAGCAGCTTAGGGGAGCACATGACAAGGAGAGTATAAATAGGAAGCCATCTTAGAAAGAGCAAGCCAGACAGAGGAGGAAAAGTGACAGGAGCAGAGACTAGGCATGAGCTCTGCTCCGGAGGCGGGCCTAGCCTGGGAGGCCCAGGACTGAAGGAGAGAAGAGAGGAGTGGGAGCTGGAAGGCTCCAGGAACCGAAGGGACCCTACGGCTACGGGCCGTGCAGAAGGCCACCCGTACTCCCGCTGCTACCAGGAGGTAGAGGGGTCAGGCCAGATAAGGGGAACCGGTCCCTCAACTAGCGGAGAAACAGCAAGGCTCAACTAGAAACCGGAGGCTGCTGCATTTCATGTAATGCAGGCCAAAGTCCACACCAGTCTCACTAAGAAGGTAGCCACATAGGACCCAGGGGACGGAACACACGTCACCCGCCAAGGCCCGAGGATACCGGATAGAAGTGTCACTGGGTGTGAGGTGCAGGGAGAAGGCCAGAGAAAGGACACACAGAAGGGGGTCCTGCTAAGTACTCCGGAGCTATCTGGGGGTGGACTGAGCCCCTCACTGAGTATGCACAGCACGACGGGGGAGATTGCTCTGGTACCTGTAATCTGGACTACAACAACTGTGAGTAATATCTTGAGACGGCATCACACGGACTCTGTGTTCATTACTGACTCCCTGCACTACAACCACCATCATCCACCCATACTGCCCTGAAGCTACACTCTTCCTGTGGTGAGTAATAATACCGTTGCTGCAAAACCACCAGCTTCAGAGGACTGTTCTGCAGCGACGGCCCCTTTGGCCGCACTCCACAGGTGGCGTAGTCAGACATTATAAAATCCATATATACAAATTACCCTTGGATTGACCGCCCTGGGTCACGGACTGGGTCACCGCCACAGTGACTACAACCCCCAGCGTCTACCGGCCCGGCTCAGGGTACCCCATGGCCCAGGGGGCGTGTCAACTTCATAGGTCCCTGATCTGAGACCACTCCTCCAGCGTGATTTGCCCCACCTCTGGATCTCGTTGGCCCAGGCTATACGTCAGAACGTATTGCACCAGGGCTTGTCGGTGCTGCCACAGTCGCTGCAACATGTGCAGAGTTGAATTCCACCGTGTCGGCACATCGCATTTCAGCCGGTGAACTGGCAGGCCCAACGACTTCTGTAGAGATGTAAGTCGTTGAACTGCGGGATGCGAACGGCGGAAGTGAGCACACAGTGACCGTGCCCTCTGCAGAAGGCCATCTAGTCCGGGATATGCTGCCAGCATAGTAAGGAGGTGTGCAGGATTCCTTCTGCGCAGTTAGAAAGCAGGTGGCATTACCAGACAGGCTTTGGGTGCAGGTGGAGGACCGAGAGGAGGTTGAGGAGGCAGAAGCAGTGGAGGAACTTCGAGATAAAGAGGATTGACGCACAACTCGTGGGGACGGTAAGACTTGGACAGCAGCCCCTTGTCCTGCTGTCACCATAGTTACCCAGTGCCCAGTCAGCGACATGTAATGCCCCTGTCCATGCCTTCTCGTCCAAGTGTCTGTGGTGAAGTGCACCCTGTCACACACAGAGTTTCTCAAAGAAGCGGTGATGTTGTGTGCGACATGCTAGTGGAGAGCAGGCACACCTTTCTTTGAGAAGTAGTGCCGACTGGGCATCTGGTACTGGGGCACTGTGACGGACATAAGGTCTTGAAAATCCTCTGTGTCCTCCAGGTGGAAAGGCAGCATTTCTGTAGCCAACAGCTTGCAGATGGTGAAATTCAACCTCTTAGCTTTCTCATGGCTAGGAGGAAATGGTCTTTTACTTTTCCACATCTGAGGGACCGAGGGCTGGCTGTTGTGCTTAGATGGTGTTGAGTAGGGTGTCCCCGGCAAACTGCCGGTCTGTGAGGAAGATGCAGGCGGACATGTTAGGTTGCCTTTATCCAAAGGTGGTGCTCTCGATGTCGGAGAGCGCTCAACACTAGCAGGTGTTTCCACTTCCCAATGAACTGACGATCTGCCAATCACACTGGCTGTTGCGGGTAAAGAGGTGGCAGGTCTGCGTCCAAAAACATGTGTGACTGCTGTCCCCCCAGTCACAGAGGATGAAGAGGCTGCGGATGCACAAGATGGGGCAGACGGTGGTTGGCCCAGCCGGCTAGGCCGCATTGTAGCACAGTGAGCTTCCCACTGCAACTTATGCTTCATATCCATGTGACGGTACATGCATGAAGTACTCAAACTATGGATTTTTTGGCCTCTACTTAGCTTTGCTGACAAATATTACAGATAACACGAGTTGGGTCATCCTTATCGATCTGAATAAATGCCCAGGCTATGCAAGGCTTAGAGCCCATGTGACCTGAAGAGCCACTACGACTTGTGGCCAGAGGCAGAGTTATGGTTGAGGATGCAGTTGTTGACGTGCTTCCAGTACTCCGTCTCTGTTCAGGAAGGCGAAACCTAACCTCGTCGTCAATAGCATCTGTGATGCCCCGCTGCGCTTGGTATCACAGATCCTAGAAGAGTGCATTGATGCAATCCTCCACAAGAGGCCCCCATAAACATTCACACATCTCCACCTTCCACCTCAGACCAGCAGAGGGAGCCCATTAGGGATATAAATAGGGAAGGTGGAGCTAGGCAGTTCAGTTCCTCTGAAGAGTTCCTGCAGTAGAGAAGCCTAAGAGAGGTCAGTCTGCAGTGGAGCTCAGTCTAGTCTAGAGAACGCAGTTAATAGTTCAGCAGTGGAGCACGAGGCTCCTGCTTGCTAGATTCAGGGAGCCCAGATAGAGCTTAAGGTGTGCCGGTGCCGTAAGATCAGTGAAGCGCGGCAAGCTGCCGTTAGTGTGTATAGCCTAGTGAGGGCCCGAGTAGGCCGAAGGCGAGTGGCGAGTTAGTACATAAAGGGCAGAGGAGCTTAACCAGCTCACCCCGAAGCATTTACCGGACACAGGATCCGAGCTTACCGGTATCTCTATGACCCAGTAAGGCATAACCGGAATCCCTGGAGAACTACAAGTCCCAGGATCGCTAAGGTGCTGATATGTAACAGAGCCAGGAGACGCTTAGGCCCCGCATACTGGGAGCGTGAACTCCAATAGAAGGCCCTACCACAAGGTCAGCCAGCGCAGGACAGAGACAAAGTTAGGCCTAGCTCCAGGCAGGTCAGAAACTTACTACGCAGAGGCAAGAAACAGGAGGCCCTACACCCGCTCATTGGGGAGGATCCTGATATGCACCCTTCATCCTACAGTGCTCCGGGATGTGCCTGAATTTCCACCAGTGAAAGGTACTGAAGTGACTACCGTGTCCGTTCCCGTTCTTGCTCTGACCCAGCTGGGTCTCGCCTGTCCTGCTTTCCCCCTGCATACGCTGCCCTGAGACCTAGGTCCACCTGTGGGGAGCTATACCATCGAGCTGCCTTATCACCGGCCTCAGTGGACTGCTGCAGCGCTGGTGCTTGTCACCAGATACCACAGGTGGCGTCATGAACTCTTATAAAATTAAAAATTATCCACCCTTTTAAAGAGAGACCCCAGGGTACGGGCCAGGGAGCCGACCACCGCGACATCCCCAAGGCCAGGCAAATGCCCGGGTACCGAGTCATCCCCATCCCCAGGGCTAGTCACATCCTCCTCCACCTCCTCTGCTGACCTCATCGACTGGCTGACTGTGGGTTGACAGTAAGTGGGATCTCCAACCTCGTCATCATCACCCTGTGTGTTATCACACCCGTCGTCCTCAGAGCCAACCTCTTCCTGCCCTGACCGAAAAGTCAAGTTGTCGCTCCAATCAGGTATTTGAGTCTCATCATCGTCTTCATCATTGTCTCCACCAACAGGAGTTACAGTTTGGGAACAAGGGTCTACATTATGCTCAGAACCTTCTTCATCTGGTCCTGGATCCGACTTATAAAGATTCTGGGCATCAGATCAGATCATTTCCTCATCTGGATTAACAGAAGCTCTGGAGCAGACCTCCGTTTCCCAGGCTATATTATGAGTAAACAGCTGTGCAGACTCAACCATCTGTGCTACCCCATACTCAGACGGGCAGCTGGAGACTTGGGAGCTGTGAGGAAGCAAGTGCGATTGGGGTGACACCTCTGAGGACTGGAGTATTTCTGATGTTGAAATTGAGGTGATGGAGAGCCCACTTGAAGGAGCACTTGATATCCGTTGAAGCACCTGCTGTTTTTGTGCCTCATTTAGAATTTGTAGCGATGGGCGTTGTCATGAAAACAACACCCACTCTTGGGTCAGACCTTGCAGCTCTCTGGCGCCCCCTTATCCTGCTGGTCAAACACGGTATTGACAGAGGATAAGCACGGGTGCAGCTGCTCTATTTTATGTCGACTATTGTGGCACGTGATGTGACAGGACGTATATATACCACCAGTTCCTTCCAGGAACGTATATATACCTCCGACCAGCCACCCTCAAACCACAATATCACATAAATACTGGTATACTGCCACCACCGATCGCTTAACAGGTGGATCGGGTACCTGGTAGGTAACGTGAATTAGCGGGTGAGGAACGTGTTTGCTCGACATAGGACAAGAAGAAAGAAACTGGTAAATAATTAATGATTTACTCCCAAAAGGGGGGCAGTGTTTACAAAATATATACAAGATATTATAAAGGAGACAATTTACATATATGCATAAACAGTTATTAAAATAAAAGGGATAAGTAATAGCAAAACCTGCTTCACAAGGTGATGGTCTCAGATTCTGTGGGGGGGACGGCTCCCCAGAAATTAGACTTGATTCCTTCACGCAGCGTGTAGTGCATGCGTCGGCGTCCCTGGTTGGAATGACCTGAAAATGGCCGATTTGCTTTTTAGTAAGCAGCCAAAACTCTGGGGAACACCCCTTATTTACCTTACAAGGGGGGCTCGGCTTTGCGAGCCCACCCAGCTGCAGAAGACCAAAAATCCTTCAGATTCCATATCTTGGTGTGGGGGGGTCCCACATCCAAGAGGGAGACATCATCTTGACCGTCAGCAATATTCATGAAGATAGATATTAAATATGAAACCTCTATGACGCTCAGAAGCTCAGAATCCATTATCTCAGTTCCCGGTCCTTCCTCAGTTATGCAAGTTAAACTATTGTAATGGGAAAAAGGTGAGCATTCAAAAAACGTGGTTCCGATGTTTCTGTCAGACCTGTGCGTGATTAAAATTGGCATAAAACGTTTGTACAATTAAACAATGGGATTTTTGGAGGGATATTCTGGTTTGTACCAGCGCTTGCCCTGGACTGAGGTTTTATGGCGGGTCATAAAAATTCCTGGTTTGGGGGAAAGCAAAAGTGAATTCTATGTCTTCACTTACAAACAGATAGGGGGTGGGGTTTTTTTTTTTTCCTTTTTTAAAACATCTCTCATTTTTAAAAACTCGGGCAGAAATACCTTTTGCCTGACACCTCCCCCTTTTTGACTGCGCTATGGAGGTAGGACCTTCTGGTACTCCTCCAAGCGTATGTCGGGAGGCTCCCCTCGCCGGGACAACCCATCGGCATTGCCATGCTCGCTGCCCTTGCGGTGTTGAACGGTAAAGTCGTACTGCTGGAGTGTGAGGCTCCAGCGTAACAACCTTCCGTTGGCACCTGACATGGTGTGCAGCCAACTCAGGGGGTTGTGGTCAGTCACGACAGTGAAGGGGCGCCCGTACAAGTAAGGCTGTAAGCGGTTGAGGGCCCATACAATGGCCAGGCACTCCTTCTCTATGGTGGAATAGGCCACTTCCCTCGGCAGCAGTTTCCGGCTTAGGTACAACACGGGGTGTTCTTGGTTCCCCGAGTCGACCTGGCTGAGTACAGCACCGAGGCCAAACTCACTGGCGTCGGTCTGTACTAAGAGTGGCCGTGTGCCGTCGACCGCCTTTAGTACAGGAGAGCTGCTCAGGGCAGTCTTCAAAGCCCTAAAGGCCACCTCGCATTCATCCGTCCATTTGACGGAATGGGGTAGGCTCTTCCTGGTGAGGTCTGTCAAGGGCTTCGCAAGGCTACTATAGTCCTGCACAAAGCGTCTATAGTACCCTGCGGTGCCCAAGAAGGACTGCACCTGCTTCTTGGTCCTGGGGGTGGGCCAGGACACGATAGCGTCCACCTTCCCAGGCTCTGGCTTCAGAGTACCCCCACCTACCCGGTGCCCCAGGTAGTGGACCTCGTTCATGCCCATCTGGCACTTTCCCGGCTTGATGGTCAAGCCCGCCTGGTGAATGCGCCCGAGCACCTGCTGCAGATGCTCGAGGTGATCCTCCCAGGTGGGACTGAAGATGGCAATGTCATCCAGGTACGCCACTGCGTACCTCTCCAGTCCCTGGAGCAGGTGGTTGACCATTCGCTGGAACGTGGCAGGGGCATTTTTCATGCCGAAGGGCATGACCGTGGATTCATACAATCCGAAGGGGGTGATAAAGGCGGACTTCTCCTGGGCCCCGGGGCTCAAGGGAATCTGCCAATATCCCCGACTCAAATCCATAATGGAGAGATAGCTCGCGCTGGCTAACCGCTCCAGCAGCTCCTCAATGCGTGGCATGGGTTGTGCGTCAGAGGCGGTGATAGCGTTGAGCCCCCTGTAGTCCACACAGAACCGGGTGGTCCGGTCCTTCTTAGGCACCAGGACTACAGGTGAGGCCCACGCGCTCTTGGACCGCTTAATCACCCCCAACTGCAGCATCTCCTCGACCTCCTGGCGCATGACATGCTGCACCTCGTCGGAGATTCGATAGGCTGTCCGCCGGAGTGGGGCATGATTCCCGGTGTCCACTTCATGGACCGCCACTTCAGTCCTGCCAGGCAGGTTGGTGAACACTGCTTGGAAGGGTTTCAGCACTGCTTGCATCTGAGACCTCTGGTCTGCGGATAGCAAGTCGCTTAGCTCTACATCCTCTAGGGACCCGCTGGCCTTCGCTTGGGCGAGCATGTCCAAGAGAGGGTCATCCTCCCCATCCTCGGGCAGGTTGCAGACCGGTAGGACGCAGGTTCCACGTTCTTGATGAGCCTTCATCATATTAACGTGAAACGCCTTCCGCCTACCCCGCTCGTGGTCAAGTGTGATCACGTAGGTGACCGGGTTGAGCTGTTGGTGAATGACGTACGGGCCTTCCCAGGCCGCCTGAAGCTTGTCCTTTGGTACGGGGACCAGCACCCACACCTTCTGACCCACCTGGTAGGTCCGTTCTCGGGCGTTCTGGTCGTACCAATGCTTCTGGTCAGCCTGGGCTTGCGCCATGTTGTCATGCACCAACTGCGTCAAGGTCTGCATCTTGTCACGGAAGCGCATGACATACTCCACGATGGACACTCCTGGGGAGCTCGGCTCTTCTTCCCAGAATTCCCTTATCAACCCAAGGGGTCCTCGGACACGCCTGCCATACAGGAGCTCAAAGGGGGAGAACCCCGTCGAGGCCTGTGGAACCTCTCTGTAAGCAAATAGCAGGTGGGGGAGGTAACGCTCCCAGTCGCGACCCTGGGTCTCAACCAGCATTTTTAACATCTGTTTGAGGGTACCGTTGAATCGCTCACACAAACCATTGGTCTGTGGGTGATACGCACTCGATACCAAATGCTGCACCTGCATTTTCTTACATAGGGCCTCCATTAAGCGTGACATGAACTGAGTCCCCTGGTCGGTAAGCATCTCCCTGGGAAATCCTACTCGCGAAAAGATGGCCAAGAGGGCGTCCGCCACCTTATCCGCCCTAATTGAGGACAGGGCTACTGCCTCCGGATACCGGGTAGCATAGTCTACCACGGTAAGGATGAAACGTTTTCCAGAGCTGCTGGGTGTGGCCAGTGGTCCCACAATGTCCACAGCAATCCTCTGGAAAGGCTCCTCTATCACTGGCAAAGAGATCAGGGGGGCTTTGGGGGCCGGCCCTGACTTTCCCACTCTTTGACACGTGGTACAGGAGCGACAGTAGTTCACCACATCTGTCCTCATTTTGGGCCAATAAAAGTGATGAGACAGCCGGGCCTTGGTTTTGCTAACCCCCAAGTGTCCAGCGAGTGGAATTTCATGGGCGATCCGCAACAACTCGTCCCTGAATTGGTAGGGGACGACCAGCTGTCTTTCCCTCAGCCACTCCTGTTGGGGTGTACAGGGAACTGTCTCCCGGTACAACCTCCCTTGGTCCCAGAATACCCTCTCCTTATCAGACTCGGAGGTGGGCTTCTCAGCGAGGCTCCTTAACGTCTCCAGGCTAGCATCTGAGTGCAGAGCTGCCTGAATCTCCTGGCTAGAGGAAGCCAGAAGTGAGGTTAAGGCCACGTCCTCACTAGGACCCTCTGGGACCGGCTCTGGGTCCATACCTGATCCTGTTATTCCTCTGTCCGAGGAGGGTCCAGAAGGCAGGGCGTTACTTGCATTCTGGGCACTCTGACTGCGGGTAACAGCGGCTATATAGGCCGTCTCCCCGGGGAATAACACCGTCTCATTAGCCTGAGAGGCCATGAGAACTACTTCTCCATCATCCTCCATTACCTCAGGCACAGTGCTACGTATGCGGCAGCTACCATCAGCCAGGTCACCTTCTGTTGTGACACTGGTCACTGGCACAGCACCACCTGCTTCATGGTCCTCGTGCCTCTCCCCATTACCCTTGGCACTGACATTTGCTCCTGCTAGGGGATCCTCAGCAACATCACCCCGCAGAGTGACATGGCTGAGTTCTCCTGCACCTTCCAATACTACAACATTATCATCATCATCATCATCATCATCATCATCATCATCATCATGTAAAGCATTGACATTCACATTATCAGCATTAACCTTACCAACCATATCAGATCGGGGAGGGGTGTCAGGGACATAATAAGCAAACATCCTCCCCAAATCAGTTCCCAACAAAACATTTGCAGGTAGGTTTTTGGATACTCCCACTTCCTTCACCCCACTCCCCGCACCCCAATCAATAAAAACCCGGGCCATGGGCAAGGGGCATCGGACGCCCCCAATCCCAGTGACAGTCAGGGTCTTTCCTGGAATAAGCGCTTCAGGGGACACCAGTTCGGGTCGGATGAGGGTTCGTTCGGCCCCAGTGTCCTTGAGGCCTACAGTGAGAGTGTCCCCCACCCTGACAGACTGAAAGTTTTCACAGGCCCTCCCAACCGGCCCACCCACCAAAAGAACTGAGGCATTAGGCCCTGGGGCCTTGGATGGGGGGTTCTTCCTCTGCTTCTCTGGGCAAGTGGCGCTGAGATGACCAGTCTGGTTGCAGGAATAACACCTGCGGGCATCGGATGCAGGCAGGGCCTTGGCAACGGGAAAAAGGCCTCCGGAAGGTCGGCTGGCAGGGGCAGGGATGGTGGTTGATGGCTTACCCCCTTTCCAGCTGGCGACGACCGGCTTCCGCACCTCTGGTCTCCGGTTGGCCTCGTAGGTGTCTGCGATCTGCGCTGCTTTATTGGCATCAGGTGGCTCCCGATCCATCACGAACTGCCGTACCTCAGTCGGACACAGATGCAGGAACTGGTCTTTCACCATCAGGTCCTTTAGCTGCTCAAAGGTGGTCGCTGACAGTCCTTTGATCCACTGCTCAAAGTTGGTTCTGAGCCCGTCTACCACATCACGGTAGGTGTCCTGTGGTCCACGTTGGAGGGTTCTGAATTTTTTCCGGTAAACCTCCGGAGTCAGCTGGTACTTTTTTATCAGGGCCTGCTTGACGGCCTCATAGTCTCCATCCTGCTCTCGAGGGAGGGAAGCAAACACCTCCAAAGCTTTTCCTCGGAGCCCTGGAGTCAAATATCTTGCCCATTGGTCGATGGGCAGCTGATACTGCCTGCAGGCCTTTTCAAAGCCTCGCAGAAATGTGTCCAAGTCCCCATCCTTTTCCATCACAGGGAAGTGCTCAGGACGAGGTTTAAAGCAGCTGGCACTGTTGGACTCACGGGTCTGCGTAGAGGGCGACTCCTTCTGAATCCGGGCTAGCTCCAGCTGGTGTTGTCGGTCAGCTTGGGCCTGTCGCTCAGCAGCCTCTCGGTCAGCTTGGGCTTGTCGCTCAGCAGCCTCTCGGTCAGCTTGGGCTTGTCGCTCAGCCCGCTCCTGGAATTTCAGGATCAGCTCCAGTCGTCCATCATGATTGTCTGTGGCGAGCTCCTCCAAGGCCATATGCAGGTGGGGGTCCACACTACCCTGGTTGCGGGTATGGCTGGCAATCACCGGTTGGACCCCGGGAGCAGCGCCATCCGGGCCTTGGCTGGCCGCCCCCTCATCAGGGCTCTGCTGTCGGACGGGCTCTGCAGCATCTTGTAACAGTTCAGAAATCATTTGTTCTTTGCTTTTGCCGTGGGGGTCAATGCCTTTGGTTATACATATTCCAGCAAGAGTGTCCTTTTTCTGCTGGCTGTACCAGAGCTCCCCAACGATGACCATGATCACCAAAATAAAAATAGAAAAGAAAAACCGAAGAAGGGTAGGGGTAACTGCTACACATACAGTATTGTCTCAGATTTAATAAACACTGAGTTCGATCTTCAAAACTTTTGTGCAAGTTTTTAGTGAGAGGAATGATTGCTCAAACCAGATCACTAATGTCCTATGATCCCACCGCTTGCCACCAATTTGTCATGAAAACAACACCCACTCTTGGGTCAGACCTTGCAGCTCTCTGGCGCCCCCTTATCCTGCTGGTCAAACACGGTATTGACAGAGGATAAGCACGGGTGCAGCTGCTCTATTTTATGTCGACTATTGTGGCACGTGATGTGACAGGACGTATATATACCACCAGTTCCTTCCAGGAACGTATATATACCTCCGACCAGCCACCCTCAAACCACAATATCACATAAATACTGGTATACTGCCACCACCGATCGCTTAACAGGTGGATCGGGTACCTGGTAGGTAACGTGAATTAGCGGGTGAGGAACGTGTTTGCTCGACATAGGACAAGAAGAAAGAAACTGGTAAATAATTAATGATTTACTCCCAAAAGGGGGGCAGTGTTTACAAAATATATACAAGATATTATAAAGGAGACAATTTACATATATGCATAAACAGTTATTAAAATAAAAGGGATAAGTAATAGCAAAACCTGCTTCACAAGGTGATGGTCTCAGATTCTGTGGGGGGGACGGCTCCCCAGAAATTAGACTTGATTCCTTCACGCAGCGTGTAGTGCATGCGTCGGCGTCCCTGGTTGGAATGACCTGAAAATGGCCGATTTGCTTTTTAGTAAGCAGCCAAAACTCTGGGGAACACCCCTTATTTACCTTACAAGGGGGGCTCGGCTTTGCGAGCCCACCCAGCTGCAGAAGACCAAAAATCCTTCAGATTCCATATCTTGGTGTGGGGGGGTCCCACATCCAAGAGGGAGACATCATCTTGACCGTCAGCAATATTCATGAAGATAGATATTAAATATGAAACCTCTATGACGCTCAGAAGCTCAGAATCCATTATCTCAGTTCCCGGTCCTTCCTCAGTTATGCAAGTTATACTATTGTAATGGGAAAAAGGTGAGCATTCAAAAAACGTGGTTCCGATGTTTCTGTCAGACCTGTGCGTGATTAAAATTGGCATAAAACGTTTGTACAATTAAACAATGGGATTTTTGGAGGGATATTCTGGTTTGTACCAGCGCTTGCCCTGGACTGAGGTTTTATGGCGGGTCATAAAAATTCCTGGTTTGGGGGAAAGCAAAAGTGAATTCTATGTCTTCACTTACAAACAGATAGGGGGTGGGGTTTTTTTTTTTTCCTTTTTTAAAACATCTCTCATTTTTAAAAACTCGGGCAGAAATACCTTTTGCCTGACAGGCGTGTCCGTAAGAATGGGATCGTATCACATTGTCCACGAAAAGAAGTCGACATCTTAGTTTGGCTGGAAGATGGTCTTTCTTCTGCAGATGTTACTCCCCCCCACACCGTGGGGGGCTTCGACCCATCAGCGGACAGGCACCAGTATTGGGATAGGGGGGCTGGCCGTCAGGGTCCACCGCGGCTCTGGCACAAACCCGGCGACACAGAGGTGGCACGGGCAGGAACGGACTGGCCGTGTCGGCTTCTCACTTTTTGGATTTTAGAAGGGCATGACATGCCTATATCTGTGTCTCCCCCTCCTTTTACTCCTCCACCTCTTTCTTTTCGCATGACTATATGTACTTGTCACTTTTCCATGTGTTAATTGTGTCTTCTGAGCAGTTTGTCAGCTTTTGGACACCTTTGAAGGTGTTTTCTATGTGTTTTTGTTTGCCTGCCATTGGTTTTAACGGTGTTCGAAGGTGTTCGACGAACAGTTCGACGAACAGTTCGGCGAACACACGGGTGTTCGACGAACCGAACCGAACTCGAACACTACGGGGGTGGCTCAACACTAGTACAGGGGAGACACAGTACAGGAGAGACACAGTACAGTGAAGACAGTACAGGGGAGACACAGTACAGGAGAGACACAGTACAGGGGAGACACAGTACAGGGGAGACACGGTACAGGGAAGACACAGTACAGGGGAGACACAGTACAGGAGAGACACAGTACAGGGGAGACACAGTACAGGAGAGACACAGTACAGGAGAGACACAGTACAGGGAAGACACAGTACAGGGGAGACACAGTACAGGAGAGACACAGTACAGGAGAGACACAGTACAGGGGAGACACAGTACAGGAGAGACACAGTACAGGGGAGACATATTACAGGGATGACACAGTACAGGAGAGACACAGTACAGGGAAGACACAGTACAGGGGCGACACAGTACAGGAGAGACACAGTACAGGGAAGACACAGTACAGGGGAGACACAGTACAGGAGAGACACAGTACAGGAGAGACACAGTACAGGGGAGACACAGTACAGGGAAGACACAGTACAGGAGAGACACAGTACAGGGGAGACACAGTACAGGGGAGACACAGTACAGGAGAGACACAGTACAGGGGAGACACAGTACAGGGGAGACACGGTACAGGGAAGACACAGTACAGGGGAGACACAGTACAGGAGAGACACAGTACAGGAGAGACACAGTACAGGGGAGACACAGTACAGGAGAGACACAGTACAGGAGAGACACAGTACAGGGAAGACACAGTACAGGGGAGACACAGTACAGGAGAGACACAGTACAGGAGAGACACAGTACAGGGGAGACACAGTACAGGAGAGACACAGTACAGGGGAGACATAGTACAGGGATGACACAGTACAGGAGAGACACAGTACAGGGAAGACACAGTACAGGGGAGACACAGTACAGGAGAGACACAGTACAGCGAAGACACAGTACAGGGGAGACACAGTACAGGAGAGACACAGTACAGGAGAGACACAGTACAGGGGAGACACAGTACAGGGAAGACACAGTACAGGAGAGACACAGTACAGGGGAGACACAGTACAGGGGAGACACAGTACAGGGGAGACACAGTACAGAGGAGACACAGTACAGGGAAGACACAGTACAGGAGAGACACAGTACAGGGGAGATACAGTACAGGGGAGACACAGTACAGGGGAGACACAGTACAGGGGAGATACAGTACAGGGGAGACACAGCACAGGGGAGACACAGTACAGGAGAGACACAGTACAGGGAAGACACAGTACAGAGAAGACACAGTACAGGAGAGACACAGTACAGGGGAGACACAGTACAGGGGAGACACAGTACAGGGAAGACACAGTACAGAGGAGACACAGTACAGGGAAGACACAGTACAGGGGAGACACAGTACAGGGAAGATACAGTACAGGGGGAGATGTAATACAAGGAAGATACAGTACAGGGTAAGATGTAATACAGGGTAGACACAGTACAGGGTGAGATGTAATACAGGATAGATAAAGTACAGGGTAAGATGTAATACAGGGAAGACACAGTACAGGAGAGACACAGAACAGGAGAGACACAGTACAGGGAAGATACAGTACACGGGAGACACAGTACAGGGAAGATACAGTACAGGGAAGACACAGTACAGGGGAGACACAGTACAGGGAAGACACAGTACAGAGGAGACACAGTACAGGGAAGACACAGTACAGGGGAGACACATTACAGGGAAGATACAGTACAGGGTGAGATGTAATACAAGGAAGATACAGTACAGGGTAAGATGTAATACAGGGTAGACACAGTACAGGGTGAGATGTAATACAGGGAAGATACAGTACAGGGTAAGATGTAATACAGGGAAGACACAGTACAGGAGACACAGTACATGGGAGACACAGTACAGGGAAGACACAGTACAGGGAAGACACAGTACAGGATAGACACAGTACAGGAGAGACACAGTACAGGGAAGACACAGTACAGGGGAGACACAGTACATTAGAGACACAGTACAGGAGACACACAGTACAGGGAAGATACAGTACACGGGAGACACAGTACAGGGAAGATACAGTACAGGGAAGACACAGTACAGGAGAGACACAGTACAGGGAAGATACAGTACAGGAGAGACACAGTACAGGGGAGACACAGTACAGGGAAGACACAGTACAGGGGAGACACAGTACAGGGAAGACACAGTACAGGGGAGACACAGTACAGGAGAGACACAGTACAGGGAAGACACAGTACAGGGGAGACACAGTACATTAGAGACACAGTACAGGAGACACACAGTACAGGGAAGATACAGTACACGGGAGACACAGTACAGGGAAGATACAGTACAGGGAAGACACAGTACAGGAGAGACACAGTACGGGAGAGACACAGTACAGGAGAGACACAGTACAGGGGAGACACAGTACAGGGAAGACACAGTACAGGGGAGACACAGTACAGGGAAGACACAGTACAGGGGAGACACAGTACAGGAGAGACACAGTACAGGGAAGACACAGTACAGGGGAGACACAGTACATTAGAGACACAGTACAGGAGAGACACAGTACAGGGAAGATACAGTGCAGGGGAGACACAGTACAGGAGAGACACAGTACAGGGATCATACAGTACAGGGGAGACACAGTACAGGGAAGATACAGTACAGGGAAGACACAGTACAGGAGAGACACAGTACAGGGAAGATACAGTACAGGGAAGACACAGTACAGTAGAGACACAGTGCAGGGTTGACACAGTACAGGAGAGACACAGTACAGGGGAGACACCGTACAAGGAAGACACAGTACATGGAAGACACAGTACAGGAGAGACACAGTACAGGGGAGACACAGTACAGGGAGGACACAGTACAGGGGAGACACAGTACAGGGGTCACACAGTACAGGGAAGATACAGTACAGGGAAGACACAGTACAGGGGAGACACAGTACAGGGAAGACACAGTACAGGAGAGACACAGTACAGGGAAGACACAGTACAGGAGAGACACAGTACAGGGAAGACACAGTACAGGGGAGACACAGTACAGGGAAGACACAGTACAGGGAAGACACAGTACAGGGGAGACACAGCAAAGGGAAGACACAGTACAAGGGAGACACAGTACAGGAGAGACACAGTACAGGGAAGACACAGTACAGGGGAGACACAGTACAGGGGGAGACACAGTACAGGGGAGACAGAGTACAAGGGAGACACAGTACAGGAGAGACACAGTACAGGGGAGATACAGTACAGGGGAGACACAGTACAGGGAAGACACAGTACAGGGAAGACACAGTACAGGGGAGACACAGTAAAGGGAAGACACAATACAAGGGAGACACAGTACAGGAGAGACACAGTACAAGGGAGACACAGTACAGGGAAGACACAGTACAGGGAAGACACAGTACAGGGGAGACACAGTAAAGGGAAGACACAGTACAAGGGAGACACAGTACAGGAGAGACACAGTACAGGGGACAAACAGTTCAGGGGAGACACAGTACAGGGAAGATACAGTACAGGGAAGACACAGTACAGGGGAGACACAGTACAGGAGAGACACAGTAAAGGGAAGACACATTACAATGGAGACACAGTACAGGAGAGACACAGTACAGGGGAGACACAGTACAGGGAAGACACAGTACAGGAGATACACAGTACAGGGAAGACACAGTACAGAAGAGACACAGTACAAGGGAGACACAGTACAGGAGAGACACAGTACAGGGGAGACACAGTACAGGAGAGACACAGTACAAGGGAGACACAGTACAGGGAAGACACAGTACAGGAGAGACACAGTACAGGGAAGACACAGTACAGGGAAGAAACAGTACAGGGGAGACACAGTACAGGGGAGAGACAGTACAGGAGAGACACAGTACCGGGGAGACACAGTACAGGAGAGACACAGTACAAGGGAGACACAGTACAGGGAAGAAACAGTACAGGGGAGACACAGTACAAGGAAGACACAGTACAGGGTAAGATGTAATACAGGGAAGACACAGTACAGGGTAAGATGTAATACAGGGAAGATACAGTACAGGGTAAGATGTAATACAGGAGAGACACAGTACAGGGAAGACACAGTACAGGGTAAGATGTAATACAGGGAAGATACAGTACAGGGTAAGATGTAATACAGGGAAGACACAGTACAGGAGTGACACAGTACAGGAAAGATACAGCACAGGGAAGACACAGTACAGGAGAGACACAGTACAGGGAAGACACAGTACAGGAAAGACACAGTACAGGGGAGATACAGTACAGGGAAGACACAGTACAGGAGAGACACAGTACAGGGAAGACACAGCACAGGAGAGACACAGTACAGGAGAGACACAGTACAGGGAAGACACAGTACAGGGGAGACACAGTACAGGGGAGACAAGGTACAGGGAAGACACAGTACAGGAGAGACACAGTACAGGGAAGACACAGTACAGGGAAGACACAGTACAGGGGAGACACAGTACAGGGGAGTCACAGTACAGGGAAGACACAGTACAGGTGAGTCACTTTACAGGAGAGACACAGTACAGGGGTGACACAGTACAGGGGAGACACAGTACAGGAGAGACACAGTACAGGGGAGATACAGTACAGGGGAGACACAGTACAGGGAAGACACAGAACAGGGGAGACCCAGTACAGGGGAGGCACAGTACAGGAGAGACTGAGTACAGGGTAAGATGTAATACAGGGAAGACACAGAACAGGGTAAGATGTAATGCAGGGAACACACTGTACAGGGAGACACAGTGCAGGGGACACTGAGTGCAGGATAATATGTTATACAGGGAAGACACAGTACAGGGTAAGATGAAATATAGGGAAGATACAGTACAGGGTAAGATGTAATGCAGGGAAGACACAGTACAGGGGAAGATGTAATACAGGGAAGACACAATACAGGGTAAGATGTAATATAGGGAAGATACAGTACAGGGTAAGATGTAATACACGGAAGACACAGTACATGGTAAGATGTAATACAGGGAAGACACAGGACAGGGTAAGATGTAATACAAGGAAGACACAGTACAGGGTAAGATGTAATACAGGGAATACACAGTACAGGGAAGACACAGTACAGGTAAGATGTAATACAGGGAAGATACAGTACAGGGAAGATACAGTACAGGGAAGACACAGTACAGGGGGAGATGTAATACAGGGAAGACACAGTACAGGGTAAGATGTAATACAGGGAAGACACAGGACAGGGTAAGATGTAATACAGGGAAGACACAGTACAGGAGAGACACAGTACAGGGTAAGATGTAACACAGGGAAGATACAGCACAGGGAAGACACAGTACAGGGTAAGATGTAATACACGAAAGACACAGGACAGGGTAAGATGTAATACAGGGAAAACACAGTACAGGGTAAGATGTAATACAGGGAAGACAGTACAGTGAAGACACAGTACAGGGTAAGATGTAATACAGGGAAGACACAGTACAGGGTAAGATGTAATACAGGGAAGACACAGTACAGGGAAGACACAGTACAGGGTAAGATGTAATACAGGGAAGATACAGTACAGGGAAGATACAGTACAGGGAAGACACAGTACAGGGTAAGATGTACAGGGAAGATACATTACAGGGGATACAAAGTACAAGGGAGACACAGTACAGGGAAGACACAGTACAGGGAAGACACAGTACAGGAGAGACACAGTACAGGAGAGACACAGTACAGGGAAGACACAGTACAGGGAAGACACAGTACAGGAAAGACACAGTACAGGAGAGACACAGTACAGGGGAGACACAGTACAGGAGAGACACAGTACAGGGGAGACACAGTACAGGAGAGACACAGTACAAGGGAGACACAGTACAGGGAAGACACAGTACAGGAGAGACACAGTCCAGGGAAGACACAGTACAGGTAAGACACAGTACAGGGGAGACACAGTACAGGGGAGACACAGTACAGGGAAGACACAGTACAGGGAAGACACAGTACAGGGGAGACACAGTACAGGAGAGACACAGTACAGGAGAGACACAGTACAGGGGAGACACAGTACAGGAGAGACACAGTACAGGAGAGACACAGTACAGGGGAGACACAGTACAGGAGAGACACAGTACAAGGGAGACACAGGACAGGGGAGACACAGGACAGGGGAGACACAGTACAGGGAAGACACAGTACAGGGAAGACACAGTGCATTGTAAGATGTAATACAGGGAAGACACAGTACAGGGGAGACACAGTACAGGGAAGACACAGTACAGGGGAGACACAGTACAGGGAAGAAACAGTACAGGGAAGACACAGTACAGGGGAGACACAGTAAAGGGAAGACACAGTACAAGGGAGACACAGTACAGGAGAGACACAGTACAGGGAAGACACAGTACAGCGGAGACACAGTACAGGGGGAGACACAGTACAGGGGAGACAGAGTACAAGGGAGACACAGTACAGGAGAGACACAGTACAGGGGAGATACAGTACCGGGGAGACAAAGTACAGGGAAGACACAGTACAGGGAAGACACAGTACAGGGGAGACACAGTAAAGGGAAGACACAGTACAAGGGAGACACAGTACAGGAGAGACACAGTACAGGGGAGACACAGTACAGGGAAGACACAGTACAGGGTAGGCACAGTACAGGGGAGACACAGTAAAGGGAAGACACAGTACAAGGGAGACACAGTACAGGAGAGACACAGCACAGGGGAGATACAGTTCAGGAGAGACACAGTACAGGGAAGATACAGTACAGGGAATACACAGTACAGGGGAGACACAGTACAGGAGAGACACAGTACAGGGGAGACACAATACAGGGAAGACACAGTACAGGAGAGACACAGTACAGGGAAGACACAGTACAGGAAAGACACAGTACAGGGGAGACACAGTACAGGGGAGACACAGTACAGGAGAGACACAGTACAGGGGAGACACAGTACAGGAGAGACACAGTACAGGGGAGACACAGTACAGGAGAGACACAGTACAGGAGAGACACAGTACAGGAGATACACAGTACAGGGGAGACACAGTACAGGGAAGACACAGTACAGGGTAAGATGTAATACAAGGAAGATACAGTACAGGAGAGACACAGTACAGGGAAGACACAGTACAGGGGGAGATATAATACAGGGAAGACACAGTACAGGGTAAGATGTAATACAGGGAAGACACAGGACAGGGTTAGATGTAATACAGGGAAGACACAGTACAGGAGAGACACAGTACAGGGTAAGATGTAATACAGGGAAGATACAGCACAGGGAAGACACAGTACAGGGTAAGATGTAATACAGGGAAGATACAGTACAGGGAAGACACAGTACAGGGTAAGATGTAATACACGAAAGACACAGGACAGGGTAAGATGTAATACAGGGAAGACACAGTACAGGGTAAGATGTAATACAGGGAAGACACAGTACAGGGAAGACACAGTACAGGGTAAGATGTAATACAGGGAAGACACAGTACAGGGTAAGATGTAATACAGGGAAGATACAGTACAGGGAAGATACAGTACAGGGAAGACACACTACAGGGTAAGATGTAATACAGGGAAGACACAGTACAGGGTAAGATGTAATTCTGGGAAGATACAGTACAGGGAACATACAGTACAGGGAAGATACAGTACAGGGAAGACACAGTACAGGGTAAGATGTAACACAGGGAAGACACAGTACAGGGTAAGATGTAATTCTGGGAAGATACAGTACAGGGTAAGATGTTGTACAGGGAAGATACAGTACAGGGGATACAAAGTACAAAGGATACACAGTACAGGGAAGACACAGTACAGGGAAAACACAGTACAGGAGAGACACAGTACAGGAGAGACACAGTACAGGGAAGACACAGTACAGGGGAGACACAGTACAGGGGGAGACACAGTACATGGGAGACAGAGTACAAGGGAGACACAGTACAGGAGAGACACAGTACAGGGGAGATACATTACCGGGGAGACACAGTACAGGGAAGACACAGTACAGGGAAGACACAGTACAGGGGAGACACAGTAAAGGGAAGACACAGTACAAGGGAGACACAGTACAGGAGAGACACAGTACAGGGGAGACACAGTACAGGGAAGACACAGTACAGGGTAGACACAGTACAGGGGAGACACAGTAAAGGGAAGACACAGTACAAGGGAGACACAGTACAGGAGAGACACAGTACAGGGGAGATACAGTTCAGGAGAGACACAGTACAGGGAAGATACAGTACAGGGAAGACACAGTACAGGGGAGACACAGTACAGGAGAGACACAGTACAGGGGAGACACAGTACAGGGAAGACACAGTACAGGAGAGACACAGTACAGGGAAGACACAGTACAGGGAAGACACAGTACAGGGGAGACACAGTACAGGGGAGACACAGTACAGGAGAGACACAGTACAGGGGAGACACAGTACAGGAGAGACACAGTACAGGGAAGACACAGTACAGGGAAGAAACACTACAGGGGAGACACAGTACAGGGGAGACACAGTACAGGAGAGACACAGTACAGGGGAGACACAGTACAGGAGAGACACAGTAATGGGGGAGACACAGTACAGGGGAGACACAGGACAGGGGAGACACAGTACAGGGAAGACACAGTACAGGGTAAGATGTAATAAAGGGAAGACACAGTACAGGGTAAGATGTAATACAGGGAAGATACAGTACAGGGTAAGATGTAATACAGGAGAGACACAGTACAGGGAAGACACAGTACAGGGTAAGATGTAATACAGGGAAGATACAGTACAGGGTAAGATGTAATACATTGAAGACACAGTACAGGAGTGACACAGTACAGGGAAGATACAGTACAGGGAAGACACAGTACAGGAGAGACACAGTACAGGGAAGACACAGTACAGGTAAGACACAGTACAGGGGAGACACAGTACAGGGGAGACACAGTACAGGAGAGACACAGTACAGGGGAGACACAGTACAGGAGAGACACAGTACAAGGGAGACACAGTACAGGGAAGACACAGTACAGGAGAGACACAGTACAGGGAAGACACAGTACAGGGAAGAAACACTACAGGGGAGACACAGTACAGGGGAGACACAGTACAGGAGAGACACAGTACAGGGGAGACACAGTACAGGAGAGACACAGTACTGGGGGAGACACAGTACAGGGGAGACACAGGACAGGGGAGACACAGTACAGGGAAGACACAGTACAGGGTAAGATGTAATAAAGGGAAGACACAGTACAGGGTAAGATGTAATACAGGGAAGATACAGTACAGGGTAAGATGTAATACAGGAGAGACACAGTACAGGGAAGACACAGTACAGGGTAAGATGTAATACAGGGAAGATACAGTACAGGGTAAGATGTAATACATTGAAGACACAGTACAGGAGTGACACAGTACAGGGAAGATACAGTACAGGGAAGACACGGTACAGGAGAGACACAGTACAGGGAAGACACAGTACAGGTAAGACACAGTACAGGGGAGATACAGTACAGGGAAGACACAGTACAGGGAAGACACAGTACAGGGGAGACACAGTACAGGGAAGACAAAGTACAGGGAAGATACAGTACAGGGAAGACACAGTACAGGGAAGACCCAGTACAGAGGAGACACAGTACAGGGAACACACAGTACAGGGTAAGATGTATTACAAGGAAGATACAGTACAGGAGAGACACAGTACAGGGAAGACACAGTACAGGGAAGACACAGTACAGGGGAGACACAGTACAGGGGAGGCACAGTACAGGGAAGACACAGTACAGGGGAGTAACTTTACAGGAGAGACACAGTACAGGGGAGACACAGTACAGGAGAGACACAGTACATGGGAGATACAGTACAGGGGAGACACAGTACAGGGGAGACACAGAACAGGGGAGACCCAGTACAGGGGAGGCACAGTACAGGAGAGACTGAGTACAGGGTAAGATGTAATACAGGGAAGACACAGTACAGGGTAAGATGTAATGCAGGGAACACACTGTACAGGGAGACACAGAACAGGGGAGACTGAGTGCAGGATAAGATGTTATACAGGGAAGACACAGTACAGGGTAAGATATAATACAGGGAAGACACAGTACAGGGTAAGATGTAATACAAGGAAGACACAGTACAGGGTAAGATGTAATACAGGGAATACAAAGTACAGGGAAGACTCAGTAGAGGGTAAGATGTAATACAGGGAAGATACAGTACAGGGAAGATACAGTACAGGGAAGACACAGTACAGGGGGACATATAATACAGGGAAGACACAGTACAGGGTAAGATGTAATACAGGGAAGACACAGGACAGGGTAAGATGTAATACAGGGAAGACACAGGACAGGGTAAGATGTAATACAAGGAAGACAGAGTACAGGGTAAGATGTAATACAGGGAATACACAGTACAGGGAAGACACAGTAGAGGGTAAGATGTAATACAGGGAAGATACAGTACAGGGAAGATACAGTACAGGGAAGACACAGTACAGGGGGAGATATAATACAGGGAAGACACAGTACAGGGTAAGATGTAATACAGGGAAGACACAGGACAGGGTAAGATGTAACACAGGGAAGACACAGTACAGGAGAGACACAGTACAGGGTAAGATGTAATACAGGGAAGATACAGCACAGGGAAGACAGAGTACAGGGTAAGATGTAACACAGGGAAGATACAGTACAGGGAAGACACAGTACAGGGTAAGATGTAATACACGAAAGACACAGGACAGGGTAAGATGTAATACAGGGAAGACACAGTACAGGGTAAGATGTAATACAGGGAAGACACAGTACAGGGAAGACACAGTACAGGGTAAGATGTAATACAGGGAAGACACAGTACAGGGTAAGATGTAATACAGGGAAGATACAGTACAGGGAAGATACAGTACAGGGAAGACACAGTACAGGGTAAGATGTAATACAGGGAAGACACAGTACAGGGTAAGATGTAATTCTGGGAAGATACAGTACAGGGAAGATACAGTACAGGGAAGATACAGTACAGGGAAGACACAGTACAGGGTAAGATGTAACACAGGGAAGACACAGTACAGGGTAAGATGTAATTCTGGGAAGATACAGTACAGGGTAAGATGTTGTACAGGGAAGATACAGTACAGGGGATACAAAGTACAAAGGATACACAGTACAGGGAAGACACAGTACAGGGAAAACACAGTACAGGAGAGACACAGTACAGGAGAGACACAGTACAGGAGAGACACAGTACATGGAAGACACAGTACAGGGAAGACACAGTAGAGGAAAGACACAGTACAGGAGAGACACAGTACAGGGGAGACACAGTACAGGAGAGACACAGTACAGGGGAGACACAGTACAGGAGAGACACAGTACAAGGGAGACACAGTACAGGAGAGACACAGTACAGGGGAGACACAGTACAGGGGAGACACAGTACAGGGGAGACACAGTACAGGGAAGACACAGTACAGGAGAGACACAGTACAGGGGAGACACAGTACAGGGAAGACACACTACAGGGAAGACACAGTACAGGGAAGACACAGTACAGGAGAGACACAGTACAGGGAAGACACAGTACAGGGAAGACACAGTACAGGGGAGACACAGTACAGGAGAGACACAGTACAGGGGAGACACAGTACAGGAGAGACACAGTACAAAGGAAACACAGTACAGGGGAGACACAGGACAGGGGAAATCACAGTACAGGGAAGACACAGTACAGGGAAGACACAGTGCAGGGTAAGATGTAATACAGGGAAGACACAGTACAGGGTAAGATGTAATACAGGGAAGATACAGTACACGGTAAGATGTAATACAGGAAAGACACAGTACAGGGTAAGATGTCATACAGGGAAGACACAGTACAGGGTAAGATGTAATACAGGGAAGATACAGTACAGGGTAAGATGTAATACAGGGAAGACACAATACAGGAGTGACACAGTACAGGGAAGATACAGTAGAGGGAAGACAGTGCAGGAGAGACACAGTACAGGGAAGACACAGTACAGGAAAGACTCAGTACAGGGAAGATACAGTACGGGGAAGACACAGTACAGGAGAGACACAGTACAGGGAAGACACAGCACAGGAGAGACACAGTACAGTTGAGACAGTACAGGGAAGACACAGTACAGGGTAAGATGTAATACAGGGAAGATACAGTGCAGGGTAAGATGTAATACAGGGGCGACACAGTATAGGGGAGACACAGTACAGGGAAGACACAGTACAGGGGAGACACAGTACAGGGGAGACACAGTACAGGGAAGACACAGTACAGGGTAAGATGTAATACAGGGAAGATACAGTGCAGGGTAAGATGTAATACAGGGAAGGTACAGTGCAGGGTAAGATGTAATACAGGGGAGACACAGTATAGGGGAGACACAGTACAGGGAAGACACAGTACAGGGGAGACACAGTATAGGGGAGACACAGTACAGGGGAGACACAGTACAGGGAAGATACAGTACAGGGAAGACACAGTACAGGAGTGACACAGTACAGGGAAGACACAGTACAGGAAAGACACAGTACAGGGGAGATACAGTACAGGGAAGACACAGTACAGGGAAGACACAGTACAGGGGAGACACAGTACAGGGAAGACATAGTACAGTGAATATACAGTACAGGGAAGACACAGTACAGGGAAGACACAGTACAGGGTGAGATGTAATACAGGAAAGATAAAGTACAGGGTAAGATGTAGTACAGGGAAGACACAGTACAATGGAGACACACAGTACAGGGGAGACACAGTACAGGGAAGACACAGTACAAGAGAGACACAGTACAGAGGAGACACAGTACAGGGGAGACACAGTACAGGGAAGACACAGTACAGGAGAGACACAGTACAGGGGAGACACAGTACAGGGGAGACACAGTACAGGGAAGACACAGTACAGAGGAGACACAGTTCAGGGAAGACACAGTACAGGGGAGACACAGTACAGGGAAGATACAGTACAGGGTGAGATGTAATACAGGAAAGATAAAGTACAGGGTTAGGTGTAATACAGGGAAGACACAGTACAGGGAAGACCCAGTACAGGGGAGACACAGTACAGGGAAGATACAGTACAGGGTAAGATGTAATACAGGAAAGATAAAGTACAGGGTAAGATGTAAAACAGGGAAGACAGTACAGGGGAGACACAGTACAGGGGAGACACAGTAGAGGGAAGACACAGTACAGGAAGACACAGTACAAGAGAGACACAGTACAGAGGAGACACAGTACAGGGGAGACACAGTACAGGGAAGACACAGTACAGCGGAGACACAGTACAGGGGAGACACAGTACAGGGGAGACACAGTACAGGGGAGACACAGTACAGGAGAGATACAGTACAGGGAAGACACAGTACAGAGGAGACACAGTACAGGGAAGACACAGTACAGAGGAGACACAGTACAGGGTAGACACAGTACAGGGAAGATACAGTATAGGGGGAGATGTAATACAGGGAAGATACAGTACAGGGTAAGATGTAATACAGGGAAGACACAGTACAGGGTGAGATGTCATACAGGAAAGATAAAGTACAGGGTAAGATTTAATACAGGGAAGACACAGTACAGGAGAGACACAGTACAGGGAAGACACAGTATAGGAGAGACACAGTACAGGAGAGACACAGTACAGGGGAGACACAGTACAGGAGAGACACAGTACAGGAGAGACACAGTACAGGGAAGACACAGTACAGGGGAGACACAGTACAGGGGAGACACAGTACAGGGAAGACAAAGTGCAGGGGAGACACAGTACAGGGGGAGACACAGTACAGGAGAGACACAGTACAGGGGAGACACAGTACAGGGGAGACACAGTACAGGAGAGACACAGTACAGGGAAGATACAGTATAGGGGGAGATGTAATACAGGGAAGATACAGTACAGGGTAAGATGTAATACAGGGAAGACACAGTACAGGGTGAGATGTAATACAGGAAAGATAAAGTACAGGGTAAGATTTAATACAGGGAAGACACAGTACAGGAGAGACATAGTACAGTGGAGACACAGTACAGGAGAGACACAGTACAGGAGAGACACAGTACAGGGGAGACACAGTACCAGAGAGACACAGTACAGGAGAGACACAGTACAGGGAAGACACAGTACAGGGGAGACACAGTACAGGTTAGACACAGTACAGGGAAGACACAGTACAGGGGGAGACACAGTACAGGGGGAGACACAGTACAAGAGAGACACAGTACAGGGGAGACACAGTACAGGGGAGACACAGTACAGAAGAGACACAGTACAGGGGAGACACAGTACAGGAGATACTCAGTACAGGAGAGACACAGTACAGGGAAGACACAGTACAGGAGAGACGCGGTACAGGGAAGACACAGTACAGGGGAGATACAGTACAGGGGAGACACAGTACAGGGGAGGCACAGTACAGGGGAGACACAATACAGGGAAGATACAGTACAGGAGAGACTCAGTACAGGGAAGACACAGTATAGGGGAGACATAGTACATGGAAGGCACAGTACAGGGGAGACACAGTACAGCAGAGACACAGTACAGGGAAGACACAGTACAGGGAGACACAGTACAGGGGAGACACAGTACAGGGGAGGCACAGTACAGGGGAGACACAGTACAGGGTAGATACACTACAGGAGAGACACAGTACAGGGAAGACACAGTACAGGGAAGACACAGTACAGGGAAGATACAGTACAGGAGAGACACAGTACAGAAGAGACACAGTACAGAAGAGACACAGTACCGGGGAGACACAGTACAGGGGAGACACAGTACAGGGGAGACACAGTACAGGGGAGACACAGTACAGGCAAGATACAGTACAGGAGAGACACAGTACCGGGGAGACATATTACAGGGAAGACACAGTACAGGGGAGACACAGTACAGGAGAGACACAGTACAGGAGAGACACAGTACATTAGAGACACAGTACCGGAGAGACACAGTACAGGGAAGACACAGTACAGGAGAGACACAGTACAGGAGAGACACAGTACAGGAGAGACACAGTACAGGGGAGACAGTACAGGGAAGACACAGTACAGCGGAGAGACAATACAGGGGAGACACAGTACAGGGGAGACACAGTACAGGGGAGACACAGTACAGGGCAGACACAGTACAGGAGAGACACAGTACAGGGAAGACACAGTACAGGGGAGACACAGTACAGGGAAGACACAGTACAGGGAAGGCACAGTACAGAGGAGAAACAGTACAGGGAAGACACAGTACATGGGAGACACAGTAGAGGGAAGATACAGTACAGGGGGAGATGTAATACAGGGAAGATACAGTACAGGGTAAGATGTAATACAGGGATGATACAGTACAGGGTAATATGTAATACAGGGAAGACACAGTACAGGAGAGACACAGTACAGGAGAGACACAGTACAGGGAAGACACAGTACAGGGAGACACAGTACAGGGGAGACACAGTACAGGGAAGACACAGTACAGGGGAGACACAGAACAAGAGAGACACAGTACAGAGGAGACACAGTACAGGGGAGACACAGTACAGGGAAGACACAGTACAGGGGAGACACAGTACAGGGGAGAAACAGTACAGGGGAGACACAGTACAGGGGAGACACAGAACAGGAGGGACACAGTACAGGGAAGACACAGTACAGAGAAGACACAGTACAGGAGAGACACAGTACAGGGGAGACACAGTACATTGGAGACACAGTACAAGGAAGACAAAGTACAGAGGAAACACAGTACAGGGAAGACACAGTACAGGGGAGACACAGTACAGGGAAGATACAGTACAGGGGGAGATGTAATACAAGGAAGATACAGTACAGGGTAAGATGTAATACAGGGTAGACACAGTACAGGGTGAGATGTAATACAGGAAAGATAAAGTACAGGGTAAGATGTAATACAGGGAAGACACAGGACAGGGGAGACACCGTACAGGGGAGACACAGTACAGGGAAGACACAGTACAAGAGAGACACAGTACAGAGGAGACACAGTACAGGGGAGACACAGTACAGGGAAGACACAGTACAGGAGAGACACAATACAGGGGAGACACAGTATAGGGGAGACACAGTACAGGGAAGACACAGTACAGAGGAGACACAGTACAGGTGAAGACACAGTACAGGGGAGACACAGTAAAGGGAAGATACAGTACAGGGTGAGATGTAATACAGGAAATATAAAGTACAGGGTAAGATGTAATACAGGGAAGACACAGTACAGGGGAGACACAGTACAGGGGAGACACAGTACTGGGAAGATACAGTACAGGGAGAGATGTAATACAGGGAAGATACAGTACAGGGTAAGATGTAATACAGGGAAGACACAGTACAGGGTGAGATGTAATACAGGAAAGATAAAGTACAGGGTAAGATGTAATACAGGGAAGACACAGTACAGGGGAGACACAGTACAGGGAAGACAAAGTACAAGAGAGACACAGTACAGAGGAGACACAGTACAGGGGAGACACAGTACAGGGAACACACAGTACAGGAGAGACACAGTACAGGGGAGACACAGTACAGGGGAGACACTGTACAGGGAAGACACAGTACAGGGGAGACACATTACAGTGGAGACACAGTACAGGGAAGACACAGTACAGGAGAGACATAGTACAGGGGAGACACAGTACAAGGGAGACACAGTACAGGGGAGACACAGTACAGGGGAGACACAGTACAAGGGAGACACAGTACAGGGAAGACACAGTACAGGGAAGACACAGTACAGGGGAGACACAGTACAGGGGAGACAGTACAGGGAAGACACAGTACAGGGGAGACACAATACAGGGAAGACACAGTACAGGGGAGACACAGCACAGGGGAGACACAGTACAGGGGAACACAGTACAGGGCAGACACAGTACAGGAGAGACACAGTACAGGGAAGACACAGTACAGGGGAGACACAGTACAGGGAAGACACAGTACAGGGAAGGCACAGTACAGAGGAGAAACAGTACAGGGAAGACACAGTACATGGGAGACACAGTAGAGGGAAGATACAGTACAGGGGGAGATGTAATACAAGGAAGATACAATTCAGGGTAAGATGTAATACAGGGAAGATACAGTACAGGGTAAGGTGTAATACAGGGAAGGCACAGTACAGGAGAGACACAGTACAGGAGAGACACAGTACAAGGGAGACACAGTACAGGGGAGACACAGTACAGGGAAGACAAAGTACAGGGAAGACACAGTACAAGAGAGACACAGTACAGAGGAGACACAGTACAGGGGAGACACAGTACAGGGAAGACACAGTACAGGGGAGACACAGTACAGGGGAGACACAGTACAGGGGAGACACAGTACAGGGGAGACACAGTACAGGGAAGACACAGTACAGGGAAGACACAGTACAAGAGAGACACAGTACAGAGGAGACACAGTACAGGGGAGACACAGTACAGGGAAGACACAGTACAGGGAAGACACAGTACAGGGGAGACACAGTATAGGGGAGACACAGTACAGGGAAGACACAGTACAGGGAAGACACAGTACAAGAGAGACACAGTACAGAGGAGACACAGTACAGGGGAGAAACAGTACAGGGAAGACACAGTACAGGGGAGACACAGTACAGGGGAGACACAGTACAGGGGAGACACAGTACAGGAGAGACACAGTACAGGGAAGACACAGTAGAGAGAAGACACAGTACAGGAGAGACACAGTACAGGGGAGACACAGTACAGGGGAGACACAGTACAGGGAAGACACAGTACAGAGGAGACACAGTACAGGAGAGACACAGTACAGGGAAGACACAGTAGAGAGAAGACACAGTACAGGAGAGACACAGTACAGGGGAGACACAGTACAGGGGAGACACAGTACAGGGAAGACACAGTACAGAGGAGACACAGTACAGTGAAGACACAGAACAGGGTGACACAGTACAGGGAAGATACAGTACAGAGAGAGATGTAATACAGGGAAGATACAGTACAGGGTAAGATGTAATACAGGGAAGACACAGTACAGGGTGGGATGTAATACAGGAAAGATAAAGTACAGGGTAAGATGTAATACAGGGAAGACACAGTACAGGGGAGACACAGTACAGGGGAGACACAGTACAGGGAAGACACATTGCAAGAGAGACACAGTACAGAGGAGAAACAGTACAGGGGAGACACAGTACAGGGAAGACACAGTACAGGAGAGACACAGTACAGGGGAGACACAGTACAGGGGAGACACAGTACAGGGAAGACACAGTACAGAGGAGACACAGTACAGGGAAGTCACAGTACAGGGGAGACACAATACAGGGAAGATACAGTACAGGGTGAGATCTAATACAGGAAAGATAAAGAACAGGGTAAGATGTAATACAGGGAAGACACAGTACAGGGAAGACACAGTACAGGAGAGACACAGTACAGGTGAGACACAGTACAGGAGAGACACAGTACAGGGGAGACACATGACAGGAAAGACACAGTACAGGGAAGACACAGTACAGAGAAGACACAGTACAGGAGAGACACAGTACAGGGGAGACACAGTACAGTTGAGACACAGTACAGGGAAGACACAGTACAAAGGAGACACAGTACAGGAAAGACACAGTACAGGGGAGACACAGTACAGGGAAGATACAGTACAGGGGGAGATGTAATACAGGGAAGACACAGTACAGGGTGAGATGTCATACAGGAAAGATAAAGTACAGGGTAAGATTTAATACAGGGAAGACACAGTACAGGAGAGACACAGTACAGGGAAGACACAGTATAGGAGAGACACAGTACAGGAGAGACACAGTACAGGGGAGACACAGTACAGGAGAGACACAGTACAGGAGAGACACAGTACAGGGAAGACACAGTACAGGGGAGACACAGTACAGGGGAGACACAGTACAGGGAAGACAAAGTGCAGGGGAGACACAGTACAGGGGGAGACACAGTACAGGAGAGACACAGTACAGGGGAGACACAGTACAGGGGAGACACAGTACAGGAGAGACACAGTACAGGGAAGATACAGTATAGGGGGAGATGTAATACAGGGAAGATACAGTACAGGGTAAGATGTAATACAGGGAAGACACAGTACAGGGTGAGATGTAATACAGGAAAGATAAAGTACAGGGTAAGATTTAATACAGGGAAGACACAGTACAGGAGAGACATAGTACAGTGGAGACACAGTACAGGAGAGACACAGTACAGGAGAGACACAGTACAGGGGAGACACAGTACCAGAGAGACACAGTACAGGAGAGACACAGTACAGGGAAGACACAGTACAGGGGAGACACAGTACAGGTTAGACACAGTACAGGGAAGACACAGTACAGGGGGAGACACAGTACAGGGGGAGACACAGTACAAGAGAGACACAGTACAGGGGAGACACAGTACAGGGGAGACACAGTACAGAAGAGACACAGTACAGGGGAGACACAGTACAGGAGATACTCAGTACAGGAGAGACACAGTACAGGGAAGACACAGTACAGGAGAGACGCGGTACAGGGAAGACACAGTACAGGGGAGATACAGTACAGGGGAGACACAGTACAGGGGAGGCACAGTACAGGGGAGACACAATACAGGGAAGATACAGTACAGGAGAGACTCAGTACAGGGAAGACACAGTATAGGGGAGACATAGTACATGGAAGGCACAGTACAGGGGAGACACAGTACAGCAGAGACACAGTACAGGGAAGACACAGTACAGGGAGACACAGTACAGGGGAGACACAGTACAGGGGAGGCACAGTACAGGGGAGACACAGTACAGGGTAGATACACTACAGGAGAGACACAGTACAGGGAAGACACAGTACAGGGAAGACACAGTACAGGGAAGATACAGTACAGGAGAGACACAGTACAGAAGAGACACAGTACAGAAGAGACACAGTACCGGGGAGACACAGTACAGGGGAGACACAGTACAGGGGAGACACAGTACAGGGGAGACACAGTACAGGCAAGATACAGTACAGGAGAGACACAGTACCGGGGAGACATATTACAGGGAAGACACAGTACAGGGGAGACACAGTACAGGAGAGACACAGTACAGGAGAGACACAGTACATTAGAGACACAGTACCGGAGAGACACAGTACAGGGAAGACACAGTACAGGAGAGACACAGTACAGGAGAGACACAGTACAGGAGAGACACAGTACAGGGGAGACAGTACAGGGAAGACACAGTACAGCGGAGAGACAATACAGGGGAGACACAGTACAGGGGAGACACAGTACAGGGGAGACACAGTACAGGGCAGACACAGTACAGGAGAGACACAGTACAGGGAAGACACAGTACAGGGGAGACACAGTACAGGGAAGACACAGTACAGGGAAGGCACAGTACAGAGGAGAAACAGTACAGGGAAGACACAGTACATGGGAGACACAGTAGAGGGAAGATACAGTACAGGGGGAGATGTAATACAGGGAAGATACAGTACAGGGTAAGATGTAATACAGGGATGATACAGTACAGGGTAATATGTAATACAGGGAAGACACAGTACAGGAGAGACACAGTACAGGAGAGACACAGTACAGGGAAGACACAGTACAGGGAGACACAGTACAGGGGAGACACAGTACAGGGAAGACACAGTACAGGGGAGACACAGAACAAGAGAGACACAGTACAGAGGAGACACAGTACAGGGGAGACACAGTACAGGGAAGACACAGTACAGGGGAGACACAGTACAGGGGAGAAACAGTACAGGGGAGACACAGTACAGGGGAGACACAGAACAGGAGGGACACAGTACAGGGAAGACACAGTACAGAGAAGACACAGTACAGGAGAGACACAGTACAGGGGAGACACAGTACATTGGAGACACAGTACAAGGAAGACAAAGTACAGAGGAAACACAGTACAGGGAAGACACAGTACAGGGGAGACACAGTACAGGGAAGATACAGTACAGGGGGAGATGTAATACAAGGAAGATACAGTACAGGGTAAGATGTAATACAGGGTAGACACAGTACAGGGTGAGATGTAATACAGGAAAGATAAAGTACAGGGTAAGATGTAATACAGGGAAGACACAGGACAGGGGAGACACCGTACAGGGGAGACACAGTACAGGGAAGACACAGTACAAGAGAGACACAGTACAGAGGAGACACAGTACAGGGGAGACACAGTACAGGGAAGACACAGTACAGGAGAGACACAATACAGGGGAGACACAGTATAGGGGAGACACAGTACAGGGAAGACACAGTACAGAGGAGACACAGTACAGGTGAAGACACAGTACAGGGGAGACACAGTAAAGGGAAGATACAGTACAGGGTGAGATGTAATACAGGAAATATAAAGTACAGGGTAAGATGTAATACAGGGAAGACACAGTACAGGGGAGACACAGTACAGGGGAGACACAGTACTGGGAAGATACAGTACAGGGAGAGATGTAATACAGGGAAGATACAGTACAGGGTAAGATGTAATACAGGGAAGACACAGTACAGGGTGAGATGTAATACAGGAAAGATAAAGTACAGGGTAAGATGTAATACAGGGAAGACACAGTACAGGGGAGACACAGTACAGGGAAGACAAAGTACAAGAGAGACACAGTACAGAGGAGACACAGTACAGGGGAGACACAGTACAGGGAACACACAGTACAGGAGAGACACAGTACAGGGGAGACACAGTACAGGGGAGACACTGTACAGGGAAGACACAGTACAGGGGAGACACATTACAGTGGAGACACAGTACAGGGAAGACACAGTACAGGAGAGACATAGTACAGGGGAGACACAGTACAAGGGAGACACAGTACAGGGGAGACACAGTACAGGGGAGACACAGTACAAGGGAGACACAGTACAGGGAAGACACAGTACAGGGAAGACACAGTACAGGGGAGACACAGTACAGGGGAGACAGTACAGGGAAGACACAGTACAGGGGAGACACAATACAGGGAAGACACAGTACAGGGGAGACACAGCACAGGGGAGACACAGTACAGGGGAACACAGTACAGGGCAGACACAGTACAGGAGAGACACAGTACAGGGAAGACACAGTACAGGGGAGACACAGTACAGGGAAGACACAGTACAGGGAAGGCACAGTACAGAGGAGAAACAGTACAGGGAAGACACAGTACATGGGAGACACAGTAGAGGGAAGATACAGTACAGGGGGAGATGTAATACAAGGAAGATACAATTCAGGGTAAGATGTAATACAGGGAAGATACAGTACAGGGTAAGGTGTAATACAGGGAAGGCACAGTACAGGAGAGACACAGTACAGGAGAGACACAGTACAAGGGAGACACAGTACAGGGGAGACACAGTACAGGGAAGACAAAGTACAGGGAAGACACAGTACAAGAGAGACACAGTACAGAGGAGACACAGTACAGGGGAGACACAGTACAGGGAAGACACAGTACAGGGGAGACACAGTACAGGGGAGACACAGTACAGGGGAGACACAGTACAGGGGAGACACAGTACAGGGAAGACACAGTACAGGGAAGACACAGTACAAGAGAGACACAGTACAGAGGAGACACAGTACAGGGGAGACACAGTACAGGGAAGACACAGTACAGGGAAGACACAGTACAGGGGAGACACAGTATAGGGGAGACACAGTACAGGGAAGACACAGTACAGGGAAGACACAGTACAAGAGAGACACAGTACAGAGGAGACACAGTACAGGGGAGAAACAGTACAGGGAAGACACAGTACAGGGGAGACACAGTACAGGGGAGACACAGTACAGGGGAGACACAGTACAGGAGAGACACAGTACAGGGAAGACACAGTAGAGAGAAGACACAGTACAGGAGAGACACAGTACAGGGGAGACACAGTACAGGGGAGACACAGTACAGGGAAGACACAGTACAGAGGAGACACAGTACAGGAGAGACACAGTACAGGGAAGACACAGTAGAGAGAAGACACAGTACAGGAGAGACACAGTACAGGGGAGACACAGTACAGGGGAGACACAGTACAGGGAAGACACAGTACAGAGGAGACACAGTACAGTGAAGACACAGAACAGGGTGACACAGTACAGGGAAGATACAGTACAGAGAGAGATGTAATACAGGGAAGATACAGTACAGGGTAAGATGTAATACAGGGAAGACACAGTACAGGGTGGGATGTAATACAGGAAAGATAAAGTACAGGGTAAGATGTAATACAGGGAAGACACAGTACAGGGGAGACACAGTACAGGGGAGACACAGTACAGGGAAGACACAGTGCAAGAGAGACACAGTACAGAGGAGAAACAGTACAGGGGAGACACAGTACAGGGAAGACACAGTACAGGAGAGACACAGTACAGGGGAGACACAGTACAGGGGAGACACAGTACAGGGAAGACACAGTACAGAGGAGACACAGTACAGGGAAGTCACAGTACAGGGGAGACACAATACAGGGAAGATACAGTACAGGGTGAGATCTAATACAGGAAAGATAAAGAACAGGGTAAGATGTAATACAGGGAAGACACAGTACAGGGAAGACACAGTACAGGAGAGACACAGTACAGGGGAGACACAGTACAGGAGAGACACAGTACAGGGAGACACATGACAGGAAAGACACAGTACAGGGAAGACACAGTACAGAGAAGACACAGTACAGGAGAGACACAGTACAGGGGAGACACAGTACAGTTGAGACACAGTACAGGGAAGACACAGTACAAAGGAGACACAGTACAGGAAAGACACAGTACAGGGGAGACACAGTACAGGGAAGATACAGTACAGGGGGAGATGTAATACAGGGAAGATACAGTACAGGGTAAGATGTAATACAGGGAAGACACAGTACAGGGTGAGATGTAATACAGGAAAGATAAAGTACAGGGTAAGATGTAATACAGGGAAGACACAGTACAGGAGAAACACAGTACAGGGGAGACACAGTACAGGAGAGACACAGTACAGGAGAGACACAGTACAGGGGAGACACAGTACAGGAGAGACACAGTACAGGAGAGACACAGTACAGGGAAGACACAGTACAGGGGAGACACATTACAGGGGAGACACAGTACAGGGAAGACACAGTACAGGGGAGACACAGTACAGGGGGAGACACAGTACAGGAGTGACACAGTACAGGGGGAGACACAGTACACGGGAGACACAGTACAGGGGAGACACAGTACAGGAGAGACACAGTACAGGGGAGACACAGTACAAGGGAGACACAGTACAGGGGAGACACAGTACAGGGGAGACACAGTACAGGGGAGACGCAGTACAGGGATGACACAGTACAAGAGAGACACAGTACAGAGGAGACACAGTACAGGGGAGACACAGTACAGGGAAGACACAGTACAGGAGAGACACAGTACAGGGGAGACACAGTACAGGGGAGACACAGTACAGGGAAGACACAGTACAGAGGAGACACAGTACAGGGTAGACACAGTACAGGGAAGATACAGTATAGGGGGAGATGTAATACAGGGAAGACACAGTACAGGGTGAGATGTCATACAGGAAAGATAAAGTACAGGGTAAGATTTAATACAGGGAAGACACAGTACAGGAGAGACACAGTACAGGGGAGACACAGTACAGGAGAGACACAGTACAGGAGAGACACAGTACAGGGGAGACACAGTACAGGAGAGACACAGTACAGGAGAGACACAGTACAGGGAAGACACAGTACAGGGAGACACAGTACAGGGGAGACACAGTACAGGGAAGACAAAGTGCAGGGGAGACACAGTACAGGAGAGACACAGTACAGGGGAGACACAGTACAGGGGAGACACAGTACAGGAGAGACACAGTACAGGGAAGATACAGTATAGGGGGAGATGTAATACAGGGAAGATACAGTACAGGGTAAGATGTAATACAGGGAAGACACAGTACAGCGTGAGATGTAATACAGGAAAGATAAAGTACAGGGTAAGATTTTATACAGGGAAGACACAGTACAGGAGAGACACAGTACAGGGGAGACACAGTACAGGAGAGACACAGTACAGGAGAGACACAGTACAGGGGAGACACAGTACAGGAGAGACACAGTACAGGAGAGACACAGTACAGGGAAGACACAGTACAGGGGAGACACAGTACAGGTTAGACACAGTACAGGGAAGACACAGTACAGGGGGAGACACTGTACAGGGGGAGACACAGTACAGGAGAGACACAGTACAGGGGAGACACAGTACAGGGGAGACACAGTACAGAAGAGACACAGTACAGGGGAGACACAGTACAGGAGATACTCAGTACAGGAGAGACACAGTACAGGGAAGACACAGTACAGGAGAGACGCGGTACAGGGAAGACACAGTACAGGGGAGATACAGTACAGGGGAGACACAGTACAAGGGAGGCACAGTACAGGGGAGACACAGTACAGGGAAGATACAGTACAGGAGAGACACAGTACAGGGAAGACACAGTACAGGGGAGACACAGTACATGGAAGGCACAGTACAGGGGAGACACTGTACAGCAGAGACACAGTATAGGGAAGACACAGTACAGGGAGACACAGTACAGGGGAGACACAGTACAGGGGAGGCACAGTACAGGGGAGACACAATACAGGGTAGAAACACTACAAGAGAGACACAGTACAGGGAAGACACAGTACAGGGAAGACACAGTACAGAGAAGATACAGTACAGGAGAGACACAGTACAGGAGAGACACAGTACAGGAGAGACACAGTACCGGGGAGACACAGTACAGGGGAGACACAGTACAGGCGAGACACAGTAAAGGGGAGACACAGTACAGGCAAGATACAGTACAGGAGAGACACAGTACCGGGGAGACATATTACAGGGAAGACACAGTACAGGGGAGACACAGTACAGGAGAGACACAGTACAGGAGAGACACAGTACCGGAGAGACACAGTACAGGGAAGACACAGTACAGGAGAGACACAGTACAGTAGAGACACAGTACAGGAGAGACACAGTACAGGGGAGACAGTACAGGGAAGACACAGTACAGGGGAGACACAATACAGGGGAGACACAGTACAGGGGAGACACAGTTCAGGGGAGACACAGTACAGGGCAGACACAGTACAGGAGAGACACAGTACAGGGAAGACACAGTACAGGGGAGACACAGTACAGGGAAGACACAGTACAGGGAAGGCACAGTACAGAGGAGAAACAGTACAGGGAAGACACAGTACATGGGAGACACAGCAGAGGGGAGATACAGTACAGGGGGAGATGTAATACAGGGAAGATACAGTACAGGGAAGATACAGTACAGGGTAAGATGTAATACAGGGAAGATACAGTACAGGGTAAGATGTAATACAGGGAAGACACAGTACAGGAGAGACACAGCAGAGGAGAGACACAGTACAGGGAAGACACAGTACAGGGAGACACAGTACAGGGGAGACACAGTACAGGGAAGACACAGTACAGGGAAGACACAGAACAAGAAAGACACAGTACAGAGGAGACACAGTACAGGGGAGACACAGTACAGGGAAGACACAGTACAGGGGAGACACAGTACAGGGGAGAAACAGTACAGGGGAGACACAGTACAGGGGAGACACAGTACAGGAGAGACATAGTACAGGGAAGACACAGTACAGAGAAGACACAGTACAGGAGAGACACAGTACAGGGGAGACACAGTACATGGGAGACACAGTACAGGGAAGACAAAGTACAGAGGAGACACAGTACAGGGAAGAAACAGTACAGGGGAGACACAGTACAGGGAAGATACAGTACAGGGGGAGATGTAATACAAGGAAGATACAGTACAGGGTAAGATGTAATACAGGGTAGACACAGTACAGGGTGAGATGTAATACAGGAAAGATAAAGTACAGGGTAAGATGTAATACAGGGAAGACACAGTACAGGGGAGACACCGTACAGGGGAGACACAGTACAGGGAAGACACAGTACAAGAGAGACACAGTACAGAGGAGACACTGTACAGGGGAGACACAGTACAGGGAAGACACAGTACAGGAGAGACACAATACAGGGGAGACACAGTACAGGGGAGACACAGTACAGGGAAGACACAGTACAGAGGAGACACAGTACATGTGAAAACACAGTACAGGGGAGACACAGTACAGGGAAGATACAGTACAGGGTGAGATGTAATACAGGAAAGATAAAGTATAGGGTAAGATGTAATACAGGGAAGACACAGTACAGGGAAGACACAGTACAGGGGAGACACAGTACTGGGAAGATACAGTACAGGGAGAGATGTAATACAGAGAAGATACAGTCCAGGGTAAGATGTAATACAGGGAAGACACAGTACAGGGTGAGATGTAATACAGGAAAGATAAAGTACAGGGTTAGATGTAATACAGGGAAGACACAGTACAGGGGAGACACAGTACAGGGGAGACACAGTACAGGGAAGACAAAGTACAAGAGAGACACAGTACAGAGGAGACACAGTACAGGGGAGACACAGTACAGGGAACACACAGTACAGGAGAGACACAGTACAGGGGAGACACAGTACAGGGGAGACACAGTACAGGGAAGACACAGTACAGGGGAGACACATTACAGTGGAGACACAGTACAGGGAAGACACAGTACAGGAGAGACATAGTACAGGGGAGACACAGTACAAGGGAGACACAGTACAGGGGAGACACAGTACAGGGGAGACACAGTACAAGGGAGACACAGTACAGGGAAGACACAGTACAGGGAAGACACAGTACAGGGGAGACACAGTACAGGGGAGACAGTAGAGGGAAGACACAGTACAGGGGAGACACAATACAGGGGAGACACAGTACAGGGGAGACACAGTACAGGGGAGACACAGTACAGGGCAGACACAGTACAGGAGAGACACAGTACAGGGAAGACACAGTACAGGGGAGACACAGTACAGGGAAGACACAGTACAGGGAAGGCACAGTACAGAGGAGAAACAGTACAGGGAAGACACAGTACATGGGAGACACAGTAGAGGGAAGATACAGTACAGGGGGAGATGTAATACAAGGAAGATACAGTTCAGGGTAAGATGTAATACAGGGAAGATACAGTACAGGGTAAGGTGTAATACAGGGAAGACACAGTACAGGAGAGACACAGTACAGGAGAGACACAGTACAAGGGAGACACAGTACAGGGGAGACACAGTACAGGGAAGACACAGTACAGGGAAGACACAGTACAAGAGAGACACAGTACAGAGGAGACACAGTACAGGGGAGACACAGTACAGGGAAGACACAGTACAGAGGAGACACAGTACAGGGGAGACACAGTACAGGGGAGACACAGTACAGGGGAGACACAGTACAGGGAAGACACAGTACAGGGAAGACACAGTACAAGAGAGACACAGTACAGAGGAGACACAGTACAGGGGAGACACAGTACAGGGAAGACACAGTACAGGGAAGACACAGTACAGGGGAGACACAGTATAGGGGAGACACAGTACAGGGAAGACACAGTACAGGGAAGACACAGTACAAGAGAGACACAGTACAGAGGAGACACAGTACAGGGGAGAAACAGTACAGGGAAGACACAGTACAGGGGAGACACAGTACAGGGGAGACACAGTACAGGGGAGACACAGTACAGGAGAGACACAGTACAGGGAAGACACAGTAGAGAGAAGACACAGTACAGGAGAGACACAGTACAGGGGAGACACAGTACAGGGGAGACACAGTACAGGGAAGACACAGTACAGAGGAGACACAGTACAGTGAAGACACAGAACAGGGTGACACAGAACAGGGAAGATACAGTACAGAGGGAGATGTAATACAGGGAAGATACAGTACAGGGTAAGATGTAATACAGGGGATACACAGTACAGGGAAGACACAGTACAAGAGAGACACAGTACAGAGGAGACACAGTACAGGGGAGACACAGTACAGGGAAGACACAGTACAGGAGAGACACAGTACAGGGGAGACACAGTACAGGGGAGACACAGTACAGGGAAGACACAGTACAGAGGAGACACAGTACAGGGAAGTCACAATACAGGGGAGACACAATACAGGGAAGATACAGTACAGGGTGAGATGTAATACAGGAAAGATAAAGTACAGGGTAAGATGTAATACAGGGAAGACACAGTACAGGGAAGACACAGTACAGGGGAGACACAGTACAGGGGAGACACAGTACAGGGAGGACACAGTACAGGAGAGACACAGTTCAGGGAAGACACAGTACAGGGTGAGATGTAATACAGGAAAGATAAAGTACAGGGTAAGATGTAATACAGGGAAGACACAGTACAGGGGAGACACAGTACAGGGGAGACACAGTACAGGGGAGACACAGTACAGGGAAGACACAGTACAGAGAAGACACAGTACAGGAGAGACACAGTACAGGGGAGACACAGTACAGGGGAGACACAGTACAGGGAAGACACAGTATAGAGGAGACACAGTACAGTGAAGACACAGAACAGGGTGACACAGTACAGGGAAGATACAGTCCAGGGGGAGATGTAATACAGGGAAGATACAGTACAGGGTAAGATGTAATACAGGGAAGACACAGTACAGGGTGAGATGTAATACAGGAAAGATAAAGTACAGTTTAAGATGTAATACAGGGAAGACACAGTACAGGGGAGACACAGTACAGGGGAGACACGGTACAGGGAAGACACAGTTCAAGAGAAACACAGTAGAGAGGAGACACAGTACAGGGGAGACACAGTACAGGGAAGACACAGTACAGGAGAGACACAGGACAGGGGAGACACAGTACAGGGAAGACACAGTACAGAGGAGACACAGTACAGGGAAGACTCAGTACAGGGGAGACACAGTACAGGGAAGATACAGTACAGGGTGAGATGTAATACAGGAAAGATAAAGTACAGGGTAAGATGTAAAACAGGGAAGACACAGTACAGGGGAGACACAGTACAGGGGAGACACAGTACAGGGAAGACACAGTACAGGGAAGACACAGTACAAGAGAGACACAGTACAGAGGAGACAGTACAGGGGAGACACAGTACAGGGAAAACACAGTACAGGGGAGACACAGTACAGGAGAGACACAGTACAGGGGAGACACAGTACAGGAAAGACACAGTACAGGGAAGACACAGTACAGAGAAGACACAGTATAGGAGAGACACAGTACAGGGGAGACGCAGTACAGGTGAGACACAGTACAGGGAAGACACAGTACAAAGGAGACACAGTACAGGGAAGACACAGTACAGGGGAGACACAGTACAGGGAAGATACCGTACAGGGGGAGATGTAATACAGGGAAGATACAGTACAGGGTAAGATGTAATACAGGGAAGACACAGTACAGGGTGAGATGTAATACAGGAAAGATAAAGTACAGGGTAAGATGTAATACAGGGAAGACACAGTACAGGAGAAACACAGTACAGGGGAGACACAGTACAGGAGAGACACAGTACAGGAGAGACACAGTACAGGGGAGACACAGTACAGGAGAGACACAGTACAGGAGAGACACAGTACAGGGAAGACACAGTACAGGGGAGACACAGTACAGGCAAGACACAGTACAGGGGAGACAAAGTACAGGGGGAGACACAGTACAGGAGTGACACAGTACAGGGGGAGACACAGTACACGGGAGACACAGTACAGGGGAGACACAGTACAGGAGAGACACAGTACAGGGGAGACACAGTACAAGGGAGACACAGTACAGGGGAGACACAGTACAGGGGAGACACAGTACAGGGGAGACACAGTACAGGGGAGACACAGTACAGGGATGACACAGTACAAGAGAGACACAGTACAGAGGAGACACAGTACAGGGGAGACACAGTACAGGGAAGACACAGTACAGGAGAGACACAGTACAGGGGAGACACAGTACAGGAGAGACACAGTACAGGGAAGACACAGTACAGAGGAGAAACAGTACAGGGAAGACACAGAACAGGGGAGACACAATACAGGGAAGATACAGTACAGGGTGAGATGTAATACAGGAAAGATAAAGTACAGGGTAAGATGTAATACAGGGGAGACACAGTACAGGGATGACACAGTACAGGGGAGACACAGTACAGGGAAGGTACAGTACAGGGGGAGATGTAATACAGGGAAGATACAGTACAGGGTAAGATGTAATACAGGGAAGACACAGTACAGGGTGAGATGTAATACAGAAAAGATAAAGTACAGGGTAAGATGTAATACAGGGAAGACACAGTACAGGGGAGACACAGTACAGGGTAGACACAGTACAGGGAAGACACAGTACAAGAGAGACACAGTACAGAGGAGACACAGTACAGGGGAGACACAGTACAGGGAAGACACAGTACAGGAGAGACACAGTACAGGGGAGACACAGTACAGGGGAGACACAGTACAGGGAAGACACAGTGCAGGGGAGACACAGTACAGGGAAGATACAGTACAGGGTGAGATGTAATACAGGAAAGATAAAGTACAGGGTAAGATGTAATACAGGGAAGACACAGTACAGGGCAGACACAGCACAGGGGAGACACAGTACAGGGGAGACACAGTACAGGGCAGACACAGTACAGGAGAGACACAGTACAGGGAAGACACAGTACAGGGGAGACACAGTACAGGGAAGACACAGTACAGGGAAGGCACAGTACAGAGGAGAAACAGTACAGGGAAGACACAGTACATGGGAGACACAGTAGAGGGAAGATACAGTACAGGGGGAGATGTAATACAAGGAAGATACAGTTCAGGGTAAGATGTATTACTGGGAAGATACAGTACAGGGTAAGGTGTAATACAGGGAAGACACAGTACAGGAGAGACACAGTACAGGAGAGACACAGTACAAGGGAGACACAGTACAGGGGAGACACAGTACAGGGAAGACAAAGTACAGGGAAGACACAGTACAAGAGAGACACAGTACAGAGGAGACACAGTACAGGGGAGACACAGTACAGGGAAGACACAGTACAGGGGAGACACAGTACAGGGGAGACACAGTGCAGGGGAGACACAGTACAGGGGAGACACAGTACCGCGAAGACACAGTACAGGGAAGACACAGTACAAGAGAGACACAGTACAGAGGAGACACAGTACAGGGGAGACACAGTACAGGGAAGACACAGTACAGGGAAGACACAGTACAGGGGAGACACAGTATAGGGGAGACACAGTACAGGGAAGACACAGTACAGGGAAGACACAGTACAAGAGAGACACAGTACAGAGGAGACACAGTACAGGGGAGAAACAGTACAGGGAAGACACAGTACAGGGGAGACACAGTACAGGGGAGACACAGTACAGGGGAGACACAGTACAGGAGAGACACAGTACAGGGAAGACACAGTAGAGAGAAGACACAGTACAGGAGAGAAACAGTACAGGGGAGACACAGTACAGGGGAGACACAGTACAGGGAAGACACAGTACAGAGGAGACACAGTACAGTGAAGACACAGAACAGGGTGACACAGTACAGGGAAGATACAGTACAGAGGGAGATGTAATACAGGGAAGATACAGTACAGGGTAAGATGTAATACAGGGAAGACACAGTACAGGGTGAGATGTAATACAGGAAAGATAAAGTACAGGGTAAGATGTAATACAGGGAAGATACAGTACAGGGGAGACACAGTACAGGGGAGACACAGTACAGGGAAGACACAGTACAAGACAGACACAGTACAGAGGAGACACAGTACAGGGGAGACACAGTACATTGAAGACACAGTACAGGAGACACACAGTACAGGGGAGACACAGTACTGGGGAGACACAGTACAGGGAAGACACAGTACAGAGGAGACACAGTACAGGGAAGTCACAGTACAGGGGAGACACAATACAGGGAAGATACAGTACAGGGTGAGATGTAATACAGGAAAGATAAAGTACAGGGTAAGATGTAATACAGGGAAGACACAGTACAGCTAAGACACAGTACAGGGGAGACACAGTACAGGGGAGACACAGTAAAGGGAGGACACAGTACAGGAGAGACACAGTTCAGGGAAGACACAGTACAGGGTGAGATGTAATACAGGAAAGATAAAGTACAGGGTAAGATGTAATACAGGGAAGACACAGTACAGGGGAGACACAGTACAGGGGAGACACAGTACAGGGGAGACACAGTACAGGGAAGACACAGTACAGAGAAGACACAGTACAGGGAGAGACACAGTACAGGGGAGACACAGTACAGGGGAGACACAGTACAGGGAAGACACAGTACAGAGGAGACACAGTACAGTGAAGACACAAAACAGGGTGACACAGTACAGGGAAGATACAGTAGAGGGGGAGATGTAATACAGGGAAGATACAGTACAGGGTAAGATGTAATACAGGGAAGACACAGTACTGGGTGAGATGTAATACAGGAAAGATAAAGTACAGGGTAAGATGTAATACAGGGAAGACACAGTACAGGGGAGACACAGTACAGGGGAGACACAGTACAGGGAAGACACAGTACAAGAGAGACACAGTACAGAGGAGACACAGTACAGGGGAGACACAGTACAGGGAAGACACAGTACAGGAGAGACACAGTACAGGGGAGACACAGTACAGGGGAGACACAGTACAGGGAAGGCACAGTACAGAGGAGACACAGTACAGGGAAGTCACAGTACAGGGGAGACACAATACAGGGAAGATACAGTACAGGGTGAGATGTAATACAGGAAAGATAAAGTACAGGGTAAGATCTAATACAGGGAAGACACAGTACAGGGAAGACACAGTACAGGGGAGACACAGTACAGGGGAGACAGAGTACAGGGAAGACACAGTACAGGAGAGACACAGTTCAGGGAAGACACAGTACAGGGTGAGATGTAATACAGGAAAGATAAAGTACAGGGTAAGATGTAATACAGGGAAGACACAGTACAGGGGAGACACAGTACAGGAGAGACACGGTACAGGGAAGACACAGTACAAGAGAGACACAGTAGAGAGGAGACACAGTACAGGGGAGACACAGTACAGGGAAGACACAGTACAGGAGAGACACAGTACAGGGGAGACACAGTACAGGGGAGACACAGTACAGGGAAGACACAGTACAGAGGAGACACAGTACAGGGAAGACACAGTACAGGGGAGACACAGTACAGGGAAGATACAGTACAGGGTGAGATGTAATACAGGAAAGATAAAGTACAGGGTAAGATGTAAAACAGGGAAGACACAGTACAGGGGAGACACAGTACAGGGGAGACACAGTACAGGGAAGACACAGTACAGGGAAAACACAGTACAAGAGAGACACAGTACAGAGGAGACACAGTACAGGGTAGACACAGTTCAGGGAAGACACTGTACAGAGGAGACACAGTACAGGAGAGACACAGTACAGGGGAGACACAGTACAGGAAAGGCACAGTACAGGGAAGACACAGTACAGAGAAGACACAGTACAGGAGAGACACAGTACAGGGGAGACACAGTACAGGAGGGACACAGTACAGGGAAGACACAGTACAAAGGAGACACAGTACAGGGAAGACACAGTACAGGGGAGACACAGTACAGGGAAGATACAGTACAGGGGGAGATGTAATACAGGGAAGATACAGTACAGGGTAAGATGTAATACAGGGAAGACACAGTACAGGGTGAGATGTAATACAGGAAAGATAAAGTACAGGGTAAGATGTAATACAGGGAAGACACAGTACAGGAGAAACACAGTACAGGGGAGACACAGTACAGGAGAGACACGGTACAGGAGAGACACGGTACAGGAGAGACAGTACAGGGGAGACACAGTACAGGGGGAGACAATGTACAGGACTGACACAGTACAGGGGGAGACACAGTACACGGGAGACACAGTACTGGGGAGACACAGTACAGGAGAGACACAGTACAGGGGAGACACAGTACAAGGGAGACACAGTACAGGGGAGACACAGTACAGGGGAGACACAGTACATTGAAGACACAGTACAGGAGAGACACAGTACAGGGGAGACACAGTACAGGGGAGACACAGTACAGGGAAGACACAGTACAGAGGAGACACAGTACAGGGAAGTCACAGTACAGGGGAGACACAATACAGGGAAGATACAGTACAGGGTGAGATGTAATACAGGAAAGATAAAGTACAGGGTAAGATGTAATACAGGGAAGACACAGTACAGGGAAGACACAGTACAGGGGAGACACAGTACAGGGGAGACACAGTACAGGGAGGACACAGTACAGGAGAGACACAGTTCAGGGAAGACACAGTACAGGGTGAGATGTAATACAGGAAAGATAAAGCACAGGGTAAGATGTAATACAGGGAAGACACAGTACAGGGGAGACACAGTACAGGGGAGACACAGTACAGGGGAGACACAGTACAGGGAAGACACAGTACAGAGAAGACACAGTACAGGAGAGACACAGTACAGGGGAGACACAGTACAGGGGAGACACAGTACAGGGAAGACACAGTACAGGGGAGACACAGTACAGTGAAGACACAGAACAGAGTGACACAGTACAGGGAAGATACAGTCCAGGGGGAGATGTATTACAGGGAAGATACAGTACAGGGTAAGATGTAATACAGGGAAGACACAGTACAGGGTGAGATGTAATACAGGAAAGATAAAGTACAGGGTAAGATGTAATACAGGGGAGACACAGTACAGGGGAGACACAGTACAGGAAAGACACAGTACAGGGAAGACACAGAACAGAGAAGACACAGTACAGGAGAGACACAGTACAGGGGAGACACAGTACAGGTGAGACACAGTACAGGGAAGACACAGTACAAAGGAGACACAGTACAGGGAAGACACAGTACAGGGGAGACACAGTACAGGGAAGATACAGTACAGGGGGAGATGTAATACAGGGAAGATACAGTACAGGGTGAGATGTAATACAGGAAAGATAAAGTACAGGGTAAGATGTAATACAGGGAAGACACAGTACAGGAGAAACACAGTACAGGGGAGACACAGTACAGGAGAGACACGGTACAGGAGAGACAGTACAGGGGAGACACAGTACAGGGGGAGACAAAGTACAGGAGTGACACAGTACAGGGGGAGACACAGTACACGGGAGACACAGTACTGGGGAGACACAGTACAGGAGAGACACAGTACAGGGGAGACACAGTACAAGGGAGACACAGTACAGGGGAGACACAGTACAGGGGAGACACAGTACAGGGGAGACACAGTACAGGGATGACACAGTACAAGAGAGACACAGTACAGAGGAGACACAGTACAGGGGAGACACAGTACAGGGAAGACACAGTACAGGAGAGACACAGTACAGGGGAGACACAGTACAGGGGAGACACAGTACAGGGAAGACACAGTACAGAGGAGACACAGTACAGGGAAAACACAGTACAGGGGAGACACAATACAGGGAAGATACAGTACAGGGTGAGATGTAATACAGGAAAGATAAAGTACAGGGTAAGATGTAATACAGGGGAGACACAGTACAGGGAAGACACAGTACAGGGGAGACACAGTACAGGGAAGATACAGTACAGGGGGAGATGTAATACAGGGAAGATACAGTACAGGGTAAGATGTTATACAGGGAAGACACAGTTCAGGGTGAGATGTAATACAGGAAAGATAAAGTACAGGGTAAGATGTAATACAGGGAAGACACAGTACAGGGGAGACACAGTACAGGGGAGACACAGTACAGGGAAGACACAGTACAGGAGAGACACAGTACAGGGGAGACAGAGTACAGGGGAGACACAGTACAGGGAAGACACAGTACAGGGGAGACACAGTACAGGGAAGATACAGTGCAGGGTGAGATGTAATACAGGAAGGATAAAGTACAGGGTAAGATGTAATACAGGGAAGACACAGTACAGGGAAGACACAGTACAGTGGAGACACAGTACAGGGAAGATACAGTACTGGGTGAGATGTAATACAGGAAAGATAAAGTACAGGGTAAGATGTTAAACAGGGAAGACACAGTACAGGGGAGACACAGTACAGGGGAGACACAGTACAGGGGAGACACAGTACAGGAGAGACACAGTACAGGGAAGACACAGTACAGGGAAGACACAGTACAGGAGAGACACAGTACAGGTGAGACACAGTACAGGGGAGACACAGTACAGGGAAGACAAAGTACAAAGGAGACACAATACAGGGAAGACACAGTACAGGGAAGACACAGTACAGAGGAGACACAGTTCAGGGAAGACACAGTACAGGGGAAACACAGTACAGGGAAGACACAGTACAGGGGAGACGCAGTACAGGGGAGACACAGTACATGGGAGATAGAGTACAGGGGAGACACAGTACAGGGGAGACACAGTACAGGGAAGACACAGTACAGGGGAGACACAGAACAGGGGAGACACAGTACAGGGGAGACACAGTACAGGGGAGACACAGTACAGGAGAGACACAGTACAGGGAAGACACAGTACAGGGTAGACACAGTTCAGGGAAGACACAGTACAGGGGAGACACAGTACAGGGAAGACACAGTACAGGGGAGACGCAGTACAGGGGAGACACAGTACATGGGAGATAGAGTACAGGGGAGACACAGTACAGGGGAGACACAGTACAGGGAAGACACAGTACAGGGGAGACACAGTACAGGGGAGACACAGTACAGGGGAGACACAGTACAGGGGAGACACAGTACAGGGAAGACTCAGTACAGGAGAGACACAGTACAGGAGAGACAAAGTACATGGAAGACACATTACAGGGAAGACACAGTACAGGAGAGACACAGTACAGGGAAGACACAGTACATTGGAGACACAGTAAATTAGAGACACAGTACAGGAGAGACACAGTACAGGGAAGATACAGTACACGGGAGACACAGTACAGGGAAGATACAGTACAGGGAAGACACAGTACAGGAGAGACACAGTACAGGGTAGACACAGTACAGGGAAGACACAGTACAGGGAAGACACAGTACAGGAGAGACACAGTACAGGAGAGACACAGTACAGGGAAGACACAGTACAGGGAAGACACAGTACAGGAGACACACAGTACAGGGAAGACACAGTACAGGGGAGACACAGTACATTAGAGACACAGTACTGGAGACACACAGTACAGGGAAGATACAGTATATGGGAGACACAGTACAGGGAAGATACAGTACAGGGAAGACACAGTACAGGAGAGACACAGTACAGGGAAGATACAGTACAGGGGAGACACAGTACGGGAGAGACACAGTACAGGAGAGACACAGTACAGGGGAGACACAGTACAGGGAAGACACAGTACAGGGGAGACACAGTACAGGGAAGACACAGTAAAGGGGAGACACAGTACAGAAGAGACACAGTACAATGAAGACACAGTACAGGGAAGACACAGTACAGGGAAGACACAGTATAGGGGAGACAGAGTACAGGGGAGACAGAGTACAGGAGAGACACAGTACAGGGAAGACACAGTACAGGGGAGACACAGTACAGGGGAGACACAGTACAGGAGAGACACAGTACAGGGGAGACACAGTACAGGGGAGACACAGTACATTAGAGACACAGTACAGGAGAGACACAGTTAAGGGAAGATACAGTACTGGGAAGACACAGTACAGGAGGGACACAGTACAGGAGAGACACAGTACAGGGAAGATACAGTACAGGGGAGACACAGTACAGGGAAGATACAGTACAGGGAAGACACAGTACAGGAGAGACACAGTACAGGGAAGATACAGTACAGGGAAGACACAGTACAGGAGAGACACAGTACAGGGGAGACACAGTAGAGGAGAGACACAGTACAGGGAAGACACAGTACAGAAAAGACACAGTACAGGGGAGACACAGTACAGGGGAGACACAGTGCAGGGAAGACACAGTACAGGAGAGACAAAGTACAGGGGGAACACAGTACAAGGGAGACACAGTACAGGGAAGACACAGTACAGGGAAAACACATTACAGGAGAGACACAGTACAGGGGAGACACAGTACAGGTGAGACACAGTACAGGGAAGACACAGTACAGGTAAGACACAGTACAGGGAAGACACAGCACAGGGGAGACACAGTACAGGGGAGACACAGTACAGGGGAGCCCCAGTACAGGGGAGACACAGTACAGGAGTGACACAGTACAGGGAAGACACAGTACAGGGAAGTAATAGAACAGGGAAGACACAGTACAGGGGGAGACACAGTACAGGGGAGACACAGTACAGGAGAGACCCAGTACAGGGGAGACAGAGTACAGGAGAGACACAGTACAGGGAAGATACAGAACAGGGGAGACACAGTACAGGGAAGACACAGTACAGGGAAGACACAGTACAGGGTAGACACAGTTCAGGGAAGACACAGTACAGGGGAAACACAGTACAGGGAAGACACAGTACAGGGGAGACGCAGTACAGGGGAGACACAGTACATGGGAGATAGTTTACAGGGGAGACACAGTACAGGGGAGACACAGTACAGGGAAGACACAGTACAGGGGAGACACAGAACAGGGGAGACACAGTACAGGGGAGACACAGTACAGGGGAGACACAGTACAGGAGAGACACAGTACAGGGGAGACACAGTACAGGGAAGACTCAGTACAGGAGAGACACAGTACAGGAGAGGCACAGTACATGGAAGACACAGTACAGGGAAGACACAGTGTAGGAGAGACACAGTACAGGGAAGACTCAGTACATTGGAGACACAGTACATTAGAAACACAGTACAGGAGAGACACAGTACAGGGAAGATGCAGTACACGGGAGACACAGTACAGGGAAGATACAGTACAGGGAAGACACAGTACAGGAGAGACACAGTACAGGGAAGACACAGTACAGGGAAGACACAGTACAGGGAAGACACAGTACAGGAGAGACACAGTACAGGAGAGACACAGTATAGGGAAGACACAGTACAGGGAAGACACAGTACAGGAGACACACAGTACAGGGAAGACACAGTACAGGGGAGACACAGTACATTAGAGACACTGTACAGGAGACACACAGTACAGATAAGATAGAGTATACGGGAGACACAGTACAGCGAAGATACAGTACAGGGAAGACACAGTACAGGAGAGACACAGTACAGGGAAGATACAGTACAGGGGAGACACAGTACGGGAGAGACACAGTACAGGAGAGACACAGTACAGGGGAGACACAGTACAGGGAAGACACAGTACAGGGGAGACACAGTACAGGGAAGACACAGTAAAGGGGAGACACAGTACAGGAGAGACACAGTACAGGGAAGACACAGTACAGGGGAGACAGTACATTAGAGACACAGTACAGGAGAGACACAGTACAGGTAAGATACAGTACAGGGGAGACACAGTACAGGAGAGACACAGTACAGGGATCATACAGTACAGGGGAGACATAGTACAGGGAAGATACAGTACAGGGAAGACACAGTACAGGAGAGACACAGTACAGGGAAGATACAGTACAGGGAAGACACAGTACAGGAGAGACACAGTGCAGGGTTGACACAGTACAGGAGAGACACAGTACAGGGGAGACACAGTACAGGGGAGACACAGTACAGGAGAGACACAGTACAGGGAAGACACAGTACAGGGTAGACACAGTTCAGGGAAGACACAGTACAGGGGAGACACAGTACAGGGAAGACACAGTACAGGGGAGACGCAGTACAGGGGAGACACAGTACATGGGAGATAGAGTACAGGGGAGACACAGTACATGGGAGACACAGTACAGGGAAGACACAGTACAGGGGAGACACAGTACAGGGGAGACACAGTACAGGGGAGACACAGTACAGGGGAGACACAGTACAGGGAAGACTCAGTACAGGAGAGACACAGTACAGGAGAGACAAAGTACATGGAAGACACATTACAGGGAAGACACAGTACAGGAGAGACACAGTACAGGGAAGACACAGTACATTGGAGACACAGTAAATTAGAGACACAGTACAGGAGAGACACAGTACAGGGAAGATACAGTACACGGGAGACACAGTACAGGGAAGATACAGTACAGGGAAGACACAGTACAGGAGAGACACAGTACAGGGTAGACACAGTACAGGGAAGACACAGTACAGGGAAGACACAGTACAGGAGAGACACAGTACAGGAGAGACACAGTACAGGGAAGACACAGTACAGGGAAGACACAGTACAGGAGACACACAGTACAGGGAAGACACAGTACAGGGGAGACACAGTACATTAGAGACACAGTACTGGAGACACACAGTACAGGGAAGATACAGTATATGGGAGACACAGTACAGGGAAGATACAGTACAGGGAAGACACAGTACAGGAGAGACACAGTACAGGGAAGATACAGTACAGGGGAGACACAGTACGGGAGAGACACAGTACAGGAGAGACACAGTACAGGGGAGACACAGTACAGGGAAGACACAGTACAGGGGAGACACAGTACAGGGAAGACACAGTAAAGGGGAGACACAGTACAGAAGAGACACAGTACAATGAAGACACAGTACAGGGAAGACACAGTACAGGGAAGACACAGTATAGGGGAGACAGAGTACAGGGGAGACAGAGTACAGGAGAGACACAGTACAGGGAAGACACAGTACAGGGGAGACACAGTACAGGGGAGACACAGTACAGGAGAGACACAGTACAGGGGAGACACAGTACAGGGGAGACACAGTACATTAGAGACACAGTACAGGAGAGACACAGTTAAGGGAAGATACAGTACTGGGAAGACACAGTACAGGAGGGACACAGTACAGGAGAGACACAGTACAGGGAAGATACAGTACAGGGGAGACACAGTACAGGGAAGATACAGTACAGGGAAGACACAGTACAGGAGAGACACAGTACAGGGAAGATACAGTACAGGGAAGACACAGTACAGGAGAGACACAGTACAGGGGAGACACAGTAGAGGAGAGACACAGTACAGGGAAGACACAGTACAGAAAAGACACAGTACAGGGGAGACACAGTACAGGGGAGACACAGTGCAGGGAAGACACAGTACAGGAGAGACAAAGTACAGGGGGAACACAGTACAAGGGAGACACAGTACAGGGAAGACACAGTACAGGGAAAACACATTACAGGAGAGACACAGTACAGGGGAGACACAGTACAGGTGAGACACAGTACAGGGAAGACACAGTACAGGTAAGACACAGTACAGGGAAGACACAGCACAGGGGAGACACAGTACAGGGGAGACACAGTACAGGGGAGCCCCAGTACAGGGGAGACACAGTACAGGAGTGACACAGTACAGGGAAGACACAGTACAGGGAAGTAATAGAACAGGGAAGACACAGTACAGGGGGAGACACAGTACAGGGGAGACACAGTACAGGAGAGACCCAGTACAGGGGAGACAGAGTACAGGAGAGACACAGTACAGGGAAGATACAGAACAGGGGAGACACAGTACAGGGAAGACACAGTACAGGGAAGACACAGTACAGGGTAGACACAGTTCAGGGAAGACACAGTACAGGGGAAACACAGTACAGGGAAGACACAGTACAGGGGAGACGCAGTACAGGGGAGACACAGTACATGGGAGATAGTTTACAGGGGAGACACAGTACAGGGGAGACACAGTACAGGGAAGACACAGTACAGGGGAGACACAGAACAGGGGAGACACAGTACAGGGGAGACACAGTACAGGGGAGACACAGTACAGGAGAGACACAGTACAGGGGAGACACAGTACAGGGAAGACTCAGTACAGGAGAGACACAGTACAGGAGAGGCACAGTACATGGAAGACACAGTACAGGGAAGACACAGTGTAGGAGAGACACAGTACAGGGAAGACTCAGTACATTGGAGACACAGTACATTAGAAACACAGTACAGGAGAGACACAGTACAGGGAAGATGCAGTACACGGGAGACACAGTACAGGGAAGATACAGTACAGGGAAGACACAGTACAGGAGAGACACAGTACAGGGAAGACACAGTACAGGGAAGACACAGTACAGGGAAGACACAGTACAGGAGAGACACAGTACAGGAGAGACACAGTACAGGGAAGACACAGTACAGGGAAGACACAGTACAGGAGACACACAGTACAGGGAAGACACAGTACAGGGGAGACACAGTACATTAGAGACACTGTACAGGAGACACACAGTACAGATAAGATAGAGTATACGGGAGACACAGTACAGGGAAGATACAGTACAGGGAAGACACAGTACAGGAGAGACACAGTACAGGGAAGATACAGTACAGGGGAGACACAGTACGGGAGAGACACAGTACAGGAGAGACACAGTACAGGGGAGACACAGTACAGGGAAGACACAGTACAGGGGAGACACAGTACAGGGAAGACACAGTAAAGGGGAGACACAGTACAGGAGAGACACAGTACAGGGAAGACACAGTACAGGGGAGACACAGTACAGGTAAGATACAGTACAGGGGAGACACAGTACAGGAGAGACACAGTACAGGGATCATACAGTACAGGGGAGACATAGTACAGGGAAGATACAGTACAGGGAAGACACAGTACAGGAGAGACACAGTACAGGGAAGATACAGTACAGGGAAGACACAGTACAGGAGAGACACAGTGCAGGGTTGACACAGTACAGGAGAGACACAGTACAGGGGAGACACCGTACAAGGAAGACACAGTACAGGGAAGACACAGTACAGGAGAGAGACAGTACAGGGGAGACACAGTACAGGTAGGACACAGTACAGGGGAGACACAGTACAGGGGTCACACAGTACAGGGTAGATACAGTACAGGGAAGACACAGTACAGGGGAGACACAGTTCAGGGAAGACAGTACAGGACAGACACAGTACAGGGAAGACACAGTACAGGAGAGACACAGTACAGGGAAGACACAGTACAGGGGAGACACAGTACAGGGAAGACACAGTACAGGGAAGACACAGTACAGGGGAGACACAGTAAAGGGAAGACACAGTACAAGGGAGACACAGTACAGGAGAGACACAGTACAGGGAAGACACAGTACAGGGGAGACAAAGTACAGGGGGAGACACAGTACAGGGGAGACAGAGTACAAGGGAGACACAGTACAGGAGAGACACTGTACAGGGGAGATACAGTACAGTGGAGACACAGTACAGGGAAGACACAGTACAGGGAAGACACAGTACAGGGGAGACACAGTAAAGGGAAGACACAGTACAAGGGAGACACAGTACAGGAGAGACACAGTACAGGGGAGATACAGTTCAGGGGAGACACAGTACAGGGAAGATACAGTACAGGGAAGACACAGTACAGGGGAGACACAGTACAGGGAAGACACAGTACAGGAGAGACACAGTACATGGAAGACACAGTACAGGGAAGACACAGTACGGGGGAGACACAGTACAAGGGAGAAAACAGTACAGGAGAGACACAGTACAGGGGAGACACAGTACAGGAGAGACACAGTACAAGGGAGACACAGTACAGGGAAGACACAGTACAGGAGAGACACTGTACAGGGAAGACACAGTACAGGGAAGACACAGTACAGGGAAGAAACAGTACAGGGGAGACACAGTACAGGGGAGACACAGTACAGGGGAGACACAGTACAGGAGAGACACAGTACAGGGGAGACACAGTACAGGGAAGAAACAGTACAGGGGAGACACAGTACAGGGAAGACACAGTGCAGGGTAAGATGTAACACAGGGAAGACACAGTACAGGGTAAGATGTAATACAGGGAAGATACAGTACAGGGAAAGATGTAATACAGGAGAGACACAGTACAGGGAAGTCACAGTACAGGGTAAGATGTAATACAGGGAAGATACAGTACAGGGTAAGATGTAATACAGGGAAGACACAGTACAGGAGTGACACAGTACAGGGAAGATACAGTACAGGGAAGACACAGTACAGGAGAGACACAGTACAGGAAAGACACAGTACAGGGGAGATACAGTACAGGGAAGACACAGTACAGGAGAGACACAGTACAGGGAAGGCACAGCACAGGAGAGACACAGTACATGAGAGACACAGTACAGGGAAGACACAGTACAGGGAAAAACACAGTACAGGGGAGACAAGGTACAGGGAATACACAGTACAGGAGAGACACAGTACAGAGAAGACACAGTACAGGGAAGACACAGTACAGGGGAGACACAGTACAGGGGAGGCACAGTACAGGGAAGACACAGTACAGGGGAGTCACTTTTCAGGAGACACACAGTACAGGGGAGACACAGTACAGGGGAGACACAGTACAGGGGAGACACAGTACAGGAGAGACACAGTACAGGGGAGATACAGTACAGGGGAGACACAGTACAGGGAAGACACAGAACAGGGGAGACCCAGTACAGGGGAGGCACAGTACAGGAGAGACTGAGTACAGGGTAAGATGTAATACAGGGAAGACACAGTACAGGGTACGATGTAATGCAGGGAACACACTGTACAGGGAGACACAGTACAGGGGAGACTGAGTGCAGGATAAGATGTTATACAGGGAAGACACAGTACAGCGTAAGATGAAATATAGGGAAGATACAGTACAGGGTAAGATGTAATACAGGGAAGACACAGTACAAGGTAAGATGTAATACAGGGAAGACACAATACAGGGTAAGATGTAATATAGGGAAGATAGAGTACAGGGTAACATGTAATACACGGAAGACACAGTACATGGTAAAATGTAATACAGGGAAGACACACGACAGGGTAAGATGTAATACAAGGAAGACACAGTACAGGGTAAGATGTAATACAGGGAATACACAGTACAGGGAAGACACAGTACAGGGAAGATACAGTGCAGGGTAAGATGTAATACAGGGAAGACACAGTACAGGGGAGACACAGTACAGGGAACACACAGTACAGGGGAGACACAGTACAGGGAAGAAACAGTACAGGGAAGACACAGTACAGGGGAGACACAGTAAAGGGAATACACAGTACAAGGGAGACACAGTACAGGAGAGACACAGTACAGGGAAGACACAGTACAGGGGAGACACAGTACAGGGGGAGACACAGTACAGGGTAGACAGAGTACAAGGGAGACACAGTACAGGAGAGACACAGTACAGGGGAAATACAGTACCGGGGAGACACAGTACAGGGAAGACACAGTACAGGGAAGACACAGTACAGGGGAGACACAGTAAAGGGAAGACACAGTACAAGGGAGACACAGTACAGTACAGACACAGTACAGGGGAGACACAGTAAAGGGAAGACACAGTACAAGGGAGACACAGTACAGGAGAGACACAGTACAGGGGAGATACAGTTCAGGGGAGACACAGTACAGGGAAGATACAGTACAGGGAAGACACAGTACAGGGGAGACACAGTACAGTAGAGACACAGTACAGGGGAGACACAGTACAGGGAAGACACAGTACAGGAGAGACACAGTACAGGGAAGACACAGTACAGGGAAGACACAGTACTGGGGAGACACAGTACAGGGGAGACACAGTACAGGAGAGACACAGTACAGTGGAGACACAGTACAGGAGAGACACAGTACAAGGGAGACACAGTACAGGGAAGACACAGTACAGGAGAGACACAGTACAGGGAAGACACAGTACAGGGAAGAAACAGTACAGGGGAGACACAGTACAGGGGAGACACAGTACAGGAGAGACACAGTACAGGGGAGACACAGTACAGGAGAGACACAGTACTGGGGGAGACACAGTACAGGGGAGACACAAGACAGGGGAGACACAGTACAGGGAAGACACAGTACAGGGTAAGATGTAAAACAGGGAAGACACAGTACAGGGTAAGATGTAATACAGGGAAGATACAGTACAGGGTAAGATGTAATACAGGAGAGACACAGTACAGGGAAGACACAGTACAGGGTAAGATGTAATACAGGGAAGATACAGTACAGGGTAAGATGTAATACATTGAAGACACAGTACAGGAGTGACACAGTACATGGAAGATACAGTACAGGGAAGACACAGTACAGGAGAGACACAGTACAGGGAAGACACAGTACAGGAAAGACACAGTACAGGGGAGATAAAGTACAGGGAAGACACAGTACAGGGGAGACACAGTACAGGAGAGACACATTACAGGGAACACACAGCACAGGAGAGACACAGTACAGGAGAGACACAGTACAGGGAAGACACAGTACAGGGGAGACACAGTACAGGGGAGACAAGGTACAGGGAAGACACAGTACAGGGTAAGATGTAATACAGGGAAGATACAGTGCAGGGTAAGATGTAATACAGGGAAGACACAGTACAGGGTAAGATGTAATGCAGGGAACACACTGCACAGGGAGACACAGTACAGGGGAGACTGAGTGCAGGATAAGATGTTATACATGGAAGACACAGTGCAGGGTAAGATGAAATATAGGGAAGATACAGTACAGGGTAAGATGTAATACAGGGAAGACACAGTACAAGGTAAGATGTAATACAGGGAAGACACAATACAGGGTAAGATGTAATATAGGGAAGATACAGTACAGGGTAACATGTAATACACGGAAGACACAGTACATGGTAAAATGTAATACAGGGAAGACACACGACAGGGTAAGATGTAATACAAGGAAGACACAGTACAGGGTAAGATGTAATACAGGGAATACACAGTACAGGGAAGACACAGTAGAGGGTAAGATGTAATACAGGGAAGATACAGTACAGGGAAGATACAGTACAGGGAAGACACAGTACAGGGGGAGATGTAATACAGGGAAGACACAGTACAGGGTAAGATGTAATACAGGGAAGACACAGGACAGGGTAAGATGTAATACAGGGAAGACACAGTACAGGAGAAACACAGTACAGGGTAAGATGTAATACAGGGAAGATACAGCACAGGAAAGACACAGTACAGGGTAAGATGTAATACAGGGAAGATACAGTACAGGGAAGACACAGTACAGGGTAAGATGTAATACACGAAAGACACAGGACAGGGTAAGATGTAATACAGGGAAGACACAGTACAGAGTAACATGTAATACAGGGAAGACACAGTACAGGGAAGACACAGTACAGCGTAAGATGTAATACAGGGAAGACACAGTACAGGGTAAGATGTAATACAGGGAAGACACAGTACAGGGAAAACACAGTACAGGGTAAGATGTAATACAGGGAAGATACAGTACAGGGAAGACACAGTACAGGGTAAGATGTAATACAGGGAAGACACAGTACAGGATAAGATGTAATTCTGGGAAGATACATACAGGGTAAGATGTTGTACAGGGAAGATACAGTACAGGGGATACAAAGTACAAGGGATACACAGTACAGGGAAGACACAGTACAGGGAAGACACAGTACAGGAGAGACACAGTACAGGAGAGACACAGTACAGGAGAGACACAGTACAGGGAAGACACAGTACAGGGAAGACACAGTACAGGCAAGACACAGTACAGGAGAGACACAGTACAGGGGAGACACAGTGCAGGAGAGACACAGTACAGGGGAGACACAGTACAGGAGAGACACAGTACAAGGGAGACACAGTACAGGAGAGACACAGTACAGGGGAGACACAGTACAGGGGAGACACAGTACAGGGAAGACACAGTACAGCAGAGACACAGTACAGGGGAGACACAGTACAGGGAAGACACAGTACAGGGAAGACACAGTACAGGGTAACATGTAATACACGGAAGACACAGTACATGGTAAAATGTAATACAGGGAAGACACACGACAGGGTAAGATGTAATACAAGGAAGACACAGTACAGGGTAAGATGTAATACAGGGAATACACAGTACAGGGAAGACACAGTAGAGGGTAAGATGTAATACAGGGAAGATACAGTACAGGGAAGATACAGTACAGGGAAGACACAGTACAGGGGGAGATGTAATACAGGGAAGACACAGTACAGGGTAAGATGTAATACAGGGAAGACACAGGACAGGGTAAGATGTAATACAGGGAAGACACAGTACAGGAGAAACACAGTACAGGGTAAGATGTAATACAGGGAAGATACAGCACAGGAAAGACACAGTACAGGGTAAGATGTAATACAGGGAAGATACAGTACAGGGAAGACACAGTACAGGGTAAGATGTAATACACGAAAGACACAGGACAGGGTAAGATGTAATACAGGGAAGACACAGTACAGAGTAACATGTAATACAGGGAAGACACAGTACAGGGAAGACACAGTACAGCGTAAGATGTAATACAGGGAAGACACAGTACAGGGTAAGATGTAATACAGGGAAGACACAGTACAGGGAAAACACAGTACAGGGTAAGATGTAATACAGGGAAGATACAGTACAGGGAAGATACAGTACAGGGAAGACACAGTACAGGGTAAGATGTAATACAGGGAAGACACAGTACAGGATAAGATGTAATTCTGGGAAGATACATACAGGGTAAGATGTTGTACAGGGAAGATACAGTACAGGGGATACAAAGTACAAGGGATACACAGTACAGGGAAGACACAGTACAGGGAAGACACAGTACAGGAGAGACACAGTACAGGAGAGACACAGTACAGGAGAGACACAGTACAGGGAAGACACAGTACAGGGAAGACACAGTACAGGCAAGACACAGTACAGCAGAGACACAGTACAGGGGAGACACAGTGCAGGAGAGACACAGTACAGGGGAGACACAGTACAGGAGAGACACAGTACAAGGGAGACACAGTACAGGAGAGACACAGTACAGGGGAGACACAGTACAGGGGAGACACAGTACAGGGAAGACACAGTACAGGAGAGACACAGTACAGGGGAGACACAGTACAGGGAAGACACAGTACAGGGAAGACACAGTACAGGAGAGACACAGTACAGGGAAGACACAGTACAGGGAAGACACAGTACAGGGGAGACACAGTACAGGGGAGACACAGTACAGGAGAGACACAGTACAGGGGAGACACAGTACAGGAGAGACACAGTACAAGGGAAACACAGTACAGGGGAGACACAGGACAGGGGAGACACAGTACAGGGAAGACACAGTGCAGGGTAAGATGTAATACAGGGAAGACACAGTACAGGGTAAGATGTAATACAGGGAAGATACATTACAGGGTAAGATGTAATACAGGAGAGACACAGTACAGGGTAAGATGTAATACAGGGAAGACACAGTACACGGTAAGATGTAATACAGGGAAGATACAGTACAGGGTAAGATGTAATACAGGAGAGACACAGTACAGGGAAGACACAGTACAGGGTAAGATGTAATACACTGAAGATACAGTACAGGGTAAGATGTAATACAGGGAAGACACAGTACAGGGGTGACACAGTACAGGGAAGATACAGTACTGGGAAGACACAGTACAGGAGAGACACAGTACAGGGAAGACACAGTACAGGAAAGACTCAGTACAGGGGAGATACAGTACAGGGAAGACACAGTACAGGAGAGACACAGTACAGGGAAGACACAGCACAGGAGAGACACAGTACAGGAGAGACACAGTACAGGGAAGACACAGTACAGGGGAGACACAGTACAGGGGAGACACAGTACAGGGAAGACACAGTACAGGGTAAGTTGTAATACAGGGAAGATACAGTGCAGGGTAAGATGTAATACAGGGGAGACACAGTACAGGAGAGACACAGTACAGGGAAGACACAGTACAGGGGAGACACAGTACAGGAGAGACACAGTACAGGAGAGACACAGTACAGGAGAGACACAGTACAGGGAAGACACAGTACAGGGAAGACACAGTACAGGGAAGACACAGTACAGGGGAGACACAGTACAGGGGAGACACAGTACAGGAGAGACACAGTACAGGGGAGACACAGTACAGGAGAGACACAGTACAAGGGAAACACAGTACAGGGGAGACACAGGACAGGGGAGACACAGTACAGGGAAGACACAGTGCAGGGTAAGATGTAATACAGGGAAGACACAGTACAGGGTAAGATGTAATACAGGGAAGATACATTACAGGGTAAGATGTAATACAGGAGAGACACAGTACAGGGTAAGATGTAATACAGGGGAGACACAGTACAGGAGAGACACAGTACAGGGAAGACACAGTACAGGGGAGACACAGTACAGGAGAGACACAGTACAGGAGAGACACAGTACAGGAGAGACACAGTACAGGGAAGACACAGTACAGTGGAGACACAGTACAGGGAAGACACAGTACAGGGGAGACACAGTCCAGGGGAGACACAGTACAGAGGAGACACAGTACAGGGAAGACACAGTACAGGAGAGACACAGTACAGGAGAGACACAGTACAGGGGTGACATAGTACAGGAGAGACACAGTACAGGAGAGACACAGTACAGGGAAGACACAGTACAGGGGAGACACAGTACAGGAGAGACACAGTACAGGAGAGACACAGTACAGGGGAGACACAGTACAGGAGAGACACAGTACAGGAGAGACACAGTACAGGGAAGACACAGTACAGGGGAGACACAGTACAGGAGAGACACAGTACAGGAGAGACACAGTACAGGGGAGACACAGTACAGGAGAGACACAGTTCAGGGGAGACACAGTACAGGAGAGACACAGTACAGGGGAGACATAGTATAGGAGAGACACAGTACAGGGAAGACACAGTACAGGGACGACACAGTACAGGAGAGACACAGTACAGGGAAGACACAGCACAGGGGAGACACAGTACAGGGAAGACACAGTACAGAGGAGACACAGTACATGGAAGACACAGTATAGGGAAGACACAGTACAGGGTAAGATGTAATACAGGGAAGACACAGTACAGGGTAAGATGTAATACAGGGAAGACACAGTACAGGGTAAGATGTAATACAGTGAAGACACAGTACAGGTGAGACACAGTACAGGGAAGACACATTACAGGGGAGACACGGTACAGGAGAGACACAGTACAGGAGAGACAGTACAGGGAAGACACAGTACAGGAGAGACACAGTGCAGGGAAGGCACAGTACAGGGAAGACACAGTACAGGAGAGGCACAGTACAGGGTAAGATGTAATACAGTGAAGACACAGTACAGAAGAGACACAGTACAGAGGAGACACAGTACAGGAGAGACACAGTACAGGGGAGACACAGTACAGGAGAGACACAGTACAGGGAAGACACAGTACAGGGGAGACACAGTACAGGAGAGACACAGTACAGGAGAGACACAGTACAGGGGAGACACAGTACAGGAGAGACACAGTACAGGGGAGTCATAGTACAGGGAAGACACAGTACAGGGGAGACACAGTACATGAGAGACACAGTACAGGAGAGACACAGTACAGGAGAGACACAGTACAGGGAAGACACAGTACAGTGGAGACACAGTACAGGGAAGACACAGTACAGGGGAGACACAGTCCAGGGGAGACACAGTACAGAGGAGACACAGTACAGGGAAGACACAGTACAGGAGAGACACAGTACAGGAGAGACACAGTACAGGGGTGACATAGTACAGGAGAGACACAGTACAGGAGAGACACAGTACAGGGAAGACCCAGTACAGGGGAGACACAGTACAGGAGAGACACAGTACAGGAGAGACACAGTACAGGGGAGACACAGTACAGGAGAGACACAGTACAGGAGAGACACAGTACAGGAGAGACACAGTACAGGGGAGACACAGTACAGGAGAGACACAGTACAGGAGAGACACAGTACAGGGGAGACACAGTACAGGAGAGACACAGTTCAGGGGAGACACAGTACAGGAGAGACACAGTACAGGGGAGACATAGTATAGGAGAGACACAGTACAGGGAAGACACAGTACAGGGAAGACACAGTACAGGAGAGACACAGTACAGGGAAGACACAGCACAGGGGAGACACAGTACAGGGAAGACACAGTACAGAGGAGACACAGTACATGGAAGACACAGTATAGGGAAGACACAGTACAGGGTAAGATGTAATACAGGGAAGACACAGTACAGGGTAAGATGTAATACAGGGAAGACACAGTACAGGGTAAGATGTAATACAGTGAAGACACAGTACAGGTGAGACACAGTACAGGGAAGACACATTACAGGGGAGACACGGTACAGGAGAGACACAGTACAGGAGAGACAGTACAGGGAAGACACAGTACAGGAGAGACACAGTGCAGGGAAGGCACAGTACAGGGAAGACACAGTACAGGAGAGGCACAGTACAGGGTAAGATGTAATACAGTGAAGACACAGTACAGAAGAGACACAGTACAGAGGAGACACAGTACAGGAGAGACACAGTACAGGGGAGACACAGTACAGGAGAGACACAGTACAGGGAAGACACAGTACAGGGGAGACACAGTACAGGAGAGACACAGTACAGGAGAGACACAGTACAGGGGAGACACAGTACAGGAGAGACACAGTACAGGGGAGTCATAGTACAGGGAAGACACAGTACAGGGGAGACACAGTACATGAGAGACACAGTACAGGGAAGACACAGTACAGGGGAGACACAGTACAGGAGAGACACAGTACAGGGAAAACACAGTACAGGGGAGACACAGTCCAGGAGAGACACAGTACAGGAGAGAAACAGTACAGGGAGGACACAGTACAGGGGAGACACAGTACAGGAGAGACACAGCACAGGAGAGACACAGTACAGGGAAGACACAGTACAGGGGAGACACAGTACAGGGAAGACACAGTACATAGAAGACACAGTACTGGGAAAACACGGTACAATGGAGACACAGTACAGGGGAGACACAGTACAGGGGAGACACAGTACAGGGGAGACACAGTACAGGAGAGACACAGTACAGGGGAGACATAGTACAGGAGAGACACAGTACAGGGAAGACACAGTACAGAGGAGACACAGTACAGGGAAGACACAGTACGGGGAAGACACAGTACAGGAGAGACACAGTACAGGGAAGACACAGTACATAGAAGACACAGTACTGGGAAGACACGGTACAATGGAGACACAGTACAGGGGAGACACAGTACAGGGGAGACACAGTACAGGGGAGACACAGTACAGGAGAGACACAGTACAGGGGAGACATAGTACAGGAGAGACACAGTACAGGGAAGACACAGTACAGAGGAGACACAGTACAGGGAAGACACAGTACGGGGAAGACACAGTACAGGAGAGACACAGTACAGGGAAGACACAGCACAGGGGAGACACAGTACAGGGAAGACACAGTACAGAGGAGACACAGTACAGGGAAGACACAGTACAGGGAAGGCACAGTACAGGGTAAGATATAATACAGGGAAGACACAGTACAGGGTAAGATGTAAAACAGGGAAGACACAGTACAGGGTAAGATGTAATACAGTGAAGACACAGTACAGGAGAGACACAGTACAGGGAAGACACATTACAGGGGAGACACAGTACAGGAGAGACACAGTACAGGAGAGACACAGTACAGGAGAGACACAGTGCAGGGAAGACACAGTACAGGGAAGACTCAGTACAGGAGAGACACGGTACAGGGGAGACACAGTAAAGGGGAGACATACTACAGGGAAGATACAGTACATGGAAGACACAGAAGAGGGAAGATACAGTACAGCGAAGATACAGTACAAGGGATACAAAGTACAGGGTAAGATGTAATACAGGGAAGACATAGTACAGGCAAGACAGTACAGGGGAGACAAAGTAGAGGGAAGATACAGTACAGGGAAGATACAGTACAAGGGATACAAAGTACAGGGTAAGATGTAATACAGGGAAGACACAGTACAGGGGAGACACAGTTCAGGAGAGACACAGTACAGGGATGACACATTACAGGGGAGACACAGTACAGGAGAGACACAGTACAGGGAAGACACAGTACAGGAGAGACACAGTACAGGGAAGATACAGTACAGGAGAGACACAGTGGAGGGAAGATACAGTACAGGGGAGACACAGTATAGGGGATACACAGTACAGGGGAGACATAGTATAGGAGAGACACAGTACAGGGAAGACACAGTACAGGGAAGACACAGTACAGGAGAGACACAGTACAGGGAAGACACAGCACAGGGGAGACACAGTACAGGAGAGACACAGTACAGGGGAGACACAGTACAGGAGAGACACAGTACAGGGGAGACATAGTATAGGAGAGACACAGTACGGGGAAGACACAGTACAGGGAAGACACAGTACAGGAGAGACACAGTACAGGGCAGACACAGCAGAGGGGAGACACAGTACAGGGAAGACACAGTACAGAGGAGACACAGTACAGGGAAGACACAGTATAGGGAAGACACAGTACAGGGTAAGATGTAATACAGGGAAGACATAGTACAGGGAAGACACAGTACAGGGGAGACAAAGTACAGTGTAAGATGTAATACAGGGAAGACACAGTACAGGATAAGATGTAATACAGGGAAGACACAGTACAGGGTAAGATGTAATACAGTGAAGACACAGTACAGGAGAGACACAGTACAGGGAAGACACATTACAGGGGAGACACGGTACAGGAGAGACACAGTACAGGAGAGACACACTACAGGAGAGACACAGTGTAGGGAAGGCACAGTACAGGGAAGACACAGTACAGGAGAGACACAGTACAGGGTAAGATGTAATACAGTGAAGACACAGTACAGGAGAGACACAGTACAGAGGAGACACAGTACAGGAGAGACACAGTACAGGGGAGACACAGTACAGGAGAGACACAGTACCGGGAAGACACAGTACAGGGGAGACACAGTACAGGAGAGACACAGTACAGGGGAGACAGCACAGGGGAGACACAGTACAGGGGAGACACAGTACAGGGGAGACACAGTACAGGAGAGACACAGTACAGGGAAGACACAGTACAGGGGAGACACAGTACAGGGAAGACACAGTACAGGAGAGACACAGTACAGGGGAGACATAGTACAGGGAAGACACTGTACAGGAGAGACACAGTACAGATGAGACACAGTACAGGGGAGATACAGTACAGGGGAGACACAGTACAGGAGAGACACAGTACAGGGAAGACACAGTACAGGGGAGACACAGTACAGGGAAGACACAGTACAGGGGAGACACAGTACAGGAGAGACACAGTACAGGGGAGACACAGTACAGGGGAGACACAGTACAGGGAAGACACAGTACAGGAGAGACACAGTACAGGGGAGACACAGTACAGGGTAAACACAGTACAGGTTAGACACAGTACAGGAGAGACACAGTACAGGAGAGACACAGTACAGGGGAGACACAGTACAGGAGAGACACAGTACAGGGGAGACATAGTACAGGGAAGACACATTACAGGAGAGACACAGTACAGGGAAGACACAGTACAGGGGAGACACAGTACAGGAGAGACACAGTACAGGGAAGACACAGTACAGGGGAGACACAGTACAGGAAAGAAACAGTACAGTAGACACACAGTACAGGGGAGACAGTACAGGAGAGACACAGTACAGGGGAGACATAGTACAGGGAAGACACAGTACAGGAGAGACACAGTACAGGGAAGACACAGTACAGGGGAGACACAGTACAGGAGAGACACAGTACAGGGAAGACACAGTACAGGTGATACACAGTACAGGAGAGACACAGTACAGGGGAGACACAGTACAGGAGAGACACAGTACAGGAGAGACACAGTACAGGAAGACACAGTACAGGGGAGACACAGTACAGGAGAGACACAGTACAGGAGAGACACAGTACAGGGGAGACACAGTACAGGAGAGACACAGTACAGGGGAAACATAGTTCAGGAGAGGCACAGTACAGGGAAGATAAAGTACAGGGAAGACACAGTACAGGAGAGACACAGTACAGGGAAGACACAGAACAGGGGAGACACAGTACAGGGAAGACACAGTACAGGGGAGACACAGTACAGGGAAGACACAGTACAGGGGTGAAACATTACAGGGAAGACACAGTACAGGAGAGACACAGTACAGGGGAGACACAGTACAGGAGAGACACAGTACAGGGAAGACACAGTACAGAGAAGACACAGTACAGGAGAGACACAGTACAGGGAAGACACAGCACAGGGGAGACACAGTACAGGAGAGACAAAGTACAGGGAAGACACAGTACAGGGAAGACACAGTACAGGGAAGACACAGTACAGAGGAGACACAGTTCGGGGAAGACACAGTACAGGGGAGACACAGTACAAGAGAGACACAGTACAGGGGAGACACAGTACAGGGAAGATACAGTACAGGAGAGACACAGTACAGGGAAGATACAGTACAGGAGAGACACAGCACAGGAGAGACACAGTACAGGGGAGACACAGTACAGGGGAGACACAGTACAGGAAAGACACAGTACAGGAGAGACACAGTACAGGGAAGACACAGTACAGGGGAGACACAGTACAGGGGAGACACAGTACAGGGTAGACACAGTACAGGGGAGACACAGTACAGGAGAGACACAGTACAGGAGAGACACAGTAAAGGGGAGACACAGTACAGGAGAGACACAGTACAGGGGAGACATAGTACAGGGAAGACACAGTACAGGAGAGACACAATACAGGGAAGACACAGTACAGGGGAGACACAGTACAGGAGAGACACAGTACAGGGAAGACACAGTACAGGGAAGACACAGTACAGGAGAGACACAGTACAGGGGAGACACAGTACAGGAGAGACACAGTACAGGGAAGACACAGTACAGGGGAGACACAGTACAGGAGAGACACAGTACAGGGGAGACACAGTACAGGAGAGACACAGTACAGGGGAGACATAATACTGGGAAGACACAGTACTGGAGAGACCCAGTTCAGGGAAGACACAGTACAGGGGAGACACAGTACAGGAGAGACACAGTACAGGGAAGACACAGTACAGGGGAGACACAGTACAGGAGAGACACAGTACAGGGAAGACACAGTACAGGGGAGACACAGTACAGGAGAGACACAGTACAGGAGAGACACATTACAGGGAAGACACAGTACAGGGGAGACACAGTACAGGAGAGACACAGAACAGGAGAGACACAGTACAGGGGAGACACAGTACAGGAGAGACACAGTACAGGGGAGACATAGTACAGGAGAGACACAGTACAGGGAAGACACAGTACAGGGAAGACACAGTACAGGAGAGACACAGTACAGGAAAAAATAGCACAGGGGAGACACAGTACAGGGAAGACACAGTACAGGGAAGACACAGTACAGGGGAGACACAGTACAGGGAAGACACAGTACAGGAGAGACACAGTACAGGGGAGACACAGTACAGGAGAGACACAGTACAGGGAAAACACAGTACAGGGAAGACACAGTACAGGAGAGACACAGTACAGGGAAGACACAGCACAGGGGAGACAGTACAGGGAAGACACAGTACAGGGAAGACAGTACAGGGAAGACACAGTACAGGGGAGACACAGTACAGGGAAGACACAGTACAGGAGAGACACAGTACAGGGAAGACACAGTACAGGAGAGACACAGTACAGGGGAGACACAGTACATGGGAGGCACAGTACAGGGAAGACACAGTACAGGGGAGACACAGTACAGGGGAAACGCAGTACAGGGGAGACACAGTACAGGGAAGATACAGTATAGGAGAGACGCAGTACAGGGAAGATACAGTACAGTAGAGACAGAGCACAGGAGAGGCACAGTACAGGCGAGATACAGTACAGGAGGGACACAGTACAGGAGAGACACAGTACAGGGAAGACACAGTACAGTGGAGACACAGTACAGGGGAGACACAGTACAGGGAAGATACAGTACAGGAGAGATACAGTACAGGGGAGACAGAGTACACGGAAGATACAGTACAGGAGAGATACAGTACAGGGAAGACACAGTACAGGAGAGACACAGTACAGGGAAGACACAGTTCAGGGGAGACACAGTACAGGGGAGACACAGTACAGGAGAGACACAGTACAGAGGAGACACAGTACAGGAGAGACACAGTACAGGGAAGACACAGTTCAGGGGAGACACAGTACAGGAGAGACACAGTACAGGTAAGACACAGTACAGGGGAGACACAGTACAGGGGAGACACAGTGCAGGAGGGACACAGTACAGGGGAGACACAGTACAGGGAAGATACAGTACAGGAGAGACACAGTACAGGGAATACACAGTACAGGAGAGACACGGCACAGAAGAGACACAGTACAGGGGAGACACAGTACAGGGGAGACACAGTACAGGAGAGATACAGTACAGGAGAGACACAGTACAGGGGAGACACAGTACAGGGGAGACACAGTACAGGGAAGACACAGTACAGGGAAGACACAGTACAGGGAAGATACAGTACAGGAGAGACACAGTACAGGGGAGACACAGTAGAGGGGAGACACACTACATGGGGAGACACAGTACAGGGGAGACACAGTACAGGGGAAACACAGTACAGGGGAGACACAGTACAAGGGAGACACAATACAGGAGATACACAGTACAGGGAAGACACTGTACAGCGGAGACACAGTACAGGGGAGACACAGTACAAGGGAGACACAGAACAGGGGAGACACAGTACAGGGAAGACACAGTACAGGAGAGACACAGTACAGGGAAGACACAGTACAAGGAAGACACAGTACAGGGAAGACAGTACAGGGAAGACACAGTACAGGGAAGACACAGTACATGGGAGACACAGTACAATGAAGACACAGTACAGGGGAGATACAGTACAGGGAAGACACAGTACAGGATAGAAACAGTACAGGGAAGACACAGTACAGGGAAGACACAGTACAGGGAAGACGGTACAGGGAAGACACAGTACAGGGGAGACACAGTACAGGGGAGACACAGTACAGAGGAGACACAGTACAGGGAAGACACAGTACAGGAGAGACACAGTACAGGGGAGATACAGTACAGGGGAGACACAGTACAGGGGAGACACAGTACAGGGGAGATACAGTACAGGGGAAACACAGTACAGGAGAGACACAGTACAGGAAAGACACAGTACAGAGAAGACACAGTACAGGAGAGACACAGTACAGGGGAGACACAGTACAGTTGAGACACAGTACAGGGAAGACACAGTACAGAGGAGACACAGTACAGGGAAGACACAGTACAGGGGAGACACAGTACAGGGAAGATACAGTACAGGGGGAGATGTAATACAAGAAGATACAGTACAGGGTAAGATGTAATACAGGGTTGACACAGCACAGGGTGAGATGTAATACAGGAAAGATAAAGTACAGGGTAAGATGTAATACAGGGAAGACACAGTACAGCGGAGACACAGTACAGGGGAGACACAGTACAGGGAAGACACAGTACAAGAGAGACACAGTACAGAGGAGACACAGTACAGGGGAGACACAGTAAAGGGAAGACACATTACAGGGGAGACACGGTACAGGAGAGACACAGTACAGGAGAGACACAGTACAGGAGAGACACAGTGCAGGGAAGGCACAGTACAGGGAAGACACAGTACAGGAGAGACACAGTACAGGGTAAGATGTAATACAGTGAAGACACAGTACAGGAGAGACACAGTACAGAGGAGACAGTACAGGAGAGACACAGTACAGGGGAGACACAGTACAGGAGAGACACAGTACAGGGAAGACACAGTACAGGGGAGACACAGTACAGGAGAGACACAGTACAGGAGAGACACAGTACAGGGGAGACAGCACAGGGGAGACACAGTACAGGGGAGACACAGTACAGGGGAGACACAGTACAGGAGAGACACAGTACAGGGAAGACACAGTACAGGGGAGACACAGTACAGTTAAGACACAGTACAGGAGAGACACAGTACAGGGGAGACATAGTACAGGGAAGACACTGTACAGGAGAGACACAGTACAGATGAGACACAGTACAGGGTAGACACAGTACAGGGGAGACACAGTACAGGAGAGACACAGTACAGGAGAGACACAGTAAAGGGGAGACACAGTACAGGAGAGACACAGTACAGGGGAGACATAGTACAGGGAAGACACAGTACAGGAGAGACACAATACAGGGAAGACACAGTACAGGGGAGACACAGTACAGGAGAGACACAGTACAGGGAAGACACAGTACAGGGAAGACACAGTACAGGAGAGACACAGTACAGGGGAGACACAGTACAGGAGAGACACAGTACAGGGAAGACACAGTACAGGGGAGACACAGTACAGGAGAGACACAGTACAGGGGAGACACAGTACAGGAGAGACACAGTACAGGGAAGACACAGTACAGGGGAGACACAGTACAGGGAAGACACAGTACAGGAGAGACACAGTACAGGGGAGACATAGTACAGGGAAGACACTGTACAGGAGAGACACAGTACAGATGAGACACAGTACAGGGTAGACACAGTACAGGGGAGACACAGTACAGGAGAGACACAGTACAGGAGAGACACAGTAAAGGGGAGACACAGTACAGGAGAGACACAGTACAGGGGAGACATAGTACAGGGAAGACACAGTACAGGAGAGACACAATACAGGGAAGACACAGTACAGGGGAGACACAGTACAGGAGAGACACAGTACAGGGAAGACACAGTACAGGGAAGACACAGTACAGGAGAGACACAGTACAGGGGAGACACAGTACAGGAGAGACACAGTACAGGGAAGACACAGTACAGGGGAGACACAGTACAGGAGAGACACAGTACAGGGGAGACACAGTACAGGAGAGACACTACAGGGGAGACATAATACTGGGAAGACACAGTACTGGAGAGACCCAGTTCAGGGAAGACACAGTACAGGGGAGACACAGTACAGGAGAGACACAGTACAGGGAAGACACAGTACAGGGGAGACACAGTACAGGAGAGACACAGTACAGGGAAGACACAGTACAGGGGAGACACAGTACAGGAGAGACACAGTACAGGAGAGACACAGTACAGGGAAGACACAGTACAGGGGAGACACAGTACAGGAGAGACACAGAACAGGAGAGACACAGTACTGGGGAGACACAGTACAGGAGAGACACAGTACAGGGGAGACATAGTACAGGAGAGACACAGTACAGGGAAGACACAGTACAGGGAAGACACAGTACAGGAGAGACACAGTACAGGAAAAAATAGCACAGGGGAGACACAGTACAGGGAAGACACAGTACAGGGAAGACACAGTACAGGGGAGACACAGTACAGGGAAGACACAGTACAGGAGAGACACAGTACAGGGGAGACACAGTACAGGAGAGACACAGTACAGGGAAAACACAGTACAGGGAAGACACAGTACAGGAGAGACACAGTACAGGGAAGACACAGCACAGTGGAGACAGTACAGGGAAGACACAGTACAGGGAAGACAGTACAGGGAAGACACAGTACAGGGGAGACACAGTACAGGGAAGACACAGTACAGGAGAGACACAGTACAGGGAAGACACAGTACAGGAGAGACACAGTACAGGGGAGACACAGTACATGGGAGGCACAGTACAGGGAAGACACAGTACAGGGGAGACACAGTACAGGGGAGACACAGTAAAGGGAATACACAGTACAAGGGAGACACAGTACAGGAGAGACACAGTACAGGGAAGACACAGTACAGGGGAGACACAGTACAGGGGGAGACACAGTACAGGGTAGACAGAGTACAAGGGAGACACAGTACAGGAGAGACACAGTACAGGGGAAATACAGTACCGGGGAGACACAGTACAGGGAAGACACAGTACAGGGAAGACACAGTACAGGGGAGACACAGTAAAGGGAAGACACAGTACAAGGGAGACACAGTACAGTACAGACACAGTACAGGGGAGACACAGTAAAGGGAAGACACAGTACAAGGGAGACACAGTACAGGAGAGACACAGTACAGGGGAGATACAGTTCAGGGGAGACACAGTACAGGGAAGATACAGTACAGGGAAGACACAGTACAGGGGAGACACAGTACAGTAGAGACACAGTACAGGGGAGACACAGTACAGGGAAGACACAGTACAGGAGAGACACAGTACAGGGAAGACACAGTACAGGGAAGACACAGTACTGGGGAGACACAGTACAGGGGAGACACAGTACAGGAGAGACACAGTACAGTGGAGACACAGTACAGGAGAGACACAGTACAAGGGAGACACAGTACAGGGAAGACACAGTACAGGAGAGACACAGTACAGGGAAGACACAGTACAGGGAAGAAACAGTACAGGGGAGACACAGTACAGGGGAGACACAGTACAGGAGAGACACAGTACAGGGGAGACACAGTACAGGAGAGACACAGTACTGGGGGAGACACAGTACAGGGGAGACACAAGACAGGGGAGACACAGTACAGGGAAGACACAGTACAGGGTAAGATGTAAAACAGGGAAGACACAGTACAGGGTAAGATGTAATACAGGGAAGATACAGTACAGGGTAAGATGTAATACAGGAGAGACACAGTACAGGGAAGACACAGTACAGGGTAAGATGTAATACAGGGAAGATACAGTACAGGGTAAGATGTAATACATTGAAGACACAGTACAGGAGTGACACAGTACATGGAAGATACAGTACAGGGAAGACACAGTACAGGAGAGACACAGTACAGGGAAGACACAGTACAGGAAAGACACAGTACAGGGGAGATAAAGTACAGGGAAGACACAGTACAGGGGAGACACAGTACAGGAGAGACACATTACAGGGAACACACAGCACAGGAGAGACACAGTACAGGAGAGACACAGTACAGGGAAGACACAGTACAGGGGAGACACAGTACAGGGGAGACAAGGTACAGGGAAGACACAGTACAGGGTAAGATGTAATACAGGGAAGATACAGTGCAGGGTAAGATGTAATACAGGGAAGACACAGTACAGGGTAAGATGTAATGCAGGGAACACACTGCACAGGGAGACACAGTACAGGGGAGACTGAGTGCAGGATAAGATGTTATACATGGAAGACACAGTGCAGGGTAAGATGAAATATAGGGAAGATACAGTACAGGGTAAGATGTAATACAGGGAAGACACAGTACAAGGTAAGATGTAATACAGGGAAGACACAATACAGGGTAAGATGTAATATAGGGAAGATACAGTACAGGGTAACATGTAATACACGGAAGACACAGTACATGGTAAAATGTAATACAGGGAAGACACACGACAGGGTAAGATGTAATACAAGGAAGACACAGTACAGGGTAAGATGTAATACAGGGAATACACAGTACAGGGAAGACACAGTAGAGGGTAAGATGTAATACAGGGAAGATACAGTACAGGGAAGATACAGTACAGGGAAGACACAGTACAGGGGGAGATGTAATACAGGGAAGACACAGTACAGGGTAAGATGTAATACAGGGAAGACACAGGACAGGGTAAGATGTAATACAGGGAAGACACAGTACAGGAGAAACACAGTACAGGGTAAGATGTAATACAGGGAAGATACAGCACAGGAAAGACACAGTACAGGGTAAGATGTAATACAGGGAAGATACAGTACAGGGAAGACACAGTACAGGGTAAGATGTAATACACGAAAGACACAGGACAGGGTAAGATGTAATACAGGGAAGACACAGTACAGAGTAACATGTAATACAGGGAAGACACAGTACAGGGAAGACACAGTACAGCGTAAGATGTAATACAGGGAAGACACAGTACAGGGTAAGATGTAATACAGGGAAGACACAGTACAGGGAAAACACAGTACAGGGTAAGATGTAATACAGGGAAGATACAGTACAGGGAAGACACAGTACAGGGTAAGATGTAATACAGGGAAGACACAGTACAGGATAAGATGTAATTCTGGGAAGATACATACAGGGTAAGATGTTGTACAGGGAAGATACAGTACAGGGGATACAAAGTACAAGGGATACACAGTACAGGGAAGACACAGTACAGGGAAGACACAGTACAGGAGAGACACAGTACAGGAGAGACACAGTACAGGAGAGACACAGTACAGGGAAGACACAGTACAGGGAAGACACAGTACAGGCAAGACACAGTACAGGAGAGACACAGTACAGGGGAGACACAGTGCAGGAGAGACACAGTACAGGGGAGACACAGTACAGGAGAGACACAGTACAAGGGAGACACAGTACAGGAGAGACACAGTACAGGGGAGACACAGTACAGGGGAGACACAGTACAGGGAAGACACAGTACAGCAGAGACACAGTACAGGGGAGACACAGTACAGGGAAGACACAGTACAGGGAAGACACAGTACAGGGTAACATGTAATACACGGAAGACACAGTACATGGTAAAATGTAATACAGGGAAGACACACGACAGGGTAAGATGTAATACAAGGAAGACACAGTACAGGGTAAGATGTAATACAGGGAATACACAGTACAGGGAAGACACAGTAGAGGGTAAGATGTAATACAGGGAAGATACAGTACAGGGAAGATACAGTACAGGGAAGACACAGTACAGGGGGAGATGTAATACAGGGAAGACACAGTACAGGGTAAGATGTAATACAGGGAAGACACAGGACAGGGTAAGATGTAATACAGGGAAGACACAGTACAGGAGAAACACAGTACAGGGTAAGATGTAATACAGGGAAGATACAGCACAGGAAAGACACAGTACAGGGTAAGATGTAATACAGGGAAGATACAGTACAGGGAAGACACAGTACAGGGTAAGATGTAATACACGAAAGACACAGGACAGGGTAAGATGTAATACAGGGAAGACACAGTACAGAGTAACATGTAATACAGGGAAGACACAGTACAGGGAAGACACAGTACAGCGTAAGATGTAATACAGGGAAGACACAGTACAGGGTAAGATGTAATACAGGGAAGACACAGTACAGGGAAAACACAGTACAGGGTAAGATGTAATACAGGGAAGATACAGTACAGGGAAGATACAGTACAGGGAAGACACAGTACAGGGTAAGATGTAATACAGGGAAGACACAGTACAGGATAAGATGTAATTCTGGGAAGATACATACAGGGTAAGATGTTGTACAGGGAAGATACAGTACAGGGGATACAAAGTACAAGGGATACACAGTACAGGGAAGACACAGTACAGGGAAGACACAGTACAGGAGAGACACAGTACAGGAGAGACACAGTACAGGAGAGACACAGTACAGGGAAGACACAGTACAGGGAAGACACAGTACAGGCAAGACACAGTACAGCAGAGACACAGTACAGGGGAGACACAGTGCAGGAGAGACACAGTACAGGGGAGACACAGTACAGGAGAGACACAGTACAAGGGAGACACAGTACAGGAGAGACACAGTACAGGGGAGACACAGTACAGGGGAGACACAGTACAGGGAAGACACAGTACAGGAGAGACACAGTACAGGGGAGACACAGTACAGGGAAGACACAGTACAGGGAAGACACAGTACAGGAGAGACACAGTACAGGGAAGACACAGTACAGGGAAGACACAGTACAGGGGAGACACAGTACAGGGGAGACACAGTACAGGAGAGACACAGTACAGGGGAGACACAGTACAGGAGAGACACAGTACAAGGGAAACACAGTACAGGGGAGACACAGGACAGGGGAGACACAGTACAGGGAAGACACAGTGCAGGGTAAGATGTAATACAGGGAAGACACAGTACAGGGTAAGATGTAATACAGGGAAGATACATTACAGGGTAAGATGTAATACAGGAGAGACACAGTACAGGGTAAGATGTAATACAGGGAAGACACAGTACACGGTAAGATGTAATACAGGGAAGATACAGTACAGGGTAAGATGTAATACAGGAGAGACACAGTACAGGGAAGACACAGTACAGGGTAAGATGTAATACACTGAAGATACAGTACAGGGTAAGATGTAATACAGGGAAGACACAGTACAGGGGTGACACAGTACAGGGAAGATACAGTACTGGGAAGACACAGTACAGGAGAGACACAGTACAGGGAAGACACAGTACAGGAAAGACTCAGTACAGGGGAGATACAGTACAGGGAAGACACAGTACAGGAGAGACACAGTACAGGGAAGACACAGCACAGGAGAGACACAGTACAGGAGAGACACAGTACAGGGAAGACACAGTACAGGGGAGACACAGTACAGGGGAGACACAGTACAGGGAAGACACAGTACAGGGTAAGTTGTAATACAGGGAAGATACAGTGCAGGGTAAGATGTAATACAGGGGAGACACAGTACAGGAGAGACACAGTACAGGGAAGACACAGTACAGGGGAGACACAGTACAGGAGAGACACAGTACAGGAGAGACACAGTACAGGAGAGACACAGTACAGGGAAGACACAGTACAGGGAAGACACAGTACAGGGAAGACACAGTACAGGGGAGACACAGTACAGGGGAGACACAGTACAGGAGAGACACAGTACAGGGGAGACACAGTACAGGAGAGACACAGTACAAGGGAAACACAGTACAGGGGAGACACAGGACAGGGGAGACACAGTACAGGGAAGACACAGTGCAGGGTAAGATGTAATACAGGGAAGACACAGTACAGGGTAAGATGTAATACAGGGAAGATACATTACAGGGTAAGATGTAATACAGGAGAGACACAGTACAGGGTAAGATGTAATACAGGGGAGACACAGTACAGGAGAGACACAGTACAGGGAAGACACAGTACAGGGGAGACACAGTACAGGAGAGACACAGTACAGGAGAGACACAGTACAGGAGAGACACAGTACAGGGAAGACACAGTACAGTGGAGACACAGTACAGGGAAGACACAGTACAGGGGAGACACAGTCCAGGGGAGACACAGTACAGAGGAGACACAGTACAGGGAAGACACAGTACAGGAGAGACACAGTACAGGAGAGACACAGTACAGGGGTGACATAGTACAGGAGAGACACAGTACAGGAGAGACACAGTACAGGGAAGACACAGTACAGGGGAGACACAGTACAGGAGAGACACAGTACAGGAGAGACACAGTACAGGGGAGACACAGTACAGGAGAGACACAGTACAGGAGAGACACAGTACAGGGAAGACACAGTACAGGGGAGACACAGTACAGGAGAGACACAGTACAGGAGAGACACAGTACAGGGGAGACACAGTACAGGAGAGACACAGTTCAGGGGAGACACAGTACAGGAGAGACACAGTACAGGGGAGACATAGTATAGGAGAGACACAGTACAGGGAAGACACAGTACAGGGAAGACACAGTACAGGAGAGACACAGTACAGGGAAGACACAGCACAGGGGAGACACAGTACAGGGAAGACACAGTACAGAGGAGACACAGTACATGGAAGACACAGTATAGGGAAGACACAGTACAGGGTAAGATGTAATACAGGGAAGACACAGTACAGGGTAAGATGTAATACAGGGAAGACACAGTACAGGGTAAGATGTAATACAGTGAAGACACAGTACAGGTGAGACACAGTACAGGGAAGACACATTACAGGGGAGACACGGTACAGGAGAGACACAGTACAGGAGAGACAGTACAGGGAAGACACAGTACAGGAGAGACACAGTGCAGGGAAGGCACAGTACAGGGAAGACACAGTACAGGAGAGGCACAGTACAGGGTAAGATGTAATACAGTGAAGACACAGTACAGAAGAGACACAGTACAGAGGAGACACAGTACAGGAGAGACACAGTACAGGGGAGACACAGTACAGGAGAGACACAGTACAGGGAAGACACAGTACAGGGGAGACACAGTACAGGAGAGACACAGTACAGGAGAGACACAGTACAGGGGAGACACAGTACAGGAGAGACACAGTACAGGGGAGTCATAGTACAGGGAAGACACAGTACAGGGGAGACACAGTACATGAGAGACACAGTACAGGAGAGACACAGTACAGGAGAGACACAGTACAGGGAAGACACAGTACAGTGGAGACACAGTACAGGGAAGACACAGTACAGGGGAGACACAGTCCAGGGGAGACACAGTACAGAGGAGACACAGTACAGGGAAGACACAGTACAGGAGAGACACAGTACAGGAGAGACACAGTACAGGGGTGACATAGTACAGGAGAGACACAGTACAGGAGAGACACAGTACAGGGAAGACCCAGTACAGGGGAGACACAGTACAGGAGAGACACAGTACAGGAGAGACACAGTACAGGGGAGACACAGTACAGGAGAGACACAGTACAGGAGAGACACAGTACAGGAGAGACACAGTACAGGGGAGACACAGTACAGGAGAGACACAGTACAGGAGAGACACAGTACAGGGGAGACACAGTACAGGAGAGACACAGTTCAGGGGAGACACAGTACAGGAGAGACACAGTACAGGGGAGACATAGTATAGGAGAGACACAGTACAGGGAAGACACAGTACAGGGAAGACACAGTACAGGAGAGACACAGTACAGGGAAGACACAGCACAGGGGAGACACAGTACAGGGAAGACACAGTACAGAGGAGACACAGTACATGGAAGACACAGTATAGGGAAGACACAGTACAGGGTAAGATGTAATACAGGGAAGACACAGTACAGGGTAAGATGTAATACAGGGAAGACACAGTACAGGGTAAGATGTAATACAGTGAAGACACAGTACAGGTGAGACACAGTACAGGGAAGACACATTACAGGGGAGACACGGTACAGGAGAGACACAGTACAGGAGAGACAGTACAGGGAAGACACAGTACAGGAGAGACACAGTGCAGGGAAGGCACAGTACAGGGAAGACACAGTACAGGAGAGGCACAGTACAGGGTAAGATGTAATACAGTGAAGACACAGTACAGAAGAGACACAGTACAGAGGAGACACAGTACAGGAGAGACACAGTACAGGGGAGACACAGTACAGGAGAGACACAGTACAGGGAAGACACAGTACAGGGGAGACACAGTACAGGAGAGACACAGTACAGGAGAGACACAGTACAGGGGAGACACAGTACAGGAGAGACACAGTACAGGGGAGTCATAGTACAGGGAAGACACAGTACAGGGGAGACACAGTACATGAGAGACACAGTACAGGGAAGACACAGTACAGGGGAGACACAGTACAGGAGAGACACAGTACAGGGAAAACACAGTACAGGGGAGACACAGTCCAGGAGAGACACAGTACAGGAGAGAAACAGTACAGGGAGGACACAGTACAGGGGAGACACAGTACAGGAGAGACACAGCACAGGAGAGACACAGTACAGGGAAGACACAGTACAGGGGAGACACAGTACAGGGAAGACACAGTACATAGAAGACACAGTACTGGGAAAACACGGTACAATGGAGACACAGTACAGGGGAGACACAGTACAGGGGAGACACAGTACAGGGGAGACACAGTACAGGAGAGACACAGTACAGGGGAGACATAGTACAGGAGAGACACAGTACAGGGAAGACACAGTACAGAGGAGACACAGTACAGGGAAGACACAGTACGGGGAAGACACAGTACAGGAGAGACACAGTACAGGGAAGACACAGTACATAGAAGACACAGTACTGGGAAGACACGGTACAATGGAGACACAGTACAGGGGAGACACAGTACAGGGGAGACACAGTACAGGGGAGACACAGTACAGGAGAGACACAGTACAGGGGAGACATAGTACAGGAGAGACACAGTACAGGGAAGACACAGTACAGAGGAGACACAGTACAGGGAAGACACAGTACGGGGAAGACACAGTACAGGAGAGACACAGTACAGGGAAGACACAGCACAGGGGAGACACAGTACAGGGAAGACACAGTACAGAGGAGACACAGTACAGGGAAGACACAGTACAGGGAAGGCACAGTACAGGGTAAGATATAATACAGGGAAGACACAGTACAGGGTAAGATGTAAAACAGGGAAGACACAGTACAGGGTAAGATGTAATACAGTGAAGACACAGTACAGGAGAGACACAGTACAGGGAAGACACATTACAGGGGAGACACAGTACAGGAGAGACACAGTACAGGAGAGACACAGTACAGGAGAGACACAGTGCAGGGAAGACACAGTACAGGGAAGACTCAGTACAGGAGAGACACGGTACAGGGGAGACACAGTAAAGGGGAGACATACTACAGGGAAGATACAGTACATGGAAGACACAGAAGAGGGAAGATACAGTACAGCGAAGATACAGTACAAGGGATACAAAGTACAGGGTAAGATGTAATACAGGGAAGACATAGTACAGGCAAGACAGTACAGGGGAGACAAAGTAGAGGGAAGATACAGTACAGGGAAGATACAGTACAAGGGATACAAAGTACAGGGTAAGATGTAATACAGGGAAGACACAGTACAGGGGAGACACAGTTCAGGAGAGACACAGTACAGGGATGACACATTACAGGGGAGACACAGTACAGGAGAGACACAGTACAGGGAAGACACAGTACAGGAGAGACACAGTACAGGGAAGATACAGTACAGGAGAGACACAGTGGAGGGAAGATACAGTACAGGGGAGACACAGTATAGGGGATACACAGTACAGGGGAGACATAGTATAGGAGAGACACAGTACAGGGAAGACACAGTACAGGGAAGACACAGTACAGGAGAGACACAGTACAGGGAAGACACAGCACAGGGGAGACACAGTACAGGAGAGACACAGTACAGGGGAGACACAGTACAGGAGAGACACAGTACAGGGGAGACATAGTATAGGAGAGACACAGTACGGGGAAGACACAGTACAGGGAAGACACAGTACAGGAGAGACACAGTACAGGGCAGACACAGCAGAGGGGAGACACAGTACAGGGAAGACACAGTACAGAGGAGACACAGTACAGGGAAGACACAGTATAGGGAAGACACAGTACAGGGTAAGATGTAATACAGGGAAGACATAGTACAGGGAAGACACAGTACAGGGGAGACAAAGTACAGTGTAAGATGTAATACAGGGAAGACACAGTACAGGATAAGATGTAATACAGGGAAGACACAGTACAGGGTAAGATGTAATACAGTGAAGACACAGTACAGGAGAGACACAGTACAGGGAAGACACATTACAGGGGAGACACGGTACAGGAGAGACACAGTACAGGAGAGACACACTACAGGAGAGACACAGTGTAGGGAAGGCACAGTACAGGGAAGACACAGTACAGGAGAGACACAGTACAGGGTAAGATGTAATACAGTGAAGACACAGTACAGGAGAGACACAGTACAGAGGAGACACAGTACAGGAGAGACACAGTACAGGGGAGACACAGTACAGGAGAGACACAGTACCGGGAAGACACAGTACAGGGGAGACACAGTACAGGAGAGACACAGTACAGGGGAGACAGCACAGGGGAGACACAGTACAGGGGAGACACAGTACAGGGGAGACACAGTACAGGAGAGACACAGTACAGGGAAGACACAGTACAGGGGAGACACAGTACAGGGAAGACACAGTACAGGAGAGACACAGTACAGGGGAGACATAGTACAGGGAAGACACTGTACAGGAGAGACACAGTACAGATGAGACACAGTACAGGGGAGATACAGTACAGGGGAGACACAGTACAGGAGAGACACAGTACAGGGAAGACACAGTACAGGGGAGACACAGTACAGGGAAGACACAGTACAGGGGAGACACAGTACAGGAGAGACACAGTACAGGGGAGACACAGTACAGGGGAGACACAGTACAGGGAAGACACAGTACAGGAGAGACACAGTACAGGGGAGACACAGTACAGGGTAAACACAGTACAGGTTAGACACAGTACAGGAGAGACACAGTACAGGAGAGACACAGTACAGGGGAGACACAGTACAGGAGAGACACAGTACAGGGGAGACATAGTACAGGGAAGACACATTACAGGAGAGACACAGTACAGGGAAGACACAGTACAGGGGAGACACAGTACAGGAGAGACACAGTACAGGGAAGACACAGTACAGGGGAGACACAGTACAGGAAAGAAACAGTACAGTAGACACACAGTACAGGGGAGACAGTACAGGAGAGACACAGTACAGGGGAGACATAGTACAGGGAAGACACAGTACAGGAGAGACACAGTACAGGGAAGACACAGTACAGGGGAGACACAGTACAGGAGAGACACAGTACAGGGAAGACACAGTACAGGTGATACACAGTACAGGAGAGACACAGTACAGGGGAGACACAGTACAGGAGAGACACAGTACAGGAGAGACACAGTACAGGAAGACACAGTACAGGGGAGACACAGTACAGGAGAGACACAGTACAGGAGAGACACAGTACAGGGGAGACACAGTACAGGAGAGACACAGTACAGGGGAAACATAGTTCAGGAGAGGCACAGTACAGGGAAGATAAAGTACAGGGAAGACACAGTACAGGAGAGACACAGTACAGGGAAGACACAGAACAGGGGAGACACAGTACAGGGAAGACACAGTACAGGGGAGACACAGTACAGGGAAGACACAGTACAGGGGTGAAACATTACAGGGAAGACACAGTACAGGAGAGACACAGTACAGGGGAGACACAGTACAGGAGAGACACAGTACAGGGAAGACACAGTACAGAGAAGACACAGTACAGGAGAGACACAGTACAGGGAAGACACAGCACAGGGGAGACACAGTACAGGAGAGACAAAGTACAGGGAAGACACAGTACAGGGAAGACACAGTACAGGGAAGACACAGTACAGAGGAGACACAGTTCGGGGAAGACACAGTACAGGGGAGACACAGTACAAGAGAGACACAGTACAGGGGAGACACAGTACAGGGAAGATACAGTACAGGAGAGACACAGTACAGGGAAGATACAGTACAGGAGAGACACAGCACAGGAGAGACACAGTACAGGGGAGACACAGTACAGGGGAGACACAGTACAGGAAAGACACAGTACAGGAGAGACACAGTACAGGGAAGACACAGTACAGGGGAGACACAGTACAGGGGAGACACAGTACAGGGTAGACACAGTACAGGGGAGACACAGTACAGGAGAGACACAGTACAGGAGAGACACAGTAAAGGGGAGACACAGTACAGGAGAGACACAGTACAGGGGAGACATAGTACAGGGAAGACACAGTACAGGAGAGACACAATACAGGGAAGACACAGTACAGGGGAGACACAGTACAGGAGAGACACAGTACAGGGAAGACACAGTACAGGGAAGACACAGTACAGGAGAGACACAGTACAGGGGAGACACAGTACAGGAGAGACACAGTACAGGGAAGACACAGTACAGGGGAGACACAGTACAGGAGAGACACAGTACAGGGGAGACACAGTACAGGAGAGACACAGTACAGGGGAGACATAATACTGGGAAGACACAGTACTGGAGAGACCCAGTTCAGGGAAGACACAGTACAGGGGAGACACAGTACAGGAGAGACACAGTACAGGGAAGACACAGTACAGGGGAGACACAGTACAGGAGAGACACAGTACAGGGAAGACACAGTACAGGGGAGACACAGTACAGGAGAGACACAGTACAGGAGAGACACATTACAGGGAAGACACAGTACAGGGGAGACACAGTACAGGAGAGACACAGAACAGGAGAGACACAGTACAGGGGAGACACAGTACAGGAGAGACACAGTACAGGGGAGACATAGTACAGGAGAGACACAGTACAGGGAAGACACAGTACAGGGAAGACACAGTACAGGAGAGACACAGTACAGGAAAAAATAGCACAGGGGAGACACAGTACAGGGAAGACACAGTACAGGGAAGACACAGTACAGGGGAGACACAGTACAGGGAAGACACAGTACAGGAGAGACACAGTACAGGGGAGACACAGTACAGGAGAGACACAGTACAGGGAAAACACAGTACAGGGAAGACACAGTACAGGAGAGACACAGTACAGGGAAGACACAGCACAGGGGAGACAGTACAGGGAAGACACAGTACAGGGAAGACAGTACAGGGAAGACACAGTACAGGGGAGACACAGTACAGGGAAGACACAGTACAGGAGAGACACAGTACAGGGAAGACACAGTACAGGAGAGACACAGTACAGGGGAGACACAGTACATGGGAGGCACAGTACAGGGAAGACACAGTACAGGGGAGACACAGTACAGGGGAAACGCAGTACAGGGGAGACACAGTACAGGGAAGATACAGTATAGGAGAGACGCAGTACAGGGAAGATACAGTACAGTAGAGACAGAGCACAGGAGAGGCACAGTACAGGCGAGATACAGTACAGGAGGGACACAGTACAGGAGAGACACAGTACAGGGAAGACACAGTACAGTGGAGACACAGTACAGGGGAGACACAGTACAGGGAAGATACAGTACAGGAGAGATACAGTACAGGGGAGACAGAGTACACGGAAGATACAGTACAGGAGAGATACAGTACAGGGAAGACACAGTACAGGAGAGACACAGTACAGGGAAGACACAGTTCAGGGGAGACACAGTACAGGGGAGACACAGTACAGGAGAGACACAGTACAGAGGAGACACAGTACAGGAGAGACACAGTACAGGGAAGACACAGTTCAGGGGAGACACAGTACAGGAGAGACACAGTACAGGTAAGACACAGTACAGGGGAGACACAGTACAGGGGAGACACAGTGCAGGAGGGACACAGTACAGGGGAGACACAGTACAGGGAAGATACAGTACAGGAGAGACACAGTACAGGGAATACACAGTACAGGAGAGACACGGCACAGAAGAGACACAGTACAGGGGAGACACAGTACAGGGGAGACACAGTACAGGAGAGATACAGTACAGGAGAGACACAGTACAGGGGAGACACAGTACAGGGGAGACACAGTACAGGGAAGACACAGTACAGGGAAGACACAGTACAGGGAAGATACAGTACAGGAGAGACACAGTACAGGGGAGACACAGTAGAGGGGAGACACACTACATGGGGAGACACAGTACAGGGGAGACACAGTACAGGGGAAACACAGTACAGGGGAGACACAGTACAAGGGAGACACAATACAGGAGATACACAGTACAGGGAAGACACTGTACAGCGGAGACACAGTACAGGGGAGACACAGTACAAGGGAGACACAGAACAGGGGAGACACAGTACAGGGAAGACACAGTACAGGAGAGACACAGTACAGGGAAGACACAGTACAAGGAAGACACAGTACAGGGAAGACAGTACAGGGAAGACACAGTACAGGGAAGACACAGTACATGGGAGACACAGTACAATGAAGACACAGTACAGGGGAGATACAGTACAGGGAAGACACAGTACAGGATAGAAACAGTACAGGGAAGACACAGTACAGGGAAGACACAGTACAGGGAAGACGGTACAGGGAAGACACAGTACAGGGGAGACACAGTACAGGGGAGACACAGTACAGAGGAGACACAGTACAGGGAAGACACAGTACAGGAGAGACACAGTACAGGGGAGATACAGTACAGGGGAGACACAGTACAGGGGAGACACAGTACAGGGGAGATACAGTACAGGGGAAACACAGTACAGGAGAGACACAGTACAGGAAAGACACAGTACAGAGAAGACACAGTACAGGAGAGACACAGTACAGGGGAGACACAGTACAGTTGAGACACAGTACAGGGAAGACACAGTACAGAGGAGACACAGTACAGGGAAGACACAGTACAGGGGAGACACAGTACAGGGAAGATACAGTACAGGGGGAGATGTAATACAAGAAGATACAGTACAGGGTAAGATGTAATACAGGGTTGACACAGCACAGGGTGAGATGTAATACAGGAAAGATAAAGTACAGGGTAAGATGTAATACAGGGAAGACACAGTACAGCGGAGACACAGTACAGGGGAGACACAGTACAGGGAAGACACAGTACAAGAGAGACACAGTACAGAGGAGACACAGTACAGGGGAGACACAGTAAAGGGAAGACACATTACAGGGGAGACACGGTACAGGAGAGACACAGTACAGGAGAGACACAGTACAGGAGAGACACAGTGCAGGGAAGGCACAGTACAGGGAAGACACAGTACAGGAGAGACACAGTACAGGGTAAGATGTAATACAGTGAAGACACAGTACAGGAGAGACACAGTACAGAGGAGACAGTACAGGAGAGACACAGTACAGGGGAGACACAGTACAGGAGAGACACAGTACAGGGAAGACACAGTACAGGGGAGACACAGTACAGGAGAGACACAGTACAGGAGAGACACAGTACAGGGGAGACAGCACAGGGGAGACACAGTACAGGGGAGACACAGTACAGGGGAGACACAGTACAGGAGAGACACAGTACAGGGAAGACACAGTACAGGGGAGACACAGTACAGTTAAGACACAGTACAGGAGAGACACAGTACAGGGGAGACATAGTACAGGGAAGACACTGTACAGGAGAGACACAGTACAGATGAGACACAGTACAGGGTAGACACAGTACAGGGGAGACACAGTACAGGAGAGACACAGTACAGGAGAGACACAGTAAAGGGGAGACACAGTACAGGAGAGACACAGTACAGGGGAGACATAGTACAGGGAAGACACAGTACAGGAGAGACACAATACAGGGAAGACACAGTACAGGGGAGACACAGTACAGGAGAGACACAGTACAGGGAAGACACAGTACAGGGAAGACACAGTACAGGAGAGACACAGTACAGGGGAGACACAGTACAGGAGAGACACAGTACAGGGAAGACACAGTACAGGGGAGACACAGTACAGGAGAGACACAGTACAGGGGAGACACAGTACAGGAGAGACACAGTACAGGGAAGACACAGTACAGGGGAGACACAGTACAGGGAAGACACAGTACAGGAGAGACACAGTACAGGGGAGACATAGTACAGGGAAGACACTGTACAGGAGAGACACAGTACAGATGAGACACAGTACAGGGTAGACACAGTACAGGGGAGACACAGTACAGGAGAGACACAGTACAGGAGAGACACAGTAAAGGGGAGACACAGTACAGGAGAGACACAGTACAGGGGAGACATAGTACAGGGAAGACACAGTACAGGAGAGACACAATACAGGGAAGACACAGTACAGGGGAGACACAGTACAGGAGAGACACAGTACAGGGAAGACACAGTACAGGGAAGACACAGTACAGGAGAGACACAGTACAGGGGAGACACAGTACAGGAGAGACACAGTACAGGGAAGACACAGTACAGGGGAGACACAGTACAGGAGAGACACAGTACAGGGGAGACACAGTACAGGAGAGACACTACAGGGGAGACATAATACTGGGAAGACACAGTACTGGAGAGACCCAGTTCAGGGAAGACACAGTACAGGGGAGACACAGTACAGGAGAGACACAGTACAGGGAAGACACAGTACAGGGGAGACACAGTACAGGAGAGACACAGTACAGGGAAGACACAGTACAGGGGAGACACAGTACAGGAGAGACACAGTACAGGAGAGACACAGTACAGGGAAGACACAGTACAGGGGAGACACAGTACAGGAGAGACACAGAACAGGAGAGACACAGTACTGGGGAGACACAGTACAGGAGAGACACAGTACAGGGGAGACATAGTACAGGAGAGACACAGTACAGGGAAGACACAGTACAGGGAAGACACAGTACAGGAGAGACACAGTACAGGAAAAAATAGCACAGGGGAGACACAGTACAGGGAAGACACAGTACAGGGAAGACACAGTACAGGGGAGACACAGTACAGGGAAGACACAGTACAGGAGAGACACAGTACAGGGGAGACACAGTACAGGAGAGACACAGTACAGGGAAAACACAGTACAGGGAAGACACAGTACAGGAGAGACACAGTACAGGGAAGACACAGCACAGTGGAGACAGTACAGGGAAGACACAGTACAGGGAAGACAGTACAGGGAAGACACAGTACAGGGGAGACACAGTACAGGGAAGACACAGTACAGGAGAGACACAGTACAGGGAAGACACAGTACAGGAGAGACACAGTACAGGGGAGACACAGTACATGGGAGGCACAGTACAGGGAAGACACAGTACAGGGGAGACACAGTACAGGGGAAACGCAGTACAGGGGAGACACAGTACAGGGAAGATACAGTATAGGAGAGACACAGTACAGGGAAGATACAGTACAGTTGAGACAGAGCACAGGAGAGGCACAGTACAGGCGAGATACAGTACAGGAGGGACACAGTACAGGAGAGACACAGTACAGGGAAGACACAGTACAGGGGAGACACAGTACAGGGGAGACACAGTACAGGGAAGATACAGTACAGGAGAGATACAGTACAGGGGAGACAGAGTACACGGAAGATACAGTACAGGAGAGATACAGTACAGGGAAGACACAGTACAGGAGAGACACAGTACAGGGAAGACACAGTTCAGGGGAGACACAGTACAGGGGAGACACAGCACAGGAGAGACACAGTACAGAGGAGACACAGTACAGGAGAGACACAGTACAGGGAAGACACAGTTCAGGGGAGACACAGTACAGGAGAGACACAGTACAGGTAAGACACAGTACAGGGGAGACACAGTACAGGGGAGACACAGTGCAGGAGAGACACAGTACAGGGGAGACACAGTACAGGGAAGATACAGTACAGGAGAGACACAGTACAGGGAAGACACAGTACAGGAGAGACACGGCACAGAAGAGACACAGTACAGGGGAGACACAGTACAGGGGAGACACAGTACAGGAGAGATACAGTACAGGAGAGACACAGTACAGGGGAGACACAGTACAGGGGAGACACAGTACAGGGAAGACACAGTACAGGGAAGACACAGTACAGGGAAGATACAGTACAGGAGAGACACAGTACAGGGGAGACACAGTAGAGGGGAGACACACTACATGGGGAGACACAGTACAGGGGAGACACAGTACAGGGGAGACACAGTACAGGGGAGACACAGTACAAGGGAGACACAATACAGGAGATACACAGTACAGGGAAGACACTGTACAGCGGAGACACAGTACAGGGGAGACACAGTACAAGGGAGACACAGAACAGGGGAGACACAGTACAGGGAAGACACAGTACAGGAGAGACACAGTACAGGGAAGACACAGTACAAGGAAGACACAGTACAGGGAAGACAGTACAGGGAAGACACAGTACAGGGAAGACACAGTACATGGGAGACACAGTACAATGAAGACACAGTACAGGGGAGATACAGTACAGGGAAGACAAAGTACAGGAAAGACACAGTACAGGGAAGACACAGTACAGGGAAGACACAGTACAGGGAAGACGGTACAGGGAAGACACAGTACAGGGGAGACACAGTACAGGGGAGACACAGTACAGAGGAGACACAGTACAGGGAAGACACAGTACAGGAGAGACACAGTACAGGGGAGATACAGTACAGGGGAGACACAGTACAGGGGAGACACAGTACAGGGGAGATACAGTACAGGGGAAACACAGTACAGGAGAGACACAGTACAGGAAAGACACAGTACAGAGAAGACACAGTACAGGAGAGACACAGTACAGGGGAGACACAGTACAGTTGAGACACAGTACAGGGAAGACACAGTACAGAGGAGACACAGTACAGGGAAGACACAGTACAGGGGAGACACAGTACAGGGAAGATACAGTACAGGGGGAGATGTAATACAAGGAAGATACAGTACAGGGTAAGATGTAATACAGGGTTGACACAGCACAGGGTGAGATGTAATACAGGAAAGATAAAGTACAGGGTAAGATGTAATACAGGGAAGACACAGTACAGGGGAGACACAGTACAGGGGAGACACAGTACAGGGAAGACACAGTACAAGAGAGACACAGTACAGAGGAGACACAGTACAGGGGAGACACAGTACAGGGAAGACACATTACAGGGGAGACACGGTACAGGAGAGACACAGTACAGGAGAGACACAGTACAGGAGAGACACAGTGCAGGGAAGGCACAGTACAGGGAAGACACAGTACAGGAGAGACACAGTACAGGGTAAGATGTAATACAGTGAAGACACAGTACAGGAGAGACACAGTACAGAGGAGACACAGTACAGGAGAGACACAGTACAGGGGAGACACAGTACAGGAGAGACACAGTACAGGGAAGACACAGTACAGGGGAGACACAGTACAGGAGAGACACAGTACAGGAGAGACACAGTACAGGGGAGACAGCACAGGGGAGACACAGTACAGGGGAGACACAGTACAGGGGAGACACAGTACAGGAGAGACACAGTACAGGGAAGACACAGTACAGGGGAGACACAGTACAGGGAAGACACAGTACAGGAGAGACACAGTACAGGGGAGACATAGTACAGGGAAGACACTGTACAGGAGAGACACAGTACAGATGAGACACAGTACAGGGGAGATACAGTACAGGGGAGACACAGTACAGGGGAAACACAGTACAGGGAAGACACAGTACAGGGGAGACACAGTACAGGAGAGACACAGTACAGGGAAGACACAGTACAGGGGAGACACAGTACAGGAGAGACACAGTACAGGGGAGACACAGTACAGGGGAGACACAGTACAGGGAAGACACAGTACAGGAGAGACACAGTACAGGGGAGACACAGTACAGGGGAAACACAGTACAGGGGAGACACAGTACAGGAGAGACACAGTACAGGAGACACACAGTAGAGGGGCGACACAGTACAGGAGAGACACATTACAGGGGAGACATAGTACAGGGAAGACACATTACAGGAGAGACACAGTACAGGGAAGACACAGTACAGGGGAGACACAGTACAGGAGAGACACAGTACAGGGAAGACACAGTACAGGGGAGACACAGTACAGGAAAGACACAGTACAGTAGACACACAGTACAGGGGAGACAGTACAGGAGAGACACAGTACAGAGGAGACATAGTACAGGGAAGACACAGTACAGGAGAGACACAGTACAGGGAAGACACAGTACAGGGGAGACACAGTACAGGAGAGACACAGTACAGGGAAGACACAGTACAGGGGATACACAGTACAGGAGAGACACAGTACAGGGGAGACACAGTACAAGAGAGACACAGTACAGGAGAGACACAGTACAGGGAAGACACAGTACAGGGGAGACACAGTACAGGAGAGACACAGTACAGGAGAGACACAGTACAGGGGAGACACAGTACAGGAGAGACACAGTACAGGGGAAACATAGTACAGGAGAGACACAGTACAGGGAAGATAAAGTACAGGGAAGACACAGTACAGGAGAGACACAGTACAGGGAAGACACAGAACAGGGGAGACACAGTACAGGGAAGACACAGTACAGGGGAGATACAGTACAGGGAAGACACAGTACAGGGGTGAAACATTACAGGGAAGACACAGTACAGGAGAGACACAGTACAGGGGAGACACAGTACAGGAGAGACACAGTACAGGGAAGACACAGTACAGGGAAGACACAGTACAGGAGAGACACAGTACAGGGAAGACACAGCACAGGGGAGACACAGTACAGGAGAGACAAAGTACAGGGAAGACACAGTACAGGGAAGACACAGTACAGGGAAGACACAGTACAGAGAAGACACAGTTCGGGGAAGACACAGTACAGGGGAGACACAGTACAAGAGAGACACAGTACAGGGGAGACACAGTACAGGGAAGATACAGTACAGGAAAGACACAGTACAGGGAAGATACAGTACAGGAGAGACACAGCACAGGAGAGACACAGTACAGGGGAGACACAGTACAGGGGAGACACAGTACAGGAGAGACACAGTACAGGAGAGACACAGTACAGGGAAGACACAGTACAGGGGAGACACAGTACAGGGGAGACACAGTACAGGGAAGACACAGTACAGGGGAGACACAGTACAGGAGAGACACAGTACAGGAGAGACACAGTAAAGGGGAGACACAGTACAGGAGAGACACAGTACAGGGGAGACATAGTACAGGGAAGACACAGTACAGGAGAGACACAGTACAGGGAAGACACAGTACAGGGGAGACACAGTACAGGAGAGACACAGTACAGGGAAGACACAGTACAGGGAAGACACAGTACAGGAGAGACACAGTACAGGGGAGACACAGTACAGGAGAGACACAGTACAGGGAATACACAGTACAGGGGAGACACAGTACAGGAGAGACACAGTACAGGGGAGACACAGTACAGGAGAGACACAGTACAAGGGAGACATAATACTGGGAAGACACAGTACTGGAGAGACCCAGTTCAGGGAAGACACAGTACAGGGGAGACACAGTACAGGAGAGACACAGTACAGGGAAGACACAGTACAGGGGAGACACAGTACAGGAGAGACACAGTACAGGGAAGACACAGTACAGGGGAGACACAGTACAGGAGAGACACAGTACAAGGGAGACACAGTACAGGGAAGACACAGTACAGGGTAAAAACACAGTACAGGAGAGACACAGAACAGGAGAGACACAGTACAGGGGAGACACAGTACAGGAGAGACACAGTACAGGGGAGACATAGTACAGGAGAGACACAGTACAGGGAAGACACAGTACAGGGAAGACACAGTACAGGAGAGACACAGTACAGGAAAAAACAGCACAGGGGAGACACAGTACAGGGAAGACACAGTACAGGGAAGACACAGTACAGGGTAGACACAGTACAGGGAAGGCACAGTACAGGAGAGACACAGCACAGGGGAGACACAGTACAGGAGAGACACAGTACAGGGAAAACACAGTACAGGGAAGACACAGTACAGGAGAGACACAGTACAGGGAAGACACAGCACAGGGAAGACAGTACAGGGAAGAAACAGTACAGAGAAGACAGTACAGGGAAGACACAGTACAGGGGAGACACAGTACAGGGAAGACACAGTACAGGAGAGACACAGTACAGGGAAGACACAGTACAGGAGAGACACAGTACAGGGGAGACACAGTACAGGGAAGACACAGTACATGGGAGACACAGTACAGGGAAGACACAGTACAGGGGAGACACAGTACAGGGGAAACACAGTACAGGGGAGACACAGTACAGGGAAGATACAGTATAGGAGAGACACAGTACAGGGAAGATACAGTACAGTAGAGACAGAGCACAGGAGAGGCACAGTACAGGCAAGATACAGTACAGGAGGGACACAGTACAGGAGAGACACAGTACAGGGAAGACACAGTACAGGGGAGACACAGTACAGGGGAGACACAGTACAGGGAAGATACAGTACAGGAGAGATACAGTACAGGGGAGACAGAGTACACGGAAGATACAGTACAGGAGAGATACAGTACAGGGAAGACACAGTACAGGAGAGACACAGTACAGGGAAGACACAGTACAGGGGAGACACAGTACAGGGGAGACACAGTACAGAGGAGACACAGTACAGGAGAGACACAGTACAGGGAAGACACAGTTCAGGGGAGACACAGTACAGGAGAGACACAGTACAGGTAAGACACAGTACAGGGGAGACACAGTACAGGGGAGACACAGTGCAGGAGGGACACAGTACAGGGGAGACACAGTACAGGGAAGATACAGTACAGGAGAGACACAGTACAGGGAAGACACAGTACAGGAGAGACACGGCACAGAAGAGACACAGTACAGGGGAGACACAGTACAGGGGAGACACAGTACAGGAGAGATACAGTACAGGAGAGACACAGTACAGGGGAGACACAGTACAGGGGAGACACAGTACAGGGAAGACACAGTACAGGGAAGACACAGTACAGGGAAGATACAGTACAGGAGAGACACAGTACAGGGGAGACACAGTAGAGGGGAGACACACTACATGGGGAGACACAGTACAGGGGAGACACAGTACAGGGGAGACACAGTACAGGGGAGACACAGTACAAGGGAGACACAATACAGGAGAGACACAGTACAGGGAAGACACTGTACAGCGGAGACACAGTACAGGGGAGACACAGTACAAGGGAGACACAGAACAGGGGAGACACAGTACAGGGAAGACACAGTACAGGAGAGACACAGTACAGGGAAGACACAGTACAAGGAAGACACAGTACAGGGAATACAGTACAGGGAAGACACAGTACAGGGAAGACACAGTACATGGGAGACACAGTACAATGAAGACACAGTACAGGGGAGATACAGTACAGGGAAGACACAGTACAGGATAGACACAGTACAGGGAAGACACAGTACAGGGAAGACACAGTACAGGGAAGACAGTACAGGGAAGACACAGTACAGGGGAGACACAGTGCAGGGGAGACACAGTACAGAGGAGACACAGTACAGGGAAGACACAGTACAGGAGAGACACAGTACAGGGGAGATACAGTACAGGGGAGACACAGTACAGGGGAGACACAGTACAGGGGAGATACAGTACAGGGGAAACACAGTACAGGAGAGACACAGTACAGGAAAGACACAGTACAGAGAAGACACAGTACAGGAGAGACACAGTACAGGGGAGACACAGTACAGTTGAGACACAGTACAGGGAAGACACAGTACAGAGGAGACACAGTACAGGGAAGACACAGTACAGGGGAGACACAGTACAGGGAAGATACAGTACAGGGGGAGATGTAATACAAGGAAGATACAGTACAGGGTAAGATGTAATACAGGGTTGACACAGCACAGGGTGAGATGTAATACAGGAAAGATAAAGTACAGGGTAAGATGTAATACAGGGAAGACACAGTACAGGGGAGACACAGTACAGGGGAGACACAGTACAGGGAAGACACAGTACAAGAGAGACACAGTACAGAGGAGACACAGTACAGGGGAGACACAGTACAGGGAAGACACAGTACAGGAGAGACACAGTACAGGGGAGACACAGTACAGGGGAGACACAGTACAGGGAAGACACAGTACAGAGGAGACACAGTACAGGTGAAGACACAGTACAGGGGAGACACAGTACAGAGAAGATACAGTACAGGGTGAGATGTAATACAGGAAAGATAAAGTACAGGGTAAGGTGTAATACAGGGAAGACACAGTACAGGGAAGACAGTACAGGGGAGACACAGTACTGGGAAGATACAGTACAGGGGGAGATGTAATACAGGGAAGATACAGTACAGGGAAAGATGTAATACAGGGAAGACACAGTACAGGGTGAGATGTAATACAGGAAAGATAAAGTACAGGGTAAGATGTAATACAGGGAAGACACAGTACAGGGGAGACAAAGTACAAGAGAGACACAGTAAAGAGGAGACACAGTACAGGGGAGACACAGTACAGGGAACACACAGTACAGGAGAGACACAGTACAGGGGAGACACAGTACAGGGGAGACACAGTACAGGGAAGACACAGTACAGGGGAGACACATTACAGGGGAAACACAGTACAGGGAAGACACAGTACAGGAGAGACATAGTACAGGGGAGACACAGTACAACGAAGACACAGTACAGGGGAGACACAGTACAGGGGAGACACAGTACAAGGGAGACACAGTACAGGGAAGACACAGTACAGGGAAGACACAGTACAGGGGAGACACAGTACAGCGGAGACAGTACAGGGAAGACACAGTACAGGGGAGACACAATACAGGGGAGACACAGTATAGGGGAGACACAGTACAGGGGAGACACAGTACAGGGGAGACACAGTACAGGGTAGACACAGTACAGGAGAGACACAGTACAGGGAAGACACAGTACAGCGGAGACACAGTACAGGGAAGACACAGTACAGGGAAGGCACATTACAGAGGAGAAACAGTACAGGGAAGACATAGTACATGGGAGACACAGTAGAGGGAAGATACAGTACAGGGGGAGATGTAATACAGGGAAGATACAGTACAGGGTAAGATGTAATACAGGGAAGATACAGTACAGGGTAAGATATAATACAGGGAAGACACAGTACAGGAGAGACACAGTACAGGAGAGATACAGTACAAGGGAGACACAGTACAGGGAAGACACAGTACAGGGAAGACACAGTACAAGAGAGACACAGTACAGAGGAGACACAGTACAGGGGAGACACAGTACAGGGAAGACACAGTACAGGGGAGACACAGTACAGGGGAGACACAGCACAGGGGAGACACAGTACAGGGGAGACACAGTACAGGGAAGACACAGTACAGGGAAGACACAGTACAAGAGAGACACAGTACAGAGGATACACAGTACAGGATAGACACAGTACAGGGAAGACACAGTACAGGGAAGACACAGTACAGGGGAGACACAGTACAGGGCAGACACAGTACAGGGAAGACACAGTACAGGGAAGACACAGTACAAGAGAGACAGTACAGAGGAGACACAGTACAGGGGAGACACAGTAAAGGGAAGACACAGTCCAGGGGAGACACAGTACAGGGGAGACACAGTACAGGGGAGACACAGTACAGGAGAGACACAGTACAGGGAAGACACAGTACAGAGAAGACACAGTACTGGAGAGACACAGTACAGGGGAGACACAGTACAGGGGACACAGTACAGGGAAGACACAGTACAGAGGAGACACAGTACAGGGAAGACACAGTACAGGGTGACACAGTACAGGGAAGATACAGTACAGGGGGAGATGTAATACAGGGAAGATACAGTACAGGGTAAGATGTAATACAGGGAAGACACAGTACAGGGTGAGATGTAATACAGGAAAGATAAAGTACAGGGTAAGATGTAATACAGGGAAGACACAGTACAGGGTAAGATGTAATACAGGGAAGATGCAGTACAGGGTAAGATGTAATACAGGGAAGACACAGTAGAGGAGAGACACAGTACAGGAGAGACACAGTACAAGGGAGACACAGTACAGGGGAGACACAGTACAGGGAAGACACAGTACAAGAGAGACACAGTACAGAGGAGACACAGTACAGGGGAGACACAGTACAGGGAAGACACAGTACAGGGAAGACACAGTACAGGGGAGACACAGTACAGGGGAGACACAGTACAGGGAAGACACAGTACAGGGAAGACACAGTACAAGAGAGACAGTACAGAGGAGACACAGTACAGGGGAGACACAGTACAGGGAAGACACAGTCCAGGGGAGACACAGTACAGGGGAGACACAGTACAGGGGAGACACAGTACAGGAGAGACACAGTACAGGGAAGACACAGTACAGAGAAGACACAGTACTGGAGAGACACAGTACAGGGGAGACACAGTACAGGGGACACAGTACAGGGAAGACACAGTACAGAGGAGACACAGTACAGGGAAGACACAGTACAGGGTGACACAGTACAGGGAAGATACAGTACAGGGGGAGATGTAATACAGGGAAGATGCAGTACAGGGAAGACACAGTACAGGGTGAGATGTAATACAGGAAAGATAAAGTACAGGGTAAGATGTAATACAGGGAAGACACAGTACAGGGGAGACACAGTACAGGGGAGACACAGTACAGGGAAGACACAATACAAGAGAGACACAGTACAGAGGAGACACAGTGCAGGGGAGACACAGTACAGGGAAGACAAAGTACAGGAGAGACACAGTACAGGGGAGACATAGTACAGGGGAGACACAGTACAGGGAAGACACAGTACAGAGGAGACACAGTACAGGGAAGACACAGTACAGGGGAGACACAATACAGGGAAGATACAGTACAGGGTGAGATGTAATACACTAAAGATAAAGTACAGGGTAAGATGTAATACAGGGAAGACACAGTACAGCGAAGACACAGTACAGGGGAGTCACAGTACAGGGAAGATACAGTACAGGGGGAGATGTAATACAGGGAAGATACAGTACAGGGTAAGATGTAATACAGGGAAGACACAGTACAGGGTGAGATGTAATACAGGAAAGATAAAGTACAGGGTAAGATGTAATACAGGGAAGACACAGTACAGGGGAGACACAGTACAGGGGAGACACAGTACAGGGAAGACACAGTACAAGAGAGACACAGTACAGGGGAGACACTGTACAGGGGAGACACAGTACAGGGAAGACACAGTACAGAGGAGACACAGTACAGGGAAGACACAGTACAGGGGAGACACAGTACAGGGAAGATACAGTACAGGGTGAGATGTAATACAGGAAAATAAAGTACAGGGTAAGATGTAATACAGGGAAGACACAGTACAGGGAAGACACAGTACAGGGGAGACACAGTACAGGGAAGATACAGTACAGGGTGAGATGTAATACAGGAAAGATAAAGTACAGGGTAAGATGTAAAACAGGGAAGACACAGTACAGGGGAGACACAGTACAGGGGAGACACAGTACAGGGAAGACACAGTAGAAGAGAGACACAGTACAGAGGAGACACAGTACAGGGGAGACACAGTACAGGGAAGACACAGTACAGGGGAGACACAGTACAGGGGAGACACAGTACAGGGGAGACACAGTACAGGAGAGACACAGTACAGGGAAGACACAGTACAGAGGAGACACAGTACAGGTAAGACACAGTACAGGGGAGACACAGTACAGGGAAGATACATTACAGGGGGAGATGTAATACAGTGAGGATACAGTACAGGGTAAGATGTAATACAGGGAAGACACAGTACAGGGAGAGATGTAATACAGGAAAGATAAAGTAGAGGGTAAGATGTAATACAGGGAAGACACAGTACAGGAGAGACACAGTACAGGGGAGACACAGTACAGGAGAGACACAGTACAGGAGAGACACAGTACAGGGGAGACACAGTACAGGAGAGACACAGTACAGGAGAGACACAGTACAGGGAAGACACAGTACAGGGGGAGACACAGTACAGGGGAGACACAGTACAGGGAAGACACAGTACAGGGGAGACACAGTACAGGGGGAGACACAGTACAGGAGAGACACAGTACATTGGGAGACACAGTACACGGGAGACACAGTACAGGGGAGACACAGTACAGGAGAGACACAGAACAGGGGAGACACAGTACAACGGAGACACAGTACAGGGGAGACACAGTACAGGGGAGACACAGTACAGGGGAGACACAGTACAAGGGAGACACAGTACAGGGGAGACACAGTACAGGGAAGACACAGTACAGGGGAGACACATTAGAGGGGAGACACAGTACAGGGAAGACACAGTATAGGGGAGACACAGTACAGGGGAGACACAGTACAGGAGAGACACAGTACAGGGAAGACACAGTACAGGGGTGACACAGTACAGGGAAGACACAGTACAGGGAAGACACAGTACAGGGAAGACACAGTACAGGAGAGACACAGTACAGGAGAGACACAGTACAAGGGAGACACAGTACAGGGGAGACACAGTACAGGGAAGACACAGTACAAGAGAGACACAGTACAGAGGAGACACAGTACAGGGGAGAAACAGTACAGGGAAGACACAGTACAGGGAAGACACAGTACAGGGGAGACACAGTACAGGGGAGACACAGTACAGGGAAGACACAGTACAGGGAAGACACAGTACAAGAGAGACAGTACAGAGGAGACACAGTACAGGGGAGACACAGTACAGGGAAGACACAGTCCAGGGGAGACACAGTACAGGGGAGACACAGTACAGGGGAGACACAGTACAGGAGAGACACAGTACAGGGAAGACACAGTACAGAGAAGACACAGTACTGGAGAGACACAGTACAGGGGAGACACAGTACAGGGGACACAGTACAGGGAAGACACAGTACAGAGGAGACACAGTACAGGGAAGACACAGTACAGGGTGACACAGTACAGGGAAGATACAGTACAGGGGGAGATGTAATACAGGGAAGATGCAGTACAGGGTAAGATGTAATACAGGGAAGACACAGTACAGGGTGAGATGTAATACAGGAAAGATAAAGTACAGGGTAAGATGTAATACAGGGAAGACACAGTACAGGGGAGACACAGTACAGGGGAGACACAGTACAGGGAAGACACAATACAAGAGAGACACAGTACAGAGGAGACACAGTGCAGGGGAGACACAGTACAGGGAAGACAAAGTACAGGAGAGACACAGTACAGGGGAGACATAGTACAGGGGAGACACAGTACAGGGAAGACACAGTACAGAGGAGACACAGTACAGGGAAGACACAGTACAGGGGAGACACAATACAGGGAAGATACAGTACAGGGTGAGATGTAATACACTAAAGATAAAGTACAGGGTAAGATGTAATACAGGGAAGACACAGTACAGCGAAGACACAGTACAGGGGAGTCACAGTACAGGGAAGATACAGTACAGGGGGAGATGTAATACAGGGAAGATACAGTACAGGGTAAGATGTAATACAGGGAAGACACAGTACAGGGTGAGATGTAATACAGGAAAGATAAAGTACAGGGTAAGATGTAATACAGGGAAGACACAGTACAGGGGAGACACAGTACAGGGGAGACACAGTACAGGGAAGACACAGTACAAGAGAGACACAGTACAGGGGAGACACTGTACAGGGGAGACACAGTACAGGGAAGACACAGTACAGAGGAGACACAGTACAGGGAAGACACAGTACAGGGGAGACACAGTACAGGGAAGATACAGTACAGGGTGAGATGTAATACAGGAAAATAAAGTACAGGGTAAGATGAAATACAGGGAAGACACAGTACAGGGAAGACACAGTACAGGGGAGACACAGTACAGGGAAGATACAGTACAGGGTGAGATGTAATACAGGAAAGATAAAGTACAGGGTAAGATGTAAAACAGGGAAGACACAGTACAGGGGAGACACAGTACAGGGGAGACACAGTACAGGGAAGACACAGTACAAGAGAGACACAGTACAGAGGAGACACAGTACAGGGGAGACACAGTACAGGGAAGACACAGTACAGGGGAGACACAGTACAGGGGAGACACAGTACAGGGGAGACACAGTACAGGAGAGACACAGTACAGGGAAGACACAGTACAGAGGAGACACAGTACAGGTAAGACACAGTACAGGGGAGACACAGTACAGGGAAGATACATTACAGGGGGAGATGTAATACAGGGAGGATACAGTACAGGGTAAGATGTAATACAGGGAAGACACAGTACAGGGAGAGATGTAATACAGGAAAGATAAAGTAGAGGGTAAGATGTAATACAGGGAAGACACAGTACAGGAGAGACACAGTACAGGGGAGACACAGTACAGGAGAGACACAGTACAGGAGAGACACAGTACAGGGGAGACACAGTACAGGAGAGACACAGTACAGGAGAGACACAGTACAGGGAAGACACAGTACAGGGGGAGACACAGTACAGGGGAGACACAGTACAGGGAAGACACAGTACAGGGGAGACACAGTACAGGGGGAGACACAGTACAGGAGAGACACAGTACATTGGGAGACACAGTACACGGGAGACACAGTACAGGGGAGACACAGTACAGGAGAGACACAGAACAGGGGAGACACAGTACAACGGAGACACAGTACAGGGGAGACACAGTACAGGGGAGACACAGTACAGGGGAGACACAGTACAAGGGAGACACAGTACAGGGGAGACACAGTACAGGGAAGACACAGTACAGGGGAGACACATTAGAGGGGAGACACAGTACAGGGAAGACACAGTATAGGGGAGACACAGTACAGGGGAGACACAGTACAGGAGAGACACAGTACAGGGAAGACACAGTACAGGGGTGACACAGTACAGGGAAGACACAGTACAGGGAAGACACAGTACAGGGAAGACACAGTACAGGAGAGACACAGTACAGGAGAGACACAGTACAGGGAAGACACAGTACAGGGGAGACACAGTACAGGGGAGACACAGTACAGGGGAGACACAGTAGAGGGATGACACAGTACAGGGAAGACACAGTACAGGGGAGACACAGTACAGGGAAGACACAGTACAGGGAAGACACAGTACAGGAGAGATGCACTAAAGGAGAGACTCAGTACAGGTAAGACACAGTACAGGGGAGACACAGTACAGGAAAGATAAAGTACAGGGTAAGATGTAATACGGGGAAGACACAGTACAGGAGAGACACAGTACAGGGGAGACACAGTACAGGAGAGACACAGTACAGGAGAGAGACAGTACAGGGGAGACACAGTACAGGAGAGACACAGTACAGGAGAGACACAGTACAGGGAAGACACAGTACAGGGGAGACACAGTACAGGGGAGACACAGTACAGGGAAGACACAGTACAGTGGAGACACAGTACAGGGGGAGACACAGTACAGGAGAGACACAGTACAGGGGGAGACACAGTACACGGGAGACACAGTACAGGGGAGACACAGTACAGGAGAGACACAGTACAGGGGAGACACAGTACAAGGGAGACACAGTACAGGGGAGACACAGTACAGGGGAGACACAGTACAGGGGAGACACAGTACAAGGGAGACACAGTACAGGGGAGACACAGTACAGGGAAGACACAGTACAGGGGAGACACAGTACAGGGGAGACACAGTACAGGAGAGACACAGTACAGGGAAGACACAGTACAGGGGAGACACAGTACAGGGAAGACACAGTACAGGGAAGACACAGTACAGGGAAGACACAGTACAGGAAAGATAAAGTACAGGGGAGACACAGTACAGGGGAGACACAGTACAGGGGAGACACAGTAGAGGGATGACACAGTACAGGGAAGACACAGTACAGGGGAGACACAGTACAGGGAAGACACAGTACAGGGAAGACACAGTACAGGAGAGATGCACTAAAGGAGAGACTCAGTACAGGTAAGACACAGTACAGGGGAGACACAGTACAGGAAAGATAAAGTACAGGGTAAGATGTAATACGGGGAAGACACAGTACAGGAGAGACACAGTACAGGGGAGACACAGTACAGGAGAGATACAGTACAGGAGAGAGACAGTACAGGGGAGACACAGTACAGGAGAGACACAGTACAGGAGAGACACAGTACAGGGAAGACACAGTACAGGGGAGACACAGTACAGGGGAGACACAGTACAGGGAAGACACAGTACAGTGGAGACACAGTACAGGGGGAGACACAGTACAGGAGAGACACAGTACAGGGGGAGACACAGTACACGGGAGACACAGTACAGGGGAGACACAGTACAGGAGAGACACAGTACAGGGGAGACACAGTACAAGGGAGACACAGTACAGGGGAGACACAGTACAGGGGAGACACAGTACAGGGGAGACACAGTACAAGGGAGACACAGTACAGGGGAGACACAGTACAGGGGAGACACAGTACAGGGGAGACACAGTACAGGAGAGACACAGTACAGGGAAGACACAGTACAGGGGAGACACAGTACAGGGAAGATACTGTACAGGGAAGACACAGTACAGGGAAGACACAGTACAGGGAAGACACAGTACAGGAGAGACACAGTACAGGAGAGACACAGTGCAGGTAAGACACAGTACAGGGGAGACACAGTACAGGGGAGACACAGTACAGGGGAGACACAGTAGAGGGATGACACAGTACAGGGAAGACACAGTACAGGGGATACACAGCACAGGGAAGACACAGTACAGGGAAGACACAGTACAGGAGAGACGCAGTACAGGAGAGACTCAGTACAGGTAAGACACAGTACAGGGAAGACACAGTACAGGGGAGACACAGTACAGAGGACACACAGTACAGGGAAGACACAGTACAGGGGAGACACAGTACAGGGAAGACACAGTACAGGGAAGACACGGTACAGGGAATACACAGAACAGGAGAGACACAGTACAGGGGAGACACAGTCCAGAGGAGACACAGTACAGGGAAGACACAGTGCAGGGTAAGATGTAATACAGGGAAGATACAGTACACGGTAAGATGTAATACAGGGAAGATACAGTACAGGGTAAGATGTAATACAGTGAAGACACAGTACAGGGTAAGATGTAATACAGGGAAGACACAGTACAGGGTAAGATGTAATACAGGGAAGACACAGTACAGGAGACACAAAGTACAGGGGAGACACAGTACAGGGAAGACAAAGTACAGCAGACACACAATACAGGGAAGACACAGTACAGGGGAGACACAGAACAGGGAAGACACAGTACAGGAGAGACACAGTACAGGAGAGACACAGTACAGGGAAGACACAGTACAGGGGAGACACAGTACAGGGAAGACACAGTACAGGAGAGACACAGTACAGGAGAGACACAGTACAGGAGAGTCACAGTACAGGGAAGACACAGTACAGGAGACACACAGCAGAGGGGAGACACAGTACAGGGGAGACACAGTACCGGTGAGACACAGTACAGGGAAGACACAGTACAGGGAAGGCACACTACAGAGGAGAAACAGTACAGGGAAGACACAGTACAGGGGAGACACAGTAGAGGTAAGATACAGTACAGGGGGAGATGTAATACAGGGAAGATACAGTACAGGGTAAGATGTAATACAGGGAAGATACAATACAGGGTAAGATGTAATACAGGGAAGACACAGTACAGGAGAGACACAGTACAGGAGAGACACAGTACAGGGAAGACACAGTACAGGGGAGACACAGTACAGGGGAGACACAGTACAGGGAAGACACAGTACAGGGAAGACACAGTACAAGAGAGACACAGTACAGAGGAGACACAGTACAGGGGAGACACAGTACAGGGAAGACACAGTACAGGAGAGACACAGTACAGGGGAGACACAGTACAGGGGAGACACAGTACAGGGAAGACACAGTACAGAGGAGACACAGTACAGGTGAAGACACAGTACAGGGGAGACACAGTACAGAGAAGATACAGTACAGGGTGAGATGTAATACAGGAAAGATAAAGTACAGGGTAAGATGTAATACAGGGAAGACACAGTACAGGGAAGACAGTACAGGGGAGACACAGTACTGGGAAGATACAGTACAGGGGGAGATGTAATACAGGGAAGATACAGTACAGGGTAAGATGTAATACAGGGAAGACACAGTACAGGGTGAGATGTAATACAGGAAAGATAAAGTACAGGGTAAGATGTAATACAGGGAAGACACAGTACAGGGGAGACAAAGTACAAGAGAGACACAGTACAGAGGAGACACAGTACAGGGGAGACACAGTACAGGGAACACACAGTACAGGAGAGACACAGTACAGGGGAGACACAGTACAGGGGAGACACAGTACAGGGAAGACACAGTACAGGGGAGACACATTACAGGGGAAACACAGTACAGGGAAGACACAGTACAGGAGAGACATAGTACAGGGGAGACACAGTACAACGAAGACACAGTACAGGGGAGACACAGTACAGGGGAGACACAGTACAAGGGAGACACAGTACAGGGAAGACACAGTACAGGGAAGACACAGTACAGGGGAGACACAGTACAGCGGAGACAGTACAGGGAAGACACAGTACAGGGGAGACACAATACAGGGGAGACACAGTATAGGGGAGACACAGTACAGGGGAGACACAGTACAGGGGAGACACAGTACAGGGTAGACACAGTACAGGAGAGACACAGTACAGGGAAGACACAGTACAGCGGAGACACAGTACAGGGAAGACACAGTACAGGGAAGGCACAGTACAGAGGAGAAACAGTACAGGGAAGACATAGTACATGGGAGACACAGTAGAGGGAAGATACAGTACAGGGGGAGATGTAATACAGGGAACATACAGTACAGGGTAAGATGTATTACAGGGAAGATACAGTACAGGGAAAGATATAATACAGGGAAGACACAGTACAGGAGAGACACAGTACAGGAGAGATACAGTACAAGGGAGACACAGTACAGGGAAGACACAGTACAGGGAAGACACAGTACAAGAGAGACACAGTACAGAGGAGACACAGTACAGGGGAGACACAGTACAGGGAAGACACAGTACAGGGGAGACACAGTACAGGGGAGACACAGCACAGGGGAGACACAGTACAGGGGAAACACAGTACAGGGAAGACACAGTACAGGGAAGACACAGTACAAGAGAGACACAGTACAGAGGATACACAGTACAGGATAGACACAGTACAGGGAAGACACAGTACAGGGAAGACACAGTACAGGGGAGACACAGTACAGGGGAGACACAGTACAAGGGAGACACAGTACAGGGGAGACACAGTACAGGGAAGACACAGTACAAGAGAGACACAGTACAGGAGAGACACAGTACAAGGGAGACACAGTACAGGGGAGACACAGTACAGGGAAGACACAGTACAAGAGAGACACAGTACAGAGGAGACACAGTACAGGGGAGACACAGTACATGGAAGACACAGTACAGGGAAGACACAGTACAGGGGAGACACAGTACAGGGGAGACACAGTACAGGGAAGACACAGTACAGGGAAGACACAGTACAAGAGAGACAGTACAGAGGAGACACAGTACTGGGGAGACACAGTACAGGGAAGACACAGTCCAGGGGAGACACAGTACAGGGGAGACACAGTACAGGGGAGACACAGTACAGGAGAGACACAGTACAGGGAAGACACAGTACAGAGAAGACACAGTACTGGAGAGACACAGTACAGGGGAGACACAGTACAGGGGACACAGTACAGGGAAGACACAGTACAGAGGAGACACAGTACAGGGAAGACACAGTACAGGGTGACACAGTACAGGGAAGATACAGTACAGGGGGAGATGTAATACAGGGAAGATGCAGTACAGGGTAAGATGTAATACAGGGAAGACACAGTACAGGGTGAGATGTAATACAGGAAAGATAAAGTACAGGGTAAGATGTAATACAGGGAAGACACAGTACAGGGGAGACACAGTACAGGGGAGACACAGTACAGGGAAGACACAATACAAGAGAGACACAGTACAGAGGAGACACAGTGCAGGGGAGACACAGTACAGGGAAGACAAAGTACAGGAGAGACACAGTACAGGGGAGACATAGTACAGGGGAGACACAGTACAGGGAAGACACAGTACAGAGGAGACACAGTACAGGGAAGACACAGTACAGGGGAGACACAATACAGGGAAGATACAGTACAGGGTGAGATGTAATACACTAAAGATAAAGTACAGGGTAAGATGTAATACAGGGAAGACACAGTACAGCGAAGACACAGTACAGGGGAGTCACAGTACAGGGAAGATACAGTACAGGGGGAGATGTAATACAGGGAAGATACAGTACAGGGTAAGATGTAATACAGGGAAGACACAGTACAGGGTGAGATGTAATACAGGAAAGATAAAGTACAGGGTAAGATGTAATACAGGGAAGACACAGTACAGGGGAGACACAGTACAGGGGAGACACAGTACAGGGAAGACACAGTACAAGAGAGACACAGTACAGGGGAGACACTGTACAGGGGAGACACAGTACAGGGAAGACACAGTACAGAGGAGACACAGTACAGGGAAGACACAGTACAGGGGAGACACAGTACAGGGAAGATACAGTACAGGGTGAGATGTAATACAGGAAAATAAAGTACAGGGTAAGATGTAATACAGGGAAAACACAGTACAGGGAAGACACAGTACAGGGGAGACACAGTACAGGGAAGATACAGTACAGGGTGAGATGTAATGCAGGAAAGATAAAGTACAGGGTAAGATGTAAAACAGGGAAGACACAGTACAGGGGAGACACAGTACAGGGGAGACACAGTACAGGGAAGACACAGTACAAGAGAGACACAGTACAGAGGAGACACAGTACAGGGGAGACACAGTACAGGGAAGACACAGTACAGGGGAGACACAGTACAGGGGAGACACAGTACAGGGGAGACACAGTACAGGAGAGACACAGTGCAGGGAAGACACAGTACAGAGGAGACACAGTACAGGTAAGACACAGTACAGGGGAGACACAGTACAGGGAAGATACATTACAGGGGGAGATGTAATACAGGGAAGATACAGTACAGGGTAAGATGTAATACAGGGAAGACACAGTACAGGGAGAGATGTAATACAGGAAAGATAAAGTAGAGGGTAAGATGTAATACAGGGAAGACACAGTACAGGAGAGACACAGTACAGGGGAGACACAGTACAGGAGAGACACAGTACAGGAGAGACACAGTACAGGGGAGACACAGTACAGGAGAGACACAGTACAGGAGAGACACAGTACAGGGAAGACACAGTACAGGGGGAGACACAGTACAGGGGAGACACAGTACAGGGAAGACACAGTACAGGGGAGACACAGTACAGGGGGAGACACAGTACAGGAGAGACACAGTACATTGGGAGACACAGTACACGGGAGACAGTACAGGGGAGACACAGTACAGGAGAGACACAGAACAGGGGAGACACAGTACAACGGAGACACAGTACAGGGGAGACACAGTAAAGGGGAGACACAGTACAGGGGAGACACAGTACAAGGGAGACACAGTACAGGGGAGACACAGTACAGGGAAGACACAGTACAGGGGAGACACATTAGAGGGGAGACACAGTATAGGGAAGACACAGTATAGGCGAGACACAGTACAGGGGAGACACAGTACAGGAGAGACACAGTACAGGGAAGACACAGTACAGGGGTGACACAGTACAGGGAAGACACAGTACAGGGAAGACACAGTACAGGGAAGACACAGTACAGGAGAGACACAGTACAGGAGAGACACAGTACAGGGAAGACACAGTACAGGGGAGACACAGTACAGGGGAGACACAGTACAGGGGAGACACAGTAGAGGGATGACACAGTACAGGGAAGACACAGTACAGGGGAGACACAGTACAGGGAAGACACAGTACAGGGAAGACACAGTACAGGAGAGATGCACTAAAGGAGAGACTCAGTACAGGTAAGACACAGTACAGGGGAGACACAGTACAGGAAAGATAAAGTACAGGGTAAGATGTAATACGGGGAAGACACAGTACAGGAGAGACACAGTACAGGGGAGACACAGTACAGGAGAGACACAGTACAGGAGAGAGACAGTACAGGGGAGACACAGTACAGGAGAGACACAGTACAGGAGAGACACAGTACAGGGAAGACACAGTACAGGGGAGACACAGTACAGGGGAGACACAGTACAGGGAAGACACAGTACAGTGGAGACACAGTACAGGGGGAGACACAGTACAGGAGAGACACAGTACAGGGGGAGACACAGTACACGGGAGACACAGTACAGGGGAGACACAGTACAGGAGAGACACAGTACAGGGGAGACACAGTACAAGGGAGACACAGTACAGGGGAGACACAGTACAGGGGAGACACAGTACAGGGGAGACACAGTACAAGGGAGACACAGTACAGGGGAGACACAGTACAGGGAAGACACAGTACAGGGGAGACACAGTACAGGGGAGACACAGTACAGGAGAGACACAGTACAGGGAAGACACAGTACAGGGGAGACACAGTACAGGGAAGATACTGTACAGGGAAGACACAGTACAGGGAAGACACAGTACAGGGAAGACACAGTACAGGAGAGACACAGTACAGGAGAGACACAGTGCAGGTAAGACACAGTACAGGGGAGACACAGTACAGGGGAGACACAGTACAGGGGAGACACAGTAGAGGGATGACACAGTACAGGGAAGACACAGTACAGGGGATACACAGCACAGGGAAGACACAGTACAGGGAAGACACAGTACAGGAGAGACGCAGTACAGGAGAGACTCAGTACAGGTAAGACACAGTACAGGGAAGACACAGTACAGGGGAGACACAGTACAGAGGACACACAGTACAGGGAAGACACAGTACAGGGGAGACACAGTACAGGGAAGACACAGTACAGGGAAGACACGGTACAGGGAATACACAGAACAGGAGAGACACAGTACAGGGGAGACACAGTCCAGAGGAGACACAGTACAGGGAAGACACAGTACAGGGTAAGATGTAATACAGGGAAGATACAGTACACGGTAAGATGTAATACAGGGAAGATACAGTACAGGGTAAGATGTAATACAGTGAAGACACAGTACAGGGTAAGATGTAATACAGGGAAGACACAGTACAGGGTAAGATGTAATACAGGGAAGACACAGTACAGGAGACACAAAGTACAGGGGAGACACAGTACAGGGAAGACAAAGTACAGCAGACACACAATACAGGGAAGACACAGTACAGGGGAGACACAGAACAGGGAAGATACAGTACAGGAGAGACACAGTACAGGAGAGACACAGTACAGGGAAGACACAGTACAGGGGAGACACAGTACAGGGAAGACACAGTACAGCAGAGACACAGTACAGGAGAGACACAGTACAGGAGAGACACAGTACAGGGAAGACACATTACAGGAGACACACAGCAGAGGGGAGACACAGTACAGGGGAGACACAGTACCGGTGAGACACAGTACAGGGAAGACACAGTACAGGGAAGGCACACTACAGAGGAGAAACAGTACAGGGAAGACACAGTACAGGGGAGACACAGTAGAGGTAAGATACAGTACAGGGGGAGATGTAATACAGGTAAGATACAGTACAGGGTAAGATGTAATACAGGGAAGATACAATACAGGGTAAGATGTAATACAGGGAAGACACAGTACAGGAGAGACACAGTACAGGAGAGACACAGTACAGGGAAGACACAGTACAGGGAAGACACAGTACAGGGGAGACACAGTACAGGGAAGACACAGTACAGGGAAGACACAGTACAAGAGAGACACAGTCAGGTGAGACAGTACAGGGGAGACACGGTACAGGGACGACACAGTACAGGGGAGACACAGTACAGGGGAGACACAGTACAGGGGAGACACAGTACAAGAGAGACACAGTACAGGGAAGACACAGTACAGGGAAGACACAGTAAAGGAGAGACACAGTACAGGGGAGACACAGTACAGGGGAGACACAGTACAGGGGAGACACAGTACAGGGAAGACACAGTACAGGGGAGACACAGTACAGGGGAGACACAGTACAGGGAAGACACAGTATAGAGGAGACACAGTACAGGGAAGACACAGTACAGGGGAGACACATTACAGGGAAGATACAGTACAGGGGGAGATGTAATAAAGGGAAGATACATTACAGGGTAAGATGTAATACAGGGAAGACAGTACAGGGTGAGATGTAATACAGGAAAGATAAAGTACAGGGTAAGATGTAATACAGGGAAGACACAGTACAGGAAAGACACAGTACAGGAGAGACACAGTACAGGGAAGACACAGTACAGGGGAGACACAGTACAGGGGAGACACAGTACAGGGAAGACACAGTACAGGGGAAACACAGTACAGGGGGAGACACAGTACAGGAGAGACACAGCACAGGGGGAGACACAGTACAGGGGAGACACAGTACAGGGGAGACACAGTACAGGAGAGACACAGTACAGGGGAGACACAGTACAGGGGAGACACAGTACAGGGGAGACACAGTACAAGGGAGACACAGTACAGGGGAGACTCAGTACAGGGAAGACACAGTACAGGGGTGACACATTACAGGGGAGACACAGAACAGGGAAGACACAGTACAGGAGAGACACAGTACAGGGGAGACACAGTACAAGGGAGACACAGTACAGGGGAGACACAGTACATGGGAGACACAGTACAAGGGAGACACAGTACAGGGGTGAGACATTACAGGGGAGACACAGAACAGGGAAGACACAGTACAGGAGAGACACAGTACAGGGGAGACACAGTACAAGGGAGACACAGTACAGGGGAGACACAGTACATGGGAGACACAGTACAAGGGAGACACAGTACAGGGAAGACACAGTACAGGGAAGACACAGTACAAGGGAGACACAGTACAGGGGAGACACAGTACATGGGAGACACAGTACAAGGGAGACACAGTACAGGGAAGACACAGTACAGGGAAGACACAGTACAGGGGAGACACAGTACAGGGGAGACACAGTACAAGGGAGACACAGTACAGGGGAGACACAGTACATGGGAGACACAGTACAAGAGAGACACAGTACAGGGGAGACACAGTACAGGGGAGACACAGTACAGGGGAGACACAGTACAAGGGAGACACAGTACAGGGGAGACTCAGTACAGGGAAGACACAGTACAGGGGTGACACATTACAGGGGAGACACAGAACAGGGAAGACACAGTACAGGAGAGACACAGTACAGGGGAGACACAGTACAAGGGAGACACAGTACAGGGGAGACACAGTACATGGGAGACACAGTACAAGGGAGACACAGTACAGGGAAGACACAGTACAGGGAAGACACAGTACAGGGGAGACACAGTACAGGGGAGACACAGTACAAGGGAGACACAGTACAGGGAAGACACAGTACATGGAAGACACAGTACAGGGGAGACACAGTACAGGGGAGTCAGTACAGGGAAGACACAGTACAGGAGAGACACAATACAGGGGAGACACAGTACAGGGGAGACACAGTACAGGGGAGACACAGTACAGGGGAGACACAGTACAGGAGAGACACAGTACAGGGAATACACAGTACAGGGGAGACACAGTACAGGGAAGACACAGTACAGGGAAGACACAGTACAGGAGATACACAGTACAGGAGAGACACAGTACAGGGAAGACACAGTACAGGAGAGACACAGTACAGGGGAGACACAGTTCAGGGGAGACACACTACAGGGGAGACACAGTAGATGGATGACACAGTACAGGGAAGACACAGTACAGGGGAGACACAGTACAGGGGAGACACAGTACAGGGGAGACACAGTACAGGGAAGACACAGTACAGGAGAGACACAGTACAGGAAAGACTCAGTACAGGTAAGACACAGTACAGGAAGACACAGTACAGGGGAGACACAGTACAGGGGAGACACAGTACAAGGAAGACACAGTACATGGGAGACACAGTACAGGGAAGACACAGTACAGGGAAGACACAGAACAGGAGAGACAGTACAGGGAAGACACAGTACAGGGGAGACACAGTACAGGGGAGACACAGTACAGGGAAGACACAGTACAGGGTAAGATGAAATACAGGGAAGATACAGTACAGGGTAAGATGTAATACAGGGAAGATACAGTACAGGGTAAGATGTAATAAAGCGAAGACACAGTACAGGGTAAGATGTAATACAGGGAAGACACAGTACAGGGTAAGATGTAATACAGGGAAGACAGAGTACAGGGGAGACACAGTACAGGGGAGACACAGTACAGGGAAGACAAAGTACAGGAGAGACACAGTACAGGGAAGACACTGTACAGGGGAGACACAGTACAGGGAAGACACAGTACAGGAGAGACACAGTACAGGAGAGACACAGTACAGGGAAGACACAGTACAGGAGAGACACAGTACAGGGAAGACACAGTACAGGGAAGACACAGTACAGGGGAGACACAGTACAGGGGAGACACAGTACAAGGGAGACACAGTACAGGGAAGACACAGTACAGGGAAGACACAGTACAGGGGAGACACAGTACAGGGGAGTCAGTACAGGGAAGACACAGTACAGGGGAGACACAATACAGGGGAGACACAGTACAGGGGAGACACAGTACAGGGGAGACACAGTACAGGGGAGACACAGTACAGGAGAGACACAGTACAGGGAATACACAGTACAGGGGAGACACAGTACAGGGAAGACACAGTACAGGGAAGACACAGTACAGGGAAGACACAGTACAGGAGAGACACAGTAAAGGGAAGACACAGTACAGGAGAGACACAGTACAGGGGAGACACAGTTCAGGGGAGACACACTACAGGGGAGACACAGTAGATGGATGACACAGTACAGGGAAGACACAGTACAGGGGAGACACAGTACAGGGGAGACACAGTACAGGGGAGACACAGTACAGGGAAGACACAGTACAGGAGAGACACAGTACAGGAAAGACTCAGTACAGGTAAGACACAGTACAGGAAGACACAGTACAGGGGAGACACAGTACAGGGGAGACACAGTACAAGGAAGACACAGTACATGGGAGACACAGTACAGGGAAGACACAGTACAGGGAAGACACAGAACAGTAGAGACACAGTACAGGGAAGACACAGTAAGGGGAGACACAGTACAGGGGAGACACAGTACAGGGAAGACACAGTACAGGGTAAGATGTAATACAGGGAAGATACAGTACAGGGTAAGATGTAATACAGGGAAGATACAGTACAGGGTAAGATGTAATAAAGCGAAGACACAGTACAGGGTAAGATGTAATACAGGGAAGACACAGTACAGGGTAAGATGTAATACAGGGAAGACAGAGTACAGGGGAGACACAGTACAGGGGAGACACAGTACAGGGAAGACAAAGTACAGGAGAGACACAGTACAGGGAAGACACTGTACAGGGGAGACACAGTACAGGGAAGACACAGTACAGGAGAGACACAGTACAGGAGAGACACAGTACAGGGAAGACACAGTACAGGAGAGACACAGTACAGGGAAGACACAGTACAGGGGAGACACAGTACAGGAGAGACACAGTACAGGGAAGACACAGTACAGGGGAGACACAGTACAGGGAAGACACAGTACAGCGGAGACACAATACAGGAGAGACACAGTACAGGGAAGACACAGTACAGCGAAGACACAGTACAGAAGAGACACTGTACAGGGAAGACACAATACAGGGGAGACACAGTACAGGGAAGACACAGTACAGGACAGACACAGTACAGGGGAGACACAGTAGAGGAGAGACACAGTACAGGGAAGACACAGTACAGGGAAGACACAGTACAGGGGAGACACAGTACAGGTAAGACACAGTACAGGGGAGACACAGTACAGGGGAGACACAGTACAGGGGAGACATAGCACAGGGAAGACACAGTACAGGAGAGACACAGTACAGGGAAGACACAGTACAGGGGAGATACAGTACAGGGGAGACACAGTACAGGGGAGACACAGCACAGGGAAGACACAGTACAGGAGAGACACAGTACAGGGAAGACACAGTACAGGGAAGACACAGTACAGGAGAGACACAGTACAGGGGAGACACAGTACAGGGAAGACAGAGTACAGGGGAGACACAGTACAGGGGAGACACAGTACAGGGGAGACACAGCACAGGGAAGACACAGTACAGGAGAGACACAGTACAGGGAAGACACAGTACAGGGGAGACACAGTACAGGGGAGACACAGTACAGGAGAGACACAGTACAGGAGAGAGACAAAGTACAGGGGAGACACAGTACAAGAGAGACACAGTACAGGAGAAACACAGTACAGGGGAGACAGAGTACAGGAGAGACACAGTGCAGCGAAGATACAGTACAGGGGAGACACAGTACAGGGAAGACACAGTACAGGGGAGACACAGTACAGGAGAGACACAGTACAGGGAAGACACAGTACAGGGAAGACACAGTACAGGGGAGACACAGTACAGGGAAGACACAGTACAGGGAAAATACATTACAGGAGAGACACAGTACAGGGGAGACACAGTACAGGTGAGACACAGTACAGGGAAGACACAGTACAGGGAAGACACAGCATAGGGGAGACACAGTACAGGGGAGACACAGTACAGGGGAGCCCCAGTACAGGGGAGACACAGTACAGGGGAGACACAGTACAGGGGAGACATAGCACAGGGGAGACACAGTACAGGGAAGACACAGTAGAGGAGAGACACAGTACAGGAGAGACACAGTACAGGGGAGACACAGTACAGGGAAGACACAGTACAGGGGAGATACAGTACAGTTGAGACACAGTACAGGAGTGACACAGTACAGGGGAGACACAGTACAGGGAAGACACAGTACAGGGAAGACACAGAACAGGGAAGACACAGTACAGGGGGAGACACAGTACAGGGGAGACACAGTACAGGAGAGACCCATTACAGGGGAGACAGAGTACAGGGGAGACACAGTACAGGGAAGACACAGTACAGGGAAGACACAGTACAGGGTAGACAGAGTTCAGGGAAGACACAGTACAGGGGAGACACAGTACAGGGAAGACACAGTACAGGGGAGACACAGTACAAGGGAGACACAGTACATGGGAGATAGAGTACAGGGGAGACAGAGTACAGGGGAGACACAGTACAGGGAAGACACATTACAGGGGAGACACAGTACAGGGGAGACACAGTACAGGAGAGACACAGTACAGCGAAGATACAGTACAGGAGAGACACAGTATAGGGAAGAGACAGTACAGGGGAGACACAGTACAGGGGAGACACAGTACAGGGGAGACACAGTACAGGGGAGACACAGTACAGGAGAGACACAGTACAGGGGAGACACAGTACAGGGAAGACTCAGAACAGGAGAGACACAGTACAGGGGAGACACAGTACAGTGGAGACACAGTACAGGGAAGACACAGTACAGGGGAGACACAGTACAGGCGAGACACAGTACAGGGGAGACACAGTACAGAGGAGTCACAGTACAGGGAAGACACAGTACAGGGGAGACACAGTACAGGGGAGATACAGTACAGGGGAGACACAGTACAGGGGAGACACAGTACAGGGGAGATACAGTACAGGGGAGACACAGTACAGGGGAGACACAGTACAGGAAAGACACAGTACAGGGAAGACACAGTACAGAGAAGACACAGTACAGAAGAGACACAGTACAGGGGAGACACAGTACAGGGGAGACACAGTACAGGGAAGACACAGTACAGAGGAGACACAGTACAGGGAAGACACAGTACAGGGGAGACACAGTACAGGGAAGATACAGTACAGGGGGAGATGTAATACAAGGAAGATACAGTACAGGGTGAGATGTAATACAGGAAAGATAAAGTACAGGGTAAGATGTAATACAGGGAAGACACAGTACAGGTGAGACACAGTACAGGGGAGACACAGTACAGGGAAGACACAGTACAAGAGAGACACAGTACAGAGGAGACACAGTACAGGGGAGACACAGTACAGGGAAGACACAGTACAGGAGCGACACAGTACAGGGGAGACACAGTACAGGGGAGACACAGTACAGGGAAGACACAGTACAGAGGAGACACAGTACAGGTGAAGACACAGTACAGGGGAGACACAGTACAGGAAAGATACAGTAGAGGGTGAGATGTAATACAGGAAAGATAAAGTACAGGGTAAGATGTAATACAGGGAAGACACAGTACAGGGAAGGCACAGTACAGGGGAGACACAGTATTGGGAAGATACAGAACAGGGGGAGATGTAATACAGGGAAGATACAGTACAGGGTAAGATGTAATACTGTGAAGACACAGTACAGGGTGAGATGTAATACAGGAAAGATAAAGTACAGGGTAAGATGTAATACAGGGAAGACACAGTACAGGGGAGACACAGTACAGGGGAGACATAGTACAGGGAAGACAAAGTACAAGAGAGACACAGTACAGAGGAGACACAGTACAGGGGAGACACAGTACAGGGAACACACAGTACAGGAGAGACACAGTACAGGGGAGACACAGTACAGGGGAGACAAAATACAGGGAAGACACAGTACAGGGGAGACACATTACAGGGGAGACACAGTACAGGGAAGACACAGTACAGGAGAGACATAGTACAGGGGAGACACAGTACAACGGAGACACAGTACAGGGGAGACACAGTACAGGGGAGACACAGTACAAGGGAGACACAGTACAGGGAAGACACAGTACAGGGAAGACACAGTACAGGGGAGACACAGTACAGCGGAGACAGTACAGGGAAGACACAGTACAGGGGAGACACAATACAGGGGAGACACAGTATAGGGGAGACACAGTACAGGGGAGACACGGTACAGGGGAGACACAGTACAGGGCAGACACAGTACAGGAGAGACACAGTACAGGGAAGACACAGTACAGGGGAGACACTGTACAGGGAAGACACAGTACAGGGAAGGCACAGTACAGAGGAGAAACAGTACAGGGAAGACACAGTACAAGGGAGACACAGTAGAGGGAAGATACAGTACAGGGGGAGATGTAATACAGGGAAGATACAGTACAGGGTAAGATGTAATACAGGGAAGACACAGTACAGGGTGAGATGTAATACAGGAAAGATAAAGTACAGGGTAAGATGTAATACAGGGAAGACACAGTACAGGTGAGACACAGTACAGGGGAGACACAGTACAGGGAAGACACAGTACAAGAGAGACACAGTACAGAGGAGACACAGTACAGGGGAGACACAGTACAGGGAAGACACAGTACAGGAGAGACACAGTACAGGGGAGACACAGTACAGGGGAGACACAGTACAGGGAAGACACAGTACAGAGGAGACACAGTACAGGTGAAGTCACAGTACAGGGGAGACACAGTACAGGGAAGATACAGTAGAGGGTGAGATGTAATACAGGAAAGATAAAGTACAGGGTAAGGTGTAATACAGGGAAGACACAGTACAGGGAAGGCACAGTACAGGGGAGACACAGTACTGGGAAGATACAGTACAGGGGGAGATGTAATACAGGGAAGATACAGTACAGGGTAAGATGTAATACTGGGAAGACACAGTACAGGGTGAGATGTAATACAGGAAAGATAAAGTACAGGGTAAGATGTAATACAGGGAGGACACAGTACAGGGGAGACACAGTACAGGGGAGACATAGTACAGGGAAGACAAAGTACAAGAGAGACACAGTACAGAGGAGACACAGTACAGGTGAGACACAGTACAGGGAACACACAGTACAGGAGAGACACAGTACAGGGGAGACACAGTACAGGGGAGACAAAATACAGGGAAGACACAGTACAGGGGAGACACATTACAGGGGAGACACAGTACAGGGAAGACACAGTACAGGAGAGACATAGTACAGGGGAGACACAGTACAGGGGAGACACAGTACAGGGGAGACACAGTACATGGGAGACACATTACAAGGGAGACACAGTACATTGAAGACACAGTACAGGGAAGACACAGTACAGCGGAGACACAATACAGGAGAGACACAGTACAGGGAAGACACAGTACAGCGAAGACACAGTACAGAAGAGACACTGTACAGGGAAGACACAATACAGGGGAGACACAGTACAGGGAAGACACAGTACAGGACAGACACAGTACAGGGGAGACACAGTAGAGGAGAGACACAGTACAGGGAAGACACAGTACAGGGAAGACACAGTACAGGGGAGACACAGTACAGGTAAGACACAGTACAGGGGAGACACAGTACAGGGGAGACACAGTACAGGGGAGACATAGCACAGGGAAGACACAGTACAGGAGAGACACAGTACAGGGAAGACACAGTACAGGGGAGATACAGTACAGGGGAGACACAGTACAGGGGAGACACAGCACAGGGAAGACACAGTACAGGAGAGACACAGTACAGGGAAGACACAGTACAGGGAAGACACAGTACAGGAGAGACACAGTACAGGGGAGACACAGTACAGGGAAGACAGAGTACAGGGGAGACACAGTACAGGGGAGACACAGTACAGGGGAGACACAGCACAGGGAAGACACAGTACAGGAGAGACACAGTACAGGGAAGACACAGTACAGGGGAGACACAGTACAGGGGAGACACAGTACAGGAGAGACACAGTACAGGAGAGAGACAAAGTACAGGGGAGACACAGTACAAGAGAGACACAGTACAGGAGAAACACAGTACAGGGGAGACAGAGTACAGGAGAGACACAGTGCAGCGAAGATACAGTACAGGGGAGACACAGTACAGGGAAGACACAGTACAGGGGAGACACAGTACAGGAGAGACACAGTACAGGGAAGACACAGTACAGGGAAGACACAGTACAGGGGAGACACAGTACAGGGAAGACACAGTACAGGGAAAATACATTACAGGAGAGACACAGTACAGGGGAGACACAGTACAGGTGAGACACAGTACAGGGAAGACACAGTACAGGGAAGACACAGCATAGGGGAGACACAGTACAGGGGAGACACAGTTCAGGGGAGCCCCAGTACAGGGGAGACACAGTACAGGGGAGACACAGTACAGGGGAGACATAGCACAGGGGAGACACAGTACAGGGAAGACACAGTAGAGGAGAGACACAGTACAGGAGAGACACAGTACAGGGGAGACACAGTACAGGGAAGACACAGTACAGGGGAGATACAGTACAGTTGAGACACAGTACAGGAGTGACACAGTACAGGGGAGACACAGTACAGGGAAGACACAGTACAGGGAAGACACAGAACAGGGAAGACACAGTACAGGGGGAGACACAGTACAGGGGAGACACAGTACAGGAGAGACCCATTACAGGGGAGACAGAGTACAGGGGAGACACAGTACAGGGAAGACACAGTACAGGGAAGACACAGTACAGGGTAGACAGAGTTCAGGGAAGACACAGTACAGGGGAGACACAGTACAGGGAAGACACAGTACAGGGGAGACACAGTACAAGGGAGACACAGTACATGGGAGATAGAGTACAGGGGAGACAGAGTACAGGGGAGACACAGTACAGGGAAGACACATTACAGGGGAGACACAGTACAGGGGAGACACAGTACAGGAGAGACACAGTACAGCGAAGATACAGTACAGGAGAGACACAGTATAGGGAAGAGACAGTACAGGGGAGACACAGTACAGGGGAGACACAGTACAGGGGAGACACAGTACAGGGGAGACACAGTACAGGAGAGACACAGTACAGGGGAGACACAGTACAGGGAAGACTCAGAACAGGAGAGACACAGTACAGGGGAGACACAGTACAGTGGAGACACAGTACAGGGAAGACACAGTACAGGGGAGACACAGTACAGGCGAGACACATTACAGGGGAGACACAGTACAGAGGAGTCACAGTACAGGGAAGACACAGTACAGGGGAGACACAGTACAGGGGAGATACAGTACAGGGGAGACACAGTACAGGGGAGACACAGTACAGGGGAGATACAGTACAGGGGAGACACAGTACAGGGGAGACACAGTACAGGAAAGACACAGTACAGGGAAGACACAGTACAGAGAAGACACAGTACAGAAGAGACACAGTACAGGGGAGACACAGTACAGGGGAGACACAGTACAGGGAAGACACAGTACAGAGGAGACACAGTACAGGGAAGACACAGTACAGGGGAGACACAGTACAGGGAAGATACAGTACAGGGGGAGATGTAATACAAGGAAGATACAGTACAGGGTGAGATGTAATACAGGAAAGATAAAGTACAGGGTAAGATGTAATACAGGGAAGACACAGTACAGGTGAGACACAGTACAGGGGAGACACAGTACAGGGAAGACACAGTACAAGAGAGACACAGTACAGAGGAGACACAGTACAGGGGAGACACAGTACAGGGAAGACACAGTACAGGAGCGACACAGTACAGGGGAGACACAGTACAGGGGAGACACAGTACAGGGAAGACACAGTACAGAGGAGACACAGTACAGGTGAAGACACAGTACAGGGGAGACACAGTACAGGAAAGATACAGTAGAGGGTGAGATGTAATACAGGAAAGATAAAGTACAGGGTAAGATGTAATACAGGGAAGACACAGTACAGGGAAGGCACAGTACAGGGGAGACACAGTATTGGGAAGATACAGAACAGGGGGAGATGTAATACAGGGAAGATACAGTACAGGGTAAGATGTAATACTGTGAAGACACAGTACAGGGTGAGATGTAATACAGGAAAGATAAAGTACAGGGTAAGATGTAATACAGGGAAGACACAGTACAGGGGAGACACAGTACAGGGGAGACATAGTACAGGGAAGACAAAGTACAAGAGAGACACAGTACAGAGGAGACACAGTACAGGGGAGACACAGTACAGGGAACACACAGTACAGGAGAGACACAGTACAGGGGAGACACAGTACAGGGGAGACAAAATACAGGGAAGACACAGTACAGGGGAGACACATTACAGGGGAGACACAGTACAGGGAAGACACAGTACAGGAGAGACATAGTACAGGGGAGACACAGTACAACGGAGACACAGTACAGGGGAGACACAGTACAGGGGAGACACAGTACAAGGGAGACACAGTACAGCGGAGACAGTACAGGGAAGACACAGTACAGGGGAGACACAATACAGGGGAGACACAGTATAGGGGAGACACAGTACAGGGGAGACACGGTACAGGGGAGACACAGTACAGGGCAGACACAGTACAGGAGAGACACAGTACAGGGAAGACACAGTACAGGGGAGACACTGTACAGGGAAGACACAGTACAGGGAAGGCACAGTACAGAGGAGAAACAGTACAGGGAAGACACAGTACAAGGGAGACACAGTAGAGGGAAGATACAGTACAGGGGGAGATGTAATACAGGGAAGATACAGTACAGGGTAAGATGTAATACAGGGAAGACACAGTACAGGGTGAGATGTAATACAGGAAAGATAAAGTACAGGGTAAGATGTAATACAGGGAAGACACAGTACAGGTGAGACACAGTACAGGGGAGACACAGTACAGGGAAGACACAGTACAAGAGAGACACAGTACAGAGGAGACACAGTACAGGGGAGACACAGTACAGGGAAGACACAGTACAGGAGAGACACAGTACAGGGGAGACACAGTACAGGGGAGACACAGTACAGGGAAGACACAGTACAGAGGAGACACAGTACAGGTGAAGTCACAGTACAGGGGAGACACAGTACAGGGAAGATACAGTAGAGGGTGAGATGTAATACAGGAAAGATAAAGTACAGGGTAAGGTGTAATACAGGGAAGACACAGTACAGGGAAGGCACAGTACAGGGGAGACACAGTACTGGGAAGATACAGTACAGGGGGAGATGTAATACAGGGAAGATACAGTACAGGGTAAGATGTAATACTGGGAAGACACAGTACAGGGTGAGATGTAATACAGGAAAGATAAAGTACAGGGTAAGATGTAATACAGGGAGGACACAGTACAGGGGAGACACAGTACAGGGGAGACATAGTACAGGGAAGACAAAGTACAAGAGAGACACAGTACAGAGGAGACACAGTACAGGTGAGACACAGTACAGGGAACACACAGTACAGGAGAGACACAGTACAGGGGAGACACAGTACAGGGGAGACAAAATACAGGGAAGACACAGTACAGGGGAGACACATTACAGGGGAGACACAGTACAGGGAAGACACAGTACAGGAGAGACATAGTACAGGGGAGACACAGTACAGGGGAGACACAGTACAGGGGAGACACAGTACATGGGAGACACATTACAAGGGAGACACAGTACATTGAAGACACAGTACAGGGAAGACACAGTACAGAGGAGACACAGTACAGCGGAGACAGTACAGGGAAAACACAGTACAGGGGAGACACAATACAGGGGAGATACAGTATAGGGGAGACACAGTACAGGGGAGAGACGGTACAGGGGAGACACAGTACAGGGCAGACACAGTACAGGAGAGACACAGTACAGGGAAGACACAGTACAGGGGAGACACTGTACAGGGAAGACACAGTACAGGGAAGGCACAGTACAGAGGAGAAACAGTACAGGGAAGACACAGTACAAGGGAGACACAGTAGAGGGATGATACATTACAGGGGGAGATGTAATACAGGGAAGATACAGTACAGGGTAAGATGTAACACAGGGAAGATACAGTACAGGGGAAGATGTAATACAGGGAAGACACAGTACAGGAGAGACACAGTACAGGAGAAACACAGTACAAAGGAGACACAGTACAGGGGAGACACAGTACAGGGAAAACACAGTACAGGGAAGACACAGTACAAGAGAGACACAGTACAGAGGAGACACAGTACAGGGGAGACACAGTACAGGGAAGACACAGTACAGGGGAGACACAGTACAGGGGAGACACAGCACAGGGGAGACACAGTACAGGGGAGACACAGTACAGGGAAGACACAGTACAGGGAAGACACAGTACAAGAGAGACACAGTACAGAGAAGACACAGTACAGATGAGACACAGTACAGGGATGACACAGTACAGGGAAGACACAGTACAGGGGAGACACAGTACAGGGGAGACACTGTACAGGGAAGACACAGTACAGGGAAGACACAGTACAAGAGAGACACAGTACAGAGGAGACATAGTACAGGGGAGACACAGTACAGGGAAGACACAGTACAGAAGAGACACAGTACAGGGGAGACACAGTACAGGGAAGACACAGTACAGGAGAGACACAGTACAGGGAAGACACAGTACAGAGAAGACACAGTACTGGAGAGACACAGTACAGGGGAGACACAGTACAGGGAAGACACAGTACAGAGGAGACACAGTACAGGGAAGACACAGTACAGGGTGACACAGTACAGGGAAGATACAGTACAGGGGGAGATGTAATACAGGGAAGATACAGTACAGGGTAAGATGTAATACAGGGAAGACACAGTACAGGGTGAGATGTAATACAGGAAAGATAAAGTACAGGGTAAGATGTAATACAGGGAAGACACAGTACAGGGGAGACACAGTACAGGGGAGACACAGTACAGAGGAGACACAGTACAGGGAAGACACAGTACAAGAGAGACACAGTACAGAGGAGACACAGTACAGGGGAGACACAGTACAGGGAAGACAAAGTACAGGAGAGACACAGTACAGGGGAGACACAGTACAGTGGAGACACAGTACAGGGAAGACACAGTACAGAGGAGACACAGTACAGGGAAGACACAGTACAGGGGAGACACAATACAGGGAAGATACAGTACAGGGTGAGATGTAATACAGGAAAGATAAAGTACAGGTTAAGATGTAATACAGGGAAGACACAGTACAGGGAAGACAGTACAGGGAAGACACAGTACAGGGAAGATACAGTACAGGGGGAGATGTAATACATGGAAGATACAGTACAGGGTAAGATGTAATACAGGGAAGACACAGTACAGGGTGAGATGTAATACAGGAAAGATAAAGTACAGGGTAAGATGTAATACAGGGAAGACACAGTACAGGGGAGACACAGTACAGGGGAGACACAGTACAGGGAAGACACAGTACAAGAGAGACACAGTACAGAGGAGACACAGTACAGGGGAGACACAGTACAGGGAAGACACAGTACATTGAAGACACAGTGCAGGGTAAGATGTAATACAGGAAAGATAAAGTACAGGGTAAGATGTAATACAGGGAAGACACAGTACAGGAGAGACACAGTACAGGGGAGACACAGTACAGGGGAGACACAGTACAGGGAAGACACAGTACAGAGGAGACACAGTACAGGGAAGACACAGTACAGGGGAGACACAGTACAGGGAAGATACAGTACAGGGTGAGATGTAATACAGGAAAGAAAAAGTACAGGGTAAGATGTAATACAGGGAAGACACAGTACAGGGAAGACACAGTACAGGAGAGACACAGTACAGGGAAGATACAGTACAGGGTGAGATGTAATACAGGAAAGATAAAGTACAGGGTAAGATGTAAAACAGAGAAGACACAGTACAGGGGAGACACAGTACAGGGGAGACACAGTACAGGGAAGACACAGTACAGGGAAGACACAGTACAAGAGAGACACAGTACAGAGGAGACACAGTACAGGGGAGACACAGTACAGGGAACACACAGTACAGGGGAGACACAGTACAGGGGAGACACAGTACAGGTGAGACACAGAACAGGGAAGACACAGTACAGAGAAGACACAGTACAGGAGAGACACAGTAAAGGGGAGACACAGTACAGGGGAGACACAGTACAGGGAAGACACAGTACAGAGGAGACACAGTACAGGGAAGACAGAGTACAGGGGAGACACAGTACAGGGAAGATACAGTACAGGGGGAGATGTAATACAGGGAAGATACAGTACAGGGTAAGATGTAATACAGGGAAGACACAGTACAGGGTGAGATGTAATACAGGAAAGATAAAGTACAGGGTAAGATGTAATACAGGGAAGACACAGTACAGGAGAGACACAGTACAGGGGAGACACAGTACAGGGGAGACACAGTACAGGAGAGACACAGTACAGGAGAGACACAGTACAGGGAAGACACAGTACAGGGGGAGACACAGTACAGGGGAGACACAGTACAGGGAAGACACAGTACAGGGGAGACACAGTACAGGGGGAGACACAGTACAGGAGAGACACAGTACATTGGGAGACACAGTACACGGGAGACACAGTACAGGGTAGACACAGTACAGGAGAGACACAGTACAGGGGAGACACAGTACAACGGAGACACAGTACAGGGGAGACACAGTACAGGGGAGACACAGTACAGGGGAGACACAGTACAAGGGAGACACAGTACAGGGGAGACACAGTACAGGGAAGACACAGTACAGGGGAGACACATTAGAGGGGAGACACAGTACAGGGAAGACACAGTACAGGGGAGACACAGTACAGGGGAGACACAGTACAGGAGAGACACAGTACAGGGAAGACACAGTACAGGGGAGACACAGTACAGGGAAGATACTGTACAGGGAAGACACAGTACAGGGAAGACACACTACAGGGAAGACAGAGTACAGGAGAGACACAGTACAGGAGAGACACAGTACAGGGAAGACACAGTACAGGGGAGACACAGTACAGGGGAGACACAGTACAGGGGAGACACAGTACAGGGGAGACACAGTAGAGGGATGACACAGTACAGGGAAGACACAGTACAGGGGAGACACAGTACAGGGAAGACACAGTATAGGGAAGACACAGTACAGGAGAGACGCACTAAAGGAGAGACTCAGTACAGGTAAGACACAGTACAGGGGAGACACAGTACAGGAAAGATAAAGTACAGGGTAAGATGTAATACAGGGAAGACACAGTACAGGAGAGACACAGTACAGGGGAGACACAGTTACAGGAGAGACACAGTACAGGAGAGACACAGTACAGGGGAGACACAGTACAGGAGAGACACAGTACAGGAGAGACACAGTACAGGGAAGACACAGTACAGGGGAGACACAGTACAGGGGAGACACAGTACAGGGAAGACACAGTAGAGGGGAGACACAGTACAGGGGGAGACACAGTACAGGAGAGACACAGTACAGGGGGAGACACAGTACACGGGAGACACAGTACAGGGGAGACACAGTACAGGAGAGACACAGTACAGGGGAGACACAGTACAAGGGAGACACAGTACAGGGGAGACACAGTACAGGGGAGACACAGTACAGGGGAGACACAGTACAAGGGAGACACAGTACAGGGAAGACACAGTACAGGGGAGACACAGTACAGGGAAGACACAGTACAGGGAAGACACGGTACAGGGAAGACACAGAACAGGAGAGACACAGTACAGGGGAGACACAGTACAGAGGAGACACAGTACAGGGAAGACACAGTACAGGGTAAGATGTAATACAGGGAAGATACAGTACACGGTAAGATGTAATACAGGGAAGATACAGTACAGGGTAAGATGTAATACAGTGAAGACACAGTACATGGTAAGATATAATACAGGGAAGACACAGTACAGGGTAAGATGTAATACAGGGAAGACACAGTACAGGGAAGACAAAGTACAGGAGACACACAATACAGGGAAGACACAGTACAGGGGAGACACAGAACAGGGAAGACACAGTACAGGAGAGACACAGTACAGGAGAGACACAGTACAGGGAAGACAAAGTACAGGGGAGACACAGTACAGGGAAGACACAGTACAGGAGAGACACAGTACAGGAGAGACACAGTTCAGGGGAGACACAGTACAGGGGAGACATAGTACAGGAGAGACACAGTACAGGAGAGACACAGTACAGGAGAGACACAGTACAGGGAAGACACAGCACAGGAGACACACAGTAGAGGGGAGACACAGTACAGGAGAGAAACAGTACAGGGGAGACACAGTACAGGGAAGACACAGTACAGGAGAGATACAGTACAGGGAAGACACAGTACAGAGAAGACACAGTACTGGAGAGACACAGTACAGGGGAGACACAGTACAGGGAAGACACAGTACAGAGGAGACACAGTACAGGGAAGACACAGTACAGGGTGACACAGTACAGGGAAGATACAGTACAGGGGGAGATGTAATACAGGGAAGATACAGTACAGGGTAAGATGTAATACAGGGAAGACACAGTACAGGGTGAGATGTAATACAGGAAAGATAAAGTACAGGGTAAGATGTAATACAGGGAAGACACAGTACAGGGGAGACACAGTACAGGGGAGACACAGTACAGAGGAGACACAGTACAGGGAAGACACAGTACAAGAGAGACACAGTACAGAGGAGACACAGTACAGGGGAGACACAGTACAGGGAAGACAAAGTACAGGAGAGACACAGTACAGGGGAGACACAGTACAGTGGAGACACAGTACAGGGAAGACACAGTACAGAGGAGACACAGTACAGGGAAGACACAGTACAGGGGAGACACAATACAGGGAAGATACAGTACAGGGTGAGATGTAATACAGGAAAGATAAAGTACAGGTTAAGATGTAATACAGGGAATACACAGTACAGGGAAGACAGTACAGGGAAGACACAGTACAGGGAAGATACAGTACAGGGGGAGATGTAATACATGGAAGATACAGTACAGGGTAAGATGTAATACAGGGAAGACACAGTACAGGGTGAGATGTAATACAGGAAAGATAAAGTACAGGGTAAGATGTAATACAGGGAAGACACAGTACAGGGGAGACACAGTACAGGGGAGACACAGTACAGGGAAGACACAGTACAAGAGAGACACAGTACAGAGGAGACACAGTACAGGGGAGACACAGTACAGGGAAGACACAGTACATTGAAGACACAGTGCAGGGTAAGATGTAATACAGGAAAGATAAAGTACAGGGTAAGATGTAATACAGGGAAGACACAGTACAGTAGAGACACAGTACAGGGGAGACACAGTACAGGGGAGACACAGTACAGGGAAGACACAGTACAGAGGAGACACAGTACAGGGAAGACACAGTACAGGGGAGACACAGTACAGGGAAGATACAGTACAGGGTGAGATGTAATACAGGAAAGAAAAAGTACAGGGTAAGATGTAATACAGGGAAGACACAGTACAGGGAAGACACAGTACAGGAGAGACACAGTACAGGGAAGATACAGTACAGGGTGAGATGTAATACAGGAAAGATAAAGTACAGGGTA